>NC_134092.1:6432981-7802212 GCF_000715075.1 Nicotiana tabacum | reverse complement strand
TCAATTATGAGGTAAGTGACTTCTACTACTTGTGAGTTAAATATACGAATTTAAGCTTGTAAATTCATGGAAATTTGTAGAAATTTGGGATTTTGAAGAAAAACCTAGAAATCAGTATTTTTGAATTTTTACCACGAAATTGGACATGAAATATAGAATAAATAATATAATCGAGCTCGCGGTGTTATGGGTAAAGATTATCTTTGAAAATTTTTGTAATACGTGCACATGGGCCCGAGGGTTGATTTATCGATTCTTCGAGCGGAATTGGAAATTGTTGTAAATTGAATTATAATGAGTATTAGAGTATATATTTATGGATTTTCACATTTATTGACTAGTTTTGGAGCGATGGGCATCGGTTTGCGTTGTTGGAAAGGCTTTGAAGCCGGCTATGAAACTTCGGAGCGAGGTAAGTCTTTTTTCTAACCTTGTAAGAAGGAATTAACCCCATAGGTGAATTGATTTAATATGTGCTTCTATTTGTGGGGGCTACGTATGCGCGGGGTGATGAGAGTCCGTGCGTGGCTAATATTATGCTTATGTTCGGGTAGTCTAGGACCCAAATCATGTTATACTTATGATGTTTGCGCCCTACTTGTTAATTTAATTGCTTAAATCATATTGAAACTTGATAAAGGAATTTTAAAAGGTTAAACTTCATTTTCTTGACCGTTAATGAGAATTGGTATTTCTTTGAATAATTTCCCCTTAATAAATCTTGAATTAGTTGTTTTAAATGTATTTTCTCTTTTGTGGAGCGGATCGAACGCCTCGGTAGCAGATAGATACATCTATGGTTTGCGTCGCTCGACACTAATGCAGTGCACAGTTTAAATATTTATGTTGGATTGGTCCGTATGACCTCGGCATGACTTGCGCATGATAACTCTTTAGAACTAATAATACTTGGTATTGCTTCATTGGCTTGAGATATAAATTGTTAAATGATGGAAATAAAATTAGGGAATTTTTATCTAGTAAGAGGATCGTTTCTTATTTTTGGTTATTGAGTTTTCAGCTATATTATGAAAATCCATTCTTAATTATAACATCGGTATTTTATTGTTAGCCCATAGTAAGTGTCGGAGTCGACCTCTCGTCACTACTTCTTTGAGGTTAGACTGGATACTTACTGGGTACGCATTGATTTACGAACTCATACTATACTTACTGCATATTTTTGTGCAAGTACATATATATCTAGTGGCCTTGTGAGTACAGAGGTGAGATTATTGCGGTGACTTAGGTGAGCCGCATCCCTTATTACGATCCGCAGCCAACGGAGTCTCCTTCAGAGTTATTTATAGGTTTTCTGTCTAATTTGTATTCTGGAAAGATATTGTATTTTATTTTACTTCCTAGTTGATGCTCATGCACTTGTGACACCGGGTTTTGGTGGTACTTATGGGTTATTCAGTAATGTAGTTGTGAAAACATTTCCATTTACTCTGTAAATTTTATCTCTTATTATTTAATTAAAGGAAATTATGATTTCAAAAATACTAAAATAAGTAATTAAGTTATCAATTATTGTTGGCTAGCCTGACAACGGTGTTAGGCGCTATTCATGTCTTGAAAAGAAATTCTGAATGTTAGAAATTAAATTCTAAGATTTATAGGCTAAGGTTAAATTAATGACTTTCAATTATATTGTGTTGTCAGGCCTATACAAAATAGGGTGACGTGGGATCACCTTCGGGTATGTGTATGGTAGGGTGGAACAGTGATTTAAAGGCTTAGGAACAACTCTTGGCATGTTCGAGGACGAACATATGTTTAAATGGGAGAAATTGTAACGATTCGGCCGGTCTTTTTGAGTATTATAGCCATGTTCCCCCATTTACTACTCAATCTATGCTTTGAAATTTTTATGTGACTTGCCGGGGAAATTGGTTCGGGTCCGATGAGGTTTTGAAATGAATTAAGACAATTAGTCTCCAAGATAAAAATTTAAGTTGAAAAGATTAACCGGATGTTGACTTATATGTAAACAACCCCGGAATAGAATTTTGATGATTTCAATAGCTCTGTATGGTGATTTTGGACTTAGGAGCGTGTCTAGAAAATTATTTGGAGGTCCATAGTTAAATTAGGCTTGGAATGGCTAAAATAGAAATTTAAGTTTGGAAGTTTGACCGGGGAGTTGACTTTTGGATATTGGGGTCAGAATCCGATTCTGGAACTTTTCATAGGCCCGTATAGTCATTTATGACTTGTGTGCAAAATGTGAGGTCAATCGGACTTGATTCGATAGGTTTCGGCATCGAATATAGAAGTTAGAATTTCTTAGTTTCATTAGGCTTGAATTGGGGTATGATTCGTGTTTTTAGCGTTGTTTAATGTGATTTTTGGTTTTGATTAAGTTTGTATGATATTTTAGGACTTGTTGGTGTATTTAGTTGAGGTCACGGGGGCCTCGGGTGAGTTTCGAAGGGTTAATGGATCAATTTTTGGACTTGGAGCTTTGCTGGAATGTTTCTGATACACTATTTGGTTTCCTTCATCGCGTTCGCGAGAGGATTATCGCATTCGCAAGAGGAGTATCACGTTCGCGAAGAGGAATTGAGGGGCAGGCAAGATTTGCTCTTCGCGTTCATGAAGGAGAGGACGTATTCGCAAAGGGTTGGGCAGGTTGTGCATCGTGAACGCGAGAGGGTAGTCGAGTTCGCGAAGAAAAGAGGGAGCTGGGGTTGGACCAAATGTGTTGGCCTACACATTCGCGTGAGAGGCTTCGCATTCACGAAGGCTTGAGGTCGTTAATCATTGCATCCGCGAGTAGGATCTCGTGTTCGCGAAGAAGAAATTAGGGCAGCATATTTTTATGCTTCACGAACGCGAGGCAAGGGTCGCATTCGCGAAGGAGGAAATTTTGGGTAGCACAAAATATGCTTCGTGAACGCGAGGCAGTGGCCGTGTTCGCAGAGAAGAAAAAACCTGGACATAATGTTTAAGTTCTAAGTCCCATTTTCCATTTTTGACGATTTGGAGTTCGGGAAGAGGCGAGTTTCGGGAGATGTTCAAGAAAAACAATGGGATAAGTGTTCTAAACTCAATTTTGGTCAAATTAATTGGTTTAATTTCAGGATTTGAGGGCCGAGTTGTTATCGGAAATTAGTGATTTTGGTATGGTTGGACTCATGGTTGAAAGGGCGTTCATATTTTGTAACGTTTGTCGGGTTCCGAGATGTGGGCCCCACTGGCAATTTTTGGATGCAATTTCGGATTTTGTTGAAAATTTAGTATTTTCATATGGAATTAATGATGACTAGATTCGAGGCTTTAGGAGACCACTTCGCGATGCAAGGGCATAGAGGAGTAAGAAATTACATGATTTGAGGTAAGTAACACTTCTAAACTTGGTTCTGAGGTTATGAATCCCCGAATTTTGCGTTATATAAATTGTTTGGAGGTGACGCACACGATAGGTAACGAGCGTGTGGAAGTGCACCATAGAAATTGTGACTTGAATAAATCCTGTGAAGTTATAAAATTTAAGAATCATGTTATTATTCGCCTATTCTCCACATATTAGGAAATTGAGCTGAGACTCGTATTAAAGATCATGATTAGGCTATGTGCCGATATTTTGGGACCCACAGGTTGTGTTGCTATTGAATTTTATTGTTTAAAAATGTACATTTCATACTCAGTCATGTTCATCCATTGTGAGGATATTTATGGGATCGGGGTTTCCCGCCTGCAGTAGGCCATATTGGCTTTATATATATTATTATTATTATATGGAACGGGGTTGCCCGCCTGCAGCAGGCCTTATAGGCTTTATCATTATATGGATCGGGGTTGCCCGCATGCAGTATGCCATATCAGCTTTATATCACGCTTGGACTGAAGGAGCCCTCCGGAGTCTGCACCTCCACAGTGAGCGTAGATGATTTATATTCGGGGTGGACTTCCCAGGGCATGGACTTGCTTTACTTAAATGATTTATATTCGGGATGGACTTCCTAGGCCATGAACTTGCCTTACTTATTTATATATGTTCGGGATGGACTTCCTAGGGCATGGACTTGCCTTACTTGTTTATATATGTTCGGGATGGACTTCCTAGGGTAGGGACTTGCCTTACTTATTTATATTTGTAATGAATTTCCCTCGACATGGATCTTGTCCGAATCATTTACATTTGGGGATAAATTATCCCAAGGCTGGATTGGCCTTATACGGTACTGAGTGACTGACTGTCAGTTGATCTGACTGGCAGTCGATGTGTATATATATAAGGGATGGAATATCCCTGGGCTGGATTGGCCATAAACAGTACCGAGTGACCGAATGATTTGCGACCAGTAGTACATGCGGTTTTCCATTGAGATGTCATATCTCTCATATCATGCAGTATTGATCTATCTTACTTGCATTGATTTTAACTCTTGAACTTGAAAGCATGCCCACATTTCTGTACCGTTATTTATATATTGGATTGTACCTGTAGAGCTCCTCACTACTTTCAACCTAGAGGTTAGTCTTGTTACTTAGTGAGTTTGTTGAACTCATACTACACTCTGCACCTCGTGTGCAGATCCAGGTGCTTCCGGACACGGCGACTGTTAGATCTCAGGGTGTTATTAGTTGTAGACTATCAAGGTAGTTGTTTGGCGTCCGCTGACCTTGACTCGCTTTTCCTTTCAATTATTGTATTGTTCTATATTTTCATACAATATTGTTATCAGTCATACTTTGTTATCATTTAGATGCTCATGTACTCGGCGACACTGGGTATTGGGAGTATTTTGTATCTGAAATCGTGAGGTTTTTCTATGGAATTTAAATATTATGTTTTCAAACGTGAAAGAAATTGAGTTTTATGGAGATTGTCGGCTTGCCTAGTATTGAGATAGGCACCATCACGACAGGTTAGGATTTTGAGTCGTGACACCTATGTAATCTACGCTCTGATACCAACTTGTCACGACCCAAAATCCTAACGTGTCGTGATGGCGCATATCTGAATACTAGGCAAGTCGACAACCTCATCAAAACACAATATATATTAAGTTTGAAAACATAATATTTGAATTCAATAGAAAACCTCACTTTTTTATACAAAAGACTCCCAAAACCCGGTGTCACTGAGTACATGACCATCCAATTGATACAAAGTCTGACTAATAAAAACAATATCTAAAAATATAGAACATTATAATAACTGAAAGGAAAGAGAGTCAAGGTTAGTGGATGCCAAGCAGCTACCTTGATAGTGTAACGACCCGAAATTCCTACTTTTGGGACCGTGATGGCGCCTAACATTTCACTTGCTAGGCAAGCCAACGTTAGAATAATTTTAACAATTTTTTTAACAATTTAATTTAATTAATAATAAAGAAACTAATAACTGGAATAAAATCTAAAATAAAGTGAGTAAACCATAATAATAGCGATGTCTAAATACCATCCCAGAACTCGTGTCACAAGTCCACGAGCTACTAGAATAATACGAACAAGTGTCTGAATGAAAATAAAATGGTCTGACAGAAATACACAGCTAAAATAAAGTAGATGGGGACTTTAGAAATGCGAACGTCGTGCAGCTATACCTCAAGTCTCCTGTGGATATCTGAATCCGAGCAAATCTATTATACGCCGTTGGGACCAGCTCTAGTATCTGCACAAGATATGCAGAGCGTAGTATGAGTACAACTGACCCCATGTACGCAGTAAGTGCCGAGCCTAACCTCGACGAAGTAGTGATGAGGCTAAGCAGGTCACTTACATTAACTTGTACGCAATAATAATAATAACAACAATATAGGAGATTAGAAATAAAAATTAAATCGGTAAATCATATCAACAATCAAGTCAACTCGGCAGTCATAATCAATTATTACTTAAATCACTTTCCATTGCGGCGTACAACCCGATCCCACAATATATTCATATTCAATTTCGTTGATGCGTGTAACCCGATCTCACAATATATTCATTTTCATTTAATTCCGTTGCGGCGTGCAACCCGATCCTCAATATATCTTTTTAATCAATTCTGTTGTGGCGTGCAACCCGCTCCTCCAATGTATTCACTTTCAATGAATTCTATTGCGGCGTGCAACCCGCTCCTCAATAATATAATTTACGAATTCTTATAAAAGAAATTATTCCAATAAATACAACAATTAATATGAAATTGTAAAACAACAAGCATATAATAATTATGATTTATTTAGAAACAAGTGATGACAAGTAGCAATTAATTATGAAATTAACAACAAGCATATAATAATTAATATTTAATATTCTCAACATGAATCGTGGGATATAATTCCATATGAAATTACTAATTTTTCGGATTAAAATCCAAAATTCGTTTCAAAAACTGACAATGGGCCCCACGTCTCGAATCCCGAAAAAACTCACAAAATTCGAACACCCGTTCCGATATGAGTTCAATCATACAGAAATTATCGAATTCTGACATCGGATTGGCTTCCAAATCTTAAATTTTTGTTTTTGGATGATTTTATAAAAATCTGATTTTTCTTCCATAAATTCACGGATTCATAAGGTAAATGAGTATGGAATCATGAAATATAACTAATTGGGATAAAGAATACTTACCCAACTCAAACTTGTGAAAATGCCTCTAAAATCGCCCAAAACCGAGGTCTAAAAATGAACAAAAATGTTGGACTCCGGACATATATATTCTGTCCAGGCGACTTGTCTCAAAAGTTTCAAGCCAAAAACTGCAGTACTAGCCTTCAGTCAATAAATCATAATTATCTGTATAAATGTCCAAATGATGAATGATTTATCTTTGTAGAAATTAGAATCAAAGGGCTACAATCTTCATGTTTTGATAATTTCCAGATTCCTTAGATTGTGAGATATAAGCTTCCAAAGTCAGCCCTGTGCATCAAAATTTCTGGTGATGCGCACTGCTAGGCAAACAAAAACTGCATTACTAGCCTTCAGTCAATCGATCATAACCTTTCGTATAAATTTCCAAATGATGAATGATTTATCATTCTGGAAACTAGAATCAAAGAGATACAACTTTCATGTTTAGATAATTTTCATATTTCTTATAGATTGCGAGGTATAAGCTTCTAAAGTCAGCTCTACGCATCAGAAATTTTGCACACTACTGTCAAAAACCAGCAGTTACAAATGACCTAGATATGGTCTAAAACCACTCTGAAACTCACCCGAGCCCAACGAAAATCCGTCCGAACATACCAACAAGTCTCAAAACATATTATGGACCTATTCGATGTCTCAAATCACACATAACAACTGCGAAACTACAAATCGCGCGTCGATTCAGACTTATGAGTTTATGAAATTTTCAATTCTATAACTCGCGCCGAAACATGCCAAATCAATTCGGAATGAACTCAAATTTTGCATGCAAGTCATAAATGACATAATGGATATGTTCCAATTTCCATAATTTAATTTCGACCATCATATCAATTAAGTCAACTCCCAGTCAAACTTTTCAAAACACTTCTATTTTCCAACTTTCGCCAAAATGCGCCAAATTGTCCTACGGACTTCCAAATACAAATCCGAACATGCGTATTAGTCCACAATCACCATAC
Organism: Nicotiana tabacum; assembly: GCF_000715075.1. Lineage (NCBI taxonomy): Eukaryota > Viridiplantae > Streptophyta > Magnoliopsida > Solanales > Solanaceae > Nicotiana > Nicotiana tabacum. The sequence continues at coordinate 7,794,650 of NC_134092.1, read as the reverse complement.
GAAGCTATTTGAATCATTAAAATTCCATTCTGGGATCATTTGCTCAAAAGTCAAATCTCAGGTCAAACTTTAGAAATTCAAGCTTTATAAAATCAAACCTTTTAAATTTTTCAAAAACAAATGGAAAATAAGCCTACATACCTCGGAATAACTTCAAATAATGTACATAATTTATAAATGTGGTTATGAAGCTGATCGAACTCTCGGATTCTAAATCGGGACCCGGTATCAACAAAAACCCAATTATGACCAAATTTAGGAATTCTTAAACCTTTAAATTCTAGTTTCTGTTAAATGCCGATAATTTGACCTAGGGACCTTCGAATTCGATTTCGGGCATACTCCAAAGTCCCAAATCATGATACAGAACTACCGGAACTGTCAAAAAACTGATCCGGGTCCGTTGTCTCAAAACGTTGACCGAAGTCAACTCAGTTGAGTTTTAAAGCTCTATTTCACATTTTAATCAATTTTCATATAAAAACTTTCTGAAAATATTTACGGACTGTGCGCACAAGTCGAGGAATGTTGAATAGTGCTTTTCGAGGTCTCAAAAAATAAAAATGAATGTTTAGAATTAAATATGATATATTGGGTCATCACATGTCTCCAACTACTAATACTCTGAGATCTAACAATCGCCGCATCCGGAAGCAGCTGGATCTGCACACAAGATGCATAGTGTAGTATGAGTATAACCAACTCAATAAGTAACAAGACTAACCTTTGGGCTAAAAGTAGTGACGAGCTCAGCAGGTACAGTCCAGTATAGAAATAACAGTACAAAAATATAGGCATGCTTTCAAGTTTAACAGTTAAACTCAGCACTGTATATGGCCAATCTAGCCCAGATATAAATAAGGCAAGTCCATGCCCTGAAAAGTCCATCCTGAACATATATAAATAAATAAGTCAAGTCCATGCCCTGGAAAGTCCATTGTCAGTGACTCAGTACCATATAAGGCCAATCAAGCTCTGGGGTAAATTTATCCCCAAATATAAATGACTATGGCAAGATCCATGTCCAGGGAAAATTCATCACAATTATAAATCAATAAGAAAGTCCATGCCCTGGGACGTCCATCCCGAACATATAGAAATAAGGAAACTCCATGCCCTAGGAAGTCCATCCTGAATATAAATAAATAAGGCAAGTCCATGCCCTGGAAAGTCCATCCCGAATATAAATCATCTATGCTCACTGTGGGAGGTACAGACTTCGGAGGGGCTCATTCAGCCCAAACGTGATATAAAACCTATATGGACTACTGTAGGCGGGCATCCCCGATCCACATAATAATAAAGCCTATAAGGCCTGCTGCACCCGATCCATATAATAATAATATATATAAAGCCAATATGGCTTGCTGCGATGCGCAGCTCGATCCTATAAATATCCTCACAATGGATGAACATGTCTGAATATGAAATGTACATTTTAAACAATTAAATTCAATAGCAACACGACCCTATGGGTCCCAAAATATCAGCATGTAGCCTAAACATGACCTTTAATACGAGTCTCCGCTCAATTTCTCTTACACGTGGAGAATATGCGGATAATAACATGATTCTTTAATTTTATAAGTCCGCAAAATTTATTTAATTCACAATTTCTATGGTGCACGCTAACATGCTCGTCACCTAACATGTGCATCACCCCTAACAATTGATATAACATAAAATTCAGGGACTCATACCCTCAGAACCAAGTTTAGAAATGTTACTTACCTCAAACCATGTTATTCTTTACTCCGCTATGACTTTGCCTTGCGAATTGGCCTCTGAAAGCCTCGAATCTAGTCACAATTAATTCGATTCACTCAATACAAATCGTACATATTTATTCCATATGAAACTACTAATTTTCCAACAAAATCCAAAATCCAACAAAGTTACAAAATATGAACGTCCATTCAACCACAAGTCCAACCATACCAAATTTACCAAATTCCGACATCAACTCGACCTCCAAATTTTAAGTTCTTATTTTGACATCCCTAGGCCAAATCCTCTAATTTCACCTCAAAAACATGTAATCAAGTCGAAATACTCAATGATAATCCAATAGTATTGACTAACAATGATCACAAGTGACTTACCTCAAGATTTCCCATGCATTCTCTCTGAAAATCGCCCCACAATCGTGATGGAAATGTCCAAAAATGGCAAAACTTGAAACCCCTTCGAAATGTATATTGTCTGGGGGTTCCGCACATGCGACTCACTTAGCAGCTTTTGCAGTCTCACAGGTGCAAGAAACCAACCTCTTCTGTAGTTTACAAGGCCTTCACTGCCTCCGTTTCTGCGTCCTTGAAGCCTATAACGACCCGGCCAGTCATTTTAAAAGTTGTAGCCTCATTCCGCTATTTAATGCTCATTTTGTACTTTATAACTCTTATGTGACTTGTCGTGGTAGTAGGTTCGGGTTCGGAGAGATTTCGGTATGAATTGAGACACTTAGTCTCAAGGCTGAAAGCTTAAGTTGAAAAGGTTGACTGGATGTGGACTTATATGTAAACGACCCCAGAATAGAGTTTTGATGACTCCAACAGCTCTGTATGGTGATTTTGGACTTAGGAGTGTGTCCTGAATTTTATTTGGAAGCCCGTAGTTAAATTAGACTTGAAATGGCTGAAATAGGAATTTAAGTTTGGAAGTTTGACCGGGGATTTGACTTTTTGATATCGGGGTCGGAATCTAGTTCTGAAATTTTCATAGCTTCATTATGTCATTTATGACTTGTGTGCAAAATTTGAGGTCAATCGGAATTGATTTGATAGGTTTCCGCATTGAATGTAGAAGTCGGAAATTCTTAAGTTTCTTAAGCTTGAATTGGGGCATGATTTGTGGTTTTAGCTTTGTTTGATGTGATTTGAGATTTCGACTAAGTTTGTATTATGTTTTAGGACTTGTTAGGGTATTTGGTTGAGGTCCCGGGGGACTCGGGTGAGTTTCAAATGGTTAACGGATCAAATTCAGACTTAGAAAATAATCTGAAAGTTTCTACCATCTGATGTAACCGCACTTGCAGGCAAAGGAGCGCAGAAGAGAGCTCGCAGGTGCGAGCTGGGTTGCGTAAAAGCTGAGGGCACAGAGGCGGAAGAAACTTCGTAGGTGCGTACTCGCGCCTGCACGTGGATTATCGCAGAAGCGACATTTGGCTTGGGAGCCGCCAGTCTGCAGAAGCGGATATTTTCGCGCAGATGCGCACCCGCAGAAGTGGGAGTTTTTCTGTAGAAGCGGGATTAGCTGCAGAAGTGGTAGCTTGGCCACAGAAGCGGCTTAATGAGCCGCAGGTGCGAAAGAGCTGACCAGATTACAAAACGGAGGGGTTCTGACATTTTTGTCATTTTGGACATTTTCAATACGGTTTTGGACGATATTTCAGAGATAATTCCCAGGGAAACTTGAGGTAAGTCATATGTGATAATTTTTAGTCAATAATATTGGATTATCATTGAGTATTTCGACTAGATTACATGTTTTTTAGGTGAAATTAGAGGATTTGGGCCTAGGGATTTTAAAATAAGAATTTGAAATTTGGAGGTCAAATTGATGTCGGACTTTAGTAAAACTTATATGGTTGGACTCGTGGTTGAATGGGCGTTTACATTCTATAACTTTTGTCGGGTTCCGAGACATGGGCCCTACTGGCGATATTTGGGTTAAATTGGTATTTACATATGACATTTATTCCTATAATTTGTATTGATTGAATCGAATTAATTATGATTAGATTTGAGCTGATCAGAGTCGGAAAATCGAGGAAAAGGCATACTACTTGACCGATTGAGCGCGGTTTGAGGTAAGTGACTTGTCTAACCTTGTGTGAGGGAAATTCAACCTAGGATTGGTATTGATGTGATAATTGTAATGTGTTGAAAGTCGTGTACATGAGGTGACGAGTGTGTACACATGCTAAATGTGAAAGATTATGTCTTTAAATTATGTAGATTACTGATGCATATTAATTAAATTATTTTATCCAATTATATTCATCATCATTGATCTATTTTATATTCTTAAATTTTCCTAACATTTTTCCTGCTAATTGTTTTACCTGTTTAGTTGAAACTTTATTTCTTTTATTCTGTGCATTATTTGAAGGTTGAATTTCTTTAATTTAAATATTATTAATATGAAGTATTTGATATTTTAAAATTTGTATTGAGGCAACGTGTTAAAAATTATGAAATATTATTTTTACTGAGCTATTTATTCCCGAATATTTTGTGAGATTTTGTACTTGTTGTGATTGAGTCATGAGCTCCCTATTGTGGAAAATATTGTTGTTGTTGATTTATTTTGGCAAATTGAAATATTTGAGCATTTGAGGTGCAAATTGTGATGTATTGTGATATAGATACGCAGGCGGTGGTATAAGGTCTGGGTGTTGAAACGCATACGGTAAGATAAGGGTGGCTTAAAACGTGTGACTAATATGGGAACTACTAGAAGCCATACGGTGTGATAAGGGTGGCCAAAATACGGGATGCTATTTCGGGAAAAATATTTTCTTTAAAATTAAATGTGAAGGCTCCCGCGGTGATATAAGGAAATGAGATATTATGAATTTATTTATGATTTGCGTCTACGAAGCGGTACCTCGGGAGTTCATCCAGTGTTCCATGTTTCCATGCTCCGAAAGTATCACGGCGATCCATCTCATGTGTTACACTTCAGCTCAGTCCAGTTGGACAAGGATCTATCTTATGTGAAGGAACCAGTGACTATTTTGGACAAACGGGTTAGAAAGCTAAGATCGAAGAGCATTGCTTCAGTAAAGGTACAGTGGAGGGGTCATCCGGTCAAGGAGGCAACTTAGGAAACCAAGCATGATATGCGCAACTGTTATCCTCATCTTTTTACCACTCCAGGTACAATTCTAAACTCGTTCGAGGACGAAAGTTTTTTTAAAAGTGGGAGGATGTAACGACCCGACCAGTTGTTTTAAAAGTTGTAGCCTCGTTCCCCCCATTTACTGATCATTTTGTACTTTATAACTGTTATGTGACTTGCCGGGGTAGTAGGTTCAGGTCTGGAGAGATTTCGGAATGAATTGAGACACTTAGTCTCAAGGTTGAAAGCTTAGTTGAAAAGGATGACTGGATGTGGACTTATGTGTAAACGGCCCCAAAATAGAGTTTTGATGATTCATAGGTCTGTTATGTCATTTATGACTTGTGTGCAAAATTTGAGGTTAATCAGACTTGATTTGATAGGTTTCGGCATCGAATGTAGAAATTGAAAATTCTTAGTTTCATTAAGCTTGAATTGGAGTATGATTCATGTTTGTTTTAGCGTTGTTTGATGTGATTTGAGGCTTCGACTCAGTTTATATGATATTTTAGGACTTGTTGGAGTATTTGGTTGAGGTCTCGGGAGCCTCGGGTGAATTTCAAATGGTTAATGGATCGAATTCGGACTTAGAACAAAATATGAAAGTTTCTACCATATGATGTAACCACACTTGCGGGCGAATGAGCGCAGAAGCGAGCTCGTCGGTGTGAGCTGGGTTACGCAGAAGCAGAGGGCGCAGAGGCGGAAGAAACTTTGCAGGTGCGGACTCGCACCTGCGCGTGGAGGATCACAGAAGTGACATTTGGCATGGGAACCGATGGTCCGCAGAAGCGGATATTTTCGCGCAGAAGCGGGATTTGGTCCGCAAAAGCGGCTTAATAAGTTGCGGGTGCGAAAGCACTGACCAGATTACAAAATAGAGGAGTTCCGATTTTTTTGTCATTTTGGACATTTTCAACACGAGTTTGGGCGATTTGTCAGAGATAATTCACGCGGAAACTTGAGGTACGTCACATGTGATCATTTGTAATCAATAATATTGGATTATCATTGAGTATTTCGACTTGATTACATATTTTTGAGGTGAAATTAGAGGATTTGGGCCTAGGGATTTCAAAATACGAATTTGAGATTTGGAGGGGGAGTTGATGTCGTATTTTAGTAAAAATTGTATGGTTGGACTCGTGGTTGAATGGGCGTTCGTATTTTGTAACTTTTGTCAGATTCCGAGATGTGGACCCCACTGGAGAGTTTTGGGTTAAATTTCGGATTTTGTTAGAAAATTGGCATTTTCATATGGAATTTATTCCTATAATTTGTATTGATTGAATCGAATTAATTATGATTAAATGCGAGCAGATCGAAGTTGGAAAATAGAGAAAAAGGCATACTACTTGACTGATTGAGCGCGGTTTGAGGTAAGAGACTAATTTGTATTTAAAATTGGTATTGAGGCCACGTGTTAAAAGATAGTGAAATATTATTTTTGCTGAGCGATTTATTGCCGAATATTTTGTGAGATTTTGTACTCATTGTGATTGAGCCGTGAGCTCCCTATTGTGGAAAATATTGTTGTTGTTGATTTATTTTGGAAAATTAAAATATTTAAGAACTAGAGAAAATTGAAAAGTAGGAACCCCTCTATTTTGTAATATGGTCAGTGCTTTCTCACCTGCAGCTCATTAAGCCTCTATTGCGGCCAAGCTGCCGCTTCTGCGAACCAAATCCCGCTTCTGCGTGAAACTATCCGCTTCTGCGGACTAGCGGCTCCCAAGCCAAATGTCTCTTCTGTGATCCTCCACGCGCAAGTGCGAGTACGCACCTGCGAAGTTTCTTCCACCTCTGCGCCCTCCGCTTCTGCGCAACCCAACTCGCACCTGCGATCTCACTTCTATGCTCCTTCGCCAGCATGTGCGGTTACATTAGATGGCAGAAACTTTCAGATTTTGTTCTAATTCCAAATTTGATCCGTTAACTATCCGAAACTCACCCGAGGCCACCGGAACCTCAACCAAATACACCAATAAGTCCTAAAACATCATACGAACTTAGTCGAAGCCTCAAATCACATCAAACAGCACTAAAAAGTACGAACCATACTCCAATTCAAGCTTAATGAAACTAAGAATTTTCAACTTCTACATTCGATACCGAAACCTATCAAATCAAGTCCAATTAACCTTAAATTTTGCACATAAGTAATAAATGATATAACGGACCTATGAATATTTTCAGAACTGGATTCCGTCCCCGATATCAATAAGTCAACTCTCTGGTCAAACTTCTAAACTTCAATTTTTATTTTAGCCATTTCAAGCCTAATTTAACTACGGACTTCCAAATACTTTTTTGGACACGCTCCTAAGCCCAAAATCACCATACGAAGCTATTAGAATCATCAAAATTCTATTCTGGGATCGTTTACACAAAAGTCAAATATCCGGTCAACCTTTTCAACTTAAGCTTTCATCCTTGAGTCTAAGTGTATCAATTCATTCTGAAACCTCACCGTACCCGAACCAATTACCCCGACAAGTCACATAACCATTATAAAGCACAAATTGAGCAGAAAATCGGGGAACGAGCCTGTAATACTGTAAAATTCTACTCGTTACTCTCTCTCTCTCTCTCTCTCTCTCTCTCTCTCTCTCTCTCTCTCTCTCTCTCTCTCTCTCTCTCTATATATATATATATATATATATATATATATATATATATATATATATATATATATATATATATATATATATATATATATATATATATATATATATATATATATATATATATATATATATATATATATATATATATATATATATATATATATATATATATATATATATATATATATATATATATATATATATATATATATATATATATATATATATATATATATATATATATATATATAGGAAGTTCTAAACAAAATGATTGATTAATATTTTATTCTTATAGACTGGTCGTTTTGAGCTCCAGCATGTCGTTCCGCTGTTTGAGGCCCTGAGCAGCTTCACTTCAGGTATTATGACTTGTGCACGCAGTCAGAATTTAATTTCGGGAAGTTCAGAGTTGATTTGGAAAAAGAATTCTAAATTCGGAAGCCTTAAGATGGAGGAATTGACTAAGGTGTGAATTTTAAGTAAACAAACTCGGAATCAGAATTTGAAGGTTCCAACAGGTTCATATGATTATTTTGGACTTGGGCGTATGTCCAGATCGAGTTTTGGATGACCCAGAAGCGTTTCGACGCCTATTATGGAAGTTGGCATTTTGGAAAATTGTCATAAGTTTGAGTTCAAGTGTATTTCAATGTTATCAATGTCCGTTTGGGATTTCGAGTCTGGGAATAGCTCCGTATGGTAATTTTGGTATTGGGAGCTCGTTCGAAAGTGGATTTGGAGGTCCGTAAGTCATTTCGGGGTCATTTGGCGAAAGTTAGAAATTTGAAGGTTTTTGAGAAGTTTGACCGGAAGTGGACTTTTTGATATCGGGGTCGGATTCTGATTCCGGAAGTTGGAGTATGTATGCAATGTCGAATGTGACTTGTGTGCAAAATATTAGGCCAATCGTACGTGATCTGATGGATTTCGGCATCGAATGTAGAAGTTTGAAGTTCTAAAGTTCATTGAGCTCGAATTGTGTTCCGGGGTGGTTTCGGGTCGAATTGGATGTAAAGTTGTAGCTGGTTTGCTGGTGTTGTTATTCGCGAACACGGGGGAAGGGGCATGATGTGATGACCCAAAATATCATCTTTAAATTTAATAAGTAATTCTGTATTCTAAGACCTCGAAAAGCACCATTTATCATTCCTCGACTTGCGTGCACAGTCCGAAAAATTTTCCTAAAAGTTTTAATGTGAAATAGAGCTTTAAAACTCAATTGAGTTGACTTTGGTCAACCTTTTCAGAAAACGGACTCGGATCAATGTTTTGATAGTTCTGGTAGCTCCGTATCGTGATTTGGGACTTGGGCGTATGCCCGAAATTTAATTTGGAGATTCCTAGCTAAAGTTATGACCATTTGATGGAACTAGCAATTTAAAGGCTAAAAATTTCCAAGTTTGACCACGGGGTTGACTTTTTGATATCGGAGCCGGAATTTGATTCTGGAAATTTGAACAGCTCTGTTATGTCATTTATGACTTGTGTGCCAAATTTGAAGTCATTCCGGATTCATTTAATATGTTTTGGCACGAGATTTGCAAATTGAAAAGTTTAAAACTCAAAGTTCGAATTGAGGTGTGAATTGCAATTTCGATGTTATTTGACGTGATTTTAGACCCCGAGTAACTCCGTATTATGTTACGGAACTTGTTGGTATATTTGGACGGGGTCCCGAGTGTGATTCGAATCGAAATCGAAACAAGAATTGGACTTAAGCAAAAATCTGAAATTTGGCCTTCTGGTGTAATCGTACCTGCAGATTTTTTACCACAAGTGCGAGCTCGCAGAAGCGAGCTTTTCAACGTAGATGCACCCAGGCATGTCAAGGCTTCGATCACAGAAGATGACAGCTTCTCGCAGAAGCGTGTCCGCAGATGCGCACCAAATCACGCAGATGCGGGACTGGGCTGGCCTAGGGTCTTCGCAGGTGCGGCCTTTTTGCGCAGAATGCGACAGGAGTGTCCGCAGATGCGAAACTTCACCTGGCAGCCTGGAATCACAAATGCGAGCTTTGTCTCACAAATGCGAGTCCGCAAATGCGGAACGTTTATCCGCAGAAGCAAAAATGACTTGGCAGAGCCCATAAATTCAGAAGTCACCATTTTTACTCATTTTTGAGTTTCAAGTCTCGGATTTTGGCGATTTCAAGGGGGATTTTCATGACTTTGAATTGGGTAAGTGTTCTTTAACCAAAAGTGATTATATTTCACAAATCCATGTCTATATTCATCATTTATTTCGGATTTAGATGAAAGAAATTGGATTTTTTATAAAATCTTACAAAAACGAAAAGTTAAGATTTGAAGGTCCATTTGATATCGGAATTGAAAATTTTTGTATGGTTGAACTCGTATCGGAACGGGTTTTCGGATTTCGTGAGTATTTTAGGGATTTGAGATGTGGGTCCCACTATCGAATAATTAAATAAATTTCAAATTTTTATCCGAAAAATTTGTAAATTCATATGGAATTAATTCCTATGATTAGTATTGAATATATCGAATTGTTTGTAAATAGATTTGAAGATTTCGGAGACAAATTTAAAAGGAAAAGTTGTGGTTGAGTAATTGATTTGAATTTGCAAAGCGAGGTAAATATCGTGGTTAACCTTGACTTGAGAGAATATAACTCTTAAATTATTTGTTATGTGAATTGCATGTGAACGACGTATAGGCGAGGTGACGAGTGTCTATACGTCGTCAAATTAATTGTTTGCATGCTTACTTGAAAAATCATAAATTATTTTAAATCATAAATTAATTATTATAATAATTGTATCTCTCCTATTCTTTGTCAAATATTAATTCTTGAATTCCTACATTAATTGTTACATGCTATTTGAATTATGTGTTTTATTTGTTATTTGACATTTAGCATATTAAATATTAAACTACCTAATTTCTCTATGATTTTCATAGTAAATTGTTATTTGTCATTGTTTGGTTCATAAATAAATTATAATTATTGTGTGTCTTGATGCTTAATAATTTCCCATTGGACGTGGTATTTATTGGAGTAAGTTTTATTATATTTATGAGTTGTTTAAAATTATATTGGGGGAACGGGTTGCACGCCGCAACAGAAATGAAAGTATATATATTGGGGGATCGGATTGCACGCCGTAATAGACTTATTTAAAAGACAATATTGGGGGATCGGATTGCACCCCGCAATAGACTTATTTAAAAGTCAATATTGGGGGATCGAATTGCATGCCGCAACAGACTTATTTAAAAGTCAATATTGAGGGATCGGATTGCACACCGCAACAGACTTATTCAAAAGTCTATATATATACTTCATTGAAATAAATATATGACAGACTTGATTAAAAGGAATATATTGGGAGATCGGGTTGCACGCTGTAACAGAACTAAATGCGAATATATTGTGAGAGCGGGTTGCACGCTGCAACGGAAATTGATGGAAATAATAATTGGTTATGACTGCTTAGTTGGCTTCAATTATTATAAATGAGTTACCTGATTTTATTTCTATTATTTGTTGTTGTTACTAATATTGCGTACAGGTTAATGTAAGTGACCCGCCTTAGCCTCGTCACTACTTCGTCGAGGTTAGGCTCAGCACTTACCGGTACATGATGTCGGTTGTACTGATACTATACTCTGCACCTCTTGTGCAGATTTCGGAGTTAGTCCCAGTTGCGTTTCATAGACTTGCTCGGATTTCAGCTATTCGGAGGAGACTTGAGGTATAACTGCACGGCGTCCGCAGTTCTGAAGTCCCCGTCTATTTTACTTTAGCTGTGTGTTTATTTTTAGACAGCATTATTTTATTCAGACCTTTATTTGTATTATTCTAGAAGCTCGTGCACTTGTGATACCAACTCTGGGATGGTAATTAGACACGGTTGTTTTTATGGATTATTTTACTATATTTCAAACTTTGCTTCCACTTTTGTTTCCTCGATTATTAATAATTTAAAAATTGTTTAAAATTGGTTAATATTATTCTAACGTTGGCTTGCCTAGAAAGTAAAATGTTAGGCCCCATCACGGTCCGAAGGAGGGAATTTCGGGTCGTGACAGTTGCTATCAGAGCACTAGGTTACATATGGCTCACGAGTCACGAGTAAGCTTAGTAAAGTCTGAAGGATCGGTACGGAGACGTCTGTACATATCTCTTAGAGGCTATGAAGTTTAGGAACAATATCACTTATTTCTTATTCTGTCGTGCGATTCTTTTCTATCATCGATGATTGAACCATTCTACTCTTATTCTCTCGCAGATGGTGAGAAAACATAATACCTCTACCGATGGTCAGGGACCAAAACCCCAGGTGGAAACTATGGCCAGAGGTAGAGGTCGAGGCCGAGGTCGTGCTAGAGGCCAAGGTAGAGCTTAGTCCAGAGCTCGAGCAGCTGCACCTGTTGTAGAACCTCAGGTGGATCTTCAGGAGGAGGTTCCAGTTCAGAATGTACCAGTTGGACCAGTTCAGGTCCCGGAAGGATTCATTGCCACTCTAGTACTTCAAGATGCTCTAGTCCGTTTGGTAAGACTTATAGAGGGCGTGGCCTAGAATGGTACATTTTCAGTGGCACCAACCGTATCACAGGCTGGGGGAGGAGCACAAACTCCCACTACTTCCACTCCGGAGCAGATGGATCCCCAGAATCAGGCTCCAGCAGCCCCGCCAGTTGGGGTAGTTCAGCAGTTGTTGCGGCACAGATCGGTGATAGGCCTACCATGTCTTTTGAAGCCTTATTAAGACTCGATAAGTTTACCAGGCTCTTTCCAGTTCACTTCAGTGGTACACCTTCTGAGGACCCATAGGATTATCTTGAACGTTGCCATGAGGTGCTGCAGAACATGGGTATAGTTGAGACCAATGGGGTCGATTTTGCTGTATTTCAGATGACGGGTTCCGCCAAGAGGTGGTGGAAATATTTTATACATTGACCCGACCAGTCGGATCACCTACACTTACATGGGAGAAGTTCTCTCAGCTATTTTTGGAAAAGTTCCTCCCTATTACACTGAGAGAGGAATTCTGCAAGCAATTTGAGCATTTACAGCAGGGCAATATGACTGTTACTCAGGCTATTGTGGATTTGGCCCGTCATGCTCTCCTTTTACTACCTACGGAAGGATAAAGAGTGAGGAGGTTTATTGAGGGACTCACTCACCCTATCAAACTTCAGATGGCCAGAGAGACCGGAAGTGAAATTTCTTTTCAGGCGGCTCTTAATGTCGCAAGAAAAATCGAGATGGTTCTTTCACAGGAGAGAGGGCAGAGGTCTGATAAGAGGCATCATCAGTTCGATGGTTTCAGTGGTGCCTCGTCTGGAGGCAAGGGTAATTTTTGTAGGGGTCATCCTCCCAGACCGTTTCATTCAGCAATTCATGCATCTACCGGTGCTTCAGGGAGTCACGGTCCTATTATGCCTTACTATGGACATCCAGCATTTACCGCACATTTAGTTCCTATCAGTGCACCGCCACTCCAGAGTTATTACAGCGGTTATCCAGTACAAGCCACGGCATCAGGATGGGTGTTATGAGTGTGGGAACATTGGTCACATCAGGAAGTATTGCCCTAGATTGGCGAGTAACAAATCTCGGCAAGATACTCGTGCCATCATATCGGCACCGGTTACTTCACCGCTTGCTCAGCCAGCTAGAGGTAGGGGTCAGGCAGCTATAGGTGGAGGTCAGGCTATTAGAAGTGGAGGTCAGGCCATTAGAGGTGGAGGTCAGATCGTTAGAGGTGGAGGCCAGCCAGTCAGAGGCCATCCCAAGGACGCAGTTCAGAGTAGTGGGGCCCAGTCCCGATTTTATGCTTTTCCAGCTAGTCCTGAGGCCGAGTCATCTGATGCTGTGATCACAGGTATTATTTCAGTTTGCCATAGAGATACTTCAGTTCTATTTGATCCATGATCTACTTATTCCTATGTGTCCTCCTATTTTGCTTCATATTTAGTTGTGCCTTGTGATTCTCTGAGTGCTTCTGTGTGTGTATCTACACCAGTGTGAGACTCTGTTGTAGTAGATCATGTCTATCATTCGTGTGTGGTTACTATTGGTGATCTTGAGACTAGTGTGGATATTCTACTTCTTGATATGGTAGATTTTGATATCATCTTGGGTATGGATTAGCTGTCCCCTTATAATGCTATATTGGATTGTCATGCCAAGATAGTGACCCTAGCTATGTCGAGATTACCTCGGTTAGAGTGGAAAGGAACTCCTGGTCATTCTGCCAGCAGGGTTATTTCTTATATAAAAGCTCGGCGTATGGTAGAGAAAGGGTGTCTAGCGTATTTGGCTTATATTCGCGATCCGAGTGCGGATGCTCCTTCTATGGACTCAGAACCAGTTGTTCATGAATTTCCAGAAGTATTTCCTGCAGATTTGTCGGGGTTGCCACCCGACAGAGATATTGACTTCTGTATTGAATTGGCTCCGGGCACTCAGCCCATTTCTATTCCACCATACCGTATTGCCCCGCCGGAGTTGAAAGAATTGAAAGAGCAGTTACAAGACTTGCTTGATCAGAGATTCATTAGACCCAGTGTCTCACCCTGGGGTGCACCAGTATTATTTGTAAAGAAGAAAGATGGCTCTATACGGATGTGTATAGATTATCGACAGTTGAACAAGGCCACTATCAAAAACAAATATCCGCTGCCAAGAATTGATGACTTATTTGATGAGCTTCAGGGTGCCAAGGTATTTTCGAAGATCGATTTGAGGTCTGGTTACCATCAGTTGAAGATTAGGGCATCTGATATCCCTAAAATAGCTTTTTGAACTCGGTATGGGCATTACAAATTCCTAGTGATGTCATTTGGGTTGACAAATGCCCTAGCAGCATTTATGGATTTGATTAATTGGGTGTTCAAGCCTTATTTGGATTCTTTTGTGGTTGTATTCATTGATGATATATTGATTTACTCCAGCAGTCGAGAGGAACGTGAGCAGCATCTTCGAAGTGTGCTTCCCACCTTGAAGAATAATCAGTTATATGCCAAGTTTTCAAAATATGATTTTTGGTTAGACTCGGTTGCCTTTTTGGGGCATGTTGTATCGGTAGAAGGCATAAAGGTGGATCCTAAGAAGATTGAGGTTGTTCATAATTGGCCAGACCTACTTCAGTTATAGAGATCCGGAGTTTCCTAGGTTTAGCAGGTTATTATCGTCGGTTCATGGAAGGGTTTTCATCTATAGCAAGCACACTTACCAGAATAACCCAGAAGGATGTCCCATTCATATGGTCAGGCGAGTGTGAGTTGAGATTTCAGAAGCTCAAGACCGCTTTGCCTACAACGCCAGTATTGGTATTACCCACAGGTTCAGGATCGTATACGGTATATTGTGACGCATCTCACATTGGGCTTGGTGTAGTATTAATGCAAGATGGCTAGGTAGTTGCATATGTGTCGCGGCAGTTGAAAGTTCACGAGAAGAATTATCCTGTTCATGACATAGAATTGGCAACCATTGTTCATGCGCTGAAGATTTGGAGGCATTACCTCTACGGTGTCTCGTGTGAGGTATTTGCTGATTATCGCAGCCTTCAGTATCTGTTCAAACAAAAAGATCTTAATTTGAGGCAGAGAAGATGGTTGGAGCTGTTTAAAGACTATGATATCACCATTTTGTATCACTCCGGAAAGGCCAATGTGGTGGCCGATGCTTTGAGTAGAAAGGCTGTGAGTATGGGCAGTCTTGCGTATATTCCGGTTGGTGAGAGGCCATTAGCTGCAGATGTTCAGACGTTGGCTAATCAGTTCGTGAGGTTAGATGTTTCGGAACCCAGTCGGGTTCTAGCTTGCACAATCGCTCGGTCTTTTTTATATGAGCGCATCAGAGAGAGGTAGTATGATGATCCTCATTTACTTGTCCTTAAGGACACGGTGCGGGACGGTGATGCCAAACCGGTTTCTATGGGGGAAGATGGGGTTCTGCGAATGCAGGGTTGTATTTGTGTTCCTAATGTGGATGGGCTTTGTGAATTAATTCTTGAAGAAGCACACAGTTCCAGGTATTCTATTCATCCAGATACCGCCAAAATGTATCAAGATTTGCGGCAACATTATTGGTGGAGGGGAATGAAAAAGGATATAGTTGCACATGTAGCTCGGTGTCTGAATTGTCAGCAAGTTAAGTACGAGCATCAGAGACCTGGTGGTTTGCTTCAGAAGTTAGAAATTCCTGAGTGGAAGTAGGAGCGTATCACTATGGATATTGTTGTTGAGCTCCGACAGACTCAGAGAAAATTTGACGCAATTTGGGTCATTATGGACAGGTTAACCAGATCGGCACATTTCATTCCAGTGGCAGTTACCTATTCTTCAGAGAGGTTAGCTGAAATTTTTATTCGTGAGATTGTCCGCCTTCACGGTGTGCCCGTGTTTATTATTTAAGATCGAGGTACGCAGTTTACCTCACATTGCTGGAGAGCTGTACAGCGTGAGTTAGGCACGCGGGTGGAGTTGAGTACAACATTTCATCCACAGACAGACGGACAGTCAGAGCGCACTATTCAGATATTGGAAGATATGCTTCGTGCTTGTGTTATAGACTTTGGAGGTTCTTGGGATCATTTCTTGCCACTTGCGGAGTTTGCTTATAATAATAGCTACCAGTCGAGTATTCAGATGGCTCCATATGAGGCATTATACGGAAGGTGATGCCGATCGCCAGTTGGTTGGTTTGAACCGGGAGAGGCTCGGGTTTTGGGTACCGATTTGGTACAGGATGCCTTGGATAAGGTCAAGATTATTTAAGATCGACTTCGCACAGCTCAGTCTAGGCAAAAGAGTTATGTCGACCGTAAAGTTCGTGATATTGCATTCATGGTTGGAGAAAGAATATGGCTCTGGGTTTCACCTATGAAAGGTGTTATGAGGTGTAGAAAGAAGGGCAAGTTGAGCCATAGGTATATCGGACCCTTTGAAATTCTTGAAAAGGTGGGTGAAGTAGCCTACAGGATTGTATTATCACCTAGTTTATCATCGGTTCATCTGGTGTTCCATGTGTCTATGCTCCGAAAATATCATGGTGATCCGTCCCATGTGTTAGATTTCAACTCAGTCCAATTGGAAAAAGATTTGACTTACGAGGAGAAGTCGGTGGCTATTCTAGCCCGGCAGGTCCGACAGTTGAGGTCTAAGAGTTATCCTTCAGTTCGGGTGCGATGGAAAGGTCAGTCGGTAGAGGCATCTACCTGGGAGTCCGAGTCGGACATGCGGAGTAAATATCCATACCTTTTCTCCAGCTCAGGTACCTTTGTTTCTAACTCTATTCGAGGGCGAATGTTTGTTTTAGAGGTGGAGAATGTGATGACCCAAAATATTATCTTTAAATTTAATAAGTAATTATGTGTTCTAAGACCTCGAAAAGCACCATTTATCATTTCTCGACTTGTGTGCGCAGTCCGAAAAATTTTCTGAAAAGTTTTTATGTGAAAAATGGATTAAAATGTGAAATATAGCTTTAAAACTCAACTGAGTTGACTTTGGTCAACATTTTTAGCAAACAGACCCGCATCAGTGTTTTGACAGTTCTGGTAGCTCCGTATCTTGATTTGGGACTTGGGCGTATGCCCGGAATTTAATTTGGAGGTTCCTAGCTCAAGTTATGACCATTTTGACGAAACTAGCAATTTAAAGGCTAAAGATTTCCAAGATTGATCACGGGGTTGACTTTTTGATATCGGAGTTGGAATCCGATTCTGGAAATTTGAAAAGCTCTGTTATGTCATTTATGACTTGTGTGCCAAATTTGAAGTCATTCCGAATTCATTTAATATGTTTTGGCACGAGATTTGCAAATTTAAAAGTTTAAAACTCAAAGTTCGAATTGAGGTGTGAATTGCAATTTCAATGTTATTTGACGTGATTTTAGACCCCGAGTAAGTCCGTATTATGTTATGGGACTTGTTGGTATATTTGTACGGGGTCCCGAGTGTGGTTCGAATCGAAATCGGAACAAGAATTGGACTTAAGCAAAAATCTGAAATTTGGCCTTCTGGTGTAATCGCACCTACGGATTTTTGACCGCAGGTACGAGCTAGCAGAAGCGAGCTTTCGCAGATGCGCCCAGGCGTGTCTATGCTTCGATCGCAGAAGCGGACAGCTTCTCGCAGAAGCATGCCCGCAGATGCGCACCAAATCACGCAGATGCGAGACTGGGCTAGCCTAAGGTCTTCTCAGGTGCGGCCTTTTTGCGCAAAAGCAGATGTCGCAGTTGCGACAGGAGTGTCCACAGATGCGTAACTTCACCTGGCAGCCTGGCATCACAAATGCGAGCTTTGTCTCGCAAATGCAGAACTTTTATCCACAGATGCGAAAATGACTGGGCATAGCCCATAAATTTGGAAGTCGCCATTTTTACTCATTTTTGAGTTTTACGTCTCGGATTTGGGCGATTTCAAGGGGAATTTTCACGACTTTGAATTGGTTAAGTGTTTTTTAACCAAAAGTGATTATATTTCACAAATCCATGTCTATATTCATCATTTATTTCGGATTTAGATGGAAGAAATCGGATTTTTATAAAACCTTTCAAAAACGAAAAGTTAAGATTTGAAGGTCCATTTTATATCGGAATTGGACAATTTTTGTATGGTTGAACTCGTATCGAACGGTGATCAGATTTCGCGAGTTTTTTCGGGATTTGAGACGTGGGTCCCACAATCGAATAACTAAATGAATTTCTAATTTTTATCCGGAAAATTTGTAAATTCATATGGAATTAATTCCTATGATTATTATTGAATATATCAAATTGTTTGTGAATAGATTTGAAGCTTTCGGAGACAAATTTAAAAGGAAAAGCTATGGTTGAGTAATTGATTTGAATTTGCAAAGCGAGGTAAGTGTCGTAGTTAACCTTGACTTGAGGGAATATAACCCTTATATTATTTGTTATGTGAATTGCATGTGAGCAACGTATAGGCGAGGTGACGAGTATCTATACGTCGTCAAATTAATTATTTGTCTGCTTACTTGAAAAATCATAAATTATTTTAAATCATAAATTAATTATTTCTCTCCTATTCTTTGTCAAATATTAATTCTTGAATTCCTACATTAATTGTTACATGCTATTTGAATTATGTGTTTTAATTGTTATTTGACATTTAGCATATTAAATATTAAACTACCTAATTTCTCTATGATTTTCATAATAAATTGTTGTTTGTCATTTTTTGGTTCATAAATAAATTATAACTATTGTGTGCCTTGATGCTTAATAATTTCTCATTGGATGTGGTATTTATTGGAGTAAGTTTTATTACATTTATGAGTTGTTTAAAATTATATTGGGGGAACGGGTTGCACGCCGCAACGGAAATGAAAGTATATATATATATATATATTGGGGGATCGGATTGCACGCCGCAATAGACTTATTTAAAAGTCAATATTGGGGGATCGGATTGCACGCCGCAACAGACTTATTTAAAAGTCTATATATATACTTGATTGAAATAAATATATGACAGACTTGATTAAAAGGAATATATTGGGAGAGCGGGTTGCACGCTGCAACAGAATTGAATGTGAATATATTGTGAGAGCGGGTTGCACGCTGCAACAGAATTGGGTGAAATAATAATGGATTATGACTGTTGAGTTGGCTTCAATTATTATAAATGAGTTACCTGATTTATTTCTATTATTTGTTGTTGTTATTAATATTGCGTGCAGGTTAACGTAAGTGAACTGCCTTAGCCTTGTCACTACTTCGTTGAGGTTAGGCTCAGCACTTCCCAGTACATGGGATCGGTTGTATTGATACTACACTCTGCACCTCTTGTGCAGATTTCGGAGTTAGTCCCAGTGTCGTTTCATAGACTTGCTCGGATTTCAGCTATTCGGAGGAGACTTGAGGTATAACTGTACGGCGTCCGTAGTTCTGAAGTCCCCGTCTATTTTACTTTAGCTGTGTGTTTATTTTCAGACAGCTTTATTTTATTCAGACCTTTATTTGTATTATTCTAGAAGCTTGTACACTTGTGAGACCGGTTCTGAGATGGTAATTAGACACGGTTGTTTTTATGGATTATTTTACTATATTTCAAACTTTGCTTCCGCTTTTGTTTCCTCGATTATTAATAATTTAAAAATTATTTAAAAATTGATTAATTTTATTCTAACATTAGCTTGCCTAGCAAGTGAAATGGTAGGCGCCATCACGGTCCGTATGAGGGAATTTTGGGTCGTGACACACGATCGCGAAGAAGGATTTCTGGGCTAGTGATTTTTCCCTACGCGAACGCGGTGATGGGCTTGCGAACATGTAGATGGGTCTGGCAGTGCTTCACGAACGCGGAGGCCCAACTGTGAACGTGAAGAGGAGATAAGGGAGCGGGGCCTGGAGCAGTTGGCCTTCGCAAACTCGGCGGGTGGAACGCGAACGCACAGGGTGGTGGTCTCAAATATTCGCGAACGCGACCAAGATGACGCGAACGCGAAGAGAAAATTGGAGGTAGTGTTTCATTGACCTTCGCGATCGCGAAGAAGGTCGCCTAGATAGTGAGGTTTTAAAAATGGAAGTTTGGCCATTTTCATTTCATTTTTCTCCATGGGAGCCGACCTAGGAGCGATTTTGGAGCACCACTTTCATCACCAAGCATGAGGTAAGTGATATCTACTAGTTGTGAGTTTCATACAAGGTTTATACATAGATTTAGGCATGAAAATTAGTAGAAATTGTGGGATATTTGGTAAAAAACCTAGAATTTGGTATTTTTAGATTTTGACCACGCATTTCGATATGGAATTGAGAATAAATTATATAGTTGAGTTCGTGAGGTTATGGGTGAAGTTTATCGTCGAAAATTTTTAGAATCCGGGCACGTGGGAACGTGGGCCCGAGAGTGATTTTATTGACCTTTTACGCGGAGTTGAAAATTATTGTAAATTGATTAATTATGAGTATTAGAACATATTTTGATTGGGTTGCATCTTATTTGACTAGTTTTGAAGCGTTGAGCATTGGTTCGAGTTGTTGGAATGGCTTTGGAGCCGGTAATGGAATTTCGGAGCGAGGTAAGTCTCTTTTCTAACCTTGTAAGAGGAAACTTACCCTATAGATGAACTTAATTAATATGTGATGTTATTTGTGGGGGCTACATACACACGAAGTGATGAGAGTTCGTACGTAGCTACTATTCCTGTTTATGTCCGGGTAATTAAGATTTACACCATGCTTGTGGACACCGTTATTTGATTATATTTGTCAATTGTATCAAATGCTTGTCTCTATTTTTAAAAGAATCAAGAAAGGTTTATGATTTAATATAAATTTATATTTGACCGCGACGCATGTATGTTCCGCGAGCGGGGTAATAGATGCTTTAAAAGCTTCAAGTCGAATTGTCTTTATTTTGAAAAGAATCAAGAAAGGGTTATAATTTACTGATAAATTTATATTTGACCGCGTCGCATGTATGATCCACGAGTGGGGTAATACATGCATCTATGATCCGTGTCGTTCGACCCTCGGCAGTGCACAGTTTATATTTATATGTTGGAACGAGCTGTACGACCTCGGCATGACTTGTGCATGATTGCATTAATTGCTTTGAAAATTATAATAATTGATACTGCTTCATTGGCCTGAGATATAAATTGTTAAATGATGAAAATGAATTTGGAGAAATTTCTTATTAACAAAAGAATTATTTACTTATTTCATGATATTGGGAATACAGTCGTCCTAATTGATCCATGCTTAATTATATCATTGGTATATTAATTATAGCCCATAGTAGGTGTCTGAGT
The DNA here is from genome assembly GCF_000715075.1 of Nicotiana tabacum. Taxonomy (NCBI): domain Eukaryota; kingdom Viridiplantae; phylum Streptophyta; class Magnoliopsida; order Solanales; family Solanaceae; genus Nicotiana; species Nicotiana tabacum. Next base: position 7,773,421 of record NC_134092.1, on the reverse strand, counting down.
CGACCCCTCATCACTAGTTCCTCGAGGTTAGGCGGGATACTTATTGGGTACGCGTTGATTTACGTACTCATACTATACTTGCTGCATATTTTTGTGCAGGTATATATATGTCTAGAGGCCTTGTGGGCGCAGAGGCACGATTATTGCGAGGTCTTAGGTGAGTTGCACTCTCTACTACGATCCGCAGCGAGTAGGGTCTCCTTCAGAGTATTTATATTTCTCATATCCAAACTTGTATTTCGGACAGACGTTGTATTTTATTTTACCTCCTAGTTGATGCTCATGCACTTGTGACACCGGGTTTTGGGGTGATTATGGGTTGTCCTCTATTGAACTTGTTGAAAACATCATTATTTATCTTATAAATTTCATCTTTTACTATTTAATTGAAGGAAAAATATGATTTCAAAATATTAAAAACGAGAACCAAATTGAGTATTTATTGTTGGCTTGCCTGACAGCAGTGTTCGGCGCCATCACGATCTTTAATGGATTTTGGGTCGTGATATTTTTATTCTTATATTAGATAAAATGGTAATTAGTATGATTTTATAAAAACATATATCTTTAGAGAAATATTATACCAAAAGTCAAGAATTTTTTTCCCGTTAGTATCAAGGACTTAAAATCCAAAAGTTGAAGCCAACCATTTGTACTTTGACTACATTTGTGAATTCGCTGCTTGTTTCTTCTAAAAGAAACAAAAAGTTGGGTTACTTAAGTATTCCTTCATGTTTATCAGAAGTATAAGATATATTAGGTTATATATTCTGCTAAAAGTAACATAAATATTAAGAAAACTAATATAGAAAGTATTATATAAGGTAAAATGTTAATAGAATTTACGGTCCTAAATATTAGGAGTTTTTACTTAACTCAAATAATGAAAGATTTAATAACCAAAATATATTTTAAAGGGTAAAAAAAGCTAACGACAATTCGCTATTTTAGGTAATCTCAGATTCCTAAATATTAGGAAAATTATTTAAATTATAATTTTGTCCAATGTGAAATATATTTTAAGGGGTAATCTAACGGCATTCCGCTAAGGTACTTCGTGCTTTTAATATATTATGGATAAACATGTATGAAGTAATGTAACTTAAATTCGGTAAAATATTTATAAAACGTACATTGTATAACCACATATGTTTTTATTTAATAATTTTATATTCTATTACATTTGAATATAACAGTTACAGATTCACCGTATCTTTCTAGAATAAATTTAAACATTTACGTTATTTTTTTAGTATGAATTTGTCTTAATAAATTTAAAAATATTTTATGCCATGATTTTCTCTTCCTTTTCACTATTTTCTCTCCCTTCCACAAAATTCAATCACTAAATAAAATGAAAGGCTTTAAACGTGAAGCATTCATGAGTTATTTTTACACTTTATATATAATAGTAATATTATATAATATTTAAACAACTACAATGTGCCCTAAATATATAATATTTATACAATAAATATGTGGTATATTTTATATTATAAAATTTAATATTCTGAATATACGTCGTATGTATTTATCATATTGAGATAAAGAATTATATACTATGTATATCCAAATAAAATAATATTTTATACTAATAATATTTAATTTATACTTCATATTATAACTTATTAAATAAAAACTAATGTATTATACAAATTATATAATATGTATAATATCTAAATATTATAAATATCACTTATTCATCCAAGTATGCACTATTATACAAACATTCACATTTATCAATAAAATATAGTTATACAACCAAATAAAACGTTACCATAATTGAAATAGAGAGAAAGTGGCTAGTTGTCATAATTAATGACAATTTCATTATTAGATGAGAAATTGAAACCCTTTGGTTTAATATTAAGGAAATGAACACTTTAGATGCGTGATTTTAGGTAAGGGTTTAAAACTTTCTGCTAGGAATATAATTATTTAGTTACCTTGTATGTAAAATATGTATTGCTGCTATGTTTGTGAAATTTGTTCTTAAATTTTGTCTATTTATGTTGTTTTGCCAAGAAAACCCAATCAACCTGAGGCCCAAAGGAGATAGGACTACAAGTCTACAACTAGAAAATAGTAGAAATAGTATCAACTAGCCACTTTTCAGTCATGTCTTTGGAAAATAGTCATTATCATCATGAACTTTCAATTTCCACAAGTAAAACTTCGTGACATTCTTCTGGAGTTTCACTTGTAGAAGTTAAAACTTCAGAACATTAGATTTTTTGTTTTACTGTTAGAAGTTGAAACTCGAGGACATTGAATATTTTTCAATTACAGAAATTGAAGTAATTGAAAAGCGGCTATTTATGAATTTTTTTCTTACAAAATACGCTTTATGTGAATGAACTAGGACGGCTTCAAACCTAAATGTTCATTATCAACTTGATGCCAATCCAACCATGAACACGTTATACTTTTTCATTTTTTTTAATTTGTTTTTTAACTTTTTGGTTGAGGTTTTGCTATAAGTTGTATTCGTCGCCCTTCCAATCTAGTAATCTTTAATTTGGGGCAAGAAAACGGAGGGTGATCAGTTTAGGGGATCCCATATAAAAAAAGGAACCTTAATCCTCACTGAATAGTAAGCAATCATGTATTCGCACTCCGCAATATTCAAAAGGAAGAAACGATACCTAAAGTGGAAAGATTACCGTTAGGATCGGAAATTTGGGTAGTGCGAAATTTAGTCAAACAACATTTTAATGACAATAACAAAGTCAATGCATGTTGATAATAACGGAAATTAAAGTAGATAAAGAAGACACAAATTTAACGTGGTTCGGTCAAGGTGATCTACGTCCACAAGCGGAGATGAACAATTTGACTATATCAATAAGAGTACAAAATTAGAGTAAATACTCTAAATAATCCTAAAAATCCTAAGAGAATAATCTCACAAGATCACTCCAAAGAAAGGGTTCACACAAGTATTTCCCAACACTTAACTCTCACACAAAACACTCTTAATAAAGGAGGAAAGGAAAAAAAAATGAAGACTCAAGTCTCGTTAGTGTGTTTAAAATAAACTATTGTCCTTTCCTTTTATAGGCGAAAAAGTCTTGGCATCTTAGTTGTAAAAGAAAAGATATAACTTGTGCAAATAGTATCCACCACTCAATGCAATATTTTGGGTCCTGAAGAATATTGTCAATAAAGTCTACACTTTGCGAATATGCTTATACTTATATGAGATGGACTCCATTAGCCAAAATATTGGCCATATTATAAATCTCCACATTGGCCTAAATTTGGCTGATATAGTAAATTTGCTACATCCTCTCCGCAAAAAGCCCCAATGGACATATGTCAAAATTTAATGCCATCAAAATCATACACGTTGTCTGATACCGAAACTGTAGTAGAGCCTATAACAGTGGATCCCAATAAAGTATACAACGAACCAGATCAGTGTGCTTTCATGATCACAAGAGTACCATCAGAAACTTTCAGAACTCCACCTTCACCTGCGTACTGGCACCCAAGAGATTCTAGAGTGCCCAAAGAGATGAGATTTTTTTTCAAGTCAGGAACATGTCTAACATCGGTGAAAATTCTCACCACACCATCGTGCATTTTGATTCGGACTGTACTTTTTTTTAAAACTTTGCGTGCAGCATTGTTGCCCATCAAGACAACTCCACCTCCAATAGATTCATATGTGGTAAACAAATCCCGATTGGAACACATATGATAAGAACAACCCGGATCTAAAATCCACTCATTGTTAGATTTGAAACTATTATTAGTTGCTAAAAAAATAGTTCCCTCAGTCTCATCAGCAGCTACACTTGCTTCGGCAGTGTCAGTATTTTTGTGCTCATTTTTCCTTTCTTTATGCTTTTCTTTATTTTTTAGCTTATAGCATTCGGAGATAATGTGACATTTCTTATGACAATAGCGACACTCTAAATTATTGTATCTGGATATGGAGTCGAATTTGCCCCTAACAAACAAGCCAACTTTCGCTTGAGTTCCACTAGCTTCCCCACTAATATCACTATCTATTTGTTCTATTGATTTTAAGATAGATTTAATATCCTTATAAGAGATATTATCCTTTGCATAAAACATATTATCTCTTATATGCTTAAAAGATGGGGGTAGAGAACAAAACAGTAACACGACTTGATCCTCATCTTTAATTTCAACATCTATATTACTCAAATCCATAAGAATAGAATCGAAGGTGTCAAGATGAAAGAGAATAGAGGTACCTTCACCCATACTAATTGTATAAAGCTTCTGCTTCAGGTAAAGTCTATTTTCCACTGCCCTCTTCATATATAAGGTTTTTAAATTTTTCCCACATGCCTTTGGCTGTGGTTTCTACAGAAACTTCGCGTAAAACCTCATTTGAGAGATTTAAAATGATACCTACTTTTGCCTTTTTGTCTATGACGACAAACTCTCATTCCGTCATTTTATCCGGCTTCTTCTCCTTTCCTTGCAATGCCAAATCTAAGTCATCCTGAATTAGGATAGCTTTCACCTTTAATTGCCACATTTTAAATTTTACACTTCGATCAAATTTCTCAATATAAGTCTTTGTTAAAGTCATATTGGCTACTGAAATAAACCCGGTTAGATCCGGCTCTGATACCAATTTGTTAGGATCTGGAACCTAGGTAGTGCGAAATTTAGTCAAACAACGTTATAATGACAATAACAAAGACAATGTAGGTTGATAATAACGTCAATTAAAGTAGATAAAGAAGACACAAATTTAACGTGGTTCGGTCAAGGTGACCTACGTCCACACGCGGAGAGGAGCAATTTCACTATACCAATAAGAGTACAAAAGAGAGTACAAAATTAGAGTAAATACTCTAATTAATCCCAAAAAAACCTAAGAGAATAACCTCACAAGGTCACTCCAAAGAAAGGGTTCAAACAAGTGTTTCCCAACACTTAACTCTCATACAAAACACTCTAAATAAAGGAAAAAAGGAAAAAATAAGAAATGAAGACTCAAGTCTTGTTGGTGTGTTTAAAATGAACTAATGTCCTTTCCTTTTAAAGGCAAAAAATTCTTGGCATCTTAGTTGTAAAAGAAAAGATACAACTTGTGCAAATGATATCCACCACACAATGCAATATTTTTGGATCACAAAGAATATTGCCAACAAAGTCTACACTTTGTAAATATGCTTATGCTTATGTAAGATGGACTCCATTAGCTAAAATATTGGCCATATTACAATTATAATTATCCCACCACACCTTTGATAGTAAATACCAATGAATTGTGTGTATAAAGTTGTCCAATAACATTCTTTCTCTTACTTTTTTAATTGTGTGTATCGTATTTGGGAAAGCTTGCTTCATGGCGAAGGCGAGGAGTATTTAGCAAAGCCAACAACCAAAAAAAGAGACAAAAAAGTAGTCTGACCGGAACGAAAGGGCAGTCCGGTGCACAAAACATTCACGTAGGGTTCAGGGAAAGCTCGCACCCCTAGGAGTGTGATGTAGACAACCTACCTTAATGCAAGCATTAATGGCTACTTTCACGACTCAAATCCGTGACATTTTGGTTACACAGAGACAATTTTAATGTTGTTTTAAGGCTTCCTTCCAGCTAATTTGGTCAGCTGGAATTCATGCTGGCTAATTAACAAAAAGCAATAAACGCCAACTGCAAGAAGGAAAATAAATTCTAGTCATTTATGCGGCAGTCAAGAGATTTTGTGATCGAATGCCACTAACCATAAAACTCTATTTATTATTCATACCCATTTCCAGAATTAGAATAAGGTATGAGTGTATCAGCCTGGCGAGTGTGCACTTGCAAATTTGAGTAATGCATATATGGTATGTATAAATTTTATCGGCATATAGTGCAAGGGAAACATTTCTGGTATGCAATAATTGGACAATAAATTCGCATATATTATATGGAAAATGATACTGATGTTGTTACTCTTCTCTTTTCTAAGGTTAAGTTAATAAAATTAGATAAATACTTATTTGTGCCGAATATTTATATTTAAATAAATAATTAACTTTAAAAGTTAACAAATTAAAGTAAACATATATATATTATCACTTAATCATGATTTAATGGTATTTTTGATATATACCAAAAATATTTTCTCTTCCCAACTTTTCCGGTTAGTCAAACACGCCACAAGAAAGAAGATTACTTAATTTCAATAGGTGCGGTCAGATTTTCTTGACCTTAATCAGTTATCTCAAATTCGAATCAAATATTGAATAACTTCTTGATAAAGAACGTTCTACCCCCTAACGGAGACATACCTAACATAAATCTGCATCAATGATCAGGACAGTGAATTTCGGATGCAGCGCCAAAAGAAAAAAGAGCAAAAAAAAAAAAAAGATAAGTTGCATATACCCAAAATAAAAATAAAAAATATCTGGTCAACCATTGGAATAAGTGAAAAGTCAACGTTTTCTTTTTTTGAGTTACATGAATTTGCTTCTTCTTTCCTGACTCCCCCAAAAAATATTTATCTACCCCTCCCCAGCCGGTTCCAGTCAATTCTCCTAGATTCCCTCCTCTTCTTATATATATTTTTTCGTACCAATTTATTTTATGTGACGTAGTTAGAATTTTGGGAGTTAAACTTTTTAATTTTAATCATAAAATCTAATATAAAACTTTTAAGTTATTGAAATAAAATATAAATATTTGAAAACTATGTAAGAATACCGTAGCCCCACAATAATTGACAACTTAAAATACTCAAAGGCATATGAAAAAATTACGATAAGAGAAAACTAGTTTAATTATCGAAATTCGAATGGATAGAGGGAGTACATGGATATATCACTCCGACGAACGGATAGAGTGAGTATTAAAGAATCTCTTTTTAGTTGCTCTAGAACAATTAGAAGATTCTCTAGAAGAAATATGAGGTTTTGCTTCTGACGGTAACATACTGGGGCGGAGCTAGGGGTAGAAGGGGGTTCAGCCAACCCCCATCGCTGAAAATTATACTAAATATATATTATAAGATTATTTTTTTTCTTCTCGATATATACATATATATATATATATATATATATATATATGTATTAGTGAATGTATTCATATAAAGTCTTTGTCTTTACATTTAACAAATTGTTGAGTTTCTCGATAAAAATTCTGCCTTCCGCCGCTGAGTACCAGTATATATGTATGTCATATATTCTATGTATAATATATGATGATTCCCCTATTTTTACCTTCCCTTCATTCTCCTCGTCTCCTCTCTTTCTTCTTGTTATAATACTTCTTCAACTTCACCAAAGACTTCAACATGGTGCTAGCTACAACCTCTGAGAAAATACGAGATATTGAGCTTCCAATCATTGACCTTTCATTAGAAAGATCTGAAGTATTAAAACATATAGTGAAAGCTTCTGAGGAGTTTGGTTTTTTCAAAGTTATTAACCATAATATCCCTGAATTCATCATTAAAAGAATGGAAGATGAAAGTTACAGCTTCTTTTCCAAAACTTCCTTACAAAAACAGTGTGCTGGTCCAGCTAATCCTTATGGCTATGGTTGCAAAAACATAGGGTTTAATGGAGATAATGGAGAAGTTGAATATTTGTTACTTCATGCCAATCCTTTGTCTATTTCTCAAACGTCGAAAACTATTTCCAGTGATCCAATCACGTTCAGGTATCTTTCGAACTTGCTAAATTTTAGAATACGCCATCTATATATTTGTGGTATACTGAGTATATGAATTAGATAGTATGTTGTTCATACTATCCGGGGTAAGGATATAATCTGTGTATATTACCCTTCAGCGTCCACACTGTGAAAATACATTGTGTTGGACTTGTAATTAGTAATTACGTATGCATTAAACTTTGAGCTTTGTGCCTTTGTGTGTAATTTATTTGTTGTTCAGTTACCGTAGCACTACCATGAGTAGAATAAGAACCCTTCGGTCTTTAACTAAATACTTCGGATTCGATCTTTAGGATAAAAACTTTTTTTTGGTAGAGAACACTTCTTCCTTTACCGGGCCTTACACGACGTGAGTGCAGATTAGTCGGGTCCTTAATGTGAAAATATCGAACATTGGATAGGAAACCGAAAACAGTTACCATAGCACTAATGTAGGAGGATCATGTAATATCAAACTTCCTTGGTAGATTCCAAAACGAAGCCATAGTCTTTATTTATACATGCCATGAAACCTTGGAGTAATTTTTGGGAAGATTATAGACCTGCACGTGAGAGGCTTGTAAAACATGATATAATTAAGTGACTTATTTTTTGTAACGCTTTAAACTTTTAAACGAGATAATTACACACTTGATCATTAGGAAAACTTTTTGTTTTGTTTCATTGGATCTTATCATTAAACATCTCATATATATATATATATATATATATATATATATATATATATATATATATATATATATATATATATATATCATACAACATATATATTCTCAGTACTAGATGGATGGCTTTTCATTATCAAGGTAAAATGTTGTTACTGGTGCAATTTAAGGGAATTAGGAAGCAAAAGATTTTTTTTTTTTAAATTATACAAGTGTGATGTTTTGGTCAATTTACACGCACTTCGATTAATTACAAGGTATACATATTATCTCTTACCTGTATCGAGTGATTATCTCTCACCAAAATTTGGACAAATAAGAACAAATCACCTAATTTTTTGCTTCCTCTAGGATTTGAAACTATCTTGATTTATTAGTTAGGGAGAGATTGAATTTGAGATAGTACATACGTCAATATCTAGGTTAAGGGGTATGGACCTAGTTTCTGTTGTATTTGTATAGTTGTTCCAGCTGTATGAACATTGAGCCTGACTTCCCCAGAGGCCATGTTTCATCTTTTTTAGGGAATCCTACTTAGCTAGACATCATCATCGCTACTTATATTTCAAAACATCTTGCAAATCTTGTCTTCCATCTTTTCTTTCTCTTGGCTGGCTTTCTCCTTTGATGTCCAATCTTATTGCTCTAAACCTTGGCTGGCAAAGTTTTCTGGTATCTGCCGCTGATGAGAGGTAACAGATATCAATAAAATAGTTGAGGTGCGTGTAAGCTAACCGAATATTATCAGTATCAAAATATATTTAGGAATAATGACATGAGAGTTACATTGGTATTGTTTTCTTGTGTCACAAGTAATAAGGTTGATAATTAACTTTAGGTAAGAAATAAAAAAGGAAAGGTAAGGAGCACCTTGATCAGCTCAAGTACTTTGAATTTCGGAATTCTTGAGTTATTATACAATTGTAGCAGCAATACAATTAGACAAGTTGCTTGAAACTGGTTTTATTTAGGTGTATTAGTACAGAAAATTGCAATCATTTCAAACGAGTTAAAATCACTTGACAAATAGAGAGTAGAAATTCAGTAGGAAAAGAGAGCTGCTTCAAGAATTAGTTTATAATACGAGTTTTAAAGTGATTTGCATGTAAATAATTAGAATACTTTGAATGGTGCATACATATAAATCTCATCAGGGAGATATATAAATATCTGTACATTAAATAGACCATATATAAATTGGTATTAATTGTTGCCAAATTGCTTGTGAATAAGAATATGGAGTATTTTAAAAGGAGGGAAATTATCTACTACTTTTGTAAAGTCCACCCTTCTTCTGCCTAGAGGAAGGAACACAGAGAAAGACATTTTAAAAAATAAATAAGAATAATACTAGTGAGAAAATATATTTTAAACAATAAATAGGAATAAAGATATACTTTTAGGTTGGTAAATAGCCATGACAAAAATGATATTAATGAAATTTATTTGGCCAAAAGGTGTTCCTACTTCCTCGCATATGGGGAGTTGACATGTGGGCATGTGCAATGGGTAAAAAATTACATATACTCGTTGTTTATATCTTATCAATACTAATATTCTCAGGTTATTAAATTAATTAGCTATCATAAGTTGATATTATAACTATTACTATACTATTTACTAGCGCAATGGGCATTTGTGTTTATCTCTAAAAAAGAGTACGGAACCATAAATGCAAAATCAGGATCGAATTTATATGATGTACCTCTGATAGGTGCTACCCTATTGTACAGTCAGATTTTGTACTCAGAGATGTCAGAACATTAAAAAGATGATCAAATTGACAAGACAAACTTATACACATATATCATATCAACATCATAGAGATTAACAAATTACTTTTATAGTAGCATGTAATTTAAATTTGGAAGCTTGAAAGTAGAAACCTCCTAGAAATGGTGAAAGCCAACGGTCAACTTTTTATACTGAATAAAAAAAAAACATGTAATTAACCCTCACTATTGAGTTTTTCTCTATTTGTATGGTTTTTAGCCAATTGCCTTCTTACAAGTTAACATTTGTAATTGAGTAAGATCGAAGTTCATATTCTTAATAGTTAATATGATGTTAGAACAAGATTCATTTATATTCTTGATTTACTTAAATGTTGGGCTTCTATGTTATATTACTCGCATTCCAAGCAGACGGTGCAGATCTATATGGGAGGGTGGGTTCACGTGAACTCACGCTTCCCTCCTAGACTATATATAACACTTGCATTTTTCTGATTTTGTTCTTATACAAGCATGTGTGAACCTATGCTTAAGTGAGCACCATTCCCCCCCCCCCCCAACAAGGTTAGGGGTTCGATTCCGACTCGCTCCCCTAGACTTTTTAATTAAAAATGCTTGTGTTTCTTCTTCTTTTTTTTTCTTGAAGATTATTACTGATATAGCAGGTTTTTAGTGTTCATTGAAAAACAGGACTTCAAAATTGAAAGGTTAATCTCTCAAAAAAGTTTATATTTAGTCAAGAAATAAAGTACCATAAGAAGATAATAAAATTATCTTAAACTCTCACCAATAATCAAAAACTAATAATGCAAAACACATATCTACAGGAAAATAGAAGTACTTAAAAAGATCTATGTAATATGTTGGATGAAGAATATTTTAATAAATTTTAAGGTTGCTAAATAAATCATAAGATATTTAAAATTATAAGTAATGATGTTATTATTGATAGTACTTTTTAAAGTATGAAAACTCGTCGAGAATGTAAATAATGCTAATAATATCAATTAGAGTTTGTACGTCAACTTGGATCATCGTAAAAAAAAAAAGTATATTGTCAGATCATATATTTATTTAAAGATAGTGGTGCATCCATTCTCTTAAAATCCCGAATAAATCTCTGAATTTCCAAGTGTTTGATGTTGAGCCTAACTTCTGAAAGTTAGAATATCCCACATTAGTGAGTAGATGATATATATGTTGTTTCATCATATAATGTTGGACAATCCTAGCGCCAAATTTTAACTCTACTGCCTACTTTTACACTGTTTTGTTACCATGAAAATCTATTGAAATGTATTTTAAATTTCCTCTTCTACACCATGCTGTAGCCATTTCTGAGTTGCTTAAACAATGGCAGAATAAAAGAGGGGAATCAGCTCTTCATTTTCTTTCTTTATTGGTTTTGTGACAGCTCTGCAGTGAATGGTTATGTAGAGGAAGTTAAGGAGTTGGCATGTGAGATATTAGAACTGATGGCACAAGGATTAAGGGTCCCCCACATCTCTGTCTTCAGTAAACTTCTCAGAGACCTTAATTCTGACTCTCTCGTCAGGCTCAATCACTATCCTCCTTTGATCACTAATAATATTCATCAACTCCTTATTCATGATGTTCATGAGGATCAGAATACGGACGTGTCACTTATCAGTAATGATAGAGCCAGAATTTTCAGTAAGGAAGTTCAGAATATAACGACACGTAAGATTGGTTTTGGAGAGCATACTGACCCTCAGATCTTGACCATCTTAAGATCGAATGACGTTGGTGGTCTTCAAATTTCACCTCAAGACGGTTTGTGGATACCTGTCTCACCTCATCCCAATACTTCTTTCTCTGTCTTTGTTGGTGACACTTTACAGGTAAGCATTCCTTCTCTATGTGACAGTCACCAAATTGATTTTTTTTCTTTTAAATGTCAATCATTCCTTAGCAAAGGCCATGCTAATCTTTTATGTATCATTTACATTTTATCATATGTTTCCAAAGGGACATGTCAGGCACGTGAAATTCTTTTTAGTAATCAGTAACAATAAGAATTGAACTCTAGAACGTTTGGAAGTGCGAGAAAGGGATTGCTACTGGTTCAGAATTTTCATAATTATTGGAATTGATTTATTTGTAATGTTTATTTACCGCTTAAGGGTGTGGGGAAATGTTTTTCTCTGTGGTTAACCAGAGGTCTTGGTTTGACCTATTGATAGAAAGTGCTAAAAAATTCCATAGTAGATTATAAGCTTATAAAAGAAATTGGTCCCGGGCACAGGATGATTAATACCGTTCTCATAATGTTGTAGGTAAGAAGTAGTAGTTGTCTCTGTGTGATCTATAGGTCACAAGTTCGAGTCGTGAAAGCAGTCACTAATGCTTGCTTTAGGACAAGTTGTCGACATCACACCCCTTGGGGGTGTTGTCCTTCCTAAGACCTTGTGTGAATGCGAGATACTTTGTGCACCGGGCTACCCTTTAGCAGCACTAGTAGTCATGTATGGTTATCATAAATCCATCCCTCATGATCAGAAATAAAAGTGAGAAATAGACTGATGAGCTGAAGAATCATAGTTTGAATATGACCTAATTAAGTGATAGCTACTTGTGCTTTGGGGGAACTGAAACTGAAGTGATTAAGTTAACCACAGGTTTCATTCAATCCCTAGCCATGCTAAGATTTCACGTGATAATAACTGATCAGATTTCAGTGATGAGCTGATCATCTCTGCATATTTTTTGGAGGGCCCCTATCGAATGACTTCTCATCCAGTTAGAATCTCACTGCCCTTTATTTATGGTTTGCATTGGGAACTGACTTAGTTTTTGAATACGAAAAAGAGCTACTTAGCTTTATATCGTTTTTTATATACTATATGTTGAATCCTTTTGAATTGTTTTTATTTTTTTGAATGTTTAATTTTGTATATTTTGACACCTCTTATCAAAAAATCTTGGATCCGTCACTTGCAGGCTCTGACCAACGGAAGGTTTAAGAGTGTCAGGCACAGGGCCATGGTGAATTCGTGCAAAACTAGGATGTCAATGGTCTATTTTGGTGCCCCAGCACCCCATGCCAGAATTTCTTGTCCCTCAGAGTTGGTCACACCACACAAATCTTATCTCTACAGGCCTTTCACTTGGGCTGAGTATAAGAAAGCTACTTATTCCAGAAGACTTGGGGACACTCGTCTTCAGTGTTTCAGGGTACAATCGGATAATTCTGATGAAATTGTAAGCGAATGATCCTACTCTATGTAGCTCGAATTCTTCGAAAATATCGTTGGGTGCGCGTCGAATCTTCTGTATAAGTACAGTAGCAATTTTGAAAAGTCTGGGAAACGTTGATCCTGCTTTTACAAAGAATGAGGCTTGAATGGGTTCTATAATATCTCCAAAGGGGAGTTTTGCACCCTCTCATTCCCTCTATTTTGTTGGCCTACTATAGGATTAACTAGGGAAAGTGTTAAAGAAAACGTGTATGTTGGGTTTTTTTTTCTTGTAATTTCAAGGTTAATACAACTTTCTTTAGAAGCTTGACCGGCACTAGAGTTCAATTTCTAACTCAAGTTTTTACGAAAAAATAATCCATGTAGTAAGAACTAAGAAGCAAATTACACTAGAACAATTGCGCGGTAATTGAATATGTTTATGGTAATCTTATATCCGTTCACAACATTTCTTGTATAATTATTCCTTGCATAACAACAAATACATTATTACTCAATGTATAACAATCTATATTTATTTTTGGATTTTCCAATACCATGTTTGAGGTCAAGCATCAAGCAATTGTCCATATCTTGACTTTATCGAGCTTGGTTCTATACAGGGCAGACTCAGGATTTAAAACTGTCGGGGGCATCATTATCGAATATAAGTTGAGCAAATGCTAGAGTTGGAACTAAACCCAAATTGTGCATTACAAGTTAAGTTGTACCTCTAAATCGATATATCTATATTTATTAATTCAAATAAAGTAATCAATTAATATATATATATATATATATATATATATATATATATATATATATATATATTTCCGAAGTTTTCATAGGCCTGTGACCCCTCTACCCAAAGAGTAGTTTTGCCTCACTTCCATATAAATGTATTATTATATTTGGTCCAGTGGTCCATTGAAAGCCCCTTTTCAGCCTTGCCTTTCATAGTTTCATGTTCCTTGCTACTGAATTCTCTTCCTATTTTAATGCAGAAAGCATAACCTAGAAAATGAAAAATAAAATATGGTTAGAGAATTTATCGAGATATTCAAGATATCAATATCATTAAAATTCTATTCGGATTGCATATCTACATCGGCCAGCTTAAAGTTCATTTTCCAAAATGGTACAAAGGTACATGAAATAGTGACGGTATGTAATAAAAATATTAGGGATAAATATAGAAAATGACACCGCTTACAACTACAATAAGTTATTTATTTGTTTATTTCTTCAAATTGTGACACCGCTTATAAAAAATTCTGTGTACGCTACCGACGGTATGTACCTACCATTGGCCAAGACTCTTAATTATGATTGGACCATGGGCTGAACAACAACACATTGACAGACTATCTAAATGTTCTAAGGAGCACATTTGGTTGTAACAATAAGGAAAATTAATTCCCTCGTTAAATTCAGCATAACTTACAACAACAACAACAACAACAACAACAGCAACAACAATAACAACAATAAATTCAATGTGATTACACAAATGGGTCTAAGAAGAATGTGGTGTATGCAGACCATACGCCTATGTTGTATGAGGTAGAAAAACTATTTTCAATAGACACTAGACTCAAAAAATTCAGCATAACTTATCCACGTTATTTGGTTGCTTGAATAAGGAGAATTAGTCTTCTCAGTTATTAAATTCCTTGTTTGACTGCAATTTTCACTCTTTTTATAAATAATACATATCTAAACTATGCAGATGTTTATGTATTATTTTATGGGGTATATGAAATAAGAAAATATAACTATTAGCAATACATGGACTAAAAAAAAATAAAATAACAACGATGTCTTATCTCTTTAAACTCGTATATCTTTTAATATTAATACAACGAACCAAAAATATAACAAGAAATAACTCTTGCATTATAATGTATGCATTATTAATTCCTGCATATAGGGGTGTACATAGGTCGGGTTGGTTCGGGTTTTGCAATAACCAAACCAAACTAATTGTGTCAGGTTAGTAAATCTAAAGACCAAACCAAACCAATAAAACTCGAGTTTTTCAATCTCGGTTTTTCTCGGATTTTCGGGTTATTCGAATTTTTTCGGATTTTCTTTCCGGTAAAATCTTCGTAGCACAAAACATATAACACATGCTCCAAATATTTCTTTAATTCTAGTAAGATACAACTATATAAGGTATTTCTCAAGAAAATAATATAAAATATGAGATGTGTCATGACATTATCCTAAAATATTAAACAATAGACAATAAAATTGTGTAATATAAATATTGCTAATTAAAAATCCATAATAAAAATAAACATAATCTAAAAGTACTAAGTCATGCTAAAATAAGTAGACTAATAAGGGAGTATTAATTACATGACTAAACGCTAAAAAAATAAAAAATAGGTTATGCATTTTTATCTAAATCATTGCAAAACAACCAATAGATATTCAATACATTGTCATTCCTAGTATTGAATTGAATGTCTTTTGTTAGCATCAGTATTGATTTGATTTTGCTTTGAGCTTTTGTTAACATTATTTGAGTTACAAATATTAATGGCTATAAAACTTATTGGAACATTCAGAAGTTCTAAGTTCAACCTTGAAATAATATCTTAAAAGATAAAATTATGAAAAAGTTTAAAAAATATTTATAAATTACATCACAATAAGTATATTTATGTATTAAATATATCTAAAAATTCTATATATGTAATGTCGGGTTGGTTTGGTTTCGGTTTGACTTTTTTTAGTTAAAACCAAACTAAATCAATTATGGTCGGGTTTTTTTTTCCAACACCAAACCAAATCAAACCGAACCATAGTCGGGCTTTTTTCTCGATTTGACTCGAATTATCGATTTGGTGCGGTTTGTCGGTTTCTTTTGTACAACCCTTCATGCATATCTTATCTCAAAACCAAAACTTGAACCCATAAAGTTCAAATCTTGAATTCACCTCTGCTACTACCTACTAGTAGTAACCAGAATCTTTCTTGATAAATGAAAGGAAAATAAAAATAAAAATAAAAATCAAAGTAATCAACAGAAAAGCAAACTAAAAGAATGGTAAAGCATGATCCTAGAAACTTATAGCCATTTCAATATTAATATCCATATTTAAGGATTTTGGAGAAAGGAAACAGAAATACAAATGCAATATTTAACAATATTTACTTGTCAATATTAACACAGGCCAGCCCAACCCCATGAGGCCAGCGGGAAATTTTAATGGGCTAGAAAATACGAGCCCAACCTAAACCAGCTAACGGGTTTCGTCAAAATGGCCCGTGATCCAAGTCTAAAGCTACAGAGTATATTTGGGCTTATCTCCGAGTTAAATAAATTTTGTCGACTAATATTTTTTAGGGAGATTTTCATATTACCTATAGATTCTAAAAATATTTCGTAATCTACTACTAGTAATAGAATAACATATTCTACAATAAATGTTAAAATATATACACTAAAAAAAAGATAGATTTCCTAATAAAGGGGAATTCTAATTTGCAACGTATCCCATAATTAGCTCCTAAAATTACTCACCTTGCATAATTTCGGATGAAAATTTCTCTATTCTTTCATCATTTCATCATCTATATAGTATTAATATTCTCCTATTATATTCTCTATTATACAATATACAAATATATATATATATATATATATTTATTGTATATTATATATACTATATAATAATTATGCATATATAATACATATATTATATATAACTATACAATATACAATATACAATATATATAATATATATATTATATATAACTATACAATATACAAATATTAATTAACACTTTGCAAAAATGCATAGAACAGTTTTAATATAGTCTACCTTTAATTTATAGTAAAGTGTATATACATAAATAAGTATTATACAATATCCGAGATATAATATATAATATTGTGGGGAGAAGACAAGTTGGGTGATAATATGATAATTTTAAATTTAATGTAGTGATATGCTTTAATTGGTATAATCCCTATTTTTTTAGGTTTAATAATGAGTTTTAAGATCGATATTAGGGATGAAAAGTTATATATAATTTAATTAAAAATGTGAGATTTTAAAATAAGTTGTATTATATGTAATTTTCAAGAAGTAGTTGCAAGTTATTTAAATAAGTCTTAAATATGTTGCATTCTATGTAAATTCCTCTTATTTTTATAAACGGCTAAAAATATTCATTTCTCATAATTGGGTCCCCATAGAACTGAATATCTGTTTTGGTTCCGACAAAGTAATATTTTTCTTGTTGAGTTTAAGTAATTTATATCGTTAGTGTCTGAAATTTTTATATCATCGTGTCATATTTTCATGTTGTAATAGATAATTTATTTTATTTTCAAGAACACACATTCTAACAAGATTTACTAAATATCTTTTGAATTATCTGATAGCGTAAAAGAAAAGTTTTCATTCATGATATCTATAAATTAAACTCTCTTTTATTTTGGAGTTGCCAAACACTTTATGGGATTAGGATTTGAAGAATATTAGATGAAAATGAGAACACTTAGTATGCCATGTGAGAATTGAAAAAGCTTTGCAACTTGCAATTTTGCAGCTCAAAAATACTAACAAAATGACATAATTAAAGAAGAATTGTCACAGTAACGTACGTAAGCGATGATCTTATCATCCAAACTTCAGCTATAATAAAATGAGCTAGTTACTAGCTATTTGACCCATGTTTTTTCCATAACAGAGTATGTCATTTTTAAGTAATAATATCTTATTATTATTCGTAAATATCTTAGTCCTGTTCAAAGTTATAGGCTGCTGATTTATTATTTTTTATTGCATTATTCATCCAGGTCTAAAATATCCTTTTACAAGCAAAAGATTCTAAGACTAGGTCTAGGAACTCTATTATATTCTTTAAATCCAAATTGTTCTTATATTGGCTTACCATTGTTTTCTAAACTTTCCATGAGTTGAATGATCCACTAAAGTTTTCTAAATGTTTCAAGAGTTGAACGATCTGTTAAGTGAAAAATCACCGAGGATTATAATGGGATGAATAGGACCCCTCAGCTCTTAATCTAGTGAAAAATCTTGGGTTCAAGCCTTGAAAATAAAAAAATAAAAAAAAATCTAGTAGAAAGCGCTTCCCTCTTTAAGGAACTTTATGTAACGCGAATTTGAATTATTCGAAACCCCAATGCGAATAGCAAAGCTAGCTAGAAATTTTACAAAGGATCTTCAAGGTTTAATATATACTAATTTTTGACCTACATACATAGTGATTTTCTATATATTCAGCGTAATTTTTTGACCCTTCATTCTACGTGGCTACGTCACTACTAACAGATGCGGATCCAGAATTTAAATTTAATGGGTTCAGCTTTTAAGATTTTTAGTATTGAACTCATTGTACTGTTAAAATTATGGGTTCAAATCCAATATTTATTGAGATTTTAGTAGATTTTTACATATAAATCCATACTCCATATTGAAAGTTATGAGTTCAGTTGAACCCGTAGCTGAAATGTTGCATCCGGCCTGACTGCCAATGCAGATATCGAATGCCGAGTGAGAACCCAAAAAATGTGCCAAGTGAAAAAGCCACATATTTTAAGCAGTAGCATTTGGCTTTTTGACTGTAAAGGTGGCTTTCAATAGTTTCAATTTTAAGGATTGATCAATGTTTTATTCTTGCTTAATGACTTCTAAATGGAGATATTCTGATCGATATTAAATTTTTTTTTTTTTCCCTTTTTCCATTCTGATTCCTACTATATGTTCTCAACGAAATCTTTTAATTTTGTTTTAACCTTTCTTAAAGCCATGCAACATGTTAGTTCCTGATGGAAAGAATAGTTACTAACTTTATAAGTAACGAATAATTGAGCACACGCAACGTACCCTAAATTGCAAAATATTATCTAATCTCATTTCAATATCCAATTAGCTAGCTAAGAATATCACCCTCATTAATTTTCATTTTCCTCATATTTAAATTATGTTTTTTCTCGATCAGAGCAGTGTGCAGAAGGCGTGCGTTAAATGGAATTTCCTTTTAAGGTTATGATAATCATCAAATAGTGCTTAGTGCAGATAAGCATTGAACTTAAAGCATATTAAGTAATCAAAATAACGTTTAAGAAAAATTACATAACATGACAAATAATATTTGACGATATGCTAATATAAAATGCAACATGAACATAAATATATCAACGGCAAAACTGCCGTAGCAAGCCATCATATAAAAGTAATTTGATAGGTAGACTGACAGTCTATATAAATATCAAATTATAATTATTCGTAAAATAATGACTACGATGGGTTGATATTTTGGGATGAAATAGAGCATAATGAACATAGAAAATTAATATATTTGCGTTTGAATTGAGGTATAATTAGTTGATTAATACCCTTCAGCATAAACGTATAATGTACTTAGGACAATATTAGTTAACGTTTGGCCGTTTGGCCGCAGACAACCATAATACCGTTTTTACCATTGAACATACAAAATTAGGTTTCATTTTTTCAATATTTATTTGCAAAACAGTAATTAATATGAAAGAATACCCTAAGAGCCCGTTTGGACAGAAAAAAATTTTCACTTTTTTCGAAATCAACGTTTGTTTATAAAATTTTCAATTTTCACTTGAAGATGCATTTTGGAATTTTTCGAAATTTTGAAAATCTCCAAAAAGCTGTTTTCAAAATTTTCACTCAGATTACTCACAAAACTTCAAAAACAACCTAAAATTATATTCATGTCCAAACACAATTCTAATTTTCAAATACCATTTTCACTTGAAAACTTTTTCAATTTTTTTTTGAAATTTTACAATTCTTATGTCCAAACGCCCACTAAGTTTTCCTTTTCCTTTTCCTTTTGCTCGTTTTGCCCCCTCTTTTTGCTTTGTCGGAGAGTGATAAGCTTGAGAACTTAATCAATGTAACAGATCTTAGACAAACTCTAACCCTAAGGGGTCGTTTGATTATGTATTATAGTATTAATAATGTTGGAAATAGTTATGGTGAGATTAGTTATGCTGGGATTATTTCTTATCGAATGTGTGATTTGGTGTTTAAAAATAACATGCATTGCATAATTATTTTTAAAAAAAATAATTTATTCATAAAAATATACTCAACATTCTTTAGAAAGGATTTGGAAAAGATTTTCAAAGGGCAATCCTGTCTTTATACATGCTTATTCATGTATTAAAAATCATGATACTGCTAATGACATGATTTGCTATGTATAAGAATAGTATTGAATATGACGTATTAGTTATGCAAATATTAACACTACCAAACAAGGGATTAAGAATACTATATATATATATATATATATATATATATATATATATATATATATATATATATATATATATATATATATATATATTTTTTTTTTTTTATCCTGCCAAACGATTCCGAACTAAATGCAACATTTCAAAGTTATTAAATACTCAATTAATTAAATCCTTGATCAAATAGTTTGATTAGAACTCTTGGAGTCAAGGATAATCACATATTTTTTCTTGAAGAGGAATGCAAATGAGGATTTCCCAAATTTATTACGGGTTGGAAAAGTATTCTATGTGAAACAAGAAAGCCCATAATGTTCTAAAAGTTAGAAAGTGATAACAGCAAAGATCTTTTGTTATCCATATATTAGAAGTATATGGCTCAGAGGGTTTGAATAACAAATAGGTTTAACGAAGTAATTAATCTCCTTTTCTACAATACCTTCACGCAATGATTTGTGAGCAAAAAGGAAAGAACAATAAGAAAGAGTCACATCTACAAACTTAAAATGGTTCAAAAATAGATGATAATTAATGCACCTGATTTCATGTGCTCTTTCCATCTTTGTTCTTCGGGTCCGAGACGTGAAAGCAACCACTAATATTTTAATTACAGTAGGCTGCTTATATCACACCCTTAGAAGTGCGCGACCCTTCTCCGAACCTTGCGTAAATGTGAAATATGTGCACCGGACTACCCTTTATTTATACATGTATTATAAACTAATTATATATGAATTATACATATATTATATATCCGTCGACTATAAGTGATCGGATGAGCGTCTATTTAGGTTAATTCGTCTTTAAAAATAAAGGAATGGTGTTATGTGACCCACTCAGCTTCATCTTCTACCTCCTCATTTTTTTTCCTATTATTGTTGTTGTTGTTGTTGTTATTACCTACGGTTCAATATAGTAGTTATTTTAGCAAAGTAAACTTATTTCAAAATATTTGTCATTTTAGAAAAGCAAGAAGTCGTCTCTTATTTAATTTATTTTTAAAATATATCCTTACTTTTGTTTTTGCTAGAATGACGAAATGTATTAAAGCGGAAAATTAAAGAGTGTTATTACAATATGGAACCAATCTTAACAATGCAGTTCCTAATAAGTCTTTGCGATAAATAAAGAAAGCAAATAAAGTTACTGTGCTCCAAAATATGCCTTCACGTTCAGCATATCCTTCCAACATTTGTGTACTTGCATAATGTGCTAGAACGTGTGCAAATGAGTTGGCTTCACGGTATATGTGCTTGACTGGTGGCTGGTCCATTGCTGCGATAAGGAACATGCAATCATTTAGTAAAGTTGTGTGAGCATCATTAATCACGTGAGATTTTATAATTATGAACAATACCTAACAGTTAGTTTCCACAACCAGTGGCATTAAGTTCTTAGTAAAGACCAGCTCCAGTCCCTTCAGTAGGGCTGTAAGTTCATCTTGGAGTGGCGTAGTTGCCACAACGCGACTGGAAAACCCTGCTATCCAGCTTTCATGGGAATCCCTAATGATTCCTCCTGCTCCTCCATAGTTGGAGTTTTTTCTGTGTGCACCATCTATGTTGAGTTTATAGATATTTTGTGGTGGCGGCGCCCACCGCACTTGAATTCTTGTGATTTGCTGCTGAGCTGTTCTTTGGTTTGTAAGGCAAAGGTATTCAATTGCTTGGGCAATTGGTGTGTTGATAGTGATGGTTGCGGAAGTTTTTTTGAATAAGTTATTATTGCGGTGTAGCCAGATATGTCGTAGGGTAATGAGGGTGATAATGGACAATGGGACTTGGGTTTGGTTTGGTAGAATTGTTGATCCATTGGAAGTACATAATTCTTTAACCCACATACTGAAAATTGGTGGATTAAAATCTATATGCAGAGTATTCCAGATGGTGTTATTGTGTGGGCAATGGAGGAAGATGTGTTATGTATCCTTCACAACATTGCAGTGGGGACAAATGAGGGATGACATTATTTTTTTGTAGTATAGCATGGATGTTGTAGGTAGGCGCTTTATGATTAAAGAAAGTGTTTTAGTTTGTTATGGAAGTTGGCTTTCCATATCCAAGAGTGTTCAAAGTCTCTTGGTATTTGTGTAGATAGGAATTACCTAATAAAAGAGTAGACTGACTTGGTAGTGAAGGAGCCGTCACTGGTTGGTTTCCAGAAGAAGTTATCTGTGGCAATTTCAGAGAATGGTAGATAGGTATTGTGAATTAATGATTGAATTCCTGCAGGAAGTTCAAAGGATAATTGATTAGATCCCAAGAGTTTAGTTATAATATGTGTGAGAGAGTTTTTTTCAAGTCTGTATTTGTTAGTGGACCTTGGATGATAGACCTCAGAGGTAGCTTGGCGATGATCCGGTTATCCTTTCAAAGGTTAATATGGTTGCCATTCACCACATTCCAGGCTAGTCCTTTTGCAAAGAAGGGATGAGCTTTAGCAAGGTTTTTTCACACATAAGAGTCAGTTGTGGTTGCAATGAAATCTTTGTGTTCCTGTCTTGCCTTATATTTTTGATTTACCACATGTGCCATAGACTGGTTGGGCTGTAATAGAGGTGCCAAATGATATTGCAAATGAGAGCTAGATTTTTACTCTTGGTATTGACAAGACCCAGGCCTCCTTCTTATTTTGAGGATGTTACAGTATCCCAATTAACAAGGTGGACCCTCCTTTTTTCTTCAGTTGATCACCATAGGATATCCCGTTGAATATGGTCTATATATTTTCTAGTAGACGTAGGCAGGTAATTGAGTTGCATTGAGTGTGTTGGTATAGCTGCCAGAACCGACTGAATAAGAGTGATTCTTCCTACCTGGGTTAGGAACTTTGCTTTCCAGCCCTTTAGTCTTGTATTCATTCTATCAAGTATAAATTGATAGTTAGAGCTTTTTGGTTGTAGATTGGTGATTGGGAAGACAAGATACTTCCCTACATGGTTTGTTGCCTTAATGTTTATCATTGTGGAGAGCGTGCTCTAGGTATTTCTATCCACATTCCTTGAGAAGAGGATTTTTTATTTTGTGAAATTTATCCGCTGACGAGATTGTTGGGTAATGGAGTTGAAGATATTTATGATAGAGGCAACACTATTTTCATTTGCCTCAGAGAATAGGATAAGGTCGTCTACAAATAGAAGATGGGATATGGGGGGGGGGGGTATAATTGACTAATTTTGATAGGTTCCCATTAACAAATGTCCACAGCATGATTAATATATCTAGTAACTGATTGCATACAGGTGATGAAGAGGTAGGGGACAATGGGCCTCCTTGGCGTATGCCACGAGAAGGTTCAAAGAAATTTGTCGGTTGACCATTGGCTATGATAGAATTAGGTGATGTTGAGATGCAGTTCATAATTAGAGCGATCAATTTGACAGGGAAGTTTAGGGCATGTAAGGAATTTCGAATGAAGGACCATTCCAGGCGATCAAATGCCTTTTCTAAGTCTAGTTTAAGCATTATTTTCC
Source organism: Nicotiana tabacum (assembly GCF_000715075.1). Taxonomy (NCBI): domain Eukaryota; kingdom Viridiplantae; phylum Streptophyta; class Magnoliopsida; order Solanales; family Solanaceae; genus Nicotiana; species Nicotiana tabacum. The sequence continues at coordinate 7,749,424 of NC_134092.1, read as the reverse complement.
TTTTACCACCTGAATTCTTTTTAAAAGAGTGAATAGCTTCCTGAACTATTGTAGCATTATCAATAACATGTCTTCCCGGAATGAAGTTGCACTGATTATGGCTAATTATTTTGTTAAGGAATGGACGTATCCTATTAAGAATAATCTTTATAATTATCTTGTAGATCGTATTTCAAAGACTAATAGGTCTATAATAGGAGATGTATTATGGGTTTTTTATCTTAGGAATAAGAGATACATATGTCTTGTTTATCTCAGGGTCAATTGTAAGGGTTTGGAAAGCTTGTGAGAATGTGTTGATAATCGAGGGACTTGTGTCCACCCATTATTTCTGGAAGAAAATTGAGTGAATACCATCTGGTCCGGGTGCTTTGAGCGGCTTAAAAGACTTTATTGCTTTGTGAATTTTAAGTATATTTAGGTCTCTACTAAGTAATTCTTTATCTCTGTCACTAAGGATATTGAGAGTGCTTGGATTATGGGTAACATGTCTAAAACAAAAGGGTAATTCAATAGTGTAATTGTCTGTAAAATGGTTTAAGATAATGCTTCGTATGTTTTGTAGGTCAAAAGTCGAGTTGCCTACAGAATCATTGAGCCCTAGGATTCTATTTTTTCTGTTTTGTTGGATAGCCGAAATGTGGAAGAATTTAGTATTGGCATCTCTATAATTTAGCCATTGGACTCTAGATTCTAATTTCTAGAAGTTCTCTTCATTTTTTTAGGATACCATTATATTCACAAATGAGTTTTTCCTCAAGGTTTATGTGGAAGTCTCTTTTGTAGGTGGGATACATATTTTGAATACCCAGTGTTCTATTTTGTAATGTTTGTTTTTTTTTTAATATATTTCGTAAAGTGCTCTTGTTCCAAGACTCCACATGTTCCGTAAAGGAAGACATGTCATTCCTATAGTATATGTTGTTTGACCAGTGGTGGTTAACTATATTGTTAAAATCAGGGTGTCTTTGCCACATTGTTTCAAAGCGGAATATGTGGGTGGGTTTTTCATAGGTTTTGTTAAATTTAAGATGACGGAACAATGATCAGAGTGCGTGCATGGCAAATGAGATATAGTCGCATATGGGTATATCCCTACCCAGTCCGGGTTGGCAAGGAAGCGGTCTAGTCGTTCCAGGATTTGGTGAACCTTTTTTTCCTTTTATTTGTCCACGTGAACCTAGGTCCTGTGAACCTTAGGTTAATCATATTAAGATTATCTAGGAACTGTAGAAAGGAAGCAGTCCTAGTATTGTTAATTGGCCTTCCTCCAAATTTTCGGAAGCAGTTGTTACTTCATTAAAATTCCCACAGAGTAGCCATGGCATAGTATGGTTTTTAGCTACAGTTTCTAAGTTATTCCATAAAAAATTTCTATTAGCTAAATTCGTACTTGCATAAACTAAGGATAAAATCTAACGGTGTGATGTTTCTCTAACCTGGATATTGACATGGATCTCCTGATAAGTGGTGGCAACTGGGTCGGCATCAAGCTCTTCCTGCTTCCACATTAAGGCAGCACCTCCAGAGTACCCATCTACACTAAGCTCAAATAGATCACTGAAATTGACAAAACAAATGAAGTCGTAGTAACTCTGCATGCGTGTCTCTATAAGTCATATGATGGAGGGTTTGTTCCAGTTCACGAGGTCCTTGAAGCTCCGCCTGAATCCAGGGCTGTTACACCCTCTGCAGTTCCAAAGGGGTATCTTCATCTGGGGCTCGTTAACGATCCTCGAACTCCCTCCTGGAGCTAGTGACATGCGCAAGTGAGTGGTCAGTGGGTGGTCCACCCCATTGTCTATCAGAATGTCCTCCTCCGTCTGTGTTAGAATTATCAGGATAACATATTTGTGGAGGATTGATAGTGGGTAGGAGCGGATGTTCATTGCAATCCTCAGGATATTTGTTGGGACAGTGATGAAGCACCTTTTTTCTTTGTTTTTGTGGAGTGTCATTGACAGTGATTCCTGCAGTGTGATGTTCCGTAGAATTTGATCGAGGATGTTTGGCGCCTGTTGTTCGGGCTCGAGCACCATAGCCACTGCCTCCTCTATGTTCAAAGGGGATAATGGCTTTAGTGGTGTTAGTTGATCCTCGATGTCCAGATTCTCTGGCAGTACCTGTTCTGGCGACAAGAGCAACCAGTTGGCCTGTGGGGATGCAACCTCCTCCTCGTTCTGAGGAGAAAGTGGGAGCTCTTACTGCTAGTGTGCGTTGTGGTTGCCTAGCTGTTGGACAAGGTCCAAGGCAGCTATCTCTTGGGTGTAGAGTGAATGTATTGCTGTTGTTGCATGTTCGTTGTTGTAAAGACCTTGCTCTATCATCTGGATTAGTTCTTGTGTTGTCTCCAGGATCATGGCCGCCTGTTGTTGGGTGGGGATCGCCGGTTCCTGGTTTGCATGTGTGTGGTGATTGTTGGGATCCTGTTGAATGTGGTGAGGTGTATCCCACTGTTGATTCATTAGCCCATACATGTAGTTGCTTATCTGATTGTAGTAGATTTGGTGGTTGATGACTGTTGGGACTGGAATAATCATCGTTTGGAAGTAGTAGTTTGTTATTTGTGGCTGGGGTTGGCAGTCTTTTTCTTCCCTATGATGTGTCCGTAATAGTGATTCTGGTGGTAGTTGTAGTGGTAGTTCCGACGATAATTTTGATAGTGCCTCGGCATTATTTGCTGTGGTGATGATTTGTGGGGAGTGAGATAATTGATTGGGTTTAGGAGATGTTTCAGATGGGCAATCGTTTACGGGGGTTATAATTGGGGGGGGGGGGTATTTAACGGGAGGTGTAGTTTTGTGTCATAGGGAACGATTAGGGGTGATAGAGGAGAAATGAGTGGTATTGGCAGGTGTAGGGGTAGGCGGAAGGGTAGTGGTCAGAGCATCAAATCCGATATGAGTGGTTTTCTTTGTATTGTCCAAAAGAGGGAACAAATTGGACGGATGGGGTTCTAGGCCCTGTTCTTTTGGGTTGATGTTTGATGGAGTCACGTGAGTTTTTGTAGTTTCTGTGTGTTCATATATTTTTCTATTTATGGTTCTGGTCTTAGGAAGCTTTTGTTCCGTAGGTACTGTGGATTCAGTTGATGTGAACTGGAATTGAGTGTGTGTAGTTGATAATTTTGCTGATGTTTTGGATTGGGTTGAATTTTTTTTTTGGATTTTTGTTTTGAAGTTCCCATCCGTTGTCGTTTAAGATGAAAAATCTGTTATTTTATGTAAGTGTAAATATCTCTTTGTTGTTTGAAGGGTTATTTCCAGTTACCTCTTTCTTGGGTCCAAAGTAATTTCCTTTTCTTGTTTCCAACGTAAAGTTGGTATTATTAGTAACATCACTTCTTGATGTAATAATTGTCTCTCTTTTTTTTTCTTTTTCTTCTTTCTTTTCTTCCTCTATTCCAAATTCCCTTTTCTCGTTTTATTTTTATTTTTATTTTTATTTTTCTTTTCCTTTTTCTTTGCCATTTCTTTCAAATTTTTCAGTGGATGTTTTCTCTTTGTCTCTTTGTTTTCCATCTACATCTAATTTTGGGGCTTTATTAGTAGCGTACCTCTTGTTTATGTATGTGATTGTTTTTTACTGACGTTGGGTTGATTGTTCTTCTGAGGCTGTCTGCTCCGTCTATTTGGTAGATCTGCTTTGTAAATATTGGTAATGGTTGTGTCCCAAGCATCCGCAAGTTGTGCAAAGTGGGTTTGTTTTCTCATAGTGTATTTCTTGTAAATGTTTGCCAATCATAACATTCGTAGGTAAAGGCTTTTTCAGTGGTGCTAAAATACAGAGTCTAGCATACCTTCCTCGTGTTGTGTGTGTCGTACAACTGTCAATTTTTAGGACCGTACCAATTATGCCTCCAATTTTCTAGAGTATATTTAGATCATAATAATCTGTAGGTAATTCTTGACGGAGCACCCATATGGTGAAAAATGTAATTTGGACATTGTTGGGATTAAAATTCGGTGTTCATTTCCTAATAGAGAGAAACTGGGATCCAATGAACCATGGTCCATTATTCAGGACTGTGGTGTACAGGTTTTCCAACGAAACTCTTATAAGGTAAAAATCATTACCAAGGTCTATGAGATTTAGGGGCTCTATGGTGTTCCAGATTTTTTGTATTTTTTTGCGAAGAAGGTTATAAATCATTACCTATTAGTTTGATGATTAGTGCTTTGGTCCAGGATTTGTAAAGTCTTTGTTTTTTAGCTAAGGAGATGGGTATAAAATTTGGGTAATTTGTGGGGTTATCATTCTCATCTTTAAGTGATAGATTGGTAAACATGCCACAGTCAAAATTCATAGACTCAAAGATTTGATTTTCAATCACTTTATCTTTGGAACTTACCTTGAGGTCCAGTTTGCTTCCTTCCGTTTTTGGCTTTTGTGTACTGCACTGGAGCAGATCTGCGATGATGATTGTGTTGTGTCCATCATTGTTGTCTCGTCAGTCATTTTTGTGTTGATTGATTTGCTTTAATTTGGCTTATTGTTTATTGTTCGCATAAGAAGTTTCTCTCTCTCTCTCTCTATTGGCTAGAGAGAAGGCAAACTTGATGATTAGTGCTTTGGTCCAGGATTTGTAAAGTCTTTGTTTTTCAGCCGAGGAGATGGGTACAAAATTTGAGTGATTTGTGGGGTTATCATTTTCATCTTCAAGTGACGGATTGGTAAACATGCCACAGTCAAAATCCATAGACTCAAATATTTGATTTTCAATTACTCTATCTTTGAAGCTTACCTTGGGTTCCAGTTTGTTTCCTTCCATTTTTGGCTTTTATGTACTGCGTTGGCGCATATCTTCTTCTTCAGTTGTCAGCGGTGATGATTGTGTCGTGTCCATCATTGTTGTCTCGTCAGTCATTTTGTGTTGATTGATTTGTTTTAAAGATAAATAATGAGAAGGCGGCTCTAAAGGCTTGGCCAATGAGGCCATTTCCTTAGGCCCCAAAATTTGAAGGCCCCAAATTTACCTAATCTCTTATTATTATGACTACCATATACTATAGAATTTATATAAATAATTATTATAAAAAAAAGTGTTATAGTATATTTTTTGTTATTTGATTTAGGTTATTTTATACCAATAAGTTCGTAAATTATGATAGTTTTCTCACTCATTAATTAGTATATTTTCTTCACTTTTTAATTTTAATTTTATCCTTTTTATATAGAAATTCAGATATATATCGACAACATAATGAATTTGTTTTACAATCTTCTTTGAAACTGCATGAACACAAAAGCATTCGTGCACCGATTTTCTTTTAGTGTAATTCAACATATTATATTAGGTTATCTATAATTAATTTTAGATATTCACCAATAAGTGCTACTAATTAATAGAATGAACTACAATTATCGTTTAAATTGATAAGAATGAATAAATATTTTTGACACTGTCAATATTCAAAACTTAAGTTATTACGTTATATACGTTTATTTCTTTTTCTTGATAGTGATGATAGCCAAATCAAAATTTTCACTTTGAGTTCTGGACCTCAACATCCGATAATCCACCACTTTATTCTTTGTGCTCTTCTTCCCCATTTTTTTTTTAAATTCGCTATTTTTTATCTTAAATGATTAATTTTATTGTTTACAAAGCAAATTTTATTGTTAGTGTAAAAGTTTTATAAAATAAATTTAACAACCTCTCAATATGATTTTGTCTTAGGCCACAAGATCTTTTGAGCCGCCAATGATAATGAGTAGTCTATGTATATGTTTACTACGATAGCACTCAAGTTGACAATGAGGCTTGAATTTTGCACGCATGCAAGTGGTAATCCATTCTATACACAGTTTTTTGCTTGGGTATAACTAATTAAATAAATAGGATATTGATAAATGATATTGATGCTTTATAAAGAAAAAGTTTCTAACTATTTACAAGTGAATATGGCATCGTATTTTTAAAAGGATAAAGCCACAAACGGCGAGAGAGCAAGAAGTTTTACCAAGAAAATTCAAAAAATAAAAACAAAAATATGCAGAGAAATTAAATGAATTCAACAACTAATATATATAAAAAATTTGACCTTATATGTACTTTGTAATTTTTCGACGAAAGAGGTTCGAAAGAACCTCCTTCCGCCACCCTAACTCTACCCCGGGGCCCAAAAGGTTCATTAGTCAAAGCGTCAGTGACTTGAGCATCAATATTAACTATTGCTACCAAAATACATAATTATACTATAATTTTCTTAAGTGGATTATGTGATAGAGGAAAGGATATTCAAACTAAATGTCAAAATGTCAACTAGGAAAAGTCTTCCCTGTTCCTCTTTCATCTCCCAAATTGAACTCCCACCAAGATAAACACAAGCACACCAAATATCAATATCAAAATGTTCACATTTGGATTAGTGAAGGGAACTTCAGAGCAACATCAAAGTTGTCTCCGTGTGACTTAAAGGTCATGAGTTCGTGTCGTGGAATTAGTCACTGAAACTTGCATCAGGGTATATGTTGCCTACATCACATCGCTTGGGAAGTGACCCTTCCCCGAACCCTGTATGTATGCGGAATACTTCATGTACCGAACTGCTCTTTTATTTACAATGGGGGCTAAAAACTGATTCTATTCGAGAGGGACCAATACAATACAACTGTTTAATTATGACTCAACTTTTTATGTCCTTTTCAATAGTAGAAAAGGCTGAAGCTGTAAAGTACTTATAAGCCAAAGATTTGTTGAAGTTTTGATGGGTGGTAACCTACCAATAAAGACACTACCGCAGTGGTCCTGCTAGATAAACGGGTTACTACGACTTGTTACCGTTAGATTAGAACTTACTAACAGACGAGTTTAAATTCTATATACTGACGATGAATGATCCGATTCCACTGTCCGAAGAGAGAGAAGAACATGTATTAAAAATTGTAAAAACCAAAGGAAATAACTTAAAGACGGCATGTTTAAGTTGAAATGACACCAGGTAGCCACTCTAAAGGATTGATATTTGGGAATTAGCCAGTGCGTCTTGAATTTCAATTTTTCAGTTTACTTTTCGGGACAAAAATATCCTGAATTGTCCTAAAATTAAAATTTTTAGTTCACAGTTGTAAGACAAAATAACTACTAGCTAGTTAATCTCTAAATAACATCCCTAAAAATGACTGTTTGCCCACCTACCCCATTTTTGAAGGCTTGCGGCTAATGGTGTTCGCGTCTAGGAAGCCTATACCGGCTATTATTCCATCCGTTTTACTATAATATTTTTTTTGTCTGCTCCAAAAAGAATAATAATTTTTTATTTTAAAAATAAATTAATTTTAAATTTTTTATTTTACTCTTAATACAATGACAAACAATTAGGGGTGTACACACCGAACCGAAAAATCGCACCAAACCGAAAAGTCAAATCAAACCGATAAAAAAAATCCGATTAGATTTGGTTTGGTATTGAGTAAAAAATCCGAACCAAACCGATATATAAATATATAATTTTTATATATACTTTTAAGACTTTGTATATAATTTTCTTTAAAAAATATCTAGAAATATTTGAGATTCTCTTATGGGAAGTAATATTTAAAAGAATATGAAGTGCTCCATTTTTATTAACTTTAAATAATGGGTTGTATGATCACTTTCTTATCAATTGTTATTGAAATGCGTCAATCTCTTTGTTCTTCCATATTCATATGTCAAGATCTATTAAATTCGTATATATTTTTTAAATTTGAAGTGGTATTTTGATAATTTAAAATTAAATAGAACATGATTTAGGTATCATATTAATTTTTATATTTAATTATTAAATTTGGTTAACCTTGAAAGTGTACATCAAGAAAAAATTATTGTGAGACGACAAAAGAATAACTTATTATGTGTTACTAAGAAAATTCTCCCATAAGAATATTTTAATGGATCATATATTTATTAATTTTTTTAATTTTTACTAAACATATATTTACTTATAAAAAATTTAACAAAGTAAGATTGAAATAATCTTCATGTAACAAAAAAAATCCAAAAAACCCCGCGACAAAATTGACACAATCCAAACCAATATAGTTGGTTTGGTTGGTTTTGATAAAAATCGAACCAACCCGATTCACGTACGCCCCTACATACAATCATACAAATATTTATATCTTATTTTAGATTATAAATTTTAATTTGTTTTCAACTCGTTTCTATTCAAACTTTGCCGCAAAAGTTAAGCCGAGGAAGTGCTTCATAGGGAGGCTATACGTGGAAGCTAATTAACGCTCTTTAAGTTTTGGACCACTTTTAATGGCTTCTCTTTAAGGCACGCAGCTTATTAAGATTCTAGCCGCCAAGCCAAGCACCACACGTCCACACCCTTTTTCACATCGTAGTATTCCATTCGTAGTTTGGTAGCTTATCGTCTACAATAGTCAAATACACACGTTTTATATTATTCACCTCCTCTTTCCATAGAAAAAAACTTGTCCAATTCGACATATATGTTAGGATAAAAAAAAATCAGGTGTCATGCATATGCGTAAGCTAAAAAATTAAACTCTCAACAACGACAAATCAGACAACAAAATATAAATATATCAAAATAAATACAAATATTTAATATAATTCAGTTAATTGACATATATCCACATATGAAACGAGCAACGAGCAATCAATTGTATTTAATTTGCTAAGAGACTTGTCCAAGTCTATACATGCTCTCAAAACAAAATACTATTAAAGACATTTTACTATTAAAGATAGTGGAGGCAATTATGCACTCTCCTCTCATTATAATGCTCGCTTTACACTTGTATCTTTTCCCTTATTATAATTCCACCATAAGTTTCTTAATTACGTACTCCACAGAAAAAGTAAAAAGAGGACCCAAGTACAATTGTAAACTAGATATTTAATTAATTTGGGTTGATTGTTTTACTCCAAGTTTTTAGTTTCTGCTTATATATTAACTATTGATATGCCTGAATTCTTACTACCTTCGGTCCATTTAAGCTCGTCTGAATTCAATATTAAAAAATCACTTTCTCTAGCTAGCATTGGAAGTTTTCTATTTTCTTCAGACATATAAATCTCTAACAAGATTAAAAGTTTTAAAACAAACATTTAACATAAATAAAACTTAATAACATGACGAAAACTTAATCCCAACTAATTGGACAAGATATTTGTAGAAAAACATAAAGCTAAGCAAATAAAAGTTGTCACTATAAGATACTACAAAAGAGTGAGAAAGTGGAAAGTATCCTAGAAAGCTAAGTACATAGGAGCATATATGTTTTTGCATAAGAATAAAAAATGTACTCTATATTTTCTATATCAATCTCCCAACGTACTCTTTTGATTTTTTAAGGTACTGTTTAAGGATATTGTTTAAACAGTTATCACATGTTAAATTGCTGTTGTAAGAACCACACATCTTCAATATTCCATGAATTGTCTGAACCATATTCACCGTCCATCAATTGGTGGGAATTTTGCTGATCCAATGCTTGAAAGTAACCAGGGTTAAAGTAACCAGTTGGGCTAGTTAAGTATTGATCTCCATAACACACCTGATTACTTTGATTAACTTGAACATAATCCTGATTAACGCTTTGGTTAATTGGGAAATTGTAGCAACAATCAGTGAGGTCAGAAGATGAGTTGTCTGATGAAGCTGTTGTGCTTGAATTCTCCAGTGTGAAAATTGTGCTCGAATAATTAAGACCGTTTGTTTTGTCAACGTTATTCGTCAGTTGAACGGGAACATTAACCTCAGACATAGTACTTATGTTTGGTAGTGGCTGTTGATTTTCTTGGTTTTGGATGTAGGTGGTGGTGGAGGAAGAAGCCACCGTCGTGCCGGAAGTGGCGGCGGCGGCTTGAATTCTCTCGACTAACCTTGGCATCCAAAGATATTTCATGGTGTCTTTGAATTGCTTGCTGTTCACGTCACATTTGAGTTGTTTGGCATGTTTTTGCACTCGGGTTCTCCAGTAATTCTTGATCTCGTTATCAGTTCTTCCAGGCAAATGCTGAGCAATTTTTGACCAGCTACAATCCAGAAAAAAATTGGCAACAATATGAAAGAGTGATTAAATACCAACAAGATAACTAAAGACAAATATAAGTGATTCCAAAATTTAGAGTTAAAATAATTCAGAATAAATGCGATCTTATTAAATTTATATATTTTACATTCTTTTATGTAATATAGTTCTAGCCGATATCAATGAGTTTAGTTAAAGCTGCGGAACAAATTCACATAAGAAGTAGACGAATGAAGAATGTGAAGATTTTTTACATTATCATGTTATTGAAAACTCAATTATAGGCAATTATCTATAATCATAAGTTGGTAACATGAATAATATACAGGGGAGAAAACATGTTATAACGGGGTTAAATTATTACGATAGTATAAAATCTTTTACAATATTATTAGTTTGTAAAAGCTAAATTAATGTTTTAAAATAACATACCGGTTTCCCCAACGAGAATGCAATTCAAGAATCAAGAGCTGTTCTTCAAGAGTGATATTCCCACGTCGAACATCTGGGCGAAGATAATTAAGCCATCTCAATCTGCAGCTTTTCCCTGTTCGCTTCAGACCTGTTTAATTTTAAGCAATGGAATCATTAAAATTCTCATTTTAGAGCTTAATAGTAAAGTTCATAACATAAAATAAAAAAAGAAGACCGAGGTACAAAATATCTCGTATTCACGTAGTGTTCGAAAAATGACATCATCTCAAAAGGTACGATGACTGCCACTGTTCGAACTCGTGGAAGCATTTGATGAAAAGTACCAATACCACTTCAATATTACTACTACTTCTCCCCCACCACCCAAACCAAAAAAGAAAAAAGAAAAAAGAAAAAAAGCCCTTTTCTTTCCTTTATCACTATCACATTTGACAACGTACTGTTTCGCTTTTAAGAATTGCTTGTACGGAAAGAACTAATACTAAACCATATCCATATGAATATTTATCTGCGTGAACTATCCATTCTTAGCAATTGGTTTATAGTTTATACCAAAAGAAATGGAAAAGAATATTTCCTTAAATAAAGAAATATTTGTTTCTCTCAAGAGAGATATTTCTAGTTTAACCGTATCTAAAATTCACTGGTGCAATTAATCTGAATCGCTCCAAAGAACCTACTAATGGTAAAGGTCCTATATCAAGAAGATTTTCGTTCTAAAGACTTGAATCCGAGGATCCGATTAAAAGTGGAGAAATCTCAATCATTCCATCACATTGATCTTTTTCAAGAAAGTCGATGTGTGAAAGTACACTATGATGATAGAAAACAAAGGGCAATCGGCCCACGAAGCATCCCGTGTTCATGCAGGGTCCGAGGAATAGTCGCACCCAAGAGGGTGTTATGTAGCCAACCTACCCTAATGCAAGTATCAGTTCCCGAAAAGATAGAAATACCGCTCGCTCGAAGAAAACTCTTTTAGAGTCTGGTACCAACCAAACCCCCTAGACTCGACTACAAGAGTCAGTTATAGAATAGCCTTTTAGTCATCTCTCTCATTCTTAAGGACTTTCTGGTCGGGACTGACTCCATGACTCGAACCTGTGACCTATAATTCATACGGAGACAAGGGTACTGACTCCACGACTCGAACCTTGACCTATAAATCACACGGAGACAACTTTACCGTTGCTGCAAGACTCCTCTTCAACTACGATGACAGAAGAAATCAACAAATATATGTGGAAAAAAGAGAGTGAGTATTTACCAGCACAACGAGCAAGGGAATTCCAACGACCTTCACCGTGATGAGCAATAAAATTGATAAGTGTAAAATCTTCTTCAACAGTCCATGGACCTCTTCTAAGGTCCAAATCTTCTTCCCTTTCTTGATTGTTGTTCTTAAAACCAACTTTAATTTTGTTATGATCCATTAAAAATTGTTTATTTTCTCTAAATCGAGAAACTGATTGATTGATACAAAAAGGTATTGATAAATGAATCAGTTTTGAGAGAGAGAGAGAGAGGAAGAGAGAAAGAGAGAGATGAATGGATTAATACAAAAGGATAGAGAAGTTGATGGGACTATATAAAGATACAAAAAAAGTGGGAGAGGTTTGAAAAACATTGTGTAGAAAATAAAGTTGGCATGTGAGGGAAAGAAGATGTTATTAAAGTCGTAGTTGTAGTATTATTATCCCACAAAGCCGCAATAAGGAAATACAACTTCATTTTTCAACTTTATTTTAATTCCTAAGTTCAATTCAATTAAAGTAATTAAATACACACTAGCTTGACACTTTAATAACACTTTGTCCTTCTCATTAGTAACAGATTTTATATGAATTTAATACTTTTGATTCGAAATATAAATTTATGTGTAAAAATCTATTAAATTTGCCACGACAGTTAGTATATATAAATTTATAATGTTAAAAGTATTGAATGCTAAGTATTTTAAAGGTTCATAAAGTTAAAATTCGACTATACAGAACTCGTTCCACGGTTTTCCCAAAATTCTACCTTGTTTTTCCTCTATATATGCAAGTTGTCATGTAACTTTTGACTTTCTATTTTCACTAATCCATGTCACTTATCTTCCTCCTTGAGAATGGAACAAAATGACCATGCACTCGAATTATAAATTGAAACTACATGATGTGGAAACAAATATTAAATTTGCAATTACTAAAAAAAAAAATCAGAGAAATTACTAGAACTAAAGAAAGAACATAATTTATGTGTTATGCATTAATACCCGTTTTTCAACTAAAGAACTAAATTAAAATGTTTTGATTGAAACAGCAACTCAGTCTCTTAGCTAGCCCTCCTTAATGAACTATATACCTTTTTTCCTACGCTAAAAAGTTTAGCCATCCTAATATAAGAGATATCTGTGTAGGCCTATGCTATTGAGGTCTAAAGATTTTGCAAAATTAATTTAATACTATAATATTATATCCTTTCCACGGGAGCCAGAATTTTTAGTTTATGGGTTCTGAGCTACAATTTCTTCTGCTTATTAATATTAAATAAATTTGTGAATGGGAGCCTCGGAGCAACGGTAAAATATCATAGATTTGAGTCGTGAAAGCAATCACTAATGCTTACATTAATGTAGATTGTCTACATCACACACCTTGGGATGTGGACCTTCCTCGGACCATGCGTAAATGCAGAATGCCTTATGCACCAGACTGTGACAGATCTAGAGTACAATATATGGGTTTCCGAAAACCCAGTAACTGTTGTGTAGACCCTGTATTTCTATTAAAAAATCCATTAAATATGTATAAATATTTAACTATGAACCCAGTTAATATTGTACATTAATTTGAGATTACGACATGAACGCATAAACTTCAAATTCTGGCTCCGCCTCTGATACCAGACTGCCCGTTTTAACATATTAAAAATTTTTAACATAAATATCGTTTGAGCCAAAATTACTGAGTTCTATCGAACCCGTAGTGACTCCTGCACTCCGCCCCTGTCCATTCCCCTTCAAGTGTGGAATATTTATGGTTCAATTAATAGACTAATCCCAATCTATGCATAGTCTGACCCCAAATTCTTAATTAGGGGGCCTTATAACCGGCTAAAAAGAGATTGCGGTTCCTTTAAAGGTCATGGGCAAGCAGTGAAATATAAATAAAGTAGGAGTTTACATTTTATAATGTAATTAATACGTAGTTAATGAAAATGTGTGCACAAGTCAAACTTTAATTTTTGCTCTCTTAAAAAGAACAAATTTTAGACAACATAAATATTTGTAATAAAAATTGAATTTTTATTTTTATTTTATCCATCTGTAATACCCGACCCACCAACAAGTTTAGAAATAAATTAATGGAATAAATTTGTTTTGTACCGTTAGTTTAGTGCCCTTTCTTTTTCTATGTTCTTATTACATGCATTAGTAACAGAGGGGGATGGCTCCTATTAATAGAAAATAAATAGTAGACTACTAATAGCCATGCAATATTGACAATATGACATGCTCTCTTATTCATTGCAGACTCTTTATGCCCAACAATTCTTAACTTTTCCCTTCATAAATTCATTAATAAGAGCACACAGAGGCTATAAAAAAGTCAATTTTTGTTATATATATACACATTGGTATTATAAAGTATTTTAATATATGATAGCAAATTAGTTATTACTTTTATTTTATTATTAATTAACACTTATAAAATTTTTACTTATGGTTACCTAATAAGTAAACCTGATTGTGTAAATACTATTTATACCTTCGGTCATAGTCTTGTAAAAAAGTTGTTACGCAGTAAGTGTAAGTAACTTACCATTATTTTTGGGTTACTACAAAATTACATGTAATTTATCATTTAATTAGTAATCTGATTGTGCAAATATTTCTTACATCATCATTATATAAAAGTTAAATTCAAAGACCATCGAGATAAGAAAGATATTTGCTTTACACACGCGAGCTGCCAAGTATGTGTGTGTGTATATATATATATATATATATATATATATATATATATATATAACAACAACCCAGTAGAATCCCACCAGAGGCTATTTCCGGGAGACCCTCGGATCCCTTACCACTAGTGGGGTCTGGGGATAGTAGAATGTACATATATATACATATGTAGTTAACCAGTGTAAAGAAGACTCAATTGAAGCGTTGTAGTCGGAGTAAGTTGTGGTAGAGACTTAGGGTGTGTTTGGTATGAAGAGAAATTAAATTTTCATGAAGAATATTTTCGTAAAAAAATAAGTGGTTTGTTACTTATTTTTTAGTATTTGGCAAGTAAAATATAATTTCCAAGACAATTATAATATATGCAAACATGATGAGGGGTGAGGGTGGGAGTGGGGGTGGAGGTTGAGGGATCCGCGGTGGGATGTGTGAGATGGGGAGGTCGGGGGATGTGGTGTGGCAGAGGGGTTGAGTCGGGGGTTGGGCATGCGGGAAGGTGTAGCAGGGGTAGGGCGGGGGTTGGGTGCGGCGTTGAGAGAGGGTGGCCAAGTAGGGCCGGGTGCAGGTGTGATAGTAGAGGTGAGAGTGTTGAAACCGTCAATTGAGGGGTACCGAATTTATTTTCTCTTCTCTTGCTAAAGAAGTCATTTTTCTAAAACTAAAGGAAATTATTTATGGCAAAATATTTTTCAAAGCATATAAGTCATCCAAATATGGAAATATCAGAAAATATTATTCTATGTTCCTCCGTACCGAACACAACCTTAGTCACAATTGTGAATGAGTTAAGGCTTAGTAACGCTTAATTACTAATTAGTTTGTTAATAGTTTGTCTAGTTGATACATGGTCATGTTAATCAGTTTCTTTTCTGAAGATGTCTCATGTGATTAATTAGTTGCAGTATCAAATAACACTATACCACTGTAGACTGTACCTTCCGTTTTATTTTCTCTTTATTAAATGGTAAGTTTCTCCATAATTGTGATTTGCATCTTGGATCAACTTGAAAATTACTCATTAGTCATTACACTAGCTAGCTAGCTAGCTAAGTAGCCTTGGTCTAAAACACTAATTAATTATATGGAATAACGATATCTTATTTTTAAAATGTTGGATTTGCTCGTTCCTATACATGAAAAGGATATGTTTGCCCACTGATTTCATTCCATCGTTATTTATGTATATATATCTTGAGTATTCTTATCTTCAGCCCTATCAAGTATTACATCGCATTATATGAATTTGTCATAATTATTTAACCTAATAAGGTAAAATTTGATATTAATTTGGACCATTTTGCTGGTACTTCCTCCATATTAAAATATGCAAAACAAAATTAAATTATATACATATAATAAGATTACAACGGTAAAATTTTCTCCTTGTGACTTATAAGTCACGAGTTCGAGCCGTAAAAGTAACAATTAATGCTTCAATATATTGTCTACATATCACATCTCATTGAGCTGTGGGCCTTATCTAAATCCTGCTTGAACGCGTAATATTTTATGTACCGAGCTATCCTTTATAAAATCTTAATTTTAAATCTTAAATTCGCTTAAATCAAAATAGAATAGGCATATTCATTTATCTCTTTTCTTTGGTACTTTGACTGTTAAATTCTACAATTTTGATGCGCACGTTGTGGCTTTTCCACTTATCTTTCCTTTGTCACTGCACAAGTAGACTAATGTTTAGTATCTTGATTTTTGAGAAAGGAAAGTACAATGTATCTGAATAAATGGTGGTGAAGAAACAAGAAGAAGACTTGACATTTGATAGTAACTCACATGACTACGTGAGAATAAGTAGTTGTACAGCAAAAAATTGTGATGACACCACCTTTGATAAATAGTTGATGAGACTGTTTTCAAGAATATGGTTCAATCAAATATTGCCACACATTTTCAATGATGAAATTCATAAGAAAAATGTCTAATCAAAATATATGTCTATTTTGACAGACCCCATCTAATAACAGTAATATTTTATTTCTTCTATAGAATTTTACTTCGTCAAGCAACAGATATCCAGTCAATATATGAGTCAAAGATCTTAGGAGTAATACAAAAAGCCGGACTCCAACCGAAAGGCGCTAGACAGATAAAGGGTAAGCGAGATTAAAAAAAGAAGCTTTATTATATTAATGGAAAATAACTTGCCACGTGAATTTATGTTATATGAGTTATTATGACAAAGAAGAATGACGTGCTCAGAAGGTGTAGAGTGTAGACAATACCCTCAGGGTTGTTTGCATATGTATCGTGCCTATTAGTTTCGGGGTTGAACATAAGATAATAACCACGGATTGATGATTAAAGTCATTAATAATTGTGAATATGGAAAGATTAAATCAATCCTAATACAACAAAAGACAGTAACTTGCGGACGCTAAACAAGGCAAACGGCGGTTACGAGTAATAGTACAATCTAAACCCCTTCCATAACTTGTATTCCCATTGAAAGTTTCACGTGTCAATCATAGAATTCTCTTACTATTATCAGAAGATTGGAAAATGCTGCTATCATCAATAAGATTTATATTTCCTTTATTCTCTCGGTTTATTTCTTTATTGTTATTATTCCTTTTTTGCATCAATTTTATTTGAAAAGACAAAGTAAATTGATTATTGAAAATCCAAATTATATTATTTAATTGCTTTGACCTCAAATATTGAGTTAAAATTTTATGTGTAAAACCCTTTCTACGGGAGTCTTTAAACGAGCTAAAAACTAATGATTGCAAAGTATTTCATTATGTACAAATAAAAGAAAAGAAATGTAACATCTCCAACACTCTCAAAATGGCATACTATATATTATACATACACAATGCTAAAAAAGACAACCAATTAAGCATATTTCTTGAGTCAGAATATTTGGACTTTATTCCAACCCTGAGAGGATATGATTGGGAAAATGACACTGTATAACCGCTCTCAAAATAATAGCCGAAAAAATATATATTTTTTGTATATATATACATTATGTATGTTACATACAATTTTTATACACTTTTTCGGCTATCGAATGTAAATAATTTCTGATGCGAGCTTAAAGGAAAAAAAGCCCGATACGATTCTAGTGTTTTTCCTATTTAATTTGTATTAACTTCAAGCAATCATAGATTTCCTAACATATTGTATTTAAAAGCCATGTATTAAAAGGGCCACCTGTATTAATAGGAAATGACAAAATCTTCTTATCAACAACCCAACCAATAATATAGTTGCAGTGAAGAATCTTGAGAACTAAAAAAATGAGCTAATTCTTGATCACGTTTGTACTTATAAAACTGAAAATCAATGAGAAGATTGTATATATCCACTAACTTATAATTACCTTATTATATACTTTTAAAGAGATAAATTAAAGCTGGCTTAGCTGAGAATCATTGCACTTGGACATATCAAAGTAGATTTTTTATTATTAAACCAAAGGGAGGGGAATATAGTTGTGGAATTATGTGTCTTCTACTTCTAGAAAGATACTGGCAAATGAATATCTTACTCCCCTAAAGGAGACTAGAAGGAAAAAGTCACACCAAGCTAGCAACAAATGAAAATACTCCATCTGTTTTCTAATGAATAGAATGAATCCCACATCGAATCGGCATGATCCCGGCCTGGTCTTCTTCCAAGGCTTGGTTATCCTTTTCCTTCGAGTTAGCTTTTGAGGCGGGACTTACGTCTAAGACTAATTTTAACATGGTATTAAAGTCAGGCTTATGGCCAATGTGGGCCCTAAAAGAGGATTTTTTTTGGGGGGGGGGGCAAGATGCCCCCAGACCAATTGAAGAGGTGATGGAAATACCCCGGTCCATGATTGTGTAATGCTTCAGGCCGGAGAGTGACTATTCTCTTCCCTTCGAGCTAGCTTTAGGGCTGTGACTTGTGAGTTAGGCCCAAGACTTATTTTGACAATTTATTTTATATCATAGTATTTTTTATTTAAAAAGATCACCTATTATATTTAGAAACAATTTAATTGTATGTTCAATGCAATGCCTCATAAATTGAAATTGAGGAAATAATAAAAAGGGAAAAAAGTAAAAGGTTATCTATCTCTTGACACTTGTCCTACCAAACAAAATCCAATTTCTTCCAAGACCAAAACTCCACAAAAAGCAAAAGCCATAAACTCCTCTGCGAATGCTTTACCATTGATAAATAGGGTGAATAGGTCTTACATTTGTTGGTTGGCACCGTTTAAAGATTTAATTTTGTCCATGTTTTTACGAAGACGCCCACGTCTCTTTTTGGTTCATTCCCTTCTCATTTTTTTTACTGTTCAACTTAAATTACAATTTGTATTAAAATAATCGAAGAATCCTTATCAATTGGTAAGGTGTCATTTTTCATACATCTGTTTTGGTCAAAGGCTCTCTATTTTCTTGGAGCCATTGGTCTTATTTTATGATGTTACACGTCATTTAGTATGGAGTCTTACTAAGAGATTGATTGTACATATGAATTCACTTTAACATAAAATTTATTGAGTGTGCGAACAAGTTCAACATTAGAAGTTATGAGAAATAGAAGTTACATATGAGAACAACAACATATTTAATTAGATGACATAAATCCTTTTAAAAAACTTATGCGCGCTTGGTCCAAAATCGACAATATCGTATCATGTTAAAAGTTACTTTGAATTAATTTAATCGAAAAAAACAACAGAAAGCGCCATGGCAAGTTAACACATAAAACTTTTTGTGCAACTAATTTAAGAGTGAAGTCTTGTTCACTAATCATGTTTATTTTCAATTATATCACTCATCAAGACCCACACAATTTCTTATTGCTTGTTCTTCAATAGTTTTCAAAATTGTTGTCCAACATATTGCAATCAATTCAATAAGAAAAAATTTACTAAACAGCACGGGTTAGCCAGTTTTTAGACTAGTAAATAAAAAATAGCCAGCATTTGCAAAGTCATTGAAAAATAACCACCATTTTGCTGCAACACGGAAAGTTCCAGTATAATATACTGGAGATTGGTGTACTTGTGTATAAACTTCCAGTATATTTGTATACGGTCGAAATAGATTTCGGCCTTCGCATATCCGATCGAGTTTGAACGATGATCAATCGAAGTAAGATTCCAAAGATGGAACAAACAAACCTCGAACCCGGGGGCCGATCCACGTCAAGTTCGACATCGTTATCGAGCTCGAATCCAAATCGAACTATGATGCAGAGTAAATCTATCATGCTTATAATCTAGAGACCAACCAACATTGACCCTGAATTAATTCGAGAGCTCGAGCCAGAATCGGGCTTGAGCCAAGACCGGGAGCTCGAGTCAAGATCGAGCTCAAACCAAAATTGAGGGCTCTAAGCAAGATCGAGCTCGCAGACAAAAGCCGTTGCAATCCCACTAGAGAGAATCTTGGCAGAAATTGTGGAAAAACTGATTTATCATGGGTCTCCCACTGAGTGTTTATTTTATTATGCTTAGAGCGAAGTCCCTCCACTATAAAAGGGCATGGTTACCATTTCTGTAGAGGAGAGTTTTTTTTTCCAGGCTTACTTTGTAATAATAACACTTTATTCTCCCATAGTAAAGAATTATTCTTGGAGGCTTCTTAAATTATTTCTATTTGTTGAGTCCTAAGATTCATTTTTCTTTACAACCTTACCTATTTCACATTCTTCACAATCCATATTTATATTTCTATTTATCCATATAATTTGTATTAAGTTGTGCCACATATCCTTGGAACTACGTATAAATTCAACTCTATCCATTTTTTGTGTAAACAGTTTGGCGCCCACCGTAGGGCCAAGGGTAACAGTGGTTGTTTGATATAAATCTGCAATACGCACCAGTTTACAACTTCAAATCAGCAATGGCAAACCCTCGATTGATGGTTTTACCTATCGACCACAAAGCCAGCCTTCAAGAAGAAACCAACAACTTGACACCCAGGGCCGGAAGGCGAATTAACTATGCCACCGAAGCTCGAGTCGAAGTACCGCTAGATGTCAATTCACAAGTGGCTCTTGAGGCGAACCAACATTCCGAACCTGAAAAAAGCATTTAGGGCGGTACTCTATCCGTAGCTCGAGACACCCATAACGTGGAGTAGATCGGAGTCAGCTTACGGATGATCTTCGAGATGTTACAAGCCTAGCAAATAGCAATAGCTCAGTTGCAGAGCCAAACTCAAGTACAAAGCAGGCCGGAGCCCAATCCGCTTCGAGAAATCACCCACAGAACGGAACCAGCCATAGTGAAGTCAAATGAGCAAGAATCGGGGACTACCCCCGAAATTACTAAATTACTCGAGGAACTCACAAAACGAGTCGAAGCCAACGATAAAAAAGTAGAAACATATAATTCCAGGATCGATCATATCCTGGGTGCTCCACTAATGATAAAAGGGCTAGATTCAAAAAAATTCATTCAAAAGCCTTTTCCCTCGAGTGCAGCCCCAAAACCAATCCCCAAAAAATTCTGTATGCCCGAAATACCCAAATATAACGGAACGACCGACCCCCACGAGCACGTCACTTCTTACACATGCGCCATCAAGGGTAATGATTTGGAAGATGATGAGATCGAATCTGTATTATTGAAAAAATTCGGTGAAACCCTGTCAAAGGGGGCAATGGTATGGTATCATAATTTGCCATCTAACTCTATTGATTCTTTTGCTATGCCGGAGCCATAAAGGTCGAAACCAAAAAATCGGACATGTTCAAGGTAATACAAAAGGATAACGAGATGTAAAGAGAGTTCGTATCCCGTTTTCAAATGGAACGAATGGATCTGCCACCAGTCACAGACGATTGGGATGTTCAAGCTTTCACTCAAGGCCTAAACGAGCAGAGCTCGATGGCTTCATGGCGGCTAAAGCAAAATCTGATTGAGTACCCAGCTATCATTTGGACCGACGTGCACAATCGATATCAATCCAAAATAAGAGTCAAAGATGACCAGTTGATTTCTAGGTCCGTTACGAAAAGAACTACCAAGCAAAAGTCGACCAGAGATCGATACCAACCATATATCGGAAATGATACTACTGCCGAGTATCCAAGGCCTCTTTAAAATTAACCTCGTATACTAGGGGGCTTTATCGTTGAACGCATCTGTGATGATTATCAAGTTTGGTGCAAAGGAAGTTACTTCGTTATTTCATGACAAACAGTGTCTCATCATGAAACGTTGTAAGAACCAAATGGTCAAAACGAACCATGCTTATGTAGTTGGCCCGAGCCCTGACGCAAAACATGAACACATGTATAATGACTTGCAAAGAAATCCCTCTCCTTTACCGATATTATATGTTCAAGAATTATTATGCAAACAGGATCGAGTCCGAGTAAGCACTCACTCGACCACTAAGCCTACGGGCTACTTTGACTATTACGCCTACGGGTTGTATTACATCGAGTTCGAATCATTCACTTGACTACTAAGCCTACGGGCTACTTTTATTTCGAGTTCGAGCAAGCACTCACTCGACTATTACGCCTACGGGCTATATTACATCGAGTTCGAATCATTCACTCGACTACTAAGCCTACGGGCTACTTTTATTTCGAGTTCGAGCAAGCACTCACTAGACCATTAAGCCTACGGGCTGCTTTGACCATTACGCCTATGGGCTGTATTACATCGAGTTCGAATCATTCACTCGACTACTAAGCCTATGGGCTACTTTTATTTTGTGTTCGAGCAAGCACTCACTCGACTATTATGCCTACGGGCTATATTACACCGAGTTTGAATCATTCACTCGACTACTAAGCCTGCATGCTACTTTTATTTCGAGTTCGAGCAAGCACTCACTTGACCATTAAGCCTACGGGCTGCTTTGACCATTACGCATACGGGCTGTATTACATCGAGTTCGAATCATTCACTCGACTACTAAGCCTACGGGCTACTTTTTTGAGTTCGAGCAAGCACTCACTCGACTATTACACCTACGGGCTATATTACACCGAGTTCGAATCATTCACTCGACTATTAAGCCTACGAGCTACTTTTATTTCGAGTTCGTGCAAGCACTCACTAGACTATTAAGCCTACGGGCTGCTTTGACCATTACGCCTACGGGCTGTATTACATCGAGTTCGAATCATTCACTCGACTACTAAGCTTACGGGCTACTTTTATTTCAAGTTCGAGCAAGCACTCACTCGACTATTATGCCTACGAGCTATATTATATCGAGTTCGAATCATTCGCTCGACTACTAAGCCTACGGGCTACTTTTATTTCGAGTTCAAGCAAGCACTCGTTCGACCATTACGCCTACAGGCTACATTATTTCGAGTTCGAATCATTGATTCAACTAATAATCCTAAAGGCTACATCACTTCAGGTTCTCGCTCGATTATAGAGGCTACGAAGTCCAAATTTGACTACGTATGAATGTTTTCACAAAAAAGAAGCAAGTCGGCAAAATTGTCTATATACAAATTAGTCTACATGATTGATTACAACGTAAAAATTAAGGACTAAGCTTCCTGGTCATCCTCAAGAGCGGTCTCTTCTCTATCGGGCTCCCCCCCATTCTTGTATCCGCTCTCACTCCCATCATCATCATCATCATTGTCACCATCGGAAACTAGGGCTTCAGCATCGGCTTCAAGTTCTTTGGCCCTTTTTATCTCTTCAGCGAGATCGAAACCACAAGCATGGATCTACTCAAGGGTTTCCCTCCGAGATCAGCACTTAGAAAATTTGGCAACCCAATGTGCTCGAGCATCGACGGTCTCAGCTGCCTCTCTTTCTTGGACCCGGGCAGCCTTAGCATCGACCCGATAGATGGCCACGAGTGCATCTGTATCGGCCTTTGCCTTTTCGGTATCAGATTCGGCCTTTGCAAGTATAGAGGCCAACCGAGCCTCGAGCTCCTCTATTCTTCTTGCTTGAACCAGGCCTTTTTCATTCATTCTTTGAAGTTGAGTTTCGGCCGATGATAACTAGGCTCGAGCAGTTTCTTTCTCTGCAGCAAAGCGGTCCATACCTTCTTTCCACTACAAAGACTTCGCTTTTATCACGTTGACCTCCTCACGAAGATCCCGATCATCTCAATTTTTTGATGCAACTATGATACCAAAAATTTAGCCATCGTTCCGGTATCAAGCCTATAAATTTTTAAAAGTATCATTACCTGCTCAGACAAGTTGGTCTGATCTCGATAAGCCTTGGCCAACTCAGCTCTGAGGTCTTTTATTTCCTCTTCTCTCTGCCCTAAGAGAAGTGTTAGGGATTTCCTCTCATCAATAACCCGTTGAAGGTTGGCTTCATATCGACGCAGCTCGTTTTGGGACCGAGAACATGTTTCTCGATGAACTGCCGCTTCCTACAAAAGAAACAGGAAACGAAGTTAACGAAAAGTAAACATGAAGATAATACCGACAAAATAATTTTAAGGCTTACCTGATTCAAAGCCTGCCGCACCCCATGAAAAATATCTGGTTCATCACCAGTACCGGCAACATCCTCGACACCGGTAAACATGTCACGAAAGGGATCCTCTCCATCGTGAGTCCTGTCTAGATCGAGGTCCCTAGAGCTTGAGCTTCCCGAATCACCCCTTCGGAAAAAAATAGGAAAGGTGGGCGAATCTTCGATTGCAGCTGCCCCAAAAGAATCACTTGGAGCATTCTCTTCGGTTCGAAGGGATTCGAGGGCCCTTTCAGACATATCCCCCATCTGTTGGCTCCGATGAGATGAATATTTGATCTCCAATAATTCGGGGATTCCACCCGAATATTTCTCCGGTATATTCTCAGTTCAAGGCGGAGCCTCATGAAGCGTCATCGACCCAACAACCGATGGGGCATCAGTGGTTCTTTTCGTTCGGGCCGCCAGCGCAGACCCATCGTTTTCTTCTTCATCATCATCTTCATCCCTTAGACGTAGAACTAATTTCACGGTCAAATGAATGGCATTCCTGTTCGGCTTATGAGCCGTCCTCTTCTTCGATTTTGGATCTTCGGGAACGGTGGCTCTTTTCCTTTTATTTTCCTTCACCGGCTTTAGGACAGAGGCCAAAGTTTTTTCCTCGTTGGACAAGGGCCTCAAAACCGCATCTTTACCCAGACCTGCATATGGAAAATTTTGTTAAGATATTCGAAAACTACCTCGTTCGAACTATCAAAGAGTACGAGAACGGGTCTTACCATGATTTTTGGCCTCCCACCGACCCTTTGGCAAATCACGCCATGAGCGCTCGGCGTATGTGGAGGTCGAGACAAGAGCTCGTACCCAGTTCTTGAGATCGGGAACTGTTCCGGGCATCCAGGGAACAACTACATCACAAATAAAAAGAGTGTTGATGAGAAAAGAAATGAAAGAACAAAACAGAAGCAATAGCAGAATCACACTTACGTTTCATATTCCACTCCTCGGGAAAGGGCATCTTTTCAGTCGGAGTCAGGTCCGAAGTCCTCACTCGAACGAACCTGCCCATCCAACCCCGATCCATGTCCTCGTCAATACTCGAGAACAGAGCCTTGGAAGCCCGACGCTGAAGTTTTATTAACCCTCCTCAAAAAAGTCAAGGGCGATACAATCGGATAAGATGGTCGAGGGTGAACGGCATCCCCTCGATTTTGCTCACGAAATATCGGATCATGACAACGATCCGCCAAAAAGAAGGATGGACCTGGCCTAGGGTTATTTGGTATTGATGACAGAAGTCAATAATAACAGAATCGAGAGGACCTAACGTGAAAGGGTAAGTATACACATTCAAAAATCCTTTCATGTAAGAAGTGATATCTTCGTCAGAAGAAGGAATCATTATTTCTTTTTTATCCCAATTGCAATCTTGCTTTAGCTGTTGGAGGTGCTTCTCGGTTATCGAACATATGTACCTCGATACTAGTTCACATCGGCGAGGGGCCGATGAGCCTTTATCGACCTTAAAATCAGAAGTAAGGACGCACGCCACGGGAACGCACTCCTCAGGCCGTGGTTCTGCCGGTGTATCATCGGCGGCACATTGTGAAGATGAAGCATTCTCTTTCTGAGGAATAGTTTGTGACGTTTTTGCCATTTTCGAATTCAGAGGTGAGGAATAGAGGAAAGTGACAAAGATTTGGTAGAATTGAAGAGGGGCTTTTGCAAAAAGAAATCACAGATTTACGGGTAAGTTAGCGAATACGAAAAGGGACTTGGGAAATTTGGAAGATAGAAGATGTAAAAGTGGTAAATGATAAAAGGAAGGGTTATTTATAGGTTCAAGCGATGGCGGTTCAGTATCAGCGATGGACGACCACCGCCTGGCATGCATTAAATGCCTTGAAAGACTAAATCGACGGAACAACTATCACATGCGTCATGGTCGAACCCGATGGAAACGTCAGGTTATAATCCGATCAAGCCATTAAAAAATCATATCGTTTCTCACCACATTCTTTCTGAGAAACGAGGGGACTATCTGTATACGGTCGAAATAGATTTCGGTCTTCGCATGTTCGATCGAGTTCGAATGATGATCAATCGAAGTAAGATTCCAAAGATGGAACAAACAAACCTCGAACCCGGGGGGCCGATCCACATCGAGTTCGACATCGTTATCGAGCTCGAATCCAAATCGAACTATGATGCAGAGTAAATCTATCATACTTATAATCCAGAGACCAACCAACATTGACCCTGAATCAATTCGAGAGCTCGAGCCAGAATCGGGCTTGAGCCAAGACCGGGAGCTCGAGTCAAGATCGAGCTCAAACCAAAATCGAGGGCTCTAAGCAAGATCGAGCTCGCAGACAAAAGCCGTTGCAATCCCACTAGAGAGAATCTTGGAAGAAATTGTGAAAAAGCTGATTTATCATGTGTCTCCCACTGAGTGTTTATTTTATTATGCTTAGAGCGAAGTCCCTTCACTATAAAAGGGCATGGTTACCATTTCTGTAGAGGAGAGTTTTTTCCTAGGCTTACATTGTAATAATAACACTATTTTCTCCCATAGTAAAGAATCATTCTTGGAGGCTTCTTAAATTGTTTATATTTGTTGAGTCCTAAGATTCATTTTTCTTTACAACCTTACCTATTTCACATTCTTCGCAATCCATATTTATATTTCTATTTATCCATACAATTTGTATTAAGTTGTGTCACATATCCTTGGAACTACGTATTAATTCAACTCTATCCATTTTTCGGGTAAACAATATTATGCTGGAACTCCAGCACACGAAAAATTCCAGCATAATATACTGGAGATTGGAGTATCTGTGTATGAACTTCTAGCATATTATGCTGGAACTCCACTATATTATGCTGGAAGTTTAGTATATTATATTGGAACTCCACTATATTATGCTGGAAGTTCACATGTAAAAAATTCGAACTCAAGTATATTATGCTGGAATATTTTTCGAATTTTGAACAGTATTTTCGTTCAAATTTATCTTTACATGAAAAGTGGCTAAATTTCGATTACTTTTGAAACTGTGGCTATTTTTCAATTACCACTTGTAAATCTGGCTATTTTTGAATTTTTCACGAAAAAATTACAAATACACTAAGAAAAGTAAAATTGTTTACTTACAACAACATCAACAACCTAGTAAAATTCTACTAGTGGAGTGTGGAGAGGATAGAGTGTACACAGACCTTACCCCTACACGAAGGGACAGAGAGGTTGTTTACTTATATAATTTAGTTTAAGAAGTTGGCTAAAAGCTAGCGTTAAGCGTGCTTGATAAAAGACCAATTAGAATAGTGAAAATTAGCAAACAAAAAGCTTGTCAAGTATGAAGTAGACATGCCTGCCTTAGTAGAACACAAAGTAGAACGTAACTTTGAACTTTGTTTATTTAACGTTAATAATATATTACACTTCAAACAGTGGAGGAGACATTCAGTTTCCAAAAGTCCCAACATGATATTAATCATTAGTGCTTATGCAATTTTCTTAATTTAACTAATGCTTCTTGTCTCGCTTTATAGCTTCTAAGCAAATATTAATAAGGATTTATATTATATACATTAATAATATAAAATATTTTTACACTGATAATGAATAGAGGCAAATTCAGAATTTTAAGTTAAAGGATATTGAACCACAACTCTTTTTGCTTATTAGGTTCAGGAACCGAATATATAATTTATACAGGGTTTAAGTCAAAGTTAATGCATTCTGTCGAACCTGTAACTTCTATTGTGGCTCTGCCGCTGTCAATGAATTTTTAACTTGTGATAACAGATTAGTTATCATTGTTACCAAGTTATTTATAATACTTATTATATAGAAATTTGATGGTATAAACAATATATGTTTATGTCGCTAGAGCGCATAACTCAAACTCCATTAATAATCATATGAATTCCAACCCTTGCTTCTTTATTTGTTGAACATTTTCAGTTTAATTAAGTGAAGCAGCCTAATTCCACCAGACACCACTTTTAATTTCCATATTTGTCTTTGAGCTGATCTTAGGTTTCAATCTTAAGTATGAATGGTCTACAAAGTCAAAGACATCTCTCTGTAGTTGACCAGTGCGTGCATTTACTTGTCAACAAAGGAATCTCTCCACTTCATAATTAATTATTAGTTCTAATCTTCGAGTTTGTTTTAGTTAATTAAAAAGAGATTAATTTTGCTTGCTCGAAGTTAATTAATCATTGTTAATTTTCAAAAACCTTTTCAAGGTACATGAACTTGCTAGCTTTGTCACCTCCACGTATGCACTAAAACCAATATCTTACGATTCTAAGGGCAGAAAGAAAAAAATCAGTTCAAAAGTCTTAGTAAGAGTTTACCATTTGGACTTGACTGTCAGAATATATATACTATTGATGAGCCGAAAAACAAAGTAAAAGCAAATAAAACAGAGTTCTTTAAGGAAAGTAGTAATAGCCCGTTCCACTAGCGATATTGTCTATTTTGATTGAGCTCTTCGTCTGTTATATATAATATCAAAGACACTCCGCGTGTAACCTTCAACGGTGGTGGGGCAAACCTCAACGAGGACGCTGAATCCCTAATGGGGGTTGTATGTGATATTTCACGCGAATCCCACATCGACAAAATACGGAAAAAATATTGGATTATAAGTAAACAAGCCTTAAACCCTAATAACATGTTTTAAAGCCGTGCATGCCTAAGTCCAAAATCAATAATATCACTAGCAGGCTGAGCTGTTACATATAGGGAAAATGACACTGTGTAGCCACTCTCAAAATAATAGTCGAAAAAATGTATATTTTCTCTCTATATATACATTCTGTATGTTATATACAAAAATTATACACTTTTTCGGCTACCAAATATAAATAGTTTCTGGCGCGGGCTCAATGCGAAAAAAGTCCATACATATATACTCTAATTAGTCTGCAAAAT
Source organism: Nicotiana tabacum (assembly GCF_000715075.1). NCBI lineage: Eukaryota > Viridiplantae > Streptophyta > Magnoliopsida > Solanales > Solanaceae > Nicotiana > Nicotiana tabacum. Next base: position 7,720,726 of record NC_134092.1, on the reverse strand, counting down.
TTATCCAAGTTAGTGTTTAAGTCAAAGGGAAAAACAAAGTTCAAAACAAAAGACGAAAACGGGCTTTAATATGGGAAAAATGTGCAAATTTCGGTTAATGCCTACCAATAAAGTTATCTTGGATTTAAACTAAAAATAGAATCATTGCGATATGCATAAAAAGTGTTTAAATTGCAAAAAGACCTAATTGTAATTCTGAAAACTATTAGCAAATTAAGAGTAGAGTGGACGTATATCTACTTCCATTAAGATGCTTCTGGGGGTAGAAGAACATCATTTCAAAGATGATCAAGATCTGCTTAGGAGCTGTTTTTGTCAATGATTTTTCTTTTTTTTTCCTTCAAATTTTCACCAAAACCATTATAAAGATCTAATTAATATTACTATCACTATGTTTCTATAATTCATTGTTAATTTCTATAACTCGATCTGTGACATATTTGTTAAAGAGGAATGCATGCCAAACTACATAAAGCAATAATATGGAAAATGCAATATACTTATAGCCTGTTTGGCCAAGTTTCACTACTAGAAATTCGGCAAAAATCGACCAAGGTCGACCGACCAACTTTGGTCGGTAAAAAAATCGACCAAAAAACCGACCAAAGTTGGTCGGTTTTTCAAAATATTTTTTTTTTAATTTTTTTTTTACGAAACCGACCAACTTTGGTCGGTTTTCTTTGGCGCAAAAATGCGGAAAACTATTTTTGAGTCCCGCGAATTTTATGTTTCAAGAAACCGACCAATTTTGGTCGATTTTTCAATTAATATAAATAAAAATTAATATTAAAAAAACCGACCAAAATTGGTCGGTTAATTCGGCGGGTCATTTAAAAAAACCGACCAACTTTGGTCGATAATTTTACTTTTTAATAAAACCGACCAACTTTGGTCGGTTATTTTCGTGCGAAAATACAATTAAAGAGTATAAATCAAATAAAAAACAGTCTTAAAACAAAATGTACCAATGATCTAGTGGTAGAATAGTATCCTGCCACAGTACAGACCCCGGTTCGATTCCCAGATGGTGAATTTTTTTTTACATAATTAAAATACCGACCAACTTTGGTCGGAAAAAACCGACCAACTTTGGTCGGTTTTTTTTGCAATATTTTTTTTTGAATTTAATTTCCGACCAACTTTGGTCGGTATTCCTTTCCGACCACAAAAATACCGTCCACACGTAAATGGTCGCGTATTGGTCGGTTTTTGGCCATTACCGACCAACGTTGGTCGATTTTTTTGGTCGGTTTTTACCGGATTTCTAGTAGTGTTTCTTCAAGGCAAAAAAAGTATTTTTTTTCCAAAGTTAAAGTGTTTGACCAGGCTTTTAAAAGGAAAAAAATACTTTTGAATAGAAACAGAAGCAGTCTTGGAGAAGTAGAGAAAAATAGTTTTTTCCTAAAATCACTTTTGAGAAAAATACACTTAGAAACACTTTTTAAAAGCTTGGCCAAATACTAATTTTTGTCCAGAAATATTTTTAAAATTATTTAGCCAAATACAAACTGCTTGTTACCAAAAATACTTTTGAAAAAAGCGTTTTTAAAAAAAATATTTCTCAAAATAATCTGATTTTAGAAGCTTGGTTAAACAGATATCAATGGATTAAAAGTCCCAAAATCAGAATTTATCCCTAACTGAGAGGCGAAAAGTGCTCTCGTCCCAATGGCCAATACAATATAAGTCAGTAAAATTTTGAAGCTTGAAGAGAATTCAGATAAGAGCAAGCTTTGGAACTGGTCAGTAAAATTTTCTAAGATAAGAGCAAGCTGAAAGACCGTAAAGAAGTGGGTATTGATGGTGTACACAAACACCATGACTAACGTCATTTTTTAGTGTTTTGGGGTTATAATACTATGCACGGCTACATGAAATGAAATAAATGATTATATTCATTTTTTTTTCTGTGTTTATACACATGATAATTTTTCTGAATTTGATTGATGGAATTTAATTGGCATAAAAATTGGTGGATCCATCAGATACGGCGTTGTGAGTACTAACATTATTTTTTGGTGTTTGAGATCATGAAACAAAAATTAATAATTATGTCTATTTTTTGTTTATATACATGATGATTTTCCTGAGTTTGGTTGACGCACTCCGATTGGCCCAAAAACTAGCGGATCCCTAGGATACGACCGTGTGAGCAATACTGACCATGACTAACGTCACTTTTTAGCGTTTTAAGTCATAAGAATACTACGTACATCCACATGAAATAGGAATTAATGATTATATTCATTTATCGTGTGTTTATATACATGACAATTTTTCTAAATTTGATTGATAGACTCCAATTGGCCTAAAAATTGATGGATCCATCGTATATGACTTTGTGAACAATACTTACCATGATATTTTTTTTGGTATTTTGGGGCCATGAAATAAGAATTAAAGATTATGTCTTTCTTTTCATGTGTTTATATACATGATAATTTTTCTCAGTCAAGTTAACTGACTCCGGTTGGCCTAAAAATTGATGGATCTATCAGATACAGTCTTGTGAGCAATACTCATCATGACTAACGTCGTTTTTAGTGTTTCAGGGTCATAAGAATACTATGCAGGGCTACATGAACACGAATTAATGTTTATGTCCATTTTTCGTATATTTATATACATGATGATTGATACGATCCTAGATAGCCAGAGCAGAGCGGAGAATATTGAAGATGACCCCGAATTATCTAATGGACCGTTGACTCGCTCCAAGTCCATGAACGCCCGAGGGATGCACACTAAAGAGCTGCATGATCTTCAATAATTGACTCGAAGATTTTTGGAGAGCCACTTGGAGGATTCATGCAATGAATACCATGTTTGGAGTCTTAAGAATTGAGGAATCAAGACCCCAAGCCAAACGATGCGACACGTTTTCACCAATTGTCGACTATGGTTCAAGAGGGGCATGAAGAGCTGAAGAAATAAGCTTCTTGAATTTGACACGGTTCATCTATGTGTTACGATTGAGGTATTATGGTTTGGCTTGGCGAGTTTTCTTTTTTGGAAAATTAACTTTGAAACTTTTCCTATTTTACCCATTGGGTAGTTATAGTATCCTAGGGTTATTTTTGATGTTTTTATACGTCAATACCACACATGGGGGAGGGTGATTTGTGTGGTGTCCAATTTTTTACGTGCACAGATTATAGAAGGACCTGGTTCTTCTATGTGTTCTTTATACTACTGTTGCGGAATAATAAATGTAGAAATTAAAGAACACAAGTATTTTACGTGGAAAACACATGGCTCAAAAGATGAAAAAATCACGACCTACTTCCCAGTAGGATTTTCCCAAACTCTCCACTAAATCACTGAGCCAAAAACTGCATTTACAAAACACTATTGTAAGCCCAGGATTAACTCTAATCCCGTTGTGGCACACATCTTCTAACTATTGCGATAACTTCAAGTTAACTCTAACTTGAATACTCTGAGTATCTATTACAATTGCCTCTAGATAAAGCTGAAAGGTACAATATGAAAACACCTACTACAATTGAACTAGAATAAAAGACAGACACTTAGAACTGTTTCTTCTATCTGGTTCATTTAGTTTCAGGTTCACACACTTGAATCACACACGAACTGCTTGCAAAATGCCTTGCTATTTTGCTCTCAATTCATGTTTAACTTCTGCTTTTTGTGCGTTCCTTATAGAGTGAGAACATTCTACAATATATAGAGTTAGTAGATGAAGAAATAACTAGAGTTCTAATGCTACTCTTCCTTGGCGGAAGAGTTCTAGTTAATCTCAACTCCTAACTCCTTCCTTATCTTGGATAATATTCTCGATGAGTAATGAGTCCTTCTCCTTATCAATTATGCAATCTTTTCGATCAGGAGATATCGATTATTATGCCAGATTTCGTTTATCTCCTGCATGTGCATCTCACGTGCTTTGAATCTGCCCGTGTCTATGCCTACTAGTGATGGACCTGGTTCATCCCTGAGTTCCTTTGTCAATCTTCAAAACTATCCTTTACTTGGGCCAACAAATTCCCCCTTTTTGATGATGACAAACTTTGTGCTTCCATAAGCTTAGGGCCTGTTTCAACTTAGCCTAACATCAACACAATATTAGAATAATTTTCACTTATCATCAAGGACCAGGTTCATCAGGTTATAAATATCACTGTTCAGAATACAAAGCACACTTTTTCCCCTTTTGGCATCATCGAAAAGTTGCATAAAAATGTGTGAAACCTAGATTTTAAAACTTACTCATGGCCAATGGGGCTACTTTAAATGCATTCATGGATTAATTATCAATAATCAGGCTAAGAATTTAAACTATCAAAGAAATATAAACATACAGTTAGAGCAAAAACCAGCAGATTTCGTTGATAGTCGATATGCTTCTTCCATAAAACACAAAAAGAAATAAAAATACTGAAAACATGAGCAAAAACAAGAGATATCCCGAATCTGGGTCACTGATATTTTGAGACTGGGCTAGGAAGTTAAGGCTTGGAAGAACTAGAGGCTTGATTTTTAGCTTGGAGAAGGTGTAGCATATTTTGAAGAATTCCATCATTCTTCTCCTTTTCCTTTGCAAGTTCTGTTCGGAGAGCATCTCTCTCAGATTCTACCTCAGCGAATCGTGTCTTTAGCCTTGCTATCTCAGCATCCTTTGCCCCACTCTCATGCACCAAAGCTTTGACCTTGTTATTTACTGGCGTCCTTTTAGATGAACCAGGTTCATTGGGAGTGACATGGACCTCATAATCACAAGCGAGCAGGGTGTTAACCCTAAAATGGTCTTTGCTTGTAGCCATCTCCCACTTCTTTAGTGGCACCTTAAAATGAGCAAGAACATCAGTGAGAATGAAGCCATAGGGAATTGCATGGGCTTTGGAGCCATTGATAACCCTATCAAGAAGTTGGATAATAAATTCAGGTCAATTGATCTGCCTCCCACTATCCAGACATTCCATCAAAACCAAGTCCATGAAGTTGGCAATATGCCTCATTTCCTGCCTAGGCAGAACACACTTGTTGATGAATTCAAACAATACCTTGTGGGGGGAAGGCTTCATTTCACTTTTGTAGACAACCTTGGGCTCACTTTCTTCTTCATTATCATAGAATTTTCTGGTGATGGTCAGGGCAGTAGGAAGGGTGTCTAGGCTTGGCCATTTCTGCCTTATGTAATCACTGTACCCTTCAGAAGGTACACGTAGCATGTCACCCAGCTCCTTTGCATTAAAAGAAATATGTACCCCTTTCACCAGGCTGGTGACTCTTCCATCCCTTACCTCAGCATTGGCCATGAATTCAATAATTTCATTCATTGCCAGTCTTCCATCTATCTGAAGGACCATGTCCTTCCACCCTTGCACCATTAATTTTCCAGTAGCATGACCATCCCTTCTTCCTCCAACCCTTCAGGAGCCTACCCTTCAAGATAGTTCGTTTTCCAAAGTTGGCCAGCTTGTCCTTGTCACTGTCTGACTCATTCTCCTCTTCTTCACTACATTTTTTTTCTTCAGCAATTATAACTTGTTTGGTTTTCACTGCAGACCTGGTCCTTTTGGGCCAAGGTAGATGGTTCAACAGACTTAGGTACATATGTAGACTTCTTAGAAGAAGTCTTGGACTTCTTGGACTTAGGGGTCTGAACCTCTACCTCAATAGTCACTTGTTCACCTTGATAGGCCAGGTCCATCTCATCCACATCAACAACCTCAACAGGCTCTACCACCTTTTCTTTCCCTTTGTCCATCCTTTTCTTCTTGCTTTCATTTAAAGCTTTCTGCAACTCCTCCGCACTCTACTTTAGTTGACTTCTGGTGGCTCTTCCTCGTGAGGGAGGACTCTCCACAGTGTCGGAAGGGGCAGCCTTCCTTTTCTTGTTAGCCCTAGCAGTGCCAGGGGTCTTAGTCTTGGAAGTTCTCTTCTTCTTGGGATTGTAACTGTCTCCTACTTTCTACAATAGTTATGTGAGGGTTTCTTCAACTGATGAACCAAGTTCATCTACATTTTACCCAAGTTGAACCAGCCCTTCATCGGCTTCTCCATACACACTTCCCCCTATTTTCATTTTCATTTCTTTACTACAAGCACCCCCACTCTCTTTTTCTTTTTCCTTTTTATTTTTACCACCTCTCCTTTTGGACTCAGAAGTTTCTACATCCACCACAGATCCAACCAAAATAAACCTATTCTCCAGATTTTCAGCCAACTCAGAAATGACCTTAGTAGTAGTATTTGGGCTAGAGGTTACCTGTTCAGTATTAGAAGACCTAGTTTCTTCCCCCGCAGTCACAGACTTGAAGGAGTCGTTAGAGTTCTGGGGTTCTTGGTTTTGGCTAGCTTTCAGTTGTGCATTTAATTTCTTGGATAACTCATTGCCTGCCACGGTCTTGCGAGCAAGCATTTTTACTCTTTTTTTCTTAGGCTGAGGAGTGGTTGAAGATGAGGAGCATGGTAGGGGTGTACCAGGGTTATCATAAGGGTTAGTCATTTAGTGCTTGATTCTGGAAGAAAGAAGAGAGGTAGATTAAAAATTGAAAGAAAATGGAAAGATTTTTTCGATGGTTTGAGAATTATGAAGAGAGGGCGGAGAAGATGATGATCAACTTAAAGAAAAAGGGTAATTAAAGGGTAATGGCAGGCTCATCAGAACCAAGGGGGTAATTAGAAGTCTAATCAAACTGAAATGTCAGTTTTGAATAGACTGTGGAGTCTTCCCTAGAATCTGGGTGTTTTAATTTGGTTAGGATTCTCTTGAACAGAACTGGTTCAATTTAATTGGATAAGTTTAAGAGAAATTTGGACTAAGGTAAAACTCTGCTCATGATTCAAATATTAATATTTCAAATTGTGTAAAGTGTAGAAAACATACCATGTAATCTTGATGAACCAGGTTCTTCACTGAGAATACTCTTGTGTAAGTCTAAATTTGTCAAAATAGAGAAAATATCATTAGAGATTAATAAGTCATTTTAACACATGGCACAAGAGTATACTATTGAAAGTATGAGACTGAGCAAAAATTAATCTAATTATGTACACAATTTTCAGATTTTCTAACCAATTTTTTTTTTGTACTCTGACCTGGTCCTTTTAGGTGATCTTAATCATCCCTAATTCTAACCTGTTCCTTTCAAAGTAATCTCTACTTAGGGCTTTTGTGAAGATGTCAGCTATTTGCTTGTTAGTAGCACAAATCCCACAGTGATCAACCCCTTTTCATAGTTATCCCTCAAAAAGTGATGCCTAACATATATGTGCTTAGTTCTCTTGTGATGAACCGGGTTCTTGGTCATACTAATTGCACTAGTGTTATCACAAAAAATGGGGATACAACCAACATCAATTCCAAAGTCCATTAATTGCTATTTGATCCATAACAATTGAGCACAACATGAGGCTACAACAACATACTCAGCTTCAGCAGTAGATAAGGCCACTGAATTTTACTTTTTGGTGGCCCAAGACACAAGACATGAGCCAAGAAAGTGTGCCATACCTGAGGTGCTCTTTCTATCCACAAGAAAACCTGGATAATCAGCATCAGCATATCCCACAAGATTGAAATTACTACCTTTTGGATACTAAAGACAAAGATCAGTGGTGCCTTTTAGATATCTCAAAATTCTCTTGACAGCAGTCAAGTGAGACTCCTTCAGGTTTGCCTGAAATCTTGCACAAAGGCCTACACTGAAAACAATGTCAGGTCTACTAGCAGTGAGATACAACAATGAGCCAATCATTCTCCTATACAACTTCTGATCAACAGATGTACCAGGTTAATCTATATCCAACTTTGTAGCTATTGCAATAGGAGTGTCAATTTCTTTGGAGTCTTCCATTTTAAACCTTTTAAGCAACTCTTTTACATACTTCTGCTGATGGATCATAGTTCCATTTGAATTTTGTTTAATTTGTAAGCCTAAAAAGAAATTAAGCTCTCCCATCATGCTCATTTCAAATTCACTCCCCATTAGTTTAGCAAATTCTTTACTTAACTTATCAGTAGTTGCTCTAACGATTATATCATCAACATATATCTGAACTACCAAGAGATCTTTACCTTTTCCTTTCAAGAACAAAGTATTGTCAATTTTACCTCTCTCGTAGTCATGATCAAGCAAAAACTTTGATAATATTTCATACCATGCTCTTGGCGCCTGCTTGAGCCCATAAAGTGCTTTGTCAAGTTTGTACACGTGATCAGGACTCTCCTTGCTTTCAAACCCCGGAGGTTGCTTGACAAACACTTCTTCCTTTAGATAGCCATTATGGAAGGCACTCTTGACATCTATCTTGTGGAGGGTGAATTCCATGTAAACAGCAAAGGCTATAAGGAGTCTTATTGCTTCCAACCTTGCAACTGGAGCAAAGGTTTCATCGTAGTCTATGCCCTCTTCTTGGCTATATCCTTGAACCACCAATTTTGTCTTATTCCTTGTAACCGTTCTATCTTCATCAAGTTTGTTTCTGAAGACCCATTTTGTGCCAATTACTGATCTGTCCAAGGGTCTTAGTACCAGATGCCAAACTTGACTCCTTTCAAATTGGTTGAGTTCATCTTGCATTGAATTTACCCAGTCTGCATCCTGCAAAGCCTCGACAACATTGTTTAGGTTCAATAAGAGATAAGAAAGCATCAAAAGCACAAAGATTCTTTAATGAAGATCTGGTTTTGATTCCAGAGGCTGGATTAGTAATTATGTTCTCAATGGGATGAGAACTTTGATACTTGTAAGGTTTCACAACCAACTGGTTTTCCCTTGATGTTCCTTCAGTGTTTTGTTATTGTGGAACAACTTTATGGACATGTTCCATTGAGGTTTGGGGATCATTTTCTCTTTGTTCTGTTCCCCCTGTCATGTTGCTCTTGGTGGAAGAACGTGTTCCATCACCTGTTCCTTCTTCCAGTGCAGCTTCAGTCTGGGCTTTGGTTTCATTTAAGTTTCTTACCAGCACAATTGCTTCATCATCATGTTCCTGTCTCTCAGAAAGAATGTTAGTTTCATCAAAAACCACATGAACACTTTCTTCAACACACATAGTTCTTTTTTATAGACTTTATAAGCTTTGCTATGTGAAGAATATCCCAAGAATACTCCCTCATCACTTGTGGGATCAAACTTGCCTAGGGAGTCTTTACCATTGTTGTGCACAAAGCACTTGCATCCGAATGCCCTAAGATGGGATATATTTGGTTTTCTCCCTTTAAGTAACTCATAGGGAGTCTTCTCAACAAGAGTTCTAGTCATGCATCTATTTATGATGTAGCATGTAGTATTTATAACTTCTGCCCAGAAGCTATGAGGCAGTTTACTAGAAAGAAGCATAGTACTAGCCATATCTTTAAGTGTCCTATTCTTTCTTTCAACTACTCCATTTTGTTGTGGAGTCCTAGGAGCAGAAAAATTATGATCTATGCCATGCTCATTACAAAATTCAGCAAATTTAGCATTTTCAAATTCAGTGCCATGATCAGACCTTATTAATGCAAGTTGATTACCTAGTTGTTTCTGAGTTTTTCTAACAAAAGAAGTGAACATGTCAAATGCTTCATATTTAGATGTTAAAAATAATGTCCAAGTAAATCTAGAGTAATCATCAACAAGCATCATCACGTATCTTTTACCACCTCTGCTTAATGTTCTCATTGGACCATAGAGATCCATATGGACCAGTTCCATCGTTCTGGTGGTACTTACCACTTTCTTGCTTTTAAAGGAGGATCTTACCTGCTCCCCCCTTGCACAAGCCTCACAAACTTTGTCTTCCTTGAACTTGATGTTAGGCAGTCCTATCACCAAGTCCTTGGAGACTAATTTGTTGAGTTGACTCAGACTTGGATGTCCAAGTCTCTTGTGCCAAAGGTGGGGATCATTGTCCAACACACTCAAGCAAGTGAGTTCATTTTCTGACAGTGTGGACAGATCTACAATATATATATTGTTCACTCTTTTTCCTTGCAAAACAATCTTATCAGTGGTAAGATTAATCACAAAGCATTTAGTAGAGGCGAATGCTACCAAGTTACCTCTATCACACAGTTGTGATACACTAATTAGATTGTATTTTGGGCCGTCTATCAAAAAGACATTCTCAATCGAGTGAGAGTCAGTCTTACCTACCTTACCAACCCCAATGATCTCACCTTTCTTCCCATTGCCAAAGAAGACATTACCTCCTTTGAGGTCCTCAAGTGAAAGAAACTGGTTCTTGCTTCCTGTCATGTGCTTTGTGCAGCCACTATCCATGTACCATATATGGCTGCTCCCCTTCACTTAGACCTGCAAAAGGAAATCAGGGGTTATTCTTAGGAACCCAAACTAGTTTGGGTCCCTTTCTATTGGCAAAAGGATGAATCAAATTCTTTTTAGCCCAACCTGGCAGCCTATTTTTCCCTTGAACAAGCTTTTTATTCGTTTGACTAGCCTTTTCTTTTGCAGTGCATTCACTTTTATAGTGATCAGTCTTATCACAGTGTGTGCAAATTTTGTTCTCAGGAAGTGTGAGATACTTACTTTTGGGATCCCATTTAGGTGGCAGATTCCCAAAGCCAATTCCTCTTCTATTGCTACTGTGATATTCCTATAGCTATGACAGTGCATCGGAGGACCTGTTCCATTTACAAGTTCTGTCTAGTTCATGCTTGACCTTGCCTAGATCCTCGTCAAAATTCTTACCTGCTCATCCTTCTTATATAACTCATCTTTTAGTTTACCTACATTTTCTTCTAGAGTGAGTTGTGTGCAATCAGCTGTCTTTTTACTTGTTCCTAATTTCAGTTTTAGGTTTTTAGATCTAAGTTCTAGGACATTTGATTCAAATGCATGAACCTGGTTCTTTAGTGCAGTATTTTCACTTACAGTCTCACTAACTCTAAGTTCCAGGTTCTTAGACTTTGCTTTTAAAATCACACATTCCTTAGACAGCTATTTCTTTTCATTGTTTATATCCTCAGATTCATCAATGAAATCTAGAAGTAACTCATATAGCCTTTCTTTAGACAAAAACTTAATCTTGTCTTTTAGATGGATTATACTTACTTCAGATTCCTCATCGGATTCTCCAATTGCCATAAGTACTTGTTCATCTTCATCTTCATCATCTGAGTCCTCATCTAAGCTTTCTCCCCAAGCAGCAACCATAGCCTTTGTTGATCCTTTGTTCTTCTTGGGATGAACATGTTCCTTCTTTCTGTTTCTTCGTTCAGCTCTTTCCTTCTTCCAATCAATTTCCCATTGAGGGCAGTTTTTGATGTGGTGATCAGTCTTCCCACACTTGTAGCAGCCCTCATTGGTCTGTTTTTCAGGAACCCTTGGTTTGCTATAGCCTCAATTTCTTGAAGAACCCTTTCCTCTCATTAGGTACTTCTTGAAGTCTTTTGTGATCATAGCCATTTCATCTTCCTCTAGATCAGAACCTTTGGTGATTCTGAGTGCCAGGCTCCTTTCCTTCTTGGGTACATCCATCTTCATGGTTTGCCTTCTAAGTTCACAAGCAGTGAGATTTCCAATTAGCTCATCCAACCTAAGAGTGGCAATGTTTTTTGATTCCTGAATGGCAGTGATTTTGCTCTCCCAAGTAACTAGCAGAACCCTTATCAAAATCTTCTCAACTCTGTCTTCTTCAGAAATAATCCTTCCAAGAGACTTAAGTTCATTTGTCAGTGTGGTAAACCTTGTATTTATCTCTTGGATGGTTTCCCCTTCCTTCGTGGTGAAATTCTCATATTGAGAATATAGTAGTGTTCCTCTGGACCTCTTCACTTGAGGTGTTCCTTCATGGGCCACTTGCAAAGTGTCCCAGATTTCCTTAGCAATGGTACATCTTTGGATTCTACTGTACTCATCTGGACCGAGTCCAGAAACAAGCCATTTCTTGGCTTTAGCATTCTTTTCCCATTTCCTCAAGTCGTCAGCAGTGCAGTCAGCTCTGGTTTTTGGCACCTCTTTTCCTTCGGCATTTATCTTCATGGTAGCCAGTGGACCATCTGCGAAAATATCCCATAGCTCATACTCTTCTCCTACGATGTGATCTCTCATCCTATTTTTCCACTAAGAGTAATACTGGCCGTTGAAGAGTGGGGCCTAGCAGTGAATTGCCCTTCCCAGTTTTCAGATGGTGCACTCATCTTGATCTTCTCCTAAGGTGTTAGCCTCTTCAAGGATAACCGGCTCTGATACCAATTGATGTTTTAACTTCAATACCACACAAGAGGGGGGTGATTTGTGTGGTGTCCAATTTTTCGCGTGCATAGATTATAGAAGGACCTCGTTCTTCTATGTGTTCCTTATACTACTGTTGCAGAATAATAAATGCAAAAATTAAAGAACACAAGTATTTTACGTGGAAAACACCTGGCTCAAAAGGTGAAAAAATCACGACCTACTTCCAAGTAGGATTTTCCCAAACTCTCCACTAAATCACTAAGCCAAAAACTGCATTTACAAAACACTTTTGTAAGCCCATGACTACCTCTAATCCTGTTGTAGCAAATAGCCTCTAACTGTTGCGACAACTTCAAGTTAACTCTAACTTGAATACTCTGAGTACCTATTACAATTGCCTCTAGATAAAGCTGAAAGGTACAATATGAAAACACCTACTACAATTGAACTAGAATAAAAGACAGACACTTGGAACTGGTTCTTCTATTTAGTTCATGTAACTTCAGGTTCGCACACTTGAATCACACACGAACTGCTTGCAAAATGCCTTGCTATTTTGCTCTCAATTCACGTTTAACTTCTGGTTTTGTGTGTTCCCTTTAGAGTGAGAACATTCTACAATATATAGAGTTAGTAGATGAAGAAATAACTAGAGTTCTAATGCTACTCTTACTTGGTGGAAGAGTTCTAGTTAATCTCAACTCCTAACTCCTTCCTTATCTTGGATAATGTTCTCGTTGAGTAAGGAGTCCTTCTCCTTATCAATTATACAATCTTTTCGATCAGGAGATATCTATTATTATGCCAGATTTTGTTTATCTCCTGCATGTGCATCTCACGTGCTTTGAATCTTCCCGTGTCTATGCCTACCAGTGATGAACATGGTTTATCCCTGAGTTCCTTTGTCAATCTTCAAAACTATCCTTTACTTGGGCCAACAATTTCTTTAGCCAGTTAGCATATTTTCACATAAAAAACCTCTTGAGAGAGATTTGGAACCTCTTGGTTCGAGTTCAACTTTGGATAACATGTTTCAAGAATTGGGTTCTTGAGGGTAATCTTCTTCTTCTTTTTTTATATCTAGGATTTCTAATTTGCCGTTCTTGGGAGGCGATGGGATAGTTTTTCTAATTTGCTTGAGACGTTCACTTAGGGTTCTAGATTTTTTCTTCTATATTTTATTATTCAGACTATTTTTGATTATCTTAATCAAACCTATCGTTAGGTTTACTTCAATTATTATTATCTTCATATTCTGCTATTTTATTTATCTCAGATCGTATCAGTTGGTATTAGAGTGAAGACTCGGGTATTGTTCTAACAAACCCACATTTCCCATTCTTAAAATCAAAATCCGAATTAGTAAAAAAGAAAGGCAAAAAAAAGTATAGCTATTGTTTTATGGACATAAATCATAATTCATGTAGATGGCATGGATTATAGCATACGAAAATCTAGAAATTATCCTGAATTCCTATTTTGTGACCCTAAAACACCAAAAATGAGGAACGAGCATGGCAACGATGACTATTGTTTATTAGGTCATTTCTGACAAGCCCGCAAAATTTTATGTGATTCGGTGCCGGTCGCCTGAATTTATACAGATGACGTAGACTATAGCATATGAAAATCTAGAAATCGTCATGAATTCCTATTTTGTGGCTCTAAAACACCAAAAAAAAAAGGAACGGTCATGGAAAAGCGATGACTATTGTTCATTAGATTATTTCTGATGGGATCACAAAATTGTAGGTGATTCGGAGCCGACGTCCGAACTCATGCAGATGGCGCGGACAATAGCACATGAAAATCTGGAAATCGTCTTGAATTCCTAGTTTATGGCCCTAAAATGCCAAAAAATAAGGAACAGTCATGGCGAAGTGATGACTATTATTCATTACGTCGTTTCTGATGGGCCCGCAAAATTTTAGGCTATTCGGAGTCAGTCGCCTGAATTCATGCAGATGGCATGGACTATGGCACATAAAAATCTGGATATCATCCTGAATTCCTGTATTATGGACCTAAAATCCCAAAAAGGAGAAACGACCATGGAGAAGCAAAGACTATTATTTATTAGGTAGTTTCTGATGGGCCCACAAAATTTAAGTTAGGCAAAATTTCCGTTTTATGGCCCTAAAATGTGAAAAAGTGAGGAACGATTATGGCATAGCGACGACTATTGTTCCTTCGATCGTTCTTGATGCACCGGAAACCTTTTAGGTGATTCGGGTCCAGTCACCTGAATGAATGCAGATGGGCGTGGGTTATAACACATAAATATTTACGAATCGGGCGGAATTCTTGTTTGATGGCCCTAAAACGCAAAAAATGAGGAACGGTCATGACGAAGGGATGAATATTGTTCCTTAGGTCATTTCTAATAGGCCGACAAATTCTAGGCGATTCGGGTCCGGCCGACCCAATGCATGCAGATGGGCGTTGGTTATACAGCACAAATAAATCTGGAAATCGTGCGTAATTCTAGTTTTATGGCCCTTAAACACAAAAAAATGAGGAACGATCATGGCGAAACGATGCCTATTGTTCATTAATTCATTTTTGATGGGACGGCAAAATTTTAAGCGATTCGAGTCCGGTCGTCCGGATGCATGCAGATGACATGGGATTCAACACACGAAAATCTAGGAATCGAGTGGAATTCTAGTTTTATGGTCCTAAAATGTCAAAACACGAGGAACGATCATGGCAAAGCGATGACAAATATTCCTTAGGTCATTTTTGATGGCCAGCAAAATCTTAGGTGATTCGTGTCCGGTCGGCCGGATTCATGTAGATGAGCGTGGGCTATAGCACATGAAAATCTGAGAATCGGGCAAAATTCAAGTTTAATGGCCCTAAAACATAGAAAAATGAGGAACGATCATGGCGAAGTGATGACTATTGTTCCATAGGTCGTTTTCGATGAGTAAAAAAAGTTTTAGGTGATTTGGGTCCAGTCGCCTGGATGCACGCAGATGGCGTGGGTTATAGCACACTAAAATCTGGGAATCGGGCGGAATTCCTATTTTATGGCCCATAAATGCCAAAAAACGAGGAACGGTGATGGCAAAATGGTGACTATTGTTACTCACGGTTTTGATGGACTGGCAAAATTTTAGGCAATCCGGGTTCGGTCGCCCAGAAGCATGCAGAAGGTGTAGGCTATAGCACATGAAAATTTGGAAATTGGGCTGAATTCTAGTTTTATGGCCCTAAAACCCCCCCAAAAACGAGCAACAACCATGGCGAAGCAATGATTATTATTCCTTAGGTCTTTTTTGATGGCCCGACAGAATATTAGGCGATTCGGGTCTGGTCGCCCGGATGCATGCAGATGGCGTGGGCTATAGCACAAAAAAATCTAGGAATTGGGCGGACTTCAAGTTTTATAGCCCTAAAACGCCAAAAAATGAGGAACGGTCATGGAGACAAGATGACAAGTGATGACTATAGTTCCTTAGATCATTTTTGATGGGCCGACAAATTTTAGGCCATTCGGGTCCGGTCATCTGTATGCAAGTAGATGGCATGAGTTATAGCACACGATAATCTAGAAATCGGGCGAAATTTTAGTTTTATATCTCTAAAATGCCTAAAAATGAGGAACGGTCATGGCGATGAGATGACTATTGTTCCATAGGTCATTTATTATGGGCCAACAAAATTTAAGGTGATTTGGGTCCGGTTGCCCGGATGCATGCAGATGGCGTGAGCTATAACACACGAAAACCAGGGAATCGGGTGGAATTCTAGTTTTATGACCCTAAAGCGGCAACAAATGAGAAACATTAATGGCGAGGCGGTGACTATTGTTCCTTAGGTCATTTTTGATGGGCCAAAAAAATTTTACGCGGTCCGGTTCTGGTGTCCCGGGCCCCACCAGATGGCGTGGGCTATAGCACATAAAAAACTTGGAAATGGACGGAGTTCCAGTTTTATGGCCCTAAAATGCCAAAATATGAGGAACGGTCATGGAGAGATGGTGACTATTGTTCCTTAGGTTGATTTTGATGGATAGGCAAAAATTTAGGTGGTCCGGGTCCGGTGGCCCGGGCCCCACAATATGGCATGGGCTATATCACCCAAAATCTAGAAATCACGCGGAATTCCAGTTTTATGGCCCTAAAATGCCAAAAAACGAGGAACGGTCATGGTGAGAGGTGACTATTGTTCCTTGGGTCGTTTTTGATGGGCCGACCAAATTTGAGGCGATCCGGGTCTGGTGGCCCGGGCCCCACCAGATGGCGTGGGCTATAGCATATGAAAATATGAGAATGGGGCGAAATTCCAGTTTTATGGCTCTACAACGCCCAAAAACGAGGAACGAACAGGGATATGCGAAGACTATTGTTCCTTAGGTTATTTGTGATGGGCCAAAAAATGTTTAGGCGATCCGGGACGGTGGTCTGGGCCCTACCAGATGGCGTGGGCTATGCACACAAAAATATAGGAATAAGGCGGATTTCTAGTTTTATTGCCGTAATACGCCAATAAAAAAGAAAGTTCATGGCGAGGAAATGACTATTGTTCTTAGGTCATTTTTGATGGGCCGGCAAAATATTAGGCGATGAAGGTCCAATAGCCCGGGACCACCAGATGGTGTGGGCAATATCACACAAAAATTTGGGAATCAGGCGGAATTCCAGTTTTATGGCCCTAAAATGCCAACAAATGAGGAACGGTCATGGCGAGACGGTGACTTTTTTTTCTTAGGTCATTTTTGATGGTCTAGCAAAATTTGAGGTGATCCAAGTCCGGTGGCCCGTGCCCCACCAGATGGCGGCACACGAAAATCTCGGAATCTGGTTGAATTCCAGTTTTATGGCCCTAAAGTTCCAATAAATGAGGAACGGTCATGGAGAGGAGGTGACTATTATTTTTAGGTCGTTTTTGATGCGCCGACAAAATTTTATGCAATTCGGGTCCGGTGATCCGGGCCCCACCAGATGGCGTGGGCTATTACACCTGAAAATCTGGCAATCGGGCGGAATTCTATTTTTATAGCCTTAGAATACCAAAAAATGAGGAATGGTCATGTCAAGGCGATGACTATTGTTCCTTAGGTCATTTGATATGGGCTGGCAAAATTTTAAGCGATCTAGGTCCGGTGGCTTGGGCCCCACCAGATGGCTTGGACTATAGCACACGAAAATTCGGTATCGGGCAGAATTCCAGTTTTATGGCTATAAAATGAAAAAAAATGAGGAACGGTCATAGCGAGGCGGTGACTATTGTTCATTAGGTCTTTTTTATGGGATGAAAAATTTTTAGGCGATCCAGATGGCGTGGGCTATAGCAAAGAAAAATCTAGCAATCAGGCGAAATTTTAGTTTTATGGCCCTAAAATTCAAAAAAATAAGGAATGGTCATGGCGAGGCTGTAACTATTCTTCCTTAGGTCATTTTTTATAGGACTGAAAAGTTTTAGGTGATCCGAAAATGGTGGCCTGGGCTCCACCAGATGACGTGGGCTATAGCAAACGAAAATCTTGGAATCGGGCATAATTCTAGGTTTATGGCCCTAAAACGCTAAAGAACGAGGAACATTCAGGGAGAGACGGTAGCTATTATTCCTTTGGTTATTTTCGATGGGCCGACAAAATTTTAGGCAATTCGGACCCATTGGCCCGGGCCCACCAGATGGCATGGGCTATAGCACAAGAAAATTTTGGAATAAAGCGGAATTCCAATTATATGGCCTTAATATGCCAATAATAATTAACGTTCATGGTGAGGCAATGAATATTGTTCCTTAGGTTATTTTTTATGGGACATAAAAATTTTAGGCAATCTGCGTCCGGTGGCCTGACCCCCACAGATAGCGCAGGCTATATCACACAAAAATCAAGAAATCTGGCGAAATTCGAGTTTTATGGCCCTAAAACACCAAAAAATGAGGAACGGTCATGGCGAGGCGGTGACTATTGTTCCTTAGGTCATGTTTGGTGGGCCGAAAAAATTTTAGGCGATCCGAGACCGGTGGCCCGGGCCTTACCAGATGGCATGGGCTATAGCACATGAAAATTTAGGAATCGGACGAAATTCCAGTTTTATGGCCCTAAAATGCCTAAAAATGAGGAACGATCATTGCGAGGTGGTGACTATTGTTCCTTAGGTCATTTTTGATGGAACGGCAAAATATTAGGCGATTTGGGTCCGGTGGCATCGACCCCAACAGGTTGTGTGGGCAATAGTACACGAAAATCTGGAAATCGAGCGTAATTCCAGTTTTATTGCCCTAAAATACTAGCAAATGAGGAACGGTTATGGTGAGGCGGTGACTAATGTTCCTTAGGTCATTTTGGATGGTCCGAAAAAATATTAGGCGATCCGGGTTGTCACACCTCCTTTTTCCCTAGGGGGATAGAGAGTTTTTCCAATGAAAGTGACATTAATCGAAATGAGATTCTTTATTCAATTTTTAGAGTCGCCACTTGGGATAATTATATGGTGTCCCAAGTCACCGGTTTACTTTAAATCCCAAATCGAGGAAATTTGACTCTGTTTTAAGGTCTGCGAAAACCAGAAAATCGAGTAAGGAATTTTGTTAACCGGGGAGAAGGTGTTAGGCATTCCCTGGTTCCGTGGTTTTAGCACGGTCGCTTTTAATCATACCTGGCTTAGTTAGTTTGTTTAATTACGTACTTTTAGAACCTACGTACATTTTACCTCTTACCGCTTTTAATTAATTGATTATGACATTATGGAATTATCTTGAAAAAGAGTCACGCGTACGTGTACTCATCTCGTTTGGCGCGTCAAGAATCATGTCACACGTACGTGTACACAATTAATCATATTTTATTAATTATTAAGATTATTCTCGGCCAAAGTTGTGAGAACGCATACCTCGATTTAATTTGGAAATCGTAATTATGTCACGCGAACGTGTACACAATCACGATAGGACTTTTAGAAGTATACGACATTTAGGTGTTGCAATGTCAGTTCTTCTACTTCATTTTTGTTTTAGCTTTCATTTAGACTACATTTTATACACGTCAGTTTTCATTGGTGAAGTTGGCTAAACGTTTTCAGTCCAACCATACGGCCAAATACTTGTAGTCACCAAAATTTTAATCAACACGCATTAAACATCTATATCTTAATGAAGCAACGAATCAAGGAAACCAAACTCATTTTTAGTCGTGAAAATCTATCCAAGAAGATTAAACCAAACCATATACAAACAACAATTAGCAAAATAAAACTGAGCAAACCAAATACTAATAGGACACACTCCAAAGCAGAGGAATAAAACGTTAACTTGGACGATCAACAAAACAGAACACAAACTGATTAATGAGGCTATCAAAACAAAATCATGACTTGAAGCAAAAAAAATAGAGGAAAGGGAGAAATAAACCTCGAATAAGTCTGAAATTCAATTGTTTGACAGCTTTGAACTCAAAAATGTGACGAACCGCGGACGGAAACTTGAATCGACGGTTAGGAAGACCAAACTGTTGTGTTTATGGAGTTTGAAGGCTGATTTCTGACTGATAAAGGCTGGTTTTAGAGCTGGATCTTTGATGAAGAAGAAAGCTGCATTTTTTTTTATCGAATCTCGTTTTTATGCTCTGTTTTTTTCTTGTTCCTCTTTCCCCTCTATTTCTCGTCTCTTTCATTTCCGTTTTCTTCTTTCTTAATTTTCTGTCCTTTTTCCAAATCTTCCTCCCTTCGTTCTCTTCCTCCCCCTTTTTCTTTTTATAGGGAATAATATTAGTAGTGTTTTTTTGTTCCCTCGATTTGGAGTGGGGGAACGTGGTTTATATATTGTGTGTGTGTGCAGATGGAGATGTGAGGGAGTGGGGTGAGACGTGAGTGAAGTGGGGAAGTGGGGAAGTTGGGAATTGGGTAAGATCTCTTTTTTTATTATTATTAAAAATATGTTATTTTATTTACTTCTTTTATTTAAAGAAAAGGTAAGGTAAAATACATAAATAAAAATTTGAACCCACTTCTTTTAGACTAAGAAAAATATAAGGAAATTAAATATTTGCATATAATTTAAATAATACTAAGAAAAGATACCATAACATACTTATTTGAATTCAAATTAAAAGAAACCAAGTATTTTTTTGCAAATTTTCTTTTCTCTGGTAAATAGAAATAAACTTATACCTTAAGAATGTGAATATTGTTTTTGTAGTTTTTAATATTTATTTTCAAATAAAACCTATTAATAGTAAGATAAAAGTTTAAAATATTAAGATTAGACCTAAAAGAAATATTTTACACTAAAATAGTATCGAATTTGGGTGCGGTCAAAAATTAGGTGTTCACACGGGTTAGCTGGACTGGGCCCCGCCAGATGGCGTGGGCTTTCGCACACAAGAATCTAGGAATCAAGCGAAATTCTAGTCTTATTGCCCTAAATCGCCAACAAATGAGGAACGGTCATGGCGATGTCTTCACTATTGTTTTTTATGTCGGTTTTGATGGGTCGACAAAATTCTAGGCGATCCAGTTCTGGTGGCCCGGGCCCCACCAGATGGCGTGGACTATAGTCCACAAAAATCTAGGAATCGGGCGAAATTCTAGTTTTATGGCCCTAAAACGCCAGAAAATTAGAAACGGTCATGGTGAGGCAGTGACTAGTGTTCCTTAGATAATTTTTGATGAGCCGACAAAATTTGAGATGATCCGGGCCTGGTGGCTCATGCCCCACTAGATGGCATGGGCTATAACACACGAAAATCTGAGAATTAGGAGGAATTTTTGTTTTATGGCCCTAAAACGCCAAAAAATAGGGAATAGTCATGGCGAGGCGTTGACTATTGTTCATTAGATCGTTATTTATGGGCCAGCAAAATTATAGGCGATTCGGGTCCGGTCTCCCTGATGCATGCAAATAGAAAAACTTGTTGGGTCCAAACGCACACGCAAGTATACGCGGGCGACAAGTAATAATGTAAAGTATCGTTCCCACGAGGATTTATGATCAACTATTGTCAAATGAAGCTATTTATAAATCTAATGCTCAAGTGAATGAGAAGAAGATGATTGTGATTTTTGTAACTAAATTACTATGAACTAATAAGCACTTAAGAAATTAAGATCGCAAGCAGAGCAAACAAACACTTAGCGAGAATTCAATGAGATGGAGATATTCCAGAGTTATGGGATTAACGTCTCTCCTATTGCGTTTTTTGGGTTGATGTAATCACTTGACTTATCTAATTTGTTGATTAGCAGGGTTTATTATGCTCGCGAAGTTCTTTCGACGATTCGTTTGCCTATTCAATCGAACCTAAGACTATATGCCTATAGAATCAAACTTGACAAGAGCGCATATATAGTTCCTGCAAAAATAACCAAGTAAGGCAACTAGAATATGTCTATCCTAATCACGAATCTATTCTCCGATGCCCGGATTCAAGAACTTACTCTATTCAACCTTATATGCAATCTATAGTTCCAACTTTCGAGTTCAACTATAGATTCGTAGATAGTACTCTATTGTTAGCTACGCAATAGAATAATTAAGTGCAAGAGTGAATAAACAAATTAATATGATAAAGTCAAGCAAAACAATCAACCGTCAAATTACATTAGTCAATAATGACCCATAACCCCAGAATAATGAGGTTCCTAGCCACTTATATTCATAACAGTCATCAAAATATTGTTTTCAAATATAAAAGCTATGAATACTAGATGAAGAATGGAAGAATTAATGAATTCCATGACCCTGAGTGTTTCGTGCTTGTGTTTCTCTCTCAAAGTTGCGTCCCCCTCTCCAAAATAGGTTTAGGTTTTCTTTTATACGAGTTGTGGGCTGCTTCGGGTAAAAAATAACCAAGTCTCAGGCGAAATAGGACAACTTCATGTCACCAGCACCCAGGGTAGCGTGGGGCGCTAGCCCTGGCGCTGGAAATTTGGAGCTTCTGGAAACTGGGCCATAGGTAGCGCCCCATGCTACTTGTGGCGCTACTTTGTGGCTTTTTCTCGGTTTTTCCCCTTTTCACTTCAATTCATGCACCTTCGTCCCACATTGCCTCCGGATTATTCCTACACATAAAAATACCACAAATTAGCACAAATTATTACATTACACATCCGAAATTTACAAAACATGAGTAAAATGCGAGGCAATATGCATATAAATATACATACTTTAAGATGAATATCAACACTCCACACTTAAACTCTTGCTAGTCCTCGAGCAATGGAACTATAACTACACCCCAACAACGTACATCTCAAATAGGGAAGAGCAATTCAATTTTTCAATCATACACTCTACCTTTGACTATAATTGATACCGGCAATCAAGCATGAATATACGAAATTCACATTCTTCCCATTTTAAACATGCCCAAGTATACACAATGCAATTCAACCAATTTAAACAACATATCCGCAACCACCCTACCTCAAGAGCCGACTTGTGACCACTAAGAATTCTCAACTCTGCATTCACCAACAAGAGAAGTTTACAACACTACCAATCCGTCATGAGATCAAATGCCCTCACCACAAATAAAAGAGTGAGTATAGAAATACTTCACACGTTCAAATATGACACTGAACATAAATTAAGACATCACACAATTGAACAAAATTTGCTCACTCTCACAAAGAATTTCATGTGCATTCTGTGGTCGTACCATAAGCTTACCCGTAGTGTACATCTCTACTAATCTAAGCTAGCCAAGTCTAGGATCAATTAGGACTTTAAGGTGGTAATGTAGGCTAAGGAACGGGTAGGATACATTTAGGAATAGTGATTAACCCTCCTAAGTACTTTAGTACATTATACTCAAGAATCGAGCACTTTTTCTTCTCAACCAATTCACTCGCCACAAACCATACAAAACATAGCCCTCTTCTTCAATTAAGCACTTCTACATCCCCATTAACACGGATTAATAAAATTAGGAGGTGTGTATTTTTTGCCTCCTCTACTTTATTTGTACTTTTTTTCTTTCTTTTCTTGTAATTTTTTCTTTTTTTTTTCTTCTACACACACTCCATACATTAAGGTTCATCGGCTAGTGGCCTTTCTCACAATTTTAGTGCACCTTATGGGCCCTTCGAAAGCTACTTCTTAAATCTTTCACCTTACTTCTTTTAGCGCCTAAGTGACTTAGTAGGTAAAGGTTCAACAAGCTCAAATTAAGAATAAAATAGGAATATGACTTGTAGTGTGGGTGCCGAAGAAAAGGTCTATAGGCTCAAAGGGGCTAGCAACGGAAAATTTTTATTTGTAAGTGAAAAGCACATCTATGATCAAGCAAGAAATGCCTACGTCATCTCCTAGACTAGAACAACTTAATGATTTCGCTTCGATTAACACACGGGGCAAGTTTTAGACTACATAGGTTAACACAAAATAACACAAATTCTTACACACACTTTGCACATGACTCAATCAAGACGGTTCTGTTCAACTCTCAAGTCAAGCAAGCACATATAGTTGAGAAATTTTAAGCAATAATGCACTAAGTGACATACCAGTCAAACAACTGAGAAAAAGGCATCATAGAGTAGGCTAATTATTTTACTTAGGCATTACAATTCAAACAAATATGAAAGAAGACAACGTGCATGCCATAGGCTAATGTGCCAGCACCAAACATGTCAAAAGGTATTTTCGAGCAACTCAGTTTTCTTCCATCTACTCCTAAAAAAAATAAAAATAAAATACCCGATTCAAGCTACCCCCTTGGAAAAGAACCGGCATCCAAAGAAAAACCAAGGGATACTACCTAACAATCCTAAAAAAACAAAAGAAGTTTCTTGGGTGTTTTTAGTCAGACTTTAATCCCTAAAGAAAATTCTACAAAAGATCCATCGCCGAAACGTCCGAGCCCCGACAACTTTTTTTCTTGAAGTCTACTACTCTAAACTAGACTAATTCTAACTATGGGTTCTAAAATAAAACTAATAAAATAAAAAAATAGTTTATACAATTACAAATCAGAAAGTAGTTCCCCCACCCCACACTTATGATATGCATAATCCTCGATGCATGATCACATAGAAAAATATTAAAACAAGGATGAGAAATACTCCCTGAGACCCTCTAGGGCCTAGCTAGCACATGATACTCTCGCGCTCTAGGAGGATCTTCTCTTTCCTCTCTGACCCTTTTCTCTTTTACCTTTACACATTCAGCTCGCAACACCACTTCTTCTAACTCGAGTTTCTTTTCCATGCTAATAGGCTCCACACAAGGACCTTGTTCTATTAACTTTGATTCTACAACAGAGATCATGCACAGATCCTCATAATGTGTAGGAAGGTTAAGCGCCTTGTACAAATTAAATGTGATTTCTTCATCATGCACTCTCATCTTTAGCTTATCCTCCCTCACATCAATAAGTGCCCCTCCAGTGGCCAAGAATGGTCGCCCCCAAATAATTGAAACCTCCTCATCAGCCATGTAGTCAAGAATAGTGAAATCTCTGGGAAAGATGAACTTCCCTACTCGCACTAGCACATCTTCAATAATTCCTTCAGGCACTGCTAATGACCGATCTGCTAGCTGTAGAAGTACAATAGTAGGCCCGGGGGCTCTAAGATTGAGCTTCTTGAATACTGATAGTGGCACCAAATTAATGCTCGCTCCCAAATCGCACAAGGCTCTACCAACCTCGTGTTTTCGAATCGCCAAGGGGATTGTAAAACAACCTGGATCCTTCAACTTCGGCGGGAGAATACTCTGTACCCTAGAACTGCACTCCTCAATAAGTGCCACAGTCTCAAACTCTGTCAACCTCCTTTTGTTAGCCATAATATCTTTGATGTACTTAGCGTATTTTGGGATTTCACGTAGCACATCAACCAATGGGAGATTCATTTGAATTTGGCTCACTATATCAAGAAATTTGCTGAAAATCTTGTCATCACTTTTCTTCTTTAATCTTTGTTGGAAGGGAGGTGGTGGCCTTGCAATTGGAGTCTTTTCACTTTCTTCAATTTCTTTCTCAGTTTCCACCACAGTTTGAGAAACTAGTTCGCCCTTAGGAGTGACTTTTTATTTCTTTATTTTTGGTACTTTTTCTAATTCTCTTCCATTCCTTAAGGTTACAGCATTCACCTAAGGATTCTTATCTGTATAAGTTGGAAGGGCCCTTGCTGGTCGGGTATTTTGTTGTGCAGCCAACTGCCCAATTTGCCTCTCTATATTTCAAAATTTAGTCTTCAACTGCTGATTGTCTGTTCGAAGTTGCTGGTTGTCAATCAACAGCTTTTTCAACATATCATTAATGCTTTCTTCTACCTGTTGTGGTGGCCTTTCGAGCTGATTGTAGTTTCCTTGGGGTCTGTATTGATTATGACTAGCCTGATTTCCACCCCATTGAGAAATTCGGGTGGTTTCTCCAATTGGGATTATAAGTATTCCCATATTGCGCATTTTGGTTCATTGGACCTCTAATCTGCTGGCCTACATAATAAATAGATTCTAGATTCACCGGACATTGGTCACTTGTGTGACCTTCTCCACAAATTTCACAACATATGGCCATCCTCTGAACCTGCTGCATTTGATGCCCTTGACCCATTTGTAGTGAAACTGTTCAGAAAAGTATGAATCTCACTGTATGTCTTCTGCATGCAACTTCCTCCACAAGCTGAGTCTAGATTCAATTTGGAGGTCACATCCCACCCATCCACAAAAGTATGTCCCAACACCTCATAAGTCTGATAATGATGTGGGCAGTCTCTAAGTAGTTTCTTGTATCTTTCCCAGACTTGACGAATAGTCTCTCCATATCATAGTTTCTTGTATCTTTCCCAGGCTTGACGAATATTCTCTCCATCTCGTTGTTGAAACCCAAGAATCTGGCTCCTCTGCGACGTTGTTTTCTTTGTGGGGAAAAACATTATTAAGAACTTTCGTGCCAGATCATCCCAAGTTTGGATCGAGTTTGTGGGCTCTTTGTTTAACCATTCCTTAGCTTCCCCAGCAGTGAAAAGGGAAACAGAGTTAGTCTGACATAGTCCTTGGAGACGTTCAAATAGTTGTATGTATCCGTAATCTCCAAAAAGTTCTAAATGTGCCGCTGCGGATCTCTATGAGATAGACCCACATACTGCCCCTTGGACTGAATTAGCTGCACCGTGTATTGTTTGAGCTTAAAGTGTCCTGTGATGTCAGACTTTACGATAGCCTGAGTCATGTTAGAAAGAATAGGCCTTGCAGCCTCAATCACCAGCCATTCTTCATTTCCTGCCATCTCGATTGGCTGTGGTTAGACTACAATACCTAACTCTGCAATTCTTGCTCTTTCTTCCGCCTCCCTCCTTAACCTGTGGAAGAGTCTTTCGGGCTCAGGATCAGGAGGAGAAAGGTTGTTCAAACTGTTGCTTCTTCTTAGCATTCAAGGTGAACACCTGTAGAGTCAGAATTAGTCAAACGGATTAACACTAGAACTAAAACAAATAATAAGAGCTTATTTCAAAAAAATAACTAATTTCTAAATCCCCGACGACGGTGCCAAAAACTAGATGGGTCCAAACGCACACGCAAGTATACGCAGTCAACAAGTAATAAAGTGATAAGAAAGTATTGTTCCCATGAGTATTTATGATCAACTATTGTCAAATCTAAGCTATTTAAAAATTTAATGCTCAAGTGAATGTGAAGAAGATGATTGTTATTTTTGTAACTATATTGCTACGAACTAATAAGCACGTAATAAAATAAGATCACAAGCAGAGCAAACAAACACTTAGCGAGAATTCAATGTGATGGGGATATTCCTGGGTTATGGGATTAACGTCTCTCCTATTGCGTTTTTCGGGTTGATGTCATCACTTGACTTATCTAATTTGTTGATTAGCAGGGTTTATTATGCTCGGGAAGTTCTTTCGACGATTTGCTCGCCTATTCAAGCCAACCTAAGGCTATATGTCTATAGAATCAAACTTGACAAGAACGCATATATAGTTCCTGCAAAAATAACCAAGTAAGGCAACTAGAATATGTCTATCCTAATCACAAATCTATTCTCCGATGCCCGGATTTAAGAACTTACTCTATTCAACCTTATATGCAATCTATAGTTCCCACTTTCGAGTTTAACTATAGATTCGTAGATAGTACTCTATTGTTAGCTACACAATAGAATAATTAAGTACAAGATTGAATAAACAAATTAATATGATAAAGTCAAGCAAAACAATCAACCGTCAAATTACAATAGTCAAGAATGACCCACGATCCTAGAATAATAAGGTTCTTAGCCACTCATGTTCATAACAATCATCAAAATATTGTTTTCAGACAAAACAATGATGAATACTAGATGAAGAATGGAAGAATTGATAATTCTGTGATCTCGAGTGTTTCGTTCTTGTGTTTCTCTCTCAAAGTGGCATCCCCCTCTCCAAAATAGGTTTAGGTTTTCTTTTATACGAGTTGGGGGCGTCTTCAGGTCGAATTAACCAAGTCCGGGTGAAATCGGACAACTTCATGTCACCAGCACCCAGGGTAGTGTAGGGCGCTAGCCTTGGCGCTGGAATTTTGGAGCTTCTGGAAACTAAGCCACAGGTTGCACCCCGCGCTACATGTGGCGCTACTCTGTGGCTTTTTTTATTTTGTTCCAGTTTTACTTCAACTCAACTCGTGCACTTTCGTCTCACATTGCCTCCGAATGACTCCTACACATACAAATATCACAAATTAGCACAAATTGTTAGATTACACATCCTAAATTTACAAAACATGAGTAAAATGCGAGGCAATATGCATATAAATATACATACTTTAAGCCGAATATTACGTGGGCTATAGCATACAAAAATCTGGGAATCAAGCGGAATTTCAATTTTATGGCCCTAAAATGCCAAAACACGAGAAACAGACATGGCGAAGTGATGACTATTGTTCCATAGGTCATTTTTCATGGGCTGACAAACTTTTAGGCGATCCTACTCTGGTGGCCCGGTCCACACCAGATGGCATGCACACAAATATCAGGGAATCGGGCGCAATTCCATTTTTATGGCCCTAAAATACCTAAAAATGAAGAACGATCATGGAAAGGTAGTGACTATTGTTCCTTAGGTCATTTTCGATGGGGTGACAAAATTTTAGGCAATCCGAGTCAGGTGGCCCGGGCCCCACCAGATGGCGTAGAATATAGCACACAAAAATCTAGGAATCGGGAGGATTTACATTTCTATGGCCCTAAAATGCCAAAAAGAGGAATGTTCATAGAGAGGTGATGACTATTGTTCCTTAGGTCGATTTTGATGGGCTAGTAAAATTTTAGGTGATCCGGGTTCGGTGACTCAGTCCCTAGCAGATGGCGTGGGCAATACCACACTAAAATCTAGGAATCAGGCGGAATTCCAGGTTTATGGCCCTAAAACGCCAAAAAATGAGGAACAGTCATGGAGAGGCGATGAATATTGTTCATTATGACATTTTTGATGGAACAGAAAAATTTTAAGCGATCCGGGTCCGGTGGCCCGGGCCCCACAAGATGGTGTGGGATAGAACACGAAAACTTTGGAATCGGACAAAATTCCAGTTTTATGGCCCTAAAACGCCAACAAATGAGGAACGTTCATTCCGAGGGTGTGACTATTGTTACTTAGGTCATTTTTGATGGGCCGACAAAATTTTAAGCGATCCGTGTCCGGTGGCCTAGGCCCCAGCAGATGGAGTGGGATATAGCACACGAAATTTCGGGAATCGGGTGGAATTCCATTTTTATGATCCTAATATGCCAAAAAATGAGGAACGGTCATGGAAAGGGGGTGCCTATTGTTCCTAAGGTCGTTTTTGATGGGCCGCCAAAATATTAAGCGATCCGGGTCCGGTTGTCACGACCCAAAATTCATTAAAGGTCTTGATTTTCCTTCAATTAAATAGTAAAAGATGGAATTCACAGTGTAAATAATAATATTTTGAACAATTTCAATACAAAACAACCCATAATCACCCCAAAACCCGGTGTCACAAGTGCATGAGCATCAACTAGGAATATAAAATAAAATACAGCATCTGTCCGGAATACAAATTTGGACAGGAGAAATATAAATACTCTGAAGGAGACTCTGCCGGTTGTGGGTCGTAATATGGAATGCAGCTCACGTAAATCCCCACATACATACACGCCTCTGCTCTCACAAGGCCACTAGTCACATATAGCACACGAAAATTTGGGAATGCGGCGAAATTCTAATTTTATGGCCCTAAAACTACAACAAATGAGGAACGGTCATTGGGAGGTGGTGACTATTGTTCCTTAGTTCATTTTTGTTGGGCCAACAATATTTTAGGCGATCCATATGGTGTAAGTTATAGCACATGAAAATCTGGGACTCGGGTAGAATTCTAGTTTTATGGCCCTAAAATGACAAAAAAGGAGGAACGGTCATGGCGAGACGGTGACTACTGTTCTCATTTTAATATTTTTGAAGTCATATTTTCCTTCAATTAAATAGTAAAAGATGGAATTCACAGTGTAAATAATAATATTTTTAATAATTTCAATACAGAACAACCCATAATCACCCCAAAACCCGGTGTCACAAGTGCATGAGCATCAACTAGGAATATAAAATAAAATACAGCATCTGTCCGGAATACAAATTTGGACAGGAGAAATATAAATACTCTGAAGGAGACTCTGCCGGTTGCGGGTCGTAATATGGAATGCAGCTCACGTAAATCCCCGCATGCATACACTCCTCTGCTCTCACAAGGCCACTAGTCACATATAGCACACGAAAATCTGGGAATGGGGCGAAATTCCAATTTTATAGCCCTAAAACGACAACAAATGAGGAACGGTCATGGGGAGGCAGTGACTATTGTTCCTTAGGTCATTTTTGATGGGCCAACAATATTTTAGGCGATCCATATGGCGTAAGTTATAGCACATGAAAATTTGGGACTCGGGTAGAATTCTAGTTTTATGGCCCTAAAATGACAAAAAATAAGGAACGATCATGGCGAGACGGTGACTATTATTACTTTTGTCGATTTTGACGGACCGACAAAAGTTTAGGCAATTCAGGTTCGGTGGACTGGGCCCCACTAGATGGGGTTGGCTTTAGGACACGAA
Organism: Nicotiana tabacum; assembly: GCF_000715075.1. Taxonomy (NCBI): domain Eukaryota; kingdom Viridiplantae; phylum Streptophyta; class Magnoliopsida; order Solanales; family Solanaceae; genus Nicotiana; species Nicotiana tabacum. The sequence continues at coordinate 7,690,543 of NC_134092.1, read as the reverse complement.
AATATGTGAATCAGGCAGAATTCCAGTTTTATGGCCCTAAAACGCCAAAAAATAAGGAAGAGTCATAGTGAGGCAGTGACTATTGTTCATTAGGTAATTTTTAATAGGCCTTCAAACTTTTAGGGGATATGGGTCCCGTGGCCCCGGCCATTCCAGATGGCACGGGCTATAGCACAAGAAAATCTGGGAATTGGGCTGAATTCCAGTTTTATGGACCTAAAACGCCAACAAATGAGGAATGGTCATGGGCAGGCGGTGACTATCGTTCATTAGGTCATTTGTGATGGGCAGGCAAAATTTAAGTTGATCGGATGGCATGGGCTATAGCACTCGAAAATCCGGGAATCTAACATAATTCAAGTTTTATGGCCCTAAAATGTTAAAAAATGAGGAACGTTCATGGGAAGGCGGTGACTATTATTACTTAGGCCATTTTTATGGGCCGGTAAAGTTTAAGGCGATCTAGGACCGGTGGTCCGGGATCCACTAGGTGGCGTGGGCTATAGCACACGAAAATCCGAGAATAAGGTGGAATTCCAGCATTATGGCCCTAAAACGCCAGAAAATGAGGAACGGTCATGGTGAGGTGATGAATAATTTTTCTTAGGTAATTTTTATGGGCCCGAAGAATTTGAGGTAATCCGGGTTCGGTGGCTCGGGCCCCACCAGATGATGTGGGGTATAACACAAGAAAATTTGAGAATCGAGCGAAATTCCAATTTTATGGCCGTAAATTGCCAAAAAAGAAGGAACGGTCATGGCGAGGTGGTGACTATTATTCCTTAGGTCATTTTGTATGGGCCGACAAAATTTAAGGCGATCTGGGTCCGGTGGACTGGGCTCCACTAGTTGGCGTGAGCTATATCACACAAAACTCTGGAAATCGGGCGAAACTCAAGTTTTATATCCCTAAACTGCCAACAAATGAGGAATGGTCATGGGGAGATGGTGACCCAGGCTCCACTAGATGGGTATAGCCCACGAAAAACTAGAAATCGAACATAGTTCTAGTTTTATGGCCCTAAAATGCCAATAAACCAGAAACAATCATGGTGCGGCGGTGACTATTGTTCCTTAGGTCATTTTTTATGGGACGGCAAAATTTGAGGTGATCCGGGTCCGGTGGCCCATGCCCCACCAGATGGTGTGGGTTATAGCACACGAAAATCTGGGAATGGGGCGAAATTCCAATTTTATAGCCCTAAAACGACAACAAATGAGGAATGGTCATGGGGAGGCGGTGATTATTGTTCCTTAGGTCATTTTTGATGGGCCAACAATATTTTAGGTGATCCATATGGCGTAAGTTATAGCACATGAAAATCTGGGACTCGGGTAGAATTCTAGTTTTATGGCCCTAAAATGACAAAAAATGAGGAACGATCATGGCGAGACGGTGACTATTGTTACTTTTGTCGATTTTGACGGACCGACAAAAGTTTAGGCAATTCGGGTTCGGTGGACTGGGCCCCACTAGATGGCGTTGGCTTTAAGACACGAATATATGTGAATCACGCATAATTCCAGTTTTATGGCCCTAAAACGCCAAAAAATAAGGAAGAGTCATATTGAGGCAGTGACTATTGTTCATTAGGTAATTTTTAATAGGCCTTCAAACTTTTAGGTGATCTGGGTCCTGTGGCCCCGGCCATTCCAGATGGCACGGGCTATAGCACAAGAAAATTTGGGAATTGGGCGACATTCTAGTTTTGTGGACCTAAAACGCCAACAAATGAGGAATGGTCATGGACAAGCGGTGACTATCGTTCATTAGGTTGTTTGTGATGGGCCGGCAAAATTTTAGGCGATCGGATGGCATGGGCTCTAGCACTCAAAAATCTGGGAATCAGACATAATTCCAGTTTTATGGATCTAAAATGTCAAAAAATGAGGAACGTTCATGGGGAAGGTGGTGATTATTATTACTTAGTTCATTTTTATGGGCCGGTAAAGTTTAAGGCGATCCGGGACCGGTGGTCCGGGCCCCACTAGATGGCGTGGGCGATAACACATGAAAATCTGAGAATAAGGCGGAATTCTAGTATTATGGCCCTAAAATGCCAGAAAATGAGGAACGGTCGTGGTGAGGCGATGACTAATTTTTCTTAGGTAATTTATTATGGTCCCGAACAATTTGAGGTGATTCGGGTTTGGTGGCTCGGGCCCCACCAGATGATGTAGGGTATAACATACGAAAATTTGGGAATCGGGCGGAATTCAAATTTTATGGCCGTAATTCGCCAAAAAAGAAGGAACGGTCATGGCGAGGTGGTGACTATTATTCCTTAGGTCGTTTTGTATGGGCTGACAAAATTTAAGGCGATCTGGGTCCGGTGGACTGGGCCCCACTAGTTGGCGTGAGCTATATCACGCGAAAATCTGGAAATCGGGCGAAATTAAAGTTTTATGTCCCTAAAGATCCAACAAATGAGGAATGGTAATGGGGAGATGGTGACCCAGGCTCCACTAGATGGGTATAGCCCACGAAAACTAGAAATCGAGCATAGTTATAGTTTTATGGCCCTAAAATGCCAATAAACCAGAAACGGTCATGGTGAGGCGGTGACTATTGTTCCTTAGGTCATTTTTTATGGGACGGAAAAATTTGTGGTGATCCGGGTACGGTGGCCCGTGCCCCACCAGATGGTGTGGGTTATAGCACACGAAAATCTGGGAATGGGGCAAAATTCCAATTTTATAGCCCTAAAACGACAACAAATGAGGAATGGTCATGGGGAGGCGGTGACTATTGTTCCTTAGGTCATTTTTTATGGGCCAACAATATTTTAGGTGATCCATATGGCGTAAGTTATAGCACATGAAAATCTGGGACTCGGGTAGAATTCTAGTTTTATGGCCCTAAATTGACAAAACATGAGGAACGATCATCGCGAGACGGTGACTATTGTTCCTTAGGTCAATTTTGATGGACCGACAAAAGTTTAGGCAATTCGGGTTCGGTGGACTGGGCCCCACTAGATGGCATTGGCTTTAGGACACGAAAATTTGTGAATCAGGCAGAATTCCAGTTTTATGGCCCTAAAACGCCAAAAAATAAGGAAGAGTCATAGTGAGGCAGTGACTATTGTTCATTAGGTCATTTTTAATAGGCCTTCAAAATTTTAGGTGATCTGGGTCCTGTGGCCCCGGCCATTCCAGATGGCACGGGCTATAGCACAAGAAAATCTGGGAATTGGGCGGAATTCTAGTTTTGTGGACCTAAAACGCCAACAAATGAGGAATGGTCTTGAACAGGTGGTGACTATCGTTCATTAGGTTGTTTGTGATGGGCCGGCAAAATTTTAGGTGATCGGATGGCATGGGCTATAGCACTCGAAAATCTGGGAATCAGACATAATTCCAGTTTTATGGCTCTAAAATGTCAAAAAATGAGGAACGTTCATGGGAAGGTGGTGACTATTATTACTTAGGTCATTTTTATGGGCCGGTAAAGTTTAAGGCGATCCGGGACCGGTGGTCCGGGACCCACTAGGTGGCGTGGGCCATAGCACACGAAAATTCGAGAATAAAGTGGAATTCCAGTATTATGGCCCTAAAACGCCAGAAAATGAGGAACGGTCATGGTGAGGCGATGACTAATTTTTCTTAGGTAATATTTTATGTGCCGAAAAAATTTGAGGTGATCCGGGTTCGGTGGCTCGGGCCCCACCAGATGATGTGGGGGTATAACACAAGAAAATTTGGGAATCGAGCGAAATTCCAATTTTATGGCCGTAAATTGCCAAAAAGAAGGAAGGGTCATGGCGAGGTGGTGATTATTATTTCTTAGGTCATTTTGTATGGGCCGACAAAATTTAAGGCGATCTGGGTTCGGTGGACTGGGCCCCACTAGTTGGCGTGAGCTATATCACACGATAATCTTGAAATCGGGCGAAATTCAAGTTTTATGTCCCTAAAATGCCAACAAATGAGGAATGGTCATGGGGAGATGGTGACCCAGGCTCCACTAGATGGGTATAGCCCACGAAAAACTAGAAATCGAGCATAGTTCTAGTTTTATGGCCCTAAAATGCCAATAAATCAGAAACGGTCATGGTGAGGTGGTAACTATTGTTCATTAGGTCAATTTTTATGGGGCGACAAAATTTGAGGTGATCCGGGTCCGATGGCCCATGCCCCACCAGATGGCGTGGGCTATAGCACACGAAAATCTAGGAATGGGGCGAAATTCTAATTTTATGGCCCTAAAACGACAACAAATGAGGAACGGTCATGGGGAGGCGGTGACTATTGTTCCTTAGGTCATTTTGTATGGGCCAACAATATATTAGGCGATCCATATGGCGTAAGTTATAGCACATGCAAATCTGGGACTCGGGCAGAATTGTAGTTTTATTGCCCTAAATTGACAAAACATGAGGAACGATCATGGCGAGACGGTGACTATTGTTCCTTACGTCGATTTTGATGGACCGAAAAAAGTTTAGGCAATTCGGGTTCGGTGGACTGGGCCCCACTAGATGGCGTTGGCTTTAGCACACGAAAATATGGGAATCAGGCATAATTCTAATTTTATGGCTCTAAAACGCCAAAAAATAAGGAACAGCCATAGTGAGGCAGTGACTATTGTTCATTAGGTCATTTTTAATATTCCTTCAAACTTTTAGGAGATCTGGGTCCTGTGGCCCCGGCCATTCGAGATGGCACAGGCTATAGCACAAAAAAATCTGGGAATTAGGCGGAATTCTAGTTTTGTGGACCTAAAACGCCAACAAATGAGGAATGGTTATGGACAGGCGGTGACTATCGTTCATTAGGTTGTTTGTGATAGGCCGGCAAAATTTTAGGCGATCGGATGGCATGGGCTATAGCACTCGAAAATCTGGGAATCAGACATAATTCTAGTTTTATGGCTCTAAAATGTCAAAAAACGAGGAACGTTCATGGGAAGGCGGTGACTATTATTACTTAGGTCATTTTTATGGGCCGGTAAAGTTTAGGTGATCCGGGACCGGTGGTCCGGGCCCCACAAGATGGCGTGGGCTATAACACATGAAAATCCGAGAATAAGGCGGAATTCTAGTATTATGGCCCTAAAACGCCAGAAAATGAGGAACGGTATTGGTGAGGCGATGACTTATTTTTCTTAGGTAATTTTTTATTGGCCTAAAAAATTTGAGGTGATCCGGGTTCGGTGGCTCGGGCCCCACCAGATGATGTAGGGTATAACACACAAAAATTTGGGAATCGGACGAAATTCAAATTTTATGGCCGTAAATCGCCAAAAAGGAGGAACGGTAATGGCGAGGTGGTGACTATTATTCCTTAGGTTGTTTTGTATGGGCCGACAAAATTTAAGGTGATCTGGGTCCGGTGGACTGGGCTCCACTAGTTGGCGTGAGATATATCACACAAAACTCTGAAAATCGGGCGAAATTCAAGTTTTATGTCCCTAAAATGCCAACAAATGAGGAATGGTCATGGGGAGATAGTGATCCAAGCTCCACTAGATGGGTATAGCCCACGAAAAACTAGAAATCGAGCATAGTTCTAGTTTTATGGCCCGAAAATGCCAATAAACCAGTAACGGTCATGGTGAGGCGGTGACTATTGTTCATTAGGTCAATTTTTATGGGACGGAAAAATTTAAGGTGATCCGGGTCCGATGGCCCGTGCCCCACCAGATGGCGTGGGCTATAGCACATGAAAATCTGGGAATTGGGCGAAATTCTAATTTTATGGCCCTAAAACGATAACAAAAGGGGAACGGTCATGGGGAGGCAGTGACAATTGTTCCTTAGGTAATTTTTGATGGGCCTACAATATTTTAGGCGATCCATATGGCGTAAGTTATAGCACATGAAAATCTGGGACTCGGGTAGAATTCTAGTTTTATGGCCCTAAAATGACAAAAAATGAGGAACGATCATGGAGAGACGGTGACTATTATTACTTAGGTTATTTTTTATGGGCCGGTAAAGTTTAAGGCGATCTGGGATCGGTGGTCCGGGCCCCACTAGATGGCGTGGGCTATAGCACACGAAAATCCGAGAATAAGGCGGAATTCCAGTATTATGGCCCTAAAACGCCAGAAAATGAGGAACGGTCATGGTGAGGCGATGACTGATTTTTCTTAGGTAATTTTTTATGGGCTCGAAAAGTTTGAGGTGATCCGGGTTTGGTGGCTCGGGCCCCACCTTATGATGTGGGGTATAGCCCACGAAAAACTAAAAATCGAGCATAGTTCTAGTTTTATGGCCCTAAAATGCCAATAAACGAGAAACGGTCTTGGTGAGGAGGTGACTATTGTTCCTTAGGTCATTTTTTATGGAACGACAATATTTGAGGTGATCCGGGTCCGGTGGCCCGTGCCCCACCAAATGGCGTAGGTTATAGCACACGAAAATTTGGGAATGGGGCGAAATTCCAATTTTATGGCCCTAAAACGACAACAAATGAGGAACGGTCATGGGGAGGCGGTGACTATTGTTCCTTAGGTCATTTTTGATGGGCCAACAATATTTTAGGGGATCCAGATGGCGTAAGTTATAGCACATGAAAATCTGGGACTCGGGTAGAATTCTAGTTTTATGGCCATTAAATGACAAAAAATAAGGAACGGTTATAGCGAGGAGGTGACTATTGTTCCTTAGGTCGATTTTGACGGACTGAAAAAAGTTTAGGCAATTCGGGTTTGGTGGAATGGGCCCCACTAGATGGCGTTAGCTTTAGGACACGAAAATATGGGAATCAGGAAGAATTCTAATTTTATGGGCCTAAAACGCCAAAAAATTAGGAACAGTCATAGTGAGGCAGTGACTATTGTTCATTAGGTCATTTTTAATAGGCCTTCAAACTTTCAGGCGATCTGGGTCCTGTGGCCCCGGCCATTCCAGATGGCACGGGCTATACCACAAGAAAATCTGGAAATTGGGCGAAATTCTAGTTTTGTGGAACTAAAACGCCAACAAATCAGGAATGGTGATGGAAAGGTGGTGAGTACAGTTCGTTAGGTCGTTTGTGATGGGCCGGCAAAATTTTAGGCGATCGGATGGCATGGGCTATAGCACTCGGAAATCTGGGAATCGGATATAATTCCAGTTTTATGGCCCTTAAATGTCAAAAACGAGGAACGTTCATGTGAAGGCGGTGACTATTATTACTTAGGTCATTTTTTATGGGCTGGTAAAGTTTAAGGCGATCCGGGCCCCACTAGATGGCATGGGCTATAGCACACGAAAATCTGAGAATAAGGCGGAATTCCAGTATTATGGCCCTAAAACGCCAGAAAATGAGGAACGGTCATGGTGAGGCGATGTCTAATTTTTCTTAGGTAATTTTTATGGGATCGAAAAGTTTGAGGTGATCCGGGTTCGGTGGCTCGGGCCCCACCATATGATGTGGGGTATAACACACAAAAATTTGGGAATCGGGCAGAATTCTAATTTTATGGCCGTAAATCGCCAAAAAAGGAGGAACGGTCATGGCGAGGTGGTGACTATTATTCCTTAGGTCGTTTTGTATGGGCCGAAAATATTTAAGGCGATCTGGGTCCGGTGGACTGGGACCCACTAGTTGGCGTGAGCTATATCACACGAACATCTGAAAATCGGGCGAAACTCAAGTTTTATGTCCCTAAAATTCCAACAAATGAGGAATGGTCAGGGGGAGATGGTGACTCAGGCTCCACTAGATGGGTATAGTCCACAAAAAACTAGAAATCGAGCATAGTTCTAGTTTTATGGCCTAAAATGCCAATAAACGAGAAACGGTCATGGTGAGGAGGTGACTATTGTTCCTTAGGTCATTTTATATGGGACGACAAAATTTGAGGTGATCCGGGTCCGGTGGCCCGTGCCCCACCAGATAGCATGTGCTATAACACTCGAAAATTTGGGAATGGGGCGGAATTCTAATTTTATGGCTTTAAAACGACAACAAATAAGGAACGGTCACGGGGAGGTGGTGACTATTGTTCCTTAGATCATTTTTGATGGGCCAACAATATTTTAGGCGATCCAGATGGCGTAAGTTATAGCATATGAAAATCTGGGACTCGAGTCGAATTCTAGTTTTATTGCCCTAAAACACAAAAAATGAGGAACGGTCATGGCGAGGCAGTGACTATTGTTCCTTAGGTCGATTTTGACGGACCGACAAAATTTTAGGTAATTCGGGTTCGGTGGAGCGGGCCCCACTAGATGGCGTTAGCTTTAGGACACGAAAATATGGGAATCAGGCAGAATTCCAGTTTTATGGCCCTAAAATGCCAAAAAATAAGGAACAGTCATAGTGAGGTAGTGACTATTGTTCATTAGGTAATTTTTAATAGGCCTTCAAACTTTTAGGCGATCTGGGTCCTGTGGCCCTGGCCATTCCAGATGGCACGGGCTATAGCACAAGAAAATCTGGGAATTGGGCGGATTCTAGTTTTGTGGTCCTAAAACACCAACAAATGAGGAATGGTCATGGACAGACAGTGACTATCGTTCATTAGGTTGTTTGTGATGGGCCGGCAAAATTTTAGGCGATCGGATGGCATGGGCTATAGCACTCGAAAATCTGGGAATCAGACATAATTCCAGTTATTTGGCCCTAAAATGTCAAAAAACGAGAAACGTTCATGGGAAGGCGCTGACTATTATTACTTAGGTCATTTTTTATGGGAAGGTAAAGTTTAAGGCGATCCGGGACCGGTGGTCTGGGCCCCACTAGATGGCGTGGGCTATAGCACACGAAAATCCGAGAATAAGGCGGTATTCCAGTATTATGGCCCTAAAACGCCAGAAAATGAGGAACGGTCATGGTGAGGCGATGACTAATTTTTCTTAGGTAATTTTTTATGGGCCCGAAAAGTTTGAGGTGATCCGGGTTCGGTGGTTCGGGCCCCACCATATGATGTGGGGTATAACACACAAAAATTAGGGAATCGGGCGGAATTCTAATTTTATGGCCGTAAATCGCCAAAAAAGGAGGAATGGTCATGGCGAGGTGCTGACTATTATTCCTTAGGTTGTTTTGTATGGGCCGAAAAAATTTAAGGCGATCTGGGTCCGGTGGACTGGAACCCACTTGTTGGCGTGAGCTATATCACATGAAAATCTGGAAATCGGGCGAAATTCAAGTTTTATGTCCCTAAAATTCCAACAAATGAGGAATGGTCAGGGGGAGATGGTGACTCAGGCTCCACTAGATGGGTATAACTCACAAAAAACTAGAAATCGAGCATAGTTCTAGTTTTATGGCCCTAAAATGCCAATAAACCAGAAACGATCATGGTGAGGCGGTGACTATTGTTCCTTAGGTCATTTTTTATGGGACGTCAAAATTTGAGGTGATCCGGGTCCAGTGGCCCATGCCCCACCAGATGGCGTGGGCTATGGCACACGAAAATCTGGGAATGGGGCGAAATTCCAATTTATGGCCCTAAAACGACAACAAATGAGGAACGGTCATGGGGAGGCGGTGACTATCATTCCTTAGGTCATTTTTGATGGGCCAACAATATTTTAGGTGATCCAGATGGCATAAGTTATAGCACATGAAAATCTAGGACTCGGGTAGAATTATAGTTTTATGGCCCTAAAATGACAAAAAATGAGGAACGGTCTTGGCGAGGCAGTGACTATTGTTCCTTATGTCGATTTTGATGGACTGACAAAAGTTTAGGCAATTTGGGTTCGGTGGACTGGGCCCCACTAGATGGCGTTGGCTTTATCATACGAAAATATGGGAATCAGACAGAATTCCAGTTTTATGGCCCTAAACGTCAAAAAATAAGGAATAATCATAGTGAGGCAGTGACTAATGTTCATTAGGTCATTTTTAATAGGCCTTCAAACTTTTAGGCGATCTGGGTCCTGTGGTCCCGGCCATTCCAGATGGCACGGGCTATAGCACTAGAAAATCTGGGAATTGGGCAGAATTCCAGTTTTATGGACCTAAAACGCCAACAAATGAGGAATGGTCATGGATAGGTGGTGACTATCGTTCATTAGGTCATTTGTGATGGGCCAAAAAAATTTTAGGCGATCGGATGGCATGGGCTATAACACTCAAAAATCTGGGAATCGGACATAATTCCAGTTTTATGGCCCTAAAATGTGAAAAAAAGAGGAACGTTCATGGGAAGGCGGAATTCCAATTTTATGGCCGTAAACCGCCAAAAAAGGAGGAACGGTCATGGCGAGGCAGTGACTAATTATTCCTTAGGTCGTTTTGTATGGGCCGACAAAATTTAAGGCGATCTGGGTTCGGTGAACTGGGCCCCACTAGTTGGCGTGAGCTATATCACACGAAAATCTGGAAATCGGGCAAAATTCAAGTTTTATGTCCCTAAAATGCCAACAACTGAGGAATGGTCATGGGGAGATGGTGACTATTGTTCCTTAGGCCATTTTTGATGGGCCGGCAACATTTTAGGCAATTCGAATGGCATGGGCTATAGAACACGAAAATATGAGAATCAGGCAGAATTCCAGTTTTATGGCCCTAAAACGCCAAAAAATAAGGAACAGCCATAGTGAGGCAGTGACTATTGTTCATTAGGTAATTTTTTATGGGATGGCAAAATTTTAGGCAATCCGAGTCCGGTGGACTAGGCCCCACTAGATGACGTGGGTTATAGCAAATGATAATATGGGAATCTGGAGGAATTCCCATTTTATGGCCGTAAAATGTCAAAATATGAGTAACAGTCATGGTGAGGCGGTTTCTATTATTCCTTATGTAATTTTTTAAGGGCAGGCAAAATTTAAGGCGATCCAGGTCCGGTGGACGGGGCCCCACCAGATGGCGTGGGATACAACATACGAAAATTTTATAATCAGGTGAAATTCCAGTTTATGGCCCTAAAACGCCAAAAACAAAGAATGATCATTGTGAGCCGGTGACTATTGTTCCCTAGGTCACTTTTGATGAGCCGGTAAAATTTTAGGCGATTCAGGTCCAGTGGCCCATGCACTACCCGGTGACGTGGGTTATAGCACATGAAAATCTAGGAATCGGGCAAAATTCCAATTTTATGGCCCTTAAAGGCCTAAAAATGAGGAACAATAATGGAGAGGTGGTGACTATTGTTCCTTAGGTCATTTTTCATAAGCCGACAAAATTTTATGCGATCCAGGTCTGGTGGCCCGGGCCCCACCTGATGGCGTGGTTTATAGCGCACGAAAATCTTGAAATCGAGCGGAATTCCAGATTTATGGCTCTAAAACACCAAAAAATGAGGAACACTCATGGAGAGGTAGTGACTATTATTCCTTAGGTCATTTTATATTTTATGCGATTCAGATGGCATGGGCTATAACACACTAAAATCTAGGAATCAGGCAAAATTCTACTTTTATGGCCCTAAAACGCTAACAAATGAGGAACGATCATGGCGAGACGGTGAATATTGTTTCTTAGGTTAATTTTGATTGTTGGAAAAAATTTCAAATGATCGGGGTCCGGTTGACTGGGCCCCACCAGATGGTGTGGTCTATAATCAATGAAAATCTAAGAATCGGCAGAATTCTAGTTTTATGGCCCTAAAACGCCAAAAAATTAGAAACGATCATGGTGAGGTGGTGACTATTGTTCCTTAGGTAATTTTTGATGGGCCGGCAAAATATAAGGCGATCTCGGTTCGGTGGCCCGGGCCTACCAAATGGCATGCGCTATAGCACAGAAAATCTAGGAATGAGGCAGAATTCTAGTTCTATGGCTATAAAAAGACAAAAAATGAGTAAGGGTCATGGCGAGGCTGTGACTATTGGTCCTTAGGTCATTTTTGATGGACCGACAAACCTTTTGTCCATGTGGGTCCGGTGGCCCAGGCCCCACATGGCGTGAGCTATAGAACACGAAAATTTAGGAATGAGGCGGAATTCCATTTTTATGGCCCTAAAATGCAAAACAAAACAAGGAATTGTCATGGTGAGTCAGTCATTATTTTTCCTTAGGTCATTTTTGATAAGACGACAAAATTTAAGAAGATCCGGGTCAGGTGGCCCGGGCCCCACCAGATGGCGTGGGCTATAGCACACGAATTTATGGGAATCAGGCGGAATTCGAGTTCCAAGGCTCTAAATCGTCAAAAAATGACGAAGGGTCATGGCGAGGAGGTGACTGTTGTTCCTTAGGTCGTTTTTGATAGAACATCAAAATTTTAGGCCATTCAGGTCCGTTGGCCCGGGCCCTACCAGATGGCATGGGCTATAGGGCATGAAAATCTGGAAATGAGGAAAATTCTTGTTTTATGACCCTAAAACACTAAAAAACGAGGAACGATCATGTAAAAATGGTTAATGTTATTCCTTAGGTCCTTTTTGATGGGCCGGCAAAAGTTTAAGCGATCAGGGTCTGGTGCGTCGGGCCCCACCAGATGGCGTGGGCTATAGCACACAAAAATCTGGGAATAAGGTAGAGTTCCAGTTTTATGGCCCTAAAACGCCAAAACATGATGAACGATCATTGAGAGGCGGAAAAGTTTTATGGACCTATTGTTCCTTAGGTCTTTTTTGATTGGACGAAATAATATTAGGTGATCCGGGTCCGATGGCCCAAGCATCACCAGATGGCGTGGGCTGTAGCACATGAAAATTTGAGAATCTGGCGGAATTCTAGTTTTATGGCCCTAAAACTCAAAAATGCGAGTAACGGTTATGACGAGGTGGTGAATATTGTTCCCTAGGTCATTTTTGATGGGCCGAAAAAAATTTAGGCGATCCGAGTCAGGTGTCCCGGGTCCTAGCAGATGGCGTAGGCTATAGTATACGAAAATCTGGGATTCGGGAGGAGTTCTAGTTTTTTGGCCCTAAAATGCCAAAACATGAGGAACGGTCATGGAGAGGCAGTGACTATTATTCCTTAGGTCTTATTTGATGGGGCTGAAAAATATTAGGCAATGCGGGTCGGTGGGTCAGGCATCACCAGATGGCATGGGTTATAGTACATGAAAATCTTAGAATCGGGCGAAATTCCAGTTTTATGGCCCTAAAACACAAATATAAAATAAGGAATGGTCATGGTGAGACGGTGACTATTGTTCCTTAGGTAATTTTTGACAGGATGACAAAATTTAAGTCGATTTCGGTCCGATTGATCGGGCCCCACCAGATGGCATGGGGTATAGCACTCGAATATCTGGGAATCAGGTGGAATTCGAGTTCTGCGGCTCTAAAATGCCAAACAATGACGAACAGTCATGGCGTGGCGGTGACTGTTGTTCCTTAGGTCATTTTTGATTTACCGGCAAAAGTTTAGGCCATTCAGGTCCGTTAGCTCGGGCCCCACTAGATGGCGTGGGCTATAGGACACACAAATCAGGGAATCATGAAGAATTCTAGTTTTATGGCCCTAAAATACCAAAAAATGAGGAACAATCATGGAGAGACGGTGACTATTGTTCCTTAGGTCATTTTTGATGGCCTATAGCACACGAAAATCTGGGAATCGGGTGGAATTCCAGTTTTATGCCCCTAAAATACCAAACAATGAGGAACGATCATTGCGAGATGGTGACTATTATTTCTAGGTCATTTATGATTCGCCGACAAAATTTTAGGCAATTCGAGTCCGGTGGCTCGGGCAACACCAGTTGGCGTGGGCTATAGCACATGAAAATCTATGAATCCGGCAAAATTCCAGATTTATGGATCTAAAACGCCAAAAAGGTAGTAACGATTATGGTGAGTCAGTGAATATTATTCCTTAGGTCGTATTTGTTGGGTCAGAAAAATTTTAGGCGATCCGGGTCCGGTGGCCTGGGCACCAATAGATGGCGTGGACTACATCGAACGAAAATCTAAGAATTGGGCGGAATTCTAATTGTATGGCCGTTAAACGCCCAAAAATGAGGAACCGTCATGGAAAGACGGTGACTATTGTTCCTTAGGTCATTTTGTATGGGATGGAAAAATTTTAAGCGATCCGATTCCGGTGGTCCGTGCCCCACCAAATGGAGTAGGCTATAACACATAAAAATCTATGAATTAGGTGGAATTCTGGTTTTATGGTGCTAAAACACCAAAACATGAGGAACGGTCATGGAGAGGCGGTGAATATTGTTCCTTATGTCTTTTTTAATGGGTCGACAAAAAGTTAGGCGATCCGGGTCACGGGCCCTACCAGATGGTGTGGGCTATAGGACACGAAAATCTAGGAATCAGGAGGAATGCTAGTTTTATGGCCATAAAACGCCAAAAAATGAGGAACGGTCGTGGAGAGGCGGAGACTACTGTTCCGTAGGTTGTTTTTGATAGGCCGACAAAATTTTAGGCAATTCGGGTTTGGTGGCCCGGGCCCCACAACTAGCATGGGCTATACAAAAATCTGGGAATACCGGAGAAATTTTAAATTTATGGCTCTAAAACAACAAAAAACAAGGAACAGTCATGGCGAGGGGTGACCTTTTACCTAAGGTCATTTTAGATAGGCCTGCAAAATTTTAGGCGATCCAGGTCCGGTGATCTTGGGCCCCACCAGATGGCATATGGTATAGAACACGAAAATCTAGAAATCATGTAGAATTCCAATTTTATGGCCCTAAAACGCCAAAATGAGGAACGCTCATGGCGAGGCGATGACTATTTCTCCTTATGTTATTTTTGATGTTCCAGCAAAATTTTAGGCGATTCGGGTTCGGTGGCTCGGCCATCACCAAATGGCGTGGGCTATATCATATGAAAATCTGCTAATCGGACAGAATTCTAGTTTTATGGCCCTAAAAAGCCAAATAATGAGTAACGGTAATGGCGAGGCGGTGACTATTTTTCTCCTGGTCATTTTGTTGGGCAGAAAAAAGTTTAGGCGATCCGAATTCGGTGGCCTGGACCCCACCAGATGGCATGGGCTATAGCACACGAAAATTTATGAATCGGGCGGAATTCCAATTTTATGGCCCTAAAATGCCAAATAATGAGTAACGGTAATGGTGAGGCGGTGACCATTGTTCTTCAGGTTGTTTTAGTTGGGCCGGAAAAAGTTTAGGCGATACGGGTCCTTTGTTCCGAGCCCTACCAAATGTCGTGGGCTATAGCATACACAAATCTGGGAGTTGGGTGGAATTCTAGTTTTATGGCCCTAAAATGCCAAAATATAAGGAACAGTCATGGAGAGGCGATGAATATTCTTCCTTAGGTCTTTTTCAATGGGCTGACAAAATTTTAGGCGATCCGTATCTGGTGGCTCGGTTCCCCCAGCTGGCATGGGTTATAGCACACGAAAATCGAAAAATTAGGCGTAATTCTAGTTTTATGGCCCTAAAACGCTTAAAACTATGGAACGATCATTGCGAGGAGGAGACTATTGTTCTTTAGGTCGTTTTGATGGGCCAAAATATTTTTAGGCGATTCGGGTCTGGTGTCCCGGGCCCCACCAGATGGCATGGGCTATAGCATACGAAAATCTGGGAATCAGGCGAAATTATTGATTTATGGCTCTAAACCGACAAAAAATGAGGAACGGTCATGGAGAGGTAGTGACTATTGTACCTTATATCATTTTACATAGGCCTGCAAAATTTTAGGTCCGGTGGATCTGGGCCCCACCAGATGGCGTAGGGTATAGCACATGAAAATCTGGAAATCAGGCGGAATTCGAGTTTTATAGCCCTAAAATACCAAAACAAGAGGAATGCTCATGGCGAGGGGGTGACTATTGTTTCTTAAGTCATTTTTGATGGGCCGACAAAATTTTAGGTGATCCGAGTCCTGTGGCTCGGGCATCACCCGATGGCATGGGTTATAGCACATGAAATTATGATAATCGGGTGAAATTTCAGTTTTATGGCTCTAAAATGCCAAAACATGAGTAACGGTCATGGCGAGGTGGTGACTATTGTTTTTCAGGTTATTTTTGTTGGGCTGAAATATTTTTGGGCGATTCGGGTCCGGTGGCCTGGGCCCCACCAGATGGCGTGGGCTATAGCACACGAAAATATGGGATTCGGGAGGACTTCCTGTTTTATGGCCCTAAAACTCGAAAATATGAGGAGCGGGCATGGCAAAGCGGTGACTATTGTTTCTTAGGTCATATTTGACGGGCCAGCAAAATTTTAGACGATCCGGGTCTGTTGGCCTTGGGCCCACCAGATTACATGGGCTAGAGGACACGAAAATCTGGTAATCGGGCAAAATTCTAGATTTATGGCTCTAAAACAACAAAAAATGAGAAACGGTGATGGAGAAGCAGTGATTATTTTACCTTATATCGTTTTTGATGGGCATGCAAAAGTTTAGGTGAACCAGGTCCGGTGGACCTGGGCCCCAATAGATGGCGTAGGCTATGGCACACGAAAATATGAAAATAGAGCGAAATTCCAGATTTATGGCCCTAAAACACCAAAAGGTGAGGAATGATCATTGCGAGGAAGTGACTATTATTCCTTAAGTCATTTTTTATGGGCCTACAAAATTTAGGTGATGCGAATCCGGAGGCCTAGGCATCACAGATGGCCTTGGATATAGCACATGAAAATCTGTGAATCGAGCGAAATTCCAGTTTTATGGCCGTAAAATATCAAAAAATGTGTAACGTTCATGGAGAGGTGGTGAGTATTCTTCTTTATGTCATTTTTTCCGCGCCGCAAAAATTTTAGGCAATCCAGGTCTGGTGGCCTGGTCCCCACAAGATGGCGTGGGCTATAGCACACAAAAATCTAGGATTCAAGAGGAATTTTAGTTTTATGGCCCTAAATCTCAAAATAACAAGGAACGGTTTTAGGTGATCCAGATTTGGTGGACCCGGCCCCACCAAATGGTGTGGGCCATAGAACACAAAATTTGGGAATCAGGCAAAATTCTAGATTTAAGGCTCTAAAACGACAAAAAACGAGGAACGATCATGGCGAGGCAGTGATTTTTGTGCCTTAGATATTTTTTGATGGTCCTGGAAAACTTTAGGCGATCCAGGTCCGGTGGACTTGGGCCCCACCAGATGGCGTGGGCTATATAGCACACGAAAATCTTGAAATCATGCGTAATTCCAGTTTTATGGCCCTAAAACACTAAAAAACGAGGAACGGTAATGGCGAAGCGGTGACTATTGTTACTTAGGTCATTTTTGATGGGCCGAAAATTTTTTAGGCAATGCGGGTCCGGTGGCCTGGCCATGACCAGATGGCGTGGGCTATAGTATAGCACATGAAAATCTGTGAATCATGCGAAATTCATGTTTTATTGCCCTAAAACGCCAAAAAATGAGTAACGATCATGGCGAGGCGGTGACTATTGTTCTTCAAGTTATTTTTGTTGGGCCAAAAAGATTTTAGGTGATCCGGGTCCGGTGGCCTGGGCACCACCATATGGCGTAGGCTATAGCATACAAAAATTTAGGATTCAGGAGGAGTTCCAGTTTTTTGGCCCTAAAACGCCAAAATACGAGGAACGGTCATGGCGAGGCGGTGACTATTATTCCTTAGGTCTTATTTGATGGGGAGGCAAAATATTAGGCAACGTGGGTCTGGTGGACCGGGCCCCACTAGATGGCGTAGGGTATAACACACGAAAATCTGGAAATCATGTGGAATTCTAGTTTTATGGCCTTAAAATGCCAAAAACGAGTAACGCTGATGGCGAGGTGGTGACAATTGTTCCTTAGGTAATTTTTTATGGGCTGGAAAAATTTTAGATGATCCGGGTCTTGTTGCTCGGGCATCACCAGATGGCATAGCATATGGTACATGAAAATCTGTGAATCAGGTGAAATTCCAGTTTTATGGCCTTAAAACACAGAAAACAAAAAATAAGGAATGGTCATGGTGAGGCGGTGACTATTGTTCCTTAGGTCATTTTTATGGGACGACAAAATTTAAGTCGATTTCGGTCCGATTGATCGGGCCACACCAGAAGGCATGGGGTATAGCACTCGAATACCTAGGAATCAGGCGGAATTCGAGTTCTACGGCTCTAAAATGCCAAAATATGACGAACGGTCATGGAGAGGCGGTGACTGTGGTTCCTTAAGTCATTTTGGATTGGCCGAAAAAAGTTTAGGCTATTCAGGTCCGTTAGCCGGGGCCCCACCAGATGGCATGTTCTATAGGACACGAATATCTGGAAATCAGGAAGAATTCTAGTTTTATGGCCATAAAATACAAAGAAACAAGGAATAGTCATGGAGAGACGGTGACTACTGTTCCTTAGGTAATTTTTGATGGACCGAAATAAAATTTTAAGCGATCCGGGTCTGGTTGCTCGGGCCCACCAGCTGGCGTGGCCTATAGCTCATGAAAATCTGGGAATCGGGCAAAATTCCAGTTTTATGCCCCCAAAATGCCAAAAAATGAGGAACGATCATGGCGAGATGGTGACTATTGTTCCTAGGTCATTTATGATAGGTCGACAAAATTTTAGGTAATTCGAGTTCGGTGGCTCGGGCAACACCAGATGGCGTGAGCTAGCACATGAAAATTTAAGAATCTGGCAAAATTCCACATTTATGGCTCTATAATGCCAAAATGGGAGTAACGATTATGGCGAGGCGGTGACTATTATTTCTTAGGTCATTTTTGATGGGCGAAAAATGTTTTAGGCGATCCAGGTCCAGTGGCCCGGGCCTCAACAGATGGCGTGGGCTAAAGCATACGAAAATATCAGATTCAAGAGAAATTCTAGTTTTTTGGCCCTAAAATGGCAAAAAATGAGAAACGGTCATGGCGAGGCAGTGACTAGTATTACTTAGGTCGTATTTGATGGGTCAGCAAAATTTTAGGCGATCCGGGTCCGGTGGCCAGGGCACCAACATATGGCGTGGACTACAGCACACGAAAATATGAGAATTTGGTGGAATTCTAATTTTATGACCCTAAAATGCCCAAAAATGAGGAACAGTCATGGCGAGGCGGTGACTATTGTTCCATAGGTCATTTTTGATGGCCAGACAATATTTTAGGTGATCCGGATCTGGTGGCCCGTGCCCCACAGGATGATGTGGGCTATAGCATATTTAAATCTGGGATTCTTGCAGAATTCAAGTTTTATGGCCCTAAAATGCCAAAAATATTAGGAACGGTCATGGTGAGGCAGTGACTATTGTTCCTTAGGTCATTTTTTATGGGACGGCAAAATTTTAAGCGATCCGTTTCCGGTGGTCCGTGCCCCACCTAATGGCGTTGGCTATAACACACGAAAATCTGGGAATCGGGTGGAATTCCAAATTTATGGTCCTAAAACACCAAAAAATGAGGAACGGTCATGGCGAGGCGGTGAATATTGTTCCTTAGGTATTTTTGAATGGGCCGACAAAAATTAAGGCGATCCGGGTCAAGTAGCATGGGCCCCACTAGATGGCGTGGGCTATAGGACACGAAAATCTGGGAATCAGGAGGAATTCTAGTTTTATGGCCATAAAACGCTAAAAAAAGAGGAATTGTTCCGTAGGTTTTTTTGGATAGGCCGACAAAATTTTAGGCGATTTGAGTTTGGTGGCTCGGGCCCCACAACTATCATGGGCTATAACATACAAAATGTCACGAACCAAAATCCGCTAAAGGTCGTGATGGCGCCTAACACCGCCATCAGGCAAGCCAATGGTAATCTAACAAGTTACTTACTCATTTTAGTAATTGAAATCAAAATTTCCCTTTAATTAAATTGTATGAAATAGATTTTTACAGAGTAAGGGATAATATTTACACAATTACAACAACGAACAACCCGTAGGAACCCCCAAAATCCAATGTCACAAGTGCATGAGAATTTTCTAAGGAATATAATAATAATACAACCTCTGTCCCGGATGTAATAAAACAGAATAAAATAGATAGTACAATGGAGACTCGGTGGACTGCGATGCGTAGCCTCGAATTGCAGCTCACGTAAAGTTTCCTCAACAGATACGCCTACGTGCCAAGGTGATCATCAATGAAAATGTCAGGTCCTGCACATTTAGTGCAGAAGTGCAGCATGAGTACGTAAATTAATGCGTACCCAGTAAGTATCTAGTCTAAACCCGAAGAAGTAGTGATGAGGGGTCGACATCGACACTTACCAGAGGTCCAAATAAATAATAAAATAATTCATAATAGATATGAAGTGTACCACTATAGCGAAGTAAATCTGTAATATCATAATTTTTCAATTTATCCCCCTTTAAAGCATAAATTTTCTCACTATTGTATTCTTCCTTAATATCTCAGAACATGCCAAGTGTCAATATCAAATAAATAAGAAATACCACAAAAATGCCAGGCATCAATGGAAAGACTAGCTCATGAATATTCGGGCTACTAGCGATATAACGCACGTTACTGTCGAGGTCGTTCAGCCCAATCCGGAATAATGTGTACACTACCGAGGGTAGTGCGGCACGAACCATAGATGCATCTATATACTGCCGAGACGTTCAGCCCGCTCCACAAGAAAAGGAAGAAAATTTCCGAATTACGAGACACGTGTTTATAATACAACACATGAGCATAAATGAATATAATTTTTACCATTTCTCAAATAACTTGCCCACAACTCAAAGTGTTAAGGCTTGGCCTAGTGTACATATATTTATTTCTAAATCAATTTCAGTTCTAACTTCAATTAATTAAACCAGTAGAATGAGTTCAAATAATTCAATTATTACATGATAAGATCCTAGGTCTACCCGGACATAAACATGCTTTAGCTACGTACGAACTCTCGTCACCTCGTGCGTACATAGCGCCCACAACTAGTTGGACATAACAATTAATATCACATAGGGGTAGTTTCTCCCTCACAAGGTTATACAGGAGACTTACCTCACTCTGATGTTCCGTAACCGGCTCCAAAGCCACTCAAACACCTCAACCCGATGCCCATCCCTTCAAAACTAGTCAAACAACGTACAAACCAATCAAAATATATTCTAATACCTATAATTAATCTGTTTAAACAATTCCGAACCCCGCTCGAAAAGTCGATAAAGCCAACCCTCGGGCCCACGTGCCCGGATTGCAAAAATTTCGAAGATAAACTTTACCCATAACACCACAAACTCAAATATATGATTTATTCCTAATTCCATGTCCAATTTCGTGTCAAAATCCAAGAATACCAATTTTTAGATTTTCTACCAAAATCCCAAATTTCTACTAATTACTATGCTTAAATCCATATATAACCCATGTATTTAAATTGTAATAGGTGGGAATCACTTACCTTGTATTGCTAGGTGATTGAAACTTTCCAAAATCGCCCCAACCAAGTGAGAACTTGAGGGACATGAGAAAAACCGCGATTTTAAAACAATCTGGCCAGCCGATATTCCGCACCTGCGGATCACCAGCCGCACCTACGGAAATTCCATCTCAGGTGCGGTTCCCTCCAAGCCAGGCAAAATCCGCTTCTACGGACCACTTTTCGCTTCTGCGGTCCACCAAACGCTCCTGCGCTCCGGACGTACAGAAATCTTCCGCTTCTATGACCCAGCTGCCCATCTCATTTTTCGCTTGTGCGAAGCACCCTTCGCATCTGCGGGCTCATAGATGCGGAAATACCATCGCATCTGCGGTCATCCCAGCTTAGTCCAAATGTTGCTTTTTGCGGCCACTAGGCCGCTTCTGCGGGCTCACATCTGCGGCCCTCAACACGTAGGTGTGATTCCACCAGCAATTGGCTAACACCAGCATTCCTTAATTTCAAAATTTTGATCCGATTTTAATCCGAAGCTCACCCGAGGCCCCCGGGACCTTAACCAAACATACCCACGCATCCCAAAACACATTACGAACTTAGTCGAGGCCTCAAATCATGCCAAACAACATCGAAACTATGGATCGACGGTCGAATTCCTTCTTTAAGCTTTCAAATTTTAAAACTTCGACGAACTCGTCCGAACCATTCCAAAACATTCCGGAAACATGCCAAACTTTGCATACAAGTCATGAATCACAATACAAACCCATTCCAAAGCTCGGAATCCCAAACGGACATCGATAACATCAAAGCCTACTTCAAAACCAACTTAGAAAATCCTTAAGCCTTCAAAATGCCAACCTTCCATGATAAGCGCTGAAATGCTCCCGGGTGATCTGATACTCAACCCGAACATATAACCAAGTCCAAAATCATCACACGAACCTATTAGAACCTTCAAATTCCAATTCTGAGGTCGTTTACTCAAAAATCAAATATTAGCCAATTCTTCCAACTTAAAGCTTCCGAAATTAGAATTATTTTCCAAATCAACCTCGAACTTCCCGAAGTTCAATTCCGACCATACGTACAAGTCATAATACCCAAAGTAAAGCTACTCGAGGCCTCAAATCTCCAAACGACGCGCTAGAGCTGAAAACGACCGGTCGGGTCGTTACGTTCTCCCCCTCTTAAACATACATTCGTCCTCGAACGTGCCAAGAACTATTCCGGAGTTCTCCAAAATGACTGTTTAACACCTCGTGCACCTACCCGTGCCACCGCATTCCAGTTGAACTCATTAGCTTGATTTAGACTGAAAATCCTCCCTATAACCTTAGCTAACAAGCTTTAGAACCAAGTTCCAACTTCCGAATTTCTTTCCAAGGCCTGATTCTAACACACGAACACCATACCAATCACCACACACTATACCCAACATTATCATGCATTTATGCCTAAATCATACCATGCACCACATAAGTCGGTTGCCCATAATAACATCCTCGGACCACAATAGTTGAAATTTCACGAATTTGGTGCCCGCAATACATCTCATGACGCATATAAATCTTGTTCCAACTCTCGCAATACCGCCACAACGAAAGAGATGTGTAGAAACTCATAACCACCTGCCAGATCAATAATTCATGGAGTCTCTCCTCCTGACAAGAACCATTACCTCATTCTGAACTGAATAATGATATTTTCTCTTTAATGTACCTTATATAAATCTGATTGCTCTAATTTCAAGTCCAATAATCTCGTCTCACCCAATACAAGCTGCTCAGGAAATAAGAAATCTCAAACACTGCGAAAAACTTTATATGACGCCCACAACGTGCCAACAAGCTATAACTCGAATGAGATACATAAGGAAAAACGAACTCTGGAGAAGGACTACCCAGCCCGCGTAACGAATGAATCAGACGAATAGATGTAGTGAACCTACCTCGGGGATGAAAACAAGGCACATAAAATATGTGTACGAAGCTTTTCTCAACCTCTCATTGTTGCGGCGTGCAACCCGATCCGACATGACACTGTTGCTGCGTGCAACCAGATCCACATAACATGCTCGTGGCGGCGTGCCACCCGATCCGCACATAACAATCACGAAGAAAACACACATATCAAGCCGTAACTCTTATACTTACGAAATGCCCGAACATCAACCACAAGCACACCAAGTGCATAATACCAAATTTTGGGGAGATGGATAGCACCATGCGTTATGAAACCCAAGCACAACTAAGGTACAATAAATGACCTGCATCTCAAGAGGCATTCTGCTCACATAACACTACTAGCTACACGAGACCTCAACACGTGTGCAAATAATTAAGCCTTCTCACAACCCACATGGCACAATAGAGATTTACATAGAATATATGATGACGGGAATAACATCCCCTGCCCGATGACTCCTCCGTAAGAAATGCTATGACAAACGAACACATCCGACCTAACGTAGAGCACACACTCACTTTAGTCCCACCAACGGACCTCACACTGATTCTGATCATACCATACTGGGCCAATAACTTTCCAAAGATCCATAATGGCCCTATTCATGACATATAAGAACAACCGTCAAATCCGAAACAAACTCACACGGGCCACAACCCAAGGAATAAGACGCCACTCAGGCATAAGCTCTCGCATTTGCGATATTACCATAACCTCCATACTTGGTCTTCATCTTTAACAATCAAGTGACTAACATGTCACACTTATACGAATCTCCAAGTGGGGTACGCTCCCACGACCTTTTGCTTAGGTAGAAAAGTCTGCACATCCATACCACCAACCGTACTAATTCTGCAAGGCAAATCACAATCCGCCAATCAATACACAATGCCTCTTCCACAGAACACCATTCTCAGGCACACTAAGATAACGCCAACTCACTCTAAACATCTGAATTCTTCCTTGCTCATCCGAGCTCACTACATTCTTATCAACATTGAACCGCAACCTTGATCCTCAGCTTCCAATTCCCATGCTGCTCATTGCACCCATCATGCAGCTACGAGAGAATACAAGAATTCATAATAATCCCTGAATTACCAGTAGAACAAACACTTCATTGTCTAGAAACCTTTCACTTAACTCATTTCAGAATAAGAACTAATGCAACACGCAATTGAATTCCCAAACTGCAAAAAATACAAACCTTAAGTCATGACCTAAACCGCCATGTCTCTTCCGTAATCCATTTACATAACAAAGCCATTGGAATCAAATACCCCCCAAATAAATCAGGTCATGGTGGCCATCAAGCCCGCACGTACAACCACAAACCACACGTATGACTTCACACACCGAAGGGAATGATCATTGCCACAATCATGCCGATTCAACCATTATAACCGACCCAACTTCGTTCAATTTACCCTGGACCTGTCTTAGGTATAATAATAGCTCCATTCACAACCTAACGAACTCAATCTGCACTCATCCCGAGTGACCCAAATCACGAGACCACATCATCTCAATACTCATGAACCATCTCATACCCTCCTTATGCGCTCAATAGCATCTTCGACTGGTACACCCATTCTTCAAGCCCTTCTGCGAATTCGAAGCTAATTCTTCCTTTCCTCTAACACTGCACCGCATACTCGATGATAACATAGAACATTCCAAGTCCCGTCCGTAATCCTCTGTGAAGACTTGGTCCTTAACCACACAACAAACCCGAAATCCTTAGGCACTGCACTTTAATTCTTGAAGTCACTAAGGTTGTTGCTGAGAGTCACCCACTTTGATCCGATCTCGAACATAACCAAACTCCCACGCTCTGCTAGCGCATGAACACACCCTCTCGAAGAAGCAACCGACTGAATTCTTTTCCTTGTACATCACATCCACAAAGCATAACTCTGAGTCTTCCCAAAACCTGCACATGAATCGATAAGGCGGAATAAAGCACACACTTACAATTTCCCTGCTCGACTTACCCTTGATATTTTCCCTTTCTTATTCACAAATAATCCACCAATGCACTGATAATCGGAAGCTGCACAAGCCGACAACCATGCGATACAATCGTAGACGGTGGGGCTCCCCCACTTAGCTTTAAGCTACCATCACATAATATAGAGCCCACAACGATTCCTCCTTCTCATTTACCATGATCTCGCACCATTAACCGGCCAAATTCATTGAAGTCTTTTGTTAAGCCTTTCATGAACATTCTGAATAATCAGCCACAATCACATATTCGACCTCATACCGGGTAGCAAGTAGTATTCTTCACAAAAGCTTCATCAACATCACGCAACCGCTAACCTACTCACATGAGATAACCCACCTGTGGAATTCCTTACCGACATCCCCCAATGATGCTGCACTGGATACAACTACCACGCAATCAGTAAACTCTCCTGAGCCCATGCTCATCTACCACCTGCACAAGTATGTTACTTCCCCGTTGACACCAACTGAAAGTTCAACAATACCTTCCAAACTCAAAGCCATGTTGCATCCGAAACGATAATCAAATCTTCACACCCTTCTTTATTTCAAGCAAACTCCTTTCTGCCATATTTAATCTTTCTCCGTATAGTAACCACCATCCTAATTATAATCCGTGGACCTAGTCATTTTCCACCATGCCTCCTAAATAGCTCTAATCTTCCTCAAGGTACATGGCTGTTCTACCACAGAATCCATATGCTACTCTACCACTCCCACTTCAATCAAACCATCTCCTTTAAGCAACTTCACGACCTCCGCTTCTCATGCTTGACCTACTAGTAATTTATCCGCCGCGAGACACCTCCCGCCATGTCCTTCCTCATACTTTGCTGCCCAAATGTTTCCTAAAATCAATTCCATACATGTAGCACCGAAACTAATGAATTCCTACCAACTCTAAACCTCCTAAAAGGTCATCTTTCTCAAGACATCAACATTAGAAATACCAATTCGATCCTGAACCGCTGCACACCGCTATCTTTGACAACCGCCCCTCAGGCACCATTTCACAACACCCTACCTCGAACGCAAAATCAAAGAAGACAATAACAACGGCGAACCGTAATGCGTTCAAACAAGGATGACGACATTGCATCACAATGAAAATTCCACCATGCTCGAAGATACCAAATCTCGTTACTCTATAAACCAAAACCTGAACATCCATCATTCGATTACCTTTCCTTTGTTGGAATTAAATGTTGAACCTCTAAATCATGTACTGTGAAATCCTCCTTCCGAGCCATTCACTGCCGCGATCCATACATAAATACTCTACCATTACACCAACACGACGCGGTAACAACTCATGAACAATATAGCAATCCGTGCACAACGTCAAAACCATAGGAAGTACAGATACTGAACTGAAACGATAGAACATTCTTCTGCAAGGCAACGATAATAGCCTGCCCGAACACGCAGAAAAAACATCTTGCACCACGTTTGCAGTATCAATACCACTACTCGACGCCCAATTGATAACAAGTGCTTCACGTCGCATAATATTAAGTAGGAAGGAAATAAAGGAACAATCCTCAAAGGAATCAAATTGCACGATGAGGAATCAAGAAGGGAAGTGCTCCTAACAGCCCTGTTGCCTCTCGAAGATAAGTACAGATGTCTCCGTACCGATCCGCAAGACTCTACTAGACTTTCTCATGACTCATAAGACCTAAGTGAACCTAACGCTCTTATACCAAGCTTTCATGACCCAAAATCCGCTAAAGGTCGCGATGGCGCCTAACACTGCCGTTAGGCAAGCCAACGGTAATCTAACAACTTACTTACTCATTTTAATAATTGAAATCAAAATTTCCCTTTAATTAAATCGTACGAAATATATTTTTACAGAGTAAGTGATAATATATACATAATTACAACAATGAACAACCCGTAGGAACCCCCAAAACCCGGTGTCACAAGTGCATGAGCATTTTCTAAGGAATATAATAATAATACAACCTTTGTCCCGAATGTAATAAGACAGAATAAAATAGATAGTACAATGGAGACTCAGTGGACTACAATGCGTAGCCTGGAATGCAGCTCACGTAAAGTCTCCTCAACAGGTACGCCTACGCGCCAAGGTGATCATCGATGAACCTGTTAGATCCTGCACATTTAGTGCAGAAGTGCAGCATGAGTACGTAAATCGACACATACCTAGTAAGTATCTAGCCTAACCCCGGAGAAGTAGTGACGAGGGGTCGACATAGACACTTACCAGAGGTCCAAATAAATAATATGATAAATCATAACAGATATGAAGTGTATAGCTATAGCGAAGTAAATCTGTAATCTCATAATTTTCCATTTTTCCCCCTTTAAAGCATAAATTTTCTCAATATTGTATTCTTCCTTAAAATCTCAGAACATGCCAAGTGTCAATACCAAATAAGTAAGAAATACCATAAAATGCCAGGCATCAGTGGAAAGACTAGCTCATGAATATTTGGGCTACTAGCGATATAATGCAAGATACTGCCGAGGTCGTTCGGCCCGATCCAGAATAATGAATACACTGCCGAGGGTCGTGCGGCACGAACCATAGATGCATCTATATACTGCCGAGGCATTCGGCCCACTCCACAAGAAAAGAAAGGAAATCACCAAATTACGAGACACGTGTTTACAATACAGAACATGAGCATAAATGAATATAATTTTTACCATTTCTCAAATAACTCGCCCACAACTCAAAGTGTTAAGGCTTGGCCTAGTGTACATATATTTATTTTTAAATCAATTTGAATTCTAACTTCAATTAATTAAGCTAGTAGAATGAGTTCAAATAATTCAATTATTACATGATAAGATCCTAGGTCTACCCGGACATAAACATGCTTTATCTACAAATGGACTCTCGTCACCTCGTGCGTACGTAGCACCCACAACTAGCACATAACAGTTAATATCACCTAGGGGGTAGTTTCCCCTTCACAAGGTTAGACAAGAGACTTACCTCGCTCTAAAGTTCTGTAACCGGCTCCAAAGACACGCAAACACCTTAAAATATATTCTAATCCCCACATTTAATCAATTTAAACATTTCCCAACCCCGCTCGAACTGTCGATAAAGCCAACCCTCGGGCCACGTGCCCTGATTCTGAAAATTTTCGAAGATAAACATTACTCATAACACCACAAACTCAAATATATGATTTATTCCTAATTCCATGTCCAATTTCATGGTCAAAATCCAAGAATACAAATTTCTAGGTTTTCTACCAAAATCCAAAAATTCCTACTAATTTCCATGCTAAAATTCATATATAACCCATGTATTTAAATTGTAATAGGTGGGAATCACTTACCTTGTATTTCTAGATGAAACTCTCCCCTTGAAGCTCTCCAAAATCACCCCAACCAAGTGAGAAAATGCGGGAAATGAGCAAAACCCCGATTTTAAAACAATCTGCCTAGCCGATTTTCCGCATCTGCGGAACACCAGCCGCACCTGTGGCTCCGCACCATCATAAATTCCATCGCAGGTGCGGTTCCCTCCAAGCCAAGCAAAATCCTCTTCTGTGGACCACTTTTCTCTTCTGCGCGACCGCTTCTGCAGTCCACCTCACGCTCCTGCGCTCCCGCACGTGCAGAAATCTTCTACTTCTGCGACCCCAGCTACCCATCTCGTTTTCCACTTCTGCGGAGCACCCTTTGCATCTGCGGGCTCGCAGATGCGGAAATACACTCACATCTGCGGCCATCCCAACTTAGTCCAAATGTCATTTCTACGGCCACTGGGCCGCTTCTACGGGCTCGCACCTGCGGCCCTCAACACGCAGGTGCCATTGCACCAGCAACTGGCCAACATTAGCATTCCTCAATTTCAAATTTTTGATCTGATTTCAATCTGAAACTCACCCGAGGCCACCTGGACCTTAATCAAACATACCCACGCGTCCCAAAACACATTACAAACTTAGTCGAGGCCTCAAATCATGCCAAACAACATCGAAACTATGGATCGACGATCAAAATCCTTCTTTAAGCTTTCAAATTTTCAAACTTCGACGAACGCGTCCGAACCATACCAAAACATTCCGAAAAGAAGCCAAATATTTGCGTAAAAGTCATGAATTACAATACGAACCCATTCTAAGGCTCGGAATACCAAACGGACATCTATAACATCAAAGCCTACTTCAAACCCAACTTAGGAAATCCTTAAGCCTTCAAAATGGCAACCTTCCATGATAAGCGCCGAAATGCTCCCGTGTGATCCGATACTCAACCCGAACATACGCCCAAGTCTGAAATCATCACACGAATCTACTGAAAACTTCAAATCTCGATTTCGAGGTCATTTACTCAAAAAGTCAAACCTTAGCGATTTCTTCCAACTTAAAGCTTCCGAAATTAGAATTTTCTTTCCAAGTAAACTCCGAACTTTCCGAAGTTCAATTTCGACCACACGTACAAGTCATAACACCCAAAGTAAAGCTACTTGAGGCCTCAAACCGGCGAACGACGTGCTAGAGCTCAAAATGACCGGTCGGGTCGTTACACAAAAGTCTTGCAATACAAGCAAAATTCTAGATTTATGGCTCTAAAACAACAAAAAATAAGGATCGGTCATGGCGAGGCGGTAACTATTGTACCTTGGGTCATTTTAGATGGGTCTACAAAATTTAGGCGATCCAGATCCGGTGGACCTGCGCCCCACTAGATGGAATAGGGTATACAACAAGAAAATCTAGAAATCAGGCGAAATTTCATTTTTATGGCCCTAAATGCCAAAATGAGGAATGGTCATGGCGAGGCGGTGACTATTTTTCCTTAGGTTATATTTGATGTGCCAAAAAATTTTTAGGCGATCCTGGTTCGGTGGCTCGGGCATCACCAGATGGCATGGGCTAAATTCACCAGATGGCACATGAAAAACTCAAAATCGGGTGAAATTCAAGTTTTATGGCCCTAAAAAGCCAAAACAAGAGTAACGGTAATGGCGAGGCAGTGACTTTTGTTCTTCAAGTCATTTTTGTTGGGCTAGAAAATGTTTTGCGATCCAGATATGGTGGCCTGGGCCCCACCAGATGGCCTGGGCTATAGCACATGAAAATATGAGAATTAGGCAAAATTCCAGTTTTATGGCCCTAAAACGTCAAAAAATGAGTAACGGTAATGGCGATGCGGTGATTATTGTTCTTCAGGTCATTTTTGTTGGGCCGGTACAACTTTAGGAAATCCGGGTCCGGTGTCCCGAGCCTCAATAAATGTCGTGGGCGATAGCATACGAAAATTTGAGAATCGAGTGGAATTCTATTTTTATGGCCCTAAAACACCAAAAATAAGGAATGGTCATGGCGAGGAGATGAATATTGTTCCTTAGGTCCTTTTCAATGGGCCGAAAATTTTTTCGGCGATCCGCGTATTGTGGCCTGCTCCCCCCAGCTGACGTGGGTTATAGCACATGAAAATCAAGAAATTACACATAATTCAGGTTTTATGGCCCTAAAACGCTTAAAAATATGGAACGGTCATGGCGAGGCGGAGACTATTGTTCCTTAGGTCATTTTGATGGGCCGAAAAGTTTTTAGCTGATTCGAGTCTGGTGGCCCGGTCCCCACCTGATGGCGTGGGCTATAGCATACAAAAATCTAGGAATCTTATAAAATTCTAGATTTATGGCTCCAAACCGACAAAAAATCAGGAATGGTCATGGCGAGGCCGTGACTATTGGATCTTAGGTCATTTTAGATAGGCCTGCAAAATATGAGACGATCCAAGTCCGGTGGACCTGGCCCCCACAAGATGGCATAGGGTATAGCACATGAAAATCTAGAAATCAGGCGGAATTCGAGTTTTATAGCCCTAAAATGCCAAAAATGAGGAATGCTCATGGCGAGCGAATGACTATTGTTCCTTAGGTCATTTTTGATGGGCTGACAAAAGTTAAGGTGATCCGAGTCCTGTGGCTCGGGCATCACCAGATGGTGTGGGTTATAACACATGAAATTCTGAGAATCGGGCAAAATTCCAATTTTATGGCCCTAAAATGCCAAAACATGAGTAATGGCCTGGGACCCACCCGATGGCGATAACACACAAAAATCTGGGATTTGGGAGGAATTCCAGTTTTATGGCCCTAAATCTCAAAAAAATAAGGAATGGTTTTAGGCGATCCAGGTTTGGTGGCCCGGGCCCCACCAAATGGTGTGGGGTATAGAACACGAAAATTTGGAAATTAGGCGAAATTCTAGATTTAAGGCTCTAAAACGACAAAAAACGAGGAACGATCATGGCGAGGTGGTGATTATTGTACCTTATATCATTTTTGATGGTTCTGCTAATTTTTAGGCGATCCAGGTTTGGTGGACCTGGGCCCCACCTGATGGCGTGGGCTATATAGCACATCAAAATCTGAAAATCATGCGGAATTCCAGTTTTACGGCCCTATAAGGCCAAAAAATAAGGAACGGTAATGGCGAAGCGGTGACTATTATTACTTAGGTCATTTTTGATGGGCCGATAAAATTTTAGGCGATGCGGGTTCGGTGGCCTGGGCATCACCATATGGCGTGGGCTATAGCACATGAAAATCTGAGAATCGGGCAAAATTCCAGTTTTATGGCCCTAAAATGCCAAAAGGTGAGTAACGGTCATGGCGATGCGGTGACTATTGTTCTTCAAGTCATTTTTGTTGAGCCGCAAATTTTTAGGCGATTCGGGTCCGATGGCCTGGGCACCACCAGATGACGTAGGCTATAGCACATGAAAATCTGGGATTCGAGAGGAATTCCAGTTTTATGGCCCTAAAACTCCAAAACAATGAGGAATAGTCATGGCTAGGCATTATTGTTCCTCAGGTAGTATTTGACATGCGAGGAAAATTTTAGGCGATCCGGTTCTAGTGGCCCGGGACCCACCAGATAGCATGGGCTATAGAAAATGAAAAAATATGGGAATCTGGCACAATTCCAGTTTTATGGCCCTAAAATGCCAAAAAATAAGCATCTGTCATGGTGATGCGGTGACTATTGTTTCTTAGGCCGTTTTTGATGGGATGGCAAAACTTTACCAATCCGGTTCCGGTAGCCTGAGCCCCACCATATGGCGTGGGCTATAACATACGAAAATTTTGGAATTGGGTGGAATTCCAGTTTTGTCTATCGGAAATAGCCTATCTATATTTATATGGTAGGGGTAAGGTCTGTGTACACACAACCCTCCTCAGACCCCATTTATGGGATTACACTGGATTCGTTGTTGTTGTTGTTGGTGGTGGTGGAATTCCAGTTTTGATGGCCCTAAAATATCAAAAAATGAGGAACGGTAATGGCGAGGCGGTGAATATTATTCCTTAGGTGTTTTAATAGGCCGATAAAAATTTAGGCGATCCGGGTCTAGTGGCCTGGGCTCACCAAATGGCGTGGGCTATAGGAGACAAAAATCTGGGAATCGGGAGAAATTCCAATTTATGGCCCTAAAAGGCCCAAAAAATAGGGAACGGTCATGTAAAGGCAGTTCCTTTGGTAGCTTTTTATGGAACAGCAAAATTTTAGGCGATTCAGGTCTGGCGGCATGGGCCCCACCAACTAGCGTGTGGTATTAGCACACGAAGATCGAGAAATCAGGCGAAATTCCAGTTTTGTGGCCCTAAAATGCTAAAAATGATGAACGGTCACGGCGATGCAGTGAATATTGTTCCTTAGGTCGTTTTGATGGGTCGGAAAAATTTTAGACGATCCGGGTCTGGTGGCCCAAGCCCCACCTATGGCGAGGGCTATAAGCACACGAAAATTTGGGAATCTGGTGGAATTCCAGTTTTATGACCCTAAAATGCCAAAACATCGAGGAACGGTAATGGCGAGGCGGTGAATATTATTCCTTAGGTTTTTTTAATGGACCGACAAAAATGTAGTCGATCCGGGTCAAGTGTCCTAGGCCCCACTTGATAGCGTGGGCTATAGGACACGAAAATCTTCGAATTGGAAGAAATTCTAGTTTTATGGCCCTAAAACGCCTAAATATGAGGAACGGTCATGGAGAGGTGGTGACTATTGTTCCTTAGGTCGTTTTTGATGGGCCGGCAAAATTTTAGGCGATCCGGGTTTGGTGGCCCGAGCCCCACAACCTAGCGTGGGCTATAGCACACCAAAATCGAGAAATAAGGCGAAATCCCAGTTTTATATCCCTAAAGCACCAAAAAATGAGGAACGATTATGGCGATGCAGTGACTATTGTTCCTTAGGTCATTTTGTTGGACCTGAAAAATTGTAGGCGATCCGGGTCCGGTGGCACAGATCCCCACTTGGTGGCGTGGGATATAGCAAACGAAAATCTAAGAATCAGACGGATTTCAAGTTGTATAGCTCTAAAATGATAAAAACGAGGAATGGTTATGGCAAGGCTGTGACTATAGTACCCTAGGCCTTTTCTTATGGGCCTTCAAAATTTTAGGCGATCTAGGTTCGGTGGACATAGGCCTCACCGGATGGCGTGGGCTATAGCACCTAAAAATCTGGAAATCGGGCAGAATCCCAATTTTATAGCCGTAAAATGCCAAAATGGACGAACGGGACTATTGTTCCTTAGATCATTTTTGATGGTCCGTCAAAATTTTAGGCAATCCGGGTTTGGTGGCCCGTGCATCACCAGATGGCATGTGTTACAGCACATGAAAATCTGAAAATCGGGCAAAATTCCAATTTTATGGTCCTAAAATGTTAAAAAAGAAGTAACGGCGAGGCAGTGAATATTGTTCCTTAGGTCGTTTTGATGGGTCGAAAAAATTTTAGACGATCCGGGTCCGGTGGCCCAAGCCCCACCTGTGGCGATGGCTATAAGCACACGAAAATTTGGGAATCTGGTGGAATTCCAGTTTTATGACCCTAAAATGCCAAAACATCGAGGAACGATCATGGCGAGGCAGTGAATATTGTTCCTTAGGTCATTTTTGATGGGCCGACAAAATTTTAGGTGATCCGGGTGTGGTGGCACGGGCCCCACCAGCTGGCGTGGGCTAGCACATGAAAATTGAGAAATCGAGCAGAATTTTATTTTTATGACCCTAAAATGCCAAAAAACGAGTTATGTCGTTTTTATGGGTCGCAAAATTTTAGGCTCCGGGTTCAGTGGCCCTAGACCCACCAGTGGCATGGTCTATACAAGAAAATCTGGGAGTCGGGTGAAATTCCAGTTTTATGGCCCTAAAGCGCCTAAAAATGAGGATCGGTTATGGCGAGGCGGTGAATATTGTTCCTTAGGTCATTTTTTATGGGCCTACAAAATTATAGGTGATCCGGTTCTGGTGGCCTAGGCATCACTAGAAGGCGTGAGTTATAGCACATGAAAATTTGAGAATTCGGCAAAATTCCTATTTTATTGTCTTAATACGCTAAAAAATCAGTAACGGTCATGGCGAAGCGGTGACTATTGTCCTTAAGGTCTTTTTTGTTTGGCCGCTAAAATTTGAGGCGATCTGGTCCAGTGGCCCGAGCCCCACCAGATTGTGTGGGCTAAATCGAGTGGAATTCAAATTTAGTGGCCCTAAATCCTCATAAAATGAGGAACGGTAATGACGAGCCGGTGAATATCGTTACTTAGGTCTTTTTTAATAGGCTGACAAAAATTTAGGCGATCCTGGTCTATTGGCCCCGGCCTCACCAAATGGCGTGGGCTATAGGACACGAAAATCTAGGAATCGGAAGGAATTCCAGTTTATGGCCCTAAAACACCCAAAAGATGAGTAACGGTCATGGCAAGGTGGTGTTTATTGTTTCTTTGATCATTTTTATTGGCCGGCAAAATTTTAGGCGATTCGAGTTTGGTAAAATGGGCCCCACCAGCTGGCGTGAGCTATAGCATACGAAAATCTGAGAATCGGGAGGAATTTTAGTTTTATGGCCCTAAAACGCAAAAAAATGAAGAACGGTCATGGCGAGGAGGTGACTATTGTTCCTTAGGTTGTTTATGATGGGCCGGCAAAATTTAAGGGGGTGAAATTCAAAAATAGTGAGATTTACAAGTGGTAATTGAAAAATAGCCACCGTTTCAAAAGTAATCGAAATTTAGCCACTTTTCATGTAAAGATAAATATGAACGAAAACGTTGTTCAAAATCCAGAAAATATTCGAGCATAATATATTGGAGTTCGAATTTTTTACATGTGAGCTTCCAACATAATATATTGGAGTTCAAGTTTATTATGCTGGAACTCCATTATATTATGATGGAGTTCCAGTATATTAGGATTCGGGAGAAACTCTAGTTTTATGGCCCTAAAACTCCAAAAAAGAAGGAACAATCATGGCGAGGCAGTGGCTATTGTTCCTCAGGTCATAATTGACGGGCTAAGAAACATTTAGGCAATCCGGGATGGGTGGCCCATGCCCCACCAGATGGCATGTGCTATAGAAAATGAAAATATGGGAATCCGACAGATTGCTTGTTTTATGGTCCTAAAATTGCAAAAAACGAGAAATGGTCATGGCGAGGTGGTGACTATTGTTCCTTAGGTCATGGCGAGGCGATGAATATTGTTCCTTAGGTATTTTTTAATAGGCCGACAAAAATTTAGGTGATCCGTGTCTAGTGGCCTGGGCCTCACCAAATGGCGTGGGCTATAGGACACGAAAATCTGGGAATCGGGAGGAATTCCAGTTTATGGCCCTAGAACGCCCAAACAATGAGGAACGGTCATGGCAAGGCAGAGTTTATTGTTCCTTTGGTCGTTCTTTATGGGCCGAGAAACTTTTAGGCGATCTGGGTCTGGTGGCAAGGGCCCAACCAACTGGCGTGGGCTGTAGCACACAAAAATTGAGAAATTAGGCGGAATTCTAGTTTCATGGCCCTAAAATGCCAAACAACGATGAATGGTTATGGCGAGGTGGTGACTATTGTTCCTTATGTCATTTTAATGGGTCGAAACAATTTTAGGCGATCCGGGTCAGGTGGCCCAAGCCCTTCCAGGTGGCCCAAAAAATAAGGAATGGTCGTGGTGAATTGGTACTTAAGTTGTTTTTTATGAGACGACAAAATTTTAGACGATCCGGGTCTGGTGGCCCAGGCCCCCCAGCTGGCGTGGGCTATAGCACACGAAAATCGAGAAATCGGGTAGAATTCCAGTTTAATGGCCCTGATATGCTAATCAACGAGGAATGGTAATGGCGAGGCGGTGAATATTGTTACTTAGGTCTTTTTTAATAGGTCGTCAAAAATTTAAGCCATCTAGGTCATGTGACTCGGGCCTCACCAAATGGCATGGCTATAGGATACGACAATCAAGGAATCAGGAGGAATTGAAGTTTATGGCCCTATAACGCCCAAAAAATGAGGAACGATCATGCCAAGGCAGTGTTTATTGTTCCTTAGGTCGTTGTTTATGGGCCTACAAAGTTTTAGGTGATCCCGGAGTGGTGGTACGGGCACCACCAGCTGGCGTGGGCTATAACACACGAAAATCGAGAAATCAGGTAGAATTTTAGTTTTATGACACTAAAATGCCAACAAATGATTTACGTGATTTTTATGGGTCATAAAAACTTTAAGCTCTGGGTTCGGTGGCCCAAGTCCCACCAGTGGCGTGGGCTATAAGCACACGAAAATCTGGGTATCGAGTGAAATTCCAGTTTTATGGCCCTAATGCGCCACAAAACGGTCATGGCGAGACGGTGAATATAGTTCCTTAGGTCATTTTTAATGGGCCGACAAAATTTTAGGCGATCCGAGTCCGGTTTTCCCGAGTCCCACAAGATAGCGTGGGCTATAGGACACGAAAATCTAGTACTCGAGAGTAATTCTAGTTTTATTTCCCTAAAATGCCAAAAGGTGAGAAACGGTCATGGCGAGGTGGTGACTATTGTTCTTTAGGTCATTTTTGATGGGCCGACAAAAATTTAGGCGATTCGAGCCTGGTGGCCTGGGCCCCACCAGCTGTCGTGGGCTATAACACACAAAAATTGAGAAATTGGACGGAATTCAAATTTTATGACCCTAAAATGGCAAACATTGGGGAACGGTCATTGCGAGGCGGTGATTCTTGTTTCGTAGGTCGTTTTGATGGGCCAAAAAAATTATCCGGTGGCACGGGCCCCACTAGATGGCGTGGGATATAGCACACGAAAATCTTGGAATCAAGTAAAATTCAAGTTTTATTGCTCTAAAATGATAAACAAAATGAGGAACGGTCATGGTGAGGCGGTGACTATTGCACCTTAGGTCGTTTTTGATGGATCTGTATAAGTTTAGGCGATCCAGGTCCGGTGGACCTGGGGCCCACCAGATGGCGTGGGCTATAGCAAATAAAATCTAGGAATCGGGCGGAATTCCAGTTTTATAGCCCTAAAACGTCAGAAAAGGAGGAACGTGACTATTGTTCCTTAGATCATATTTTATGGGCCGAAAAAACCTTAGGCGATCCGCGTCTGGTGGCCTGAGCATCACCAGATGGCGTGGGCTACAGCACATGAAAATTTGGGAATCGGGAAAAATTCTAGTTTTATGGCCCTAAAATGGAAAATAACGAGTAACGATCATGGAGAGGCAGTGAATATTGTTCCTCAGTTCATTTCTTATGGGCCGACAAAATTTTAGGTGATCCAAGTGTGGTGGCACGGGCCCCACCAGTTGGTGTGGGCTATAGCATAATAAAATCGAGATATCGGGCAAAATTCCAGTTTTATGACCCTAAAAAGCCAAAAAATAATTTACGTCGCTTTTATGTGTCACACATATTTTAGGATCCGGGTTCGGTGGCCGAAGCCCCACCAGTGGCATGGGCTATAAGCACACGAAAATCTAGGAATCGAGTCTTTTTATGGCCCTAATGCGCCAACAAATGAGGAATAGTCACGGCGAGGCGGTGAATGTTGTTCCTTAGGTCTTTTTTCACTGGGCGGCAAAACTTTAGGTGATCCGGGTCTGGTGGCCCGGGTCCCACCAGATAGTGTGGGCTATAGGACACGAAAAATTTGGAATCGGGAGGAAGTCTAATTTTATGGACCTAAAACGCCAAAAAATGGGGAACGGTCATGGCAAGGTGGTGACTATTTTTCCATAGGTCATTTTTGATGGGCCGGAAAAATTTTAGGCGATCCGGGTCTGGTGGCCCGGGCCCCACCAGCTGGCGTGGGCTACAACACACGAAAATCGAGGAATTAGATGGAATTCAAGTTTTATGACCCTAAAATGGCAAACTATGAGGAACGATCATTGCAAGGCAGTGATTATTGTTCCTTAGTTTGTTTTGATGGGCCGGAAAATTTTTTAGGAGATCTGGGTCCAGTGGCACGGGCGCCACTAGATGGCGTGGGATATAGCACACGAAAATCTTGGAATCTGGCGGAATTCAAGTTTTATTGCTCTAAAATGTTAAAAAACAATGAGGAAAGGTCATGGTGACGCGGTGAATATTGTACCTTAGGTTATTTTTGATGGGTCTGCATAATTTTAGGCGATCCAGGTCCGGTGGACATGGGGCCCACTAGATGGCATGGGCTATAGCACTTAAAATCTAGAAATCGGGCGGAATTATACTTTTATAGCCCTAAAACGTCAGAAATGGATGAACGTGACTATTGTTCCTTAGATCATATTTGTTGGGCCGGCAAAATTTTAGGCGATTCGGGTCCGGTGGCCTGAGCATCACCAGATGGCGTGGGCTACAGCACATGAAAATCCAGGAATCGGGCAAAATTCTAGTTTTATGGCCCTAAAACGGAAAATAACGAGTAACGGTCATGGAGAGGCAGTGAGTATTGTTCCTCAGGTCATTATTTTTGGGCCGACAACATTTTAGGTGATCCGGGTGTGGTGGCACGGCCCCCACATGCTGGCGTGGGCTATACCATACGAAAATTGAGAAATCAGGCGGAATTCCAGTTTTATGACCCTAAAAAGCCAAAAAATGATTTACGTCATTTTTATGGGTCGCAAATATTTTAGGCTCCGGGTTCGGTGGCCTAAGACCCACCAGTGGCGTGGGCTATAAGCACACGAAAATCTGGGAATCGAGTGGAATTCCAGGTTTATGGCCCTAATGTGCCAAAAAAAGAGGAACAGTCACAGCGAGGCGGTGAATATTGTTCCTTAGGTCTTTTTTCACTGGCCGGCAAACATTTAGGCGATCCGGGTCCGGTGGCCCATGTCCCACTAGATAGTGTGGGCTATAGGACACGGAAATTTAGGAATCGGGAGGAATTCTAGTTTTATGGACCAAAAACGCCAACAAATGAGGAACGGTCATGGGGAGGTGGTGACTATTGTTCCTTAGGTCATTTTTTATAGGTCGGAAAAATTGTAGGCGATCCGGGTCTCGTGGCCCGGGCCCCACCAGCTGGTGTGGGCTACAACACACGAAAATTGAGAAATTGGATTGAATTCAAGTTTTATGACCCTAAAATGGCAAACAATGAGCAACGGTCATTGCGAGGCGGTGATTATTGTTCCTTAGGTTGTTTTGATGGGCCAAAATTTCTTTTAGGTGATTCGGGTCCGGTGGCACGGGCCCCACTAGATGGCATGGGATATAACACACGAAAATCTTGGAATCAGGCGGAATTCAAGTTTTATTGCTCTAAAATGATAAAACAAAATGAGGAACAATCATGGTGAGATTGTGACTATTGTACCTTAGGTCATTTTTCATGGGTCTGCATAATTTTAGGCGATCCAGGTCCGGTGGACATGGGGACCACCAGATGGCGTGGGCTACAACACATGAAAATCTGAAAATCGGGTGAAATTCTAGTTTTATGGCGCTAAAACGGAAAATAACGAGTAACGGTCATGGAGAGGCAGTGAGTATTGTTCCTCAGGTCATTGTTTTTGGGCCGACAAAATTTTAGGTGATCCGGGTGTGGTGGCACGGCCCCCACCTGCTGGCGTGGGCTATAGTATACGAAAATCGAGAAATCGGGCGGAATTCCAGTTTTATGACCCTAAAAAGCCAAAAAATGATTTACGTCGTTTTTATGGGTCGCAAATATTTTAGGCTCCGGGTTCGGTGGCCTAAGACCCACCAGTGGCGTGGGCTATAAGCACACGAAAATCTGGGAATCGAGTGGAATTCCAGTTTATGGCCCTAATGCGCCAAAAAATGAGGAACAGTCACGGCGAGGTGATGAATATTGTTCCTTAGGTCTTTTTTCACTGGCCAGCAAAAAATTTAGGCGATCCGGGAACGGTGGCCCAGGTCCCACTAGATATTGTGGGATATAGGACACGGAAATTTAGGAATCGGGAGGAATTTTAGTTTTATGGACCAAAAACGCCAAAAAATGAGGAACGGCCATGGGGAGGTGGTGACTATTGTTTCTTAGGTCATTTTTTATGGGCCAGCAAAATTGTAGGCGATTCGGGTCTGGTGGCCAGGGCCCCACCAGCTGGTGTGGGCTACAACACACGAAAATTGAGAAATTGGACTGAATTCAAGTTTTATGACCTTAAAATGGCAAACAATGAGCAACGGTCATTGCGAGGCGGTGATTATTTTTCCTTAGGTCGTTTTGATGGGCCAGAAATATTTTTAGGTGATCCGGGTCCGGTGGGACGGGCCCCACTAGATGGCATGGGATATAGCACATGAAAATCTTGAAATCAGGTGGAATTCAAGTTTTATTGCTCTAAAATGATAAAAAGAAATGAGGAACGGTCATGGTGAGGCGGTGACTATTGTACCTTAGGTTGTTTTTGATGGGTCTGCATAATTTTAGGTGATCCAGGTCCGGTGGACATGGGGGCCACCAGATGGTGTGGGCTATAGCACATAAAATCTGAGAATCGGTTGGAATTCCACTTTTATAGCCCTAAATATTTAGTCGATCCCCAGTTTTCTAGGCCTCACCAAATGGCGTGGGCTATAGGACACAGAAATCTGGGAATCGGGAGGAATTCAAGTTTATGGCCCTAAGACGCCCAAAGAAATGAGGAACGGTCATGGCAAGGCAGTGTTTATTATTCCTTTGGTCATTTGTTATCGAACGACAAACTTTTAAGCGATCTGAGTCTGGTGGCACGGGCCCCACTTGCTGGCCTGGGCTACAACCCACGAAAATCGAGAAATTTCGTAGAATTCTAGTTTTAAGGCCCTAAAACGCCAAAAATAATGAACGATCATGGCAAGGCGGTTACTATTGTTCCTTAGGTCGTTTTGATGGGTTGGAAAATTTTTAGGCGATCCGGGTTCGGTGGCCTAAGCCTCACCAGTGGCGTGGGCTATAAGCACATAAAAATCTGGGAATTGGGTGGAATTCTAGTTTTATGGCCATAAAACGGAACAAATGAGGAACAATCATGGTGAGGCAGTGAATATTGTTCCTTAGGGATATTTTAATGGACCGACAAAAAATTTAGGCGATCAAGAACAAGTGTCTCAGGCCCTACTAGATAGCGTGGCCTATAGGACACGTAAATCTAGGAATCAGGGAGAAATTCTAGTTTTATGGCCCTAAAACATCAAAAATGAGGAACGGTCATGGAGAAGCGATCACTATTGTTCCTTAGGTCATTTTTGATGGGCCAACAAAACTTAGACGATCCGAGTATGGTGGCCTGGGCATCACTAGATGGCGTGGCCTATAGCACATCAAAATCTGACAATTGGGTGACATTCCAGTTTTATGGCCCTAAAACGTCAAAAAATGAGTAACGGTCATGGCGAGGCGGTGGCTATTGTTCTTCAATTCATATTTCTTAAGACGCAAAAATTTTAGGCGATCCAGGTCCGTGGCCTAGGCCCCACCAGATGGCGTGGGCTATAGCACACGAAAATCTGAGATTTGGGAGGAGTTCTAGTTTTATGGCCCTAAAATTACAAAAAATGAGGAACGGTCATGACGAGGTGGTGGATATTGTTCCTTTGGTTGTATTTGATGGGCCAGAAAAATTTTAGGCAATTCAGGTCTTGTGACTTAGGCCCCACCATATGGCATGGGCTATAGAAAATGAAAATATGGGAATCGGGGAGAATGCTTGTTTTATAGCCCTAAAATTGCAAAAATCGAGGAACGATCATGGCGAGGCGGTGACTATTGTTTCTTAGGTCATGGCGAGGCGGTGAATATTGTTCCTTAGGTATTTTTTAATAAGCCGGCAAAATTTTAGGTGATCCGGGTCTAGCGGCCCGGGCCTCACCAAATGGCGTGGGCTATAGGACACGAAAATTGATAAATTCCAGTTTATGGACCTAAAATGCCCAAACGATGAGGAACGGTCATGGCAAGGTAGAGTTTATTGTTCCTTTGGTCGTTATTTATGGGCCGGCAAAATTTTAGGCGATCCGGGTATGGTGGCATGGGCCAAACCAACTGGCGTGGGCTGTAGCACACAAAAATCGAGAAATCAGGTGGAATTCTAGTTTCATGGCCCTAAAATGCAAAAAACGATGAATGGTTATGGCGAGACGGTGACTATTGTTCCTCTAGTCATGGAGAGACGGTGAATATTGTTCCTTAGGTCTTTATTCATTGACCGGAAAAAATTTAGGCGATCCGGGTCCGGTGGCCCGGGTCCTACTAGATAGTGTGGGCTATAGGACACGGAGGAATCAGGAGGAATTCCAGTTTTATGGACCTAAAATGCCAATAAATGAGGAACGGTCATGGCAAGGTAGTGACTATTGTTCCATAGGTCATTTTTGATGGGCCGAAAAATTTTTAGGCGATTCGGGTCTGGTGGCCTGGGCCCCACCAGCTGACGTGGGCTACAACACACGAAAATCGAGAAATTGGACGAAATTCAAGTTTTATGACCCTAAAATGGTAAACTATGAGGAACGGTCATTGCGAGGCGGTGATTATTGTTTCTTAGGTCGTTTTGATGGGCCGGAACAATTTTTATGCGATACGGGTCCGGTGGAACGGGCCCCACTAGATGGTGTGGCATATACCACACGAAAATCTTGGAATCAGGCGGAATTCAAGTTTTATTGCTCTAAAATGATAAAACAAAATAAGGAACGGTCATGGTGAGGCGGTGACTATTGTACCTTAGGTCGTTTTTGAAGGTCTGCATAATTTAATGCGATCCAGGTCCACCGGTAGCCTAGGCATC
The DNA here is from genome assembly GCF_000715075.1 of Nicotiana tabacum. Classification (NCBI taxonomy): domain Eukaryota; kingdom Viridiplantae; phylum Streptophyta; class Magnoliopsida; order Solanales; family Solanaceae; genus Nicotiana; species Nicotiana tabacum. Next base: position 7,647,509 of record NC_134092.1, on the reverse strand, counting down.
ACCAGATGGCGTGGGCTAGAGCACATGAAAATCTAGGAATCGGGCGAAATTCCAGTTTTATGGCTCTAAAACGGAAAAAAGGAGTAGCGGTCATGGCGAGGCAGTAAATATTGTTCCTCAGGTCATTTGTTATGGGCCGGTAAAAATTTAGGCGATCCGGGTCTAGTGGCCTGGGCCCCTCGAGATGGCGTGGGCTATAGGACATGAAAATCTCGAAATCGGGAGAAATTCCAGTTTAAGGCCCTAAAATTCCCAAGAAATTAGGAACGTTCATGGAGAGGCGGTGTTTACTTTTTCATTGGTCGTTTCTTATTGGCCGGCAAAACTTTAGCCGATTCGGGTGTGGTGGCACGAGGAATTCTAGTTTTATGGCCCTAAAATGCCAAAAAATGAGGAACGGTCATGGCGAGGCGGTGACTATTGGTCCTTAGGTTATTTTGATGGGCAGACAAAATTTTAGGCAATCTGGGTCTGGTGGCCCGAGCCCCACCAACTAGCGTGGCTATAGCACACGGAAATCCAGAAATCAGGCAGAATTCTAATTTTATAGCCCTAAAATGCTAAAAAACGAGGAACGATAATCGTGAGGCGGTGAATTTTGTGGCTTAGGTCTTTGTTAATAGGCCGACAAAAATTTAGGCGATTCAGCTCCAGTGGCACGGGCCTCACCAAATGGCGTGGGCTATAGGACATAAAAATCTGGGAATCGGGAGGCATTCCAGTTTATGGCTCTAAAACACTCATAAAATAAAGACTGGTCATGGAAAGGCGGTGTTTATTGTTCCTTTGGTCGTTTTTTATGGGCTAGAAAAATTTTAGACGATCCGGGTCTGGTAGTACGGGCCCCACCAGCTGGCGTGGAAATTAGAACATGAAAATCGAGAAATCGGGCAGAATTTCAGTTATGGCCGTAAAACGCTAAAAATGAGGAACGGTCATGCCGAGGTGATGACTATTATTCCTTAGGTTGCTTTGATGGGTTGGGAAAATTTTTGGCGATCCGGGTCCGGTGGCCCAAGTCCCACCTGTGTTGTGGACTATAAGCAAACGAAAATCTGGTAATCGGGTGGAATTCCAGTTTTATGGCTCTAAAATACCAAAATATGAGGAACGGTCATGGTTAGGCGGTGAATATTGTTCCTTTGGTCTTTATAATGGGTCGGCAAAAAATTAGGCTATCCGGGTGTGGTGGCCCGGGCCCCACCAGATAGCGTGGGCTATAGGACATGAAAATTAGGGAATCGAGAGGAATTCTTATTTTATGGCCCTAAAAGCCAAAAAATGAAGAATGGTCATGGCCAGGCAGTGACTATTATTCATTAGGTCATTTTAGATGGGCCAAAATATTTTTAGGTGATCCGGGTCTGGTGGCCCGGGCCCCACCAGCTGGCGCGGGTTATAGCACACGAAAATTGAGAAATCCGGCAAAATTCCAGTTTTATGACCCTAAAACGCAAAAATAATGAGGAACGGTCATTGTGAGGCGATGGCTATTGTTCCTAGGACGTTTTGATAGGACGGATAAATTTTAGGCGATCCAGGTCTGGTAGCACGGGCCCCACCTGAAGCCGTGGGCTTTAGCATACAAAACTCTTGAAATTAGGTGGAATTCAAGTTTTATGGCTCCAAAATGATAAAAACCGAGGAATGGTCATGGAGAGGCAGTGACTATTGTACCTTAGGTCGTTTCTGATGGGCCTGCAAAATTTTAGGCGATCCAGGTCCGGTAGACCTAGGCCCCACCAGATGCCGTGGGCTATAGGACACGAAAATCTTAAAATCTGGCGGAATTCCAGTTTTGTGGCTATAAAACACCAAAAAGGGAGGAACGAGATTATTGTTCCTTAGGTCATTTTGTATGGGCCGACAAAAGTTTAGGCGATTAGGTCCGGTGGCCCGGTCATCACTAGATGGCGTGGGCTACAGCACATGAAAATCTCATAATCGGGTGGAATTCCAATTTTATGGCCCTAAAATGCCACAAAATGAGTAACGGTCATGGTGAGGCAGTGAATATTGTTCCCCAGGTCATTGTTTATTGTCCGGAAAAATTTTAGACCACCCAGGTCCAGTGGCCATACCCCACCAGATGGCGTCGTCTATAACACACGAAAATCTGGGAATCAGGTGTAACTCCATTTATATTGCCCTAAAACTTCAAAAAAACAAAGAACGGTAATGGCGAGGCGGTGAATATTGTTCCTTAGGTCATTTTTTATGAGATGGCAAAATTTTATGCGATCCGGGTCCAATGGCCCTGGCCCCACCAGATGTCGTGGGCTATAGGACATGAAAATCTAGGAATCACGAGGAATTCCAGTTTAAGGCCATAAAACGCCCAACAAATAAGGAATGGTCATGGAAAGGCGATGTTTATTGTTCCCTTTGTCATATTTTATGGGTCAGCAAAATTTTAGGCGATCCGGGAGTGGGGGCCCGGGCCCCAATAACTGGCGTGGGTATTACACACGAAAATAGAGAAATCACGTGGAATTCCAATTTTATGGCCCTAAAACGCTACAAAATGAGGAACGATAATGGCGAGGTGGTGAATATTGTTCCTATGGTCTTTTTTAATAGGCCAACAAATATTTAGGCGATCTGGGTCATGTGTCACGGGCCTCACCAAATGGCGTGGGCTATAGGACACGATATTTTGGGAATCAGGAGGAATTCTAGTTTATGGTCGTAAAATGCCCAAAAATGCAGAACGGTCATGGCAAGGCGGTGTTTTTTTATTTATTTGGTCGTCTCTTATGGGCCGGCAAAATTTTAGGTGATTAGGGTCAGGTGGCACGAGCCCCACCAGCTGGCTTGGGCTATAGCATACGAAAATTGAGAAATCGGGGCGGAGTTCCAATTTTATTGCCCTAAAATGCAAAAACTGATGAACGGTCATGGCGAGGCGGTGACTATTTTTCCTTAGGGAGTTTTGATGGGTCGGAAATGTGTTTGGTGATACAGGTTTGGTAGCCCAAGCCCCACCAGTGGCGTGGGCTATAAGAGCACGAAAATGTGGGAATCGGGTAGAATTCCAGTTTTATGTCCCTAAAACGCCAAAATATGAGAAACGATCATGGCGAGGCAGTGATTATTGTTCCTTAGGTATTTTTTAATGGGTCGGAAAATATTTAGGCAATCCGGGTCCAGTGGCCCGGGCCCTACCAGATAATGTGGGCTATAGGGCACAAAAATCTATGAATTGGAAGGTATTCTAGTTTATGGCCCAAACAAGGAACGATCATGGCGAGACAGTAACTATTGTACCTTTGGTCCGTTTTGATGGGCCTGCAAAATTTTTGGCGATCCAGGTCTAGAGGATGTAAGCCCCACTAGATGGCGTGGGCTATAGCACACGAAAAGCAAGGAATCGGGTTGAATTCCAGTTTTCTGGTCCTAAAACGTCAAAAAACGAGGAACGGTAATGGCGAGGCAGTGAATATTGTTCCTTAGGTCATTTTTTATGGGACAGAAAAAAATTAGCCGATCCGGGTCCAGTGGCCCGAGCCCCACTAGATGGTGTGGGCTATAGGACACGAAAATCTAAGAATCGGGAGAAATTCAAGTTTAACGTCTTAAAACGCCCAAAAAATGAGGAACGGTTATAGCGAGACAATGTTTATTATTCCTTTGATCCTTCTTTATGGGCTGAAATATGTTTAGGTAATTCGAGAGTGGTGGCCCGGGCCCCACCAACTGGCGTGGGCTATAGCATACGAAAATCGAGAAATCGGGCAGAATTCCAGTTTTATGGCCCTAAAATGCCAAAAGATGATGAACGATAATGGCGAGGCGGTGACTATTATTCCTTAGGTCATTTTGATGGATCGAAATATTTTTAGGCAATGCGGGTTCTGTGGCCCAAGCCCTGCTAATGGCGTGGGCTATAAGCGCACGAAAATTTGGGAATCGGGAGGAATTCTAGTTTTATAGCCCTAAAATGCCTAAACTTGAGGAACGGTCATGGCGAGGCAGTGACTATTGTTCCTTAGGTCATTTATGTTGGGACACCAAAATTTTAGGTGATCCGGGTCTGGTGGCCCAGGTTCCCGAGCTAGCGAGGGCTATATCACATGAAAATTGAGAAATCGGGCGGAATTCTAGTTTTACGACCCTACTACGCCAAAAAATGAGGAACAATTATGGAAAGGCGATGAATATTGTTCCTTAGGTTGTTTTGATGGGCCGAAACAATTTTATGCAATCCGATTCTTATGTCACAGGCCCCACCAGATGGTGTGGTCTATCGCACACGAAGATCTAGGAATCAGGCGAAATTCAAGTTTTATGGCTCTAAAATGATAAGAAACAAGGAACGGTCATGGCAAGGCGGTGACTATTTTACCTTAGGTCTTTTTTTATTAGGCTGCAAAATTTCAGGTGATCCTGATCCGGTAGACCAGGGGCCCACCAGATAGCGTAGGATATAGCTCACAAAAATTTGGAAATAGGGCGAAATTCAGATTTATGGCCCTAAAATGCCAAAAAATGAGGAACGAGACTATTGTTCCTAAGGTCAATTCTGATGGGCCGATAAATCTGAGAATCATGCGAAATTCCAGTTTTATGGCCCTAAAATGCCAAAACACGAGTAACGGTCATGGTGAGGCAGTGAATATTGTTCCTCAGGTCATTTTTAATGGTCCGAAAAACTTTTAGGCGACCCGTGTCCGGTGGCCAGGCCCCACCAGATGGTGTGAGCTATATGATACGAAAATCTGGGAATCGGGTTGAATTCAAGTTTTATGGCCCTAAAACATCAAAAAGGAGGAACGTTAGTCCCTATGGGTTTTTTTTATGGGCCAGCAAAATTTTAGGCAATCCGTGTCCAGTGGCCTGGGCATCGCCAAATGGTGTGGGGTACAACATATGAAAATCTCAAAATCGGGCGAAATTCAAGTCTTATGGCCCTGAAACGTCAAAAGACGAGTAACGGTCACAGTGAGGCAGTGAATATTGTTCCTTAGGTCATTGTTTATGGTCCGAAAATATTTTAGGTGACCTGGGTCCGGTGGAAAAGCCCCACCAGATGGCGTGGGCTATAACACACGAAAATATAGGAATCGGGTTTAATTCTAGTTATATTGTCCTAAAACGTTACAAAAACAAGGATCGGTAATGGAGAGGCGGTGAATATTATTCCTTAGGTCATTTTTTATGGGCCCGCAAAATTTTAGGCGATCCGGGTCCAATGGCCCGGAGACACTAAAGGCTATAGGACATGAAAATCTGAGAATCGGGAGGAATTCAAGTTTCAGGCTTTAAAACACCCAAAAATGAGGAATGATCATGGCGAGGAGGTATTTATTATTCCTTTGGTTGTTGTTTATGGGCCAACAAATGTTTAGGTGATCCAGGTGAGGTGGCCGGGCCCCCACCAACTAACGTGCGCTAGCACACGAAAATCGAGAAATCAGGCGAAATTCCAGTTTTATGGCCCTAAAACGGTAAAAAATTAGGAATGGTAATGGCGAGGCGGTGAATATTATTCCTATGCTATTTATTAATAGGTCGGCAAAAATTTAGACAATACGGGTCCAGTGGCCCGGTCATCACCAAATGGCGTGGGCACTAGGACAAGATTATTTCGGAATTCGGAGGAATTCGAGTTTATGGCACTAAAACGCCCAAAAATGAGGAGCGTTCATGGAAAGGCGGTGTTTATTGTTTCTTTGGTCATTTTTTATGGGCCAACAAAATTTGAGGCGATACAAGTCTGGTGGCACGAGCCCAACCAGCCGGCGTGGAAAATCGAGAAATCAGGAGGAATTCCTATTTTATGGCCCTAAAACGCTAAAAAATGAGGAACGGTAATGGCGAGGAGGTCAATATTGTTCCTATGGTATTTTTAATAGGTTGGAAGATCCGGGTCCAGTGGCGTAGGCCCCACCAGATGGCGTGGGCTATAGAACACGAAAATCTAGGAATCGGGAGGAATTCCAGTTTAAGGCCTTAAAACGCCAAAAATGAGGAACGATCATGGTGAGGTAGTGTTTATTGTGCCTTTAGTCAATTTTAATGGGTCGGCAAAATTTTAGCGATCCTGGTGTGGTGGTCTAGGCCCCACCAGCTGGCGTGGGCTATAGTACACGAAAATCGAGAAATCAAGTGGAATTCCAGTTTTATGGGTCTAAAATGCTATAAATAAGGAACGATAATGGTAAGGCAGTGAATATTGTTTCTTAGGATGTTTTTAATAGGCTAGCAAAAATTTAGGCGATCCGAGTCCAGTGGTTCTGGCCTCACCAAATGGCATGGGATATAGGACAGGAAAATCTAGAAATCGGGAGGAATTCAAGTTTATGGCCTTAAAATGCCCAAAAAAAAGGAAGAGTCATGGCAAGACAATGTTTATTGTTCCTTTGGTCGATTTTTATGGCCGGCAAAATCATAGATGATCCGGGTCTAGTGGCACGGGCCCCACCAGCTAGCGTGGGCTATAACACACGAAAATCGAAAAATCGGGCAGAATTCCAGTTTTATGGCCCTAAAACGACAAAAAAGGATGAACGGCCATGGCGAGGCGGTTACTATTATTCCTTAGGTTGTTTTGCTGGGTCGAAAAAATTTTAGGCGATCCAAGTCCAGTGGCCCAAGCCCCACCTGTGGCAAGGGCGATAAGCACACAAAAATCTAGGAATAGGGTAGAATTCCAGTTTTATGGCCCTAAAACGCCAAAACATGAGGAACGGTCATGGCGAGGCGGTGAATATTGTTCCTTAGGTCATTTTAATGGGTCAGGCAAAAATTTAGGCAATGCGGTTCCGGTGGCCCAGGCCCCACCAGATAGCGTGGGCTATAGGACATGAAAATTAGGGAATCGAGAGGAATTCTTATTTTATGGCCCTAAAAGCCAAAAAATGAGGAATGATCATGGCGAGGCGGTGACTATTGTTCCTTAGGTCGTTTATGATGGGCCGAAAAATTTTAGGCGATCCGGGTCTGGTGGCCCAGGTACCACCAGTTGGCGTGGGCTATAGCACACCAAAATCGAGAAATCGCGCGAAATTCCAGTTTTATGACCCTAAAACGCCAAAAAATGAGGAACGGTCATGGAGAGGGCGTGGCTATTGTTCCTTAGGTCACTTGGATGGGATGGAAAGTTTTAGGCAATTCGGGATTAGTGGCATGGGCCCCACCAGATGGCGTGGGCTATAGCACACCAAAATTTAGGAATCAACCATAATTTAGGATTTATTGTTCTAAAATGATAAAAACAAACAAGGAATGGTCATGGCGAGGCAGTGACTATTGTACCTTAGGTCGTTTTTGATGGGCCTGCAAAATTTTAGGCGATCCAGGTCAGGTGGACCTTAGCCCCACCAGATGGCTTGGGCTCTAACACACGAAAATCTTAGAATCGGCCGGTATTCTAGTCTTATGGTCCTAAAACGCTAAAAGTGGAGGAACAAGATTATTATCCCTTAGGTCATTTTTGATGGGCCGGTAAAATTTTAGGTGATCTGGGTCCGGTGTACCTGCGCCCACCAGATGGAATGGGTTATAGCACACGAAAATCTAGGAATCGAGTTGAATTCCAGTTTTATTGTCCTAAAACGACAAAAAATGAGGAACGGTAATGGAGAGGCAGTGAATATTGTTCCTTAGGTCGTTTTTATGGGCTTGCAAAAATTTAGGCGATCCAGGTCCAGTGGCTGGGCCCCACCAGATGGTGTGGGCTATAGGACACAACAATCTGGGAATATGGAAGAATTCTAGTTTACTGCATTAAAACGCCCAAAAATGAGGAATGGTCATGGATAGGCGGTGTTTATTGTTCCTTTTGTCGCTTTTTATGTCCCGGCAAAATTTAAGGCGATTTGGGTCTGGTGGCACGAGGACCACCAACTAAACGCTAAAATATGAGAAACGGTAATGGCGAGGCGGTGAATATTGTTCCTTAGGACTTTTAAATGGGCCGGCAAAAATTTAGGCGATCCGAGTCTGGTGGCCCGGGCCCTACCAAATGGCGTGGACTATAGGACACGAAAATCTGGGAATTAGGAGGAATTCTAGTTTTATAACCCTAAAACGCCAAAAAGTGAGGAACGGTCGTGGCGAGGCGGTGACTATTGTTCCTTAAGTCATTTTTCGATGGGCCAACAAAATTTTAGGCGATCCGGGTCTGGTGGCCCGGGCCTTACCAGCTGGCTTGGGCTATAGCAAACTAAAATCACGAAATCGGGTGAAATTCCAATTTTATGGCCCTAAAATGCTAAAAATGAAGAACGGTAATGGCGGGGCAGTGAATATTGTTCCTCAGGACTTATTTAATAGGCCAACAAAATTTTGGCGATCCGGATCCAGTGGATCGGGCATCACCAAATGGCGTGGGCTATAGGATACAAAAATTTGGGAATTTGGAGGATTTCTAGTTTATGGCCCTAAAACACCCAAAAAATGAGGAACGGTCATGGCATGGTGGTGTTTATTGTTCCTTTGGTCATTTTCTATGGGTTGGCAAAATTTTTGGTGATCTGGGTCTAGTGGCACGGGGCCCACCAGCTGGCGTGTGCTATAGCACACGAAAATCGAGAAATCAGGCGGAATTCAATTTTATGGCCCTAAACGCCAAAAACGATGAACATTCTTGGCGAGGCGGTTGCTATTGTTCCTTAGGTCATTTTCATGGCCCGGAATAAGTTTAAGCGATCCGGGTCCGGTGTCCCAAGCTCCACCATTGGCGCGGGATATAAGTTCAAGAAAATCTGGGAATCAGTTGGAATTCGAGTTTTATGATCCTAAAACGCAAACAAACTGAGGAACGGTCATGCAGAAGCAGTGAATATTGTTTCTTAGGTATTTTTGATGGGCCGACAAAAATTATGCGATCCAGGTCCGGAGGCCCGGGCCCACTCAGGAAGGCATGGGCTATATAGGGCACGAAAATTCAGGAATACGGAGGAATTATAGTTTTATGGCCTTAAAACACCAAAAAATGAGGAACAAACATGGCGAGGCGGTGACTATTATTCCTTAGGTTATTTTTCATGGGCCGAATTTTTTTTTGACGATCCGGGTCTATTGGCCCAGGTCCCACCAGTTAGCGTGGGCTATACGAAAATCGAGAAATAGGACGGAATTCCAGTTTTATGACTCTAAAATGCCAAACAATGAGGAACGGTCATGGTGAACTGGTGACTATTGTTCCTTAGGTCATTTTGATGGGCTGAAATATTTTTACCCGATTCAGGTCTGGTGGCACGGGCCCCACCAGATGGCGTGGGCTATAGGACATGAAAACCTAGGAATTAGGCGAAATTCTAGTTTTATGACTCTAAAATGATAAAACAAGAGGAATAATCATGGCGAGGCAATGATTATTGTACCTTAGATCATTTTTGATGGGCCTGCAAAATTTTAGGCGATCGAGGTCCGGTGGCCCGGGCCCCACCAGATGACAAGGGCTATAGGACACGAAAATCTAGGAATCCAGAGAATTCTAGTTTTATGGCCCTAAAACGCCAAAAAATGAGGAACGATCGTAGCTAGGCGGCAACTATTGTTCCTTAGGTTATTTTTGATAGGCCAAAATTTTTTTAGGCGATCCAGGTCTGGTGGCCCGGGTCTCGCCAATTGGTGTGGGCTATATCACATGAAAATCGAGAAATCGGGGGAAATTCCTATTTTAAAACCCTAATACACTAAAAAATGAGGAAGGGTCATGGCGAGGCGGTGAATATTGTTCCTTAGGTCGTTTTCAATGGGCCGACAAAAATTTAGGTGATCCGGGTCCGGTGGCCCGGGCCCCACCGCACGGCGTGGTCTATTGGACTTGAAAATTTAGGAATCTAGAGGAATTCTAGTTTTATGGCTCTAAAACGCCAAAACATGAGGAACGATCGTGGCGAGGCGGTGACTATTGTTCCTTAAGTCATTTTCGATGGGCCGACAAAATTTAAGGTGATCCAGGAGCTATAGAAAATGAAAATCACGAAATCGGGCGGAATTCCAATTTTATGGCCCTAAAACGCTAAAAATAAAGAACGGTAATAGCAAGGCGGTGAATATTGTTCCTTAGGACTTTTTTAATATTCCAACAAAATTTTAGGCGATCCGGATCCATTGGACCGAGCCTCACCAAATGGCTTGGGCTATAGGATACGAAAATCTTGGAATCGGGAGGAATTGCAGTTTATGGCCCTAAAATGCCCAAAAAATGAGGAACAGTCATGGCAAGGCAGTGTTTATTGTTCCTTTGGTCGTTATTTATGGGTCGAAATTTTTTTAGGTGATACGGGTCTGGTGGGACGGGGCCCACCATCTGGCGTGTGCTATAGCACACGAAAATTAAGAAGTCGGGTAGAATTCCAATTTTATGGACCTAAACACCAAAAAATGATGAACAGACTTGGCGAAGCGGTTACTATTGTTCCTTAGGTCATTTTGATGGGTCGGAAGAATTTTAAGCGATTCGGGTCCGGTGGTCCAAGCCCCATTAGTAGTGTGGGCTATAAGTACAAGATAATCTGGGAATTAGTTGGAATTCTAATTGTATGGCCCTAAAATGCAATAAAATGAGGATCAGTCATGGAGAGCCGGTGAATATTGTTCCTTAGGTCATTTTAATGGGCCGATAAAAATTATGCGATCTGGGTCTGGTGACCCGGGCCCAAGCAGATAGCGTGGGCTATATAGGGCACGTAAAGTTGGGAATCGGGAGGAATTATAGTTTTATGGCCCTAAAACACCAAAACATGAGGAACAAATGTGGAGAGGCGGTGTTTATTATTCCTTAGGTCATTTTGATGGGTCGGAAAATTTTTAGGCGATCCGAGTCCGGTGGCCCAATCCCACTAGTGGCGTGGGCTGTAAGCATACGAAAATCTGGGAAAATCCGAGTCATTTGGGCTGTAAGCAACAAATGAGGAACGATCATGGAGAGGCAGTGAATATTGTTCCTTAGGTCTTTTTGATTGACCGACAAAAATTATGCGATCCGAGTCTGGTGGCCCGGGCCACACCAAATACTGTGGGCTATATTGCGCACGAAAATTTAGGAATGAGGAGGAATTATAGTTTTATGACCCTAAAACACCAAACAGTGAGGAACAAACATGACGAAGCGGTGTTTATTGTTCCTTAGGTCATTTTGATGGGTCAGAAATATTTTAGGCGATCCGAGTCCGGTGGCCTAAGCCCCACCAGTGGCGTGGGCTATAAGCACACGAAAATCTGGGACTCGGGAGGAATTCCAGTTTTATGGCCCAAAATACCAAATAATGAGGAACGGTCATGGCGAGGTGGTAAATATTGTTCCTTAGATCTTTTTTAATAGGTCGGTAAAGATTTAGACGATCCGGATCCGGTGGCCTGGACCCTACCAATTAGCGTACGCTATAACATAAGAAAATGTGGGAAGCGGGTTGAATTTCAGTTTTAAATCCCTAAAACACCAAAAAATGAGGAACGGTCAGGGCGAGACAATGAAAATTGTTCCTTAGCTCATTTTTGATGGGCCGACAAAATTTTAGGTGATCCGGGTCTGGTGGCCCTGGCCCCACCAGCTGGAGTAACCAGTTTTATGACCCTAAATCGAGAAATCAGGCGGAATGCCAGTTTTATGACCCTAAAACGGCAAAAAATGAGAAACAACCATGGTGAGGTGGTGACTAGTATTCCTTAGGTCGTTTTGATGGGCAAAAAGTGTTTTAGGTGGTACGGGTCCGGTGGCACGGTCCCTACAAGATGGCGTGGGCTATAGCACACAAAAATCTAGGAATCAGGCGGAATTCAAGTTTTATGGCTCTGAAGTGATAAAAATGAGAAACAATCATGACGAGGCGATGACTATTGTACCTTAGATTGTTTTTGATGGGCCAGCAAAATTTTAGGCGATCCAGTTCCGGTGGACCTGGGCCTTACCAGATGGCATGGGCTATAGCACACGAAAATCTGGGAATCAGATGGAATTCTAGTTTTATGGCACTAAATATTTGGTGATCAGGGTCCGGTGGCACGGGGCATCACCAGAAGGCGTGGGCTACAACACATGAAAATCTGTGAATCGAGCGAAATTTCAGTTTTATGGCCCTAAAATGCCACAAAACGAGTAACGGTCATGGCGAAGTAGTGAATATGGTTTTTCTGGTTGTTTTTTATGATCTAGAAAAATTTTAGGCGACCCGGGTCCGGTAGGATGGCCCCACCAGATGGTGTGGCCTATAACACACGAAAATTTAAAAATCGGGTTGACTTCCTGTTTTATGGCCCTAAAACATCAAAACATGAGGAACAGAAATGGCGAGGTAGTTAATATTGTTCCTTAGGTCATTTTGGATGGGCCGACAAAAATTTAAGCGATCGAGGTCCAGTGGCTTGGACCCCACCAGATGGCATGGGCTATAGGACAAGAAAATCTGGAATCGGGAGGAATTCCAGATTAAGGCCTTAAAACACCCAAAGAATGAGGAAAAATCATGGCGATGCGGTTTTTATTGTTCCTTTGGTCGTGTTTTATGGGTCAGTAAAATTTAGGTGATCCGGGTGTGGTGGCACGGGCTATAGTACCTAAAAATTGAAAAATCGGACTGAATTCTAGTTTTATGGCCCTAAAACACTAAAAAATAATGAACGGTAATGGCGATGCGGTGAATATTGTTCCTTAGGTTTTTTAATGGGCCGAAAATAATTTAGGCGATTCGGGTCCGGTGGCCCGGGCCCCACCAGATACCGTTGGCTATATAGGACACGAAAATTCTAGTTTTATGGCCCTAAAACACCAAAAAAAGAGGAACAGTCATGGTGAAGCGGTGACTATTGTTCCTTAGGTTATTTTTTATGGGCGGACAAAATTTTAGGCGATCCGTGTCTGGTAGCTCGAGCCCTTCTAGCTGGCGTGGGCTATAGCACACGAAAATCGAGAAATCTAGCAGAATTCCAGTTTTATGACCCTAAAACACCAAAATATGAGGAACGGTCATGGCGAGGCGGTTACTATTGTTCCTTAGGTCATTTTGATGGGCCGGAAAACTTTTAGGTGATCTGGGTTTGGTGGCACAGGCCCCACCAGATGGCGTAGGCTATAGCATACGAAAATATACGAATCAGACGGGGAACCGTCGTGAAGAGGTGGTGACTATTGTACCTTAGATCGTTATGATGGGCATGCAAAACTTTAGGCGATCCAAGTCTGGTGGACCTGGGCCCTAGCAAATGGCGTGGGCTATAACACACGAAAATCTGAGAATCGGGCGGCATTCCAGTTTTAGGGCCCTAAAACGCCAAAATGGAGGAACAGGACTATTGTTCCTTAGGTCATATTTGATGGGCTGACAAATATTATGGCGATCTGGGTCTGGTGGCCCGAGCATCACTAGATGGCATGGGCTACAACACATGAAAATCTGCTAATCAGGTGAAATTCCAGTTTTATTGCCCTAAAACGCAAAGAAATGAGTAACGGTCATGACGAGGCAGTGAATATGGTTCCTTAGTTCATTTTTTATTGTCCGAAACGATTTTAGGCGACCCGGGTCTTGTGGCCATGCCTACCAGATGGCGTGGGCTATAGCATACGAAAATATGGGAATCAGGCAGAATTCAAGTTTTATGGCTCTAAAGTGATAAAAAAACGAGGAACAATCATGACGAGGCGGTGACTATTGTACCTTAGATCGTTTTTATTGTCCTGCAAAATTTTAGGCGATCCAGGTCCGGTGGACCTGGGCTCCACCAGATGGCGTGGGCTATAGCACACGGAAATCTGGGAATCAGGCGGCATTCCAGTTTTATGGCCCTAAAACGTGAAAAAAGAAGGAACAAGACTATTGTTCCTTAGATCATTTTTGATGGGCCGGCAAAATTTTAGGCGATCCAGGTCCCGTGTCCCAGGCATCACTAGATGGCATGGGCAACATCACATGAAAATCTATGAATCATGCGAAATTCCATTTTTATAGCCATAAAACGCCAAAATATGAGTAACGGTCATGGCGAGTTAGTGAATATGGTTCCTCAGGTCATTTTTTATGGTCCAAAAAATTTTTAGGGGACTCGGGTCTGTTATCCTGGGCCCCACCAGCTGGCGTGGCCTATAGCACATGAAAATCAAGAAATAAGGCGGAACTCCAGTTTTATGGCCTTACAACGTTAAAAATGAGGAACGGTAATGGCGAGGCATTGAATATTGTTCCTTAGGTCTTTTTTAATTGGCCGGAAAAAATTTAGGCTATCCAAGTCCAGTGGTCCAGGCCTCACCAAATGGCGTGGGCTATAGGACACGAAAATTTGAGAATTAGGCGGAATTCCAGTTTATGGCCCTAAAGTGATTAAAAACGAGGAACGGTCATGACAAGACGGAGACTACTGTACCGTAGATCATATTTGATGGGTCTGTAAAATGTTAGGTGATCCAGGTTCGATGGACCTGGGGCCCACCAATGGTGTGAGTTATAGCACACGAAAATCTAGGAATCCGGCGGAATTCTAGTTTTATGGCCCTAAAACGCCCAAAAAAGGAGGAATGAGACTATTGTTCCTTAGGACATTTTTGATGGGCCGGCAAAATTTTAGGTGATTCGGGTCCGGTGGCATAATCCTCACTAGTGGCGTGGGCTATAAGCACAAGAAAATCATTAAATCGATTGGAATTCTAATTTTTTGGCCCTAAAACGTCAAAACAAAGGAGGAACGGTCATGGAGAGGCGGTGGATATTTTTCCTTAGGTCTTTTTTAATGGGCCGACAAATATTTGGTGACCTGGGTCCGCTGGCCCGGGCCTCACCAGATAGCATGGGATATATATAGGACACAAAAATCTGGGAATCGGGGAAAATTTTAGTTTATGGCCCTAAAACACAAAAAATGAGAAACGGTCATGGCGGGGCGGTGACTATTGATCCTTAGGTTGTTTTTTATTGGCCAGCAAAATTTTAGGCAATTTGAGTCTGGTTTCCCCGGCCCTACCAGCTGGCATAGGCTATAACACATGAAAATCGAGAAATCAGACAGAATTCTAGTTTTATGACCATAAAACGCCTAAAAATACGGAACGTTTATGGCGATGTGGTGACTATTGTTCCTTAGGTCATTTTGATGGACCTAAATATTTTTACCCGATCCGGGTCTGGTGGCACGGGCCCCACCAGATGGTGTGGGCTATAGCACACGAAAATCTAGGAATTAGGCAGAATTCTAGTTTTATGGCTCTAAAATGATAGAAAACGAGGAACGGTCATGATGAGGCTATAGGACACGAAAATTTGGGAATCAGGAGGAATTCTAGTTTTATGGTTCAGCCAGTTTTTTCGATTCGATTGATATTATGCCCACCCTTAATTGTACCTTAGGTCATTTTTAATGGGCCTGCAAAATTTTAGGCTATCCAGGACCGGTGGACTTGGGCCCCACCAGATGGCGTGGGCTATAGCACACGAAAATCTTGGAATCGGGCGGAATTCCAGTTTTGTGGCCCTAAAACACTAAAAAAGGAGGAATGAGACTATTGTTCCTTAGGTAATTTTTGATGGGCCGGAAAAATTTTAGGCGATATGGGTCTGGTGGCCTGGGCATCACGAGATGGCGTGGGCTACAACATATGAAAATCTATGAATCGGGCGAAATTCCAGTTTTATGGCCCTAAAATGCCAAAAACGAGTAACGGTCTTGGCGAGGCAGTAAATATGGTTCCTCAAGTCTTTTTTTATGGTCCGAAAACATTTTAGGTGACCCAGGTGTTAAGTGGAGATTTTGACTACTGATTGGCATCTTTTAGCTTTTGTTTTAGTCCGAAAGTATTGAATTGTGTTCCCAAAACTAATGAAATTGTGCAAAATTGCAGGAATGCTGGATGTTTGGTCTCCCAAGATAAAATCTGACTCCAAAAGGAGTGTTCCGAAGCACAAGGCAATAAAGGGTGAAGAAGCACAATTGTGCGGTCCGCAGAAGAAATTCTACGTCCATAAAAGAAATTGCTAACCGCAAAATTCCATCTGCGGCTGCAAACCAAGAAGAAAAATCTTGGTTAAGAGTCAAAGATTAGAGAGTATGCAAAAGGACCACGTCTATGAGCCTTTGTGAATTGTGGACCGCACAAGAATTATGCAGCCGCAGAAGATTGCCTCGCGGCCGCAATCCAAAAATGTGTGGCCACAGAAGATTGCCTCCCGACCGCAGTTTAGAAATGTGCGGCTGCCGAACTCCACTTCCTGCCAGCTGAAGAAATCTGCGGACCGCACATGAAATTATGCTACCGCAAAACCTCCCAAGGGGCATTTTTGTCTGCAATTTCTAGCCCTATATAAATAGACGAGTTTCACAAAATTAGGTCAAGTTGGAACATCTAAACCTGTTGTAACCGTTTTTCTTTACTATTTTAGGAAGTTTTACATTATTTTGGTGTTTTTAACATTAGATTTCATCATTTTAATCTTCCATTGTGAGTTTAATTAGTTTTCTTCTCTATTTTCTGCAATTTCCATTTTGAGTAGCTAGACTTTTACTAGGGTTGTGACCCAGCCCTAGTGTGTAAACCTTATGGGTATCTAATTTAGTGTTTGGGTGTTGATTATTTAGCTTAGTTCATGCTTCAATTTTAGAATTAATGGTTGCAAATATTGATTCATGCCTATTTGACTTAGTCTCTACTTGAGAAAGAGGGACCTAGTCTAAGCTAACTTAGCTAACAAGGAATTGGATTGATTGACAGATTGATTAACCTAATTAAAGGGTTCAAACTAAAGATAGTAATAACCTGACTTGAGCTCTTATCAACTGTTTTGGTTGATACCCATTTGGACTTGAGAAAGACAAATTGTGCAAAATCACTCTCTGACTGAGAGGTATTGAGTGGGTAACGTAGATCTGAGAGCTATAAGACACCCCAATCAACAAAACAAGCATTAACGTCTTTATCCCATTAGGCAAATACTTAGGTTATGGTCACATCTCTAGGCCTTTAATCCAATTGGATAAACCTCAAAAACATTTATTTATAATCTATTTTCTTTACCTTGCATTCATTAGAGTAACAGTAGAAATAGAAAACAAAACCTTGTTGTGGAAGTGCAATCTTAGATAAACCATTTGCTTGCTTCAAATATATATTCCTAACTCCTATCATAACTCCCAGTGGATTCGACCCCGACTCCTAGTTGGGTAATTATTATTGCATACGACCATGTTATATCTCTTATTGAGGTGTGTTGTGGACGTGATCAATTTTTGGCGCCGTTGTCGAGGAGTTAAAATGGTGTTAGCAATATATTTCAGTGTGTTTTTGGAATATCTTCTTTTCCTTCCGTGTTACTAACTTGTTTGAGAAATCGTAGGTACCACCATGGCAAACAATGAGCTCGAAAATTTACCTTTGGAAGATGTGGACATCGAGGATGATCAAGTTGATGAGGTTCTTCTTGAACCTCAAGCCAATAGAAGAGGCCGAGTGCCTCATGACAATGTCCCCGCTCCACCCCCACTTCCACCACGAGCGGCTCTACACCGGATATTACCCAATGAAGGATATGCAAGTGCAACAGTCCCTCCCCGTATTAGGGTGAGCAACTTTCAAATCACCAATGTGATGCTCACTTTGCTTGAGCAACGGGGTTTCTTCACTAGTGCTCCAACTCAAAATGCGTATAAACATTTGAAGGGGTTTGTGGACACTTGTTGGGGGAGTAAACAAACAAATGTCTCCGAGGATGAGGCTAAGGCATTTTCCCTTCTCTTTATGGGGGAAGGCTTTAGATTGGTTGGAACAATTGCCAAACCATTCCATTTACACTTGGGATGAGTTGGCGGAAAAGTTTATTTCTAAGTTCTTCTCTCTGAGGCATATGGCTACACTTCGGGATGAGATTTTGGCATTCAAGCAAGAGCCAAATGAACCACTACACGGGATATGGGAACGCTATAGAACAATGGTTAAGGAATGTTACAACAACGATATGACGGAGAATATGGTTCAACAAACTTTCTATCGTGGGATTAACACAACCAACCAATATGTAGTGAATCAACTTGTCGGAGGGAATTTCATGACTACGCCTTATGCGGAAGCATGTGAGATTTTGGATGAGATGGAGGAAACATCATTGGCTCGGCAATACCGGGCCAATGTTCCACAAGATGACCCAAACACGATTCACCTTCACAAAGAATTGCAAGACCATGGGCAAGCCATTGCCGAATTGACAACCATCATGATGCAACTAGCAAAGGCCCAACTAAATGTAACAACCCGGCCGGTTGTTTTGAGAGTTGTAGCCCCATTCCCCCATTTACTGCTCATTTTGTACTTTATAGCTATTATGTGACTTGCCAGGGTAGTCGTTTTGGGTCCGGAGAGATTTCAGAATGAAATGCGACACTTAGTCTCATGGTTGAAATCTTAAGTTAAAATGATTGACCGGATATTGATCTTTGGGTAAACAACTCCGAAATGGAGTTTTGATGTTTTTGTTAGCTCCTTTGGGTGATTTTTGACTTAGGAGTGTGTCCAGATTGTGATTTGGAGATCGGTAGTGCAATTAGGCTTGAAATGAGGAAGGTTGAATTTTTCGGAAGTTTGACCGAGAGTGGACTTTTTATTATCGGGGTCGAATTCTAATTCTGAAAGTTGGAGTAGGTCCGCAATGTCAAATGTGACTTGTGTGCAAAATTTGGGGTCAATCGGACGTGTTTTGATAGGTTTTGGCGTCATTTGTAGAAGTTGAATTTCCTTAGTTTCAATAGGCTTGAATTGGGGTGTGATTCGTGATTTTGAAATTGTTTCATATGATTTGAGGGCTTGACTAAGTTCGTATAAGGTTTTAGGACTTGTTGGTATGTTTGGTTGAAGTCCCGGGGGCCTCGGGTTGATTTCGTATGGTTAACGGATCAAAAGTTAAAGTTGAGTGATTGCTGAACTTGGACCTCTACTGGTGTAACCGCACCTGTGGAGATTTGGTCGCAGGTGCGATTTGGAAGGGGGTGTGCAGGTGGTCATAGGTGCGAGGATTATTACACACCTGCATGGCCACAAATGCGGTGAGAGGTGAGCAAAAGCGGAAGGCGCACAAGTGCGATATGGAGTTCCGCATCTGCGTGACCGCAGTTGCGGCAAGGGGACCGCAGAAGTGGAACTGGGCTGATGGACTTGGTCCGCAGAGAAGGCTTGGGTTCTTGCAGAAGCGAGTCCGCAAAAGCGGAGTGAGGGACCGCAGGAGCGGAATGAGCCGCAGATGCGTGTGTGATGTCGCTTCTGCGACGCTGCAGAAGCGGTTAAGTTCACGCAGAAGCGAGAAGTGCTGGGCAGAATATTAAAACAAGGATTCGCGATTTTGGCTTCATTTCAAACATTTCAAGCACGGGTTTGGGCGATTCTTGAGAGGGTTTTCGAGGGGATTATTGAGGTAAGTCCCTTGTGGTCATTTTTATCAATAATCTTGCTTCCCCATTGATTTTCCCACTTAGTTGGTGTGTATTTAAGGTGTAAATTGGGAGTGAGAGGCTAGGAATTTGGAGAGTTTGATTTGGGGATTTGGGTGACGTTTTGGTATTAGATTTTGATAAATTTAGTATGGTTGGACTCGTGGTTGAATGAGATTTTAGGTTTTGTGAGTTTTATCGAATTTCGAGACATGGGCCCAGGGGCCGGTTTTGAGTCAATTTTTGACTTTTGATTTATTACTTAGTATTTCCTTATGGAATTGTTTCCTTTAGCCCGTGTTGATTGTATCGTACTGTTTGTGGCTAGATTCAGGATGTTTGGAGACCGATTTGTGAGGCAAAGTTGTGTTGGAGTAGAGATTTGCTCGGATTGAGGTAAGTAAAAGTTGTAAATTTAGTTCTGAGGGTATGAAACCCTGAATTATATGTAATGTGATTAATTTGATGTGACGCACATGCTAGGTGACATGCGTGTGGGCATGCATCGTAGGAATTGTGATTTGGTCAAATTCCATGGAATTGTATAGTTGAAGAATATGTTGTTTATCCGTGTATTCTCCATGTGTTATATAAATTTTACTGCAAATCATATTAGAAAGCATGTTTAGGCTATGTGTTGTTACTGTAGGGACCCACAAAGGTCATGTTACATGTTGAATTATATGCTAATTGTTGCTTGTACTCAGTCATAATTTTACATGCATATCATATCTCAGTCTCTATGGTTCCCTGTTGATAGATCATATCATATCTGTTTGGGCTAATTTTCATGATTTCTCAGAGCCCGAGAGACAGGAGATATTTATGACTGAGTGAGGCCGAGGGCCTGATTGTGAATATATTGATACTATAGCACGTGAGTTATCCGTGCAACACATGTTTGTGGATCTAGATATTGGTTTTATATCACATGAGTTGTCCGTGCATCACGTGAGTTATCTACGCGGAGTATAGCGCTTGGGCTGAAGGAGCCCCTACGGAGTCTGTACACACTCCCAGTGAGCACAGGTACCTACTGAGTGCTAGTGCCGAGTGCAGAGTGCCAAGTGCTGAGCGATTGAGAAAAATGAGTGACTGTGAGGAAGAGTGATTGTGAGGTTAGAGTGAATGGGAGGACTGAGTGACTGTTGCTCTGAGAGGATGCATTGAATTCATTATTGTTTTACTTTAGCTGTCATATATCACTGTCTTGAAATCTCTGAGAGATATTATCTTTAGTTTAAGTTGAACTTGACATGAGTTAACTGTTTTGGCCTTAATTGTCGAACCTGAAAGCATGACTAGTTTTCCTATGTTGAAATCGACTGTAATTGAACTTTGCATGTGAAGCTCGTCACTACTTTCAGTTCTTTATTTAGTATTATTACTTACTGAGTTGGTTGTACTCACGCTACACCCTGCACTTCGTGTGCAGATCCAGGTGTTTCCGGAAATGGTGGGTGTTGATTTCATACAGTTGATCTTTTGGGAGATTCCAAGGTAGCTGCCCGGTGTTTCGCAGACCTTGTCTCTCCTTCCCTATCTTTCCGCTTATTGTATTTAGTTTCAGAGTATCATAGATAGTATTGTTTTTAGACTTGTGATGTATAAATGCTCATGTACTTTGTGACACCCCGATAGTTGGGAACTTCCGCATTGTGTTTTGGGTTTCTAGCCCTGTTTATAAGAACTTTGTTATTTAAAACTACTTTAATTCATCTTTCTGTTAAAGGTGTTGGAATTATTTTGAAATTTTGACTTGCCTAGTACTACGATAGGTGCCATCACGACAAGTTAGGATTTTGGGTCTTGACACTATCCTAAGCAAGTCAATGCCATAGAGGGAGTGAACATGATGGTGAACAAGAGGAGGACTAAAGGTCCACAAGTGCAAAATCGAGTGGAGAATTATGTGCAAGAAGATAGTGGTTTTGATCAAGATGATTCTTACAATGACCAAGAAGAGGAGGTGCAATATGTGAACAACTTTCAAGGGCAAAGAAACAACTTCCAAGGCCCAAACCAACAACAATGGCGACCTCAAAACAATCAAGGCAATTGGAATTCTAACAACTAAGGAAATTGGAGTGGTGGCAACAATTAAGGTAATTGGCATAACAACAACAATCATGGAAATTGGATTGGCAATAATCAAGGAAATTGGGGGGAGGGGGTAACAATCAAGGCGGATGGAGCAATAATCAAGGCAACCGGGGGTCGGGTTTTCAAAGACCCCTGATGTATCAACAACCGAGCAACCCGCCTCCTTATCCTTCCCATGGTCCAAGTTCTTCAAACAATGAGATGGGGTGTATTGAGAATATGTTCAAGAAAATGATGGAAAATAATGACAATTCAGATGCCCAACTTGCCTCACACAACGCATAGATCCGCAACTTAGAGGTGCAAATGGGGTAAATCTCTCAAGCTCTAAATTCTCGTCCTAAGGGGGCACTACCAAGTGACATGGTAGTAAAACCAAAGGGTGGAAACAACACGTGGCATGCCATGACCATTACTACAAGAAGTCAAATAGGTAGGAATGCACCCACCTCATGTCAAAGGCAACTTGTGGATGATGAGCAGGTGGTACAAGAAGAAGAGGTCCCGAACAATGTGGTGCAATAAAATTATGAAGTTAGGATTGATATTGATGATAGTGTGGAAGAGACTAAAGAGGAGGTGAACCCGTCTAGGGATCACATTATTGACATACCGGAGTCGGTAGTGCAAAACGTTAAGGCACCATTGCCTAAGTCTCCACATCCATACCCTCAAATACTTGCCAAGAAAAATGGCGAGAATCAATTCAAGAAGTTCATTCAAATGATGAAGAGTCTCTCAATCAATGTGCCATTAGTTGAAGCTTTAGAACAAATGCCCGGCTATGCAAAGTTTATGAAGGATCTCGTGACAAAGAAGCGGTCAATGAATTTTGAAACCATCAAAGTCATGCATCAAGTGAGTGAAATTGTGCATTTAATGGCTCCTAAGTTGGAGGATCCCGGTGCTCTCACAATTCCTTGTACCATTGGAAGTGCCGAGTTTGCAAAAGCTCTTTGTGATCTTGGGGAAAGTATCAATTTGATGCCCTATGTCTTCAAGACCTTGAGAATTGGGCAACCAAGACCCACCTCTATGAGATTGAAAATGGCCGATCGTACTATGAAGAAACTTTGGGAGTGATTGAAGATGTCTTGGTTCGTGTTGATAAATTCATTCTTCCAACGGATTTTGTAATTCTAGATTGTGAAGTTGATAATGAGGTGCCAATTATTCTTGGGAGGCCTTTCATTGCTACGGGGAAGGCTCTTTGTGATGTTGAAGCTAGAGAACTTACATTTCGGGTTGGTGATGAAAAAGTGGTCTTCCATGTGTGTAAGTCCATGCGACAACCAAATAGCAATGAGGTGTGCTCTTTTGTGGACTTGGTGACCGATGTTATTGTTGATGAATCAAGTGCTATGATAAATGTTGGTGATATGTTGGAGGTCATCTTGCTCAACTTTGATGATGACGAGATGGATAGCTTCATGGAATGTGTGAACTCTTTGCAAGGAATGGGGCCGTACAACTATGCACCCCGAAAATTGTCCTTGGATCTTGAAAATAGGATAACTCCTCCTACAAAGCCTTCTATTGAAGTGCCTCCTACCTTGGAGTTGAAGCCATTGCATCCACATCTTCGGTATGAATTTCTGTATCCTTGTTCTACTTTACCAGTTATTCTTTCCTCTTGTTTGACTAACGTGTATGTAGACTCCACTTTGGTGGTTCTACAAAAGAGAAAGAAGGCTATTGGGTGGCCTTTGGCGGATATTCGGGGGATAAGCCCTGCATTTTGTATGCATAAGATCAACTTGGCGGAAGGCACCAATCCATCTATTGAACATCAAAGGAGACTCAATGAGGCTATGCAAGAAGTTGTCAAGAAGGAGATTATCAAGTGGTTGGATGCCAGGGTTGTCTACCCCATCTCCGGTAGTTCGTGGACTTCTCCGCTTCAATGTGTCCCAAAGAAGGGGGGCATGACGGTGGTCACCAATGACAACAATGAGTTGATTCGTACAAGACGGGTGACCAGATGGAGGGTGTGTATAGACTGTCGCAAGCTCAACAAAGTCACAAGGAAAGGATCATTTTCCACTTTCTTTATTAGATCAAATGCTTGATAGATTGGCCTGCCGTGCTTTAAATTGCTTTCTTGATGAGTATTCGGGCTACAACCAAATTCTTATTGCTCCGGAGGATCAAGAGAAAATAAATTTTACATGTCCCTATGGTACTTTCGCCTTCAAGAGGATGCCATTTTGTTTGTGCAATGCACCGGTGACTTTTCAAAGGTGTATGATGGCTATTTTCATGGACATGGTGGAGGACTACCTTAAAGTTTTCATGGATGACTTCTCGGTGGTTGGAGATTCTTTTGATGATTGTCTTACCAATTTGGATAAAGTGTTGGCAAGATGTAAAGTAACAAATTTGGTGCTCAATTGGGAGAAGTGTCATTTCATGGTCGAGGAAGGCATTGTCCTTGGCCACAAAATCTCAAAGAATGGAATTGAAATTGACAAAGCAAAGATTGAGGTAATTTCTAAATTTCCACCTCCAACTTCGGTAAAGGGTGTGCGGAGTTTCTTAGGCCACACGACTTTCTACCGGCGCTTCATAAAAGATTTCTCTAAGGTGGTGAATCCGTTATGAAAGCTTTTGAGAAGGATGCTAAGCTCAACTTCAATGATGATTGCATGAGATCTTTTGAATTGTTGAAGTTTAAGTTGACAACTACTCCCATCATCACCGCTCCAAATTGGAGTGTCCCTTTTGAACTCATGTGTGATGCAAGTGACGTAGCGGTTGGGGCTATTTTGGGGCAATGCATTAACAAGATTTTTCATCTGATCTACTATGCTAGTAAGACCATGAATAGTGCCCAAGTCAACTACAATGTTACTGAGAAAGATCTCCTTGCCATTGTGTTTGCAATTGAGAAGTTCCGCCCGTACTTGATGGGTGCAAAGGTCATTGTCAACGTGGATTATGCGGTGCTTTGTTATCTTATGACAAAGAAGGACTCCAAAGCCCGGTTGATGAGATGGGTGCTTTTGTTGCAAGAGTTTGATATTGATATCCAAGATAGAAAAGGGAGTGAAAACCAAGTGGCGGACCTCTTGTCTCGTTTGGAGGAGGAGGGGAGGCTGCATGATGGACTTGAAATCAATGACTCCTTCCCCGATGAGAAACTCTTGGCTATTTCAATGAAAGAGGTGACATGATTCGCGGATCTTGCACATTTCCTTGTGTGTGGAATCATCCCGGATGAGTTCTCTTCAAACCAAGGGAAGAAGCTCAAATGGGATTGTCAAGATTATTATTGGGATGAACCATACCTCTTCGGATTTGTACGGATGGGGTGATTAGAAGATGTGTACCGAAAGAAGAGCAAGGTGAAATTCTTGGGGCTTGTCATTCTTCACCATATGGTGGTCATCATGGTGGAGCAAGAACGGCGGCCAAAGTGCTAAGTTGCGGTTTCTATTGTCCCACTCTTTACAAGGATGCTAGTGAGCTAGTGAAAAGATGTGATGAATGTCAACGGGCTGGTGGAATCTCAAAGAAAAATGAAATGCCTCTCACTACAATTTTGGAGATTGATATTTTTGATGTGTGGGGTATTGACTTCATGGGTCCTTTTGTGAGTTCTTATAGAAACATGCGGTGGATTATGTGTCCAAATGGGTTGAGGTCGTTGCTCTTCCCAACAATGAGGCGAGAAGTGTGGTGGTATTCTTGAAGAAGAATATTTTTACAAGGTTTGGTACTCCGCGGGCAATTATAAGTGATGGGGGGGGTCACATTTTTGTAACAAGGCTTTCAACACTTTACTTAGCAAGTATGGTGTTACTCATAAAGTCACGACTCCCTATCATCCACAAGCTAGCGGTCAAGTGAAAGTTTTCAACCGGGAGATACAGAGTATTTTGTCCAAAACAGTGAATGCTAATCGAACGGATTAGGCCAAGAAGCTTGATGATGCATTATGGGCTTATCGGATGACTTACTAAACACATATCGGAATGTCACCATACCGGTTGGTGTTCGGGAAAGCTTGTCACCTTCCGGTGGAACTTGAGCACAAGGCCATGTGGGCTCTAAAGAAGTTGAATCTTGATTGGGATTTAGCCGCTAACTTGAGTGTTGCACATTTAAATGAATTGGATGAGTTCTTGTACCATGCTTATGCAAGTTTTTCCTTGTAAAAAGCAAAGATGAAATATCTTCATGACAAATACATTTGGAACAAAGAGTTCAAGGTGGGCGATCTTGTATTGTTGTTTAACTCTAGGTTGAGGATGTTTCCCGGGAAGCTAAAGTCTAAATGGAGTGGTCCTTTTAAAATTGTGGGTGTGATACATTTTGGTGCGTTGGACTTGAAGAACAAAAACAATGAAGTATTCTGAGTCAATGGTCATCAGGTGAAGCACTACTTGGGAAACGTTGGAGATAGCCACGTCGTGGCGGTCATTCATTTCAATTAATGGTATTCTGCGTCGTGTCGCAACATTAAATCAGGCGCTTCTTGGGAGGAAACCCATGTTTCTTTTCTTTTTCCTTTGGTAGTTAGATGTTATTTTTGTTCTAACTTTATTTGAAGTGTGCTACAGGGCTGAGTGTGACTTACAGGAACCGTGGATAAAAATATGGCTAACTGTTGAAAGAAGTGCGGACCGCAATTGATTTATGCGACCGCAGAATTTGGAATTCTGTAGAAAAAGAGCAATGTGGCCGTACAATTATCTTGCGGACCGCACAAATGAGAAATGGAAAATACAAACTCTCTGAAGTTTGAGCCTGTCAGAGAAGAGGTCGATGTGCGACCTCCAGGTAAATCTGCGATCGCACGAGATCTGCGGCCGCACATAAAATTGTGCGGACCGCAGATGAGATGCTGAAGATAATTCCCCAGGTAATAGAGTGCGGACCGCACATGAAAATGTGCAGCCACACTCGACCTTCTTCCCCTTTCATATACCATAAATATAAATAGATGGGCAGGGGCGAGGGTTACGGTTTTCACTCTCTGAGCACAAAAATAGCACTCTCTTAAAAATTCTTGGTGAATCTATCTCTCCACACACACAACATCTCTGTTCAGTCACTCATCACACTCATTCATCTGGTATGCTTAAATTTCTTGTTAATGTTTTTCTTTTAATTTGTAGATTTCTAGTCAATTTTAGTCCATTTGTCAATAGAATTCAATTGTGCATTCATGTAGGGGTAAATCTGGTATGGGTTAACTAATATGTGCTCTATGGGGACTAGGTCAACATATTTTCATGTCTCTATGCTGTTGCCATGTCAAAATTTGCACAGAATTGCAAAACCTAGATAGAAAAAAAAACTTATTGTTCGTAGTTCTTGAATTCTATGGCCAAACTTGAAATTGTGCAGTCCGCAGATTGTGATATTAGGGAAACATAGTGAAATAAGGGATCTGCGGCTGCAATATAAAACATGCGAACCGCAGATTTCCCATCCCGACCGCAAAATAGCCCTTTTACTGTCATCAGAGAGTCTACACTTTTTGACTCAAATGTGCGGCCGCAGGTCTAATTGTGCGGACTACAGAAAACAGGTTGCGGGCGCACATCAGCCAGTTCTCTATCATCAGAGAGTTGGCACTTTTTGAGATTTAGAGGTGCGGCCGCAAGTGAGATTGTGCAGACCGCACTTCACTTTTGCAGCCGCAAGACAAAATTGTGTTGATTGCACGACCAAATCTGCGGCCGTAAGAACATTGTGCAGACCGCAAATGAGATTTCCTACAAGCACGCTTTGACTGTGTACCCTCACTGCGTCTTGTGGTTTATATCTTACTTGCATGTCTCCTGGGTATGTTTGAACATTGAATTGCAACTAACAATCGCCATTGCTTGATACAGACAATTGTTTGATCTAGGGTATGAGGCGACACATCTAAAGGGAGGGGTGAACCTTCTCGGGGTCGAGGAAAAAGTTCCCTACCCCTTGGCCAACAAAAGACAATTACAAAGAAATCTACAGCCGGTAGAGGGAGAGGTGCAGATCTCTGAGACCAGCTCATATGTCCCGTCTAGGGAAGCATCATAGGGCAACTCAGCCTTTATTCAGGAGTATTCGGCCGTACAGTCGAGGCGGCAAGGGAGATACCAACTCAGGGACGAGTCGTCCTCATCTCATAGCACTTCCGAGGAATCGGAAAGTGCTAGTCAGGCTTCTGAACCATAGGCTACACCTGTCCCTAAGGCACAGGATACACCAGTTCAGGATATCCTCAATGATGGCGTAAGGGGAGATGCTATAGCTGTCGGCCTTGAAATGTCAAAGAAGAAAGAGGTTTAGGAGGACCAATTTGTTAGCTTGGTTGCCTTCACCAGCTTTCGTACTTGGTGGACAGTGAGGTCACTAACTCTTGAGCGACATTTTCAGTTGAAATAGTTGGAGAGGTACAACCCAGCAGTGTTGAGACAGTTCAGGGAATGCAAGGGGTAGATGTGGTTCACTCAGAATGTAGTGGACGCCAAGTAGTACCTGGTCCATGAATTCTATGCATATGTGGCTCATATCAAAAAGGGGACAAAAGTGACTAAAGTACGTAACTTAAAAGTGAGATTTGATCAACATACACTCAACACATACTTGGGCTTTGAAGATGTTGAGCCAAAGGAATATTTGGAGAAGTATGCATTGGGAGACGCAACCCGACCTTGGTTAGCTGAAATTCAAGCATCACTAGGGCCACCACCTCCATGGATTGCCGCTGGGGTTCCTATCCACCGGAGCCCTCTGAGTTTCGAAGTGAAGAGGTGGTAAACCTTCATCTTTAGCAGACTAGACCCAAGCCAGAATGAGACTTACCTTCCGATTCCTCGAGCAGTTCTGGTTGCTTCTATTATGGCCGGGTACTCGATCAATGTGGGTTTCATGATGTCGGCCAACATCTCAGTGATTGCTCAGCAAGATGACTTGTCCTACCTATATCCCAACACTATCACAGAATATCTCACAGGTGCAAGGGTAGAGCCGAGGGATTAAGAAACGATGGTGAATCCAAAGAAGCCTTTTACTTGGTATTCATTGATGGATGCAAACAATCCAAAAAAGAAAATTCCGCCTCCTACCACAGTGGGCCAGTCTGATGAGCCAACTATGGTAGCTGCCGAGGCAATTGATGTCCCATCCACTTCGGCCGATCCTTCCTCCAGTTCCTCCGCTATGCCTCCGCCTTCCTCTGTAGCCCCTACTGCGGCTCCCTTCATAACTCCTTCCATAACTCCCACCTCGACTTTGAAGCCAATGCCTCTGCGTACTGTCCCACTTTTTGCGAGTCTCCCAGACATTGGCGAGCCTCAACAACTGGATGCATATAGCCACTGCAAAGCTGTCTGACTTATCCACTACTGTTGCAGCGCAGTCTTCTGTTCAGGCACCTCAGTTTCCCTTGACAGTTGAAGAGACATTGAAGAAGATCCTAGAGAACCAGAACACTATTATGGCTACCTTGGTACAACATGGGTCAGTGATCGAAGAGTTAGGAAAAGAAGTAAAGAAGATGAGAAAGTTCCAGGCTAGCAAGAAGTCATTGGAAAAGCTCCGGAGACAGGTGACCAATCTTGCTACAGCCGGAGATCTCCCCTTCGACATGACGCTTTACCCAGACCATTCTGTCCCAGATCCTACAACACTATCTGTACCGGTGGCACCAGCTGGCCAGTCTGAAAAGCCAGACCTTGGTGCCGACAGTGTTGAGGTAGCGCGTCAGATGTTCTCCAACCCACCCACACCCATACTTGAGGATGATGAGATTCAGTTGGATGAGCCTGAGGGCGATGACATTGTTGGGGTCATAGAGATGTCCAAGGAGCCATAGGGAGTTTTCTTCACTCTTTCCCCTCTTTTATTTTGTTAAGCATTCTGAGATACTTGGTCTATAATAACTTGATATTATTTTCTATTTTCTTATTATGTGTATATTCTCTCTCTTTCTCTCATTATGTATATTCATTCTATCTTCAATAGTTTTTGCTTATTAGCTTCTTTATTTTTGTTTCTTTATTAGTTCTTTGTTTGATTTAGTAGCTTCTTTGCTTGATTTAGTAGCTTCTTTTTATGTTTTAGTAGATAATAAGCCTTTGGTTTTCTTAATGCCACGGTTCTTTCCAAAGGTAGTTGTTGTGTGAACCGGGTGACTCGTCCCAACGATGGATGGCGTGACAACCTTCTTAAGGGAATGAGTCTGTTTTTGTGTTTAGGTAATAATAGTAGTAGTAATGAATAAAAAGACCTAAATAAGTCATGTTCGAAGAGTCAACCATGCTTCAATTGGTACCAACACACTTAACTACGTGTTTATGTTTAAAGACAATTTTTAAAATAAATAGCTCTAGATTAGTGACTTTGTGACTCTTGTGTTGACTTTGGCAATCATCGAGTGGTTTAATTGGACCATGGTGATCTCTAAACTTGAATGTGGTCGTTGTGGGACCTCGACTATGTCCTCCTTAACAATCCGGCTACATGAGGGGTGAGATGAATTGTTGCTAGTCCAAGTATCCTTGCGAAGGGTCTAGAACTTGCCCCGAATGTGTTTCAAGGCGAAATCCTAAGTTTTGCTTGGTTTGAGAAATGATTGTAGGCTCTCCATGGCCCGTTTGAGTTTTCTTTTGCCAACCAATGTCATTATCCCTAGTCAACCCCATTGAGCCTCTAGCCTTTCTCATTTTATAACCATGTTACAAGCCTTTACCCGTTTGGTCGTGACCCTCTCTTGACACCCGAGCTTTCCTTAACACTCTCATGAAACCAATGGCTTAAAACGTAAGTTTGGGGGAGAGACGGGGAAATTGAAAAAGGTATCAAGGCACAAAAAGAGAAAAGAAATGATCTCTATGAGAAGAGAAGGCAAGAAAAGAAAAGAACAAAAAGAAAAATGCAAAAAGTAAATAAGTGGAAGGGCTGAATGGATTCAAAAA
Source organism: Nicotiana tabacum (assembly GCF_000715075.1). NCBI lineage: Eukaryota > Viridiplantae > Streptophyta > Magnoliopsida > Solanales > Solanaceae > Nicotiana > Nicotiana tabacum. The sequence goes on along the minus strand of NC_134092.1, from coordinate 7,617,144 downwards.
GAGGTAATGATCCCAAACATGGAGAAATCAAAAAGGGAGAAAAAGAATGAAATGACCAAGAAAGAGTGATGTTAAGTCTCACTAGTTATAAATGAAAAGAATGTTCCTCTAAGAATTGGCAAAGTGTGAGCCGAGAAATGAAAGATGGAGTGCTTAAGGAAAGGTGTAACCACTCACCAATAATGTATCCGACCCTAATCCAAAAGCCTTCATTACATCCTGAAAGAAGTCCTACTTGATTTCAAGCCGAGTAGGCTTACATTAGTGGCGATCTACATGAGGGACACGCCTATGATACTTGAAGCGGTACTTGTGACATTCTCTTGAGAGAGATGAGTGAACCTTTCATAAATCTTTGGATCGAGTGCTAAATTTCTTAAGTGAGCCTGGCAAATGGAAAGTATAGGAGGAAGAGTTTGGAGTCCACCATGACCTACATGATAGATCAAGATTCCTTGATGAGTAATGTCAATTCTTGAAGCTCAAATGTCACATTAGAACTATATGTACATGAATGTTTAACTTGTCGCCTTGTTGATAATACATGAATAGTGTGGGTAATTGTTGGTCCCAACTGATGTGTGGATGGCTCACATTTGACTCGCTGAAATGACCCTTAACTTTTGGAGGTGGGAACTAATTCATTTGCTTGAGGACAAGCCAAGACTTAAGTTTGGGGGAGTTGATAAGTGGGGATTTTAACTACTTACTAGCACCTTTTCGCTTTTGTTTTAGTCCGAAAGTATTGAATTGTGTTCCCGAAACTAATAAATTGTGCAAAATTGCAGGAATGCTGGAAGTTTGGTCTCCATAGATGAAATACGACTCAAAAAGAAATGTTCCAAAGCACTAGGCAATAAAAGGCGCATAAGCACAAATGTGCGGTCCGCAGAAGGAATTCTGCAGCCGCAAAAGAAATTGTGGACCACAGAATTCCATATGCGGACACAAACTAAAAATAAAAAATACTAACAAAAATTTCAGCAATGTGTGGCCGCAGAACTGGGCTAAGAGTCAAAGATCAGTGGCGTAGGCTATAGCACCCAAAAATCTGGGAATCGGGCAAAATTCCTGTCTTATAGCCCTAAAACGCCAAAAATTGAGGAACAAACCTACTGTCCCTTAGGTCATTTTTGATGGGATGGTAAAATTTTCGGCAATCTAGGTCTAGTTTACTTGGGCGCACCAGATGGCGTGGGCTATAGCACATAAAAATCTAGGAATCAGTTTGAATTCTAGTTTTATGGCCCTAAAACGTCAAAACAATGAGGAACGATAATGGCGAGGCAGTGAATATTATTCCTTAGGTCATTTTTGATGGGCTGGAAAAACTTCAGGTGATCTGGGTCCCCCATCAGATGGCGTGGGCTATAGGACACAAAAATCTGGGAATCCCGAATTCAGTTTACGATCATAAAACGTCCAAAAAATGAGGAACGGTCTTGGCGAGGCAGTGTTTATTGTCCTTTGGTTATTTTTAATAGGCTGGCAAACTTTTAGGCCATCCGAGTGTGGGGGCATGGGCCCCACTATCTCGCGTGGGCTATAGCATACGAAAATTAAGAAATCGGGCAGAATTTCAGTTTTATATCCCTAAAACGTTAAAATCTGAGAAATGGTAATGGTGAAGCGGTGAATATTTTTTCTTAGGACTTTTTTAATGGGCTAACAAAAATTCAGGTGATCCGAGTCCGGTGGCCCAGGCCCCACCAGATGGCATGGGCTATAAGACAAGAAAATTTGGGAATAGGGAGGAAGTCTAGTTTTATGGCCCTAAAACGCCAAAAAATGAGGAACAGTTGTGGCAAGGCGGTGACTATTGTTCCTTAAGTCGTCTTCGATGGGCTGACAAAATTTTAGGCGATCGGGTCTGGTGCCCCGGGCCTCACCAGCTGGCATGGGTTGTAGCACACGAAAATCTCAGAATCGGTTGAATTTCAGTTTTATTTCCCTAAATCTCCAAAAAATGAAGAACAATCATGGACAGGTAGTGAATATTGTTCCTTAGGTCTTTTTTAATGGGCCAACAGAAATTTAGGCGATCCAAGTCCGCTGGCTCGGACCCACCAGATAGCGTGGGTTATATAGGACACGAAAATCTGGGAATCGGGAAAAATTCTAGATTATGGCACTAAAACACCTAAAAAGAAGAACGATCAGGGCGAGGCGGTGAATATTATTCCTTAGGTTGTTTTGTTTTTCGTCCGGCAAAATATTAGGCGATCCGGGTCTGGTGGCTAGGGCCCCTACCAGCAAGCATGGGCTATAGCACACAAATACGGGAAATCGCGTAGAATTCCAGTTTTATGATCCTAAAACGCCTAAAAATGAGGAACGGTCAAGGCGAGACGGTGACAATTATTTTTTAGGTCATTTGATGGGCTGAAAATTTTTTACCCAATTAGGGTCCGGTGGCACGGGCCCCACCAGATAACGTGAGCTATAGCACAAAAAAATGTAGGAATCAGGCGAAATTCTAGTTTTATGGCTCTAAAATGATAGTAAACGAGGAACGGTCATGACGAGGCTATAGGACACAAAAATTTGGTAACCATGAGGAAATCTAGTTTTATGGTTCGACTGGTTTTTTTGATTCGATTGATATTATGCCCACCCTTAATAGTACCTTAGGTCATTTATGATGGGCCTGCAAAATTTTAGGCGATCCAGGATTGGTGGACCTAGGCCCCACCAGATGGCGTGGCCTATAACACATAAAACTGGGAATCGGGCGGAACTCTAGTTTTATGGCCCTAAAACGCTAAAAAGTAGGAATGGGACTGTTAAACCCCATATTTTTGTACGTGAAAGTACGCCATAAGTAAATTGATGAAAGCTCGAAAATGAGATGATACATTCTGCATTTTCGTACTTTAAAGTTTCGTCGTAGGCTAATCGACGTAAATTCGGGAAGGAAATTATTTTGAGATTATAAGTATTATGCTATTTCAAACAAGTGATAAGTAAGGTGTATAATACGATCCATGATAGTAAGGTGTATAAGGACTAGTGCCATACAAGGTACCACATGACCATGAAAGTAAGGTAAAATACCGTCCGAGCTATAATACCTGGCATTTATAGACTAGTGCCATACAAGGTACCACATGACCATGATAGTAAGGTGTATAAGGTGTGTTAAAAGTAAGTAATATTTTAAGTAATTTGAGATAATTCTTAATTGTATGGGTAATTAGTTAATTATTGGTTAGTGGGAGATTAATAAATTAATAATTAATTAGAATTGGATAAGCTTAATGGATCTTACCACCAACGTGGCAGCCCATGAAGTGGTTAACAAAGCCACTTAGTGACTCATATTAGGTGTAGCAAGGTGTCACATTATTAGAGTACATAACAAGGTTAACATTTTCTTTAGCCTTCTGTACGTGAATTGCACAAATATATTCACTTTAGCAATGCAAGCTAATGTTTGCTTACCCCCCTTAAGATTAGAAGAGACAACATCACGTTTAAGAGAAATTGCATACGTGATTTACAATGATCGGAGCTGTAACGTGAGATTTTGCGATTCTAAGAAAGTACGGTGTAGTATTTCTCAAGAATATCATATGGATTTTCTCCTACTTCGATCCACCGTTACATATTGTCGTTATTGACGTGTGTTGGAAGGATTGTCAAGAAAATCGGCTTATGTATGTTAAGGCTAAGCCCTTCCTTCATTTTGGCATGATCTCGTAATTACATGTGTTTGATAACGAGGCATAAAGAGAAGTTCATACTACCGAATTTATATATATTATCCTAGTCTCATAAATTACAGTATTCTCCTTATCGGGACTTCATTTTTGATTGAGTATTGTCTTCTTCCAGTCAAGAGAGCAGAGAGCCTATATATACACTATTATAGAATTTTTATTACCATCGAGCTATAATCGATGGGTAGGCCCCTATTGGGCAACCTCTGATCAGATGGTAAGTTATATACCGAGCCTACTGTGGCCGAGCGCCTATGAGCGAGCTCAGTTGGCCAAGATACAAAGCCTAGTATGGCCGAGCGCCTATGAACGAGCCTACTACGGCAGAGTAGTTATATATATATCGAGCCGTTTAGGGTCGGACAGTTATTTTACTTACTATATTGAGAGAGTTGAGTCAGTATCAGCAGGTAAGCATATCTTCAGATTATCTTTGACTCCCAGTTACTTTCAGTTATTATATTATCAGTTCAGTTTCAGCTTTCAGTTAATCTGTTGCCTTACATACTCGGTACATTATTTTGTACTGACATCCTTTTTGCCGAGGACGCTGCATTTCATGTGTGCAGGTTCAGACAGACAGACGAGTAGACCTCCTCAGTAGGTGTTACCCGAGTTCAGCTTGATCGGTAAGCTCCGCGTCCTTCGGAGTTGCCGGGTCTAGAGTTTTATTTACATCTTATGTATATATGTATATATATATATATGTTATGGATAGGTCGGGGCCCTGCTCCGATCACAGTTCATCCATCACTAGAGGCTTATAGACATATCCTGTCAGTTAGTGCAGTATGTTGGGCTTGTAAGCCTTGTATGTATATTTTGTTGGTTTGCCAGCCGTAGTAGTTATGTCGGCCTTGTTGGCCCAGCTTTATATTTATGTTTTGTCAGCATTCGCAAATTGTCTTGCAATGTGGCCCATGGCCAAAGTATGACATTATATGTTCAGAGTCCCTTAATCGCAAGTTGGTACGCAAGGATAGGTGAGGCACAGGGTGCCGGTCTCGCCCCCCAGGTTCGGGGTGTGACAGGGACTATTGTTCCTTAGTGCATTTTTGATGGGCTGATAAACTTTTAGGTGATCTGGGTCTGGTGGCCCGGGCATCAGTAGATGCCGTGGGCCACAACAAATGAAAATATGTGAATCGGGCGAAATCCCAGTTTTATGGCCCTAAAACGCCGAAAAATGATGAATGATCATGGCGAGGCGGTGAATATTGTTCCATAGGTCTTTTTTAATGGGCCGACAAACATTTAGGCAATCCAGGTCTGGTGGCCCGGACCCCACCAGATGGAGTGAGCTATAGGACATGAAATTATGGGAATCAGGAGGAATTCTAGTTTTATGGCCCTAAAACGCCAAAACATTTAGGAACGGTCGTAGCGAGGCAGTGACTATTGTTTCTTAGGTCATTTTGGATAGATCGAAAAAATTTTAGGCGATCCTGGTCGGGTGGCTTGGGCCCCACCATCTGGCATGGGCTATATCACACGAAAATCAAGTAATAAGGCGCAATTCCAGTTTTATGGACCTAAAACGCTAAAAATGAGAAACGATCTTGGTGAGGCGGTGAGTATTATTCCCTAGGTCATTTTGATGGGCCGCAAAACTTTTAGGTGATCCGAGTCCGGTGGCACATGCCCCACCAGATGGCGTGGGCTATAGCACACAAAAATCTAGAAATCAGGAGGAATTCCAGTTTTATGGCCCTAAAACACCAAAAACGAGAAACGGTCATGGGGAGGCGGTGATTATTGTTGCTTAGGTCATTTTTTATGGGCTAGAAAAATTTTGGGCGATCCGAGTCCGGTGGCCTGGGCATCACCAGATGGCGTGTGTTATAGAACATGAAAATATGAGAATTAGGCGAAATTCTAGTTTTATGGCCTAAAACGGAAAAAAAATGAGTAACGGGCATGGCTAGGCGGTGAATAGTGTTCTTAAGGTCATTTTCGTTGGGTGATTTGCCGTAGAATCGCGACACTTTTGATACTAATTACATAGACTTTAGCTTGTCTTTTAAAGCATTTTAAGTCATTTCTTATGTTGTTTTGGTGTGTTGCAGAAAAACTAGACTTGAAGAACCAAGAAAACGAAAAAGATGACAAAACCCCATAGAAGGGCAGAAATGCGGCAGGTTTGCGACCGCAAAAGTAATGTGCGGGCTGCAGATCAATCGCAGAGTGAAGCAGACTATCCTAGTTGTGAGAGTAGATTTTGCTGTTCATTGTGCGGTTCCATAATGCATGTGCGGACCGCATAATGACAGCACAAATGCAAAAAGAGTTTTTGTGAAAATGCCTTTGCGGTACCAAATGCGATCGTGAAATCAATGTGCGGACCGTATAACAGAAGTGTGATGGACAACTGGAGAACTGGGCAATTAGCTCTCCAAAGGAATTGAAGATATGCGGGCGGCAAAAGTGTTCTGCGACCCATTCTGCGATCACACACTTGCTCTGTAGGGTTATTTTTGTCAATTTTTTACCCCTACTTTTAACCCATTATAAATAGAATAACTAGTGTTTTTGTGGGAGAGCTCGTCTGAAAAAAGAGGCTACACTTAGAGCATTGAATACGCCATTATTTTGGAAGCTTTTGAAGAGAGAACCTTGTCATCTTTGTAAGCTTTATGACTTTATTTATTGCTTTGTTCTTGGATTCTATTATGAGTAGCTAGTTTTAAATACTAAGGTTGTGGACTCTAAATGGGTGTAATGTTAATGGGTGTTTGCCATTGAATATATATATAATGGTTGATTGGTATCTATTCATTTCTCATACTTCATTTATTGTTGATGGTTGCAAACATTGACTAATGCCATTTTACTCTATCTTTACTTGGAAAAGTGGGTTAGGGTTTGGTAGAATTGAATAGCAAAAACTCAAGGCTTTAAACCTTGTTTAATAGAATCGCTTAGGAATAAGTGGGTTCTATTTGGCATATATTGGTTGTTTTTAACTGTAACTCTTTTATATTTGGAAAATTCATAAAGAGAATACTACCTAATAATTGGGAAATATTGGGTAGTCATTTAGGAACCATTTGCATATCAAAGGGCTTTCCATTAGAAATATATCATATTAATACCGATAGAATTACATTCCATTGATGGGGCCACAACCTTGGTTTCCTTAATTGAATTACTTACATTCTCGTAACAAAATAGTGTTCCTGGTAATTCACAATCACAACACTCTCTTTTTAAACTAACGGAGTTGGATTACGATTTAAGTCAAGTTTCACACTACTAAAGTAACCTTTTCACACCTATTCCCTATGGGATTTGACCCCAACCTAGTTGGGTTATTATATTTTCCATCGACCGCCTTACACCATTTATTTAGGTTAATTTGAGCGTATCAAAAAGACCATTTCCTTATGCCTTTTATTGATCAAATACTTGATCGGCTAGCGGGAAGGTCATTTTATTGCTTCTTGGATGGTTATTCCGGCTACAACCAAATCAACATCGCCTTAGAGGATCAAGAGAAGACAACATTCACATGCTCATATGGGACCTTTGCCTTTAGCCGGATGCCATTTGGGCTATGCAATGCCCCGACTACCTTTCAACGATGCATGATGTCAATCTTCTCGGATATGGTGGAGTATTTCTTAGAGGTGTTCATGGATGACTTTTCTGTGCTTGGTGATTCCTTTGAGCATTGCCTTGACAACCTTAGGCAAGTGCTCAAAATATGTGAGGAAACAAACCTTGTGCTAAATTGGGAAAAATGTCACTTCATGGTGGACGAGGGTATTGTTCTGGGCCACAAAATTTCTAAGCAAGGCATAGAGGATGATCGGGCAAAGAACGAGATCATTTTCAAGCTTCCTCCTCCACTTCGGTAAAAGGTGTTCAGAGCGTTTTGGGGCATGCCGCTTTTCATAGGCGATTTATTAAAGATTTCTCAAAAATTGCAAGTCCCATGTGCAAGCTCCTTGAAACGGATGCAGAGTTTGATTTCGATGAGAAATGCCGCAAGGCTTTTGAGGAATTGAAAGCAAGGCTCACCACGACACCTATTATTGTCACACCTGATTGGTCTCTTCCATTTTAACTCATGTGTGATGCCAGTGGTGTAGCTATTGGAGCGGTACTTGGTCAACGGCATAACAAGATTGTTCATCTTGTCTACTATGCAAGCAAGGCACTCAATGGCACACAAATGAATTACGCTGTGACGGAGCAAGAACTGCTTGCTATTGTCTATGCTTTTAAAACATTCCGGGCCTATTTATTGGGCTCCAAAGTGATAGTCTACACCGATCATGATGCTCTTCTCTACCTTATGGCAAAGAAGGATGCTAAACCAAGATTGATTAGGTGGGTTCTTTTGTTACAAGAGTTTGACTTTGAAGTCAAAGATCGGAAAGGAACAGAGAATCAAGTTGCGGATCTGTTGTCTAGGCTTGAAGAGGCAGGGAGACCAAATGAAGATCTTGAAATTAATGATGCCTTCCCTGATGAACACATATTGGCATTGTCTAGCACATTCACTCCTTGGTATGCCGACATCCCTAACTTCTTGGTTAGTGACCTTATCCCCGTCGGATTTGAAGCTTATCAAAAGAAAAAGTTCTTGCGGGAGTGTAGGCAATAATATTGGGAGGAACCTTTTTTGTTCCGGATTTGCGCCGACAACATCATTCGGCATTGTATTCAGAAGATGAGGTAATTCAAATTCTCAAAGCATGTCATGACTCCCCAGTTGGGGGCCACCACGGTGGAAATGGTACTGCAGCAAAAGTGCTTGAATGCGGCTATTATTGGCCATTGATCTACCAGGATGCAAACCAAATGGTCAAGGCATGTGATCAATGTCAAAGACAAGGGTCAATTTCTAGAAGGCATGAGATGCCTATGAACTTTGTGATGGAGGTCGAGATATTTGATGTGTGGGGGACAGATTTCATGGGTCCCTTCGTAAGATCTTACGGCATGACATATATGTTGGTGGCAGTAGATTATGTCTCCAAATGGGTCGAGGCAATTGCCTTGCCGAACAATGAGGCAACGAGTGTAACCACCTTCTTGAAGAAGAACATATTTACTCGTTTTGGAACACCAAGGGCCATCCTTAGTGATGGTGGTTCTCATTTTTGCAACAAAGATTTTTCCAGGTTGCTCAAATAATATGGAGTTAAGCACAAGGTGACCACCCCTTATCATCCTCAGTCGAGCGGTCAAGTTGAAGTTTCCAACCGGGAGATAAAAAATATTCTAGCAAAATCTATCAATACAAACAAGATCGACTGGTCAAAGAAGCTAGATGATGCATTGTGGGCATATCGAACAATATTTAAGGCTCCCATTGGCACCTCACCATACCAGTTGGTTTTTGGTAAGGCATGCCATTTGCCAGTGGAGCTTGAACACAAAGCTATTTAGGCATTGAAAAAGTTAAATCTTGACTAGGCCGAAGCTGCTAATCTAAGGATGACACAACACAACGAGATGGAAGAATTCTATTTTCATGCCTATGAGAATGCAGCCATGTATAAAGAAAGAATGAAGTTCGTTCATGACAAGAAGATTTTGAAGCGGGAGTTCAAATCCGGTGACTTGGTCTTACTCTTCAACTCAAGACTGAAGTTCTTTCTGGGAAAACTCAAATCCAAATGGTCTGGCCTGTTCAAAGTTGTGAATGTGTCTTCCAATGGCGCTATTGAATTGGAATCCGAGGACGGGACTCGAACCTTCAAAGTAAATGGCCAAAGGGTCGAGCATTACCTTGGAACCATTGTAGAAAGGCACTTAGTAGAACAATTCGCACTCAAGGAAGGTCCTACACCAACCCCCACCACTGATTAGCCAAAATGGGGGAAACATCGTCGTGCTGCAACATTAAATCAAGTGCTTCTTGGGAGGTAACCATGTGTTGGGAACACTTTTTGGTTAGATTTTAATTTTGGTAAGTTTATTTGTAAGTGTTGAATAGTTTGACGTGTGTGTTAGAATGTAGGTGACCCAAAATACAAGAAAATAGGATGCAAAGGCAGAGGAAAAATGAAGGAAAGCAAGTCGAGTTTCAGCTTTGTTCGGCGGCAACATACGCGGCCACATAAAGGATTTGCGGACCGCATAGTGGTCGCAGACACAAGCAGAAAATAATGCAAACTGGGCCTTAATAAATGAGGTGAGGATTCACTTTTTGCGACCCGCATAATGATTCTGTGACCGCAGAACTGGTCGCAAATCTGTTGCACAACACTCAGTCACTAACATATCGCATAACACATATGCGGCCGCATAATATGTTATGCGATACACTCTTTCACCACAAAACGCTCAGGTATTAAGACGTAGGTCTCTCTCTCATTTCCGTCTTTCATCTACACTCCCACACACATGAGCACAAAGCATAACATAAAAGAAAAGAAAGAAAAGACCAAAAAAACTGAGAAAAATAAAATCAAAAAGGAATTAAAAAGGAAGGGCTTACCTTGCTTGCGATTCAGACCGAAATACTCCATCTTTTGATATCTGGTATGTCCATTTCCATCCTTTCTTTTTCTTAGTCAAATTGAAGAGTGCCATGTGCTTTCATTACCCTCCTCTTTCTCCCCAACTCATTGCTATCGGTAATCATTTGTGAGTGATTGTACTGAAAATCAACGCTGGGGGGAAAATACATGCTGTGGGTACATCGAAATTTAGGGGTTCGAATTAGTGGGTAGGAATAGAGTAAAGGGGTTCAAAAAGTTATGAAAATTTGCATGATGTATCGTCCTGATGACTAAGTGTGTGCTTGTGCATTTGGGACTAAGTATGAATTTGATATTTGTGCATTTGCCTGTGAATACCTTTTTGAGTAGGAACGATGATCTTTATGGTCCGCATAACTGGTTTGTGGTCCGCAGAGTCATCATATTTTGCATGCTAGGAAGTTTTCTCAAAGCCCATGTGCGGTTGAGTTTGCGGCCGCAGAAATGTTTTACGGACCACACAATGGTCGCAGACAGACGCAGACAAAAACCTATATCTGAAGAACAAAATGCGACCGATCTTCGATCACATAGTAATTCTGCGGTCACTTCTGCGGACCGCATAGTTTGTTTTGCTTCTGAGGGGTGTAATATGTGAAATGTTTTGCGGCTCGCAGAGTTGTTCTGCAATCGCATAACTGGTAGAAGAACCTTCTTTGTTTTTCATTCCCTTCCCATATGTTACCCATGCCATATAAAGAACTCACTCCTTGTTAATTGGGACAAACATGTGTGTTGGATTTTAAAAGAAGTTGGGATGAACATCTACCTCTTATCGAGTTTGCATATAATAACATTTACCACTCCAGTATCCAAATAGCTCTGTACGGGGATTTATATGGGTGTAAGTGCAGATCTCTTATAGGGTGGTTTGATGTTGGAGAATCTGGGTTACATGGGCCATACTTTATTCAGCAGGCCATAGAGAAGGTAAAGCTTATCCATGAGCGACTGTTGACAACCCAGAGTCGTAAGAAGTCATATTCTGACGTGCGGAGACGAGACTTAGAGTTCGGGGTTGATGACTGGGTGTTCTTAAAGGTGTCGCCTATAAAGGGCGTAATGAGGTTTGGAAAGAAAGGCAAGCTTAGCCCACGGTATATTAGGCCTTATAGGATTATTCGAAGAGTGGGCCGAGTAGCTTATGAGTTATATTTGCCCTCGAAATTAGAGTTTGTCTATCCGGTTTGTCATGTATCTATGTTACAGAAGTGCATTGGGGATCATAAACGAGTGGTGCCCACTGATGATGTACAAATCACGGAGGACTTATCGTATGAGGAATTTTCGGTTGCCATCCTAGACCGACAAATTTGCAAACTATGAAATAAGGAGGTTGTCTCCGTGAACGTTTTATGGAGAAGCAAGAACGTGGAAGAGATGACGTGAGAAGCGGAGGATGAAATAAAGTCTAAATATCCCCACCTATTTCAAACTGTCGATATGACTCGAGATGGGATACTTCAGCACAGCTCTATTCAGGCCAGTAGGTCATCAGGTAAGCTCTTATTTTTGACTTTCAGTATTTATAATTGACGGCTATGTGAGGCCACTGTTGCTATTTATAGACATTGGCCATGTGTGGCATGTATAGTATATTTTCTGGCTGCGTGCAGGTTGGTTTTAGTCTAGAGTACGGAGGAGACTCTGGCAAAATTTTACCAAGTCTCTAAGAGTAGACATTCGAGGTCGAATGTTCCTAAGGGGGGAATAATGTTACACCCCATATTTTCATATGTAAAAGTGCGTCGTAAGCAAACTAATATAAGACAAAAAATGAGATTATCTTTGGAAGTATATAAAGTAAGTTAATCATGTTACCTCAGAGGTTACAAATATTGAATATCATGAACAACAAGTAAAAAGAGGGTTGGAAGGTTCAGAAGCTAAAGGAATTGAAGAAAATAATGTTTCGTCGGAAGTCGACAAGTTGGGAATGTTATAACATGTACTTTTGGGGTGAGACTAGGGTTCATAATATGATAAGGAGGTTATGTTATGAGTTATGTTAGTCGTATGATAGTCGTATATTATGTTTTGAATTCAAGCATGTTTTGAAACAAAAGTCGATGAAAGTCATCACAAGTTACGTTCATAAGTTTTACTGAAATTTGAGTCAAATATAACTGCGATTTTATCCCAATATACTTAGAGTTACGGGGAATTCCACCCATCAAATTGAAGATCTATGAGTATATTTTCTAACTCATTAAACCGTTTGTCAATAAGACATTGGAATAGAGAGATATATGCATTTTTGCGAGACTACGCAAGCTGCTAAGTGACAAGTAGGTGTGTCACCTACTTGCTTAAATGAGATTCCGAAAATGGGCCAGTTCGGGTCATCCAAGGAGACATTTAAAGTCCTATTTAGTTCATATAATACACGTATAAGAGGGCACCATAACCAGACCTAAACCCCTGCAAACATCCTCCCAAATATTACACACAAACCCTAAGTGAATTTCTCTCCTTTTCAAGTTCTGGTTGTAGGTAAAACCTAGATTTGAAGAACCAAGATAGGAGCTGAGTTATTCAACAAATAAGGTAAGTTTACTGCTCTCTTTTATCCATTTTTTCTGCTGGATATGTATGTAAAGTCGTTCTATACGTGTAAGAACTCACGGGACGGTGATAGGAAGTCGTGAGTTCGAGTTATTCACTTGTAGCGGACTGTTTTGTGTTGCTGTTGGATTGCGTGTTTTACTACTATTTTATTGAGTTTTGGAGGAGGAAGGGTGTGGAGAAACACCACATAAATGCAGGGTGGTGGTCTGGTCATTCATCGTAACATTTTCGGGCTATTTGACACTACTACGGTGGTCGTTTTGTGTATGAAGAGATTGGGGTGTGTTGGGCTGTTTTGTAGTATTTTGTGGTGTATATAAGGTTGGAAAATAATGTATATATGTTGATATTGTTGTGTTATTGTGTTGTTAGTATTATCTTGAATTTGGAGGAAGTAAGGATTATAGGGGAGATGTTTTCCGTTTTAATACAAAATAAGTTTGTCGTTCATTGTGTGATAGTTGTACCTTTTGTAACTTAATGATAGTATTATTATCATTGTTGTAGATTAAGGTGCGAAGAGGTGAGTTCAACTTGGTGAGTGGAAAGATTGTGATAAGGTATGTTAAGGCTAAACCTTTTCTTCATTTTGGCATGATCCCGTAACTACATGAGTTTGATAACGAGACATAAAGAGAAGATTGCATTCCTGAACTTATGTGCATTATCCTAGTCTCATAAGTTACAGTATTCTCCCTTATCGGGACTTTATATTCAGTTAAGTATTGTTTTCTTCCAGTCAAGAGAGCAGAGGGTCTATATATATATATATATATATATATATATATAGAGCAGAGAGCCTATATATACAGTATTACAGTATTTTCATTACCATCGAGCTATAATCGATGGGCAGGCCCCTATTGGAAAACCTCTGATCAGATGGTAAGTTATATACCGAGCCTACTGTGGTCGAGCGTCTGTGAGCGAGCCTAGTTGGTCGAGATACCTAGCCTAGTATGGCCGAGTGCCTATGAGAGAGTCTACTATGGCCGAGCAGTTAAACATTTATTTTACTTACTATATTGAGAGAGTTGAGTCAGTATCAGCAGGTAAGTATATCTCCAGAACATCTTTGACTCCTAGTTACTTTCAATTATTATATTATCAGTTCATTTTTAGCTTTAAGTTATTTTATTGTCTTACATACTCGGTACATTATTCGTACTGACGTCCCTTTTCTAGGGACGCTGCATTTCATACGTGTAGGTTCAGATAGACAGACGGGTAGACCTCCTCAGTAGGTGTTGCCCGAGTTCAGCTTGATTGGTAAGCACTACGTCCTTCAGAGTTGCCGGATCTAGGGTTTTGTATACATATTGAGTATATATGTTATGGGTAGGTCAGGGCCCTGTTCCGATCACAATACATCCATCAGTAGAGGCTTGTAGACATATCCTGTCAGTTAGTGCAGTATGTTGGGCTTGTAGTCCTTGTATGTATATTTTGTTGGTTTGTCAGCTGTAGTAGTTATGATGGCCTTGTCGGCCCAACTTTATATTGATGTTTAGTCAGAGCTAGTTTCCGTTCAGTTTTATATTTTGTTTCGCAAATTGTCTTGCAATGTGGCACCATGGCCAAAGTATGGCATTGTATGTTCAGAGTCCCTCAGTCGCAAGTTGGTACACTAGGTTAAGTGAGGCACCGAGTTCCGGTCTCCCCCCCCCAACCAGGTTCGGGGAGTGACAATAACGAGACACTCGTTAGGGAATTTTATGCTGCATATGCTGCATCCAGGAACGCAGAACAGAAGAGAAACCGTAGATTCTTAGAATCTGTCTTAGTCAGAGGGGTTGAAATACTCTGTGATACCTCATCAATCAACGATATATATTTTGAAGAATGGGAGCCATGCACTGTAGAATTTGATGCAAAGATTGCAAACAAGGAATCCGAGCGTGCTTGGGTGGCCTCTGTCATAGCCAAGGGAACTCCATCCTAGATCGCTCCGCGCCAAAGAATTCACAAGAGGGATAATGTATGTAGCGTTCAAGGAGGGTACAGTCACTATATTCCCAAATATTCGTTCAACCTATCCCGAAGCCTATACTACAACCCTTAAAAAGTCCTTTGTGATCTACAACCAATTATTCCTGAGATAACATGAGTTAAAATAAGGGCAAGCATATGGATTGAAACTTGTAGCACTTAGCCTTCTTTCTGAGTGCAAGAGTGTCTGATTGTATCCCTTGTACATATTTGATGAGTTGGGGATTTTCTTTGATGTGAGCACGCGTGAATTGCAAGATTTAGCAGAATTTAGGTTTCTTGAAGTAGGATACAAGTGCATATCTAGTTGTGGGTAGCACTCTATCATTGCTCTTGAGGCTCAAAGTTTACAAACAGATTATTCGAATTGTTAAATGATCTTTGTCTTCAAAGAACAGTGAATAAAAGAAGTTACACGCTTGTTAGCTAACAGTCAGTACCATCAATAGTCACTACTGCTTTGTGATCTGTCGGAAGTAGATTAGTATTTGATAGGTTGACTTTGTTTTAGTTTCTTGAGGGTAAGCAAAAGTCTAAGTTGGGATTGTTGATGTGCCTTAGAATTGCGGCACTTTTGATACTAATTACATATACTTTAGCTCGTCTTTTAAAGCATTTTAAGTCATTTCTTATGTAGTTTTGGTGTGTTGCATAAAACCATACTTGAATAACCAAGAACATGGAAAAGATGGCAAAAACCCATAGAAGGGCAGAAATGCGGCAGGTTTGCGACCGCAAAAGTGATGTGCGGGCCGCAGACCATCCCAGTTCTGGGAGTAGATTTCACGGTCCATTGTGCGGTCGCATAATTATTGTGTGGACCACATAATGACCGCACAAATGCAAAAAGATTTTCTATGAAAATGACTTTGCGGTACCAAATGCGGTCGCAAAATCAATGTGCGGACCGCATAACAGAAATGCGATGGAAAACTGGAGAACTGGAAAATCAACTCTGCGAAGGAATTGAAGATATGTGAGCCGCAAAAGTGTTCTGCGACCCATTCTGCGGTCGCAGACCTGATCTGTAGGGTTAATTTTGTCAATTTTTGACCCCGTTAGCCCATTATAAATAGAATAACTAGGGTTTTGTGGGAGAGCTCGTCTGAAAAAGTGGCTGCACTTAGAGCATTGAATACACCATTATTTTGTAAGCTTTTGAAGAGAGAACCTTGTCATCTTTGTAAGCTTTATGACATTATTTATTGCTTTGTTCTTGGATTCTAGTATGTGTAGCTAGTTTTAAATACTAAGGTTGTGGATCCTAAATGGGTGTAATGTTAATGGGTGTTTACCATTGAATATATATATAATGGTTGGTTGGTATCTATTCATTTTTCACACTTCATTTATTGTTGATGGTTGCAAACATTGACTAATGACATTTTACTCTATCTTTACTTGGAAAAGTGGGTTAGGGTTTGGTAGAATTGAATAGCAAAAACTCAAGGCTTTAAACCTTGTTTAATAGAATCGCTTAGGTATAAGTGGGTTCTATTTGGCATATATTGGTTGTTTTTAACTGTAATTCTTTTATATTTGGGAAAATCTTAAAGAGAAAATACTACCTAATTATTGGGAAATATTGGGTAGTCATTTAGGAACCATTTGCATATTAAAGAGCTTTCCATTAATACCGATAGAATTACATTCCATTGATGGGGACCCAACCTTGGTTTCCTTAATTGAATTACTTACATTCTCGTAACAAAATAGTGTTCCTGATAATTCACAATCACAACACTCTCTTTTAAACTAACGGAGTACGATTGTGACTTAAGTCAGGTTTCACACTACTCAAGTAACCTTTTCACACTTATTCCTTGTGGGATTCGACCCCAACCTAGTTGGGTTATTATATTTGACATCGACCGCCTTACACCATTTATTTAGGTGTAATTTGAGCGTATCATTGGGCCGCAAAAATTTTAGGCAATCCGGGTCTTGTGGCCTAGGCCCCACCAGATGGCGGGGCCTATAGAGCAAAAAAAATCTGGGATTCGTGAGGAATTCCATTTCAATGGCCCTAAAACTCCAAAAAATGAGGAACAGTCATGACGAGGTGATGACTATTATTCCTTAGATACTATTTGATGGGCCAGCAAAATTTTAGGCGATTCGGGTCCGGTGGCCAGGGCCCCACAAGATGGTGTGGGTTGTAGAACACAAAAATTTGGGAATCAGGCAAAATTCTAGACTTAAGGCTCTAAAACGACCAAAAATGAGGAACAGTCATAGCGAGCCGGTGACTATTGTACCTTAGGTCTTTTTTTGATGGGCCTGCAAAATTTTAGGCAATCCAGGTACGATGGACCCTAGCCCCACCAGATGGTGTGGGCTATGGCACACGAAAATCTGGGAATCGGGCGATAAACTAGAATTACTCTCGATTCCTTAGGCCGAAAAAATTTTATGCTATCCGGGTCCGGTGGCACGGGCTCCACAAGATGGCGTGGTCTATTGCACATGAAAATTTAGGAATCAGGCGGAATTCTAGTTTTATGGCTCTAACATTATAAAAAATGAGGAATGGTCATGGTGAGGCTGTGATTAGTGTACCATAGGTCATTTTTTATGGACATGGATAATTTTAGGTAATCCAGGTCCGGTGGACCTGGGCCCCACCAGATGGCGTGGGCTATCCAGGTCTGATGGCCAGGGCATTACTAGATGGTGTGGGCTATAGCACACGAAAATCTAGGAATCTAGCGAAATTCAAGTATTATGGCCCTAAAACGCCAAAAACTGAGGAACAGGACTATTGTTCCTTAGGTTATTTTTGATGGACCAGCAAAATTTTAGGTGATCTGGGTCCGGTGCCCCAGGCATCACTAGATGACGTGGGCTACAACAAATGAAAATCTATGAATTGGGCGGAATTCTAGTTTTATGGCCCTAAAACGCCAAAAAAATGATGAACTATCATAGAGAGGCGGTGAATATTGTTCCTCAAGTCGTTGTTGATAGGCCGGAAAATTTTTAGGCGACCCGGATCGGCTGGCATGGGACACACTAGATGGTGTAGGCTATAGCACACGAAAATCTTAGAATCAAGCGGAATTCAACTTTTATGGCTCTAAAGTGATCAAAATGAGAAACGATCATGACGAGGCTGTGACTATTGTACCTTAGATCATTTTTGATGGGCCTGAAAAATTTTAGGCGATCCAGGTCCGGTGAACCTGGGCCCTACCAGATGGCGTCGGCTATAGCACATAAAAATCTAGGAATCGGGCGGAATTCTAGCTTTATGGCCCTAAAACGCCAAAAAAGGAGGAATGATCATGACGAGGCTGTGACTCTTGTACCTTAGATCATTTTTGATGGGCCTAAAAAATTTTAGGCGATCCAGGTCCGGTGGAGCTGGGCCCTACCAGATGGCGTGGGCTATAACACACGAAAATCTATGAAACGGGTGGAATTCCAGTTTTATGACCCTAAAACACCAAAAAAGGATGAATGGGACAATTTTTCCTTAGATCATTTTTGATGGGCCGGCAAAATTTTAGGCGATCCGGGTCCAGTGGCCTGGGCATCACCAGATGGTGTGGGCTATAGCAAATGAAAATCTATGAATCGGGTGATCCGGGCTATAGCAGATGAACGATCATGGCGAGGCGGTGAATATTGTTCCTTAGGTATTTTTTAATGGGCCGACAAAAATTTAGGCGATCCGGGTTTGGTGGCCCGGGCCCCACCAAATGGCGTGGGCTATAGGAGACGAATATCAAGGAATCAGGAGGATTTCTAGTTTTATGGCCCTAGAACGCCAAATATTTAGGAACGGTCGTGGCGAGGCGGTGACTATTGTTCCTTAGGTCATTTTTTATGGGCCGACAAAATTTTAGGCGATCCAGGTCGGGTGGCCAAGGCCCCACCAGCTGTCGTGGGCTATATCACACGAAAATCGAGTAATCGAACGGAATTCTAGTTTTATGGCCCTTAAATACTAAAAAATGAGGAACGATCATGGCGAGGCGTTGACTTTTATTCCCTGGGTCATTTTGATGGGCCGCAAAAATTTTAGGCGATCCGGGTCCGGTGGCACAGGCCCCACCAGATGGCGTGGGCTATAGCAACGAAAAACTAGAAATCAGGAGGAATTCCAGTTTTATGGCCCTAAAACGCCAAAAACAAGAAACGGTCATGGCGAGGCAGTGATTATTGTTTCTTAGGTCATTTTTGAAGAGTCGTCAAAATTTTGGGCAATCCAAGTCCGGTGGCCCGGGCATCACCAGATGGCGTGGGCTATAGAACATGAAAATATGAGAATCGGGCTAAATTCTAGTTTTACTGACTAAAATGCCAAAAACTGAGTAACTGTCATCGCTTGGCGGTGACTATTATTCTTACGGTCGTTTTCACTGGGCAGCAAAAATTTTAGGCGATCCGAGTCTGGTGGCCTAGGCCACACCAGATGGCGGGGCCTATAGAACACAAAAATCTGGGATTCGTGTGGAAATCCAATTTCATGGCCCTAAAACTCCAAAAACAACGAGGAACATTCATGACAAGGTGATGATTATTGTTCCTTAGATACTATTTGATGGGCCAGCAAAATTTTAGGTGATCTAGGTCTGGTGGTTAGGGCCCCACTAAATGGCGTGGCTTATAGCATACAAAAATCTAGAAATCAGGCAAAATTCTAGACTTACGGCTCTAAAATGACCAAAAACGAGGAACGGTCATGGAGAGGCGATGACTATTGTACCTTAGGTCATTTTTGATAGGCCTGCAAAATTTTAGGTGATCCAGGTATGATGGACCCTGGGCCCAACCAGATGGCGTGGGCTATGGCATACGAAAATCTGGAATCGGTGAAATTCTAGATTTATGGCTTTAAAATGATAAAGATGAGGAACGGTCATGGCGAGGCGGTGACTATTAAACCTTATGTCATTTTTTATGGGCCGTAAAAATTTTAGGCGATCCAGGTCCGGTGGCCCGGGCATCACTAGATGGCGTGAGCTATAACATATGAAAATCTAAGAATCGGGCAAAATTTCAGTTTTATGGCCCTAAAACGCTAAAAATGAGTAACGGTCATGGCGAGGCGATGCCTATTATTCTCCAAGTCAGTTTTGTTGGGCCGCAAAAAGTTTAGGTGATACCGGTCCGGTGTTCCGGGCCCCACCAGATGGCGTGGGCTACAGCGCACGAAAATCTGGATTCGGGAGGAATTCTAGTTTTATGGCCCTATATTTTCAAAATATGAGGAACTGTCAAAGCGAGGCGGTGACTTTTGTTACTTAGGTCATATTTGATTGGCTAGCAAAATTTTAAGCAATCCAGGTCCGATGGCCCGGGCCCCACCAAATAGCGTGGTTTATAGAAAACGAAAATATGGAAATCGGGAGGAATTCCAATTTTATGGCCCTAAAACGCCAAAACATGAGGAACGATCTTGGCGAGGTAGTGACTATTGTTCCTTAGGTCGTTTCTGATAGGACGGAAAAATTTTAGGCGATCCGTGCCTGGTGGCCTAAGCCCCACCAGATGGCGTGGGCTATAACACACGAAAATTTTGAAATCGGTGGAATTCCAGTTTTTTGGCCCTAGAACGTCAAAACATAAGGAACGGTAATGGCGAAACGGTGAATATTGTTCCTTAGGTTTTTATTAATAGTCCAGCAAAAACTTAGGCGATCCGGGTCCAATAGCCCGTGCCTCATCTGACGTCGTGGACTATAGGACACGAAAATCTGGAAATGGAGAGGAATTCTCGTTTATGGCCCTAAAGCGCCCAAAAAATGAGGAACTGTCATGGCGAGGTGGTGACTACTGTTCCTTAGGTCATTTTTATGGGTCGGAAAGTTTTAGGCAATCCGGGTCCGGTGGCCTAAGCCCCACTTGTGGCGTGGGCTATAAGCATACGAAAATCTAGGAATCAGGTGGAATTCCAGTTTTATGGCCCTAAAACACCAAAAAATGAGGAGTGGTCATGGCGAAGCAGTGAATATTGTTCCTTAGGTCTTTTTTAATAGGCGGGAAAAAATTTAAGCGATCCAGGTCTAGTGGCCTGGGGCCCACTAGATAGCGTGGGCTATATGACATGAAAATCTGGGAATCAGGAGGAATTGTAGTTTTATGGCCTTAAAACGCCAAACAATGAGGAACGGTCATGACGAGGCGGTCACTATTGTTTCTTAGGTTGTTTTTGGGCCGGTAAACTTTTAGGCAATCCGGGTCTAGTGTCCCGGGCTCCATCAGCTAGCGAGTGCTATAGCACACGAAAATTGAGAAATGGGGCAGAATTCCGGTTTTATGACCCTATAACGCCAAACAATAAGGAACCACTATGGTGAGGCGATAACTATAGTTCCTTAGGTCATTTTAGGGCCATAAACTGGAATTACTGTCGATTCCTTAGGCCGAAAATATTTTATGTGATCCGGGTCCGGTGGTACGGGCTCCAAAAGATTGCGCGGGCAATAGCACACGAAAATCTAAGAATCAGGCGGAATTCTTGTTTTATGGATCTAACATTATAAAAAATGAGGAATGGTCATTGTGAGGCGGTGATTAGTGTACCTTAGAACATTTTTTATGGGCATGCAAAATTTTAGGTTATCCAGGTCCGGTGGACCTGGGGCCCACCAGATGGCGTGGGCTATAGCGCACAAAAATCCGGATTCGGGAGGAATTCTAGTTTTATGGCCTTATATTTCCAAAAATCGAGGAACGATCATAGTGAAGTGGTGACTTTTGTTACTTAGGTCATATTTTATGGGCCAGCAAACTTTTAAGCGATCCGGGTCTAATGGCCCGGGCACCGCCAGATGGCGTGGTCTGTAGAAAATGAAAGTATGGAAATCGGGTGGAATTCACGTTTTTAGACCTTAAAACGCCAAAAAATGAGGAACGATCAAGGCGAGGCAGTGACTATTGATCCATAGGTCATTTTTTATAGGACGACAAAATTTAAGGCAATCTGGGTCTTGTGGCCTAAGCCCCACCAGATGACGTGGGCTATAACACACGAAAATTTAGAAATCGGGTGGAATTCTAGTTTTATGGCCCTAGAATTTCAAAAAATGAGGAACGGTAATGGCGAAGCAGTGAATATTGTTCCTTAGGTCTTTATTAATAGGCCGGCAAAAACATAGGTGATCCGGGGCTAATAGCCCGGGCCTCACCTGATGCCGTCGACTATAGGACACGTAAATCTAGAAATGGGGAGGAATTCTAGTTTATGGCCCTAAAACGCCCAAAAAATGAGGAACGGTCATGGTGAGGCGGTGATTACTGTTCCTTAGGTCGTTTTGATTGGTCGGGAAATTTTAGGCAATCCGGGTCCAGTGCCCAAGCCCCACTTGTGGCGTGGGCTATAAGCACACGAAAATCTGGGAATCAGGTGGAATTCCAGTTTAATGACCATAAAATGCCAAAATATTAGGAGTGGTCATAGCGAGGCGATGAATGTTGTTCCTTAGGTATTTTTTAATATGCCGACAAAATTTTAAGCGATCCAGGTCTGGTGGCTTGGGCCCCACCAGATAGTGTGGGCTATAGGACACGAAAATCTAGAAATCGGGAGGAATTATAGTTTTATGGCCCTAAAACGCCAAAAAATGAGGAACGGTCATGACGAGGCGGTCACTATTGTTCCTTAGGTCGTTTTTGATGCGCCAGCAAACTTTTAGGCGATCCGGGTCTGGTGTCCCGGGCCACACTAGCTAGCGTGGGCTGTAACACACGAAAATTAAGAAATCGAACAGAATTCCAGTTTTATGACCATATAACGCCAAAAAATAAGAAACGGTCATGGTGAGGTGATGACTATTGTTCCTTAGGTTGTTTAAGGGCCATAAACTGGAATTACTCTCGATTCCTTAGGCCGAAAATATTTTATGTGATCCAGGTCCGGTGGTACAGGCTCCACAAGATGGCGCGGGCTATAGCACACGAAAATCTAGGAATCGGGCGGAATTCTAGTTTTATGCATCTAACATTATAAAAAATGAGGAATGGTCTTGGCGAGGCGATGGTTAGTGTACCTTAGGTCATTTTTGATGGGCATGCAAAATTTTAGGCGATCCAAGTCCGGTGGACCTGGGCCCCACCAGATGGCGTGGGCTATAGCACACGAAAATCTAGAAATCTGGCAAAATTCTAGTTTTATGGCCCTAAAACGCCAAAAAATGAGGAACGTGACTATTGTTCCATCGATCATTTTTGGTGGGGCGAGAAAATTTTAGGCGATCCAGGTCTGATGGCCTGGGCATCACCGGATCACGTGATCTATAGCACATGAAAATCTAGCAGTCGAGCGGAATTCAAATATTATGGCCCTAAAATGCCAAAAAAGGAGGAACGAGACTATTGTTCCTTAGATCATTTTTAATGGGCCGGCAAACTTTTAGGCAATCCGGGTCCGGTGCCCCGGGCATTACCAGATGACGTGGGCTACAACAAATGAAAATCTGTGAATCGGCAAAATTCCAATTTTATGGCCCTAAAACGCCAAAACATGATGAACGATCATGGCGAGGCGGTGAATATTGTTTCTCAATTCGTTTTTGATGGCCGGAAAAATTTTAGGTGACCCGGGTCTGGTGGCATGGGACCCTCCAGATGGCATGGGCTATAGCACATGAAAATCTATGAATCAAACGGAATTCAACTTTTATGGCTCTAAAGTGATAAAAATGAGGAATGGTCATGACGAGGCGGTAACTATTGTACATTAGATCATTTTTGATGGGTCTGCAAAATTTTAGGTGGTCTAGGTCCGGTGGACCTGGGTCCTACCAGATGGCGTGGGCACACGAAAATCAAGGAATCGAGCGAAATTTTAGTTTTATGGCCCTAAAACGCCAAAAAATGAGGAACTGGACAATTGTTCCTTAGATAATTTTTGATGGGCCGGAAAAATTTTAGGCAATCCGGGAGGTGGCCCGGGCATTAGCAGATGGCGTGGGCTACTGCAATGGAAAATCTGTGAATCAGGCAAAATTCCAGTTTTATGGCCCTAAAATGTCAAAAAATGATGAACGATCATGACGAGGGGGTGAATATTGTTCCTTATGTATTTTTTAATAGGCCGACAAAAATTTAGGTGACCCGAGTTCGGTGGCCCGGGCCCCACCAGATAGTGCGGGCTATAGGACACGTAAATTTGGGAATCGGGAGAAATTCCAGTTTTATGGCCCTAAAACGCCAAAAAATGAGGAACGATCATGGAGAGGCGGTGACTATTGTTCCTTAGGTCGTTTCTTATAGGACAGCAAAATTTTAGGCGATCCGAGTCCCGTGGCCTAAGCCCCACCAGATGGCATAGGCTATAGCACACGAAAATTTGGAAATCAGGTGGAATTCAAGTTTTATGGCCCTAAAACGTCAAAATATGAGGAACGGTAATGGAGCAGCGGTGAATAGTGTACCTTAGATCTTTTTTAATAGGCCGGCAAAAACATAGGTGATCTGGGTCTAGTAGCCCGAGCCTCACTTGATGTCGTGGACAATAGGACACGAAAATCTGGAAATGGGGAGGAATCTTAGTTTATGGCCCTAAAACGGCCAAAACTATGAGGAACGGTCATGGCGAGGCGGTGACTACTGTTCCTTAGGTCGTTTCTGATAGGACGGCAAAATTTTAGGTGATCCGGGTCTGCTGACCTAAGCCGCACAAGATGGCAAGGGCTATAACATACAAAAATTTTGAAATCGGGAGGAATTCTAGTTTTATAGCCCTAAAACGCCAAAAAATGAGGAACGGATATGACGAGGCGGTCACTATATTTCCTTAGGTCATTTTTTATAGTCCGACAAACTGTTAGGTGATTCAGGTCTGGAGTCCCGGGCCCCACCAGCTAGCGTGGGCTATAGCACACAAAAATTGAGAAATCGGGCAGAATTCCAGTTTTATGACCCTATAACGCCAAAAAATAAGGAACGATCATGGTGAGGAGATGCCTATTGTTCCTTAGGTCATTTTAGGGCAACAAACTGGAACTACTCTCGATTCCTTAGGCTGAAATTATTTTATGTGATCCGGGTCCGGTGGTACGGGCTCCATAAGATGGCGTGGGCTATAGCATACGAAAATCTAGGAATCAAGCAGAATTCTAGTTTTATGGCTTTAACATTATAAAAAACAAGGAATGGTCATGGTGAGGCGGTGATTAGTGTACCTTAGGTCATTTTTGATGGGCATGCAAAATATTAGGCGATCCAGGTCCGGTGGACATGGGCCCCACTAGATGGCGTGGGCTATAGCTCACAAAAATCTGGGAATCTAGCGTATTCTAGTTTTATGGCCCTAAAACGCCAAAAAATGAGGAATGTGACTATTGTTCCTTAAGTCAATTTTGATTGGATGACAAAATTTTAGGCGATCCGTGTCTGATGGCCCAAGCATCACCAAATGGCGTGGGCTATAGCACACGAAAATCTATGAATCGAGCGAAATTCAAGTATTATGGCCCTAAAATGCCAAAAAATGAGGAACGAGACTATTGTTCCTTAGGTCATTTTTGATGAGACAGCAAAATTTTAGGCGATCCGGGTCCAGTGCCCCGGGCATCACCAGATGGCTTAGGCTACCACAAATGAAAATCTGTGAATCGGGCAAAATTCCAATTTTATGGGCTTAAAACGCCAAAAATTGATGATCGATCATGGTGAGGCAGTGAATATGGTGAGGCATCCCGGGTCTTTTGGCATGGGACCCATAAAATGCCAAAAAATGAGGAATGAGATAATTTTTCCTTAGATCATTTTTGATGGGCCGGCAAAATTTTAGATGTTCCGAGTCCGGTGGCCCGGCAAAATCACCATATGGAGTGGGCTACAACAAATGAAAAGTTGTGAATCGGGCGAAATTCCAGTTTTATGGCCCTAAAATGCCAAAAAATGATGAACGATCATGGTGAGGCACTGAATATTGTTCCTTATGTATTTATTAAGGACACGAAAAACTAGGAATTAGGAGGATTTCTAGTTTTATGGCCCTAAACGCCAAATATTTTAGGAACGGTTGTGGCGAGGCGGTGACTATTATTTCTTAGGTCATTTTTGATGGGTCGACAAAATTTTAGGCGATCCAGGTCGGATGGCCCGGGCATTACTAGATGGCGTGGGCTATAGCACACGAAAAACTAGGAATCGGGCGAAATTCAAGTATTATGGCCCATAAACGCCAAAAATGAGGAACGAGACTATTGGTCCTTAGGTCATTTTTGATGGGCCAGCAAAATTGGTCCGGTGCCCCGGGCATCACTAGATGGCGCGGGCTACAACAAATGAAAATCTGTGAATCGGGCGAAATTCCAGTTTTATGGCCTAAAATGCCAAAATTTGATGAATGATCATTGCGAGGCAGTTAATATTGTTCCTCATGTCGTTTATGATGGGCCAAAAAATATTTAGGCGACCAGGGTCTGGTGGCATGGGACCCACCAGATGGCGTGGGTTATAGCACACAAAAAACCCGGAATCAAGCGGAATTCAACTTTTATGGCTCTAAAGTGATAAAAATGAGGAACGGTCATGATGAGGCAGAGACTATTGTACCTTAGATAATTTTTGATGGGCCTGCTCAAGTTTAGGCGATCCAGTTTCGGTGGACCTGGGCCCTACCAGATGGCGTGGGCAATAGCACACAAAAATCTAGGAATTGGGCGGAATTCCAGTTTTTATGGCCCTAAAACGCCAAAAAGGAGGAACGGGGCAATTTTTACTTATATCATTTTTGTTGGGCTGGAAAAACTTTAGTCGATCTGGGTCTGGTAACCCGGGCATCACCAGATTGTGTGGGCTACAGCAAATGAAAATCTGTGAATCGGACGAAATTCCAGTTTTATGGCCCTAAAACGTCAAAAAGAGATGAACATTCATGGCAAGGTGGTGAATATTGTTCCTTAGGTATTTTTTAATGGGCCAACAAAAATTTAGGAGATCAGGGTTCGGTATCCCGGGCCCCACCAGATGGCGTGGGCTATAGGACACGAAAATCTGGGAATCAGAAGGAATTCCAATTTTATGGCCCTAAAATGCCAAAAAATGAGGAACGATCATGGCGAGGCAGTGACGATTGTTCCTTAGGTCATTTATGTTAGGACAGTAAAATTTTAGGTGATCCGGAACCGGTGACCTAAGCACCACCAGATGGCATGGGCCATAACACACAAAAATTTGGAAATCGTGTGGAATTCCAGTTTTATGGCCCTAGAACGTCAGAAAATGAGGGACAATAATGGCGAAGCGGTGCATATTGTTCCTTAGGACTTTTTAATAGGCTGGCAAAACCTTAGGAGATCCGGGTCCAGTAGCCTGGGCCTCACCTGATGCCGTGGGCTATAGAACACGAAAATCTGGTAATCGGGAGGAATTCTAGTTTTATGGCCCTAAAATGCCAAAAAATGAGGAATGGTCATGACGGGGCTGTCACTATTATTCCTTAGGTCATTGGTTTTGGGCCAACAAACTATTAGGCGATCCGTGTCTGGTGGCCCAGACCCCACCAGCTAACGTGGGCTATAGCACACAAAAATTGAGAAATCGTACAGAATTCCAGTTTTATGACCCTATAAATCCAAAACATAAGGAACGGTCATGGTGATGCGATGACTATTGTTCCTTAGGTCGTTTTAGGCCATAAACTGGAATTACTCTTGATTCGTTAGGCCAAAAAAATTTTATGTAATCCGAGTCCGGTGGTACGGGCTCCACAAGATGGCGTGGGCTATAGCACACGAAAATCTAGGAATCAGGCGGAATTCTAGTTTCATGGCTCTAACATTATAATAAACTAGGAATGGTCATGCCGAGGCGGTGATTAGTGTACCTTAGGTCATTTTTGATGGGCATGCAATATTTTAGGCAATCCAGGTCCGATGGACCTGGGCCCCACTAGATGGCATGGGCTATAGCATACGAAAATCTGGAAATCTAGCGAAATTCCAGTTTTATTGCCCTAAAATGCCAAAAAATGAGGAACGTGACTATTTTTCCTTAGGTCACTTTTGATGGGATGACAAAAGTTTAGGCGATCCGTGTCTGATGGCCTCGGCATCACCAGATGGCATGGGCTATAGAACACGAAAATATAGGAATCGGGTGAAATTCAAGTATTATGGCCCTAAAATGCCAAACACTGAGGAACGAGACTGTTGTTCCTAGGTCATTTTAGATGGGCCTACAAAAGTTTAGGCAATCCGGGTCTGGCCACCCAGGCATTACCAGGTGGCGTGGGCTATAACAACTGAAAATCTGTGAATCGGCAAAAATTCCAGTTTTATGGCCCTAATACGCCAAATAATGATGAACGATTTGGTGGCATGGGACCCACCAGATGGCGTGGGCTATAGCATACGAAAATCTAGGAATCAAGCGTAATTCAACGAGGCGGTGACTATTGTTCCTTAGATCATTTTTGATGGGCCTACAAAATATTAGGCAATCCAGGTCCGGTGGACCTGGGCCCTACCAGATGGCGTGGGCTATAACACACGAAAATCTATGAATCGGGCGGAATTCCTGTTTTATAGCCCTAAAATGCCAAAAAGGAGGAACGGGACACCTGTTCCTTAGATAATTTTTTATGGGCCGGCAATATTTTAGGCGATCCGGGTCCGGCGATCCGGGCATCACCAGATGGCGTGGGCTACAACAAATGAAAAATCTGTGAATTGGGCGAAATTCCAGTTTTATGGCCCTAAAACGTAAAGATTTGATGAACGATCATAGCGAGGCAGTGAATATTGTTCCTTAGGTCTTTTTTCATGGGCCGACAAAAATTTAGGCGATCCGGGTTCTGTGTCTCGGGCCCCACCAGATAGCGTGGGCTATAGGACACAAAAATTTGAGAATTAGGAGAAATTCTAGTTTTATGACCCTAAAACGCCTAATACTTTAGGAATGATCGTGGTGAGGCAGTGACTATAGTTCCTTTGGTCATTTTA
This sequence comes from Nicotiana tabacum, assembly GCF_000715075.1. Classification (NCBI taxonomy): domain Eukaryota; kingdom Viridiplantae; phylum Streptophyta; class Magnoliopsida; order Solanales; family Solanaceae; genus Nicotiana; species Nicotiana tabacum. Next base: position 7,588,470 of record NC_134092.1, on the reverse strand, counting down.
TATGGGACGACAAAATTCTTGGCGATCCGGGTCGGGTGGCCCAGGCCCCACCAGCTGGCTTGGGCTATATCACACGAAAATCGAGTAATCTGGCAGAATTCCAGTTTCATGGCGCTAAAATGCTAAAACCTGCAGAACGATCATGGCGAGGCGGTGACTATTGTTCCCTAGGTCATTTTGATGGGCTGCAAAAATTTTAGGCGATCCGGGTCCGGTGGAATAGGCCCCGCCAGATGGCGTGGGCTATAGTATACGAAAATCTAGAAATCAGGAGGAACTCCAATTTTATGGCCCTAAAATGCCAACAAACGAGAAACGGTCATGGCGAGGTGGTGATTATTGTTTCTTAGGTCATTTTTGATAGGTCGGCAAAATTTTGGGCAATCCAAGTCCGGTGCCCGGGGCACACCAGATGGCATGGGCTATAGCACATAAAAATATGAGAATAGGGCTAGGCGGTGACTATTGTTCTTAAGATCGTTTTCGCTAGGCCGCAAAAATTTTAGGCGATCTGGGTCTAGAGTCCTAGGCCCCGCCAGATGGCGGGGCCTATAGAACACAAAAATATGGGATTCATGAGGAATTCCAATTTCATGGCCCTAAAACTCCAAAAAATGAGGAACAGTCATGACGAGGCGATGATTATTGTTCCTCAGACACAATTTGATGGACTAGAAAAATTTTAGGCGATCCGGGTCCGGTGGCCAGGGCCCCACTAGATGGCGTGGGTTATAGCACACTAAAATATGGGAATCGGGAGAAATTCTAGAATTATGGCTCTAAAACGATCAAAAATAAGGAACGGTCATGGCGAGGCGGTGAGTATTGTACCTTAGGTCATTTTTGATGGGCCTGCAAAGTTTTAGGCGATCCAGGTACGATGGACCCTGGCCCAACCAGATGGCGTGGGCTTTGGCACACGAAAATCTAGGAATCGGGTGAAATTCTAGATTTATGGCTTTCAAAATGATAAAAAATGAGGAACGGTCATGGCGAGACGGTGACTATTAACCATCGATCATTTTTGATGGGCCGGAAAAAATTTAGGCGATCCGGGTCCGGTGGCCCGTGTATCACCGGATGGCGTGAGCTATACACATGAAAATCTGAGAATCAGGCAAAATTCTAGTTTTATGTCCTTAAAACTCCACAAAATGAGTAACGGTCATGACGAGGCGATGACTATTATTTTCTAGGTCAGTTTTGTTGGGCAGCAAACCTTTTAGGCGATACGGGTCCGGTGGCCCGGGCCACACCAGATGGCGTGGGCTATAGCGCACGAAAATCTGGGATTCGGGAGGAATTCTAGTTTTAAAGCCCTATATTTCCAAAAAAGGAGGAATGGTCATGGCGAGGCGGTGACTTCTGTTCCTTAGGTCATATTTGATGGGCCAACAAATTTTTAAGCGATCCGGGTCTGATAGCCTGGGCCCCACCAGATGGCGTGGTCTATAGAAAATGAAAATATGGAAATGGGGCGGAATTCCAGTTTTATGGCCCTAAAATGCCAAAATATGATGAACGATCATGGCAAGGCAGTGACTATTGTTCCTTAAGACGTTTATGATAGGACGACAAAATTTTGGGCGATCCGAGTCCGGTGGCCTAGGCCCCACCAGATGGCGTGGTCTATAGAAAATGAAAATATGGAAATCGGGCGGAATTCCAATTTTAGGGCCCTAAAACGCCAAAAAATGAGGAACGATCATGGAGAGGCAGGGACTATTATTCCTTAAGTCATTTATGATAGGACGGAAAAATTTTGTGCGATCCGAGTCCAGTGGCCTAGGCCCCACCAGATGGCGTGGGCTATAACACACGAAAATTTGGAAATCGGGTGGAATTCTAGTGTTTTGGCCCTAGAACTTCAAAAAATGAGAAACGGTAATGGCGAAGCCGTGAATATTGTTCCTAAGGTCTTTTTAAATAGGCTGGCAAAAACTTAGGTGATTCGGGTCAAGTAGCCCGGGCCTCACCTGATGCCGTGGACTATAGGACACGAAAATATAGAAATCAGGCGGAATTCTAGTTTGTGTCCCTAAAACGCCCAAACAATGAGGAACGGTCATGGCAAGGAGGTAAATTTAGGCAATCTGGGCCAGGCGGCCCAAGCCCAACTTGTGGCGTGAGCTATAAGCACATGAAAATCTGGAAATCTGGTGCAATTCCAGTTTTGTGGCCCTAAAATGCCAAACAATGAAGAATGGTCAAGGCGAGGCAGTGAATATTGTTCCTTAGATATTTTTTAATCGGCCGGCAAAACTTTAGGCGATCCAAGTCTGGTGGACCGGGCCCCACCAGATAGCGTGGGCTATAGGACACGAAAATCTGGGAATTGGGAGGAATTCTAGTTTTATGGCCTTAAAACGCCAAAAAATGACGCATGGTCATGACGAAGCAGTCACTATTGTTCCTTAGGTCATTTTTGATAAGCTGGCAAACTTTTACGCGATCGGGGTCTAGTGGATCGGGCCCCACCAGCTAGTGTGGGCTATAACACACGAAAATTGAGTAATCGGGCAGAATTCCAGTTTTATGACCCTTTAACGCCAAAAAATAAGGAACGGTCATGATGAGGCGATGACTATTGTTCCTTAGTCGTTTTAGGGCCATAAATAGGAATTACTGTCGATTCCTTAGGCCGAATAACCTTTATACGATCCGGGTCCGTTGGTACGAGCTCCACAAGATGGCGTGAGCTATAGCACACGAAAATTTAGGAATCAGTCGAAATTCTAGTTTCTGGCTCTAACATAATAAAAAATGAGGAATGGTCATGGCGAGGTGGTGATTAGTGTACCTTAGGTCATTTTTGCTGGGCATGCAAAATTTTAGGCGATCTAGGTCTGGTGGACCTGGGGGGCACCAGATGGCGTGGGCTATAGCAGACGAAAATCTAGGAATCTGGCGAAATTCCAATTTTATGGCCCTAAAACACCACAAAATGAGGAACGGGACTATTGTTCCTTAGGCCAGTTTTGATGGGATGATAAAATTTTAGGCGATCCGTGTCTGATGGCCCGGGCATTGCCAGATCGCGTGGGCTATAGCACACAAAAATCTAGGAATTAGCGAAATTCAAGTATTATGGCCCTAAAACGCCAAAACATGAGGAACGGGACTATTGTTCCTTAGGTCATTTTTGATGGGCCAACAAGATTTTAGGCGATCCGAGTCCGGTACCCCGGGCATCACCAGATGGTGTGGGCTATAACAAATGAAAATTTGTGAATCAGGCGAAATTCTAGTTTTATGGCCCTAAAATGCCAAAAAAATGATGAACGATCATGGAGAGGCGGTGAATATTGTTCCTCAGGTCGTTTATGATGAGCCGGAAAATTTTTAGGCGACCCGAGTCTGGTAGCATGGGACCCACCAGATGGCGTGGGCTATAGCACACGAAAATCTAGGAATCAAGCGTAATTCAACTTTTATGGCTCTAAAGTGATAAAACTAAGGAACAGTCATGACGAGGCTGTGGCTATTGTTCCTTAGATCATTTTTGATGGGCCTACAAAATTTTAGGCGATTCAGGTCCGGTGGACTAGGGCCCTACCAGATGGCGTGGGCTATAGCACACGAAAATCTAGGAATCAGGCAGAATTCCAGTTTTATGGCCCTAAAACACCAAAAAAAGGGGGAACGGGACACCTGTTCCTTAGATCATTTTTGATGGGCCAGCAAAATTTTAGGCGATTCAGGTCCGGTGGTCCGGGAATCACCAGATGGCGTGGGCTACAGCAAATGAAAAGTTTTGAATCGGGCGAAATTCAAGTTTTAAGGCCCTAAAACGCCAAAACACGATGAACGATCATGGTGAGGCGGTGAATATTGTTCCTTAGGTCTTTTTTAATGGGCCGACAAAAATTTAGGCGATCCAGGTTCGGTGGCCCGGGCCTCACCAGATGGCGTGGGCTATAGGACACGAAAATCTGGGAATCAAAAGGAATTCTAGTTTTATGGCCCTAAAACGCCAAATATTTTAGGAACGGTCGTGGCGAGGCGGTGACTATTGTTCCTTAGATTTTTTTTTTATGGGCCGAAAAACTTTTAGGCAATCTAAGATGGGTGGCCTTGGCCCCACTAACTGGCGTGGGCTATATCACACAAAAATCGAGTAATCGGGCGGAATTCAAGTTTTATGGACGTAAAACGCAAAAAATGAGGAACAATCATGGTGAGGTGGTAACTATTGTTCCCTAGGTAATTTTGATGGGCCGCAAAAATTTTAGGCGATCCGGTCCGGTGGCACAGGCCCACCAGATGGTGTGTGCTATAGCATACACAAATCTAGAAATCTGGAGGATTTCCAATTTTATGGCCCTAAAACCTCAAAAAACGAGAAACGGTTATAGCGAGGCTGTGATTAATTTTGCTTAGGTCATTTTTGATGGGCCGACAAAATTTTGGGTAATCCAAGTCTGGTGGCCCGGGCATCACCAGATGGCGTGAGCTATAGCATATGAAAATATGAGAATCGGGCGAAATTCCAGTTTTGTGGCCTAAAATGCCAAAAATGAGTAACTAACATGGCTAGGCGGTGACTATTGTTCTTAAGGTCATTTGCGTTGGGCCGCAAAAACTTTAGGCGACCCGGGTCTCATGGCCTATGCCCCCCATATGATGAGGTGATGACTATTGTTCCATAGATCTATTTGATGAGCCAGCAAAATTTTAGGTGATCCGGGTCTGGTGTCCAGTGCACGAAAAAATGAGGAACGGTAATAGCGAAGCGGTGAATATTATTCCTTAGGTCTTCTTTAATAGGTCGACAAAAACTTAGGCGATCCGGGTCCAGTAGCCCGAGTCTCACCTGATGTCGTGGACTATAGGACACAAAATCCTCGAAATCAGGAGGAATTCTAGGTTATGGCCCTAAAACACCCAAACAATGAGAAACGGTCATGGAGAGGCAGTGACTACTGTTCCTCATGTCGTTTTGATGGGTCGGAAAAATTTTAGGCAATCTGGGTCCGGTGACCCAAGCCCCACTTGTGGCATGGGTTATAAGCATACGAAAATCTGGGAATCAGGTGGAATTCCACTTTTATAACCCTAAAATGCCAAAACCTAAGGAGCGGTCATGGCGAGGTGGTGAATATTGTTACTTAGGTCTTTTTTAATAGACCGGAAAAAATTTATGCAATCCAGGTCCGGTGGCCCGGGCCCCACCAGATAATGGGGCTATAGGACACAAAAATCTGGGAATCGGGAGAAATTCTTATTTTATGGCCCTAAAACGCCAAAAAGTGAGGAACGGTCATGGCGAGGCGGTCACTATTTTTCATTAGGTCATTTTTGATGGGCCAGAAAAATTTTAGGCGATCCGAGTCTGGTGCCCCGGGCCTCACCAGCTAGCGTGGGCTATAGCACATGAAAATTGAGAAATCGGGCAGAATTCCAATTTTATAGCCGTATAACGCCAAAAAATAAGGAACGGGCACGGTGAGGCGATGACTATTGTTCCTTAGGTCATTTTAGGGCCATAAACTGGAATTACTCTCGATTCCTTAGGCCGAAAAACTTTTATGTGATCCGTGTCCAGTGGCATGGGCTCCAGAATATGGTGTGGGCAATAGCACACGAAAATTTAAGAATCAGGCAAAATTCTAGTTTTATGACTTTAACATTATAAAAAGCGAGGAATGGTCATGACGAGGCAGTGATTAGTGTACCTTAGGTCATATTTGATGGGCATGCAAAATTTTAGGCGATCCAGGTCTAGTGGACATATGCCCCACCAGATGGCGTGGGCTATAAGTACACAAAAATCTGGGAATCGAGCAAAGTTCCAGTTTTATTGCCCTAAAACCCCAAAAAATGAGGAACATGACTACTTTTCCTTAGGTCATTTTTGATGGGATGACAAATTTTTAGGCGATCCGTGTCTGATGGCTCGGGCATCACCAGATGGCATGGGCTATAGCACATGAAAATCTGGGAATTGGGCAAAATTCCAGTTTTATGGCCCTAAAACGCCAAAAAAGGAGGAATGAGACAATTGTTCCTTTGATCATTTTTGATGGGCCGGCAAAATTTTAGGAGATCCGGGTCCGGTGGCCCGGGCATCACCAGATGGCATGGTCTACAACACATGAAAATCTGTGAATCGGGCGAAATTCTAGTTTTATGGTCCTAAAATGCCAAAACGAGTAACAATCATAGTGAAGCAGTGAATATTGTTCCAAAGGTCATTTTTGATGGGCCGAAAAAATTTTAGGCGACTCGGGTCTGGTGGCATTGGACCCACCAGATGGAGTGGGCTATAGCACACTAAAATCTATGAACCAAACGGAATTCAACTTTTATGGCTCTAAAGTGATAAAAACAAGAAACGGTCATGATGAGTAGGTGACTATTGTACCTTAGATCATTTTTGATGGTCCCGAAAATTTTTAGGCGATCCAGGTCCGGTGGACTTGGGCCATACCAGATGGTGTGGGCTATAGCACACAAAAATCTAGGAATCGGGCGAAATTCCAGTTTTATGGCCCTAAAACGCCAAAAAAGGAGGAACGAGACAATTGTTCCTTTGATCATTTTTGCTGGGCCGGCAAAATTTTAGGAGATCCGGGTCCGGTGGCCCGGGCATCACCAGATGGCATGGTCTACAGCACATGAAAATCTGTGAATCGGGCGAAATTCTAGTTTTATGGTCCTAAAATGCCAAAACGAGTAACAATCATAGTGAGGCAGTGAATATTGTTCCAAAGGTCATTTTTGATGGGCCGAAAAAATTTTAGGCGACTCGGGTCTGGTGGCATTAGACCCACCAGATGGCGTGGGCTATAGCACATTAAAATCTAGGAACCAAACGGAATTCAACTTTTATGGCTCTAAAGTGATAAAAACAAGGAACGGTCATGATGAGGAGGTGACTATTGTACCTTAGATCATTTTTGATGGTCCCAAAAATTTTTAGGTGATCCAGGTCCGGTGGACTTGGGCCATACCAGATGGTGTGGGCTATAGCACACAAAAATCTAGGAATCGGGCGAAATTCCAGTTTATGGCCCTAAAACGCCAAAAAAGGAGGAACGAGACAATTGTTCCTTAGATCATTTTTGATGGGCCGGAAAAATTTTAGGAGATCCGGGTCCGGTAGCCTGGGCATCACCAGATGGCGTGGGCTACAGCAAATGAAAATATGTGAATCGGGCAAAATTCAAGTTTTATGGCCGTAAAACGCCAAAACACGATGAACGATCATGGCGAGGCGGTGAATTTTGTTCCTTAGGTCTTTATTAATGGGCCGACGAAAATTTAGGCAATCCCGGTTCGGTGGTCTAGGCCCCACTAGAAGACATGGGCTATAGCACACAAAAATCTATGAATCATGAGGAATTCTAGTTTTATGGCCCTAAAACGCCAAGTATTTTAGGAATGGTCGTGGCGAGGTGGTGACTATTGTTCCTTAAGTCATTTTTGATGGGCCGACAAAGTTTTAGGCTATCTGGGTTGGGTTGCCCGGGTCCCACCAACTGGCGTGGGCTATATCAGACGAATATCGAGTTATCGAGTGAAATTCCAGTTTTATGACCCTAAAATGCTAAAACAATAAGGAACGATCAAGGAGAAGCGGTGACTATTGTTCCCTAGGTCATTTTGATGGGCCGCAAAAATTTTAGATAATTTGAGTCTGGTGGCACAGGCCCACCAGATGGCGTGGGCTATAGCATACGAAAATCTAGAAATCATGAGGAATTCTAGTTTTATGGCCCTAAAATGCCAAAAAATAAGAAACGGTCATGGCGAGGCGGTGATTATTGTTTCTTAGGTCATTTTTGATGGGCCAATAAAATTTTGGGCGATCCGAGTTCGGTGGCCTAGGCATCACCAGATGGCGTGGGCTATAGCATATTAAAATATGAGAATCGGGCAAAATTCCAATTTTATGGCCTAAATTGCCAAAAAAAAAAGGTTAACGGTCATGGCGAGGCGGTGACTAATATTTCTTAGGTCGTTTATGATGGAACGGAAAAATATTAGGCGATTCGGGTCCGGTTGCCTAAGCCCCACCAGATGGCGTGTGCTATAACGCACGAAAATTTGAAAATCGGGTGGAATTCCAGTTTTATAGCCCTAGAACGTCAAAAATGAGGAACAGTAATGGAAAAGCGGGGAATATTGTTCCTTAGGTATTTTTTTTAATAGGCCGACAAAAACGAAGGCGATCCGTGTCCAGTAGCCCGGGCCTCACCAGATGTCGTGGACTATGGACACGAAAATCTCGAAATTGGGAAGAATTCTAGTTTATGGCCCTAAAACGCACAAAAAATGAGGAACGGTCATGGCGAGACGGTGATTACTGTTCCTTAGGTCGTTTTGATCGGTCAGAAAAAATTTAGGCAATCCGGGTCCGATGGCCCAAGCACCACTTGTGGCTTCGGCTATAAGCACACGAAAATCTAGGAATCAGGTGGAATTCCAGTTTTATGGCCCTAAAACGCCAAAAGATGAGAAGCGGTCATGGCGAGATGGTGAGTATTGTTCCATAGGTATTTTTTAATAGGCTGGCAATAATTCCGGCGATCCAGGTTTGGTGGCCCATGCCCCACCAGATAATGTGGGCTATTGGACACGAAAATTTGGGAATCAGAAGGAATTCTAGTTTTATGGCCCTAAAACGCCAAAAACTAAGGAACGATCATGGCGAGGCGGTCACTATTGTTCCTTAGGTCATTTTTGATGGGCCGGCAAAATTTTAGGCGATCCGGGTCTGGTGGCCCAGGCCCCACTAGCTAGCGTGGGCTATAGCATACGAAAATAGAGAAATCGGGCAGAATTATAGTTTTATGACCCTATAATGCCAAATAATAAGGAACGGTCATGGTGATGCGATGACTATTGTTCCTTAGGTCATTTTAGGGCCATAAACAGGAATTACTCTTGATTCCTTAGGATGAAAAACTTTTATGTGATCGGAGTCCGATGGCACGGGCTCCACAAGATAGCACATGAAAATCTAGGAATCAGGCAAAATTCTAGTTTTATGGCTCTAACATTATGAAAAATGAGGAATCATTGTGGCGAGGCGGTGATTAGTGTATCTTAGGTCATTTTGGATCGACATGCAAAATTTTAGGCGATCCGGGTCCGGTGGACCTAGGCCCCACCAGATGGTGTGAGCTATAGCACATGAAAATCTAAAAATCAGGCGAAATTCCAGTTTTATGGCCCTAAAACGCCAAAAATGAGGAACGAGACTATTGTTCCTTAGGTCATTTTTTATGGGACGATAAAATTTTAGCCGATCCAGGTCTGATGGCCCGGGCATCACCAGATGGCGTGGGCTATAGCACATGAAAATCTGGGAATTGGGCAAAATTCCAGTTTTATGACCCTAAAACACCAGAACTGGAGGAATGAGACAATTTTTCCTTAGATCATTTTTGATGGGCAGGCAAAATTTTAGGAGATCCGTATCCGGTGGACCGGGCATCACCAGATGGTGTGGCTACAACACATGAAAATCTGCGCATCAGGCAAAATTCCAGTCTAATGGCCCTAAAATGCCAAAACGAGTAACAGTCATTTTGAGGCAGTGAATATTGTTCCAAAGGTCATTTTTGATGGGCCGGAAAAATTTTAGGCGACCCAGGTCTAGTGGCATGGGACCCACTAGATGGCGTGGGATATAGCACACGAAAATCTAGGAATCAAGCAGAATTCAACTTTTATGGCTCTAAAGTGATAAAAACAAGGAACGGTCAGGACGAGGAGGTGACTTTGTACCTTAGATCGTTTTGATGGACTTGAAAACTTTTAGGCGATCCAGGTCTGGTGGACCTGGGCCATACCAGATGGCGTGGGCTATAGCACACGAGAATTTAAAAATCAGGCGAAATTCCAGTTTTATGGCCCTAAAATGCCAAAAAATGAGGAACGGGACTATTGTTCCTTAGTTCATTTTTGATGGGCAAGAAAACATTTTGGCGATCCGGGTCCGGTGCCCCGGGCATCACCAGATGGCATAGGCTATAACACATGAAAATATGAGCATCAGGCGAAATTCCAGTTTTATGGCCCTAAAACGCTAAAATTTGATGAACGATCGTGGCGAGGCGGTGAATATTGTTCCTCGGGTTGGTTTTGATGGGCGGGAGAATTTGTTTGGCGACCCGGGTCTGGTGTCATGGGACTCGCCATATGGCCTGGGCTATAGCACACGAAAATCTAGGAATCAAGCGGAATTCAACTTTTATTGCTCTAAAGTGATAAAAATAAGGAACGGTCATGATGAGGCGGTGACTATTGTACCTTAGATTGTTTTTGATGGGCCTAAAAATTTTTAGGCGATCCAGGTCCGGTGGACCTGGGCCCTACTAGATGGTGTGGGCTATAGCACACGAAAATCTGGGAATCGGGCAGAATTACAGTTGTCTGGACCTAAAACACCAAAAAAGGAGGAACAAGACTATTGTTCCTTAGGTCATTTTCGATGGGCCAGCAAACTTTTAGGTGATTCGGGTCTGGTGGCCTGGGCATCACCATATGGCGTGGGCTACTGCAAGTGAAAATTTGTGAATCGGGCAAAATTCCAGTTTTATGGCTGTAAAATGCCAAAATATAATGAACGATCATGGCGAGGCGGTGAATATTTTTCCTTAGGTCTTTTTTAATGGGCTGACAAACATTTAGGCGATCTGTGTTTGGTGGCCTGGGCCCAACCAGATGGCGTGGGCTATAGGACACGAAAATTTGTGATTCAGGAGGAATTCTAGTTTTATGGCTCTAAAACGACAAATATTTTAGGAACGGTCGTGGCGAGGAGGTGAATATTGTTCCTTAGGTCATTTTTGATGGGGAAACAAAATTTTAGGCGATCCGGGTCGGGTAATCGGGCAGAATTCTAGTTTTATGGCCCTAAAGCGCTTAAACAATAGAGAACGATCATGGCAAAAATCTGAGTAACGGTCATGGCTAGGCGGTGACTATTGTTCTTAAGGTTCTTTTCGTTGGGCCGTAAAAAGTTTAGATGATCCAGGTCTGGTTCCTTGAGGCCCACCAAATGGCGTGGGCTATAGAACACAACAATTTGGGATTCTGAGGAATTCCAGTTTCATGGCCCTAAAACTCCAACAAACAAGGAACAGTCATGACGAGGCGATGACTATTTTTCCTTCGATACTATTTGATGGGCAAGTAAAATTTTAGGCGATCCGGGTCCGGTGGCCAGGGCCCCACTAGATGGCGTGGGTTATAGCACACACAAATCTAGGAATTAGGCAAAATTCTAGACTTACGGCTCTAAAACGAGGAACGGTCATGGAGAGGCGGTGATGATTGTACCTTAAGTTATTTTTGATGGGCCTGTAAAACTAGGCGATCCAGGTATGATGGACCTGGGCCCCACCAAATTGCGTGGGCTATGGCACACGAAAATCTGGGAATTGGGTGAAATTATAGACTTATGGCTCTAAAATGATAAAAAAAAATGAGGAAAGGTCATGGCGAGGTGGTGACTATTAAACCTTTGGTCATTTTGGATGGGCCGGCAAACTTTTAGGCAATCCGGGTCCGGTGGCCCGGGCGTCACCAGATGGCGTGGGCTTATAGCACATGAAAATCTGAGAATCGGGCGAAATTCCAATGTTATGGCCCTAAAACGCCAAAAAATGAGTAACGGTCATGGCGAGGCGATGACTATTATTCTTCAAATCATTTTTGTTGGGCCTTAAAAAATTTTATGTGATCTGGTTCCAGTGGCACGGGCCCCACCAGAAGGCTTGGGCTATATTTCAAAAAATGAGGAACGGTCCCCGCGAGGCGATGACTTCTGTTCCTTAGGTCGTATTTGAAAGTCCAGCAAAGTTTTAAGCGATCTGGGTCTGATGGCCCGGGGCCACCAAATGGCGTGGTCTATAGAAAATGAAAATATGGAAATCGGGTGGAATTCCAGTTTTATGGCCATAAAACGCCAAAAATGAGGAACGGTCATGGTGAGGCGGTGACTATTTTTCCTTAGGTCGTTTTTGATGGAACAGAATAATTTTATGCGATTCGGGTCCGGTGGCCAAAGCCCCACCAGATGGCGTGGGCTATAACACATGAAAATCTGGAATTTGGGAGGAATTCTAGTTTATGGCCCTAAAACACCCAAAAACTGAGGAACGGTCTCGACGATGACTACTAATCCTTAGGTCGTTTTGATGGGTCGGAAAAACTTTAGGCAATCCGGGTCCTGTGGCCCAAGCCCCACTTGTGGCGTAGGCTATAAGCACACGAAAATTTCAAAATCGGGTGAAATTCTAGTTTTATGTCCCTAAAACGCCAAACAATGAGGAGCGGTCATGGCGAGGCAGTGAATATTGTTCCTTAGGTCTTTTTTCATGGGCCAGCAAAATTTTAGGCGATCTAGGTCTGTTGTCCCGAGCCCCACCAGCTAGCGTGGGCAATAGCCCACGCAAATTGAGGAATCGGGCAGAATTCAAGTTTTATGACCCTATAACGCCAAAAAATAAGGAACGGTCATGATGAGGCAGTGACTATTGTTCCTTAGGTCGTTTTAAGGCCATAAACTGGAATTACTCTTGATTCCTTAGGCCGAAAAACTTTTATGTGATCCGGGTCCGATGGGATGGGCTCCAAAAGATGGCGTGGGCTATAGCACATGAAAATCTAGGAATCAGGCAGAATTGTAGTTTTATGATTCTAACATTATAAAAAAACGAGGAATAGTCATGGCGAGCATGTTGGAATTCTAGTTTTATGGCCCTAAAACGCCAAAAATAGAGGAAAGGTCATGGAGATGCGGTGAATATTGTTCCTTAGGACTTTTTTAATAGGCCGACAAAACTTTAGGCGATCTAGGTCCGCTGGCCCAGGTGCCACCAGATAGCGTGGGCTATATAGGACAAGAAAATTTGGGAATAACGAGAATTTCTAGTTAATGGCCCTAAAACACCAAAAAGAGGCACTGTCATGGCCAGGAAGTGACTATTGCTCCTTAGGTTATTTTTTATTGGCCGGAAAAATTTTAGTCGACTCGGGTCCGGTGGCCAGGCCCCACCAGATGGCGTGGGTTACATCACACGAAAATCGAGAAATCAGGCGGAATTCCAATTTTATGGCCCTAAAACGTTTAAAATAAGGAACGGTAATGGCGAGGCAGTGAATATTGTTCCTTAGGTATTTTTTTAATTGGCCAGCAAAATATTTAGGCAATCCGGATCCAGTGTCTCGGGCCTCACCAAATGGCGTGGGCTAAAGGACACGAAAATCTGGGAATTGGGAAGAATTTGAATTTATGGCCGTAAAATGATTAAAAAAGAAGAACGGTAATGAAGAAGCAGTGACTATTGTACCTTAAATCATTTTTAATGGGCCTGCAAAATTTTAGCGATCCAGGTCTGGTGGACTTGGGCCCCACCAGATGGCGTGGGCTATAGCACACGAAAATCTGGGAATTGGGCGAAATTCCAGTTTTATGGCCCTAAAACGTCCCAATAAGAGGAACGGGACTATTGTTCCTTAGGTCATTTTTGATGGGCCGGGCAAAATTTTAGTGGACCCATGTTCGGTGGCCTAAGCCCCACCAGTGGTGTGCGCTATAAGCAAAAGAAAATCTCGAAATCGGTTGGTATTCCAATTTTATGGCCCTAAAACGCCAAAAAATGAGGAAAGGACAAGGAGAGGCGGTGAATATTGTTCCTTAGCTCTTTTTAATGGGCCGACAAAAATTTAGACAATCCGGGTCCGCTGGCCCGGGTCCGCTGGCCCGGGTCCTACCATATAGCGTGGGCTATATAGGACACGAAAATCTGGAAATCGGGAGAGATTCTAGTTTATTGCCCTAAATTACCAAAAAAGAGAAATGGTCATGGCGAGGCGGCGACTATAATTTATTGTACTTTTATTGTGTTTGAGCTTTAATCGCTAGTGTTTTGTGCTTATTGCGTGTTTTATGCCTTGTATGAGTGATTCCGATCTATGTAGATATATGGAACTAATTCGAGCTATTTGGAGCTTTGAAGTCTGAGTAAAAATCCAAGGGATTAAGTCGAGATCACACTCGGGGGTCGAAAAGCACATCTAGATATCAAAAAGCGAGGAAATTTCTGTACTCTGAGCGAAGCCCACAGCCGCGGCGCGTATGGCGCCGCGCATGTGTATTTTTTTGCTGCCTTAAAATTTACAGATCCAATGTCCTATTTCGAATATGAGAAGGTGATTTCGTCTGGGCCCGACCCTACTTAGTATAAATACATGGAAAAATGTTATTTTCTAGACTTTTTACATATTGGAGACCTAAGGAGGCTAAGGAGGAGTTGGAGAAGCAAAGCACAAGGAGTTCATCATTCAATCCTCACTCAAGACCCGAGTTTGGATTGTTTTATGTTTTCCTTTACTTTAAACATATTTGTGATGAATTGCTCCATGTCTATGGAATAGTTCCTTTAGGGGTTTGATGGGTTTGGTGTATTGATATTTTTTTGTGGATTATAACTCTAGTTTTATGTATTGAATCATTTAATTGTTGCATCTTTATTCATATGTTCATATAATCGAGAGAGGCATAACTTGTGATATCTTGGCATTATCTTGTTGGTTGAGTTCATTAATTCTTTTTAGTAATCGAAAGAGGCTAATTGAATCATTGATTAAATCTAGTTAGGAGGATAATCGAGAGAGGTTCTCCTAAATACCAATCCATAACGCATTCTTGCATATCTTCACAGAGCTTAAAATGGTTCATACTGAGTGATTGAGACTTAATCTAGAGAGGAGTTTCTACTAAGCAGTTGTAGTGATAATTAAGTGAATTCGAGAGACTCACTTGAACATTAGAAGTGAATTATCTAGAGTTAAATCCCAGATAATTATTTTGCACCTATCCTATCGAAACCCTATTTTCTCCCATTGATATCTTGCTTTTCTTAGTCCTTACTTCGATTGTCATTAGTCAATTAGCTCTAGATTATTAGTTAATTTTAGCATTAATCACATACATCTAAATTGCTGATCATTTTGGATAGCAATCTAGCTACAAACTACGATAATACTGTTTAACTCCAATCCCTGTGAATACAATATTATATTATACTATATTCGACTAGCGAGCATATTTAACTATGTGTTTTGCGCTCGTCAAAATTTGGCGTTGTTGTCGGGGATTGGCTATCAATATTGTTTGAAGTAGTTTGTAGTTCTAATTCAAGAATTTTTATTTTTATTTTTATTTTATTTTTCTCTTTTTACGTTTGGTGTTCTTTGGCTGTGTGCAGGTTACAGTTGGAGGTTGGTGCATGACTCGAACTTCTGTGAAGGAAGTGCTAGCATAGGAGCCAGAGATAGAAAAACAACTACGACAGCCGAGAAAGGAAAGAAATTTCACCGAGACATCAGAAAAGGTTGGGCAATCCTCAACTAAAGAAATTATGGCTGGAAACGGTGATGATGATGTGGATTTGGTTGCAAGAGAGGAAGCCCAACGAAGAGAACAAGCTGCAAGGATGCTAAGAAAGCAGCTATTAGAGACAGACAGCTTATCTACGAAGAAGAAAGGGGTCGTAGAATTGCTCAAAATAGCCTTTGGATGCAGATTAGTTCGGAAATATAGCTCCCATGCCTGGGAGACCATTTGGCGATTATGCTAGACCGGTCTATAATCAAGGTTTATCAAATGTTAGACCACCTCCAATTGCAACTAATAATTTCAAGTTGAAGCAAGGGTGGCTCCAAACCCTTCAAAATTGCTATGTCTTCAGGGGGAAGATGAACGAAGATCCAAACAACCATCTAATGGACTTCGAGGAGATTATGAACACCTTTCAATATAATGGTGTGTCACAAGATGCAGTTTACCTAAGGTAATTCCGTTTCACACTCAAAGATGATGCAAAGCAGTGGCTTCGAAGCTTACCTAATGGATCGATTCGAACATGGGATGAAATGACCAGAAAATTTCTTGATAAATATTTCTCATTAGCTAAAACGGTCAGGTTTAGAAGAGAGATCCATAACTTCTACCAGAAAGATACTGAGACTGTGTTTGAAGCTTGGGAGAGGTTTAAGGAAATAGTCAGGAAGTGTCAACATAGCGGAATTAAACTCTGGATGCAACTCCAGGACTTTTGGGATGGATTGACACCGGCCTCACGTAGAACATTGAGCAATGCAATTGGAGGCCCATTGATGAAGAAGACTCCAAAGGAGATAGTCACAATTCTTGATGAGTTGTCTGAAGATGCAAATAAGTGGCCTTCTGAGAGTGCTGAAAGAAGAAGATCAACAGGTGTTCACCAGGTTGATGCTAACACATCTATGCAAGTACAACTTGATGCTATGGCTAAAGAAATACGAAAGCTGGTCTTAGCTACAATACAAAGTGAGCCTCATGCAGCTTGTGATATATGTGGAAGAGCACATCTTACTCATGAATGTCAAGCATCAACTGAAGAAGTGAATACTGTGGGAAATTATAATGCAATGGGTCAGAGGCACTCCGATTTTTCATGGAGTTTGCCTGGAGGTACTGCAAATGCATGGCAACAAAATAACTCTAGACCTCAGGGACAAGGAGCTCCAGCCTTCCAAAATCAGCAGAGGCAACAATTTCAGCCTCAACAGTCCAATTAGCCTAGTCTAGAAGATCTCATGAAGGCCTTCATTCTGAAAACTGATGAGAGGCTTGGAACTTATAGCGTAGCTATACGGGAACATGAAGCACTTATCAAAGAAATAGGTACTGGTTTTCGAAACATGGAAAGACAGTTTGGGAAGCTAGCTACTCTATTATCTGAGAGGATTACAGGAACTCTCCCTGATGATACTGAGAGAAATCCCAAAGAAACAGTAAATGTTGTGACCTTGAGATGTGGGCAAGTGTTGAAAGATCCCACCCCGATCCAACAAGAGGTGATACTTGAAAAAGAAAGTGTGGAGCAACTGAAGAAGAAGAAGAAGAAGAAGAAGAAGAAGAAGAAGAAGAAGAAGAAGAAGAAGAAGAAGAAGAAGAAGAAGAAGAAGAAGAAGAAGAAGAAGAAGAAGAAGAAGAAGAAGAAGAAGAAGAAGAAGAAGAAGAAGAAGAAGAAGAAGAAGAAGAAGAAGGAGAAGAAGAAAAAGAAGGAGAAGGAGAAGAAGAAGAAGAAGAAGAAGAAGAAGAAGAAGAAGAATGAGAAGAAGAAGAAGGAGAAGGAGAAGAAGAAGAAGAAGAAGAAGAAGAAGAAGAAGAAGAAGAAGAAGAAGAAGAAGAAGAAGAAGAAGAAGAAGAAGAAGAAGGAGAAGAAGGAGAGGAAGAAGAAGCATAAAAAGGAAGAAAAGGAACCTGAGGAGAGCAAACATATGCCTGGTCGAAATCCCAAAGAAACAGTAAATGTTGTGACCTTGAGATGTGGGTAAGTGTTGAAAGATCCCACCCCGATCCAACAAGAGGTGATACTTGAAAAAGAAAGTGGGGAGCAACTGAAGAATGATGTTGATAAAAAGAAGAAAGGCCTGATGAAAAAAGAAGAAGGAAGAAAAATCAAGAAGAGAGGAACCTGAGGAGAGCAAACATATGCCTGGTCTACCTTTTCCTCAAAAGCTATATAGAGAAAAGCTGGACAAGAAATTTGAGAGATTTTTGGATATGCTGAAACATGTTAATGTAGATTTTCCATTCACACAAGTCCTCTCCCAAATGCTAGCTTATGCCAAATTCTTAAAGGATATCCTAGCAAAAAAGAGGAAAATTGAGGAGACTTCAATGGTGAAGCTCACGGAGCATTGCAGCACTATATTGCAAAATAAACTTCCACAAAAGTGTGGAGATCCAGGGAGTTTTACTATACCTTGCTCTTTAGGCTCTATTATGTTTGATAAATCTTTATGTAATTATGCTGCCTCAATTAACTTATTGCCTCTATCTATTTATAGGAAGCTGCAGAAGGAGATTAGAGAGATAAGGTCAGTACCAATATCGTTGCAGCTGGCAGACCAAATTACTTTAATTCCCGAGGGGATAGTGGAAGATGTTTTAATTCTGGTAGATATGTTTGTATTTCCTGTAGACATTATAGTAGTGAATATGAGAAGAACAAGGAGGTCCCCCTCATCCTAGGAAGACCATTCTTAGAAATAGGCGGAGTAATATTAGATGTACACGAGTGAAAGCTCATGCTTAGAGTGGGTGAGGAGACTGTAAATTTCGAGATGAATGTAGAAACGGGGGTGAAAAAAGAGAATCCAGTTGCAAGTGTTGAGTGGAAAGTGAAGGGCTCAAAAGAGAAGGCTGCAGCTAGTGAGAAAGATAAGTGTGGGGTGCACCCCAAAAAGTATTAGAAGAATCTATCTGCATGGATGTGAGCATTAGTTCGAAGGCAAGGAATGGATCCCGACTTCGACTCAACTAGATATTCAGGGAAGTTTCGTATACCTTATGCTTTTTACTTATGTGTCATGGGGATATGCCACAACTTAAAGTGTGGGGTGGGGGATAATTGTATGTTGTATGTATATGTGTTAGTTTTGTTAGTTGTTAGTAGTTGGCAATAGAAAAAATTGAAAAAAAAAATTGAAAATATTTTGATTTTTCCCGACGAAGGATATCATTCAACGGGTTTATTGAGAGAGTAAAGTCTAAAGAAAAAGACAAAAAGATTTTCTTTGTTATGTAGTGTAATAATTCCTCCTTGGTTTTTCTTTGTTTTGCTGTTCTCTTCCAAGTGTTTTGTTTGAATCGGGTGTAGTTAGTTTTTATTTTTGTTAGGAGTAGGAAACCTTGCGCTATGATTTGAATTAAAAGCAATATCTCTTAACTTTATTATGCTTTGAGAATAGTGAGTGATTTAGTGTGATGCTTAGGCTCAGTTTTTGACTCTTGTATAAGTACCTTAAATTGTATGATCTTAACTTTGCTTAACTGCTTTGACTAGAGTGTCTCGATGAGTCCGATCCTGAGTGAGTTATCTGCCATGTGGGTGTGAGGTTTTGTGTATTCTGTGCATTGCATTTGATGTTTAGAACTTGCCCTGTGCGTGTGCAAAGCAAAATAGTACTTTTGTTTAGTCTTGGAAGTGATATAGGCGTTTCTTTGTTAAGCCAGTTATATGCTTTTGCCCACCTAATTGTTATGTATCTTAGTTAACCACGTTGAGCGTGTAATCCTATTCCTTTGGCAACCACATTACAAGCCTTACCCATTTGTTTGAATTGACTATCTATGTGAACCTTGTACCTCTCGTGAGCACTTGAATTTGTTATGAACTTTGTAAAAGTTAAAGTGTAGGGTGGTTGGTTTGGCTTTTGAGTTGAACTAATGAAATAAGGAGAAAGGTGAACTGTTTTGAAAACCTAAGAGCCACTTGACTTGAAACAAAAGAGGAAACAATGTTGTATTATTGTGCAAAATATTCTGTGATAGTGGTGACTCTTGATGTAGTGGTCCTTAAAGAAGTAGGGAGTTAACGTATATTGATATAAATGTGGAATATGGTTTGACATAAGTGTGGGGTTTTGAACAATGAAATGTATGTATTAAAGTGCTTAGGGAGGTGTAGTCACTCTTATATCTAAAGGTATCCTACCCATCCCGCATCCTATATTACAACCAATTAAAGTCCTACTTGATCCTTGACTGAATGAGCTCAATTAGTATAGTAGTACACTACGGGAAAGCCTATGGTACATCTTTTGTGGCATATGAATGTTGTTTCTGAGAGTGAGTGAATTCCTTCTATCTTGAGTTCCTAATTGTTCTTAAATTCTATTACATGTGGAACTACTCTCTATTGTTGTGTGAGGGCACTTAATTCATGAAGGAAAGGTAATGTCGTTAACCTCTGCGTTAGAGTAAGTGAGTGGGTTATAAATTATAACGACCCGACCAGTCGTTTTGCTTTCTAGAACCATGTTTCCCTAAATAAGACTTCCCGTACTTGCTTTTACTGATTTATGACTTGCGTGGATGGTTGGTTCGGGATTTAGAAGAGTTTGGGTTGAAAACGGAACACTTAGTTCCTTAAGGTTGGCTTGAAAGACCAAGTTTGACTTTGGTCAATAATTTTAGTAAACGACCTCAGAATCGGGATTTGATGGTTCCAATAGGTTTGTGTGATAATTTCAGACTTGGGCGTATTTTTGGATCGGGTTTTGGGGGACCTGGGGACGTTTCGGTGCCTAATAGTGAAAGTTGGTTCTTGAAGGTTTTTGAAATTCTTTAAATTTGGTTTGGAGTAGGTTTTAGTGATACCAAGGTCCGAATGAAATTCTGAGACTGGGAATAGTTCTGTATTTTCATTTAAGACTTGCACGCAAAATTTGGGGTCAATCCGAGTAGTCTAGGTATGATTCGACGCGTTCGGAGCGATTTGGAAACTTGAAGTTCAAAGTTTGATTCAATTTGGTTTTGGAGTGTGATTCTTGGTTTTGCTATTGTTTTATGCATTTCGAGAGTTCGAGCAAGTCCGTATTATGCATATAAACTTGTTGTAGTAGTTGCACGGGGTCCCGAGGGGCTCGGGTGCGTTTCGAACCACCCGGAGTTGAGTTGAAACACACCAGATTTCTACTTCTGGTTTCCTTCTTCGCGAACGCGATCAGACCCTCACATTCGCGATGAAGGATTTGGGGTACTGTGGGCTGGGGAGTTTTTACCCTTCGTGTTTGCGTGCGTAGGACTGCATTCGTGGAGGTCTGGGCCCTCTAGCCTTCGCGTTCGCGTGACCTGGCTCGCGTTCGTGTAGAAGAGGAAGAGCTGGGTGGCCGCTGTTCGTTCTTCACGATCGCGAAGAAACCCTTGCGTTCGCGTAGGGTTGGCCAAGTGAGCCTCCGCGTTGGTGATGCTCCTGTCGCGTTCGCGATGGGAAAATTTTCCTGGACTGGGTCGTTTGCCTTTGCGATCGCGAGGCCTCTTCCACGATCGCGAAGAAGGCAGACCTGGGCAGAAACTTTTAAAAACGGGACTTAGGCTATTTTAGCTCATTTCGTCCATTGTTGGGCGATTCTTGGAGCTCTTAGAGAGGGGATTTCACTTAGCACTTTGAGGTAACTTCTACATAATGCGAGTTAAATACATAGTTTAAGGGTAGATTATAACATGTAAATTAGTGGAAATTATGGGTTTAGGTGAAAACCTAGGTTTTTGATAAAAAATGAGATTTAACCACGAAATTCGTGATGGAATTTAGTAAAAATCATATATTTATGTTCCTAAGGTTATGGGTAATAACTTTCTTTAACTATTTTCGGAATCCGGGCACGTGGGCCCGGGGGTGAATTTTAGGAATCTTGCAAGTTAGGTTGGGTAATTACTTAAATGGTGGAATTATGAACTTTTGAGCATAGATTAATTAGTTTATGTAATGTTTGACTAGCTTAGAGTAGTTTGGCATCAAATTTAGAGGTTTGAGTGCGTTCTTGAATTGGGAAGTAGGCTTTGAAACGAGGTAAGTCTCCTTTATAACCTTGTAAGGGGGAAATTACCCCATAGGTAAACTAAATTAATATGTGTTGTCATTTGTGGGGGGGCCACGTACGCACAAACTGACGAGAATCCGTACGTAGCTACTATTCCTGTTATGTCCGGGTAGTCTTTGGCTTACACCATGCCTTGTTGATATTGTTATTGCTTTATGTATAATGTTTGCCTTGAGAAGGGCGGAATGGAGTGTGTTTATTATGTTTCAAAAAGGAATTTGGAATTTGAGGAAAAATAATGGGATCTTAAAAGTTTTCATTTGGATATCTTATTTTGAAAATAACGGGAGAGTACTATAAGTATTTATGAAATCTTTGTGTAACTGCGTCGCATGTATGATTCGCGAGTGAGGAAATTCCTTAAATTTATGTTTGACCGCGTCGCATGTATGATTCGCGAGCGGGAAAAAATAGATGCATCTATGGTTCGCGTCGTTCGACCCTCGGCAGTGCACGGTTTAAATATTTTGTTGGATTGGGCCGTACGACCTCGGCATAATTGCGCATGCTAATTATTTGGACATTTTCCATTGTTATTCTGCTTAAATGCCTTGAAATGTAAGTTTCTAAATGGTATTACTGAAATTTAAGTTATAATTATTAAAGGACTTATCTTTTCCTATTGTTGAACTGACAGTATCATTCATGATATCCATGCTTAGTATAATGCTTTAAATTACATTATTATTATTGGCCTAGTAAGTGTCAAGTCTATCCCTCGTCACTACTTCTTCGAGGTTAGGCGGGATACTTACTGGGTACATATTGTTTATGTACTCATACTATGCTTCTGTACTTAATTGTATAGGATCTGAGGCTGGTGCATCTAGTTACCCGCCCGGTGTGCATACCTAATTTTGGATCGAGACTTCACGGTGAGCTGCCCTTCTGAGCAGTTCAGTAGCATGCCGAAGTTTCTCTTTTGTTTTTATCTGTCTATTCTGTTTCAGACAGTAGGATAGTCATCTTTTGTACATTCTACTAGTTGCCCACATACTTGTGACACAGATCTTGGCACGTATTAGTAGACTTTAGTTTTGGGTTGTAATTCAATAGTTATAAATGTTTCTAGATGTTTCTGTTTGTTTGCCTTAAAATCCTTTATTTACCAAATGTTTTAAAATAAGTAAAGCTAAAACAGGAAATCACTAAGTTGTTCACTGTTGGCTTGTCCAGCAACGGTGCTGGACGCCATCACGGCCTGACATGGAGTTGGGTCGTGACAACATGGTATTAGAGCACTAGGTTCACGTAGGTCTCACAAGTTATGGGCAGGCATAGTAGAGTCTTGCGGATCGGTGCGGAGACGTCCGTACTTATCTTCGAGAGGCTATGGGATGTTAGGAAACTACTCATTTTTCATCTTCTATCGTGCAATTGATGGTATACTAAATTTCCTTCTTCTATTCTCTCACAGATGGTGAGGACGCGTACGACGGACATTACAGACCCGGGAGGGTCTGCTCCCCCCATTGCTAGAGGTTGAGGAAAAGGCCGGGGGATGGCACCGGCCCGAGGTAGGGGACAAGGGCGTCCCAGAGCTGCCCCAGTAGCACCACCAGCAGATCCAGTGGAGGATCCCATTATTGAGGAGCAGGGCGAGGCACCCACAGCAGAGCCAGTCCCGGTAGATTTCATGACGGCACCGGGCTTTCAGAAGGTCATGGGCCGTATCCTACGATTCATGGATTCTATGACCCAGGCTAATTTATTTCCAACAGACCCAGCCACATCTCAGGCGGGAGGGGGAGCACAGACCCCTACTGCCCAGGCTCCCGGGCATGCGGCTGTAGTGTATCATACTCCGGGTGCATTACCCGCGAACGGCGCTCAGCCAGTTGCAGCAGTGGCACTTGATCCTAGACCGACTGCAGACGGCAATCCGCAGAATTTACTGGACAGGTGGACTAGGTTACACCCTCCTGTCTTCGGAGGCAAGAGGATGCCCAGGATTTTATTGATAGGTGCAGGGACAGGCTGTACAACATGAGGATACTAGAGTCTCATGGGGTTGACTTCACTACTTTCCAGCTGGAGGGCAGGGCCCATAGATGGTGGCAGTCTTATCTTCTTGGCAGACCAGCGGGTTCTCCTCCCATGACTTAGGACCAGTTTACACAGCTTTTCTTGGATAGGTATATTCCACCCTCTCAGAGAGAGAAGAGTTGCGGTATCAGTTTGAGTAGCTTGAGCAGGGTTAGATGTCAGTGACCGACTATGAGGCGAGGTTTTCTGAGTTGTCTCGCCATGCACTTATGATACTTCCAACGGATGCAGAGAGAGTCCGGTGATTTGTTGTGGGGTTGCACCCCTATATTCGGGATAGTATGGCCTGCGAGGTTGAGATGGGTACGGTTATCAGCTAGTAGTGGAGATCGCTCGGAGGATTAAGGGCTACCGCCAGAGAGGTAGAGAGCAGATGCAGCAGGACAAGAGGGCCCGTTTCTCGGGAGAGTTTAGAGGTGCCCCGGCTAGGGGCAGAGGTCAGATCGGGAGGGGTCAGCCTAGTATACCCACATATTCAGCACCACCACCTCCCTGGGGTGCTCCGGCGTGACCCTATTTTAGTGCTATGCCAGAGAGTTCATACCGCCCACCAATCATTCAGGGTTCTTCTAGTGGGCATTCAGGCCATCAGGGTCAGACTTCGGGGCAGCAGTCTATGGTACTGAGAGGTTGTTACGAGTGTGGAGATCCGGGTCACATGAAGAGATCCTGCCCCAGGCTTCGAGGCAAGGTAGTAAAGTAGGGTCAGCAGCCAATGATTTCAGCTCCAGCAGCCGCACCAGCCATCCGGCCACCCAAAAGAGGAGGGCAGATGGGTAGAGGCCATCCTAGAGGTAGAGGTCAGCCAGGCGGGGGCTAGTCAGGTGGTGCCCCAACTAGATTCTATGCATTTCCGGCCAAACCAGATGCAGTGGCCTCAGATGCCGTGATCACTGGTATTATTTCTATCTGTGGTAGGGATGCTTCGGTGTTATTTGATCCAAGATCTACCTATTCATATGTATGATCTCTATTTGCTCATTTTCTGGATGTTCCTCGTAAGTCCTTGGGTACTCCTGTTTATGTGTCCACTCCTGTGGGCGATTCTATGGATGGATCGGATCTATCGGTCCTGTGTGGTCACATTCTGTAGTTACGAGACTAGGGCGGACCTTCTGCTACTTGATATGATCGACTTTGAGGTCATCCTGGGCATGGACTGGTTATCCCCATACCATGCCATCCTTGATTGTCATGCCAAGACCGTTACCTTTGCGATGCCAGAATTACCGAGATTAGAGTGGAAGGGTTCCTCGGTTAGTACAGCTAGTCGGATCATCTCTTTTCTGAAGGCTTGACACATGGTCAAGAAGGGTTGTTTGGCTTATCTAGCTTATGTTCGGGACACCACCGCAGAGTCTCCAATGATTGATTCAGTGCCAGTAGTCCAGGAATTCGTCGATGTGTTTCCTTCTAACCTTCCAGGCATACCGCCAGATCGTGATATTGATTTCTGTATTGATTTGGCTCCATGCACCCAACCTGTATCTATCCCACCGTACCGTATGGCTCTGAAATAATTGAAGGAGTTGAAGGAACAACTTGAGGAGTTATTGGCAAAGGGGTTCGTGAGACCAAGTGTATCACCTTGGGGTGCACCAGTATTATTTGTGAAGATGAAAGATGAGAATATGCGGATGTGCATTGATTACCGCCAGTTGAACAAGGTTACCATCAAGAACAAGTACCCGCTGCCGCGTATCGATGATTTGTTCGACTAGTTGCAGGGTGCTAGGGTATTTTCTAAGATCGACTTGAGATTGGGGTACCATCAGTTGAAGATTCCGAACTTAGATGTTTCGAAGACTGCCTTCCGTACCAGATATAGTCATTATGAATTTCTAGTGATGTCCTTCGGCTTGACTAATGCCCCAGCGGCATTCATGGATTTTATGAACAGAGTGTTTAGGCCTTATATTGATTCCTTTGTTATTGTCTTCATTGATGACATCTTGATTTACTCACGTAGCCTGGGGGAGCACGAGCAGCATTTGAGAGTGGTACTTCAGACATTGTGAGAGCAGGAGCTATATGCTAAATTCTCCAAATGTGAGTTTTGGTTAGAGTCTGTGGCATTCTTGGGGCATGTTGTGTCAGGAGAGGGTATTGAAGTGGATCCCAAGAAGATTGAGGCGGTTCAGAGTTCGCCTCGTCCCACTTCGGCGACTGAGATCAGGAGTTTCTTGGGGTTAGTAGGCTATTATCGTCGGTTTGTGGAGGGCTTTTCATCCATTGCAGCACCTTTGACTAGATTGACCCAGAAGGGTGCTCCGTTTCGTTGGTCCGATGATTGTGAGGCGATCTTCCAAAAGCTCAAAACAGCTTTGACTACATCACTGGTTCTAGTGTTGCCTTTCGGCTTGGGGATATATACGGTATATTGCGATGCTTCACCCGTTGGCTTGGGTTGTGTATTGATGCAGAAGGGGCGAGTCATTGCATATGCTTCGCGTCAACTAAAGATTCATGAGAAGAATTATCCTGTGCATGATTTAGAGTTAGCCGCGATTGTTCATGCTCTTAAGATATAGAGGCATTATCTGTATGGGGTGTCATGTGAGGTTTATACTGATCATCGTAGCTTACAACATTTGTTCAAGCAAAGGGATCTCAATTTGAGGCAACGTAGGTGGCTCGAGTTACTGAAGGATTATGACATCACTATTCTTTATCATCCGAGCAAGGCAAATGTGACAGCGGATGCCTTAAGGAGGAAGGCAGAGAGTATGGGTAGCTTGGCATTTATTTCAGCGGAGGAGAGGCCACAAGCTTTGGACGTTCAGTCCTTGGTAAACAGACTTGTGAGGTTGGATATTTCAGAGCCCAGCCGAGTTCTTGCATGTGTTGTTGCTCAGTCTTCATTATTGGGGCAGATCAAGGCCCGACAGTTTGACGATCCGCACTTGGCAGTTCGTAGATAGACGGTACTACAGGGCGGTGCCAAGGAGGTTTCTATTGGCGATGATGGTGTTCTACGACTCCAGGGCCGTCTATGTGTTCCTAATGTCGATGGCTTGAGGGAGAGGATTCTAGAGGAGGCACACAGTTCTCGGTATTCTATTCATCCAGGTGCTACGAAGATGTATCGTGACCTGAGACAACACTATTGGAGGCGGCGTATGAAGAAGGACATAGTGGAGTATGTAGCTAGGTGTCTAAATTGCCAGCAGGTCAAGTATGAGCACCAAAGGCCAGGTGGCCTACTTCAGCAGATGACTATACCTGAGTGAAAATGGGAGCGCATCACTATGGACTTCGTAGTTGGGTTACCATGGACCTTGCGGAAGTTTGATGCAGTTTGGGTCATTGTCGACAGGTTGACCAAGTCGGCACACTTCATTCCGGTTGTGACTACATATACTTCAGAGAAGTTGGCCCAGATTTATATTCGGGAGATAGTTCGGTTGCACGGTGTGCCTGTTTCCATCATATAATATAGAGGTCCTTAGTTCACTTCACATT
The DNA here is from genome assembly GCF_000715075.1 of Nicotiana tabacum. NCBI lineage: Eukaryota > Viridiplantae > Streptophyta > Magnoliopsida > Solanales > Solanaceae > Nicotiana > Nicotiana tabacum. Next base: position 7,561,563 of record NC_134092.1, on the reverse strand, counting down.
TCTGGAGAGCCGTACAGAGTGATTTGGGGACCCGTGTAGTGCTCAGCACAGCGTTTCATCCACAGACCGACGGACAGTCAGAGCGGACAGTTCAGATATTGGAGGACATGCTGAGAGCATGTGTGATTGACTTTGGGGGACAGTGGGATCAGTTCTTTCCATTGACCGAGTTTGCTTACAATAACAATTTTCAGTCCAGCATCGAGATGGCTCCATTTGAGGCTTTATATGGTCGGCGATGTCATTCTCCCGTCGGGTGGTTGGGGCCCAGCGAGGCTAGGTTATATGGTATTGATCTGGTGAAGGATTCCTTAGAAAAGGTAAAGTTGATTCAGGAGCGACTTCGCACAGCACAGTCCAGACAGAAGAGTTACGCGGATCAGAAGGCGCGTGATGTATCATTTATGGAAGGCGAGAAGGTTCTCTTGAAAGTCTCGCCGATGAAGGGTATTATGAGATTCGGAAAGAAAGGCAAGTTGAGCCCAAGTTTTATAGGCCCATTTGAGGTGTTGAGGCGAGTTGGGGAGGTTGCTTATGACCTTGCTTTACCTCCCAGCCTATCAGGGGTTCATCCAGTTTTTCACGTGTCTATGCTCCAGAGGTATTATGCCGACCTGTCACATGTGTTAGACTTCAGCACTATTCAGCTTGATGAGAGCTTGGGTTACGAGGAGGAGCCAGTTGCCATTGTTGCTAGATAGGATCGCCAGTTGAGATCCAAGAGGATTTCCACGGTAAAGGTTTAGTGGAGGGGCCAACCAGTCGCGGAGGCAACCTGGGAGTCCGAGGGGGACATGCAGAGCATATATCCACACTTATTCAGCACATTAGGTATGAATCTAAACCCGTTCGAGGACGAACGTTTGTTTAAGAGGTGGAGAATGTAACGACCCGACCGGTCATTTTGCTTTCTAGAACCTTGTTTCCCTAAATAAGATTTCTCGTACTTGCTTTTACTGATTTATGACTTGCGGGGATGGTTGGTTCAGGATTTAGAAGAGTTTGGGTTGAAATCGGAATACTTAGTTCCTTAAGGTTAGCTTGAAAGGCTAAGTTTGACTTTGGTCAATATTTTTAGTAAACGACCTCAAAATTGGGATTTTATGGTTCCAATAGGTTCGTGTGATGATTTCGGATTTGGGCGTATGTTCGGATCGGGGTTTAGGGGTCTCAGGGACGTTTCGGTGCCTAATAGTGAAAGTTGGTTCTTGAAGGTTTTTGAAGTTCTTTAAATTTGGTTTGGAGTAGGTTTTGGTGATACCGAGGTCTGAATGAAATTATGAGACCGGGAATAGTTCCATATTGTCATTTAAGACTTGCACGCAAAATTTGGTGTGAATCCGAGTAGTCTAAGTATGATTCGACGCGTTCGGAGCGATTTGGAAACTTGAAGTTCAAAGTTTGATTCAATTTGGTTTTGGTGTGTGATTCTCGGTTTTGCTATTGTTTTACGCATTTTGAGAGTTTGATCAAGTCCGTATTATGTTTATATACTTGTTGGAGTAGTTGGATGGGGTCCCGAGGGGCTCGGGTGCTTTTCGGACCACCCGGAGTTGAGTTGAAACACACCAGATTTCTGCTTCTGGTTTCCTTCTTCGCGAACGCGATCAGACCCTCGCGTTCGCGATGAAGGATTTGGGGTACTGTGGGCTGGGGAGTTTTTACCCTTCACGTTCGCGTGCATAGGACCGCATTCGCGGAGGTCTGGGCCCTCTAGCCTTCGCGTTCGCGTGACCTGGCCCGCGTTCGCGTAGAATAGGCAGAGCTGGGTGGCTGTTGTTCGTTCTTCGCATTCGCGAAGAAACCCTTGCGTTCGCGTAGGGTAGGCCAAGCGAGCCTCCGCGTTCGCATTGCTCCTGTCGCGTTCGCGATGGTAAAACTTTCCCGGCCTGGGTCGTTTGCCTTCGAGATCGTGAGGCCTCTTCCGCGATCGCGAAGAAGGCAGACCTGGACAGAAACTTTTAAAAACGGGACTTAGGCTATTTTAGCTCATTTCTTCCATTGTTGGGCTATTCTTGGAGCTCTTATAGAGGGTATTTCACTTAGCACTTTGAGGTAAGTAACTTCTACACAATGTGAGTTAAATACATAGTTTAAGGATAGATTATAACATGTAAATTAGTGAAAATCATGGGTTTAGGTGAAAACCTAGGTTTTTGATAAAAAATGAGATTTAACCAGAAAATTCGTGATGGAATTTAGTAAAAATCATATATTTATATTCCTAAGTTTATGGGTAACAACTTTCTTTAACAATTTCTGGAATCCGGGCATGTGGGCTTGGGTGTAAAATTTAGGAATCTTGCAAGTTAGGTTGGGTAATCACTTAAATGGTGAAATTATAAACTTTTGAGCATAGATTGATTATTTTATGTAATGTTTGACTAGCTTAGAGTAGTTTGGCGTCAAATTTTGAGGTTTGAGCGCGTTCTTGAATTGGGAAGTAGGCTTTGAGACGAGGTAAGTCTCCTTTCTAACCTTGCAAGGGGGAAATTACCCCATAGGTGAACTAAATTAATATGTGTTATTGTTTGTGGGGGGAGGGGGCCACGTACGCACAAAGTGACGAGAGTCCGTACGTATCTACTATTCCTGTTATGTCCAGGTAGTCTTAGGCTTACACCATGCCTTGTTGATATTGTTATTGCTTTATGTATATTGTTTGCCTTGAGAATGGCGAAATGGAGTGTGCTTATTAAATATTTCAAAAAGGAATTTGGAATTTGAGGAAAAATAATGGGATCTTAAAAGTTTTCAATTGGATATCGTATTTCTAAAAGAACGGGAGAGTACTATAAAAATTTATGAATTTTTTGTGTAACCGCATCGCATGTATGATTCGCAAGCGGGAAAATTCCTTAAATTTATGTTTGACCGCATCGCATGTATGATTCGCGAGCGGGGAAAAATAGATGCATCTATAGTTCACGTCGTTCGACCCTCGACAGTGCACAGTTTAAATATTTTGTTGGATCGGGCCGTACGACCTCGACATAATTGTGCATGCAAATTATTTGGACATTTTCCATTATTTATTCTGCTTAAATGCCTTGAAATGTAAGTTGCTAAATGGTATTACTGAAATTTAAGTTATAATTATTAAAGGACTTATCTTTTCCTGTTGTTGAACTGACAGTATCATTCATGATATCCATGCTTAGTACAATGCTTTAAATTACGTTATTATTATTGGCCTAGTAAGTGTCAAGTCGACCCCTCGTCACTACTTCTTCTAGGTTAGGTGGGATACTTACTGGGTACATATTTTTATGTACTCATACTATGCTTCTGTACTTAATTGTACAGGATCTGTGGCCGGTGCATCTAGTTACCCGCCCGGTGCGCATACTTGATTTTGGACTGAAACTTCACGGTGAGCTGCCCTTCTGAGCCGTTCAGCAGCATGTCAGAGTTTCTCTTTTGTTTTTATCTGTCTTTTCTGTTTCAGACAGTAGAATAGTCATCTTTTGTACATTCTACTAGTTGTCCACATACTTGTGACACCATATCTTGGCATGTATTAGTAGACTTTAGTTTTGGGTTGTAATTCAATTGTTATAAATATTTCTAGATGTTTCCGTTTGTTTGCCTTAAAAATCCTTTATTTACCAAATGTTTTAAAATAAGTAAAGCTAAAACGGGAAATAACTATGTTGTTCACTGTTGGCTTGTCCAGCAACGGTGCTGGACGCCATCACGGCTTGGCATGGAATTGGGTCGTGACATAAATAATACATGGTGCTTTTGAGTCAAATTTTGAGGCTAGGATGTTACGGTATTGTACTTAATCTATTTTAAATATTCTTGGTATGATGAGTTATAAGAGTTATTTAAAAAGTCATGTCGATATGAAGTGTAGTTTGATTGCTCGAGGACGAGCAGTGGTTTAAATGTGGGGTATTGATGGTAGGCTATAATCTCGTATTTTAGTCGCTTATTGCACTCTAATTTATTGAACTTTTATCCTTGCATTATATAATATACTTTGCATGAATGATTGTTTTCCCATCGAAATTTATTATTCGAGATGCATGTATGTATATAAATATTGAATGCAATCTAAATATTGAATGCAATCTGATCTATTTAATATTTTTATCTCAACTCCACAATGACTTTATGCAATTTGTCGTATTACTTGTTAAATTTTCTTTTAGTGATAAGACATTAATTTAAAGGATGCAATATATGTACCTTTTGGTAGAAGGAATTTAATTTCGATTTCTGGAAAAAATAAGAGATGGATATATGTCTTATTTTTTGAATAACTCTTAAGTTATTGAGCTTGATAAATATTTTATCTCTTCTGGTACATGAATGCATGACCTTGTTATTGTATATTAATGTCTCTCCTGAACAGAACAATATTAGTCTACCTCATAAGAGAATATTTTCTTCAAAATTGAGTAAAACTTATCTGTGTACTTTTGTCTAAGTCATATTAATCTGCATAGGATTTCAAGTTGGTTAAAGATGAACCTTAATGTTCATTGAAAGTAGAGACACTACCAACTTGTGGATCCTATTTGGAAGGAAATTTGACTAAAGGATATTTCTCTTCAAAAGAAAATAAAGCTAGTGATAAGCTAGAATGAATCTCTTCTGATTTGTATGGTTAAATGAACATACTCGTAAGAGATAGTTTTGAGTATTTTGTGACGTTCATAAATGATTACTCAAAATATTAATATATTTATTTGATGCACCGTAAGTCTTAATGATTTAAGCAATTCAATGTGTTTAAGACTTGAAACGGAGAAGCACCAAGAAAATATATTAAGTTACTGCAATTTGATTGTAGTGGCGAGCATCTCTCTAAAGAGTTATTTTGTTACTTATCAAAATAAGGGATTACATCTCAGTTGTCTACATTGTAAACTCCATAATAGAGTGGTGTGGTAGAAAGAAGAAATAAGTCTCTTTTGGACATGGATAGATTAATGAAGTGTTATTCAGATTTGCCTTATTCGATTTTGGTATATTTCCTAGAAACTGCAAATTACATTCTGAATTTAGTTCCTTCTAAGTTAGTACCTGTGACATCTATAGAACTATGGACTGAATGTAAGCTCAGTCTGTGGCATGTTTATATGTAGGATTGTCCAGCATATGTGCTGATAGGGAAAGCGGATATGTAAGTTGGAATTAAGAATGGATAGGTGCATGTTTATTGAATATTCAAGAAAACGAATGGAGGTTTATTTTGTTGTCCTAAAGAAAATAAGTCAATTGTTAAAACAATTGCATTTTTATAGATAAGGACTGTTCAATAAATCATGTTCTTAGAAGTAAACTATTTTTACAGGAACTAGGCAAAGAAATAACTAAATATTCAAGAACATCAAAACCCATACGTCGGAATTGGCGTTCCATTGCATTTAAGTAGTGGGAGAACATTAATAGATAGAATATGCCTTTTATCGAGTGGGAGTGATGTTTGAACACTGAACATTATAGTAAGAAGTCGCTAATATTTCAATACCCACTACTAAAAAATTGGTCTATGGTAACACATGGAAAACCGTTCCAATAGGTAGATAAACCATTGCCATAGAGATATTGCAATGCTTTACAGACCGTTACATCCGCCGGCATGCCAATAGAGTTATAGGAACGGTTCTTGCAACGGTTTTCATCTCCGTTGCTATAGCAACGTCTATCGCAACGGTTTTTCCTTTTTCTGTTGGAACGATTATTCTTTCCAATTGGAACGGTTTAAAACCGTTACTATATTGTGTAAGCAACGGTTCATAACCGTTACCATATTATCTAATGCAACACTTATGTAAGCTATTGTTACGGCTATGTAAGAATATAATAACAGTTTCTTTAAGCTATTATAACGGTTTTATTTGTATTGTTACAGTTTATAATAAACTACAACAATGAAGAAAAAGCTATCGCATCGGTTTTAACTACCTATTGGAATGGTTTATAGGACATTTTGGAACGGATTACCGGACCTATTGCAACGGTTTACATTCTCTAATGGAACGTCATTTGTGTCCTACTGCAACGATTTACATAGGCTATTGTAACAGTTCATTTAAAAGAAATATAGCCCCTATTGTAAATAAATTTTTATATATATAATAATAATACAATTTAAAAAATCACAAAATAAAACTATTAATAATAACAAGCTCATAATATCCATAAAGCAAATGTTCTACCCGAAGTGCACAGGTCTAATACATTTCAAGATAGTAAGTTTCAAAATTTAATAACAAAAGATTCCTAGAACATTCATCTATAGCAATTCAAAATTCATCTAAAGTAAGGTCTAGATCATCGCTGCCTTCATCTTCCATTTCTTGATCTACTCCACCTACAAAAGAGACATAAGTAAAGTCATTACCCTTCAAGTGAATCCGATCTAAGAATGCTCATAGCACCAAAAGATATTGAATGCCTGGACTAAATATATGGAACAAAAAAGAAAAAGAAAAGATTGGACACACAAGATGCTAGCCATGAGCCTAGGAACATACTGCAGCACGGTAAATGAACTAGTTTTTAAGCAAGAGTAAGGGGGAAAATTCCAAATAAACACTGGTTGCAGTCTTAGGACGAATATTTTTGCACAAGCTGACCCCGCTAGGTAAAGGCAACAAATCAAACTACTAGAAGAATTTTAAAAAGTGAGAGAGCAATACGAAATTGTGGACATGATCCACTTGATTCCCTACACGATGACCAGGGGCGTTGGCCTAAAAGAGGCCAAATCTTTTGGACCAATTCTATTGCCAATAAGTATTGAGCTAGAAAAATAAAACCCATATAACTGCAGCATGAAGGATGGACTAGACATGATTTTGATGATAAGAAATTTGAGCTGACAATCACTACTAAGAAAAAAAGAAGCATAAGAAACATTTGTGAATAACAGGTTAAACCTACTACTATATCCACTACATAGCAGCAGGTTGAGCATTAAGGGACGAGTAGCTTACAACAAGATATATCCATAGAGTTTCTCTTCTTTAGTTTCATTTGTCATTGAGAACTTCCTAACTTGAATCCTAGCAAAAAATTGATTAATAGTGGGCCTCTGGTATAACCATGGTACCTTTATAGGTCTATTAGGTATGAAAAGCCATCACTGACATGACAACTAACTAGCAGGCAAGTATATTAAAACAGTGACAACGAAACACAAAAATTAAGGTTGACAATATACACAAGAGCACAAAATCAAATGTACTGATATGAGAAAGACAACATGTAATACATAAATAAACTATGTCAAATCTAAGTGAATTGGGACAGCTGCAAAGTCTGAAATAATAGCCAATTACCTATTCCAACTTCGAGCATTAGATGTGAGCAACAAATGAATGACATGGACTTAATAGCACATAGCACAATTCAACTATATCCTAAACGTAAACAAATAGAAATCTAAGCCAAGCCAATTGCAGTGTTTTGGGACATAATGAGAGTACACCCGTAAGAAAATGTTGTGATCCATCTAAGAATCAGTGTAACTAATCTAGATATCAAGTCAAATGACTCAAGTTCTCTCAATGATCCTTAGGCAAAGCTCATGCTATAGAGCTATTGGCCACAAATTAAACCAACCAAAAATATGCATATACCAAAGTCCTTTGGTTAGAATAAGTCAATTTTTGACTTGTAGGAATATATTAGGAGGAATATTATTGTGACACTTTAGTAATAAATAATAGAACGAGGCCAGAGTTTAGAAATGATAATTATTTTAATGAGATGGAAATAATTGATAAATCTTAGGAACTTGTTAAGCATCAAGAGCCTATTTGGTTTATACCATAAATTGCTCCAGATTATTTGAGAAACCCGTCTTTAATTGTTGATGTTATGGTGATTACTTCTGATTATTCAAATACACAACATATAACGGTTATTATAGAGCAGCATCAGTTAGAGATTACTTTCAAACATGATAATCAAAAGCTAATTAAATTAACAAAACCATTTAACAACAATTCTTAAATCATGTGAAGAAATCAAAAATATCTAAAGCATCATTTGCAAAAGGAAAACCTTTGTAACGCCAAAACAAACTAAGACTTGTCAACATGATATCATTAAAAATACTAGTTTTGAAAATCACTGGTATACTCCTAGCGAAACTATAACATCAAAGTCCATTATAACAATTAACAACAAACGGCATCTATACATAGCAAATAGAAGAATAGGTTTTTGTGGTAACACATGGCTCAAAAATCTTCTGAAAGTAAGGCTTAAACCAGCGAAAGAAAAAAATTGTATTGTATTTGTGTTGTAAGCACCTATAGACGCAAACAAAGAAAGCAGTGGTAGAAGAAGCCGAAGAAGCAGCACAAGGAAGGAGGAGAAGAAGAAGAAATAGAACTATAGAAGAAGAGGTATAACATTTGGTACGTACTGACCTTGATTGTTACTAGTCGATTGATTAGCTGAATAGCAGCTTCTTGTACAGAAGAAGCTTCCCTTTTTCCCTTTTGAAACTTTATTGTTTCCCTTTTACAACCAATCCTCCACATAAAGTAAAACAAGAAACAAGTAGATAATAGGTCACAGAAAGAATGGATGTAATTACCTTGTGGTGATTCAAAAGCCCATGGTTTCGCCTCGTCAGGAATATCATATTTTTTCTACAAATTTAGTGCAATTAGGTTAGTGTGAAAAATAAGAAATATCATCCAACTTAGATAATTCATCCAACTTTTATCTCCATTGTCCATAGATATCCTATATGACATAGGCAAATCACCAAAATTAAGATTTTTTAAAAGCAAATAAATAAATAAAAAAGATCCTTGAGAGTGTTTCAATTCAAGCAGCTTCTCATCTTATGTAACTTTGTCCCACCCACATCCTTTTCTACAAACAAACTGAAATAGAGAATGTTACAAGCACACCAGATCAAGATAAGAATGCAAAAAGTTAGCAACAAAAAGATGATTTGATAGGAACCTATGGGATTAAGAATAGCAATAAAGTTTATTCTCTATCTTAGGATGTTTAGGGAACGATTATATGAATATAGTCTTATATGTTTTTATAATCTTTCCCTAATTATCCTAGGACAGAGAATAAACCTCATTGACATCTGTGATGAAGCACACTTATTCAGATTATTCCAGTTAAAAATAAGATGAAGCACACTAATATGTGAAAACGCTGATGTTATTATCCTCCAATGATGACCTTCCACAGCAATTTCATAACTCATACCAACATATGAATAACCAATATTTGATTTATGAATGCTTACAAGGACACACAACCTTGTCCTATTTTTGTTTTACTTCAAATGGTAATAACATAATGACAATTCAGCAAAGTTCTCTCATTTTTCTATAATTTTGAAGGTGTGGTATTTTCAGTTCTTTCGCTATTAGTTATGCTCATGTTCTTCTGGTACAACAAGTCCATAGTCAGCAGTCCACACGAGAAGAGGATTGCAAAGCAGAAACATTTGAAGAATGACACAGCAAACCTCCTTAAAAATGGATTGGATGACAGCACCTACAACAGAGTAATTTTTTTCTCTAGTAAATTAAAGTGTCTAAAGAAAATTCAAAGTGTGCAAAAAGATTTTTCATATAAGTTGGAAGGTAAAGTATATATTAAGCCTAAAACGATTATAAGAAAATAATTAGTATCACCGTTATTTCTTTGTCACGTGTAAAATACTTTTGTTTGTAGACAAATTTATAGATTTGAAATAAGTGGATGAAAAAGAAGAGGAAGCCACAGTGTCACATGAAAAAAGGGTAGCCCGGTGTACTAAGCTCCCGTTATGCACGCGTCCGGGAAAAGCCGGACCACAAACAAACCTTTGTCAATATTAATTAATATAAAAAAATTGTATAGTATAAAATATGAGCAGAGTTAATTTGATCATAAGGACATTGGCCCAAACCTTGGTCTAGTACAACAAACAAATCGACCCAAATTTATGCTTACTACCTTATATTTTTCTAACCCTCCTCTGCAGCTAACTTTCTCGTTGTCCCTTTAATAGCGAACTTCTTATTCTTCCCATTTTATTGCTAAAATGCTTACAAGGACACACAACCTTGTCCTATTTGTTTCTCTTTTTTCTTCTTCCGGGGATACGTAATTAATTAAATTCAATACAGAATAAAATTGAATCTTGAAGCAAAATAGAGTAACCCCAAATCAGAAGATACGGGCTTTTTTAGATAACAAATGGTATTTTGTAGCATCAACAACAAAAGAAATTAAGATATAATCACTAGCCACGCCCTTTCTGAAAATACGACATCAATTTCCATCACTTTCCAAAAAATAATTATTTCAGAGAAAATCATTGCACCATAACTACCAAAAAGTAAGATATTTAATACACTAGCCACACCCTAAATATTAGAGAAAAAAGAACGATTAAAGAAGAAAAATATCCTAATTGAAAAGAGAAAAACTTACAGCTAAAGTCAATTTCTCAGAGACTACCTTTTGCGTTGAAGATTTTCGCTTTTGAAGTCATAGTCCACCGATATTGGTTGAATAAGACGATGTTGAGCAGATAGACTGAAGGTTTGCAAAACGAACATAAATCTTTTCGGATTTGGGAATAAATCTAACTGTTTTAACTGGGTCTGTTTGGATTTGAAAGATTTCTCTGATTGAAAAGGGAAAAATGGCCGGATCTAAAAGATTAGAGTGAATGGGTTAGTGAAAAGGATTAGAAAGAGAGGGGTATGAGGTATTTAGAAAGAGAGGGGTCTAAAGCGAAAGGGTCTTCTAATTTTAGTTTTTAAGAATAGAAATAAAAGTTGTGGGTTTGAGTAATTTTATAAGTATTAAATATTAAAATTACAAAATAAAAGTAAAAAAAGTTATTAAAGAAAGAGAATTTTGGCGGGTTTAGCAAAAAATTTTGGGGGAATATTAACCGTTCCAATAACATTTAACCGTTGCCACAGATAAATAAAATATAACGGTTAAGTAAACCGTGGCTATAGAAAATATTACGGAAACAGTTATTGTACAATCGCAACGGTTTGGATGCTAAAGTGTACTAATAATATCCAAAACCTTTTGGTAACGATTAAAACCGTTGCAATAAGTCATCTGTAGCAACGGTTTTGTAACCGTTGCACAAAATCCGTTGCCATAGGCTCATTTTCCAGCAGTGACCGTAAGGTAATATTAGTAGTACTTCGTCGTAGTGGGAGAATACTAAGAAAATCATAGTTCGGTGTAGAATCTTGGGATAGTTTCGATAACAGGATCCCTGAAGAGTTTAATACCAAACTAGATAGTGATGACAAAGAACTACTAGACAAAGATTGCATTAGAATATAACTTGGCAAGATTCTTTAACAAAACCTTATTTGGTGAAGACTTTTAATAGTCATGTAAAAAGAATTCCAGATAAAGTTGTAGATGCATGGTTATGCATGATTATGAGTCTAAGTGGAAGATTGTTGGGGCATATACTATTAACCATGCGTTTGGATATAGTATATTCTAACAATTGTCATGGTTAAAAGTCTAAGTGGGAGATTGTTGGGATATATACTATTAACCATGGATTTGGTTTAGATATAGTATTTAGTATGAAATAATTATTTATTCAGTTTTAATAAAGTTTTAAATAGATCATATATTAGTCTGTGTCCTTTGCTTATATAGTAGATGATTTAGTGTATAGAGTTTAGCTTATACACGAAAGATTAAAGCATCGGTTCTTATAAGTATAATGTTTGAGTTCACAATCTAATGATGGAATTGGACAAACCATCATGGATGATTGTAGCACAAGATTAAATATAATTAATCTTGATTATGGGAATGGTTTAATTCCAACTTCTTGTGCTAGTACATTTTGTATGTATTGAACGGACCAGGTAGAGATAAGTATTTTATACTGACTTAATAAAATAAACTCTCTAGCCATTAAATGTACTTATACTCTTAATCTTGATATAATTATTATTAGTTGTGTATATTATTATTGTTTTAATTTATTAAAAGGCGAGATTCTTTCGTGGGTCAATATGCTTGGTAAACAGGATAATAATAATGTAAATTGGCGAAGTAATAGTTAGTTGATGGAATCCATGTCTCGGTTTAAAGATTGATGATGCACCTTTATGAAAGCTTATAAGTTTTCATGTGTAAACTCGGCCGGTGGATTTTGTATCCGACACATGAAATAAGTTAAGCGAAAGTTTAAAGAAAATAATCAATAAATTAAATTGTCAGTAATTTAATTTAATTGATTAGTATCTGAATCTTAACATGGGGAGTTAAATAGGATTTAATGGATGAATTTCAAAATTGAATAAGGAGTGCAATTACGAATATTTAGTGAAATAATTCGTAATTAATTATGGTGGATAATTTCGAAAATTAAAAATTAATTTCATAATTGAAAGCCTTGTTAATTAAATTTTATGGTCCCTGCTGTGCCAAAATAATCGGAAATAAAGGAATCCTTTTTCTAGTGGAAAGGAAAACCTAACAGGTTTTGGAAAAGGGTTTTAACCCTTAAAACTTGCTATAAATATATAAGGTTTTCTACCTAGAAGACGAAGAAGAAGGTGGCCTAAATTTTCAGCCTTTTTCCTAGAAAATTTTGCCCACACGAAATTACTATTTTCGGATATTATTTGGGTAACACAGTAGAAGACCATAGAACGTTCGCGAATCTTTATCATATTGATGATGGAGATTCCGTTGAGAAGTTATGGAATTGGAGGCTCACGTGATAGAGGAACTTTGTTCACGCTTCAAGAGGTAATCCGTGAAATTCCATTTATACTAGTTCTCTAGATTACATGTGATTTTGATACTAGGATTGCTTCCGCTGCTTATAATAATCTATCAATTGGTATCAGAGCCCACTCACATCTAATTAGATAACTAGATTTTTCATGAAACAAGAATATCATATTTATGTGCGTTTTTGAATTACATGTATATGTTGTTTTCTGAAAAACTGCACTGCTGTTTTGAGAATTAATTGTGCAAAATTTTTGAATTACTCTTATAATCATGAGATATCTGTTTTTTATGGATATTTGATTGGGATGATCTGAATTTTTTGGGTAAACCCTAGAAAAACGCAAAACCCGATTTTGACCGAATTGCCGGTATTTTCGGAGATCAACGAACTTGACGGACTCCGATTGAGCCGAAATTTGGTGGGTCCATCAGAAACGACGTGGTGAGAAAAACTCACGGTGCCGTGAATCATGGTGTGTTTCGGCATTTTGAGGTCGTTTGGATTGTATTTTGGACGTGTTTCTATTTTTTAGAAATTATTTTTTAATAATTTTAATTCGTTTTTAATTCAATAGTGGTGGGGTGACTCCCCATGGTCTCCATGATTAAATACTAGTGATATAATAGGTTTACACATTGGTTATTAGTAAATAGACGTGTTGTTATATTAAATTCAATAATAGAGGTATAAGATTTTATTGACTAGGTCTTACAAGGTACGCTTGATATTGTATGATGATATAATTATTTTGTAAGAAAGTGAAATCCTCTTTTTGATAGCCTGGATGACTAATGATTGGTGCGTTTGGTATATTTATGCATAAAAAATTTCTCAAATTTTAGTTTATGTCTTCATGCCCTATGTGATTAATAGTCTTGGATTTTCGATGAAAACTTTTGTTCTCTGGTTGGAGGTTGTAATTAAGTGAAATATAACGGTATTTTGTATGAGTTTTATATTATTGGCATGCTTTTTAAGTTGTGGTCCATAATCTGCAATAAAATAATTTTATGAGCTACATGTATCTTCAATCGTAAATTGAGAATTTTGTGAGTAATAAATAGTTACTACTAAAGTGGTTTGTTTATTTGAACTCATGGAAAATTCTTAATAAATTTGTACATGTAAAATTATGTCTATTAATGGATTGAGCATTATGATTAATAAGTAGGATCCACAAAATGGTCGATTTATTTGAATTATTAAAATCTGCTTAACGTACCATGTGAAAATTATCCTTGATAAATCTAAATTAGTGGTGGAGGTTCTTAACTAGAAAAAGAGTTTTATCTTTGGGTACTAGTGAGATCAACTCCACCCACGAGAAGAGATATTGGGGTTGTCACCGAACGGAGAAAATATAATATCTTAGGTTCTTGTGTATTTAATAAAAAGATAATTTATTGCAAAAGGAGATATTATGTATCCTACTGTTTTGTGCGTATTACGTGTTTTATGCCTTGTAGGAGTAATTCCGAGCTATGTAGATGTATGGAATGAATTAGAGTTATTTGGAGCTTTGATGTCTGAGTAAAAACCCAAGGGATTAAGTCGGGATCGCGTTCGGGGGTCGAAAATCATATTTGGATATCAAAAAGAGAGAAAAATTCCGTACTCTAAGAAAATCCCACAGCAGCGGCGCGTGGGGCACCGCGCAAGTGTATTTTTCTATTGCCTGATAGATTTCAACTCTCTTGATTTCTCTACTAATGCCCCGTATGGCGCGTCGCCCCATGCAGCACGCCTGTGCAAATTTTACAGAGCCAATGTCCTATTTCGACTAGGATAAGGTGATTTCGTCTGGGCCCGATACTACTTAGTATAAATACATGAAAAAACTTTATTTTTTGGACTTTTGACATATTGGAGGCCTAAGGAGGCTAAGGAGGAGTTGGAGAAGCAAAGCACAAGGAGTTCATCATTCAATCCTCACTCAAGACCCGAGTTTAGATCGTTTTATGTTTTCCTTTACTTTAAACATATTTGTGATGAATTGCTCCATGTCTATGGAGTAGTTCCTTTAGAGGTTTGATGGGTTTGGTGTATTGATATTTGTTTGTGGATTATAACTCTAGTTTTATGTATTGAATCATTTTGGATGATTTAATTATTGCATCTATATTCACATGTTCATGTAATCGAGAGAGGCATAACTTGTGATATCTTTTCATTATCTTGTTGGTTGAGTTCATTAATTCTTCTTAGTAATTGAAAGAGGCTAGTTGAATCATTGATCAAACATAATTAGGAGGATAATCGAGAGAGGTTCTCCTAAAGACCAATCTATTACGCATTCTTGCATATCTTCACAGAGCTTAAATTGGTTCATATTGAGAGGTTGAGACTTAATCGAGAGAGGAGTTTCTACTAAACAATGGTACTGATAATTAAGTGAATTCGAGACACTCACTTGAACATTAGAAGTGAATTATCTAGAGTTAAATCCAAAAAAATTATCTTGCACCTATCCTATCAAAACCCTATTTTCTCCCATTGATATCTTCCTTTGCTTATTCCTTGCTTCAATTGTCATTAGTCAATTAACTCTAGATTCTTAGTTAATTTTAGTATTAATCACATAAATCTAAATTGTTGATCACCTTGGATATCAATCTAGCTATAAATTACGATAATATTGTTTAACTCCAATCCCTGTGCATACAATATTATATTATACTATATTCAACTAGCGAGCATATTTAAGTGCGTGTTTTGCGCTCGTCAGCCCGAGCCTTACCAGCTGGGGAGGGCTATAGCACATGAAAATCGAGAAATCGGGTAGAAAACTAATTTTATGACTCTAAAACGCCTAAAAATGAAGAACGGTCATGGCGAGGCGGTGACTATTGTTCCCTAGGTCATTTTGACGGGCCGAAAAACTTTTACCCGATCTGGGTTCGGTAGCACAGGCCCCACCAGATGGCGTGGGCTATAGCACACAAAAATCTAGAAATCAGGCAGAATTATAGTTTTATGGCACTAAAAGGATAGAAAACGAGGAACGATCATGATGAGGCTATAGAACACGAACATTTGGGAATCAAGAGGAATCTAGTTTTATGGTTCCGTCGATTTTTTCGATTCGATTGATATTATGCCCAACCTTAAATGTACCTTAGGTCGTTTTTGATGGGGATGCAAAATTTTAGGCGATCCAGGATCGGTGGACCTGGGGCCCACCAAATGGCGTGGCCTATAGCACACGTAAATCTGGGAATTAGGAGGAATTCCAGTTTTATTGCCCTAAAATGCCAAAAAGGGAGGAACTGGACTATTGTTCCTTAGGTCATTTTTGATGGGCCGACAAAATTTAAGGCGATCCAAGTCCAGTGGCCCGGGCATCATCAGATGGCGTGGGCTACAACAAATGAAAATCCATGAAACGGGCAAAATTCTAATTTTATGGCCCTAAAATACCAAAAAATGATGAACGATCATGGCGAGGCAGTGAATATTGTTCCTTCGATCTTTTTTAATGGGCCGACAAAATTTAGGCGATCCGGGTCTGGTGGCCCGGGCCCCACCAGATGGTGTGGGCTATAGGACACAAAAATCTAAGAATTAGAAGGAATTCTAGTTTTATGGCCCTAAAACGCCAAATATTTTAGGAACGGTCATGGAGAGGCGGTGACTATTATTTCTTAGGTCATTTTTGATAGGCCGGCAGAAATTTAGGTGATCCGGGTCTGGTGGCCGGGCCCCACCAGCTGGCATGGGCTATATCACACGAAAATTGAGTAATCGGGTGAAATTCTAGTTTAATGGCCTTAAAACGGTAAAAATGAGGAACGATCATGACGAGGCGGTGACTATTGTTTCCTAGGTCATTTTGAGGCGCCGTAAAATTTTTAGACGATCCGGGTCCGGTGGCACATGCCCACGAGATGGCGTGGGCTATAGCACACGAAAATCTAGAAACTAGGAGGAATTCCAGTTTTAAGGACCTAAAACGCCAAAGAAATGAGAAACGGTCATAGCGAGGCGATGATTATTGTCGCTTAGGTCATTTTTATAGGCCGAAAAAATCTTGGGCGATCCGAGTCCGGTGGCCCGGACATCACCAGATGGCGTGGGCTATAGCATATGAAAATATGAGAATCGTGCGGAAATCCAGTTTATGGCCAAAACACCAAAAAGTGAGTAACGTTAATGGCTAGGCGGTGACTATTTTTCTTACGGTCATTTTTGTTGGGCTGCAAAAATATAGGCGATCCGGGTCTGGGCCCCACCAGATGGTGTGGGCTATAGAACACAAAAATCTGGGATTCGTGAGGAATTCCAGTTTCATGGCCTTAAAACTCCAAAAATGAGGAACAGTCATGATGAGGCGATGACTACTGTTCCTTCGATATTATTTGATGGGCCAGTAAAATTTTAGGCGATCGGGGTCCGGTGGCCAGGGCCCCATTAGATGACGTGGGTTATAGCACACAATAATCTAGGAATCATGCGAAATTCTAGATTTACGGCTCTAAAATGACCAAAAATGATGAACGTTCATGGCGAGGCAGTGACTATTGTACCTTAGGTCATTTTTGATGGGCTTGCAAAATTTTAGGCGATCCAGGTACGATGGACCTGGGCCCCACCAGATGGCGTAAGCTATGTTACACGAAAATCTGAGAATCGGGTGAAATTCTAGACTTATGGCTCTAAAATGATAAAAAAGAGGAACGTTCATGGCGAGGTGGTGACTATTGTACCTTAGGTCTTTTTTTATGGGCCGAAAAAAATTGGCGATCCGGGTCCGGTGGCCCGGGCATCGCCAGATGGCGTGGGTTATAGCACATGAAAATCTGAGAATCGGGCGAAATTCAAGTTTTTTGGCCCTAAAATGTCAAAAAATGAGTAATGGTCATGGCGAGGCGATGACTGTTATTCTTCAGGTCATTTTTGTTGGGCCGCAAAAATTTTAGGCGATACGGGTTTGGTGGCCCGGGCCCCACTAGATGGCGTGCGCTATAGCGCACGAAAATCTGGGATTCTGGAGGAATTCTAGTTTTATAGCCCTATATTTCCAAAAAAGGAGGAATGGTCATGGCGAGGCGGTGACTTTCGTTCCTTAGGTCGTACTTGATGGGCCAGCTAAATTTTAAGTGATCTGGGTCCGATGGCCCGGGCCCCACCAGATGGCGTGGTCTATATAAAACGAAAATATGAAAATAGGGCAAAATTCCAGTTTTATGACCCTAAAATGCCAAAAAAAGAGGAACGGTCATGGCGAGGCAGTGACTATTCTTTCTTAGGTCGTTTCTGATAGGACAAAAAAAATTTAGGCGATCCGGATCCGGTGGCCTAAGTCCCACCAGGTGGCGTGGGCTATAACACACGAAAATTTGGAAATCGAGTGGAATTCCAGTTTTATGGCCCTAAAACTTCAAAAAATGAGGAACGGTAATGGCGAAGTGGTGAATATTGTTCCTTAGGTCTTTTTTAATAGGCCTACAAAAACTTAGGCGATCCGGATCCAGTAGCTTGGGCTTCACCAGATGTCGTTGACTATAGGACTAGAAAATCTAGCCCTAAAACACCCAAAAAATGAGGAACGGTCATGGAGAGGTGGTTACTACTGTTCCTTAGGTCGTTTTTATGGGTCAGAAAATTTTTAGGCAATCCGGGTCTTGTGGCCCAAACCCCATTAGTGGCGTGGGCTATAAGCACACGAAAATCTGAGAATCGGGTGGAATTCCAGTTTTATGGCCCTAAAATGCCAAAATATGAGGAGTGCTCATGGAGAGGCGGTGAATATTGTTCCTTAGGTATTTATAAATAGGCCGGAAACAATTTAGGAGATCCAGGTCCAGTAGCCCAGGCCTCACCAAATGTCGTAGACTATAGAACACAAAAATCAGGAAACGAGAGGAATTCTAGTTTATGGCCCTAAAATACCTAAAAATGAGGAACAGTCAGGGCAAGGCGGTGCCTATTGTTCCTTAGGTTATTTTTATGGTTCGGAAAAATTTTAGACGATCCGGGTCCGGTGGCCCAAGCCCCACCATTGGCAGGCTATAAGCACACGAAACTCTAGGAATCAGGTGGAATTCTAGTTTTATAACCCTGAAACGCCAAAGAATGAAAAAAGGTCATGGCGAGGCGGTTAATATTGTTCCTTAGGTCTTTTTTAATAGGCCAGCAAAAATTTAGGCGATCCAGGTCAGGTGGTCTGGGCCCCACTAGATAGCATGGGCTATAGGACATGGAAATCTAGGAATGGGGAGAAATTCTAGTTTATGGCCCTAAAACGACCAAATAATGAGGAAGGGTCATGGAGAGGCACTGACTACTGTTCCTTAGGTTGTTTTAATAGTGCAAAAAAATCTTAGGCAATCCGAGTCCGGTGGCCTAAGCCCCACCAGTGGCGTCGGCTATAAGCACACGAAAATCTGGGAATCAGGTGTAATTCTAGTTTTATGGCCTAGAACTCCAAAAAATAAGGAGCGGTCATGGCGAGGCAGTGAATATTGTTCCTTAGGTCTTTTTAAATAGGCCAGCAAAAATTTAGGCGGTCCAGGTCTGGTGGCCCGGGCGCTACCAGATAGCGTGGGCTATAGGACACGAAAATCTGGAAATCGAGAAAAATTCTAGTTTATAGCCCTAAAACGCAAAAACAATGAGGAACAATCAAGGCGAAGCGGTTCCTATTGTACCTTAGTCATTTTGATGGGTCGGAAAAATTTTAGACGATCTGGGTCCGGTGGCCCAAGCCCCACCATTGGCATGGGCTATAAGCACACGAAAATCTAGGAATCAAGTAGAATTCCAGTTTTATGACCCTAAAACGCCAAAAATGAGGTGCGGTCATGGAGAGGCGGTGAATATTGTTCCTTTCTTTTTAATAGGCCAGCAAAAATTTAGGCAATCCATGTTTAGTGGCCCGAGCCCCACAACATAGCGTGGGCTATAGGACACGAAAATCTGGGAATCAGGAAGAATTCTAGTTTATGGCGAGGCGGTCACTATTGTTCCTTAGGTCGTTTTTGTTGGGCGGACAAAATTTTAGGCGATGCGGGTCTAGTGGCCTGGGCCCCACCAGCTAGCGTGGGCTATAGCATACGAAAATTGAAAAATCTGGCGGAATTCTAGTTTTATGACCCTATAACGCCAAAAAATAAGGAGCGGTCATGGTGAGGCAGTGACTATTGTTCCCTAGGTCGTTTTAGGGCCATAAATCGGAATTACTATCCATTCCTTAGGCTGAAAAACTTTTATATGATCCGAGTCCGGTGGCACGGGCTCCACAAGATGGCGTGGGCTATAGCTCATGAAAAATCTTGGAATGAGGCGAAATTCTAGTTTTATGGCTCTAACATTATAGAAAATGAGGAATGGTCATGGCGAGATGGTGATTAATGTACCTTAGATCGTTTTTGATGGGCATGCAAAAATTTAGGAGATCCAGGCCCCGTGGACTGGGCCCCACCAGATGGTGTGGGCTATAGCACACGAAAATCTAGGAATCAGGCGAAATTCTAGTTTTATGGCCCTAAAATGCCAATAAGAGGAACGGGACTATTGTTCCTTAGGTCATTTTTGATGGGACGACAAAATTTTAGGTGATCCGGGTTTGATGGCCTGTGCATCACCAGATGACATGGGCTATAGCACACGAAAATTTGGGAATCGACTAAAATTCCAGTTTTATGGCGTTAAAACGCTAAAAATGAGAAACGAGACTATTGTTCCTTAGGTCATTTTTTATGGGCAGAAAGATTTTAGGCGATCCGGGTCCGGTGGCCCAGGCATCACCAGATGGTATGGGCTACAACACAGAAAAATTTAAGAATCGGGCGAAATTCAAGTTTTATGGCCCTAAAACGCCAAAAGATTAACTATCATAGTGAGGCAGTGAATATTGTTCCTCAAGTCATTTTTTATGGGACGGAAAATTTTTAGGCGACCGGGTCTGGTGGCATGGGACCCACCAGATGGCATGGGCTATAGCACACGAAAATCTAGGAATCAGGTAAAATTCAACTTTTATGGCTCTAAAGTGATAAAAATGAGGAACGGTCATGACCAGGCGGTGACTATTGTACCTTAGATCATTTTTGATGGCCTGCAAAATTAGGCGATTCAGGTTTGGTGGACCTGGGCCCTACTAGATGTCATGGGCTATATAGCACACCAAAATCTGGGAATCGGACGGAATTCCAATTTTATGGCCCTAAAACGCCAACAAATGAGGAATGAGACTATTGTTCCTTAGGTCATTTTTGATGGACCGACAAAATTTTAGACGATCCGGGTCCAGTGGCCCGGGCATCACCAAATGGCTTGGGCTACAACACATAAAAATTTAGGATCATGTTGAATTCCAGTTTTATAGCCCTAAAACGTCAAAAAATGAGGAACAGTAATGGCAATGCGGTGGATATTGTTCCTTAGGTCGGTTTTGATGGGTCGAAAAAATATTAGGCGATCCAGGTCCAGTGGCTCGGGACCCACCAGTTGGCGTGGACTATAAGGACAAGAAAATTTTGGAATAGGGAGGAATTCCATATTAAGGCCTTAAAACGCCCAAAAAATGAGGAACGGTCATGGCGAGGCGGTGTTTATTGTTCCTTTGGTCATGTTTTATGGGTCGGCAAAATTTTAGGCGATCAGGGTGTGGTGGCACGGGCCCCACCAGCTCGCGTGGGCTATGCACATGAATATTCAGAAATCGGGCGGATTTTCAGTTTTATGGCCTTAAAACGCTAACAATAAGGAACGGTAATAGCGAGGTGGTGAATATTGTTCTTTAGGTCTTTTTTAATGGACCGAAATTTTTTTTGGCAATCCGGGTCCGGTTGCCCGGGCCCCACAGATAGTGTGGGCTATATAGGACACGATAATCTGGGAATAAGGAGAAATTCTAGTTTTATGACCCTAAAATACCAAAACAAGAGGAACGGTCATGGTGATGCGGTGACTATTGTTCCTTAGGTTGTTTTTTATGGGCCGACAAAATTTTAGGCGATCCGGGTCTGGTGGCCCGGGCCCCACCAGCTGGCGTGGTCTATAGCACACGAAAATTAAGAAATCATGCAGAATTCCAGTTTTATGACCTTAAAACGCCAAATAATGAGGAACGGTCATGGATAGGCGGTGAATATTGTTCCTTAGGTCATTTTGATGGGCCGAAAAACTTTTATGCGATCCCGGCCCGATGGCACTGGCCCCACCAGATGGCGTAGGCTATAGCACACGAAAATTTGGGAATCGGGAGGAACGAGACTATTTTTCCTTAGGTCATATTTGATGGGCCGGCAAAATTTTAGGCGATCCAGGTCCGGTGGTCCGGGCATCACTAGATGTCGTAGGCTACATCACATGAAAATCTGTTAATCGGGCGAAATTCCAGTTTTATAACCCTAAAACGCCAAAAAATGAAAAACGGTCATGGAGAGGCGGTTAATAATGTTCCTTAGGTCTTTTTTAATAGGCAAGCAAAAATTTAGGCGATCCAGGTTAGGTGGTCTGGGCCCCACTAGATAGCATGGGCTATAGGACACGAAAATCTAGGAATGGGGAGAAATTCTAGTTTATGGCCCTAAAACGACCAAATAATGAGGAAGGGTCATGGAGAGGCGCTGACTACTGTTCCTTAGGTCGTTTTGATAGTTCAAAATTTTTTTAGGTAATCCGAGTCCGGTGGCCTAATCCCCACTAGTGGCAGGGGCTATAAGCACATGAAAATCGGGGAATCAGTTAAATTCCAGTTTTATGGCCCTAAAACTCCAAAACATAAGGAGCGGTCATGGAAAGGCAGTGAATATTGTTCCTTAGGTCTTTTTAAATAGGCCGGAAAAAATTTAGGCGGTCCAGGTCTGGTGGCCTGGGCCCCACTAGATTGCGTGGGCTATAGGACACAAAAATCTAGAAATCGGGAGAAATTCTAGTCTATAGCCTTAAAATGCCAAAACAATGAGGAACAGTCATGGAGAGGCAGTGCCTATTGTTCCTTATATCGTTTTGATGGGTCAAAAATTTTTAGACGATCAGGGTCCGGTGGCCCAAGCCCCACCATTGGCATGGGCTATAAGCACACAAAAATCTAGGAATCAGGTGGAATTTCAGTTTTAGGAATCAGGAGAGGCGGTGATTATTGTTCCTTAGGTCTTTTTAATAGGCCGACAAAAATTTAGGCAATCCAGGTCTAGTGGCTCGGTCCCCACCACATAGCGTGGGCTATAGGACACGAAAATCTGGGAATCGGGAAGAATTCTAGTTTATGGCGAGGCGGTCACTATGTTCCTTAGGTTTTTTTTGTTGGGCGGGCAAACTTTCAGGCGATCCGGGTCTGGTGTCCCAGGACCCACCAGCTAGCGTGGGCTATAGTACACGAAAATTGAGAAATCGGGTAGAATTCTAGTTTTATGACCCTATAACGCCAAACAATAAGGAACTGTCACGGTGAGGCGGTGACTATTATTCCTTTGATCGTTTTAGGGCCATAAACTAGAATTACTTTCGATTCCTTAGGCCGAAAAACTTTTATGTGATCCGAGTCCGGTGGCACGGGCTCCATAAGATGGCGCGGGCTATAGCACACGAAAATCTAGGAATCAGGCGGAATTCTGGTTTTATGGCTTTAACATTATACAAAACGAAGACTGGTCATGGAGAGGCGGTGATTAGTGTACCTTATGTCATTTTTGATGGGTATGCAAAATTTAAGGCGATCCAGGTCTGGTGGACCTGGGCCCCACCAGATGGTATGGGCAGCACATGAAAATCTGGGAATCGGGTGAAATTCCAGTTTTATGGTCCTAAACGCCAAAAAATAAGGAATGGGGCTATTGTTCCTTAGTTCATTTTTGATGGGCCAGCAAACTATTAGGCAATCCGGGTCTGGTGGCATGGGCATCACCAGAAAGTGTGAGTTACACCACATGAAAAACTGAGAATTGGGCGAAATTCAAGTTTTATAGCCCTACAACTCCAAAAAGAGTAACAGTCATCGTGAGGCAGTGAATATTGTTCCTCAGGTTGTTTTTGATATGCCAGAAAAATTTTAGGTGACCCGGGTCTGGTGGCCAGGCCCCACCAGATGGCGTTGGCTATAACACAAGAAAATCTGGGAATCGGGTGAAATTCTATTTTTATGGCTCTAAAATGTAAAAACGAGAAACGGTAATAGCGAGATGGTGAATATTGTTCCTTAGGTTATTTTTGATGGACCGACAAAAATTTAGACGATCCGGGTCCAGTGGCCCGGGCCACACCAGATAGAGTGAGCTATAAGACACGAAAATCTGGGAATCGAGTGGAATTCCAGTTTATGGCCCTAAAACTCCCAAAAAATGAGGAACGGTCATGCCGTGCAGTGTTTATTATTCCTTGGGTCATTTTAATGGGACGGCAAAATTTTAGCCGATCCAAGTCTGGTGGCCCGGGCCCACCATATGGCGTTGTCTATAGGACACGAAAATCTAGGAATCGGGAAAAATTCTAGTTTTATGGCCCTAAAACATCAAAAATGAGGAACAGTAATGGCGAGGTAGTGCATATTGTTCCTTAGGTCATTTTTAATAGGCCAGAAAAAATTTAGGCGATCCGGGTCCAGTATCCCGGGCCTCACCAGATACCGTGGACTATAGGACACGAAAATCTGGAAATCGGGAAAATCTCTAGTTTAAGGCCCTAAACACCCAAAATATGAGGAACGGTCATGGCGAGGCGGTGACTATTGTTCCTTAGGTCATTTTGATGGGTCGAAATAATTTTAGACAATCCGGGTCTGGTGGCCCAAGCCCCACCAGTGGTGTGGGCTATAAGCACACGAAAATCTGGGAATCAGGTGGAATTCCAATTTTATGACCTTAAAACGCCAAAAAATAAAAAACGGCCTTGGCGAGGCGGTGACTATTGTTCATTAGGTCCTTTTTTATGGGCCGGCAAAATTTTAGGCGATCCGGGTCTGGTGGCCTGGGCTCCACCAGCTAGCGTGGGCTGTAGCACACAAAAATTGAGAAATCGGGCGGAATTCCAGTTTTATGACGCTATAACTCCAAAAAATAAGGAACGGTCATGGTGAGGCGGTGACTATTGTTTCTTATGTCGATTTAGGGCCATGAAGTGGAATTACTCTCGATTCCTTAGGCCAAAAATCTTTTATGTGATCCGGGTCCGATGGCACGGGCTCCACAAGATGGTATGGGCTATAATACACAAAAATCTAGGAATCAGGCGGTGATTATTGTGCCTTAGGTCATTTTTGATGGGCATGCAAAATATTAGGCGATCCAGGTCCGGTGGACTTGGGCCCCGCACACGAAAATTTGAGAATCGGGCAAAATTCCAATTTTATGACGCCCAAAATGCCAAAAAAGGAGGAATGTGACTATTGTTCTTAGGTCATTTTTGATGGGCCTGCAAAGGTTTAGGCGATCCAGGTTCGGTGGCCCGGGCATCACCAGATGGCGTGGGCTACAACACATGAAAATCAGAGAACCGACCGAAATTTCAGTTTTATTGCCCTAAAACACCAAAAAGAGTAACAGTCATAGAGAGGTAGTGAATATTGTTCCTCGGGTCATTTTAATGGGCCAAAAAAAATTTAGGCAACCCGGGTACGGTGGCCAGGCCCCACCAGATGGCGTGGGCTATAACATACGAATATGTGGGAATCGAGTGAAATTCTAGTTTTATGGCCTAAACACGTAAGAAAAAATGAGAAACGGTAATAGCGAGGCGGTGAATATTGTTCCTTAGGTCATTTTTGACTGGCCGACAAATATTTAGGCGATCCAGGCCAGTGTCCCAGGCCCCACAAGATAGCATGGGCTATAGGACACGAAAATCTGGGAATGGAGTTGAATTCCAGTTTTATGGCCCTAAAACGCAAAAATACGATGAACGGTCATGGCGAGGCAACAACTATTGTTCCTTAGGTCATTTTTAATGGGCCGACAAAATTTTAGGAGATCTGGATCCAGTGGCCTGGCATCACTAGAAGGCGTGGGTTATAGCACATAAAAATTCGAGAATCGGGCGAAATTCCAATTTTATGGCCCTAAAATGCCAAAAACGAGTAATGGTCATGGAGAGGCGGTGACTATTGTTTCTCAGGTTATTTTTTATGGGACAGATAATTTTTAGGCGATCCATGTCCGGTGGCCCGGGCCCCACCATGTGTCGTGGGATATAGCACATGAAAATCTAGGGTTCCGGAGGAATTCCAGTTTTACGGCCCAAAAATGCCAAAAAACGAGGAACAGTCTTGGCTAGGCGGTGACTATAGTTCCTTAGGTCATATTTGATAGGCCGAAAACATTTTAGGTGATCCAGGTCCGGTGTCTCGGGCCCCACCATATGCCGTGGGCTATAGAACACGAAAATATGGGAATCGGACGAAATTCCAGTTCTATGGCCCCAAAATGCCAAAACACGAGGAACGGTCATGGCGAGGCGGTGACTATTGTTCCTTAGGTCATATTTGATGGGCCAAAATTTTGTTTAAGCAATCCGGGTTTGGTGTCCCGGCCCCACCATGTGGCGTGGGCTATAGAACACGAAAAACTGGGATTGGGAGGACTTCCAATTTTATGGCCCTAAAATGCCAAAAATGAGGAACGGTCATGGTGAGGCAGTGACTATTGTTCCTTAGGTCGTATTTGATGGGGCGGAAAAATTTTAGGCGATCCGGGTCTGTTGGCCCAGACCCATCGGATGGCGTGGGCTATGAACACGAAAATATGGGAATCAGGCGGAATTCCAGTTTTATGACCCTAAAACGTCAAAAAACTAGGAACGGTCAAGCCAGGGCGGTGGCTATTGTTCCTTAGGTCATTTCTAATGGGAGGGAAAAATTTTAGGCGATCCGGGTCTGGTGGTCTGAGCCCACTAGATGATGTGGGCTATAATACACGAAAATTTGGAAATCGGGAGGAATTCTAGTTTATGGCCCTAAAACGCCTAAAATGAGGAACGGTCATGGAGAGGCAGTGTTTATTGTTCGTTTTGTCCTTTTTATGGGGCGGAAATATTTTAGGTGATCCGGGCCTGCTAGCACGGGCCCCACCAGCTTGTGTGGGCTATAGTACTCGAAAATTGAGAAATCTGGCGGAACTTCAGTTTTATGACCCTAAAATGCCAAAATATGAGTAACGGTCATTGTGAGGCGATGACTATTGTTCCTAAGGTCATTTTTTATGGGACAAAAATTTTTTAGGCGATACAGGTCCGGTGGCCCGGACCCCACCAGATAGTGTGGGCTATAACACAAATCTGGAATTTGGGAGGAATTCCAGTTTTATTTCCCTAAAATGCAAAAAAAAAAATGAGGAATGGTCATGGAGAGGTGATGTGCCGTAGAATTGCGGCACTTTTGATACTAATTACATAGATCTTAGCTCGTCTTTTAAAGCATTATAAGTCATTTCTTATGTAGTTCTGGTGGTTTGCAGGAGACGAGACTTGAAGAACCAAGATCATAAGAGAAGTTGTCAAATAGCTATGAAAGGATGCAAATGCGGCTGATCTGCGATCGCATAACTGACATGCGGGTCGCAGAAGTATCGCATAATGAATCAGTCTATTCCAGATGTTGATCGCCATGTATGCGATCAATTATGCGGTCGCATAACAATTATGCGAACCCCATACTGATCGCACAATAATAAGAGGAATTAGTTGAAGGATGATATGCGATGGATTATGCGGTCGCATAACTGAAATGCGAAGGAAAATATTGGACGATTGTCAACCAATTCTGTGATGGAAATTAAGTTCTGCAGACCGCGAATGCCATCTGCGGTCGCAGAATATCTCTGAAGGGTATTTTTGTCAGGTTTTGACCATGACTTTTAGACCATTATAAATAGAATGATTAGGGTTTTTGTGTCAGATCTGGTGTGATAGAAGGAAGCTACACTTAGAGCATTGAATGCACCATTATTATGGAAGCTTGTGAGATAAAATCCAAAACTTTGTCTATAATTGTGAGCTTCATGACTATATTTATTATATTGTTTTTGTATTCTAGTATGAGTAGCTAAGTTTAAATACTAAGGTTGTGAATCCTATGTGGGTGTAATGTTAATGTGTGTTTATCAGTGAATGTTTAGATAATGGTTAGTCGATTTCTATTCATTTCTCATGCTTCATTGTAGTTGATGGTTGCAAACATTGACTAGTGCCAATTCATTCTATCTTTACTTGGGAAAGTAGGTTAGAGTTTGCTAGAATTGAATAGCAAGAACTCAAGGCTCTAAACCTTGTTTAATAGAATCTCTTAGGGATAAGTGGGTTCTACTTGGCATAAATTGGTTGTTCTTAATTATCACTTCTTTTATATTTGGAAAAATCATAAAGAGGAACTACTATTTAATTATTCGAAAATATTAGTTAGTAATGTAGGAATCATTTGCATATCAACGGGCTTTCCATTTAAAAATATAAAATATGAACACCATTATCATTGCATTCCATTGATGGAGACACAAACTTGGTTTCTTAATCAATTTAATCAAATCATATCAACGAAATAGCTTTTATTAATAATTCACAATTATAACACTCACTCTTTAAGCTAGCGGAGTAGGATTACGACTTAAGTCAAGTTTCACACTACTCAAATAACCTTTTCACACCTATTCTCTGTGGGATTCGACCCCAACCTAGTTGGGTTACTATATTTGACATCGACCACCTTACACCATTTATTTTAGTTTAAGCGTATCAAATTTTGGCGCCGTTGCCGGGGACTATGGTTTTGAAATTACTAACGAGTGTGTGCTTCACTTGACGTCTTCTTCTATTCCACCACACTTTGCTTGTTTTGCTTGGTGTCATTAGGTAAACATGGGCGAGCCAGAAGAAGAGAATATGTTTGCGAATATAGATGAGTATATTGAGGATACAAATGCCATTGTCCCTCCAATAGTTGATGTTGCAACCTTCAAAGTGAAACACAGTTTAATCCTAATGCTAAAAGCGGAGGGGTTCTTCCAAAATTCCACCGATGATGATCCGACACAACATCTCAGAAATATTTTGGGTATGCGTGCGATGCACAAATAGAATTATGTCTCGGATGATGCCCTAAGGTTGAGGGTGTTCAAGTACTCTCTAACTAGAGAGGCGAGAATAGTGGATCCAAAATCTACCTCTTAATTCCATCCACACTTGGCCCGAACTTGTCCGGGCATTCCTAGCAAAATGGTTTACACAAAGCAAGAAGTCTGAGCTCCGGGATAAAATCTTCTTCTTCAAGCAATTACCAGGAGAGCATCTACATGAGGCATGGGATAGATTCAAGCTATATTTGGTAAGGTCACCGAATCATGGCTTTCCGTATAATATTCTATTAGAGAAGTTTTACATGGGCTTGGATCCTATGAATCAATACTTAGCCAAAAATGCAGCGGATGGTTGCTTTATGGACAAAACATTTGCAAGGATCACACAAATCCTAGATAAGATGGCTGAACATAACAAAGCTTGGCACTCGGAAGATACCATGGGTGGAATTACATATGGTAGTCCCTCCTTGACTAGCATGATTAAAGAGAACCAAGAAAGAGATCAGATAATTGTCGGGCTTGCCACCAACGTCAACGTGTTGACAAAAATGTTCACTGAAAGCCAAACAAAAAAGGTAAAATGTTGTGGAAGATGTGCAACCCATGTTGAATGAGGAGTACGAAGAAGCAAATTATGTCAACAATCCTCCAGGAGAATATCAAAGACAATCTTACCAAGGTTCAGGACAACAACACCAATGGAGGTCTAACCCGCAAGGGAAAGGCAACTAACAATGGCGAAATGACCAAGGTAATTCAAATCAAGGAAATTGGAGTTACAACAACAACAACTTTTCAAATCGGATTTCAAACCCCAATGTTCCACCAAAGGGGCAATATTCTAATTCTCCGCATTGGAAAGAAAGATCTTCAAGTGATTCCAAGTTAGAAAGCATGCTTAAAAGAGTGTTGTAAAATCAGGGAGATCCGACACTTCAATGAAGAATATGACCGAACTTGTGGGTTCTCACACCGCATCCATACAAAAGTTAGAAATACAAATGAGAGATCTCTCAAGAGAGCAAAATCCGAAGCAGAAAGGCACGCTCCCAAGTGACACAATTGTAGACCCAAAAGGTAGTGGGAGTGGTCCGACTTCCCATTGTATGGCAATCACAACTCGAAGTGGGAAACTACTTCAAGGAGAGAATGAACAAGTGGTCGAAGTGGAAGATTTTGAACAAGAAGTTAAGGCACAAGTTGAGGTGCCAATTGGTTTTGAAGTTGAAAGACTCCCGAAGAAGGTGAAAATTCAAGAAGTGAACAATGAAAAGATTAAGGAAAAGGTAATAAAGGCACCAAAAACTCTAGCACCAATTCCTAGGCCTCCTCCTCCTTTCCCTCAAAGACTTGCTAGGAAGGTCGATGATAGCAAACTTGAGAAGTTCTATGACATTCTCAAGCAATTATCGGTGAACATTCCATTTGTGGAAGCATTTCAAGAGATGTCGGGTTCTGTTAAGTACTTGAAGGACTTGATCACTAAAAAGAGAACCACCAAGAATGAAGTGGTGAATGTGACTCACCGGGTTAGTTCCATCATTGCAGCAACCACCGTTCAAAAGAAAGAGGACCCGGGAGCCTTCACCATTCCATGCCCTATTGGATTGCGCAATTTTGCACGAGCCTTTTGTGATAATGGAGCTAGCATCAACTTAATGACCCTTGCTATTTACAAGCAAGCAGGATTACGTATGCCTAGGCCTACAAGTATGAGGTTTCAAATGGCCGACCGTTCAATAAAGCGACCGGTGGGAATCGTTGATGATGTTTTTGTGAAAGTGGGGAAGTTTCTCCTCCCTACCGACTTTGTTATCCTCGATTGTGTTGTTGATAAATAAATCTCTATCATATTGGGGAGACCATTCCTTGCTATCGGGAGAGCACTTATGGATTCGGAACGAAATGAGATCAAGTTCCGAGTTAATGACGAAGAGGTTATCTTTCAAGCGAGTAAAGGTATGAAATTGCCACATGCATACGAAAGTATCTCAGTCATTGATGTTGTTGATGAGGTAGAGGATGCAGTCGAGGTGAAGATGGAAGAGGAATGCCTTGGTGAGACATTGGCGGCTATTTTGGTAAATTTTGATGGTGAAGACATGGAAGGATACATGGAATCGGTGAATGCATTGGAAGGGCTTGGGTCCTACACTTATGCACCAAAGAAGCTTTCTCTTGACTTAGAGAATAGAGTCACCCCTCCTGCTAAGCCTTCAATTATCGAGCCACCACAACTTGAGCTCAAGCCACTTCCACTACGCTTAAGGTATAAATTTCTTGGCTCTAATGAAACTCTACCTGTAATTGTTTCTTCTTTGTTGAATGATGTACAGGTTGAACACTTATTGAATACCTTGAGGGAGCACAAACAGGCCATTGGGTGGACTATAGCGGATATCCGAGGGATTCCCATCGGAATTTGTGAGCACAAGATACAACTGGAGCAAGAGAGCAAACCTAGCATGGAACATCAAAGAATGTTAAACCTTTCCATGCAAAAGGTGGTGAAGAAAGAAATCATAAAATGGTTGGATGCCGGGGTTATCTACCCCATTGCCGATAGTCCTTGGGTGAGTCTGGTGCAATGTGTTCCAAATAAAGGAGGCATGACCGTGATTCAAAACAAAAAAAATAAACTCATCCCAACGAGGACGGTGACCAAGTGGAGAGTTTGCATGGTCTACCGGAAGCTCAATAGTGCTTCTTGCAAAGACCATGTCCCTATGCCTTTTATTGCTCAAATTCTTGATCGGCTAGTGGGAAGGTCATTTTATTGCTTCTTGGATGGTTATTCCGGCTACAACCAAATCAACATCGCCTTAGAGGAACATGCCCCTATAGGACCTTTGCCATTAGTTGGATGCTATTTGGTCTATGCAATGCCCCAGCTACCTTTCAATGATGCATGATGTCAATCTTCTCGGACATGGTGGAGGACTTCTTAGAGGTGTTTATGGATGACTTTTTTGTAGTTGGTGATTCCTTTGAGCATTGCCTTGAAAACCTTAGACAAGTGCTCAAAAGATATGAGGAAACAAACCTTGTGCTAAATTGGGAAAAATGTCACTTCATGGTGGACGAGGGTATTGTTCTGAGCCACAAAATTTCCAAGCAGGGCATAGAGGTTGATCGGGCAAAGATCGAGATCATTTCCAAGCTTCCTCATCCCACTTCGGTAAAAGGCATTCGGAGTTTTTTGGGCATGCCGGTTTTTATAGGCGATTTATCAAAAACATATCAAAAATTGCAAGTCCCATGTGCAAGCTCCTTGAAAAGGATGCAAAGTTTTATTTCGATGAGAAGTGCCTCAAAGCTTTGAAGGAATTAAAATCAAGGCTCACCACGGCACCTATTATTGTCACACTCAATTGGTTTCTTCCATTTGAACTCATGTGTGATGCCAGTGGTGTAGATATTGGAGCGTTACTAGGTCAACGGCATAACAAGATTCTTCATCCTATCTACTATGCAAGCAAGACACTTAGTGGTGCACAAATGAATTACAGTGTGATGGAGCAAGAACTACTTGCTATTGTCTATGCGTTTGAAAAGTTCCGGGCCTATTTGTTGGGCTCCAAAGTGATAGTCTACACCGATCATGCTACTCTCCGCTACCTTATGGCGAAGAAGGATGCTAAACCACTATTGATTAGGTGGGTTCTTTTGTTACAAGAGTTTGACTTTGAAGTCAAAGATCAGAAAGGAACAGAGAATCAAGTTGCGGATCACTTGTCTAGGCTTGAAGAGGCAGGGAGACCAAAAGAAGATCTTGAAATTAATGATGCCTTCCCTGATGAACACATATTGGCATTGTCTAGCACCTTCACTCCTTGGTATGCCGACATCGCTAACTTCTTGGTTAGTGACCTTATCCCCGACAGATTGGAAGCTTATCAAAATAAAAAGTTCTTGCGGGAGTGTAGGCAATACTTTTGGGAGGAACCCTTTTTATTCCGGATTTGCGCCGACAACATCATTCAGCGTTGTGTTCCGAAGAATAAGGTAATTGAAATTCTCAAAGAATGTCATGACTCCCCAGTTGGGGGCCACCATGGTGGAAATCGTACTACAGCTAAAGCGCTTGAATGCGGCTATTATTGGCCATCGATCTATCAGGATGCAAACCAAATGGTCAAGGCATGTGATCAATGTCAAAGACAAAGGTCAATTTCTAGAAGGCATGAGATGCCTATGAACTTTGTGATGGAGGTCGAGATCTTTGATGTGTGGGGAATAGATTTCATGGGTCCCTTCGTAAGCTCTTACGGCATGACATATATCTTGGTGGCAGTAGATTATCTCTCCAAATGGGTCAAGGCAATTGCCTTGCCGAACAATGAGGGAAGGAGTGTAACCGCCTTCTTGAAGAAGAACATATTTACTCGATTTGGAACCCCAAGGGCCATCCTTAGTGACTGTGGCTCTCACTTTTGCTACAAAGCTTTTGCCGAGTTGCTCGAGAAATATGGAGTTAAGCACAAGGTGTCCACCCCTTATCATCCTCAGTCGAGCGGTCAAGTTGAAGTTTCCAACCGGGAGATCAAAAATATTCTAGCAAAAACTGTTAATGCAAACAGGACCGACTGGTCAAAGAAGCTAGATGATGTATTGTGGGCATATCGAACAACATTTAAGACTCCTATTGGCACCTCACCATACCGGTTGGTTTTTGGTAAGGTGTGTCACTTGCCAGTGGAGCTTGAACACAAAGTTATGTGGGCATTGAAAAAATTAAATCTTGATTGGGCCGAAGCTGCTAATCTATGGATGACACAACTCAACGAGATGGAAGAATTCCGTTTTCATGCCTATGAGAATGCAGCCATGTATAAAGAAAGAATGAAGTTTGTTCATGACAAGAAGATTTTGAAGCGGGAATTCAAATCCGGTGACTTGTCTCACTCTTCAACTCAAGACTGAAGTTCTTTCCGGGCAAACTCAAATCCAAAATGGTCTGGCCCGTTCAAAGTTGTGAATGTATCTTCCTATGGCGATATTGAATTGGAATCCAGGGACGGGACTCGAACCTTCAAAGTAAATGGCCAAAGGGTCAAGCATTACCTCGGAACCATTGGAGAAAGGCACTTGGTAGAACAATTCGCCCTCAAGGATGGTCCTACACCAAACCCAACCACGGATTAGCCAAAATGGGGGCAACATCGTCGTGCCGCAACATTAAATAAATCTCTTCTTGGGAGGCAACCCATGTGTTGGTAACACTTTTTTGTTAGATTTTAAATTTCGGTAAGTTTATTTGTAAATGTTGAACAGTTTGACGTGTGTGTTAGAAGGCAGGTGACCCAAAATACAAGGAAATAGGATGCAAGGGCAGAGGAAAATGAAGGAAAGCAAGTTGAGCTTCAGCTATGTTCTACGGTAACATATGCGGCCGCATAAAGGATTTGCGGACTGCATAGTAGTTGCAGACACAAGCAGAAAAAATGCAAACTGGACCTTAATAAATGCAGTAAGGATTCACTTATTGTGACCCGCATAGTGACACTTTTTCACCGTGAAACGCTCAGGTATTAAGCCCTAGGTCTCTCTCATTTTCGTCTTTCATCTACACTCCCACACACATGAGTACAAAGCATAATAAAAAAGAAAAGAAAGAAAAGACCAAAAACACTGAGAAAAACAATATCAAAAAGGAATTTTAAAGGAAGGGGCTTACCTTGCTCGCAATTCAGACCGAAATATTCCATTTTCTGATATCTTGCATGGCACCAAAGAAAGCTCTAGCATTGCAACAACCCACCACTCGAGGAAAGAGATCGGATACTGCTATATGCCCACAGTCACAGCAATCCCAACGCAAGCGACCTGACACATCCTGAGCTTTATCTGAGCATTCCTCCCAATCTGAAGATGAGGAGGCACAGATTGACCTTGTGGGGCCAATTGACCTCCATGACGAAGCACGCCGAAAGAGTGGTGAGGATCTCAGGTTTGGGATCTCCGGCTCTTGGACCTTGTACAGAGATAACCTGGCAAAAAGAAAGATCCTCGAAGAAAAGCAGCTAGGCTTGAACGGGTTAAAAGAACACTACTCCCCATGTGCTAGAAAACATCAAAAAGAGGGGATGAGAGTTCTTCACTCAGGTTCCGGGGGAGTACAACGAGACACTCGTTAGGGAATTTTATGCTGCATATGCTGCATCCAGGAACGCAGAATAGAAGAGAACCCGTATATTCTTGGACTCTATCCTAGTCTGAGGGGTTGAAATATTCTGGGATGCCTCATCAATCAATGATATATATTTTGACGAATGGGAGCCAGGCACGGCAAAATTTGATGCAAAGATTGCAAACAAGGAATCCGAGCGTGTTTGGGTAGCCTCTGTCATAGCCAAGGGAACTCCATACTGGATTTCTCCACACCAGGAGATTCACAAGAGAGATCTTACCCAAGAAGGCCGATATTGGCTCAGTTTGGTCTGTTCTCGTATAATGCCCTCGAGAAATGAAACTGACATAAGTATCAAGAAGGCGATCCTCATTGCTTGCATCATGTCGAGTATCAAGGTTGATGTGGGGGAGCTTATATTCCGTGAGATTGGGATCCAGACAAACCAGAAAGAAACCTCGCTCCCTTTTCCATGCTTAATCCATGCTTTGTGTAAGTCCCTCCTTGCCCCAAAAATGACCGCATAGAAAAAACTGTTCAGGACAATGACATCACTTGGATCTGTGATGCTGCCGATAAAGTGGTCGAAGATCCACCAGAGCCTTCAATCACTCCTTCTCCAACCTCAGTAGCACCTGCTGCCTCATCAGTACCAGCCACCTCCACATCCACTCCCAGACCAGCCACTGCGATACCACCTGTCTCATTGCCTGCACTCTCCAAGCTTGGTCTACTAGTACAACATGCAAATGCCAAAGTAGACAAATTGACGAAAGAACTTCCATCTCTCATCCGGCAAGCACTGGCCCCGATCCAATTCTTAGTAAGTGCTATTCAAAAATAACATCTCTCATATGAGGATCGACTCAAGCACTTTGAAGTGCGTCTTGAGAGGGTTGAGCGAGGCGGAGCTGGAGACATGCTTTAACTCAAAAAGAATGTAGCTGAACTCAAGTCCGAGCTACATAAGATGCAGACACTGAAGTTTGATTTGACCTCCCTTCTTCCGGTGGAAGGGGAGCAGGGCACTGACACCTCCCGCATACCAAGCCTTGACGATTTCACAAACCTCATGTCAGCTAAGGTGGCCCATGGTACTGAGGTCTCACAAGCTCGGGGCCCCGTTGCACACCCCAATAATCCTTTAACTGAGGAATTCAGAGAGTCTTATGAGGGAATTGATGAATGGGAAACTGATGAGGAGGGGATACTTGAGGAGGGTGATGATCTCAGGGACAACAGAGTCAAACAAGTTGCTATTTCTACAGATGCACTGGGTGAGGAGGAAGAAGATGTGTAGAAATCCATTGCACACTCCCTTGCAGATATGGTCGCAAAAGCTACTACCACGACCACACAACCATCATTGGGTAAGGCCAAAAGCTCCCAGGTCCAAGACCCAGCTCCGTAACAGGCAGAGCTTCCTATTTTGGTCTCGGGCACCACTACCCAGTCAGAGGTTCCACCCACTGCCTCCATAGTGTCAGCCTCCGGCCCCACGGCTGCCTCGGATGTTCTAACCCCTCCAAGCGCCTAGTACCCCCCAGGAAGCTCCTAAACTTTGCTCTTACTTTCTCAATGCATTGGAGACATTGCATGCTCTTTGGTTGGGGGTGGGGTAGTCAACTTTTTGCATCTTGTATATAAACTCTTAATCTTAATAGTGCAGATTTGTATTTAGCAATGAATTCCCCTTGGTTTTTCTTCGTCAGGTTCTTTTCCAAGGGTATAATAGTAGAACCATGGTGGTAGCACAAAACATTTTGACTTGTTGGTGCTTTTGTTCTAGCTTCAAGCATGTGATAAGATTTTGTTGAATAAATTGTACCCTTCAAATTTTGTAAATAAATGGTTAGTCATTCTTGTGAAATCGAGGCTAGCTCTTTGACTTTGTGCTTACTTAGAATCTCAAATATCATGTGATGAAGCTTCAAGTTGCCTTGTATTCACTTGAAGGCTGAAATTATGCAATTTGAAAAGTTCATGCGTTGTGAGTGGGTGAGCATTTGTGTAAATAATGCATGTGCTCAACTTGTAATGTCTAGAACTTGCCCGGTTTGTTTCTCAATGCAATTCTCGGGTTGATGATTGGGTGTTGAAATGATCTTAGGATCTCTTTGTGATCGCTAACTAATTTTTTATCAAATTAACCTCCCTAGTACATTTATTATCCTAGTTACCCCATGTTGAGCCTTTAACCTTTTATTTGGCTACTACATTACAAACCTTTACCCTTTTGTAAAATAATTCCCTCTTTTAAACCCGTCCCTCTTTGAACGATTAAGAATGAGGCTAAAATCCTAAGTTGGGGGTGTCGGTGTTAATTGGAAATTGGTAAGGTTGTACATTGTGTGTAGAAGCAAATACCTCAAAGTTGTGTTTATGAAGATATTCAAGCTCCAAAAGAAAAACAAAAGAAAAATAAAAGAAAAACAATAGAAAAACATCTGTAAAAAAATTGTGTGGAGTCTTGTGAAAACTGAAGAGATACTTTGAGGTGGTTCTATATAGGTAACTAAAGGTCAATAAGGTCTATGTGATTTAAAAAGAAGCAAAATGTACGTAGCGTTCAAGGAGGGTACAGTCACTATATTCCCAAATATTCATCCACCAATCCTGAAGCCTACACTACAACCCTTAAAAAGTCCTTTGTGATCTACAACAAATTATTCCTAAGATAGCAATGAGTTAAATAAGGGCAGGCATATGGATTGATACATATAGCACTTAGCTTTCTTTCTGAGTGAAAGAGTGTTTGATTATATCCCATGTACATATTTGCTGAGATTGGGGATTTTCTTTGATGTGAGCACGCATGAATTTGTAAGATTTAGCAGAAGTTAGGTTTCATGAAGTAGGATAAAAGTGAATATCGAGCTATGGGTAGCACTCTGTCATTGCTCTTGAGGCTCGAAGTTTACAAACTGATTATTCGAATTGTTATATGATCTTTGTCTTCAAAGAAGGGTGAATAAAAGAAGCCACATGCTCGTTAGAAAATAGTCAGCACCATCCATAGTCATTACTGCTTTTCGATCTGTCGGAAGTAGATTAGTATTTGATAGGCTAACTCTGTTTTAGTTGCTTGAGGGAAAGTAAGAGCCTAAGTTGGGGGTATTGATGTGCCGTAGAATTGCGACACTTTTGATACTAATTACATAGACTTTAGCTCGGCTTTTAAAGCATTTTAAGTCATTTCTTATGTAGTTTTGGTGGTTTGCCGGAGATGAGACTTGAAGAACCAAGATCATAAGTGAAGTTGTCAAATAATTATGAAAGGATACAAATGCGGCTGATCAGCGGTTGCATAACTGACATGCTGGTCGCAGAAGTATCAATAATGATTCAGTCTGTTCCAGATGTTGATCGCCATATATGCGATCAATTATGCGGTCACATAACAGTTATGCAGACCGCATACTGATTGCAAAATAATAAGAGGAATTAGCTAAAGGATGATATGCGATGGATTATGCGGTCGCAGAAGTGATATACGGGCCGCATAACTGAAATGCGAAGGAAAAGACTGGATGATTGTCAACAAATTCTGCGATGAAAATTAAGTTCTACGGCCTATTTTGCGGTCGCAGAATATCTCTGAAGGGTATTTTTGTCAGGTTTTGACCAGGACTTTTAGAACATTATAAATAGAATGATTAGGGTTTTGTGTCATATCTGGTCTGACAGAAGGAAGCTACACTTAGAGCATTGAATGCACCATTATTATGGAAGCTTGTGAGATAAAATCCAAGACTTTGTCTATAATTGTGAGCTTCATAACTATATTTATTACATTGTTTTTGTATTCTAGTATGAGTAGCTAAGTTTAAATACTAAGGTTGTGAATCTTATGTGGGTGTAATGTTAATGTGTGTTCATCAGTGAATATTTATATAATGGTTAGTCAATTTCTATTCATTTCTCATGCTTCATTGTAGTTGATGGTTGCAAACATTGACTAGTGTCAATTCATTCTATCTTTACTTGGGAAAGTAGGTTAGAGTTTGGTAGAATTGAATAGTAAGAACTCAAGGCTCTAAACCTTGTTTAATAGAATCTCTTAGGGATAAGTGGGTTCTACTTGGCATAAATTGGTTGTTCTTAATTATCACTTCTTTCATATTTGGGAAAATCATAAAGAGGAACTACTATCTAATTATTGAAAAATATTAGTTAGTAATGTAGGAATCATTTGCATATCAATGGGCTTTCCATTTAAAAATATAAAATATGAACACCATTAGCATTACATTCCATTGATGAAGACACAACCTTGGTTTCTTAATGAATTTAATCAAATCATATCAACGAAATAGCTTTTATTGAAAATTCACAATTACAACAATCACTTTTTAAGCTAACGGAGTAGGATTATGACTTAAGTCAAGTTTCACACTACTCAAGTAACCTTTTCACACCTATTCTCTATGGGATTCGACCCTAATCTAGTTGGGTTACTATATTTGATATTGACCGCCTTACACCATTTATTTAGGTGAAATTTGAGCGTATCAAGAGGCGGTGACTATCATTCCTTAGTTCTTATTTGATGGGCCAGAAATTTTAGGCGATACGGGTCCGATGGCCCGGGAACCACCAAATGGCGTGGGTTTTAGCACACGAAAATCTAATAATCGAGCGGAACTCCAGTTTTATGGCCTCTAAAACGCCAAAATATGAAAAACGGTCATGGCGAGGCAGTGACAATTGTTCCTTAGGCCGTTTTTGATGGGCCAACAAAATATTAGGCGATTCAGGTCCGGTGGCCCGGGACCCACCAGATGGTGTGGGCTATAGCATACGAAAATCTGTGAAACGGGTTGAATTCTAGTTTTATGGCCCTAAAACGCCAAAAAATGAGGAACGGTCCTAGAGATGCGGTGACTATTGTTATTAGATAATATTTTAATGAACCGGCAAAAATTTAGGCGATCCAGTTCCGGTGGCTCGAGCATCACCAGATGGTGTGGGCTATAGCACATGAAAATCTGAGAATCGGGCAAAATTCCAGTTTTATGGCCCTAAAACACCAAAAGCGAGTAACGGGCATGGTGAGGTGGTGACTATTGTTCCTTAGGTTGTAGTTAATAAGCCAGAAAAATTTTAAGCGATCCGATTCTGGTGGCCCGAACCCCACCAGATGGCATGAGCTATAGCACACGAAAATTTAGGATTCGTGGGGGAATTTTAGTTTTATGGCCCTGAAACGCCAAAAACCGAGGAACGATCATGGCAAGGCAGTGACTATTGTTCCTTAGGTTGTATTTGATGGGCCGAAAAAATTTTAGGCAATGCGGGTCTGGTGGCCTGAGCCCCACCAGATGGTGTGGGTTATAGAAAACGAAAATTTGGGATTCATGAGAAATTCCAGCCTTTTTGCATTGAATCGCAAAAAAAATGAGGAACGGTCATGGAGAGATGGTGAAAATTTGTCCTTAGGTAGTATTTGATGGGACAAAAAAATTATTAGTAATCCATGTCCGGAGGCTAAGGCCTCACCAGATAGCGTGGGCTATACCACACAAAAATCGGGTGCAATTTCGATTTTATGGCCATAAAATGCCAAAAAAGAGGAACAGTCATGGAGAGGCAGTGACTATTGTTCCTTAAGTGGTTTCGATGGGACGGAAAAATCTAAGGTGATCCGGGTCCTGTTGCCCCGGCCCCACCATATGGCACGGGCTATAACACACAAAAATCTAGGAATCAGGCGAAATTCTAGTTTTATGGCTTTTAAATGACAAAAATCGAGGAACGGTCATGATGAGGCAGTGACTATTATTCCTTAGGTAGATTGTGATGGGGAGGCAAAATATTAGGCAATCTGGTTCGATGGCCAGGGCCTTACCGGATGGTGTGGGCTATAGCATACGAAAATCTAAGAATCTGGTGAAATTCCAGTTTTATGACCCTAAAACGCCAAAAAATAAAGAACGGTCATGGCGAGGCGATGACTATTGTTCCTTAGGTCATTATTTATGGGACGGTAAAATTTTAGGCGATCCAGGTCCGGTGGCCCGATCCCCAGCAAATGGCGTGGACTATAACACACGAAAATCTGGGAATCAGGTGGAATTCCATTTTTATGGCCCTAAAACACCACAAAATGAAAAACGGTCACGGATAGGCTATGAATATTGTTCCTTAGGTCTTTTTGAATGTGTCGGAAAAATTTTAGGAGGTGCGGGTCTGGTGGTATGGGCCCACCAGATGACGTGGTCTATAGGACACGAAAATCTAGAAATCAGGTAGAATTCTAGTTTTATGGCCCTAGAATGTCAAAGATGAGGAACGGTAATGGCGAGGCGGCGAGTATTGTTCCTTAGGTCTTTTTTAATAGTCCGGCAAAAATTTAGGTGATCCGGGACCAGTAGCCCGGGCCTCATCAGATGTCGTGGACTATAGAACATGAAATTTTGGAAATCGGGAGGAATTCTAGTTTATGGCCCTAAAATGCCCAAAAAATGAGGAACGGTCATGGCGAGGTGGTGCCTATTGTTCCTTACGTCATTTTGATGGGTTGAAAATTTTTAGATGATCCGGGTCTGGGCCTCACTAGATAACGTGGGTTATAGGACACGAAAATCTGGGAATGGGGAGGAATTCTACTTTTATGGCCCTAAAATGCCAAAAAATGAGGAACGATCATGGCAAGGGGGTGACTATTGTTCCTTTGTTACTTTTTATGGACCGACAAAAATTTTAAGCGATCTAGGTCTGGTCTGGGCTCCACCAGCTAGCATGGGTTGTAGCACACAAAAATTGAGAAATCGGGCGGAATTCTAGTTTTATGACCCTATAACGCCAAAACATAAGGAACGGTCATGGTGAGGCGGTGACTATTGTTCCTTAGGTCGTTTTAGGGCCATAAACTGGAATTACTCTTGATTCCTTAGGCCAAAAAACCTTTATGTGATCCGGGTCCGGTGGCACGTGCTCCACAAGATAGCGTGGGCTATAGCACACGAAAATCTAGAAAACAGGTAGAATTCTAGTTTTATGGCTCTAACATTATAAAAACGAGAAACGGTCATGGCGAGGTGGTGATTATTGTGCCTTAGGTCATTTTTAATGGTCATGCAAAATTTTAGGCGATCCAGGTCCGATGGACATGGGGCCCACCAGATGACGTGGGCTATATGATGTTTGGCATATTTCGATATGTGTTGATGTTACTTTACCCATGTTTTAACCGCTTCTTGATGTTATTTGATCTTTAAAATGCCCAACATGGTTTAATTATTGGTTTTATGACTAATTGAGTTGTGTGTGGTGAATTAAGGTGTTTGGAGTGCAAAAATATGAATAAAAGGTGCTCTAGGTAGAGGAAGAGAGATTGGATGCGTCGCATCCAATCTAGAAAAAGATCAGATTTCGTGCACCCTTAGCAGTGAAGTCGGCCCATAGCGTCCACCGTAGCATCCGAAGCTGAGAAGTGGAGGACGAGGTGGATGTGAAGCATCCACCCTAGCATCAATCCCTGAAGCTGATTTGGATTAGAAATAGGAGAACTTTGGCCCACGACTTTGGTACGCAATATATAAGCCAAAAACGCCTCTTTTAGGGCATCTAACATATTGGGAAGGGGAAAAAAGCCACGAAAAAGCTGTGGAGGCCGGAATTCATCAAGTTTCATCTTTCTCCCACCAAACTTAGTAATTTTTATGTTTCTTTATATGATTTGTTGTTTGGCTACCATGTCTATATGGAGCTAAACTTCACGTTCTAGGGTTGTGGTTCTTTCATGACTATTGTTATTCGGATATTGATTTTGACTTCTTGATTTATCATATTAGTTTATTTATTCAATCTTGCGCTTAATTATTTAATTGCTTGATCACCAATTGAATACTATCTACGAATCTAGAATTGAACTCGAAAGTGGGAATTCTATATTGCATATAGGATTGAGTAGGGCAAGTTCTTGAACTCGGGCATCGGGGAACGGATTCGTAGTTAGGATAGACATATACCTAATTGCCTTGCTTGGTTGATTTACAGGAATTATAAATGCGTTCTTGTTGATTCTAACTCCATAGACATATAGGCGTTAGGTTAGCTTGAATAGGCGAGTAAGAACTCGACAGATTCTTATGAGCATTAACCCTGTCAACCAATAAGCTAGATAAATTAGTCGGTCAATTCAATTGAAGAATACAATAGGATTGTTAGATAGCCCATAACCCTAGATCGTTTTCATTACATTGATATCATTAAAATCTGCTCTTTCTCTGTTCAAAGTTTATTATTTATATTTTTCTTATTTAATTAGTTGGAATAAAATATTTTTAGATTTAATTCTTGTTTAGATAATAAGGATAGTCTAATTTAGTTAATAGTTAATCATAAGTCCTCATGGGTTCGATATCCGACTTTTAGTCACTTTATTACTTGACGACCGCGTATACTTGCGTGAGTGTGTTTGGTCGCAACAAGTTTTTGGCGCCGTTGCCGGGGACTTAGAAATTAGCTATTTTTCTAGATTAGACATTTGTTTTTCTATTCTTTCTTTAGTTTAGTTAGTATTTTGTTTTATTTTTATTTTAGCATGGCACCTTGGAATGAGAATTATTCGAATGATGGTTATTCTTATTTTGATGATCCCTGTCCATATTGTGGAGGACCCCACTGGTGGAAAAATTGTCAGAATGTTCCCGGGAGCGAGTTGTGCGCACAATCTCAATCCTTCAAGTGGAATATTTGTAATATGTGTGGTGGTCAAGATAGCCATTGGGATGGTTGTCCTAATTCTTTTCATCCTTCTCAGAGCCCTTATTATGATCTTTCTAACAATGTTTGTGAGTTTGATAGGGGCAATGAAGTGCAGGATATGGAACATGATGCATATATTAGGTATATTATGAGGCAAGTAGCAGAGCAACATGATGAACTCAAAAAAGATATGAAAAGAATGACGGAAACAATCACAAGAATGAAGGCTAATATGGAAGAATTGAATGAAGAGAGCGAGTACCAGCAAGAGAAAATTTTTGAAAAAGAGGAGATTTTGAGCCAAACTTGGCTGGCAGAACAGGCTGAAAAGTTAGAAATATATGAAGCTCAACATGAGGAACTTACTGATGGGATGAGACACTTTATAGAGGGAAGATCTAAACTGGGACAAGGGATCTATAAATTTGTCACTACTATTCACGACTTGCAAGATAAATTAAATGCAAAGGTTGTTGCGTCTATCGCCCAACAAAATAGTAATGAGTTGTCAGAAGCTGAAAAGGAGCTTATACGCCAAATTGAGGAGCTAAAAGTGGAGAGCCAATCATTCGAGCATATTTCTGTTGATGATGCCCATGTTGAGAAAAGTACACTAGAGCCATGCGAGGTAGCAGATAATGTTATATTTGAAGACTCTAATATGTGCACATATGAGGATATAAATAGTAATACAATTCTAAAGTTGGGGCGTGTTGGTCCTCATTCTAAAC
The DNA here is from genome assembly GCF_000715075.1 of Nicotiana tabacum. Taxonomy (NCBI): domain Eukaryota; kingdom Viridiplantae; phylum Streptophyta; class Magnoliopsida; order Solanales; family Solanaceae; genus Nicotiana; species Nicotiana tabacum. Next base: position 7,517,253 of record NC_134092.1, on the reverse strand, counting down.
ATTTTTCGACATTGTATTTGGATGATGACATGGAAATCGAGTCATCTAAGCCTTTGGAGGAGTCAATGGAAGAGGAACATGATGCCTATATTTTTGAATTTGTCATGCCAAAAAGCAAAAAATACATTCCTCATCTAAAGGCCGAGAAGTGTAGAGTGAAAAATTTATTACTTGGCCTGGTTATCTTTGTAGCCCCACCACTGGAGCATAGCCGCAAACTGGATGCCATGTTAGGGGCTCAATTCATAAGTTCGAGGTGGAGGCAAAAAGTGGTTCACGTCGTGCCGCTACGTTAAATCAGGCGCTTGTTGGGAGGCAACCCAGCGTTACTGCTTTCTTTTATTTTTGTTTACTTTTTATTTTATTTTATTTTTATTATTTTGTAGTATTTATTTTTGTTTTGTAGGATTATGAGCATAGGAAGCAAAGCCATTAGAAGAGTGCAAAAGCGAGCTAGATGGTGAGGACTAAGTGTGGGGTGCCCACACAAAGGACGATGTCTGGGGAAGTCTGAGTACCTCGTGAGCCGCTATTGCTTCGGCCTTTGGCCTACCAGGGAGTCTCGTTTACCCTCTTATTATTTATAATGTGCATTGAGGACATTGCAAAATTTTAAGTGTGGGGTGAGGAGATCGTTTGGATGAGTTTCTGTGCTATTTTAGCTTAGTTGTAGTACTCATTCTTAAGTGTAGTAGCTTTTGTGAAAAAAAAAGTAGAAAAATTGGACTTTTCCCGACGATTGATCTCCTAGACAGTTTTCTTGAGGGATTAAAGTCTAAACTAAAAATCCCAAATATGTCTTTTAGCTTTCTTTAGGTAGTAATAATCCCCTGTGGTTTTTCTTTGTGCCTCGGTTCTTTTCCATGGGATGTAGTTTGAACCGGGTAGTTTTTTTTTTCTGAGTAGATTAGGAATTTAGAGAATAAAAGGAGCAAGAATGATGAACCTAGGCGCCCTTGACTTGTTTGATAGTAACATATTTATACTTTGGCATGTGTAGTATCTTCTGTATGATTTGAATTTATTGATGATGCCTTGTTAAATTGGACAGCATGTTTTGTGGTGCCTATGTCTCGTTTACATGACTTATGTTCACCTTGCGCTTAATGCTTAATATCTCGTTGCTCCGTGAATACTTGCATTGTTTGAGAGTCGGAATGTGACCATCCTTAGCGAGTCATGTGCCATGTGTGGTGAGGTTTTTGTGTAGTCCATGTAGTGTACTTGTGTCTAGAACTTGCCCGGTATGTGAGTTGAAGCGAAATTTTAGGTGATGCTCGGGTTGAAAAATGATTTTAGGCTTTCTTTGATCTTTTTGAGCTTATTGCTTATCACAAATAAAATCTATCCCTAGTTAACCCTGTTGAGCCTGTAGACCTTTTATTTGGTACCCACATTACAAGCCTATACCCTTTTTATTCTTAATTGACATTGTTTTGATCCTTTTACCTCTTAAAGCACTTTAATTGTTAGATGAGCGCTAAAAGAAGTAAGAAGGGACTAAGTGTGGGGTGACTTTTGAGTGGAACCAATGAAAGAAAGAAGGGTGCACTTATTTTGTAAAATAATACACCACTAGCAAAATTGAAAGAAAAAGAAAAAAAAAGAAAGAAAAATATAAATGAATAAATTGTTGTCTTGTTCTTGCTAGTGGGTATGAATTAAAGTAGTGCTTAAAGAAAGAGGAAATATTGTTTGGAGTGATATTATTGGTGAAATTGAAAGGGTGTTGAAGAATTCGCGCTTAAGTTATTTGATGATGTGTTAAAGTGCATAGAAGGGTGAATCACTATTCCTTAAATATATCCTACCCGTCCCTTAGCCCACATTACCACCATGAAAAAGTCCTAATTGATTTTAGATCGAGCGAGCTTACATTAGTAGAGATTTACATTAAGGGCAAGCCTATGGTACCAACTACATGCATGTGACTTCTTTTGTGAGAGTGAGCGATTTTCTTTGTGAGCATGAGATTCGAATGTGTGGATTGATTTCACTCTCTCTGCTTTTGTTGTGAGGGCACATGGTTTCACGAGGGATAGGTAACGTTATTAGACTTCTCTATGATGTTGGGTGTTCAAGCCATGAGTGCATAGTGACATTGAGTCGGTTTTTGAGGTTAGGGTTGTTGTGAGCATGTTGTCTTTGTTCGAATATGTTTAAAGAAGGGCATAAGTAAAGGGAAGTGTATGTGATGCATAGTCTAGAGCCTAATTGTTGCAAATAACCATGGTCATAGGTGCAGTGTGCTTTGAATGATAAGAGCTTAATTTTGTTTCGTCTACTATATGATGGTTTGTTTGAGGACGAACAAAGGTTTAAGTGTGGGGTAGTGATGTTTGGCATATTTCGATATGTGTTGATGTTACTTTACCCATGTTTTAACTGCTTCTTGATGTTATTTGATCTTTAAAATGCCCAACATGGTTTAATTATTGGTTTTATGACTAATTGAGTTGTGTGTGGTGAATTAGGGTGTTTGGAGTGCAAAAATATGAATAAAAGGTGCTCTAAGTAGAGGAAGAGAGATTGGATGCGTCGCATCCAATCTAGAAAAAGATCAGATTTCGTGCACCCTTAGCAGTGAAGTCGGCCCATAGCGTCCACCGTAGCATCCGAAGCTGAGAAGTGGAGGACGAGGTGGATGCGAAGCATCCACCGTAGCATCCGAAGCTGAGAAGTGGAGGACGAGGTGGATGCGAAGCATCCACCGTAGCATCCGAAGCTGAGAAGTGGAGGACGAGGTGGATGCGACGCATCCACCCTAGCATCAATCCCTGAAGCTGATTTGGATTAGAAATAGGAGAACTTTGGCCCACGACTTTGGTACGCAATATATAAGCCAAAAACGCCTCTTTTAGGGCATCTAACATATTGGGAAGGGGAAAAAAGCCACGAAAAAGCTGTGGAGGCCGGAATTCATCAAGTTTCATCTTTCTCCCACCAAACTTAGTAATTTTTATGTTTCTTTATATGATTTGTTGTTTGGCTACCATGTCTATATGGAGCTAAACTTCACGTTCTAGGGTTGTGGTTCTTTCATGACTATTGTTATTCGGATATTGATTTTGACTTCTTGATTTATCATATTAGTTTATTTATTCAATCTTGCGCTTAATTATTTAATTGCTTGATCACCAATTGAATACTATCTACGAATCTAGAATTGAACTCGAAAGTGGGAATTCTATATTGCATATAGGATTGAGTAGGGCAAGTTCTTGAACTCGGGCATCGGGGAACGGATTCGTAGTTAGGATAGACATATACCTAATTGCCTTGCTTGGTTGATTTACAAGAATTATAAATGTGTTCTTGTTGATTCTAACTCCATAGACATATAGGCGTTAGGTTAGCTTGAATAGGCGAGTAAGAACTCGACAGATTCTTATGAGCATTAACCCTGTCAACCAATAAGCTAGATAAATTAGTCGGTCAATTCAATTGAAGAATACAATAGGATTGTTAGATAGCCCATAACCCTAGATCGTTTTCATTACATTGATATCATTAAAATCTGCTCTTTCTCTGTTCAAAGTTTATTATTTATATTTTTCTTATTTAATTAGTTGGAATAAAATATTTTTAGATTTAATTCTTGTTTAGATAATAAGGATAGTCTAATTTAGTTAATAGTTAATCATAAGTCCTCATGGGTTCGATATCCGACTTTTAGTCACTTTATTACTTGACGACCGCGTATACTTGCGTGAGTGTGTTTGGTCGCAATACTATAGCACACGAAAATCTAATAATCAGGCGAAATTCCAGTTTTTTGGCCCTAAAAGGCCAAAAAATGAGGAATGGGACTATTGTTCCTTAGGTCAATTTTGATGGGCCATCAAAATTTGAGGCGATCCGGGTCCGTAGGCCCGGGCATCACCAGATTGCGTGGGCTACAACACATGAAAATCGGAGAATCGGGAGAAATTCCAGTTTTATGGCCCTAAAACGCCAAAAATAGTAACAGTCATAGCGAGGTAGTGAATATTGTTCCTCAGGTCATTTTTTATGGGCCTAAAAAATTTTAAGCAACCCGAGTCTGGTGGCCAGGCCCCACCAGATGGCGTGATAGCATACAAAAATCTGGGAATCGGGTGAAATTAAAGTTTTATAGCCCTAAAACGTAAAAAAATGAGAAACGGTAATAGTGAAGCGGTGAATATTGTTCCTTAGGTCATTTTTGATGGGCCTACAAAAATTCTTGGCAACCCGGGTCCAATGGCCCGATCCCCACCAGATGGCGTGGGTTATAGGACACGAAAAACTGGGATTCGGGAGGAATTCCAGTTTTATGGCCCTAAAACGTCAAAAAGTGAGTAACGATCATGGATAGGTGGTGACTATTATTCTTTAGGTCATAGTTGATGACCTGGAAAAATTTTAAGCGATCCGGTTCCGGTGGCCCGGGGCCCACTAGATGGCGTTGGGCACACGAAAATCTGGGATTTGGGAGGAATTTTAGTTTTATGGCCCTAAAATGCCAAAAAATGAGGAATGATCATGGAGACGCAGTGACTATTGTTCCTTAGGTCATATTTGATGGGGCAAAAAATTTTAGGCAATGCGGGTCCGGTGGCCCGAGCCCCACCAGATGGTGTGGGTTATAGCAAACGAAAATCTGGGATTTGGGGGGAATTCCAGTGTTTCTGCCCTGAAACGCGAAAAAAATGAGGAACGTTCATGGAGAGGCCGTGACTATTTTTCCTTAAGTCGTATTTGATAGGTCAAAGAAATTTTAGATGATCCAGGTCCGGGCCCAGGCTTCACCAGATGGCGTGGGCTTTACCACACGAAAATCTGGGAATCTTGCAGAATTCCAGTTTTATGGCCCTAAATGCCAAAAATTGAGGAATGGTCATGGCGAGGCAGTGACTATTGTTCCTTAAGTGGTTTCGATGGGCTGAAAAATATTTAGGCCATCCGGGGCCGGTTTCCCGGGCCCCACCATAATGGCACGGGATATAGCACAGGAAAACCTAGGAATCAGGCGGAATTCTAGTATTATGGCTCTAAAATGACAAAACTCGAGGAACGGTCATAGCGAGGCGGTGAATACTATTCCTTAGGTCGTTTGTGATGGGACGATAAAATATCAGGTGATCCGGGATCGATAACCCCGACCTTACCAGATGGTGTGGGCTATAGCATACAAATATCTAGGAATCGAGCGAAATTTCAGTTTTATAGCCCTAAAACTCCAAAAAATGAGGAACGGTCATGGCGAGGTGATGACTATTTTTCCTTAGGTCATTTTTTATGGGACGACAAAATTTTAGGCGATCCGGGTTCGGTGGCCCGAGCCCCAGCAAATAGCGTGGACTATAACACACGAAAATCTGGGAATCAGGTAGAATTCTAGTTTTATGGCCCTAAAACACCAAAAACTGAGAAATGGTCATGGAGAGGCGGTGAATATTGTTCCTTAGGTCTTTTTTAATGGGCCAGCAAAATTTTAGGTGATCCGTATCCGGTGGCCTGGGCCCACCAGATGGCATGGAACACGAAAATTAAGTAATCGGGCAGAATTCTACTTTTATGGCCCTCGAACATCAAAAAATAAGGAACGGTAATGGCGAGGGGGTGAATATTGTTCCTTAGGTATTTTTTAATAGGTTGGCAAAAATTTAGGCGATCCGGGTCCAGTAGCCCGGGCCTCACCAAATGTTGTGGACTATAGGACACGAAAATCTAGAAATCGGGAGGAATTCTAATTTATGGCCCTAAAACACCCTAAAAATGAGGAACGATTATGGAGAAGCAGTGACTATTGTTTCGTAGGTCATTTTGAAGGGTCGGAAAAATTTTAGACGATCCGGGTGGCCCAAGACCCACCAGTGGCGTGGGCTATAAGCACACGAAAATGTTGGAATCAGGTGGAATTCCAGTTTTATGACCCTAAAACACCAAAAAATGAAAATCGGTCATGGCAAGGCGGTGAATATTTTTCCTGAGTTATTTTTTAATAGGCCGGCAAAATTTAGGCGATCCAGGTCTGGTGGTCTGGGCCCCACCAGATAGTGTGGGCTATAGGATACGAAAATATGGGAATGGGGAGGAATTCTAGTTTTATGGCCCTAAAATGCCAAAAAATGAGGAACGGTCAAGGAGAGACGGTGACTATTGTTCCTTAGGTCGTTTTTGATGGGCCGGCAAAATTTTAGGTGATCCGGGTCTGTGGCCTGGGGCCCACCAGCTACTGTGGGTTGTAGCACACTAAAATTGAGAAATCGGGCGGAATTCCAGTTTTATGACCCTATAACGCCAAACAACAAGGAACGGTCATGGTGAGGCGTGACTATTATTCCTTAGGTCGTTTTAGGGCCAAAAATCGGTATTACTCTCGATTCTTTAGGCCGAAAAACTTTTACGTGATATGGGTTTGCTGGCACGGGCTCCACAAGATGGAGTGGGCTATAGTACACGAAAATGTAAGAATTAGGCGGACATCTAGTTTTATGGCTCTAACATTATAAAAACGAGGAACGATCATGGCAAGGTAGTGATTATTGTGCCTTAGATCATTTTTGATAGGCATGTAAAATATTAGGCAATCAAGGTCCGGTGGACCTGGGGCCCACCAGATGGCGTGGGCTATAGCACACGAAAATCTGGAAATTAGGCAGAATTATAGGTTTATAGCCCTAGAACATCAAAACATGAGTAACGGTAATGGCGAGGCAATGAATATTGTTCCTTAGGTCTTTTTTAATAGGCCGGAAAATTTTTAGGCGATCCGGGTCTAGTAGCCCGGGCCTCACCAGATGTCGTGGACTGTAGGACACAAAAATCTAGAAATCAGGAGGAACTCTAGTTTATGGACCTAAAACGCCCAAAATATGAGGAACTGTCATGGAAAGGTGGTGACTATTGTTCCTTTGGTCGTTTTGATGGGTCAGAAAAATTTTAGACGATCCGGTTCGATGACCCAAGCCCCACCGGTGGCGTGGGCTATAAGTACACGAAAATCTGGGAATCAAGTGAAATTCTAGTTTTATGACCCTAAAATGCCAAAAAATGAAAAATGGTCATGGCAAGGCGGTGAATATTGTTCCTTAGGTCCTTTTTAATAGGCTGACAAAACGTTAGGCGATCCAGGTCTATGGTCTGGGCCCCACCGGATAGCGTGGGATATAGGACACGAATATCTAGGAATAGGGAGGAATTCTAGTTTTATGGCCCTAAAATGCCAAAAATTATGGAACGGTCTGGCAAGGTAGTGAATATTGTTCCTTAGGTTTTTTTTAATAGGCCGAAAAAACTTTAGGCAATCCGGGTCCATTAGCCCGGGCCTCAACAGATGTTGTGGACTATAGGACACGAAAATCTAGAAATCGGGAGGAATTCTAGTTTATGGCTCTAAAACGCCCATAACATGAGGAACGGTAATGGAGAGGCGGTGACTATTGTTCCTTAGGTCGTTTTGATGGGTCAAAAAAATTTTAGATGATCCGGGTTCGGTGGCCCAAGCCCCAGCAGTGGCATGGGCTATAAGCACACAAAAATCTAGGAATCAGGTGGAATTCCAGTATTATGACCCTAAAATGCCAAAAAATAAAAAACGGTCATGGCGAGGTGGTGAATAGTATTCCTTAGGTCCTTTTCAATAGGCTGGAAAAAATTCAGGCGATCCAGGCCTGATGGTCTGGGCCCCACCAGATAGCGTGGCCTATAGGACATGAACATTTGGGAATGGGGAGGAATTCTAGTTTTATGGCCCTAAAACACCAAAATATGAGGAACGGTCATGGAGAGGTGGTGATTGTTGTTCCTTCGGTCATTTTTTATGGGCCGGCAAAATTTTAGGCGATCCGGGTCTGTTTGCCCGGGCCCCACCAGCTAGCGTGGGCTGTAGCATACGAAAATTGAGAAATTGGGCGGAATTTCAGTTTTATGACCCTATAATGCCAAAAAATAAGGAACGTTCAAGGTGAGGCGGTGATTATTATTCCTTAAGTCGTTTTAGGGCCATAAACTGGTATTACTCTTGATTCTTTAGGCCGAAAAACTATAATGTGATCCGGGTCCGGTGGCACCGGCTCCACAAGATGGCGTCGGTTATAGCACACGAAAATCTTGGAATTCAGGCGGAATTCTAGTTTTATGGCTCTAACATTATAAAAAAGAGGAATGGTCATGGCAAGGTGGTTATTGTGCCTTAGGTCGTTTTTGATGGGCATGCAAAATTTAAGGCGATCCACGTCCGGTGGACCTGGGGCCCACCAGATGGCGTAGATTATAGTACAGGAAAATCTGGGAATCGGGCGAAATTTCTGTTTTATGGCCCTAAAACGCCAAAAACTGAGGACCGGGACTATTGTTCCTTAGGTCATTTTTAATGGGACAGCAAAATTTGAGGCGATCTGGGTCCATTGGCCCGAGCATCACCAGATTGCGTGGGCTACAACACATGAAAATCAGAGAATCAGGCGCAATTCCAATTTTATGGCCCTAAAATGCCAAAAAGAGTAACTGTCATAGCGAGGCAGTGAATATTGTTCCTCATGTCATTTTTGATGGGCCCGAAAAATTTTAGGCGACCCGGGTATGGTGTTCAGGCCCCAGCAGATGGCGTGGGCTATAGCATACAAAAATTTAGGAATCGGTGAAATTCCAGTTTTATGGCCCTAAAACGTAAAAAATGAGAAACGGTAATAGCGAGGCAGTGAATATTGTTCCTTTGGTCGATTTTTATAGGCCGACACAATTTAGGAAATCCGGGTCTGGTGGCATGGGCCCCACCAATTCACGTGGGCTTTAGCACACGAAAAGTGAGATATCGGGTAGAATTCATGTTTTATGGCCCTAAAACGCAAAATTACGATGAACGGTCATGGTGAGGCAGCAACTACTGTTCCTTAGGTCGTTTTTGATAGGCCAACAAAATTTTAGGATATCCGGATCCAGTGTCCTGGGTATTACTAGATGGCGTGGGTATAACAAATGAAAAATTCGAGAATCGGGCAAAATTCAAATTTTATGATCCTAAAATGCCAAAAACGAGTAATGGTTATGGAGAGGTCCATGTCATTTTTTATGGGACAGAAAAATTTTAGGCGATCCAGGTCCAGTGGCCCGGGCCCCACCAGATGTCGTGGGATATAGCACATGAAAATTTGGGATTCGGGAGGAATTCCAGTTTTACGGTTCCAAAATGCCAAAAAACGAGGAACGATCTTGGCGAGGCCATGATTATTGCTCCTTAGGTCATATTTAATGGGCTGGAAACATTTTAGGCAATCTGGGTCCGGTGGATCGGGCCCCATCAGATGGCGTGGGCTATAGAACACGAAAATATGGGAATCGGGCGGAATTCCAATTCTATGGCCCAAAAGTACCAAAAAACGAGGAACGGACATGGCAAGGCGGTGACTATTGTTCCTTAGGTCGCATTTGATGGGCCAAAAAAATTTTAAGTGCGGGTCCGGTGGCCCGGCCCCACCAGATGGCGTGGGCTATAGCACATTAAAAAATTAGGATTTAAGAGGAATTTCAGTTTTCTGCCCCTAAAACGCCAAATAATGAGGAACGGTCATGGAGAGGCGGTGACAATTATTTCTTAGGTCGTATTTAATTGGCCGGAAAATTTTAGGCGATCTGGGTCTGGTGGCCCAGGCCCCACCAGATGGCGTGGGCTATGAACCCGAAAATATGGGAATCGGGTGGAATTCCAGTTTTATGGCCCTAAAACACCAAAATATTATGAACGGTCAAGGCAAGGCGGTGATTATTGTTCCTTGGGTCGTTTCTAATGGGAGGGAAAAATTTTAGGCGATCCAGGTCTGGTGACTCAAGCCCCTCCAGATGGCGTGGGCTATAATACATGAAAAACTGGGAATCGGGAGGAATTCCAGTTTATGGCCCTAAAACGGCTAAAAATAAAGAACAGTCATGGAGAGGCGGTGTTTATTGTTCCATTGATCTTTTTTATGGGGTGGCAAAAGTTTAGATGATCCGGGCCTGGTGGCACTGGCCTCTCCAGCAGACGTGGGAAATAGCACAAGAAAATTGAGGCGGTGACTATTGTTCCTAAGATAATTTTTTCTAGGACAAAAAAATTTTAGGCGATCCAAGTCTGGTGGTTCGGGGCCCACCTGATAGCATGGGCTATAACACACGAAAATCTGGGATTCGGAAAGAATTCTAGTTTTATTTCCCTAAAACGCAAAAATATGAGGAACGATCATGGAGAGGTAGTGACTATAATTCCTTAGTTCGTATTTGATTGGCCAAATAACCTTTAGGCAATCCGAGTCTGGTGGCTCGGGCACCACCAGATGGGGCTTTAGCACACGAAAATCTAGTAATCGGGCGGAATTCAAGTTTTATGGCATCAAAACACCAAAATCTGAAAAACGGTCATGATGGGGCAGTGACAATTGTTCCTTAGGCCGTTTTTGATGGGCCGACAAAATATTATGCGATACAGGTTCGATGGCCCGGGCCCCACCAGATGGTGTGGGCTATACGACACGAAAATCTAGAAATCAGGAGAAATTCTAGTTTATGGCCCTAAAACGCCCAAACAAGAGGAACGATAATGGAGAGGCGGTGACTATTGTTCCTTAGTTCATTTTGATGGGTCGGAAATATTTTAGATGATCCGGGTTCGGTGGCCCAAGCCCTAGCAGTGGCGTGGGCTATAAGCACACGAAAATCTAGGAATCAGGTGGAATTCCAGTATTATGACCCTAAAATGCCAAAAAATGAAAATGGTCATGGCGAGGCGGTAATATTGTGCCTTAGTTCTTTTGTAATAGGCTGGCAAAAATTTAGGTGATCCAGGCCTGGTGGTCTGGGGGCCACCAGATAGCATGGGCTATATGACACGAAAATTTGGGAATGGTGAGAAATTCTAGTTTTATGGCCCTAAAACACCAAAAAATGAGGAACGGTCATGGCGATGCGGTGACTATTGTTCCTTCGGTCCTTTTTGATGGGCCGGTAAAATTTTAGGCGATCCGGGTCTGGTTGCCCAGGCCCCACTAGCTAGCGTGGGCTGTAGCACATGAAAATTGAGAAATCAGGCGGAATTCCAGTTTTATGATCCTATAACTCCAAAAAATAAGGAACGTTCATGGTGAGGCGGTGACTATTGTTTCTTAGGTCATTTTAGGGACATAAATTGGTATTACTCTTGATTATTTAGGCCGGAAAACTATTACGTGATCCGGGTCCGGTGGCACGGGCTCCACAAGATGGTGTCAGCTATAGCACAAGAAAATCTTGGAATTCAGGCGGAATTCTAGTTTTATGGCTCTAACATTATAAAAAAGAGGAACGATCATGACGAGGTGGTGATTATTGTGACTTAGGCTATTTTTATGGGCATGCAAACTTTTAGGCGATCCAGATCTGGTGGACTTGAGCCCCACTAGATGGCGTAGACTAGAGTACAGGAAAATCTAGTAAACGGGCGAAATTCTTGTTTTATGGCCCTAAAACGCCAAAACATGAGGAACATGACTATTGTTCCTTTGGTCATTTTTGAAGGGCCAGAAATATTTTAGGCGATCCGGGTCTGGTGGCCCGGGCATCACCAGATGGCGTGGGCTACAGTACATGAAAATCGGAGAATCAGGCGAAATTCCAGTTTTATAAACCTAAAACGCCAAAAAGAGTAACTGTCATAGCAAGTCAATGAATATTGTTCCTCGGGTCATTTTTGATGGGCCGAAAAATTTTTAGGCGACCCGAGTATGGTGTCCAGGCCCCACCAGATAGCGTGGGCTATAACATACGAAAATCTGGGAATCAGGTGAAATTTCAGTTTTATGGCCCTAAAACATAAAAAACGAGAAACGGTAATAGCGAGGCGGTGAATATTGTTCCTTTGGTCGTTTTTTATGGGTCGACATAATTTTAGGTGATCCGGGTCTAGTGGTGTGGGGCCCACCAACTCGCGTGGGCTTTAGCACACGAAAATTGAGAAATCGGGTAGAATTCATGTTTTATTGCCCTAAAACGCAAAAATACGATGAACGGTCGTGGAGAGGCAGCAACTATTGTTCCTTAGTTCGTTTTTGATGGGGTGGCAAAATTTTAGGATATCCGGATCCAGTGGCCCGGGTATTACTAGATGTCGTGGGCTATAACACTAGAAAATCTGAGAATCAGGTGAAATTCAAATTTTATGGCCCTAAAACGCCAAAAACGAGTAATTGTGATGGAGAGGATGTGACTATTTTTCTCAGGTCATTGTTTATGGGACAGAAAATTTTTAGGCGATCCAGGTCCGAAGGCCCGGGCCCCACCAGATGTCGTGGGATATAGCACATAAAAATCTGGGATTCGGGAGGAATTCCAGATTTACGGTCCCAAAATGCCAAAACACGAGGAAGGATCTTGGCGAGGCCATGAGTATTGGTCCTTAGGTCATATTTGATGGGCTGGAAACATTTTAGGCGATCTGGGTTCGGTGGACCGGGCCCCATCAGATGGCGTGGGCTATAGAACACGAAAATATAGGAATCGGGCGGAATTCCAATTCTATGGCCCAAAAGTACCAAACAACGAGGAACAGACATGGCGAGGCGGTGACTATTGTTTCTTAGGTCGCATTTGATGGGCCGAAAAATTTTTAAGCGCGGGTCTGGTGGTTCGGCCCTACCAGATGGCGTGGGCTATAGCACATTAAAAAACTAGGATTTAAGAGGAATTTCAGTTTTATGGCCCTAAAACGCCAAAAAAATGAGGAACGGTCATGGAGAGGCGGTGACAATTGTTCCTCAGGTCGTATTTAATTGGCCAAAAAATTTTAGGCGATCCGGGTCTGGTGGCCCAGGCCCCACCAGATTGCATGGGCAATGATCCCGAAAATATGGGAATCGGGTGGAATTCCAGTTTTATGGCCCTAAAACGTCAAGGCAATGTGGTGGCTATTGTTCCTTGGGTCGTTTCTAATGGGAAGGAAAAACTTTAAGCGATCCAGGTCTGGTGGCTCGAGCCCCACCAGATGGCGTGGGCTATAATACATGAAAATCGGGGAATTGGGAGGAATTCTAGTTTATGGCCCTAAAACGCCTAAAAATAAGGAACAGTCATGGAGAGGCGGTGTTTGTTGTTCCATTGGTCATTTTTATGGGGTGGCAAAAGTTTAGATGATCTGGGCCTGGTGGCACTGGGCTATAGCACACGAACATTGAGAGATCGGGTGGAATTCTAGTTTAATGGCCCTAAAACGCCAAAATATGAGTAATGGTCATTGCGAGGTGGTGACTATTGTTCCTAAGATCATTTTTTATAGGACAAAAAAATTTTAGGCGATCCAAGTCTGGTGGTTTGGGCCCCACCTGATAGCATGATCTACAACACACGAAAATCTGGGATTCGGAAGGAATTGCAGTTTAATTTCCCTAAAACGCAATATGATAAGGAACGATCATGGAGAGGTGGTGACTATAATTACTTAGTTCGTATTTGATGGGCGAAAAAACTTTTAGTCAATCCGAGTCTGGTGGCCCGGGCACCACCAGATGGGGCTTTAGCACACGAAAATCTAGTAATCGGGCGGATTCAAGTTTTATGGCTTCTAAAACACCAAAATCTGAAAAACGGTCATGATGGGGCAGTGACAATTGTTCCTTAGGCCGTTTTTAATGGGCTGACAAAATATTAGGCGATCCAGGTTCGATGGCCCGGGCCCCCACCAGATGATGTGGGCTATATGACACGAAAATCTAGAAATCGGGAGGAATTCTTGTTTATGGCCCTAAAACGCCCAAACAAGAGGAACGGTAATGGCGAGGTGGTGACTATTATTCCTTAGGTCATTTTGATGGGTCGGAAATATTATAGACGATCCGGGTTCGGTGGCCCAAGCCCCAGCAGTAACGTGGGCTATAAGCACACAAAAATCTGGGAATCAAGTGGAATTCAAGTATTATCATCCTAAAATGCCAAAAAATGAAAACGGTCATGGCGAGGCGGTAATATTGTGCCTTAGTTCTTTTGTAATAGGCTGGAAAAAATTCAGGTGATCCAGGCCTGGTGGTTTAGGCCCCACTAGATAGCATGGGCTATAGGACATGAAAATTTGGGAGTGGGGAGGAATTCTAGTTTTATGGCCCTAAAACATCACAAAATGAGGAACGGTCATGGCGAGGCGGTGACTATTGTTACTTCGGTCCTTTATGATGGGGCGGCAAAATTTTAGGTGTTCCGGGTCTGGTTGCCCAGGCCCCACCAGCTAGCGTGAGCTGTAGCACACGAAAATTGAGAAATCGATCGGAATTCTAGTTTTATGACCCTATAATGCCAAAAAATAAGGAACGTTCATAGTGAGGCGGTGACTATTGTTCCTTAGATCATTTTAGGGACATAAACTGGTATTACTCTCGATTATTTAGGCCAAAAAACTATTACGTGATCCGGGTCCGGTGGCACGGGCTCCACAAGATGGCGTCGACTATAGCACAGGAAAATCTTGGAATTCAGGCGAAATTCTAGTTTTATGGCTCTAACATTATAAAGAAGAGGAACGGTCATGGCGAGGAGGTGATTATTTTGCCTTAGTTTATTTTTATGGGCATGCAATTTTAGGCGATCTAGGTCCGGTGGACCTGAGCCCCACCAGATGGCGTAGACTATAGTACATGAAAATCTAGGAATCTGGCGAAATTCCTGTTTTATGGCCCGAAAACGCCCAAAAATGAGGAACAGGACTATTGTTCCTTTGGTCATTTTTGAAGGGTCAGAAAAATTTTAGGCGATCCGGGTTTAGTGGCCCGGGCATCACCATATGGCGTGGGCTACAGCACATGAAAATCGGAGAATCAGGCGAAATTCTAGTTTTATGGACCTAAAACACCAAAGAGAGTAATTGTCATAGCGAGGCAGTGAATATTGTTCCTCGAGTCATTTTTTATGGGCCGAAAAAATTTTAGGCGACCCGGGTATGGTGGCCAGGCCCCACCAGATGGCATGGGCTATAGTATACGCAAATCTGGGAATCAGGTAAAATTTCAGTTTTATGGCCCTAAAATGAAAAACATGAGAAACGGTAATAGCGAGGCGGTGAATATTGTTCCTTTGGTCGTTTTTTATGGGACAACACAATTTTAGGCGATCCGAGTCTAGTGGCATGGGTCTCACCAACTCGCGTGGACTTTAGCACACGAAAATTGAGAAATCGAGTAGAATTCATGTTTTATGGCCCTAAAACGCAAAAATACGATGAACGGTCATGGCGAGGTAGCAACTATTGTTCCTTAGTTTGTTTTTGATGGGGAGGCAAAATTTTAGGATATCTGGATCCAATGGCCCGGGTATTACTAGATGTTGTGGGCTATAACACTAGAAAATCAGAGAATCGGGTGAAATTCAAATTTTATGGCCCTAAAACGCCAAAAACGAGTAATGGTCATGGAGAGGATATGACTATTGTTTCTTAGGTCATTGTTTATGGGACAGAAAATTTTTAGGCGATCCAGGTCCGGTGGCCCGGGCCCCACCAGATTTCGTGGGATATAGCACATGAAAATCTGGGATTCGGGAGGAATTCCAGTTTTACGGTCCCAAAATGCTAAAAAATGAGGAACGATCTTGGCGAGGCCATGAGTATTGGTCTTTAGGTCATATTTGATGGGCTGGAAACATTTTAGGTGATCTGGGTCCGGTGGACCACGCCCCATCAGATGGCGTGGGCTATATAACATGAAAATATAGGAATGGGGTCTGGCG
This sequence comes from Nicotiana tabacum, assembly GCF_000715075.1. Lineage (NCBI taxonomy): Eukaryota > Viridiplantae > Streptophyta > Magnoliopsida > Solanales > Solanaceae > Nicotiana > Nicotiana tabacum. Next base: position 7,501,572 of record NC_134092.1, on the reverse strand, counting down.
CGCCCCGAGCCCCACCAGATGGCATGGGCTATAATACACGAAAATATTAGATACGGGAGGAATACCAGTTTATGGCCCTAAAACGCCTAAAAATGTAGAACGGTCATGGCGAGGTAGTGTTTATTATTACGTTGGTCTTTTTTATGGGGCGTCAAAATGTTAGACGATCCGGGCCTGGTGGCACTGGCCTCACCAGCACGCGTGGGCTATAACACACGGAAATTGAGAGATCGAGCGGAATTCCAGTTTTATGGCCCTAAAATGCCAAAATATAAGTAACGGTCATTGCGAGGCGGTGACTATTATTCCAAAGATCATTATTTATAGGACAAAAATAATTTAGGCGATCCAGGTCTAGTGGTTCTAGCCCCACCTGATAACGTGGCTACAACATACGAAAATATGGGATTCGGAAGGAATTCCAGTTTTATTTCCCTAAAACGCAAAAATATGAGGTACGATCATGGATAGGTGGTGACTATCATTCCTTAGTTCATATTTGACAGGCCAAAAAAAATTAGGCGATCCAGGTCTGGTGGCCCGGGCACCACCAGATGGGGCTTTAGCACACGAAAATCTAATAATCGGGTGGATATCTAATTTTATGGACTCTAAAATGCCAAAATCTGAAAAACGGTCATGATGAGGTGGTGATAATTGTTCCTTAGGCCATTTTTGATGGGCCGACAAAATATTACATGATCCAGGTTTGGTGGCACTAGCCCCACCAGATGGTGTGGGCTATATAATATAAAAATCTGTGAATCGGGCAGAATTCTAGTTTTAGGGCCCTAAAACGCCAAAAAATGAGGAACGATCATAGCGAGGCGGTGACTATTGTTCATTAGCTCATTTTTGATGGAATGGCAAAATTTTAGCAGATCCGGGTCCGGTGGCTCGAGCATCACCAGATGGCCTGGGCTATAGCACATGAAAATCTGAGAATCGGGCGAAATTCCAGTTTTATGGCCCTAAAATGCCAAAAAGCGAGTAACATGGCGAAGTGGTGACTATTGTTACTTATGTCTTTTTTAATAGGTTGGCAAAAATTCAGGTGATCCAGGCCTGGTGGTCTAGGGGCCACCAGATAGCATGGGCTATAGGACACGAAAATTTGGGAATGGTGAGAAATTCTAGTTTTATGGCCCTAAAACACCAAAACATGAGGAACGGTCATGCCGAGGCGGTGCCTATTGTTCCTTCGGTCTTTTTTTTATGGGACGGCAAAATTTTAGGCGATACAGGTCTAGTTGCTCAGGCCCCATCAGCTAGCGTGGGCTGTAGCACACGAAAATTGAGCAACCGGGCGGAATTCTAGTTTTATGACCCTAGAATGCCAAAAGATAAGGAACGTTCATGGTGAGGCGGTGACTGTTGTTACTTAGGTTGTTTTAGGGACATAAACTGGTATTACTCTCGATTATTTAGGCCGAAAAACTATTACGTGATCCGGGTCTGGTGGCACGGGCTCCATAAGATGGCGTCGGCTATAGCACAAGAAAATCTTGGAATTCAGGCGGAATTCTAGTTTTATGGCTCTAACATTATAAAAAAAGGAACGGTCATGGAGAGGTGGTGATTATTGTGACTTAGGTTGTTTTTATGGGCATGCAAAATTTTAGGCGATCTAGGTCCGGTGGACCTGAGCCCCACTAGATGGCAGACTATAGTTCGGGAAAATCTAGGAATCGGGCAAAGTTCCTGTTTTATGGCCCTAAAATGCTAAAAAATGAGAAACAAGACTATTGTTCCTTTGGTCATTTTTGAAGGGCCAGAAAAATTTTAGGCGATCCGGGACTGGTGGCCCGGGCATCACCAGATGGCGTGGGCTACAGCACATGAAAATCAGAGAATCTGGCGAAATTCCAGTTTTATGGACCTAAAACGCCAAAGAGAGTAATTGTCATAGCGAGGCAGTGAATATTGTTCCTCGAGTCATTTTTTATGGGCCGAAAAAATTTTAGGCGACCCGGGTATGGTGGCCAGGCCCCACCAGATGGCATGGGCTATAGTATACGCAAATCTGGGAATCAGGTGAAATTTCACTTTTATGGCCCTAAAATGAAAAACATGAGAAACGGTAATAGCGAGGCGGTGAATATTGTTCCTTTGGTCATTTTTTATGGGACAACACAATTTTAGGCGATCCGGGTCTAGTGGCATGGGTCTCACCAACTCGCGTGGACTTTAGCACACGAAAATTGAGAAATCGGGTAGAATTCATGTTTTATGGCCCTAAAACGCAAAAATACGATGAACGGTCATGGCGAGGTAACAACTATTGTTCCTTAGTCCGTTTTTGATGGGGAGGCAAAATTTTAGGATATCCGGATCCAATGGCCCGGGTATTACTAGATGTCGTGGGCTATAACACTAGAAAATTCGAGAATCGGGTGAAATTCAAATTTTATGGCCCTAAAACGCCAAAAACGAGTAATGGTCATGGAGAGGATGTGACTATTGTTTCTCAGGTCGTTGTTTATGGGACAGAAAATTTTTAGGTGATCCAGGTCCGGTGGCCCGGGCCCCACCAGATGTCGTGGGATATAGCACATGAAAATCTGGGATTCGGGAGGAATTCCAGTTTTACGGTCCCAAAATGCTAAAAAATGAGGAACGATCTTGGCGAGGCCATGAGTATTGGTCTTTAGGTCATATTTGATGGGCTGGAAACATTTTAGGCGATCTGGGTCCGGTGGACCGCGCCGCATCAGATGGCGTGGGCTATCTAACATGAAAATATAGGAATTGGGTCTGGCGCACCCCGAGCCCCACCAGATGGCGTGGGCTATAATACGCAAAAATATTAGATACGGGAGGAATACCAGTTTATGGCCCTAAAATGCCTAAAAATGTAGAACGGTCATGGCGAGGTAGTGTTTATTATTACGTTGGTCTTTTTTATGGGGCGTCAAAATGTTAGACGATCCGGGCCTGGTGGCACTGGCCTCACCAGCACGCGTGGGCTATAACACACGGAAATTGAGAGATCGGGCGGAATTCCAGTTTTATGGCCCTAAAACGCCAAAATATAAGTAACGGTCATTGCAAGGCGGTGACTATTGTTCCCAAGATCATTATTTATAGGACAGAAAAATTTTAGGCGATCCAGGTCTAGTGGTTCTAGCCCCACCTGATAGCGTGGCTACAACACACGAAAATATGGGATTCGGAAGGAATTCCAGTTTTATTTCCCTAAAACGCAAAAATATGAGGTACGATCATGGATAGGTGGTGACTATCATTCCTTAGTTCATATTTGACAGGCCAAAAAATTTTAGGCGATCCAGGTCTGGTGGCCCGGGCACCACCAGATGGGGCTTTAGCACACGAAAATCTAATAATCGGGTGGATATCTAATTTTATGGACTCTAAAATGCCAAAATCTGAAAAACGGTCATGATGAGGTGGTGATAATTGTTCCTTAGGCCATTTTTGATGGGCCGACAAAATATTACACGATCCAGGTTTGGTGGCACTAGCCCCACCAGATGGTGTGGGCTATATAATATAAAAATCTGTGAATCGGGCAGAATTCTAGTTTTAGGGCCCTAAAACGCCAAAAAATGAGGAACGATCATAGCGAGGCGGTGACTATTGTTCATTAGCTCATTTTTGATGGAATGGAAAAATTTTAGCAGATTCGGGTCCGGTGGCTCGAGCATCACCAGATGGCCTGGGCTATAGCACATGAAAATCTGAGAATCCGGCGAAATTCCAGTTTTATGGCCCTATAATACCAAAAAGCGAGTAACATGGCGAAGTGGTGACTATTTTTCCTTAGGTCTTTTTTAATAGGTTGGCAAAAATTCAGGTGATCCAGGCCTGGTGGTCTAGGGGCCACCAGATAGCATGGGCTATAGGACACGAAAATTTGGGAATGGTGAGAAATTCTAGTTTTATGGCCCTAAAACACCAAAACATGAGGAACGGTCATGCCGAGGCGGTGCCTATTATTCCTTCGGTCTTTTTTTATGGGACGGCAAAATTTTAGGCGATACGGGTCTAGTTGCTCAGGCCCCATCAGCTAGCGTGGGCTGTAGCACACGAAAATTGAGAAATCGGGCGGAATTCTAGTTTTATGACCCTAGAACGCCAAAAGATAAGGAACGTTCATGGTGAGGCGGTGACTATTGTTACTTAGGTTGTTTTAGGGACATAAACTGGTATTATTCTCGATTTTTTAGGCCAAAAAACTATTACGTGATCCGGGTCTGATAGCACGGGCTCCATAAGATGGCGTCGGCTATAGCACAAGAAAATCTTGGAATTCAGGCGGAATTCTAGTTTTATGGCTCTAACATTATAAAAAAGAGGAACGGTCATGGAGAGGTGGTGATTATTGTGCCTTATGTTGTTTTTATGGGCATCCAAAATTTTAGGCGATCTCGGTCCGGTGGACCTGAGCCCCACTAGATGGCAGACTAAAGTTCGGGAAAATCTAGGAATCGGGGGAAATTCCTGTTTTATGGCCCTAAAACGCCAAAAAATGAGAAACAAGACTATTGTTCCTTTGGTCATTTTTGAAGGGCCAGAAACATTTTAGGCGATCCGGGACTGGTGGCCCGGGCATCACCAGATGGCGTGGGCTACAGCACATGAAAATCGGAGAATCTGGCGAAATTCCAGTTTTATGGACCTAAAATGCCAAAAGAGTAACTAACATAGCGAGGCAGTGAATATTGTTCCTCAGGTCATTTTTGATGGGCCGGAAATATTTTAGGCGGCCCGAGTATGGTGGCCAAGCCCCACCAGATGGCGTGGGCTATAGCATATGAAAATCTAGGAATCGGGTGAAATTTTAGTTTTATAGCCCTAAAACGTAAAAAACGAGAAACGGTAATAGCGAGGCGGTGAATATTGTTCCTTTGGTCATTTTTATGGGCCGACACAATTTTAGGCGATCCGGGTCTATTGGCATGGAGCCCACCAACTCGCGTGGGCTTTAGCACACAAAAATTAAGAAATCGGGTAGAATTTATGTTTTATGGCCCTAAAAAGCAAAAATACGATGAACGGTCATGGCGAAGCAGCAACTATTGTTCCTTAGTTAGTATTTGATAGGCCGGAAAAATTTTAGGATATCCGGATCTAGTGGCCCAGGTATTACTAGATGGCGTGGGCTATAACACTTGAAAATCCGAGAATCGGGTGAAATTCAAATTTTATGGCCCTAAAACGCCAAAAACGAGTAATGGTCATGGAGAGGATGTGACTATTGTTTCTCAGGTCATTTTTTATCGGCCCAACAAAAATGACGTGAGGAATGATAGTCACCGCATCGCCATGATCGTTCCTTACTTTTTGGCGTTTTAGTGCTATAAAACTAAAATTTTGCCCGATTCTCAGATTTTTGTGTGCTCACGTCATCTAATGGTCCCCTGCCCACCGGACCCGCATCGCCTAAATTTTTTTCGGCCTATCAAAAATGACCTAAAGAACAATAGTCATCACCTCGCCATAACCGTTTCTCGTGTTTTGGCATTTTAGGGCCGTAAAACTGGAATTCCTCCCCATTCTCAGATTTTCGAGTCCTATAACCCACACTATCTGGTGGGCCCCAGGCCATCTGACCTGGATCGCCTAAATTTTTGTCGGCTTATAAAAAAGGACCTAAGGAACAATATTCATCGCCTCTCCATGATCGTTTTTTATTTTTTGGCATTTTGGGGTCATAAAACTGGAATTCAACCTAATTCCCAGATTTTCGTGTGCTTATAGGCCACGCCACTAGTGGGGCTTGGGCCACCGGACCCGGATCGTCTAAAAAAATTTTAACCCATCAAAATGACCTAAGGAACAATAGTCACCGCCTCGCCATGATCGTTCCTCTTTTTTTTTGGGTGTTTTAGGGCCATAAACTAGAATTCCTCTGGATTTCTAGATTTTCGTGTCCATTAGTCCACGGCATCTGGTGTGGCCCGGGCTACTGAACCCGTATTGCATAAATTTTTGCCGGCCTATTAAAAAAGACCTAAGGAACAATATTCACTGCCCCGCTATTACCGTTCCTCATTTTTGACGTTCTAGTGCCATAAAACTAGAATTCTGCCCGATTACTTGATTTTCGTGTCCCACGCCATCTGGTGGGCTCGGGTCACCGGACCCGGATCACCTAAAATTTTTCCGGCCCATTAAAAAAGACCTAAGGAATAATATTCACCGCCTCTCCATGACCGTTTCTCAGTTTTTGTTGTTTTAGGGCCATAAAAATGGAATTCCACCCGATTCCCTGATTTTCGTATGTTATAGTCCACACCATTTGCTGGGGCTCGGGCTACCTGACCCGGATCGCCTAAAATTTTGCCGTTCCATAAAAAACAACCTAAGGAACAATAGTCATCGCCTCGCCATGAACATTCCTCATGTTTTGGCATTTTAGGGCTATAAAACTGGAATTCCATCTGATTCCTAGATTTTCGTATGCTATAGCCCACACCATCTAGTAAGGCCGGGGACATCAAACCCGGATCACCTAATATTTTACCGGCCCATCACAAACGACCTAAGGAATAGTATTCACCGCCTCGCCATGATCGTTCCTCGATTTGTTTTATTTTATAGCCATAATACTAGAATTCTGCCTTATTCCCAAATTTTTCTGTGCTATAGTCCGTGCCATATGGTAGGGCCCGGGAAACTAGACCCGGATCGCCTAAAAATTTTCCATCCCATCGAAACCACTTAAGGAACAATAGTCACCGCCTCGCCATGACCATTCCTCATTTGTTTGGCATTTTAGGGCTATAAAACTGGAATTCTACAAGATTCCCAGATTTTCGTGTGGTATAGCCCACGCCATCTGGTGAGGCACGGGCCCGGACCTGGATCGCCTAAAATTTTGTTGGCCCATCAAATACAACCTAAGGAAAAATAGTCACGGCCTCTCCATGACCGTTCCTCATTTTGTTTTTGTGTTTTCGGGCAAAAGAACTGGAATTCCTCCCGTATCTCAGATTTTCTTTTGCTATAAGTCGCACCATCTGATAAGGCTCGGGGCACTGGACCCGCATTGACTAAAAAGTTTTTTCCCCATCAAATACGATCTAAGGAACAATAGTCACCGCCTCTCCATGATCGTTCCTCGTTTTTTTGCGTTTTAGGGCCATAAAACTAAAATTCCTCCCGAATCCCAGATTTTAGTGTGTTGTAGCCCCCGTCATCTGGTGGGGCCCGGGCCACCGGAACCGGATCGCTTAAAAATTTTCCGGCTCATCAATTACGACCTAAGGAACAATAGTCACCATCTCGCCATGATTGTTCATCGTATTTTTGTGCTTTAGGGCCATAAAATAGGAATTCTACCCGATTTCTCAATTTGCGTGTGCTATAACTCATGCGAGCTATTGGGGCCCATGCCACCAGACCCGGATTGCCAAAAATTGCATCGTCCCATAAAAAACGATCAAAGGAACAATAAACACCGCCTCGCCATGATCGTTTCTCATTTTTGGGCGTTTTAGGTCCATAAACTGGAATTCCACTCGATTCCTTGGTTTTCGTGTCCTATAGCCCACGCCATCTGGTGGGGCCCGGGCCACTAGACCCGGATCGCCTAAATTTTTGTCGGCCCATAAAAAATGACCCAAGGAACAATACACCGCCTCGCTATTACCGTTTCTCATTTTTTACGTTTTTGGGCCATAAAACTGAAATTTTACCCGATTCCTAGATTTTCATATGATATAGCCCACACCATCTGGTGGGGCCTGGCCTCTGGACCCGGGTCGCCTAAAAATTTTTAGGTCCATCAAAAATGACCTGAGGAAAAATATTCACTACCTCGCTATGACTATTGCTCTTTTTGGCATTTTAGGGCCATAAAACTAGAATTTCATCTGATTCTCAGATTTTCATGTGCTTTAGCCCACGCCATCTGGTGATGCCCGGGCCACCGGACCCGGATCGCCTAAAAATTTGCTGGCCCATCAAAAATGACCTAAGGAACAATAGTTATGTTCCTTATTTTTTGGCGTTTTAGGGCCATAAAAATGGAATTTCGCCCGATTCCCAGATTTTTATGTAGGGAGCCCAGTTCCACCAGACTTGGATTGCCTAAAATTTTGCATGCCCATCGAAAACGACCAAAGGTACAAAAAGCACCACCTCGCTATGACCGTTCCTCGTTTTTTATAATGTTAGAGCCATAAAACTAGAATTCTGCATGATTTCTAGATTTTCGTGTGCTATAGCCCACGCCATCTTATGGAGGCCGTGCCACCGGACCCGGATCACATAAAGGTTTTTCGGCCTAAGGAATCGAGAGTAATTCCAGTTTATGTCCCTAAAATGACCTAAGGTACAACAGTCACCGCCTCACCATGACCGTTCTTTATTTTTGGCGTTATAGGGCCATAAAATTGGAATTCCGCCCGATTTCTCAATTTTGTGTGCTATAGCCCATGCTAGCTGGTGGGTCCAGGACCACCAGACCTGGATCGCCTGAAATTTTGTGGGCCCATCAAGAATGACCAAAGGAACAATAGTTACCGCCTCCCCATGTCCGTTCCTCATTTTTTGGCGTTTTAGGGCCATAAAACTAGAATTTCTCCCCATTCCAAGATTTTCGTGTCCTATAGCCCACGTTATCTGGTGGGGCACAGGCCACCTGACCTGGATCGCCTAAATTTTTGTCGGCCTATAAACAAAGACCTAAGGAACAATATTCACCGCCTCGCCATGACTGTTATTCATCTTTTGGCATTTTAGGGTCATAAAACTGGAATTCAGCCTGATTCCCTGATTTTCTTGTGCTTATAGCCCACGCCACTAGTGGGGCTTGGGCCACAGGACCCGGATCGTCTAAAAAATTTTCAACCCATCAAAACGACCTAAGGAACAATACTCACCGGCTCGCCATGACAGTTCCTTATTTTTTGATTGTTTTAGGGCCATAAACTAGAATTTTTCCAGATTTCCAGATTTTTGTATCCTATAGTCCACGACATCTGGTGAGGCCCGGGCTACTGGACCCGAATCACCTAAATTTTTGCCAGCCTATTAAAAAAGTCCTAAGGAACAATATTCACCGTCTCGCCATTACCGTTCCTTATTTTTTGACGTTCTAGGGCCATAAAACTAGAATTTTGCCCGATTACTTGATTTTCGTATCCCACGCCATCTGGTGGGCCCTGGCCACCTAACCCGGATCACCTAAAACTTTGTCGGCCCACTAAAAAAGACCTAAGGAACAATATTCACCGTCTCTCCATGGCCAGTTCTCATGTTTTGGAGTTTTAGGGCCATAAAATTGGAATTTCACCCGATTCCTAGATTTTAGTATGTTATAGTCCACGCCATTTGCTTGGGCTCGGGTCACCATACCCGGATCGCCTAAAATTTGGCCGTCCCATAAAAACCGACCTAAGAAATAATATTCATCGCCTCTCCATAGTTGTTCCTCGATTTATGGCGTTTTAGGGCCATAAAACTGGAATTTCGTCTAATTCCCAGATTTTCATATGCTATAGCCCACACCATCTGGTAAGGCCGGGGCCACCGAACCCGGGTCGCCTAATGTTTTACCAGACCATCACAAACGACCTAAGGAATAGTATTCACCGCCTCGCCATGACCGTTCCTCGAGTTTTGTCATTTTAGAGCCATAATACTATAATTCCACCTCATTCCCAGATTTTCCTATGCTATAGCCCGTGCCATATGGTGGGGCTCGGGAAACCGGATCCGAATCACCTAAAACTTTTCCAGCGCATCGAAACCACTTAAGGAATAATAGTAACCGCCTCACCATGACCATTCCACATTTTTTGGCATTTTAGGGCAATAAAACTGGAATTCTGTAAAATTCCTAGATTTTCGTGTGGTATAGCCCACGCCATCTGGTGAGGCCCGGGCTCGGACCTGGATCACCTAAAATTTTGTTAACCCATCAAATACGACCTAAGGAAAATAGTCACGGCCTCTCCATGACCGTTCCTCATTTTTCTGTGTTTTAGAGCAAAAAAACTGAAATTCCTCCTGAATCCCAGATTTTCGTTTGCTATAACCCACACCATCTGGTAGGGCTCGGGCCACCGGACCCGCATTGCCTAATACTTTTTCGCCCATCAAATATGACCTAAGGTACAATAGTCACCACCTCTCCATGATCGTTCCTCATTGTTTGGCATTTTAGGGCCATAAAACTAAAATTCCGCCATCTAGTGGGGCCCGGGCCACCAAAACTGGATCGCTTAAAATTTTCCCGGCTCATCAACTGCAACCTAATGAACAACATTCACCACTTCGCCATGACTGTTACTCGTGTTTTGGTATTTTAGGGCCATAAAACTAGAATTTTGCCCGATTCTCAAATTTTCATGTGTTATAGCCCAGGCCATCTGGTGATGCTCGAGCGACCCGGAATGCCTAAAATATTGCCAGTCCATCAAAAATGAGCTAATGAACAATAGTCACTGCCTCGCTATGACCGTTCCTCATTTTTTGGCGTTTTAGGGCCATAAAACTAGAATTCCTCCCGATTCACAGATTTTCGTATTTTATAGCCCACACCATCTGGTGAGGCTCGGGACACCGAACCTGGATCGTGTAAAATTTTGTCGGCCCATCAAAAACAGCCTAAGGAACAATTGTCACCACCCCGTCATGACCGTTTTTCAGATCTTGGCATTTTAGAGTCCATAAAATTAGATATGCGCCAGATTATTAGATTTTCGTGTGCTAAAGCCCCATCTGGTGGGGCCCATTTCGTGTGCTAACCCCATCGATCGCCTAAAATGTTTCCGGCCCATCAAATATGACCTAAAGACCAATACTCATGGCCTTGCCAAGATCGTTCCTTATTTTTTGGCGTTTTGGGGCCGTAAAACTAGAATTCCTCCCGTATCCCAGATTTTCATGTGCTATATCCCATGTTATCTGGTGGGGCCTGGGCCACCGGATCTGGATAGCGTAAAAATTTTCTGTCCCATAAAAAATGACATGAGAAACAATAGTCACCGCCTCTCCATGACCATTATTCGTTTTTGGCGTTTTAGGGCCATAAAATTTGGATTTCGCCCGATTCTCGGATTTTCATATGTTATAGCCCATGCCATCTAGTAATACCCGGGCCACTGGATCCGGATATCCTAAAATTTTTCCGGCCCATCAAAAACAACCTAAGGAATAATAGTTTCTGCCTCGCTAGGACCGTTCATCGTATTTTTGCATTTTAGGGCCATAAAACACGAATTCTAACCCGATTACTCAATTTTCGTGTGCCCACGCGAGTTGGTGGGGCCCATGCCACCAGACCCGGATCGCCTAAAATTGTGTCGGCCCATAAAAAATGACCAAAGGAACAATATTCACCGCTTCGCTATTACTGTTTCTCATTTTTTACGTTTTAGGGCCATAAAACTGGAATTTCACCTGATTCCCAGATTTGCGTATAGCCCACGCCATTTGGTGGGGGCATGGCCACTAGACCCGGATCGCCTAAAATTCTTTCGGCCCATAAAAAATGACCTGAGGAACAATATTCACTGCCTCGCTATGACAGTTACTCTTTTTGGCGTTTTAGGTCCATAAAACTGGAATTTCGCCTGATTCTCCGATTTTAATGTGTTGTAGCCCACGCCATTTGGTGATGCCCGGGACACCAGACCCGGATCGCCTAAAATTTTTCTGGCCCTTCAAAAATGACCAAAGGAACAATAGTCATGTTCCTCATTTATTGGCGTTTTAGGGCCATAAAACAGGAATTTCGCCCGATTCCTAGATTTTCCTGAACTATATTCTACGCCATCTGGTGGGGCCCAGATCTACCGGACCTGGATCGCCTAAAATTTTGCATGCCCATAAAAATGACCTAAGGCACAATAATCACCACCTCGCCATGACCGTTCCTCTTTTTTATAATGTTAGAGCCATAAAATTAGAATTCCGCCTGAATTCCAAGATATTTGTGTGTTATAGCCGACGCCATCTTGTGGAGCCCGTGCCATCGGACCCGGATCACGTAATAGTTTTTCGGCCTAAAGAATTGAGAGTAATACCAATTTATGGACCTAAAACGACCTAAGGAACAATAGTCACCGCCTCATCATGAACGTTCCTTATTTTTTGGCGTTATAGGGTCATAAACTGGAATTTCGGCCGATTTCTCAATTTTCGGGTGATACAGCCCACGCTAGCTGGTGGGACCCGGGCAACCACATCTGAATCGCCTAAAATTTCATCGGCCTATCAAAAAAGGCTGAAGGAACATTAGGCACTACCTCGCCATGACCGTTCCTCATTTTTTGGTGTTTTAGGGCCATAAAACTAGAATTTCTGCCCATTCCCATTTTCGTGTCCTATAGCCCATGCTATCTGGTGGGGCCCAGACCACAGGCCTGGATCACCTGAATTTTTGCCAGCCTATTAAAAAATTCCTAAGGAACAAGAGTCACCACTTTTCCATGACTATTACTCGCTTTTTGGCATTTTAGGGCCATAAAATTTGAATTTCCCCCGATTCTCAGATTCTTGTGCTATAGCCCAGGCCATCTGGTGATGCTCGAGCCACCGAACCCGGATCGCCTAAAATTTTGCCAGTCCATCAAATATAAGCTAATGAACAATAGTCACTGCCTCGCTATGATCGTTCCTCATTTTTTAGAGTTTTAGGGCCATAAAACCAGAATTCTGCCTGATGCACAGATTTTCGTACTCTATAGCCCTCATCATCTGGTGGGGCTAGGGCCACCGAACTTGGATCGCGTAATATTTTGTCGGCCCATCAAAAATCGCCTAAGGAACAATTGTCACCACCCCGTCATGACCGTTTTTCAGATTTTGGCATTTTAGAGTCCATAAAATTAGATATGCGCCCGATTATTAGATTTTCGTGTGCTAAAGCCCCATCTGGTGGTGCCCGAGCCACCAGACCCGGATCGCCTAAAATTTATTTGGCCTATCAAATATGAACTAAGGAATGATAGTCACCACCTCTCCATGATCGTTCCTCATTATTTTGCATTTTAGGGAAATAAAAGTGGAATTCCTTCCGAATTTCATATTTTCGTGTGTTGTAGCCCACGCTATCAGGTGGGGCCAGAACCACCAGACCTGGATCGCCTAAAAATTTTCTATCCTATAAAAAATGATCTTAGTAACAATAGTCACCTCCTCGCAATGACCGTTACTCATATTTTGGCGTTTTAGGGCCATAAAACTTGAATTTCACCCGATCTCTCAATTTTCGTGTGCTATAGCCCACGCGTGCTAGTGAGGCCAGTGCCACCAGGCCCGGATCATCTAAAATTTTGACGCCCCATAAAAAAGACCAATGGAACAATAAACACCGCTTCGCCATGACATTTCACATTTTTAGGCGTTTTAGGGCCATAAACTGGAATTCCTCCCGATTCTAATATTTTTGTGTATTATAGCCCACGCCATCTGGTGGGGCTCGGGCCACCAGACCTGGATCGCCTAAAAAATTTTCCTCCCATTAGAAACGACATAAGGATCAATAGTCATCGCCTTGCCTTGACCGTTCCTAATATTTTGGCATTTTAGGGCCATAAAACTGGAATTCCGCCCGATTTTCATATTTTCATGTTCATAGCCCACGCCATCTGGTGGGGTCTAGGCCACTAGACACGGATCGCCTAAAATTTTTTGGCTAATTAAATACGACCTAAGGAACAATTGCCACTGCCTCTCCATGACTGTTCCTCATTTTTTTATGTTTTAGGGCCATAAAACTAGAATTCCTCTTGTATCCCAGGTTTTTAATGTGCTATAGCCCACGCCATCTAGTGGGACCGGGCCACCTGACCCGTCCTTAAAAAAATTTCAACCCATCAAATGCGACCTAAGGAACAATAGTCACCGCCTCGCCATGACCGTTCCTTGTCCGAAACGCAAAAATCTGGGAATCTTGCAGAATTCCAGTTTTATAGCCCTAAAATGCCAAAAAATGAGAAATGGTCATGGCGAGGCGGTGACTATTGTTCCTTAAGTGGTTTCGATGGGCTGAAAAAATTTTAGGCGATCCGGGTCTGGTTTCCCGAGCCCCACCATATGGCACGGGCTATAGCACAAGAAAATCTGGGAATAAGGCGGAATTCTAGTATTATGGCTATAAAATGAAAAACATCGAGAAAAAATCATAGCGAGGCGGTGACTACTTTTCCTTAGGTCATTTTTGATGGGCCGGTAAAATATTAGGCGATTCGGGTTTGATGCCCCCGGCCTTACCAGATGGTGTGGACTATAGCTTACGAAAATCTGGCAATCAGATGGAATTCCAGTTTTATAGCCCTAAAACGCCAAAATATGATGAACGGTCATGGTGAGGCGATGACTATTGTTCCTTAGGTCATTTTTTATGGAACAGAAAAATTTTAGGTGATCCGGGTCTGGTGGCCCGAGCCCCAGCAAATAGTGTGGACTATAATATACAAAAATCTGGGAATCGGGTCGAATTCCAGTTTTATGGCCCTAAAACACCAAAAACTAAGAAACAGTCATGGAGAGGCAGTGAATATTATTCCTTAGGTCTTTTTTAATGGACCGAAAAAATTTTAGGTGATCCGGGTCCGGTGGCCCGGGCCCACCAGATGGCGTGGGACACGAAAATCAAGTAATCGGGCAGAATTCTAGTTTTATGGCACTAGAACGTCAAAAAATGAGGAACGGTAATAGCGGGGCGGTGAATATTGTTCCTTAGGTCTTTTTTATTAGGCCGACAAAAATTTATGCAATACGGGTCCAGTAGCCCGGGCCTCACTAGATGCCATGGACAATAGGACACGAAAATCTAGAAATTCGGAGGAATTCTAGTTTATGGCCCTAAAACACCCAAAAAATGAGGAACGATCATGGCGAGGCGGTGACTATTGTTCCTTAGGTCATTTTGATGGGTCGAAAAAATTTTAGACGATCCGGGTCCGGTGGCCCAAGCCCCACTAGTGGCGTAGGCTATAAGCACACGAAAATCTGGGAACTAGGCTGAATTCCAGTTTTATGACTCTAAAACGCCAAAAAAAACGGTAATGGAGAGGCGGTGAATATTGTTCCTTAGGTCTTTTTTTATAGGCCGACAAAAATTTAGGCGATCTAGGTCAGATTGTCTGGGGGCCACCTGATAGTGTGGGTTATAGGACATAAAAATCTGGGAATGGGGAGGAATTCCAGTTTTACGGCCCTAAAATGCCAAAACACGAGGAACGGTTATGGCGAGGCGATGACTATTGTTCTTTAGGTCATTTTTGATGGGCCGAAAAAAGTTTAGGCGATGCGGGTCCGGTGGGCAGGGGACCATTAGATGACGTGAGCACACAAAAATGTGAGAATCAGGCAAATTTCAGTTTTATAGTGCTAAAACGCCAAAAAGTAAGGAACGATCATGGTGATGCGGTGACTATCGTTCCTCACGTCATTTTTGTTGGGCCGACAAATTTTAGGCGATCAGGGACCGGTAGCCCGGGCCCCACCATATGGCGTGGGTTATAGCACACGAAAATTTGGGAAGCGAGCTAAATTCCAGTTTTATGGCCCTAAAACGCCAAAACACGAGGAACAGTCGTGGCGAGGCACTGACTATTGTTCCTTAGGTCGTTTCCGATGAGCAGGCAAAATTTTAGGCGATTTGAGTCTGGTGGCCCGAGACTCACTAGTGGCGTAGGCAGCACACGAAAATCTGGAAATCAGGCTGAATTCCAGTTTTATGTCCCTAAAACGCCAAAAAATAAAAAACGATCATGGCGAGGCAGTGAATATTGTTCCTTAGGTCTTTTTTTATAGGCCGACAAAAAATTAGGCAATCCAAGTCTGGTGGCCTAGGGCCCACCAGATAACGTGGGCTATAGGACACGGAAATCTGGGAATGGGGAGGAATTCTACTTTTATGGCCCTAAAATACCAAAAAATGAGGAACGATCATGGCAAGGTGGTGACTATTGTTCCTTTGTTACTTTTTATGGACCGACAAAAATTTTAGGTGATCTAGATCTGGTCTGGGCTCCACCAGCTAGCATGGGCTGTAGCACACAAAAAATTGAGAAATCGGGCGGAATTCTAGTTTTATGACCCTATAACGCCAAAAAATAAGGAACTGCCATGGTGAGGCGGTGACTATTGTTTCTTAGGTCGTTTTAGGGCCATAAACTGGAATTACTCTCGATTCCTTAGGCCAAAAAACCTTTATGTGATCCGGGTCCGGTGGCACGGGCTCCACAAGATAGCGTGGGCTATAGCACACGAAAATCTAAAAAAACAGGTGGAATTCTAGTTTTATGGCTCTAACATTATAAAAACGAGGAACGGTCATGGCAAGGTGGTGATTATTGTGCCTTAGGTCGTTTTTGATGGGCATGCAAAATTTTAGGCGATCTAGGTCCGGTGGACCTAGGCTCCGCATAAGAATATCAGGGAATCAGGCAAAATTCTAATTTTATGGCCCGAAAATGCCAAACAATGAGGAATATGACTATTGTTCCTTTGGTCATTTTTTATGGACCACCAAAATTTTAGGCGATCCGAGTCCGGTGGCCCCGGCATCACTAGATGACATAGGCTACAACACATGAAAATATGAGAATCGGGCGAAATTCTAGTTTTATGGCCCTAAAACGCCAAAAAGAGTAACAGTCATAGCGAGGCAGTGAATATTTTTCCTCAGGTCATTTTTGATGGACCGGAAAAATTTTAGGCTACCCGGGTATAGAGGCTAGGCCACACCAGATGGCATAGCATTCGAAAATCTAGGAATCGGGTGAAATTCCAGTTTTATGGCCCTAAAATGTAAAACACGAGAAACGGTAATAGCGAGGCGGTGTATCGTTTTTGATGGGCCGACAAAAATTTAGGCGATTCGGGTCTAGTGGCCCGGGCCCCACCAGATGGCGTGGTCTATAGGATACGAAAATGAGGGAATCGAGTGGAATTCCAGTTTATGGCTCTAAAACGCCCAAAACATGAGAAACGGTCATGGCGAGGCGGTGTTTATTGTTCCTTTAGTCGTTTTTTATGGGCCGGCGCAATTTTAGGCAATCAGGGTCTGGTGGTATAGGTCCCACCAGCTCGCGTGGGCTATTATAGCACATGAAAATTGAGAAATTGGGTAGAATTCCTATTTTATGGCCCTAAAACGCAAAAATATGATGAACAGCCATGGCGAGGCGGCAACTATTGTTCCTTAGGTCGGTTTTGATGGGCCGACAAAAATTTTGGAAGATCCGGATCGAGTGGACTATAGCACATGAAAATTCCTTCCAAATTCGAATTTCCTCGTTCTTCACTTTGTCGAGTCTCAGAACCCCAGATTGCAGAGAATTCCACTGAGAACTACACCTCTACATCTGCCGATAAAACTCCTTCCAAATTGCTTTCGACACAAACTAGCAGAGCAAAATTATCAGCAGGAGGGGTTCTTTCTGGTACTTTACCACCATCTCCTTTACCCACAACTCCATTAAAAAAACATGAAGGGTGGAGATGGTTCGCCTTTATTAAGTGCTGACGAAACTCCAGCAAAACATACATCTACACCAGCAAAATTGATGACTTCTACACCTGTGCTCCAACCTACCAAGAGATGTTATATGAGTCCGGATGGAGAGTTAACTGAATCACCACAAAAGCTAGTTAGGCACCCTCCTCGTATTAGGTCATTGACCTTTGATACTCCTGTGAAGAGTTCAAAGGTTTCTGAAGTCATCCATAGTAGAGAATCGTCAATAGATGATGAAATCTTTGACATTCTTCCTGAGAATCTTCTGCTATCGGTAAGACACGAAAGAACTTTTCTTTCAAGACACCATTTCCTTGTTGATAATATATAATTTTGACTAATTTTGCATGGCATCATTAAATTAAAAAAAAAAAATTGATCCATTGAACTGAGAAATTAGGAAATCTATATTCTATATTTCTTGGTCTACTTCTAAAGGTTAGCGGCTAAATGTTTCATGGATCTGCAGATCAGAGAAAAGGAGCAAAAGCAATTAGAGGAGAAAGATCCAGCTATATCCCAAGCGAAATGGCGCAAGAAAATGATTTTGAGCTTACCTAAGTTCTTCGACATGATTTACTTCCTATTTCAATCAATTAAACGTTCTGTGATTACTAAAGAGGAGCTTATGCACAAAGTACTTTCAAGCCATCTAGAGATTACTGATAGAAGTAAGTCTGGCGGTTGATAATCGTTTAAATACTTGGAGTGCTTTGGCATTTTGAAGTTGCTTCTGACTTTAAACCTCTGTCTTCTTTCTTTGCAGGAGAAGTTGAAGAGCAACTCCGGTTATTGCTAAAAATAGCTCCTGAATGGATCCATGAAATGTGGGCTATAGCATAAAAAAATTTGGAAATCGGGCAGAATTTCGATTTTATGGCCCTAAAATACCAAAAAACAAGTAACGGTCATGGTGAGGTGGTGACTATTGTTCCTTAGGTCATTTTTGATGGGCCAGTAAAATTTTAGGTGATTCGGTTTCGGTTGCTGGGGCCCCACTAGAGAGCATGGTATAAGACACAAAAATATGAGAATCGGGCAGAATTTCAGTTTCATTGCCCTATAACGCTAGTGTATGTACACAACTATATGGATCAGGCCGAACGACCTCGGCATAATTCGTGCGTAAAATCGCTGGGAGTCCGAATACCCACAAGATTTTTCCTCTTGATTGAACTTGGAAATTACATGATATCCCCTTGTGACCGGAGATTGGATAAATTACTTAGATGATTCTTATTTGTTAAGATGGCGTGTACTATATGGAAATTTTAAATTGATATTTCATGAAAGGATCACGTTAATTACTGTTTCTTATTCTATTGATGTGGTTGTATTTCATGTCTACATAAAATTCTTGTATTTTATTTATTGGACCACTAGTAAGTGTTGATGTCGACCCCTCGTCATTACTTCTCCGGTGTTAGGCTAGATACTTACTGGGTATGCATTGATTTACATACTCTCGCTACACTTCTGCACAAAATGTGCAGGATCTAACAAGTTCAATCGATGGTCATCTTGGCGCGTAGGCGCAGCTGCAGAGGGAAATTTATGGTGAGCTGCATTCCAGGCTACGTGTCACAACCCACCGAGTCTCCATCTTATTTATTTACTTTACCATGTCTATTTTATATTCCAGTCATATGTTGTATTATTATTATGGCACTCTTTAGTAGATGCCCATTCACTTGTGATACCGAGTTTTGGGATGTTCTAGAATTTGTTTAAGGTTTGCTTTACATTGACATATATTTGCTTTATAATTTATCCGAAATGTATTTATTTATGATTTTTAATGCATAAATTCCTCTATCTAATAAGATTCATGATTTCAAAAATAATAAAATAAATAATTAAGTTCGTTCACTGTTGGCTCGCCTAACGGCGACGTTGGGTGCCCTCACGACCTATAGTGGGTTTTGGGCCGTGACAACTTGATATTAGAGCTCTAGGTTCACTTGGGTGTCACGATCATAAGCGAGTCTAGTAGAGTCTTGCGGATCGATTCGAAGACGTTTGTACTTATCTTCGAGAGGCTACAGAGATGTTAGGAGCACTTCCCTTCTTGATTCCTTGTCGTGCGATTTGATTCCATTGAAGTTTATGCCTTCATTTCCTTCCTACTCACTCTTATACGATATTGAACGGTTGTTATCAATCGGGCATCGAGGAGTTGTAGTGGTAATGCAGACGTGGCGCAGGATGTTTCTTCCTGCGTATTCGGGCGCGCTTTATCGTCGTCTTGTGGAAGGATGCTCTATCATTTCCGCTCAGTGCTAGTATTGCCTACGGTTTTGAGGCTATGTACAGTGTATTACAATGTTCACACATTGTTATCATGCAGTATTGGTGTAAATGGTAAAGTGCCTATTTATGTATCGTGGCAGTGAATGATTCAAAAGGAGGATTATCCGATTCATGGTTTAGAGGTTCGGCATTTAATTCCAGCGCATGAAAGGCAATCGGACTATGGGTGTTCAGGCCTTGGTTGACAGAGTAGCGAGACTTGATACTCTCGGACGTGGTGGAATTATCATTTGTGATGTAGTGTCGTCGTCCTTGTTTGAACGCATTAAGGCTCGTCAGTGTTATGATCTTCTTTGATTTTCCTTCGGGGCAATGTGTTGTGAAATGGTGCCTAAGAAATGGTTGTCAGAGAAGGAGGTGTGTAGCGATTTCAAAGTGGAATCAGTGTTTCTAATGTTGATGGCTCAAAAAAGATGATCTTCGAGGAGGCTTAGAATTGGTAGTGATTTATTAGTTATGGTGCCATAGACATGGATTATGATTTGAGGCAGTATTTAGGCAGCGAATGATGAGGAAGAACATGGTGGGAGGTGTCTCGCGGAGGTTGAATTGTTATAGGTCGAGTAGTTCTCTTTGGAAGATGGTTAACTTAGAGTGGGAATGTTAGCATATCATAGGGATTTCATGGTAGGATAGCCACATGCTTCCAGAAAACTTGATGCTATTATGGTCATGGTGAACAAGGGACTAAGTATGTATATTTCATTTGAGATGGTAGCTTTGTGCTTCGAAAGTTTGAATATGATGGAAAGAGTTTGCTTGGGATGTAATATGACTTCGAGTTTTGGATGCATCGCTAGACCTTCATCTGATGTTGACGGTAATGAGCGGGCGCCTTCGACTGGTGGGCTAGCATGGGCTTAAGAGGATTAACTAATTTTGTGATGGCTGTAATCAGGGCAATGTCGTTGGAAGAAGTCGATATGGGGTTACACATGTGGGCTATCTCATGTGAGGTGTTAGGAGTTGCGTGATTTCTAGTAAAGGTCCTCTGAAGAATTTCATTTTTCTATCCAACATGAATTATGTACTACGATGTGAGATGGGATCGCTTGAAGAAGATGGTGTAGAGGTCAGGAGGTCGAGTGTGTGTTTGGAGATGATAATTCAAGTTATGTTATGCAAAGTTTAACAAGAGATTGCGAGGATTTTTGCGGAGTGGCGGTGCAAAATCATGGTAACCGAGGAGGAGGAATCATTGCGATTTATGGATTTATGAAATTGTGGCTTAAAGCAAAGTGGGTGAGCCTATCGTCTACGATTGGGTCATGTGGTTGTGTGCCTTGGCAGTATCGGATTATCGGTTGTAGATTAGTTATGACCAAGGGGAGAAACATCAAGAGTTTTTCGGGTAAGGAATTTGATGTATGTGTGCTAAATTTTACCTTATCGATTCATGTGCCGATGTTGGGATGACTCAGACTTTATGCTTCTTATGTATGTGATGTGCAAGGAAAGAGATTCATCTGATTGTTTCCTTGGAAGTGTTCATGTGCTAGCAAAGCACTAGAGTTTGGTTATATTCGGGAACATGTCAAAGTGGGTGACTCTCAATAATGGTTCTAGTGGGTTCAAGAATTTAAGTGCGGTGTCTATGGATTTTGGGTTTGCTATGTGGCTGAGGACTGGGTTTTGCCATAGAGTGTGAAGAATACTCAAGGGATTTCTATGTTATCATCAGATCAGCAGTGCAGTGTTGGAGGAATGAGAGAAACAACTTCGGATTCGTAGAAGTTCTTTTAGAACGGGTGTATCCGTTAGAGATACTATTGAGTGTACAAGGAGGGTATGAGATGGTTTATGGGTATTGAGACGATGTGGTCTTGTGATTTAGGTCACTCGGGATGAGTGTTGTTTGAGGTACGTTATGTGTTTGAATAAAACTATTACTTCAAAGGCAATTCAAGAGTAAATTGGAAGAAGTGAAATCAGTTAGTGATGGTTTGAATCAGCATGGTTGTGGAAATCATCGATTCCTTCAGTGTGTGAAGCTATGCAGGTGATTCGTGGTTGTATGTACGGTCTTGACAGCCACCGTAATTTAATTGATTTGGAGGTATTTGATTCTGATAGTTTTGTTATGTGTAAATGGATCCCGGAAGAGTTATGGCGGTTTAGACTACGACTTGAGGTTTGTATTTTCTGCGGTCATGGGAATTTGGTTGTGTGTTGCAATTATTCTTCTTAAATGTGCTGAGTGAAAGGGGTTTTAGCCGATGAAGTATTTATTTTACTAGTGGTTCAGGGGTTATGGTGAAATTCATGTACTCTCGCATAGCGGCATGTTAGGTGCAGTGAGCGATATAGAAATTGGGAGTTGAGGATCAAGGTGTCGGTTTGGTGTTGATAAGAATGTCACGAACTCGGGGGAGCGGGGGAGAATTTAGATGTTCAGAATAAGCTGGCATTATCTTAATGTCGCCTAAGGACGATGTTCTGTGGAAGAGGCATTGTGTATTGGGTTGTGGATTCTTACTTGGTATTACAGAAATAGCATGGTTGATGGCCATTCATGTTCAGATTTTGCTACCTAGCATGGAAGGTTGTGGGGGTATATTCCACGGAAAGTTCGTATGAGTGCGACGTGTTAGTTTTTTGATTGTCAGAGATTGAGATCGGCTATGGAGATCTGGTGTTGTCGCTGATGGGATAGTTTGTACCTGAGAGGCGCTCTATTCCTATAGGAGTGGACTATGGGAGTTTGTTCTGGATTGGACGGCTGCTCGTGTTTGTTATGGATATGGTCATTGTGGATCCTTGAAAGATTATTGGCCCAGTATGGGATGATTGGAATCGGCTTGAGGTCCGTTGGTAGATCTAATGTGAATATATGCTCTACATTAGATCGGGTGTGTTCATTCAGCATAACATTGCTTATGGAGGAGTCTTCGGGTGTTGGATGTTATTCATGTCGTCAAATATTCTATTTAATACTCTATTATGCCATGTGGGTTGTGAGACGACTGGATTATTCGAACATGTGTTATGATCACGTCTAGCTTTTGGTGTGGTATGAGCAAGATAGCTCTCTAGATGCAGGTCGTTTATTGCACTTTAGTCATGCTTGAGTGTTTGTAGCACATGGCGCTATCCGCCTCCCATGGTTGTATTTATGCATTTGGCGTGCTTGTGGTCGATATTTGGGTATTTCGTAGGTATGAGTATTATGGCTTGATGAGTATTTCCTTATTTATTGTTATGTATGGATCGGGTGGCACGCCGCCACGGGTATGTTATTTGGATCGGGTTGTCCACTGTAACGGTGTCATGTTTGGATCGGGTTGCACGCCGCAACGGTGTCATGTGTAGATCGGGTTGTACGCCGCAACAGTAAGATGTTGAGTATGGTTCCTTATGCTTATTTGTGTGCCTTGTTTCTCATTCTCTAACGTAGGTTCATAGCATCTGTTCGACCATTTTATTCGTTACGCGAGCTGGATAGTTTTTTGCCAGAGTTCGTTCTTCTTTATGGGTCATATTCGAGTTGTAGCTTGTTGGCGTATTGATGGCGCCGAATGAGATTTCAGACGGTGTTTGAGGTGGCTTATTGCACAAATTCATGCAGATGGTGTGGACTATAACACATGAAAATTTAGAAATCGTCCTAAAGGCCACGTGAAACATGAACGTCCATTTTTTCGTGTTTATATATGTGATGATTTTCCTAAATTTATTAGATGAACTTCGATTGGCCTAAAATTGGAGGATCCATCAGATACGGCCTTGTGATTAATACTCACCATGACTAACATTATTTTTTGATTTTTTGGGGTCAAGAAGTAGTAATTGATGATTATGTTCATTTTTTCATATGTATACATGATGGTTTTTCTGAGTTTGATTGACGGGCTCGGATTGGCTTAAAAATTTATGGATCTATTGAATACAGCCTTATGAGCAATACTCACCAAGACTAACATCGTTTTTTAGCGTTTCAGATTAATGATTTTATCCATTTTTTGTGTGTTTATACATGTGATGATTTTCCCGAGTTTGGTTGACAAACTCGGATTGGTCTAAATATTGATGGATCTATTGAATATGGCATTGTGAGCAATAAGCATCATGACTAACATCATTTTTTGATATTTTGGAGTCATGGAATAGGAATTAATTATTATGTCTATTTTTCGTGTATTTATATACATGATGATTTTCTTGAGTTTGGTTGACGGACTCCGATTGGCTCAAAAATTAATAGATCCATCGGTTACGACCTTGTGAGCAATACTCACTATGACTAATATTATTATTTTTAGTATTTTTAGTCATAAAAATACTATGCATGGCCACATGAAATGTGAATTAATGATTACACGATGATTTTTCTAAATTTGGTTAATGGACTCAGATTGGCTTAAAAATTGGTGGATCCATGGGATACAGCCTTGTGAGCAATACTCACCATGATTAACATCATTTCTAGCATTTTGGGGTCAAGAGAGAGCAATTAATGATTATGTCCATTTTTTGTGTTTATATACGTAATTTTCTTGAGTTTGGTTGACGGACTCTGATTGGCTTGAAAATTGGTGGACCAATCAAATATGCCATTGTGAGCAATACTTAATATGACTAACATCATTTTTTCATGTTTTAATGTCACGAAACAGGAATTAATAATTGTGTGAGGGGCTAAAGGCTTCCATTAGGAGTTAGTTCTCACTTCTCACTTCTGTAATTTATGCAAATTTCATTGCCCCAACAAAAGGATCAAAAGTGTCTTTTTCATTCTTCACAATTTCAAAACTTCACAATTTTTACGGGTATGACCAGTTTTGCCACAATTCCAACACACTATATATCCTTTTCTTGATTTAGATCTAAAATATGACAATACTTTCACTTGACTCTCCCTCCTTGGATTTCAAAGCAGCTTTGACATAGTCCAAAATGTTTATACGAAGACGGTAATGTACGCAATAACAATAACGCCTTATTTTCATCGTCAATTTTCTCATCCAAATTCTCTAAATCCGTTACGATTGATTCAAACTCGTTAATATGAGAAGTAAGAGGTGTACCTTCTTTCATACGAAGAGAATATAAGCATTGCTTTTTAAGCAATTTATTCACGCGAATATTTTCCAAATGAAGAGCTTCCAACTTGTCCCACAATTTCTTTGTCGTCTTTTCATTAATTACTTCGCACAAAATTTCATCTGCGAGATAAAAATGAATAATTGATCGAGCTTGTTCATCGATCTCATCCCAAATCTCATCTTCCATATCGAATGGTTTCTCCCCTTTCAATGCTTTATGTAAACTATTTTGTACAAGAACGGCATGCATCTTTATTTTCCATAAAGTAAAGTTGGTTTTCCTATCAAACTTCCCAATATCATACAATATAATTGACATCTAAAAATAGCTAGTCTATTAAGAAAATACTAACGAAAATAGACATAAATCTCTTCTGACGAGGAACTCTAATGAAAATCCTATTTATTGAAGAAACAGTGCTCTTTAAATTTCTTGGGTATTTATTTTATGGCACCTTTCGGCGTCACGAGTGATGGCATTAAGACAAAATGGTTAGAGAAGGCCCACGAAAAGAATGGTCAAAAAAAGTGCACACCATTATGCCAGTTTTGGTGAGATGATAATGGGGCTCTCCACATAAAGTGTAATATGTAGGCATATTGCGGGAGATTTAACTAGAGAAGAAAAATATCATAAGGAGTTAATGAGGTTTAGCAATTGAAAGATAAAGACTTAACTTCCATGAGCTCAATGTAAGAATATTAATAACTCAAGATGAAACATGATATTAAAACAAAATAATTTAGATTAATAAGAAAAGTTGCGTGTATGTTTGAGTCATATCGTGAATTGGCGAAAGACCAGATCTTCCTGTCTATTACTCTTTCTTTATTACCCTTTCTTCATTATGGTGGTGTCAATGAGACAACTACCACATACAACAACAACCACATAATGTTATAAAATAATTCTAACTTTATGTTTATATAAGGACTAGAGAAGGGATCTAGTTGCAATATAAAAATCTGGTTGGCCGTGAGGACATGACCATGGATAGGAAAGTGTGGAAGTTTAGAATAAAGGTAAATGGTTAGGATAGGTAGTCGAGCGTTGTCCTTGTCTGTAACAGTAGTTTTAGTACATGAGTTAGTGTTATTTGTATATTTTCGTATTTCTTGACTTCTGTGATTACTTGTTGTTGCTTTCGTTTCTGCTTTCTGATTGTAGTACTTAGTTTTAGTTTTTTATTTTTGCTTCGGTTTTCTACATTGATGGATGAGACGCGAGGCGGAGTTAATGCTAGGTTGGAAGTTTGGAGACAGACGCCAGAGTCTAAAGATTTCAAGTTGAGTAGGTCAAAAGCTGAGTACATGGAGTGCAAGTTTAGTGATGGGTTGCATGAATAAGAAGTGGAATGAAGATTGGCACTCAAGTCTCCCGAAAAGAGATAGTTTTAAGTATCTTAGGGCTATTATTCAATACAATACGAGATTGACGAGGATGTTACTCATCGTATTGGAGCATGGTGGATGAGATGGAGGCTCGCCTGGGGGGTTTTGTGTGATAAGAATGTGTCACCTGGACTTAAGGGTAGGTTCTACAGAGTGGTGGTTCAACCGGCTAGTTGTATGGGATTGAGTGCTGGCCTGTCAAGAAATTCCATGTCCAGAAGATGAAAGTAGCTAAAATGCAGATGTTGAGATGGATGGGTGGGCATACCAGGAAAGACAGGATTAGGAATAAAGTTAATAGGAAAAAGGTAGGAGTGGCATCTGTGGAGGACAAGTTGTGGGAATCTAGGTTGAGATGGTTCGGGCATGTGACGAGGAGAGACATAAATACACCGGTCAGGAGGTGTGAGGAGTTGTCCATGGCGAGTCTGCAGAAAGGAAGGGGTAGGCCTAAGAAGTATGGGAAGAGGTTATTAGGCAGGACATGTCATTGCTTCAGCTTACTGTGGATATGAACCATGATAGGAAGGTGTAGAGGTCGAGAATTAGGGTTGTAAGTTGATAGTTAGTAGTGTGTTCCTCCTAGGCTTACCAGTAGTACTAAGACCATTATTGTATTATCTTAGTCATGGTTATTTATTATTACATGTTGTGTTTGTTGTTGTTGTTGTTGTTGTTATTGTTGTTGTTGTTGTTGTTGTTGTTGTGTCATTCACACTCGCCACCATAATGCATTATTGTCACCTTTGTTTACTACTTGGTTACTTTATCTTATCTCTATTGTTCCTTGAGTCGAGGGTATATGGGAAACAACCTCTCTATCTTTATAAAATAGGGGTAAGGTCTGCGTATACATTACCCTCTCCAGACTCCATTTATGGGATTACACTAGGTTTGTTGTTGTATTTTTACTTCGATTTTCTAATTGGTGTGCCCGTTGCTGCCCTTCCTTTTACTTTTCCTAAGTCGAGGGTCTACCGAAAACAACCTCTCTGCCTTCTTGAAGGTAGGGGTAAGGTCTGCGCACACATTCCCCTCTCCATACCCCACTTGTAAGATTACACTGAATTTATTGTCGTTGTTGTGGTTGGCCCTCCCATTATGGACCTTATCAGGTTTAGCTTACACTCACTATTATACTACACTCACCAAGCACCTAAAGTGCACGGCCGAATAACCAGTTATCACACTTAACGTTTATGAACTATCACTAAAACTGGTCATAGATAAGCTCATTTTTCTACACTACAACAACAACAACAAACCAGTTTTCTTACGCTAAATACTATTAATAACATCTGCAAGCGATAAAGAGAATTAAAATTCAACATGTTGAAGTCTTCTATAAAGATCAATGTGAACGAAACTTACATATGTAGCAATATTTTGTTATTTCTTCCAACCCCCAAACAACCTCCTTTATGTTGGGTTGTGACTGTTACCTACCACAGATCGGATGGGAACCAAAGGCTCAAGGTATACAGCCGCTTGATTTATATGCTACTTACATAAAAATTGTTAGGTAAGGATTGATAAATTGAGGAATTTGTGAGTGATTGACAACTGAAAACTTACTATACAAGAGTTACTTACTTGAGAAGTATTTTTGTATTTAAATAGTTTGATTCTCATATTGCTGATACGTGTATTGCTATTTTACAACCTATATCTTGCATAAACTCTTGTATAACCAATCGCTACACTAGTTGTGAAAATATTATTTTGTCTTATATTATCAATCAAATACTGCATAATTTATGCAAGTTATTTTGCTAATTGATTAAATACACTTGTAAAAATAGGCCGATTGAGGTAAGGATGCAATGAAAAATATGAGGATTAAAAAATATGTGATTAAAATGGTAATCTCATAAAGGTTTGAAAGTATTTTGAAGAGATTGGAATAGGATGACTCGCCAAACTATTTAATAATATACTAAAAGCGATGATATGATGCCCATTGAGTGAAGAAAGAATATTTTGATGTACATATTGAGGATAAAATGATAGAAGATCATTTAAGATGATTTGATTAGCCCGATGTTGACACGGATGTAAAGGTCTGTAGGAGTGAAATCATTAATAAATGAAAGTTTAGGCAAATAACATGATTCTCGAGGAGTTATCCGAAAATTACAAGGGAATAAAGTTGACCTAAAATAGCATTACATGAGAGGAACTTGTCTAGAAATACCGTCAATCTCCCTAAGTCCATTCAAATTTAGCACAAGATATGGTATAATGGAACTTTCCCTTTTTTTTTTAATTGTATTTTGTATAATTATTGATTTGAGAAGAATCTAAATATATAAAAAAAACATAGATATTAGTATGGACACCCAACTTATTTTGGGAGAAGGGGTAGATGTTGCTGGCTTAATTAACTCATTATACTTAATACTGAGAAAATAACAAATATAGTTCCTTATATTTGAGGGTAAGGTTGAAAGGGGTCTTTTAAGTATGCCCCAAGTAATTTTGATCCTTTAAGTTTGTCAAAGTTAACACTTTTGGTTTATGTTAAATAGTTAACAATTTATGTTCATTATATTTGACATAAACTTGGGGGAAAAGAGATTTAACTTTTGATCACGCCCAACTATGCATTATAAAAATGACTAAGCGGTCGCTGCAAAAATAATCTGGTTCAAGAGTCCGGAGTCGAATCCCATAGGAAACTAACCTATTTGCTACAACTTTTCAGTATCATTAATGATAAGCTCAGACAACTTTCAAAGTTCAAGATTTGATTTGTGAATTAACAGAAATTACTTAACTAAGAACAAATGACAATAAAAACTATCGATTAGCAATAATGAGATTGAATCAAGGATAAAAAAATCTAGGGTTTATGATTTCCCCAATTGCCGGATTAATTCCTGACACGTTAGCTATAATCTCGCCGCAACACTCTCTAAAGATTATGAGTTCTTGTTTATCGCAATTATCTCTCGATCAATTACGATAATTTACTAGAAGTATTCTTTCAAACTACTCTAACTGATAATTCGTACAACTCATAAAGTGTAACAGTCCGACAGGTCATTTTGAGAATTAGCGTCCCGTTCGGTGACTTAAGGTCTCAAGCAGTTTCGTATTATGTATTATGACATGCATGTGTGGTCGAGTTCAGATTTCGGATGATTCGGGATTGATTTGGAAGAAGGATTCTTGCTTTAGAAGCTTAAGCGATAAAAGTTGGCCGGAGTTTGACTTTGTGTAGACAACTCCAGAATTGTATTTTGATGATTCCAATAGTTTCGTATGGTAATTTTGGACTTAGGCGTGTGTCCGAATTTGGATTTAGATTTGGAGGTCCGTAGGTTAATTTGATGCATTTCGGCAAAAATTGGAAAGTTGAAGGTTTGGAAGGTTGAGAGGTTTGACCGAGAATTGATTTTATTGATATCGGGTTCGAATTTCATTTTCGGGAGTTGGTATAGCTCCATTGTTTCATTTGGAACTTGCATGCAAAATTTGACGTCATTCCGGGTTGATATGATATGATTCGGTGCGAGTTATAAAAGTTAAAAGTTCATAAGTTCATTAAATTCTATTCGAGGTGCGATTCATAGTTTTGATGTTGTTTGATGTGATTTAAGGCCTCGATCAGGTCCGCGTTATGTTATGGAACTTATTGGTATGTTTTGAGGGGGTCCGGGGGGCCGGATGTGTTTCGGACGGGTTTCGGATCGTTTGGATCATGTTGGGTGGAGCTGTTGTGGGCAGGATCTAGTGTGGTCGCACTTGCGGAACTTTGGGCGCAAAAGCGGCAGAGTTGGCACATAAGCGCATTTTGGGTGGCTAGGTAAGTCCGCAAATGCGGAGAATTGGTCGCATCTGCGGAAGCGCAGGAGCGGATTCGTGAGGCGCAGAAGCGAGGGAGTCTCGCAGAAGAGGAAGGTTAATCGCGCCTGCAATGTGCTATTTGTATCATGTGAAAGCCGTGTATGCAAGGTGACGAGTACGTACTCAGTTTATATGTGGAAATCTACCGGTTTAGACCCTTAGGCATCTTTTATGTACTTATTTGGAATTGTTAGCACATGTTATACCTTTTATTCGTCATGTCTACTATCACATGCTTTATTTGAAGTTGTCGTTACATGTCACATTCTTTACTTGTCGAGTTTGCTCTTATATTCTTTATTTGGAGTTGTTACCACTTTTACCATTACGTGATTGCTTTTATCGTTGAGTTGCTCTTCATTGAGATTATTGGTACATGATATCCCTTGTTGTCGATTTACTCTCATGCCTTTAGACGAAGTACTAGCTAGTGTCATCTCTTTCATTGTTAGCTTAATTCGTACACTAGAATCCGGAGTTGCCATTTCATGGAGACACTTTCACTATTGAGTTTATCCTTAAACAATTAATTGGAATTAAAGTCATCGAGAGTCATTAATCTATTTTAATGGAAGTTGTGTTTAAAGGAGGTGTTGTTCCTTGTTAAGTTACTTTTCGGTTCATTTTGTTGTTATTGAGATTCTATATACATAGTGTTGAGACGTGTGCTATTTGTTGTGAAAATATTGATATCGTTGAATCCTTAGAAAGGTTATGGCCTATGGACACTTGTGATAAGAGTGACAT
Source organism: Nicotiana tabacum (assembly GCF_000715075.1). NCBI lineage: Eukaryota > Viridiplantae > Streptophyta > Magnoliopsida > Solanales > Solanaceae > Nicotiana > Nicotiana tabacum. The sequence goes on along the minus strand of NC_134092.1, from coordinate 7,470,786 downwards.
GTTGTGTTATTGTGATGATAGCATGTGTGAATTGTTTTGTGGTTTGATTGTTGTTGTGTGGAGTATAAGGGTGACATTTCACCGTTGTTGTTATACGGGGCATAAGGGTAGCATCTCACTATTGTTGAATGTACGGAGTGATATGGGTGGCTATTGTGTTATTGTCTGGGCAGAGTAATAAGGGTGGCTATTATACAGAGTGATATTGGTGGCTATTATACGGAGCGATACGGGTAGCTATAGGAGAGATAAGGGTGGCTAATGATATTGTTATGGCGGAGTGATACGGGTGGCTATCGGAGAGATAAGAGCGGCAATGTCAAGGATGATGTGTGATGGTTTGGAGACATTGTGTTAGTGATTTTCGTGTGATGGTGTGATTTTTCTTGTGTTTGTCATACACCTTGCGTGACTTGTTTTGTTGTTTCGATGAGTTATTCGATGTCCTTGATATTACTTGTTGACTTGGGCTGCAGTAGTACACTCGCACAAGCATACACTGTAGCATGCCACATATACTAGCTCATGAGTACGAAACTTGATATTTATCAATCATGCCCATGTGTTCTTGTATTATCTGTTTCCATGTTGATATTGTGAGCCTGTGACCATACCGCGCGGATTGTGATTGTGAGCCTGTGATCATGCCGGGCGGATTGTGATCTTGGCATGTGAGTTGTCCGTGCGGGTGCGATTCGAGATGTGGGCACGAGATGCCGTGAGTACATGATGATAGGTTGAGACCCGCGACTTGTGAATATGAGATGAAGTACCACGGAGTGATTTCGTTGTGAAACTTGTGTTAGAACGGCTTGATTAATTGATTGTCCTTTGTGCTTCCTTATTTGGTTTCAATGATACTTACGGTGTTCTTGTTGCTTTACTGTTTATATCACATGTTGATTTTGTTGCCATTTAGTGATTCCTGACTTCCATTATTAGCTTTATACCTCTATCCTGCACAGGTTATCTTGTCTAGTGAGTGTCTTGACTTGTACCTCGTCAAGTTAGTCTTGATACTTACTGGATACCGACCGTGGTGTACTCATACTATACTTCTGCACATTTTTGTGCAGATCTAGGTACTCAGAGTCTGTTGATTATTAGATAGCGGACCAGATATCACTGCGGAGACTTCAAGGTATACCTGTCATCGCGTTCGCAGGCCTCGGGGTCACCTTCGGAAGTTATTTTTGTACAGTTTAATTCTATTCCGAAATAATTGTACTTAGAGATTTTTTAGAGTGAACTCAGTAGAGCTTATGACTTGTACTACCGGTTTTGGGATTGTTAGCTTTGTATAGAAATTTCTATTTCATATTTAATAGGTGTTGGTTGAATTTTGCTATTAATTTAGTAAGCATTAGGCTTACCTGGTCTTAAAGACTATGTGCCATCACGATATCCTACGGAGGGAAATTTGGGGTCGTGACAAAAAGATTGCGCCAAACCTTTGTTATATCTAATCCCGCTTTTAAATTCAAGTAATTAATCTCTTAACTTACTCGAAAGTGACGTTGTTCAACAACAATCTAATCAAGTGTTCTCTCTCAAGCAACACAAGATAACTAGGCATGATTAATCAAGGGCCCTTCAATTAACCATAAGAAATACATAGTTGAACAATTAGAGAGTAAAAATGACTCAATTAGATCAATACGCAATCAAGACTTCATCCAACAATTGTTTCCATCAATCTTAGATGACGGGTTTAGCTACTCATAATTGTGTAGATAATAATAGTAATATACAAAAGTATTAAACTACATATTAATGGAAAGCGGAGAGAAAAACTCGTGTGATTCGTGCTCTAGAGTGTTTCATAGCCTCTTGCCTCTCTAATGACGTTTAACCCTTCAAAAACTAACTTTAAGAGGTATTTATATGGTGGGGCCGAGGTACGTCCAAACATAATGAGTAAATAAAAGTGGCTCGGATAAGTATCGTCGGCGTGGGGCATTGTTAGAGGCACCAACATTACTATGCGAGGCACCATCAGAAGCACCAACGTTTCCCCATGAGGCACTGTCATAGGCGCCAATAACAGTGTCTTGGACAACGCCTTGCACTGTTTGCAGCCGTGACTTTTCATTGCCTTGCACATCTTCTTTTATTGCTCCATTTTGTAGCTTTTGAGGTACCGTTTCGTGCAACTTTTCTCCACTTCATGTCCAAGCATTTCTAAGCGTGAAATAAGCTCTATTAAGCTCAATTGTCGTACAAATTAGCATCCAAACAACAAGCAAGTAGGGTAAATAACATCAAAATATATGAAATTATAGCACGATATCAACACCCCACACTTAAATATTGCTCGCCCTCGAGTCAACCAACCAAACACTTCCTCTTCAAGGACCCAACAAGCCACACATTCACAACACTACACCTATGACCATGGTTGATAGCAACAATTAGGCTCTAGCATATGCGGTCAAAATACACTTCCCATACTTATGCCCAATTTCAAAATATCCAACCCAGGAACAACATGATTATAACAATCTTAGCCTCGAAAACTAACTCAATGTCATAATGCACTCGAGGCTTGACTACTTAATCTAACAGAGAGGTCTAATAACGTTACCTATCCTTTGTAAAACCATATGCCCTCACAATAAAACAAAGAGTAAGCAGTCCACACATCCAAATCACATGATAGAATATATTTTAAGGACTCACACATGAAGAAAAATCACTCTCTCTCTCAAAAAAAGTCACATGCACGCAAAAGGTACCATAGGCTTGCCCATTATGTAAACCTTACTAATGTAGGCATGCTCGGTCCGAAATCAACTAGAACTTTACTATGGTTGTAATGTGAGCTAAGGGATGGGTAGGATATATTTAGGATATAGTGGCTAACCCTCCTAAGCACTTTAACACATCACGTATTCATCTTTAAGCGCAAAAGTCCTTCAATCATCACAAGATAGCTCACCCCAAAATATTTTCCTTCTTCTTTACACACTGCTTCAGACCACATCCACTAGCAAAAATAAGAAACCTTTATTTCTTCATTTATTCTTTTTTTTGTATTTTTTTTGCCTTGCCGCTAGTGGATTTTTATTTAAAGCACAAGTGCACATTTTTTCCTTCTATTGGTTCCACTCAAAAGTTACCCCAAGTTTTCTCATTACATCTGTTTAGCGCTCTCTTTACAATTCAAGTGCTTTAAGAGATATAAGGATCAAAATAATTCAATTAAGAACAAGTGTTTTAAAAGGCGTGGGCGTAAGGCGAGGCATTTTACATATGCCTCAGCGAGGCATAAGCCCCATGGGTATTTAATTTTTACTATTTTATAAGATAATATAATTACAGTAAATATTTATAAACAGGTAAAATTGCATAAAAATTAAAGAAAACTATAAATATGTGGGGGGAAATATATATATATATATATATATATATATATATATATATATATATATATATATATATATATATGTATGTGTGTGTGTGTGTGCGCGCGCGCGCTCCATCCCCACAAAAAATAAGTCAAAATAATTTATTATACGCTACTAACAAGCACAACTAACTTGAGCCGAAAAGAATAAAATTTTCTACATGGAGGAACAAATAGGATGACTAACCTGCAATTTGAAATTTGAACTTGCTGCTATGAAGGAGACTTGCTGCTATGAAGGAGAATGGAGTTCTCTTTGTATTTGTAAAAGAAATTGAATATTCGTAGTTTTGGGAGATATTAGCATACTAGCGAACAAGATAAATAATTAGAAAAGATCATGAATTAGGGCTTTAATCAATAAAAAGGTTTTGACTTTTACATTTGATACATTTCAGTTCCTTTTTAAAACTTTTGAGTAATTACAAGCTAACTTTTGAGAATTTGGGTATTATATGAAGGACTTATTCAACAAATTTTATTTTAATTTGAAAAGGTCTCTGTGGCTTACGTCTCACTACAAAAATGCGCCTCAAACGCCCGAGCGTACGCCCCGAACGCCCGGGCGTACGCCTCTTGAGACTTTCGCCCCATACTATCGCCTCGGGGCGTTTTTGGTGCACCTTTCCCCAGGGCTCACTCCGAAAATGCCTTTTAAAATATTATTCAGAACAAAAGGGGATAGACTTGTAATGCGGGTACTAAAAGAAAGGCTTATAGGCTCAAAAGGGTAACTAGGGTTGATTTTATTTATGATAGGCAACAAAACTCAAAAAGATCAAAAAAACCTAACATCACTTTTTAAATCGAGCAACACCTAGGATTTCGATTCAATTCACATTTCGGGCAAGTTCTAGACGCAAATGCAATAACATCGACTATGCAAAGAACTCACTTCACATATGGCACATGACTTACTAAGGACGGTTTCATTCATACTCTTAATCAAACAAGTATTCTCGAAGCCAAGAGATATATTAAGCATAAAGCACAAAGTGAACACAAGTAAAGCAACTGAGAAATAGAAGTCATACCACATGCTATTCATTTTTACCAAGGCATCATCATATATTTAAAGCTCAGGGAAGGTGAAACGCATGCTAGAACCTAAGTAGGCAACCATCAAACAAGTCAAAAAGTGCAATTCACATCAGTTCTTCTCCTTTATTTCCTACATACTACTCTAAAAGTTAAAACAAAAATTAAAACTACTACCCGGTTCAAGTTACATCCCATAAAAAAGAACCGAGGCATGAAGAAAAACCACGGAGGATTATTACTACCTAAGAAAAATAAAAGACATGTTCTTGTATTTTTTCTATTTTCTAATTATTATTTTTTTGTATTTTTGTTTAGACTTAAATCCCTCAAGAAAACTGTCTAGGAGATCCATCGTTGGGAAAAGTCTATTTTTTATGTTTTTTTATTTTTTTCTTTTATATAAAAATAAAAAATAAAAATAAAAACCACGACGGTACTCAATACTATTCTAAAGTATCCTAAAATAATAAAACAAGAAGCTAATAATAAAGAAAATAAGAAGCTATAAAGTAAAAATATAAGAAGCTAGAAATTAAAAATATAAGAAGCTAATATGGTTACTAATCTATTACTACTATGCAAAACGAGAGTTACCCACCCCACACTTAAAACATGCAGTGTCCCCAATGCATAATTAAAGTAGAAAGGGTGAATAAGAACTCCCTGATCAATCCTCGAGATGTTGGCCCTCATCGAAGAAGGATCGGTCAGCCTCATCTCAATCATCAACATCATCACCCAGATCCTCACCAGTGGCATCAACCGCTGGATCAACCTGCTCCTCGTCGCCATATACTGAATGCTCTGGAGTGTTGATATCTTCATCTGGTGGCCCCCTGGCCCACAGCTAAACTAACCAATCACTATGCAGGTATGGTGAGCGGGAACCGCTCAGTCAACTGAGTCCTCTCCTCTGAAGTAGCAGGCCTACCCCCAATCCGCAACTGCAAGTCCATCATCCTATACAAATGAGCTAGGACGCTCTCATCGCGAGCCTGACGCTCCGATGTAGTCAATGTAGTACCATCTTCCTCATCAGGCCCACATGACAGCGATGTCAGTAGCTCGAGCTGTGGATGGAATCCACATGTCAAACCTGGGCTCCTCATCCACTTGCTCCATACGCAAATATTGCATAAGCAGATTCACAAAGAATATCCTAGTAAGCGTGCCTTTTCTAGACTGTGCCATCTGACTACGTATCAACTGGCCCGCATTCACTGGCCCCCCTTTCATCAAGAAATACACCTCATATATTCTCTCTCAGACAACAGCAGAATCATGATCACACGGAAGTAGTCTCGTGTTCACCAAGCGCAATCACACTTTAGAAATTTTTGTAAACTTCAATTTAGGCAAAGAGACATGGTTGTTGTATCTCTTGTCTCTTATCCACACCGCATTCAAATTAACACAACACTGTCTGTGCCTAATATCTGTGTAAGTAGGCCGGTCAATAAAGTCACACAATGGCCCACATGGAACATCAGGGGCATCCAAAAATCTATATGATGCGCTAGCCGAAATATCAATAAGCCTCCCACGAATAGGCACCAATTGCTCCTCAACCTCAAGGTTCCACCCGGCGTAGAACTCGCGCACTAAGCTAAAGTTTGCCTCTCCCTGATTTTTAAATACAAAACCCAGTCCTAGTTCATGTATTCTTTCCTAAATTTGAGGATAACGGGACTTCAATTTGTGCTCATCAACTGCAAAATCAGGGAGATATGAGTTTGGACGACACTTCTTGTACCATGCCCTCCTAGATGGGGGCACGCTCTTGATGCCATACTCACAAGTCGCCTTTTCTTGAGGTTGCGCCTCGGTTGAAACAAAAGACACTTGCTTTCCTTTACCACTGTGACTACCATACATAGCCTCAACTCTGTTCCTTTTCTTTGGCGGTGGCCTGACGGGGTAGCCTTTGCCTTTGGTGGTGCCTTAGCCTTAGCCGGTGCCTTAAAACTAGCTGTTGGACGAACCATATTGCACGTACCTGTCAACCATGCCAATTGTCAATTCAAGGAAACAAAAACTATCCCAAAAATAAGGTCGGAGTGACCCCACACTTAAAGCTCTAAGATATACTAATTACATTAAACCATAGGCTATTCAGACTTCGCCTTCATCAAGTAAGCATATTAGCATCTAAATTTCGCACTGCACATAGTTTGTATGTCATTGCAAACACGATTTATCAATCCACCCCGACTCCATAGAGTCACCCTATACGTAGATTTTCATATCAATCATGCTCACCTAACACAAAACAACCAATCCCGGAGACTCGGGCTCCAATTGGGACTAAAATCGCCAATGAGGCAATTTATCGAACACCTTGTATGCATTATTTGTGGGTGAAGGATTGCTCCATCTTCCCAAATCGGCTTGGGAATCGAGTGTGAAACACTCATTACAACAATCATAAGATATCTTATGGTGTATTTAGGGGTTGGGAAAGTTTTAGCACAAATGCACCATTGTTGCACTTTGTAGAGCATATTACCCAACAACTAGAATTTACATAGAAAAAGAGAGAATAGAGGGGAGAGAGAGAGAGAGAGAGAGAGAGAGAGAGAGAGAGAGAGATAAATTCATACGTGGGAATTGAGAGATAGAACGAGGCAGTGGGGTGAGATGGTGACTTACAGAGTTGGGATTTTTTTTTGTTTCAGCTTGGGAATGGGATAGTGGGGTTGGAAGTTAGGCAGAAGGTGTTTGTGTTGTTTTGGTTTAGAGGCTGGGGTGTGTGGGTTTTTACAAGGGAAGGGGTGTTTTTGGGGTTGGGTAATTAATTAAGAGGGGTGTAGGGTTTTAGGTGAAAGGGAAAAAACACAAGAAAAAAAAAAAGAAAGGAAAGACTTACCTGGGCCTCTTGGCGCTGGTCTACGCGAGGCAGCATGAGACGCGGCATTGAAGTTGTGCGAGGTGCCCTCGGGCGCGCTAAATTTGTCACGCTGGATATAGCCAGGTCGTGTGAGGGGCGACATCCAAAACCCGTGAGGCGCTAGCAGGCGCGCTAATAATCACGCGCTAGATCCTGTGAGGCATCGTGTGGGGCAGTGAAGTTTTAACGCAGGGCGGGGTGTGGGGCATTGTACCTTTGTGCTAAGCAACGCGAGGTATGCTAAGATTGCGCATTTGACTTTTCCCCGCTATGGCTCGGTGTTTTCTTGTTCGTTTTGCAATAATTGTTTTAGCCCCGAGCACATCTTTCTTCCAAGTAGCTCTACAACCTATCAAAACACTTCAAATTCACACAAAATTCACTTGTTAGTCCACCTCAATATCAAACTAAAACTAAAACCAAAACTAAACTAAATCTACGCTATGAATTGGGTTGCCTCCCAATAAGCACCTTTGTTAATGTCATGGCATGACGAATACAACACGGCCATGGGTTGCATTCCAGGAAGCGTCTGATTTAACGCCGCGACACTACGCATGCTTTCAAGATTACACTTCGCTCACATATTAGGGCTCTTCCAAGTACATCACATCTTTCTCCCATTTTTCTTCAATCATTCCAAGGTAGTGTTTCAACCTTTGCACATTCACTTTAAACCTGTTCGTTCCATCTTCAGACTCAATCTCTACAACTTCACTTGGGAACACTTGCACATCTCTAAATGGTCCCAACCATCTTGATTTCAGCTTACCCGGAAATAATTTCAATCTCGATTTGTATAACAACACTAGATCTCCGGGTTTGAAGTTCCTATCTAGAATGTGCTTATCATGCATCATCTTCATCCTTTCATTGTACAATCTTGTACTCTCGAATTCCTAGAACCGAAACTCCTCGAGTTCATTTAACTCTGTAACTCTACTTGTGCTCGCGGTTTCCATATCCAAATTCAACTATCACAGTGCCCATAAGTCTTTATGCTCAAGCTTCACCGGAAGATGGCATGCTTTTCCAAACACCAACTTGTACGGAGACATACCAATTGGAGTTTTAAATATTGTGTGGTAAGCCCATAACGTATCATCCAACTTCCTTGCCTAATCAGTCCGAGTCGCATTCACTGTCTTGATCAAGACACTTTTGATTTCCCTATTGGACACTTCCACTTACGTGCTCGTTTGCGGGTGGTAAGGTGTGACAACCTTATGGCGAACTCCATACTTTTCTAACAGCCTTGCGAACGCTCTGTTGCAGAAATGAGTTCCACCCTCACTGATTATAGCTCTCGGAGTGCCAAACCATGTGAAAAGTTTTTTCTTAGAAATCCTATTACTCCTTTGGCATCATTTATTGGAAGAGCCACAGCTTTAACCCATTTGGAGACATAGTCAACTGCTACCAATATGTACTTGTTACCATACGAGCTGACAAATGGTCCCATAAAATTAATCCCCTACACGTCAAACACTTCCACCTATTGAATTGTAGTCATCGGCATCTCATGATGGCGAGATATGTTGTTGGTTCTTTGGCACTCATCATTACTTTTCACCCGATCATGGGCATTCTTAAATAGTGTCGGCCAATACAAACCCGACTCCAACACCTTCGCGGCTGTCCGAATTCCTCCAAAGTGCCCATCATATGGTGAAGCATGGCAAGACTGCAAAACAGAAGATTGATCTTTCTCGGGATACACCTCCGAATCATGTTATCCACACATATTTTAAAAAGTAAAGGTTTATCCCAGTAATAAGACCGACAATAACGAAAGAAAATTTTCTTTTGAATCGAAGAGAGTTCATAAGGTACAATACCGTTTGACAAATAGTTAGCAATATCAGTATACCAAGGCGTCTCCTTCATTGCCACTGCTAGTAATTGTTCATCCGAGAATGTCTCTATTATATCTTCAACCTGTACTTTCTTTTCATCTCCCTCCAACCTTGAAAGGTGGTTTGCCACTTGGTTCTCCATTCCTTTCCTATCGTGGATCTCCAAATCAAATTCTTGTAGAAAAAGAACCCAACGAATCAAGCGTGGCTTTGACTCCTTCTTTGTTATCAAGTACCTAAGTGTTGCATGATCAGTATAAACACTTACTTTTAAACCTATCAAATAAGACTGAATTTGTCGAATGCAAACACTACATCCAACATCTCTTTCTCAGTCACAGTATAATTGAGCTATGCACCGCTTAGTGTTCTACTTGCATAGTAAATTGGGTGCACCATTTTGTCTTTTCGCTGCCCCAAAACTACTCTTATAGCATAGTCACTCGCATCACACATGAGCTCAAACGGCTGCTCCCAGTCGGGTACAACAATGATTGGTGCAGTCACCAGTCTCTTCTTCAGCTCCTCAAATGCTAACCTGCAATCATCAGAAAACACAAAGGGGTGATCCTTTTCAATCATTTTATATAATGGATTAGCAATTTTAAAGAAATCCTTTATAAATCACATGTAGAAACCGGCGTGCCCAAGGAAACTTCTTACTGCCTTGACCAAAGTGGGTGGTGGAAACTTCCTTATCACGTCAACCTTAGCATGGTCGACCTCAATACCAGTACTTGACACTCGATGCTCCAAAACTATACCTTCTTGTACCATAAAATGGCATGTCTCCTAGTTCAGCACCAGGTTTGTCTCCACACACCTTTTCAAAACTCTTCTCAAATTGTTATGACAATCATCGAATGAATTCCCCACCACTGAGAAATCATCCATAAAGACTTCCATAATATCTTCAACCATATCAGTGAAAATGGCTAACATACACCTCTGGAAAGCGGTTGGTGCATTGCATAGGCCAAACGACATTCTCTGAAAGGCAAAGATGCCATACAGACAAGTGAATGACGTTTTCTCTTTATCTTGAGGGGCTATTGTGATCTTATTGTACTCTGAATATCCATCCAAAAGCAAAAGTGAGACCTCCCTAGCAATCTATCCAACATTTTGTCAATGAACGGTAGGGGAAAATGGTCTTTCCGGGTGGCAGTGTTCAGTTTTCTGTAATCCATGCAAATTTGCCAACCTATGACTGTACAAGTAGAGATCAACTCATTATTCTCATTCTAGTTAATAGTCATGCCACCTTTCTTCGGAACACATTGGACTGGGCTTACCAAGATGCTACCTGATATAGGAAAGATGATGCCCTCATCCAACCACTTTATCACTTCCTTCTTCACCACTTCCTTCATATTCTGGTTCGGCCTTCTTTGATGTTCCCTGGAAGGTTTTTGCCCCTCTTTTAAGAGAATCTTATGCATGCAAAAGGCCGGGATGATACCCTTAATGCCTGCCATGGTCCAACCAATAGCAGTCTTACATTCCTGTAAGAGTTGTTCTACCTGCACAGCTAAAAAACCAGATGAGATAATAATAGGTAAAGTAGAGTTAGGCCCTAAGAAAGCATACCTGAGGTGAGCTGGAAGCAGTTTTAGGTCCAACTATGGTGGCTCCTCTATTGACGTCTTCGCAGGTGTTGTTTTTCTTTCTTCTAAGTGTAATGGCTCAAATTGAGGTTCCCTTTTCCAGAAACCTTGACCTTCGAGAGCCATAACCCGTTCTGACAACTCTTCACCATCCACTTCTTTCAAATTCATCAAACAAGCTTTTAATGGGTCTCTGATATTAAGAGTCTCATCCTCCTCTTGTAGTATCACATCAACTGCCTCCACTAGCGAACAATTTGAAAATTCGCTAGGCCTCCTCATAGATTGTTGAACGTTGAATATTATTTCTTCATTATTCAACCTCATTTCCAACTCTACAGTCTCACAGTCAATCAATGCTCTCCCAATAGCTAAAAAAAGCCTTCCCAAAATTATGGGTATTTCTTTGTCAACTTGGCAGTCAAGAATAACAAAGTCGGCAGGAAATACGAACTTACCCACTTGAACGAGCACATCATCTAGGATTCTTGTTGGCCTTTTCACTGTGCGATCAGCTAGTTTCAGTAACATTGAGTTTGGTCTAGCTCTACCAAAGCCTGACTTTATGTAGATTGCCAAGGGCATCAAGTTAATATTGGCTCCTAAGTCACACAATGCTTTAGCAAAAGTATAACTTCCAATTGTGCGTGGGATAGTGAAACTACCGGGATCAGACAACTTTTGAGCCATAGGTCTTGTCACTACCGCACTACACGTTTGAGTCAGAGTTATAGTAGACAGGTCCTGGAAGTCAAACTTTCAAGACATCAAATCCTTCATCATTTTAGCATAACCTGGAATTTCCCTCAAAGCATCGATCAACAAAATATTCAATAGAAATTGTCTGAGCATTTCTATGAATTTCCTGTATTGATCATCTTTCTTTTTCTTTACCAACCTTTGAGGGAATGGTGCTAGAACTAGCTTCTGCCCACTGCTCTATGTCTCTTCCTGATTAGAAGTCTTTTCTAATACCTGTTTTGGGAACTGTTCAATTTCTTTCTCCTTGCCTTTGTCAACTTGTGCTTGCTCAACTATGACCTCTGTGAGCTCCGTCGACTCATCGATCTCAATTGGCATTGGAGTATATGACACTTGGCCTTGTGGTTATGCTCCCATAGGATTGGTATTGTATTATTGCTAGGCTAGTCTGTACTACTGATTCTGAGGTCCCCATTGTTGTCCACCTTGCCTCTGACCCCCAAAATTATTTACGTAATTCATGTCTTCTTCAAAGCCCTGGCTATCACTTTCTCCACTTTATGAGCAAACATACGGCTGATTGATGCAAGGAGTGCATAGGCCTCCATTGGTTATGTCAACAATGTGAACCTGTTTCGTGCTCATCTCATCAATTTTCTTTGTCAACAAGCTCATCTGGGTCATGAGAGTGGCTATGTTTTCTACATTTGTATTGTTTAGGTCAAGAGAAACAGAATGCACTATTAGAGTGAGTGTTGTATCCCTTGTCATCCAGCCTGAATTTTGAGCCATCTTGTCAAGAAGAATCTTACACTCTGTGAATGATTTGCTCAAGAATACACCCCCGCTCAAGCATCTGCATTAGCCTTCAGAATGTCAGCCAAACCCATATAGAATCTCTGTCCTAGCATCTGATCCGGGATGCCATAGTGTGGACATTTCACCAACATACCCTTAAACCTCTCCCATGTTTCTTGCAAAGTTTCAGTTGGTTTTTGCCTAAACTTCAATATCTCATCAATTTGCATTGCAGTCTTGTTGGGTGGGTAGAACTTTTTTAAGAACTGCTTAACTAGTTCCTCCCATGTAGCAATGGAGTTTATCGGGAGCGAATTCAGCCAATTTGAAAAGTTGATTTCTCAACGTCACCCATTTCAATTTTGATTTGTTCATTGAATTTTAGTTGTTTGCCCTTCTTATTAGCCCGATTCAATGTCCTGAATGCTTTCTCGGGATCTGAGAGACCTTCAAATAGTTCACCATTTCTCAAGGAGCTTCTAGGCATGCACCTAAGGCACAGAAGAGTTCAAATGTGAGAATTTTAATGGAAATATTTTTAGCACCACGGAAAATTGATCTAAACTAAAAACCCTAGCAATTCTTTCAAGTTGTAATGAATAACACCATTAGTTCCCCGGCAACGGCGCCAAAATTTGATCACGCCCAACTATGACTTATAAAAAGGACTAAGCGATCGCTGCAAAAATAATCTCGTTCAAGAGTCTGGAGTCGAATCCCACAGGGAACTAACTTATTTACTACAACTTTTCAGTATCATTAATGATAAGCTCAGACAACTTTCAGAGTTCAAGATTTGATTTGTGACTTAACATAAATTACTTAACTAACAACAAATGACAATAAAAACTATCGACTAGAAAGAATGAGATTGAACCTAGGATAAACAAAATCTAGAATTTACGATTTTCCTAATTGCCGAATTAATTCCTGACACGTTAGCTATAATCTCGCCGCAACACTCTCTAAAGATTATGAGTTCTTATTTATCGCAATTATCTCTCGATCAATTACGATAATTTATTAGAAGTATTCTCTCGAACTATTCTAGCTGACAATTCGTACAACTCATAAAGATCGCGCCAAAGCTTTGTTATCTCTAATCCCGCTTTTAAATTCAAGTAATTAATCTCTTAACTTACTGGAAAGTGACATTGTTCAACAACAATCTAATCAAGTGTTCTCTCTCAAGAAATATAAGATAACTAGACATGATTAATCAAGGGCCCCTCAATTAAACACAAGAAATACATAGTTGAACAATTAGAGAGTAAAAACGGCTCAATTATATCAATACGCAATCAAGACTTCATCCAACAATTGGTTCCATTCGTGCTCCAGAGTGTTTTGTAGCCTCTTGCCTCTCGAATGATGTTTAACCCTTCAAAAACTAACTTTAAGAGGTATTTATATGGTGGGGCTGAGGTCTACATGTCCAAACATAATGAGGAAATAAAAGTGGCTCGGATAAGCATCGTCAGCACGAGGCATTGTCAGAGGCACCAACATTACTCCGCGAGGCACCATCAGAGGCGCCAATATTTCCTTGTGAGGCACTGTAAGAGGCGCCAATGACAATGCCCTAGACAAAGCCTTGCACTGTCTACGGCCGTGACATTTCATTGCCTTGCACATCTTCTTTTATTGCTCCATTTTTTAGCTTTGAGAAACCATTTCATACAACTTTTCTCCACTTCATGTTCAGGCATTCCTGCACGTGAAATAAGATCTATTAAGCTCAATTGTCGCACAAATTAGCATCCAAACAACAAGCAAGTAGGATAAATAATGTCAAAATATATGAAATTTGTCATGACCCAAAATTTCCTCCTTCGGACCGTGATGGCGCCTAACATTTCACTTGCTAGGCAAGCCAACGTTAGAATAATATTAGCCAATTTTTAAATTATTAATAATCAAGGAAACAAAAGCGGAAGCAGAGTTTGAAATATAGTGAAATAATCCATAAAAAATAACGGTGTCTAAATACCATCGCAGAATTGGTGTCACAAGTGCACGAGCTTCTAAAATAATACAAATAAAGGTCTGAATAAAAATGAAGTTGTCTGAAAATAAACACACAGCCAAAGTAAAATAGACGGAGACTTCAGAAATGCGGACGCCATGCAGTTATACCTCAAGTCTCCTCCGAGTAGCTAAAATCCGAGCAAGTCTATGGTACGCCGCTAGGACCAACTCCGAAATCTGTACAAGAAGTGCAGAGTGTAGTATCAGTAAAACCGACCCCATGTACTGGTAAGTGCTGAGCCTAACCTCGACGAAGTAGTGACGAGTCTAAGACGAGTCACTTATATTACCTGTACGCAATATTAGTAACAACAACAAAAATAGAAATAAATCAGGTAACTCATTTATAATAATTGAAGCCAACTCAATAGTTATAACCAATTATCATTTCCATCAATTCTGTTGCAGCGTGCAACCCGCTCTCACAATATATTCACATTCAATTTTGTTGCGCCGTGCAACCCGATCCTCCAATATATTTATTTTAATCAAGTCTGTTGCGGCGTGCAACCCGATCCACCAATATATATATGTATGTCGATTTTAAATAAGTCTATTACGGCGTGCAACCCGATCCTCCAATATAGACTTTTAACAAGTTTGTTGCGGCGTGCAACCCGATCCTCCAATATGGACTTTTAATAAGTCTGTTGCGGTGTGCAACCCGATCGTCCAATATATTCATTTCAATCAATTCTGTTGCGGCGTGCAACCCGCTCCACCAGTATATTCATTTGCCAATTCTTATAGAAGGAATTTCCCCAATAAATGCAATAATTAATATGAAATTATAAGACAACAAGCATACAATAATTATGATTTAATCATGAAACAGACAATGTCAAATAGCAAATTATTATAGAAATCAGGGAGAAAATAGACAGTTTAATATTTAATATGCTAAATGTCAAATAACAATTAAGACACATAATTCAAGCAGCATGTAACAATTAATGCAGAAATTCAAGAATTAATATTTGGCTAAGAATAGGAAAAAAAATAATTATTATAATAATTAATTCATGATTTAAAATAATTTATGATTTTTCAAGTAATTATGCAAACAATTAATTTGACGACGTATAGACACACCTCACCTCGCCTATACGTCGTTCACATGCATTTCACATAACAAATAATTTAAGAGTTTTATTCCCTCAAGTCAAGGATAACCACGACACTTACCTCGCTTTCTAAATTTCAATCAATTACTCGACCACAGCTTTTTCTTTTAAATTTGTCTCCAAAAGCTTCAAATCTATTCATAAACAATTCAATATACTCAATACAAATCATAAGAATTAATTCCATATGAATTTATTAATTTTCCGGATAAAAATCCTAAATTAATTAAAATATTCGACAGTGGACCCAAATCTCAAATCCTGGAAAAACTCGCGAAATCCAAACACCCGTTCCGCTACGAGTTCAACCATACAAAAATTATCCAATTCCGATGTGAAATGAACCTTCAAATCTAAATTTTTTGTTTTTGGAAAGTTTTACAAAAATTCTAATTTTTTCCATCTAAATCCGAAATATATGATGAATATAGACATGGATTCGTGAAATATAATCACTTTTTGTTATAGAACACTTACCCAGTTCGAAATCGTAAAAAACCCTCTCAAAACTTTGCCTTAACCGAGCTCAAAATGACCAAAATGAGTAAAAATATCGGACTCTTCGATATATACACTGCCCAGGAATTTCCGCACCTGCGGTGCCTGGGCTCGCACATGCGAGCTCACATCTGAGAGAAAAATCTCGCATCTGCGAAATGGGGCTGCCAGGCGAGGCCTCGCACCTGCGGAGGAAAAATGCGCACTTGCGCTGCCTTCCGCTTCTGCCATTGCCTAGTCCGCTTCTGCGGACGCGCGGGTGCATGCAAGTTTCTGCACCTGCGGTCCTTTGCCCAGCCTGCCCAGGTCGCTTCTGCGATGGAAGGCTCTCTTTTACGAGCTCGCACCTGCGGTCAAAAATCCGCAGGTGCGATTATAACAGAAGGCAAAATTTTAGATTTTGTTTAAGTCTAATTCTTGTTCCGATTTCGATTCGAGTCACACTTGGGGTACTCGGGACCCCGTCCGAATATACCAACAAGTCCCGTAATATAATACGGACTTACTCGGTGTCTAAAATCATGTCAAATAACATCGAAATTGCAATTCACACCTCGATTCAAACTTTGAGTTTTAAACTTTTTAATTTACAAATCTCGTGCCAAAACATATTAAATGAATCCGGAATGACTTCAAATTTGGCACACAAGTCATAAATAACATAAGAGAGCTATTCAATTTTCTAGAATCGGATTTTCGCTCCGATATCAAAAAGTCAACCCCGTGGTCAAACTTCAAAATCTTTAGCCTTTAAATTACTAGTTTCTGTTAAATGGTCATAACTTGTGTTAGGGACCTCCAAATTAAATTCCGGGCACAAGCTCAAGTCCCAAATCACGATACGGAGCTACCGGAACTATCAAAATACTGATTCGGGTCCGTTTGCTAAAAATGTTGACCAAAGTCAACTCAGTTGAGTTTTCAGGCTCTATTTCATATTTTAATCTATTTTTTACATAAAAACTTTCCGAAAAATTTTATGAACTGTGCACGCAAGTCGAGGAATGATAATTAGTACTTTTCGAGGTCTTAGAACATAGAATTACTTATTAAATTTAAAGATGACATTTTGGGTCATCACATTCTCCATCTCTAAAACAAACGTTCGTCCTCGAACGGAGTTAGAAAAAGTACCTGAGCTGGAGAAAGGTGTGAATATTTGCTCAGCATGTCCGACTCGGACTCCCAGGTAGATGCCTCTACCGGCTGACCTCTCCATTGCACTCGAACTGAAGGATAACTCTTAGACCTCAACTGTCGGACCTGCCGGGCTAGAATAGCCACCGGCTCCTCCTCGTAAATCAAATCTTTGTCCAATTGGACTGAGCTGAAATCTAACACACGGGACGGATCACCATGATATTTCCGGAGCATAGACACATGGAACACCGGATGAACTGCTGATAAACTAGGTGGTAATGCAAGCCTGTAGGCTACTCCACCCACCCTTTCAAGAATTTCAAAGGGTCCGATATACCTACGGCTCAACTTGCCCTTCTTTCCGAACCTTATTACACCTTTCATAGGTGAAACCCGGAGCAGTATTCTTTCTCCAACCATGAATGCAATATCACAAACTTTACGGTCGACGTAACTCTTTTTCCTAGACTGAGCTGTGCGAAGTCGATCCTGAATAATCTTGACCTTATCCAAGGCATCCTGTACCAAATCGGTACCCAACAACCGAGCCTATCCCGGTTCAAACCAGCCAACTGGAAAACGACATCGCCTTCCGTATAATGCCTTATATGGAACCATCTGAATGCTCGACCGGTAGCTATTATTATAAGCAAACTCTACAGGTGGCAAGAACTAATCCCAAGAAACTCCAAAGTCTATAACATAAGCGTGAAGCATATCTTCCAATATCTGAATGGTGCGCTCTGACTGTCCATCTGTCTATGGATGAAATGTTATACTCAACTCAACCCGCGTGCCTAACTCATGATGTACAGCCCTTCAGAAGTGTGAGGTAAATTGCATACCTCGATCTGAAATAATAGACACGGGCATACTGTGTAGGCGGATAATCTCACGAATGTAAATTTCAGCTAACCTCTCTGAAGAATAGGTAACTGCCACTGGAATGAAATGTGCTGACTTAGTCAACCTGTCCACAATGACCCAAACTGCGTCAAATTTTCTCTAAGTCCGTGGGAGCCCAATAACAAAATCTATAGTTATACGCTCCCACTTCCACTCAGGAATTTCTAACTTCTGAAGCAAACCACCAGGTCTCTGATGCTCGTACTTAACTTGCAGACAATTCAGACACCGAGCTACATAAGCAACTATATCCTTTTTCATTCTCCTCCACCAATAATGATGCCGCAAATCTTGATACATTTTGGCGGTACCTGGATGAATAGAGTACCTAGAACTGTATGAATCTTCAAGAATTAATTCACGAAGCCCATCCACATTAGGCACACAAATATGACCCTGCATTCCCAGAACTCCATCTCTCCCCACAGCAACTTGTTTAGCATCACTGTGCCGCACCATGTCCTTAAGGACAAGTAAATGAGGATCATCATACCGCCTCTCTCTGATGCGCTCATATAAAGAAGACCGAGCGACTGTGCAAGCTAGAACCCGACTGGGTTCTGAAACATCTAACCTCATGAACTAATTAGCCAAAGTCTGAACATCTGCAGCTAATGGCCTCTCACAAACCGGCATATACGCTAGACTGCCCATACTCACAGCCTTTCTACTCAAAGCATCGGCCACCACATTGGCCCTTCTGGGGTGATACAAAATGGTGATGTCATAGTCTTTCAATAACTCCAACCATCTTCTCTACCTCAAATTAAGATCCTTTTGTTTGAAAAGATACTGAAGGCTACGACGATCAGTAAATACCTCACACGAGACACCGTAGAGGTAATGCCTCCAAATCTTCAGCGCATGAACAATGGCTGCCAATTCTAAGTCATGAATAGGATAATTCTTCTCATGAACTTTCAACTACCGCGACGCATATGCAATTACCTTGCCATCTTGCATTAATACTGCACCAAGCCCAATGTGAGATGCATCACAATATACCGTATACGATCCTGAACCTGTAGGTAACACCAACACTGGCGTCGTAGTCAAAACGGTCTTGAGCTTCTGAAAGCTCAACTCACACTCGCCTGACCATCTGAATGGGACACCTTTCTGGGTTAGTCTGGTCAATGTGCTTGCTATAGATGAAAACCATTCCATGAACGACGATAATAACCTGCCAAACCCAGGAAACTCCGGATCTCTGTAACTGAAGTAGGTCTAGGCCAATTCTGAACAGCCTCTATCTTATTAGGATCCACATTTATGCCTTCTGCCGACACAACATGCCCTAAAAAGGCAATTGAGTCTAACCAAAACTCACATTTTGAAAACTTGGAATATAATTGATTATTCTTCAAAGTATGAAGCACACTCCGTAGATGCTGCTCATGCTCCTCTCGACTGCTGGAGTAAATCAAGATATCATCAATGAATACAACCACAAAAGAATCCAAATAGGGCTTGAACACCTGATTCATCAAATCCATAAATGTTGCTGGGGCATTTGTCAACCCAAATGACATCACTAGGAATTCGTAATGCCCATACCGAGTTCGAAAATCTATTTTAGGGATATCAGATGCCCTAATCTTCAACTGATGATAACCAGACCTCAAATCAATCTTCGAAAATACCTTGGCACCCTGAAGCTGATCAAATAAGTCATCAATTCTTGGCAACGGATATTTGTTTTTGATAGTGGCCTTGTTCAACTACCGATAATCTATACACATCCGCATAGAGCCATCTTTCTTCTTTACAAATAATACTGGTGCACCCCAGGGCGAGACACAGGGTCTAATGAATCCCTGATCAAGCAAGTCTTGTAACTGTTTTTTCAATTCTTTCAACTCCGGCGGGGCCATATGGTATGGTGGAATAGAAATGGGCTGAGTGCCCGGAGAACAAGTCAATACAGAAGTCAATATCTCTGTCGGGTGGCATCCCCAGCAAATCTGTAGGAAATACTTCTGAAAATTCACGAACAACTGTTATTGAGTCCATAGAAGGAACATCTGCACTAGGATCGCGAATATAAGCCAAATAGGCTAGACACCCTTTCTCTACCATACGCCGAGCTTTCATATAAGAAATAACCCTGCTGGCAGAATGACCAGGAGTTCCTTTCCACTCTAACTGAGGTAACCCCGGCATGGCTAGGGTTACTGTCTTGGCATGACAATCAAATATAGCATGATAAGATGACAACCAATCCATACCCAAGATGACATCAAAATCTACCATATCAAGAAGTAGAAAATCCACACTAGTCTTAAGACTACCAATAGTAACCACACACGAACGATAGACATGATCTAATACAACAGAGTCTCCCACTAGTGTAGATACACATAAAGAAGCACTCAGAGAATCATAAGGCATAACCAAATATGAAGCAAAATAGGAGGACACATAGGAATAAGTAGATCCTGGATCAAATAGAACTGAAGCATCTCTATGGCAAATTGGAATAATACTTGTGATCACAACATCAGATGACTCGGCCTCAGGCCTAGCTGGAAAAGCATAAAATCGGGGCTGGGCCCCACCACTCTAAACCGCGTCCCTGGGACGGCCTCTAATTGGCTGGCCTCCACCTCTAACGGTCTGACCTCCACCTCTAATGACCTGACCTCCACCTCTAATGACCTGACCTCCACCTCTATCTGCATGTCCCCTACCTCTAGCTAGCTGAGCAGGTGGTGAAGTAACCGGTGCTGGTATGATGGTACGTGAATCCTGTCGAGATCTGTTACTCACCAATCTAGGGCAATACCTCCTGATGTGACCAATGTTCCCACACTCATAACACCAATCTTGATGTCGTGGCTGCTGAAGCTTAAGCTGACCCAGATAGGCCGGATAACCACTGTAGTAACTCTGGAGTGATGGTGCACTGATAGGAGCTGAATGTGCACTAAATGTTGGCTGCCCAGAGTAATGCATAATAGGACGGTGACTCCCTGAAGCACCGGAAGATACATAAAGTGCTGAATGAAACGTTCTGGGAGGATGACGCCTACCAAAATTACCCCTGCCTCCAGACGAGGCACCACTGAAACCACTGAACTGACGAGGCCTCTTATCGGACCTCTACCCTCTCTCCTGTGCAAGAACCATCTCGATCCTCCTTGCAACATTAGCAACCGCCTGAAAAGAAATCTCATTTTTGGTCTCCTTTGTCATATGAAGTCTGATAGGGTAAGTGAGTCCCTCAATAAACTCCTCACTCTCTCTCCCTCCGTAGGTAGTAAAAGGAGAGCATGATGGGCCAAATGCACAAAACGGGACTCATACTGAGTCACAGTCATACTGCCATGCTGTAGACGCTCAAATTGCTTGCGGAATTCCTCTCTCAGTGTGATAGGGAGGAACTTCTCCAAAAATAGCTGAGAAAACTGCTCCCAGGTAAGTGCAGGCGATCCAACAGGTCTAGTCAATGTATAATCCCTCCACCACCTCCTGGCGGAACCCGTCATCTGAAATATAGCAAAATCAACCACATTGGTCTCAACTATACCCATGTTCTGTAGCACCTCATGTCAGCGTTCAAGATAATCTTGTGGGTCCTCAGAAGGTGTACCACTTAAGTGAACTGGAAAGAGCTTGGTAAACTTATCCAGTCTCAATAAGGCCTCAAAATACATGGCGGGCCTATCACCGGTCTGTGCTGCAACAACTGGCTGAACTACCCCAACTAGCGAGGCTGCTGGAGTGTCTATGAACCATTCGGAATCTGAGCTGGTCCAATTGGTACATTTTGAACTGGAACCTCCTCCTGAAGATCCACCTAAGGTTCTACAACAGGTGTGGTTGCTCGAGCTCTGGACTGAGCTCTACCTCTGCTTCTACCTCGGCCTCTAGCGCGACTTCGGCCTCGGCCCTTGCCCCTAGTCGTAGCTGTCACTGGGGGATCTGGCTCCTATCTGGTTGTAGACGCAGTGCCTATTCTCGCCATTTGCTAGAGGACAAGAATAGAAGAGTTCAATCATCAATGATAGAATAAAATCGCACGATATAGTAGAATAGAAGTGAAATTGTTCCTAAACTCTATAGCCTATGAGAGATAAGTACAGACGTCTCTGTACCGATCCTTCAAACTCTACTAAGCTTGCTCGTGACTCGTGAGACCTATGTAACCTAGTACTCTGATACCAACTGTCACGACCCGAAATTCCCTCCTTCTGACCGTTATGGCGCCTAACATTTCACTTGCTAGGCAAGCCAACGTTAGAATAATATTAGCCAATTTTTAAATAATTTTTAAATTATTAATAATCAAGGAAATAAAAGCGAAAGCAAAGTTTGAAATATAGTGAAATAATCCATAGAAAACAACGGTGTCTAAATACCATCGCAGAATTGGTGTCACAAGTGCACGAGCTTCTAGAATAATACAAATAAAGGTCTGAATAAAAATAAAGCTGTCTGAAAATAAATACACAGCTAAAGTAAAATAGACGGGGACTTCAGAACTGCGGACGCCATGCAGTTATACCTCAAGTCTCCTCCGAGTAGCTGAAATCCGAACAAGTCTATGGTACGCCGCTGGGACCAACTCCGAAATCTGCACAAGAAGTGCAGAGTGTAGTATCAGTACAACCGACCCCATGTACTGGTAAGTGCTGAGCCTAACCTCGACAAAGTAGTGACGAGGCTAAGGCGGGTCACTTACATTACTTGTACGCAATATTAGTAACAACAACAATAATAGAAATAAATCAGGTAACTCATTTATAATAATTGAAGCCAATTCAGCATTCATAACCAATTATCATTTTCATCAATTCTGTTGCAGCGTGCAACCCGCTCTCACAATATATTCACATTCAATTCAGTTGCGGCGTACAACTCGCTCCTCCAATATATTCATTTTAATCAAGTATGTTGCGGCGTACAACCCAATCCACCAATATATATATGTATGTCGACTTTTAAATAAATCTTTTGCGGCGTGTAACCCGATCCTCCAATATATACTTTTAATAAGTCTGTTGCAGCGTACAACCCGATCCTCCAATATGGACTTTTAATAAGTTTGTTTCGGCGTGCAACCCGATCCTCCAATATATTCATTTCAATCAATTCTGTTGCGGTGTGCAACCCGCTCCTCCAGTAAATTCATTTACCAATTCTTATAGAAGGAATTTCCCCAATAAATGCAACAATTAATATAAAATTATAAGACAACAAGCATACAATAATTATGATTTAATCATGAAACAGACAATGTCAAATAGCAAATTATTATAGAAATTAGGGAGAAAATAGGCAGTTTAATATTTAATATGCTAAATGTCAAATAACAATTAAGACACATAATTCAAGAAGCATGTAACAATTAATGCAGGAATTCAAGAATTAATAATTGGCAAAGAATAGGAGAGAAATAATTATTATAATAACTAATTCATGATTTAAAATAATTTATGATTTTTCAAGTAATTATGCAAATAATTAATTTGACGACGTATAGACACTCCTCACCTCGCCTATACGCCGTTCACATGCATTTCACATAACAAATAATTTAAGGGTTCTATTCCCTCAAGTCAAGGATAACCACGACACTTGCCTCGCTTTCCAAATTCCAATCAATTACTCGACCACAGCTTTTCCTTTTAAATTTGTCTCCAAAAGCTTCAAATCTATTCATAAACAATTCAATATACTCAATACGAATCATAGGAATTAATTCCATATGAATTTACTAATTTTCAGGATAAAAATCCGAAATTAATTAAAATATTTGATAGTGGGACCCATATCTCAAATCCAGGAAAAACTTGCGAAATACGAACACCCGTTTGGCTACGAGTTCAACCATACAAAAATTATCCAATTCCGATATGAAATGGACCTTCAAATCTAAATTTTTTGTTTTTGAAAAGTTTTACAAAAATTCTAATTTCTTCCATCTAAATCCGAAATAAATGATGAATATAGACATGGATTCGTGAAATATAATCACTTTTTGTTATATAACACTTACCCAGTTCGAAATCGTGAAAAACCTCTCAAAACTTTGCCTTAATCGAGCTCAAAATGACCAAAATGAGTAAAAATATCGGACTCTTTGATATATACACTGCCCAGACATTTCCGCACCTGCGGTGCCTGGGCTCGCACATGCGCGCTCGCATATGAGAGAAAAATCTCATATCTGCGAAATGGGCATGCCAGGCGAGGCCTCGCACCTGCGGAGGAAAAATGCGCACCTGCACTGCCTTCCGCTTCTGCGATTGCTAAGTCCGCTTTTACGGACGCGCGAGTGCGTGCAAGTTTCCGCACCTGCGGACCTTTGCCCAGCCTGCCCAGGCCGCTTCTGCGATGGAAGGCTCGCTTTTGCGAGCTCGCACCTGCGGTCAAAAATCCGCAGGTGCGATTATAACAGAAGGCAAAATTTCAGATTTTGCTTAAGTCTAATTCTTGTTCTGATTTCGATTCGAGTCACACTCGGGGTACTTGGGACCCCGTACGAATATACCAAAAAGTCTCGTAATATAATACGGACTTACTCGGGGTCTAAAATCACGTTAAATAACATCGAAATTGCAATTCACACCTCGATTCGAACTTTGAGTTTTAAACTTTTTAATTTGCAAATCTCGTGCCAAAACATATTAAATGAATCCGAAATGACTTCAAATTTTGCACACAAGTCATAAATGACATAACAGAGCTATTCAATTTTCCAGAATTGGATTCCGGCTCCGATATCAAAAAGTCAACCCCGTGGTCAAACTTGAAAATCTTTAGCCTTTAAATTACTAGTTTCCGTTAAATAGTCATAACTTGAGCTAGGGACCTCCAAATTAAATTTCGGGCATACGCTTAAGTCCTAAATCACGATACGGAGCTATCGGAACTGTCAAAATACTGATCCGGGTCTGTTTGCTAAAAATGTTGACCAAAGTCAACTCAGTTGAGTTTTAAGGCTCTATTTCACATTTTAATTCATTTTTCACATAAACATTTTCCGGAAAATTTTATGGACTGCTTACACAAGTCGAGAAATGATAATTAGTGCTTTTCGAGGTCTTAGAATACAGAATTACTTATTAAATTTAAATATGACATTTTGGGTCATCACAGAATTATAGCACGACATCAACCTTAAATACTAAGAAAGTCTCATCAAGTCCTACAAATATACATCACGGAACTACACTAGACAGGGGTGGATCCACCCTTTAGGGTGGGGGTGGGGTGGCACCCGCTAGGTTGGTAAAATTATCTAATATTTTTAAGGAAATTGTTTTAAACAAAGGTTAAATATTTGATCCTGCCACCCCAGTCGCAAACTAGACAAAGGTGCCATAACTGGTAAAATATTTTGAAAACTTTTCTCGTGTGTAAAATCCAAGTTTGAATTTATCTTGAACCTTGTCTAACTTTTCTTTTTCAATGTGCTTTTTATTTTCTTTGTCCCGGTCATTTCCTTTTGGGCACCTCCTAATTTTCTATTTGTCGTTTATAATTTTTTATAATCTTCTTTCCTCTATTCTATTATTTTATTTGTAATCTCTAGCAAGAACACTCAAAAAAGAGACTCCAAAAATTAAAAATTTCATAAAATATACATTTCTCTTAATCTCAAATCGTTTAACTTTTTTTCCAAAATCGAAAAACTTGGGTCTCAATAGAAATTCTGAATTGAGATCAAATTTAATTTTTTTAATTTATTTTTTATTATAAATTAGATTTAATTCTCAATAGAAATTTAATTTTTTTTTATTTTTTATTATAACATAATAAATTTATTCCATTCTATAGTTGTTAACCTGGAGAAAGCCTATGACAAAGTCCCGAGAGAGGTTTCATGGAGATGTTTGGAGGCTAGAGGAGTGCCTGTAACATATATTAGAGTGATTCAGAACATGTGTGATGGAGCTAAGATACGGGTTAGGACAGCAGGAGGAGACTCTGACTACTTTCCGGTTGAGATGGGGTTCACCAAGGATCAGCACTCAGCCCGTTTTTGTTTTCCTTGGCGATGGATTCATTGACGCGACACATTCAAGGGGAGGTGCCTTGGTGTTTGTTATTTGCGGATGATATAGTCCTGATTGATGAGACACGGGGTGGCGTTAACGAGAGGCTGGAGATCTGGAGACATACTCTGGAGTCTAAGGGTTTCAAGTTGAGAAGGACCAAGATAGAATACTTGGAGTGCAAGTTCAGCGGTGTTACCCAGGAGGCGGACAGGGATGTGAGGCTCGATACGCAAGTCATTCCTAGTAGAGAGAGTTTCAAGTATCTGGGGTCTATAATTCAGAAGGATGGGGAGATAGATGAGGATGTCACACACCTTATCAAAGCAGGGTTGAGGCTCGCTTCCGGTGTCTTGTGTGATAAGAATATGCCGTTGAGACTTAAGGGTAAGTTCTATAAGGTAGTGGTTAGACCGACTATGTTGTATGGGGCCGAGTGTTGGCCAGTTAAAAACTCCCATGTCCAGCATATGAAAGTAGCGTAAATGAGGATGTTGAGATGGATGTGTGGGCATACTAGGTTGGATAGGATTAGGAATGAAGTTATTCGGGACAAGGTGGGAGTGGCCCCTGTGGAGGAAAAGATGCGTGAGGCAAGGTTGAGATGGTTCGATCATGTTAAGAGGAGAAGCACATATGCCACAGTCAGGAGATGTGAGAGGTTGGCCTTGGGAGGTGAGAGGAGGGGTAGAGGTAGGCCAAAGAAGTCTTGGGGAGAGTTGATCAGGCGGGACATGGCGCAACTTGAGCTAACCAAGGACATGACCCTAGATAGAAGGGTGTGGAGGTTGAAGATTAGGGTATAAGGTTAGTAGGTAGTCGTGCATTCCCCTTTGTCTTCTCTAGTTCGATTGTATTGGTGCTAGTACGGTACCCTTTTTTCTTAGTTTTGCTATATTCGCATGTCTTGTTCCGTTATTACTTGCCATCAGTAATTGCATAGTTTACTAGCAGTACTTCGTTCATATTCTCATTTGCTGCCTTGGACTTAGTTTTCTAAATATATTATCTTGCTATTACTTGTTATCGGTACCTCTTTTATATTCTCTGTTGCTATCTTCGATTTAGTTTTCTAATTATTTGTCTTGCTATTACTTGCTATCAAGGCTTCTTTCACCTTCGTTAGCCGATGGTCTATCGGAAACAGTCTCTCTGCCCTTCCAGGGTAGGGGTAAGGCTGCGTACATCCTACCCTCCCCAGACCCCAATTGTGGGATTATACTGGGTGGTTGTTGTTGTTGTTGTATTTTATGGTTGTTAAATACAATTTAAATCTCTTTATTAAATTATGATGAATATTTCGCAAGCATTGTCTAGAAAAATATGAGATTTATGATTTAATTTTTGGGATCTTGTAGTTTATCTAATTCTGCATTTATCTATGGGTTATAATTTCTCTATTGAAGATATTTTCTTACTTTTTCTTATTCTTATTGGTGTAATTCCCTTATTAAAGATGTTATTTTACTTGTGCAAATTTATTTTTAGTTTACAAAAAAAAGATATAGTTTCCTGGCAAAAATATTGATTTTACTTGTGCTGTTTATAATAAAGATGTGATTCCTTCTTTAAAATGATAATTATGTTTGCTTCTTGATGTCTGAGATGTATTTTTATATAACAACAACAACAACATACCTATTGAAATTTCACATACAGGGTCTGGAAAATATTTTTATATTTGTAAATAAAAAATACCTATTAAATTGCCAGATTAAAAAAAAATATTCCGAACAAACTGTATATTAGTCATTACAAGATATACATTAAAGGAAATTGTGGTACCCCACCTTCTAATATTAGATCCGCCTCTGACACTAGACACAAGAATACCAAAAATAGTATAGTAAAAGTTACAGTTCAAAAGGCTGTACCAAGCTAGAAATAAATCAAATAATAGAAATTCTAAAAATGTATACCTTTAAATGTGAGTTTCAGCTAATCTTCTTTATGTTTTCACATTTTCGTCAAATCTAACAAAGAGAGTTCAGTAAATATTTGATGGAGACCAAAAGTATTATTTTTTGACAAAATCAAAACTATTTAGTATATACTCCTACTTAATACTAGACTACTTTGATACTACCCTCAAACATAAGACACTATTTTTGTCATTTTCTCTACTTAATACAATCAACCAAAAGACGCTGACTCCAAAATTGCTCCTCTCCTATCGCCTATTGCTAAAACGGTCAAAGTGAGGAGCAGGCACTAATTTGGGATGGATGCTGCTAAAGGAGGAGGAGTGGTGAAGCACATATTGCTAGCCAAGTTCAAAGATGGAATTCCAGCTGACCAAATCGACCAACTGATTAAGCAATATGCTAATCTTGTCAATCTCATTGAACCCATGAAAGCTTTTCATTGGTATTTATTCTCTCCTCCATAAAATTTTCAACATTTCTGCTCAACCCCTTTTTGCCTTATCTGTGGTTGATTTCTCTCTTTCTAGTTTACTAAACAACATTGGAGCAACCCCTCTTTATGTATGTGTGTGTGTGTGTGTCTGTGTGTGTGTGTTTTAGGTTCAATGTTGACATTCTTGGTTCTTATCTTTAGAAAAATAGAAACTTTGGCATTCTTGGTTTTCATTAGGGTATTGATTTTGGTAAGTTGAAGGTCAATTTGAAAAAGAAATTTTTTTAAGATCTGTAGTACTTAGCTGATTGGGATGTAGATCCAGGAAAAAAAAACTTACAATTTATAGATCAAGTGTTGGAGAGCACATTTATGTCAGTTATTAGGTTATGACTTGTTAGATGGAACATTAACCGGCGACGTCAAGCTAGTAAACCGCTACTTCTAAAATATTTGTTAAGGTCACCTACCATTCAAGAGGCAATGTGTTATGGTCCATTGTAAGGTATAGGACTTGAGTCCCACATCGGTATTGCAATGTGCTGATATGGGGTTTATATGGCCTTGGACTCTCCCACCTCAATTGCTAGCTTTTGGGGTGTGGTTCTCCCTGTGGGTTGTATCATAGTGGTCTCCATGTCGACAAATTTGAATAGAAGAAAATGACCCCACAAAGATCGCCATTATTTACACATCTAGATATCACAACATTTTGTCAGGAGATAATAAGGTTTTGTGACTTTGTGCTGAGAAGCAAAACTGACCTTCATAATATGTAACTCGCCCACCCCTGTTCTGTCCGTCCCTTCCTCCAGAGTTTACGAAAATTGTGGTCTTTCCCACTTCGCCCTGCCTTACTCAAAGGCTCCCCCTCCTGCCTAATTGCCATTCCTAGCCAAAAATGTTCAGCTTCTACTTGTCTTGATGAGCTTTGCTCACTTCCCACGGAAGTTATGACACTAAAGTTCCACTTATGAACTCCCATGGTTTTGGTCTAATGGTAAGAGCACAACTCATGATATCTGGGCTAGGCGCACATCACGGGTTCGAACCGTGCCGCAGATAAAAACCTAGTATTGAGGATCCATTATTAGTTGCGCCTCATCCAAAAATTGCACATATAAACTCTGAACTTTAAGAGATTATCCTGCTGAATTAAACTCAATTTTGATTGATATTTGCTTAGTGGAAAAGAATGCGGAGGTAATATTTTGGCTTGCTTCTGGTGACAAAGCTCTAAGGCTTTATATCTAGGAACTTGGGCAAAAAGGATATTATGAGGTATTAGAATGCTAGCCTTGAGACACTTTGGTAATGACTCCTGCTTGTTCTCATGATCAAAATGGAGTGGCATTTTATTTATTGAAGTTCATACAAGTATTGAAATGTAATTTGTGTCACTATTGCAGGGGTGAGAATGTGAGCATAGAGAACTTCCACCAAGGTTTCACTCATGTTTTTGAGTCAACGTTCGACAGTACAGAAGGTATTGCAGAGTATATAGATCATCCGACTCATGTTGAATATGCAAATATATTGCTTCCTCAGCTGGAGAAAGTCCTTGTCATCGACTACAAACCAGAGAAAGTCGGTCCCTGAAGTGGTTTCACAAATGGATGCACTTGGTGATAACTGATAGGGATCAGTTTTACTCTGATATTTACTTTGCTGTACTGAAATCCAGTAAGAATGACAAACTTTTCTGAAGGTCTGTGTCTTGCTTGTTTGAAACTATTATCTCACTTGACAGCCGCCAACACGAGTGACTTATGGTCAGTTTGAACTGTTTAAACTTATATTGTTATAACAATCTCGAGGGAGAACACTCCTCTTTCTTCTCTAAACGGGGGAATGAATGATGAACAGCATAAGCGCATTAATAAACTCGGATTTGTTATGTAGTTGGTTTAAGATAAGGGGTCTCTTATCCTCGATAGATTCTAAGTGTTTTCATTACCTCCTTTTACATAGAAGGGAGAACACATTCATTGTTCATGGGCAACATGAGTGCCATGGATCATTGCTCTAGATAGCTTCCGCAGGTTTCCTTTTCTCTTTTTTTTTTTCTTTTTTAGCTTGCGATTCACTGAAGATTATTTATTTTGAGTGAACAAATCTCAAAGGCAACCCAACAACAACCTAGTGTATTCCCATAAGTGGGATTTGGGGAGGATAGGATGTAAGCAGCCTTACCCCTACAATACGAGAGAGAGCAGTAAATGGCACTTTGAATGGTGATGGACAAACCATGCTAAATGACTTGCGGTTGTCCAAATGATCCCTTTTTCAATTAAGTAGAAAGATAAACTGGTTTAACCATTAAATTTCTGTTTGACACAATATACTCTTTTTTTGTACTAACCATTTGTTATAAGAAGTTTACTAGTTCGACTAATTTGGACACAGTATACTCATTATTGCAAGAATCCATGTCAACAATGAAGGGCAAAAGGAACAAGGGATGGTATACAATTGGCTAACAAAGCAACAATCACCTCTCAATAGTTTGATACCAGTGAGACTCCTTTTATGCAGAGTTAAAACAAGGAGATTCAACTAGAAAGTTACTGTCCATCTTTGAAATGGCACCTCATCCATGCAAAGTTCTTTGAAAGTACATGTAAGGAGAATAATTATACAAATTAATGAGTAATCCCCTGAATATTTGGTAATGAAAATGCTTCCCTTAACAAATAAAACATTACTGAGTCTGTTTTATCAAGTTAAATATCCTACTCTCAAGAGCATCATTAAATGGAAAGAAAGCCCCATAAATTTCAATAAAGCAAAATGGCTCAACGCTGATCAAAACTCAACGAAACTCAAATGAATGGAATGTAAACTCGACATATAGCTCCTGTCTTTTATTACAGATATGAATATGCAGAAGAGAAACATTAATTTGTAGGTTGTTTGTTTACCAAATTAAGAGAGAAGGGGGAGGAAATTTCTGTTCAAGATATACTTGAGTGATGAGATGGCGATTAGAAAATCAGCTCAAAGTATTCAAAGAACTCAGAGGAAAAACAAAAACAAGGATATGACACTATTTCTATATGTGAATGGGCTTGTCGTAAGTGGCCATGGCTGCTTCTTTCAGAGCCTCGCTCATTGTTGGATGTGCATGGCATGTACGAGCAATGTCCTCACTTGATGCTCCATAATGCAAAGCCAGGACAGCCTCGTGAATAAGCTCCCCTGCATTTGGTGACATAATATGGACACCCAAGATTTTGTCGGTCTCCTTCTCAGCAAGTACCTTTACGATTCCCTCAGCATCATCAATTGCCTTGGCCCTACTGTTTGCAAGGAAAGGAAATTTGCCTACGCGATAATCAACTCCAAGTGCCTTCACTTGTTCTTCAGTTTTCCCAACAGAAGCCACCTCTGGGTGAGTGTAAACAACACCAGGAACCAAATCGTAGTCCACATGACCCTCTTTTCCTGCAATGAATTCCACACAGGCAACACCATCCTCCTCTGCCTTGTGAGCCAGCATTGGCCCAGGGATGACATCACCAATCGCATGTACCCCCGGGACATTAGTGACAAAACGTTCATTGACCAGGATTCGACCAGCCTTGTCAGTTTCAACCCCTATCTTGTCCAATCCAAGCCCAGAAGTGAATGGAATCCTACCAGCAGAAACAAGAACAACATCAGCCTCAAGAGTAGTTTGATCACCACCAGCTGCAGGTTCAAGGGTCAACTTCACACCATTGCCAACAGTCTCAACTGACACCACCTTAGTTTTAAGCATGAACTTCATCTTTTGCTTCTCAAGAGAACGTTGGAATTGCTTGCGAACTTCACCATCCATGGCTGGAACAATATCAGGTCCAAATTCAACAACAGTCACCTCTGAGCCAAGACGGCCCCAGACAGATCCCATTTCAAGGCCTATGTAGCCAGCACCAATAACAACCAATTTTTTTGGAACTTCGGTCAAAGCTAAAGCTCCGGTGGATGATACAATTCTCTTCTCATCAATGGTTAGACCAGGTAAACTTTTGACGTCAGAACCAGTCGCAATTATAATATTCTTCCCCTTAACGACAGTATTACCACCTTCCACAGTGTCAACAGAAACTTCAGAAGGAGAAAGGAATTTGCCATAGCCCTTGACATAGTTCACTTTGTTCTTCTTGAATAGACCCTCAATACCTCGTGTTAGGTTAGCCACAGCTTTATCTTTTTGGCCCATCATGGCTGGAAGATCTACCTCAACAGAAGAGAACTTCACACCATGACTAGCAAATGAATGTTGAGCTTCATGGTACATGTGGGAGGAATGAAGAAGTGCCTACACATGAAAAGAAGAAAGACTAAACATGAAGAATTACCTCAAATGCTGACCACAAAGCTTCGAGCACACTCATTGACAAGATATGTAGGCATAACTCAAGCACTACTCTACCAAATTTATTTTCAGAGCACCGTTGTTAACTTACAATGCAGAAGAATGACCTTAAGTGCATGATGTCACAAAAACAGAATGACAACTAGCAACCTACTAGAGCATAACTCTATAATTTAGCATTATTAGGAGAAAAGTGGAGATCATAAGATAAATATGCACCCTATGGACAACTATGGTTAACCTATTGCACATTAGGTTATATATGATTTCCAATCAAAATGGTCTCCCAGGGAAGTTAAGTCTTTGGATTCACAATAGGAGCAATGTTATTAAAAGCCATCAGTTTGTCACTTAAAGTGATGAAGCGATTTGCGAAGCGAGGGGTTATCTCTTCATGGGCAAAGCTGAGAAATGTGCACTTCAAAGAAGCATGCACTTTAATTCTCACTTTTCGTTTCAAGCCCCATTGACCATGTCACTTTTTTGTGATTTTCTCTTTTAAGAACACTGAGCAGGAGAAGCCTCAAGCATGTCACATTCGAAGGGCATCAAAGAGACTGAGTTAGCCATATGGGAAAAGTTGTGCACATATACTTCAGTTTAAAGTATCACTTAAAATATGTCTTGCTAAGCAGCCAAAACCAAGGGAAGAATGCACAATCACTGGAAACAATATTTAACCTTCAAACCTTTGATGAAAAATAGGAGAAAGTTAAGTCTACTAAGTATTTGCAAGATAAAGCTTTCACTAAGATCAAAATCTACATCAACATAGTATACCTCATTTATGGCAGATCAACCAGAACTTTGATCTTTAATTAACATCACTAAAACTATTGAAAGGAGAACTGCCACATTTTAAACTTTAAATTTACGAAAAATGAATAAGTTTGAAGTACAAAGTACCTAGGTACCTATAATTCTCTCTGTTACAAGTCAACTCATCAATTTGTTTTATTAGACGTCAACTCATCAATTGAAAAATCAGAATATCCAGTAGCCTTCCAGTAATTTCCCACAACTGATGTCTGCTTCTACTCATATTCAAAGAACAATATCACGCTCATCAACTAAAATAATTTCACTGTTGATTATGCAAGGTACCTTTACTTCTATATGCAAGTCACAAATCAACTCATCAAGTGGAAATTAGTACTTCCAATATCCCCTTCTAATACTTTCATATCACTCAATTTACTTCTAGCTTTTATTTTATTTTATTTTATTTTATCTTATCTCACATTTAGATAAAATAACTTAATTTTAGTTTAAGTAGAAATTGCAAATCATATTTAGTACTAAAAATAACATATCATTCATTATGCAGCATATGTCTAATATCAACATCTTTAGAGACAATTACAGTTTCCTTTCTCTTTTATCAACCAAAAAATATATAATTAACATCTCACAGCTGGATAGTCAGAAATTACATACTACTACACTATTTGGCGGTCTTTCTTATTTTTCCTTTTTCCGTATGGGTGGGCTTTGACACTTGATTGAAAAGTTAAGTTTGCCTCTATTGCATTGCAGCTAAAGAAAAGGAAGAAAACCAATTCCATCACCTCCACCTTGTAGGAGGACCAATTACGATGCTTTCAAAAATAGAACTTCTAAAAGTGGTACTTCAAAAGATGGTATAACATTTCCTTGATTATGACATTTTTCATCAAATGAAACAACTTCCCTCTTTTCAACTATCTTAACTTCATACTTATTCTACCTTACACTTAGACATTACTATTATTCTTAAATACGCAAAATTTTGACAAAACACTTTCTAAATTGCTAATTTTATTATTAATCTTTAATATATGCGTTTTGTCAAAAAAAAATCATCAAATAAATATACTACTACTTTATATGTTTTATCAAAAAATATTTTTAGCTTACCAAACACAACAAGGAAAATATTTTCCCTGGAAAATATTTTCAATAGAAAATGGCTTATACCATACGAAGTTTTCAATCCGCTTCCAAAGCTCATATTATAGAAACATCTACTATCCATTTATTTAATCCCTAAAATATCAAACTGATATTTGACAACGCTCTGAAATGTAATTCACAAGTTAACAAAAAGAATACTGCAAAGAACGTATTTTAAGCTCGATATTCAATAGCACAATACTCTCAATCGACATAATCGTCTTCACGTTAATTAAATACATAACTAAAATCTGAATTGTCACATACTATCGCAAAAATCAACAGAATCGTAATACCAAGCAATAGCAAAATCAATAGATCTACAAAATTGTTAAGAAAATCAAAATAAATAGTAAAAATGTTTTACCTTAGAAGGAATACAACCAACATTGAGACAGGTACCACCAAGGGTACCACGTTTCTCAATACAAGTAGTTTTAAGCCCAAGCTGTGCAGCTTTAATCGCCGCCACATAGCCGCCAGGTCCACCGCCGATAACGACGACGTCGTTTTCATCAGATCCCGAAGAGTAATTTCTGCTGAGAGAAAATGAATATTTGGATGTGCTATAGAGATATCTGGAAGATAAAATTGTTGTGGTCTTTCTTCTTGCTAAGCTCCCTATCGCCATTTTCTCCGGCTTCAAATTTCTGATCTATAATGAAAATTTGCGGCTTAAGGTTTTTGTAGAATATATGTATAGTGGAGGACCAGTTTGTTAAATGAAAATGAAAATATTCGTCTGCGAAGGTGTGCGCTGTTTTAGTTTTATTTATTGCAGCTTGTGATATGGTGCGTTGCAACAAGGCATAAATTGTCAAAATATATAAAAGTAAACATACTAGAAAATTTAGAGTCAGTCAATGTATAATATATTTATATATAATTTATTTTTTTATCTAGTTACATAATATTTCTTTTGCAAAGGGGTATTATT
Organism: Nicotiana tabacum; assembly: GCF_000715075.1. NCBI lineage: Eukaryota > Viridiplantae > Streptophyta > Magnoliopsida > Solanales > Solanaceae > Nicotiana > Nicotiana tabacum. The sequence continues at coordinate 7,435,203 of NC_134092.1, read as the reverse complement.
TGACACCGTTTCTGTAAGGTGGCTCCGCCACTGACAACAAGTTTTGTAATAAGTACTTTTTTATTTTTAATCGGGTGGAGTTAGAATTAGAAGTTTATGGATTCAAAATTCTAGTCTTTTTATTTGTAAATATTAAATAAATTTCCTAAGACAAGTATAGCATTTGGACCAAAGTTATTGGGTTCAGCCGAACTCGTATATTGAAGGCTAGCTCTACCCGTGTTTATTATGAAGCACTTTATCTCCAATGAAGAATTTTTCTATATGAATTCGGATTTAGTTGGGCTCAATGTGAGTACCGGACACCAAATAGGGTGAAGTGCAGTAATAGTCACTTTTAAGCCGGCTATTTAAAATATATTCACAATTTACAATGTATATAAAGATTAGCCAATTTATCCAAATTTCATGACTAAGTATCTTGAATTTGGAAATTCAGGACTTAATGTCTTGAATTTTTGAGCTGCTAATTTGAAATTCAGAACTAAGTGTCCTGAATTTCTGAACTACAAATTTAAAATTCAGGACATAAGATTCGAACTTCATAACACAATTTACGAACTTTAGGACACGATATCCTGAAGTTTGAATTTTAAGATTTAAACTCTAGGACGTCGTGTCCTGAAGATTGAGCGAAATTGGGTAATCTTTAAATACACTGTAAAATGTGAATATCTTTAAATAGCCATACTTAAAAGTGGCTACCATTTGTTATTTCTTCCACCAAATGACAAAATCAATTCTACCGTACAGAGTCCAACAAATTAGCCTCTATGGTTGGAGCACCCGAAATAGAGTCATTTTTGGTAAGGAACATGAGATTAATCAGTTCTTAGAACGGGTATTGAATATCGAATGGAGAATAAAAAATTTAGAGTAATTAATCCTAATTGCAAGTATTTGGTTGACAATATAAAAGATAATTCATGAATAACTAATATAGTATTTCATTTGACGGTACTAAATATTTATTTGTATTAAGCGATGAGAAAATATATGAAGCAGTATTTTATTTGTGATAGAAAGTGAAATACGAATACATGGGCAATATTAGCAACGCATGGATGAATTATTTGAAGCAAAAATGCCTTTTTAATTTAGTAATTCGTGTACAATAATCTTTTCATTATTACTCCCCTTGTCTGTGCGTTATAATCCTGTGAACAAAAGAAAAATGAATATTTAATATTTTTATTTTAAATAAAAAATTTCACCTAACCTTTATTTATTAGTATTAATATATTCTCAATTGTCATAATCTGTACCTTTTAATGTTAATTTATTCGTTTTGCTGCAAAGGCCACTTCTAAGTTCTAACAAGCTTTTTTCCCTGGTTTGACCATATCCTTGCTCGAAAAAAGGGGTCAAAAATGTAAGCTGAGAAATATAATAAGAGATGTCTCTTTGAGGATATTTGATTAAAAAAAGAGAAATACCACAAAAGCTCAACAGCTCACTGGCTAAAATAGTCATAATTCGAGCAACTATTGTATGAAATTGAATTCTAGTTGTGGCATGGCCAATCCTATGCCTCAATAATTCGTATGAAAAATTCATCTCAATAATTATATCTCAAATTCAAACAAATTGGGGTCGATTATATGAATCTCCTCCTACCATGTTACTCAATTTTCGTTTCAATTTTCTCAACAAAATATACTTTTTAAAGATTTATCATGAACTGGCCAGTTTTATTTTTGGTTACTAGCCTAACTTGAAACCGACAAGTTACTAGCCTAACTTGAAACCGACAATATAAGCAAACTCACACACGTGAAGCTAATTATTTAATAAAAGGGGAAAGAAAAAGAAAATAAAGGTGAACACCAAAAGATAAACGGATAAGAAAAGATTGAGATAGTTAGCACTTAGCACAAGTTAAAGGGATTGGTGATTCACACACTTGAGATAATGCATATGTTGGTCAAAAGGCATCTGATTCATCATATAGTAATAAAATATCCTTTTATCACAGGAAATTATGTCCTCACAAACTCTACCTCCTACTTGAACTCTTATTGTTTGGCTGACAATAGATTAGCTGATTAGGAGCCCTCCAATCTAGATGAGGCAGATCACTCTTTCTTCACATTGAAAGCCACACATTAATAAGTGCCTAAAAACAGGGAGTAAAACATAAAGCAACTTAAATTTGAGAAATAAGTCTATGATTTTACCACTAAGGGTATGTGGTCGGATAGATAGGATCCCTCCACCCAGAAGTCTCGGGGTCGAGCACTAGGGATGAAAGAAATCCGAATAGTGAACGCTTCCTCCTTTAATGGGCCTTACACACTACAATCCAGATTAATCGACGCCCTAATACAAATACCGGATACCGAGTGAAAACCCAAAAAGAAAAACTATGGTTTAAACTATTGAATATAGATGGCTGAAATGGTAAAATGCATTATGACAAAACAAGATGAATTTCAGAAATAACTCAAATATCACACCGTGAGTTATCCTTTCATTAAAAAGAATTGGCAGCACATATACTACTAGAATGCACTAGCCTTACAAAACTGCTGGATGCTTTTTCTCACTTCCCTGAAGCAGCCTCAAACAGATTAAAGTTATTGTTCACAAAATCAGAATTAAACAATAATCCGTTTTAACACATTGTAGTAAAAAATATTATTATGGTCAAACAATGGTAGTTCTCACTCAATTGCTTCCTAACAAACTCTGCAGCTTCTTCCTCGCCTCTTCGGACAAACTACAACACCTGAATCTTGGCCTTTGGGATGGAACTGAATCCCGGTGATCAGGAGAAGCAAAGCACACAACAATTGCAGTGAGGTTGTCGTCTACGTCCCTACATAAAGCGTGATTCACAAGTTCTTTAGCAGACTCTTGTGGGTCATTATGTAGCCTAAGCTCACGGCGGACAACATTCACTGCTTCTTGGTTGGACATCACATCCCAGATACCATCGCAACCAATTATCATGAACTCGTCATCTTCAGTCAACAACATTTGCTTAACTTCGGGTTCTGCTGTAAGAGGAGATGCAGATCCAAACGGAAGCTTCATATACCAATCTCCAAGAGCACGAGTAACTGCAAGATCACCATTTAGGAAGCCATATTCAATAATACCGCCTAAGTTCTCAACTCTTTGTCGCTCCACCAGAGAAGTAGGCCTGTGATCTTGAGACAACTGAACTGCAACACCTTTCCTACAAAGGACAGCACGACAATCACCGGCATTAGCAACAACCAGATGTCTTCCCAAAACCAGGGCCGTTATTGCTGTTGTTCCACAAGCGGCATTAACTCTACATTCATCAGCCAAGGCACGATCAGCTTTTAAGAACGCTCTACAGTGAGAACTCTCCAATTCTTCCATGAATTCTTGATCAACAACAGATGCTTGCGGCAAATCAGCATCTTCAAAGAAAAATCTCATTGCGTTAGTCCTGACGTAAGCTGCTGCATCAGCACCTCCGTGACCATCGAAAACAGCATAAAATGCGCCGGGAAGAGGCCAATTGTATAGAGAACCCAACTGAGCTGAAAGATCATCAACACGAATATGTTCATCTTCGTTGGATCTACGAGGTCCAATATCAGTGTAGCTACCCGAACGAACAGCAGGGATAAATTTGCTTCTAGCTGAATCGATTATAGTTGTTGGAGTACTAGTTGAGCATCTCACACCCTGAAAATTGCAAAATATAAAAGGTCAAAACATTGCATTTTAATCACACTAACCACATATAGAAGTAACAAATGTCAACAAGCACAACAAAAATTAAAAACTCATTCGAGCATAGCCACATAAGAAATGAGATCATACAGCCAAATAACTGAAAACCATAATCTTCAACGAAATTCCCATTCAGAAAGTACACCCAAAAAAAAAAAAAGGGTTAATTATCTGGTGAGACCTAATAAAATTTAAGCAAGCTAATCCAATTCCTTCAGTGAATAGAAAAATCAACCAACTACACCTTAATTCCAAACAAGTTCCAATCAGGTATATGAGATCTCTCAAAGAATTCATCATAGTTACACAACTTTTAGAATGACTGTCAACTTAAATAAAAATTCAGTTTAATTCAATTTCTTTAGGTAATAAATAAATCAATCAACTACACCTCAATTCCAAGCTAGTCCCAGTCAGCTATATGAGACTTCTCAAAGTATTCATCATAGTTACACAATTTCAGAATTAAAAACAATCCAAAAAGAAAAATTAAACTTCTTTCTTTTCCTCCCGTTTTCATAGCAATAATAAACATCAGATTAACTTTTTTACCTCGAACCCTAAATAATACTTACATCAGAACCTCTATGCAGCTCCAAGAATATCTATACTTCTAACCTATCAATAACTAATGATCACGCTCGTTATTAAAAAACAAGGTCACTAATGATCATGCTAAGGCAAAAATTATTTATTACATGTTGGTGGCGAAAGCAGGATAAAAGGTGAACATACAAAGAAGCTAAGGGGATTCAATATAGAATATCTATACATGAAAAAAAAAAATTGAACTTATATACACAGTATAATAGCGGCGGAAGGGGGATCGCCTGAACCCCTTCCGCCCACCTAGCTCCGCCCCTGGCCGGCGGTAGCAGATACCTAATAATTAGTCAAAAACTAGCTCAAACACCACCGTTATTAAAAAAAAATAGACAAAACGAGAAATAATATAGGAAGAGAAGAGAGGAAATCGGAGACGTACCGAATCAGAACGAGAAATATCAATGGAAACCGAATCAACAGAAACGCTCAAAATCTCGGCATCAACAACTACCATCGTATTCATCGTCGTTGAACTCTTCTTCACAATCATCAAAACTAAAATCAACAAAAATTTGTTAAACAGAAATCTTGTTTATCGAACGTTGTTTGGTTTAAGAGATTATTAGGGTTTAATATAATCCTTGAAATTTTGAGAAAAGCAGGTGATTTTTGAGAATTTATAGAGGATTAAAGAGGCGGCTTAAGAAAGTTGAGCTTACTCGGATTAAATAGTCGTGTGGGTAGGAACGCGTAACGCAAAAGCAAAAATAGCCAATTCTCCACCTTATATAAAAAGGAAAAAATTCTCCTACGTAATTATTTTCCTTTTTGGATTTGGTTTATGTACAGGAAAGTCAAACTCTTAGGGGTGGTATGTACAATGGATATGGGATAAAAATTTAGTTCTGTTTAATCCCTTATTTGATAATTAATTTTAGTATAAATTATTTCAGGATTAAAAATACTAACAGAATAATTTATATTTTTCAGACGATGGATAAAAATTTCAGGATAAGTTATCCCATGTTAAAGCAGTAAAATTGACGATACCAAGATTAATATAATGTACCAAACGATCAATAAAAATAATATCAGTATACCCAATATAATTAATCCCAATATAACTATTCACACATACCTTGTCTTCAAACCAAACGGCCTAATGTATATTTAATTAAAAAAAAAAATTACCGGTTTCAGTTTTGTATTTGGTATATACTATAATTCATCACCATCAATTTTTTTCATAATTACCACTTTATTTCATTTTATATCATAGTATTTGGTTATGTAAGAAATAGACCCTCAATTTAAAAAGTTAACTCAATGATTGTTTAAAATCATATAAGAGGACCAAATATCCTATTCAAAACTGATAGATACTCTAACACTTCTCGCATTTGAAGCGTGATTCGCGAACAATATAATATTGAGGGTTCAATATCGGGTTAAATCAAAAACTATGATGGGTCTAACTCTACTATCATTTAAAGGAAAGATCTTACATTTAACACAACCCAAAAGTTAATAGAATTGCTGAATATTATATAAGAAGACCAAAGATTCCATCCACAACCGATGTGGAACTCTAAATAGTTTAAGATACTAAATTTGACTTATATATTATGTCAAAATTATGATGGGCCTTATCTAGTGATCCGGGCTATTTCGCTCTCGACGATGAAGCTTATCCCCTATTGTCTCACTAGCCAACTTTGACCCCCCGATTAGTATGAGGTCATTTTTAGTATTTAGAGTTTGTCTCGATTTGGTACTGTTCTAGCAGCCCGCTTGAAAAAGAAAGTGATAAGGGATGTATTTAGAGTTTGTCTCGATTTGGCCCCTAAATGATCAGTGATAAAGGATGTAGGGATGCAGAGACAGTCAAGAAGTTCGGCTAGAAGCAGCCACCCTCGAAAAAGTACGTAATAACTCACTAATCGAGTAAATGTTTTCATATGTTTCAAAATAAAAAGAGTATTACATAAATTAAAATGCATTGAGTAATGTTATAGAACTAGAAAATTCCTCTAGGCATATTTGAACTCGTGAGAATTGTGGCCTTTTCGATAATTTGTTGGTTGGAGAAAAGAAAAAGAAACTCGAAATAATGACCTCTTTCTTAGAAGCAAAGGACGTGTCACATCACCTTTGCTAATTACGTCATTTACTTGGTTTCCTATTATGCAAAAAACGTTGACTGATTTTTTAGGAGGAAATTTTAGAAAAATTACAAATCAAAAATGGTATTACGAACACTTGCGAAAAAAAAAAATTATTTTATATTGTTACTTTAAAATTTTAATAATATGTTCTCTACTTATTTTTCGAGGGCGAACCAGCTTGTTATCACACATTAAAATTCCTCAAATCCTATTAATTTTTACGAGTATTAATCGCCAACACTGTCTTTATCAATTTCCTCCAATTTTTAATAATCATAATTAGAGGTAGGTTAAGGCAAAACTATATGTTAAACTATAGAATAATCACTTAAAAATACAGATTTTCATTTGTTCAAACAATGGCTAGGGCCAGAAGCATCCTTTCTATTCACGAAAGTTCTATAAAAATGTCAACCTTCTTATATCCAATTTAGAACGTCACTAGTCACGCTAATAAATACTTTTATTCGTTAGTCTACGCTGACTTGAATAAATAATACTGTATTATCCATTTTTTAGTTAATACATTAAGACTCATTAAATTAAAATTTTAGAAAGAAAAATAGAGAGAAAATGATAATTAGAAGCAACTGTCGAAGGTGCAGCTACGGCTCCATTCAATTGAAACCCTTTCTTTAGAAAATTATGCCGTATAATAGGGTATAAGTTATAGATCAAGTAATTTTTATATATATATATATATATATATATATATATATATATATATATATATATATATATATTGTTGAAGGATTCCTTTAGTAGAGGAAGCTTCTAACACAATTCTTCTTTTCATAAGAGGCTTATGAGCTTTAAAAAGGGAGTGAAATCAGATAGATGTCTGATTTACAATTGTTAATTGAAAATTAGTCACAGTTTCAAAAGTAATCGATATTTAGGTATTTTTTTATGTAAAAATGAATTCTAAATAAAAACACTCTTAAAAATACGGAATAATTTCACCATAATATACTCGAGATCGAATTTTTTACATATGAGATTTCAACATAATCTGCTGGAATTCTAACATAATATGTCGGAAGTTTATACGCATGAGCTCCATAATCCAGCATATTATGCTGGAACTTTCCGTGTTTCAGCTATGATATGTTTGTCCAGATTTTATCTCACCATAAAATAGTGGCTATCTTTCAATGACTTTACAAATGTTGTCTATTTTTCAATTACCAGTCCAAAAACTGGCTAGCCATGCTATTTGTACTTAAAAAACATACAAGTAAAAGATTTTATAATTTAAAGAAAAGCACATGAATAATTTATATTGCGTTCTTTGCATATGTAAATTTTAAATGGGATGAATCGTGTGCTCAATATTATGTTTATGCAATAGCAACATGACAACGGAAGGAAGATTGGTAGATAAAGACGTAAAAAAGTGAAATTATTTTAATTAATTAATTAATAAGTATGTAAAACATGTTTCGGAATATCAGAATTCAGAACACGTACTCCATCAGTAAACGTTGTTATTAAAGGAAAACAAATTGCTTGGATTAATTAATTAATGACACGAAGAGGCTAGAAAAGAATGATGAAAATATAAAAAGGTAGCTTTATTCCTTACTTTACAGGAATAACTTGTCTTGGTTTTTTCTTGGTGTTTGAATTTGTTTTCAATTTAGTTTTTGACTAAACTATTAAAAAGCTTTTGGAAAATATGTTTGGAATAGTCTTTGAGAAAATGTTTTTGAGGAATATTTTCTAGATTTTTTGTAAAAAACCATCTTTCGATTGCTTTTAGTTTTCGGAAAACATTTTGATTTGATTTTCTAAAACCAAACTCAATTGTATGATTCAAAAGCTGTTTGTTTTGTGTTTATGGCAAAAAAAAAAAAAAAAAAAAAAAAAAAAGCAAATGGAGCAAGATTCCATTTTTTAAACTATACATTCGCAACAAATTAAATAAGTGTTTTCGAAAACTTGTGTTTCTTCTGTTTAAAAGTAATTTTGATTGATACCAAGAGACAGTCTTATCTTGAAATAACAATAAAATGATGCATTTAAAATCTTCATGTGCATAATCTCTATATTTTATTTTTATATGGCACATTTTTCTTATTGTTCCGGTCCAAAAAAATTGACACATTTTAATATTTAAAATTCATTATCAAGGCGGAGCTAGCATGTACGCTATAGGTTCAAGTGAAACCAGTAGCTTTTGCTCAAACCTCGTATATGTATTAAGAAATTCACTAAATATTTACAAATATTTAACTATGAACTCAATTATTATTGTATATTAACTTGAAGTTGTAGGAACTCATAAACATCAAATGATGATAGATTTGCATGACTCGTTAATATCAACAACAATATAGTGCCAATGAAACAATATACATTTGCAGTTTGACCTTTTCATCAAAAATTAACAAACAGAATCATATTTGCAACCATTGAATCTGCAAAATCTTTTCACTCACTAGTCAATTTGCAACTCTTAGGATTGCACTAAGATCTACCGGCCGTTCTTGTTCGTAGTGGTGGAGAGAGTCATCTTCGTGCCACTAGGTCAAGAGTTCGAGCCTGGAACCTAACAAACAAGAAAAGGATTGCATTAAGATCACTCGCAGCAGTTCGGTTCGTGCTCTTTCTGCAGCTTCTCCCACAGGCATAGTACCATTCTTGGAGTCTGATAGTGTGCAAGAATATAGTCTGAGTCACAACCAGCATTATGAAATCTATCATCGTCGACGTACTGTACTTTGTTACCCTTCCTCCTGAATTCCTCAACCCATATGCCCACAGCAACATCCTCGAGTTTAAAAAGCTGGCAACAACACGATATACACAAGAAAACGACGTTATACACAAAAAAAAATATAAAAAAAATAAAAATTAGCATTTTGAACAGAATTTTAATTTTTGAAATTTGTCTCATGTGCTCTTTTCTATTAATGATACAATTATTTTTTCCTTTTTTGATAATAGTAGTGTCCAGGCCAACTTACATACACCTCGACTATTCCATCGAGTACCTACCAGATACATATATGCCTTTTGATTTATTCTTCCTCATTTTCTTGCTTCTTTTACTTTCCTGTAAGGGTACACTTCTCTGTATCATCAGGCATAACGGGCTCCGAAAGAAGCCAGCCTGGCCAGGTCAGCAGAGAATGAAAGGGACGACCCTAATCTTGTCTTGGTTTTGCCAACTTATTGGGTTGCGGGTGGAGAAAAACGGACGTGGGGACTCAAATCAGGCCGCAGCGTAACTAAGAGAGCCATTCCATTTAGCGAGACAAAATGGGTGGGCACGGGCGGTCTCGTGTCCGAGCGGATTGGTCAGACGACGATTACTTCACGTAACTAAGTTGATTATTGGTACCATCTTCTCTCAAGTGTTATAAGATCAGAATAAATGCTACAATTGTTCATCTTTCTAGAGGAGTCATGTTTTGGAACTAACTACACCTTTGTAGTAATTCATGGTAAAAAGACAGAAAGATGAGGTCAAAAAGAAAGAGAAACTTTTTTCATAACAATATCAAATGAGTATTACCATTAGTTCCCTTTCTTGATGGCCCTGAACGATGAACTTAGCTATATCTCGAGAAATAATATAACCTGGTCCATGCGCCCAAGGGGGATAGGAAGAAGGCGGATATTCCTGCAGAAGACAATTGTGATTAAGGAAGATTCCAAATGCCATACGAAGACACAAGTTTAGAAATAGATACCTCGACACTGATATACCACTTGTTATCTTTATCCCTATGGGGTGCTGACTCGAAAGATATTCCACCATATAATAGGCCATTAGGATCCTTTCCTTTGACGCTTGATAGAACTTGATCAATCCTCACAAAAGCATCGTCGTCCGTCTTCATAACATATTTGGCAGGTAGTATTTTAACCTGCAATTTTAAGAATAGTAATGCTTTAGCCAGATACTATTCGACAAATCTTTCCGATCACTATGTCTATGCAGTAAGAAAAGGCTACCCCTTTAGCAATTATAAAGCTTTTTTTGAAATAGCAATTATAGGATTTCTCCAAAATGAATAGTGTATTAAGACATTATAAAGCTTTTCTTGGAATTTATTTAAGACTACCCTTTAGCAATTATAAATAAGAGAAGGCTAAAGTTTCTTTCTGATAATTGATAAACAAATAAATTCAATCTTTTATTCATATATAGTTGAAAGTACGTACTCCCATAATGCAAATTGCGATAGTCTTCAAAGTGAGCAGGCTGTAGTAATCAACAAAGGGCAATAGTTGGACATCTCCATAGGCTTGTGCTTCCTTCCATAGCTCAAAGTTGACCTGCCTATTTTTGTCCTGCATTTGTTTTCAAAAGTACGTACATAATAATCAATTCCAAATAGAGCAATGAAAAATGTCAGACAACGTAATTGAGGAACAAAGGCTAAACAAGAATAAAGCGCTTGATTTAGACTCCTAATAATGTCCCCTAATCAGCCAATATCAGGAACAAAGAGTAGTAAACGCAACATGTTATTACTACAGCAATCGATGCAGTAAATTGATTCAAGATCTCATAAATCTAACCGATCAGGAGAACCAACAACAACAACAACAACCAAAAACCCAGTGCTTTCCCGCAAGTGGGGTCTGGGGAGAGTAAGATATGCAAAGCCTTACCCCTACCCTGGAAGGGCAAAGAGGCAACAAGTAGGAACAACAAGATAAAAATACGACCGAAGCCAAGAAAAAAGTTAAACTCTAGGTAGTAAATGCTAAAAGGAGGGCTGTAGCAACCTTATTATACTACATTTAGTACTTGAAATAGATGCTAGAATATGAAAGTTAGGTACTATAATAACTACTTCCAATGGAATGCCTTCACTTACAAGACCAATAAAAAATCGGACAGCTACTTCTCCTGACCGCACAGCTTCATATTGCATCCATGTTCTTCTCAGTGCCATACGTCTCTCAAAATTGTTTCCAGTAGAGAAAACCCCAATTAACATGACGAGCCTCTTTTTAGGAGTTGGTGGAGCTTTGAGGTCCTCAACATCAAAACCCAAGTCCAAATCATTGGAAACAGGTAATCCTTTGGCTAAGATCGATATGATGTCCAAACCACCTATCACATTGACTCCACTAACCAACCAAGGTTCCAATTTCTGCATTTGTGAAAACAGCACTATAAAAGGAGTTATCCATTAAATTCAGGCGACAGTTCCAAAAGATAATAAAGCTCAGTGATATCGTTGAATCAACCAACACTTACCTCCCTATATGCAAAAGAAGTCTCGTGTCTCCCGTTGACTGTCATATGAAACCCCTCTATACCGGCCCATAGTGTTGCAGTAAATGGATTACCTTCAAGAAAAGGGTAATTGGATGTACCATAGGCACTAGCATTTGACACATCCGCAGAGATTGGACTGCTAGGACTGGTCGCATTTGCAATTTCCTCTACATTATTTCGGAAAATTTTGGCATTGCACTTGACTAGTCCATCGACTGATATATGTAGGAACAATATGTCAGATTACTAGGTTATAAGGAGAAATGGCAACAATAAGGTGCTAACTAATTCTTACCTACTACTAAATAGCTAATTAAGCTTCATTTATTAACAACATTAATAATAGACCTTGCTTCTGGTAAGAACAGAGAATTAAGACATTTCACAAGATACAGTACGATAGAAGAAATTACCTTGGCCAAGGCACATGCTATCAAATATGAAGTCAAGATTAAACAGAAAAAGGGGGCAGTTCATCTACTGACTAATGGCATTACAACTCCATATAACTTTCTATAAATGTGCAATCGGTGATATCACTTATCAAAGAGCATGATTGCAACAATTCCCTTTCACACAAATGCTGAGATGGTCACTTCATAATTTGAAGTGCTTGCAACATCAGATAATATTTAGAGAAGGGTTGCAATCCACTCAATGCAGCCTATAAACTATAAAGAGCCACAAAAGTAGCATGAATCCCTTGCTAGCAAGTAAGATAACATCCAAGGCAGAAGACCATCTCTAATAAAGATATCCAAGATCACATATAACAGTTTCTTCTCTGAATGAACACAAATAGAAGATGAAAAGATGCAAGCAAATTCTTTTGTACGATTTACCTTTTATCAGGTCAGTAGAGCCATGATCAGGGCATTTTTCCACCTTACTCCATCCTGATTCATCAGTCCACGTATTCTGAGTGATAAGTGGTTCCTTCGTCAAGTTCTCCCCGGGCAAAATTACATTATAGTTCAAAACTATAGGAGGCTTTAGTTCCTCGGGAAGTTTCGTGCCCGCAAGCTCAATTTGAAAACTTTCTTGTTTTGCATCGGGTATACCTATAACAGTAATAGATGAATCCTCAACTAAGCCACAAGGGATCCTAAGATTGCTCCCATCCCTCGACGTCGTTGCATTAAATGCAGTCACAGAATAAGGGCAATCCTCATTTTCCTTCTCATCTAGAGATTTAGTAGCCTTACTTTTCTCAATAAACACCAACAAATCGTTCCATGCTATAGCAGCCTCCTTAACTCCTTGAGCGGTTAAATTCAAACCATCTGATCTAGATAACAACAATCTCATCTTATTCCATACTAGCAATGCCTTAGACTCTTCCTTTGAAAAATTATAATTCAAGCTGTATAGTTCATTAAGCCCTTCGACGTTAATAAGACGCGTTTTTTCCTTAAAAGTAACTAGCTCTACTACTGATTTTGATTCAGGCAATTTGACATTTTCATCTGCAACATCATTTGAGCCTTCATTATTATTATTATTGAAAAACTCAAATGCTGATTGCTTTTTTGGAGATTCTCCTACACTACTGCTGTATGATTTTCCCACGCTGCTGTATCTAGTGAACAAGATTATTCCAAGAGCAATAATAAGCAGAAACCCAGCCCATTTCTTCCTTCCCACTTTTCTTGATAATAAATACTTCTTCATTTCCCTACTTAACTTCAAACTGCACTAAACTACCCCCACCCCACCCCCACAACCCCACCCACTCTCCCCACAAGGTGGATCCAATACTTAGTTTTTGACACCCAAGAATTGTAAAAGTTGAATCTTTACAGATTGCACTAAACTACCCCACCCCCACTCCCTCTCCCCACAGGGTGGATCCAATACTTAGTTTTTGACACCCAAGAATTGTAAAAATTGAATCTTTACAAATCCCAGTAGAGATATGCAGATGCTAATAAAAATCTTGAAAATTGAAAAGTGAGTGACTTTATGCTTCTTCTTTTTTGGGGGGTTCTTGTTTGTTTTACAGTAAATGAACTTCAGAAAGTAAAAAAAAAAAGTTTACTTTTTTAAGTAAATGGGGTTAAAGGGAAAGGTGGGAAAGATGAAGAAAAAAACAAGAGGCACTAAAATTAAGCCCTGAATAAATCTCTGGATCTGCAGAGAATGAAAAAGGACAAGATTTTTTCTTGATTTCACTGAAAAATAAACTGAATTTAAAATCTGTGAAAATAGTGTGAAGTTGGTATTGGAGGTTTACTTGTCTCGGAGTTATGTTTGGATTGAGTTTCGCAATCTTTTAGTTCTTCCAACTTGGTTCAGTTCAGCTCCGAGCTATTAGTTCAAGAGTTGGTCTTCAGTCTTGAACTACGGGTCAAACATTTTATTTTTGTCGGAAGATGTTATATTTCAATATTGAAATGAAACAATAAAAGAAGAAGAACAATATTGGAGAGAGGAATTTTTATTGAATTTTGGGATGAATTATAATGGAATAAGACTCCTTTATTTATAGAAAAAGAGTGACTTAACCACCAAGTAAAATTCCTAAATTCTCTCTAAAATATAAACATTCACCTTAAATAAAACTCTATTTATAACACTCCTCCTTGAATGTATATTCAACAGATAATGTACCTCGTTAAAACCTTAACTAAAATAAAACTCAGTGGGAAAAAATTCTAGATAAGGAAAAAGAGTACACATGTTTAGAAATACATCTTTTGGTTGCCTCGTTAAAAACCTTGCAAGAAAAACCCAGTGGGACAAAACCTTGTAAGGGAAAAAGAGTACAATGCGTATTAATTCCCCCCTATGCGAGCATCAATTCACATCCTTGAGCCTTCATATCCCGATCTTATACACTAGCTTCTTGAAGGTTGACGTCGGTAGAGATTGTGTGAACAAATCAGTCATATTATCACTTGAACGAATCTGTTGCACATTGATATCACCATCTTTTGAAGATCATTTGTGAAAAATAACTTTGGTGAAATGTGCTTTGTCATATCTCCTTTTATGAATCCTCTCTTCAATTGGGTTATGCATGCTGCATTGTTTTCATACAAAATCGTTGGTAGTTTGTCACACTTCAAACCACATTTGTCTCGAATAAGATGTATTATAGACCTCAACCATATACATTCTCGACTTGCTTCATGAATAGCAACTATCTCAACGTGATGGGATGAAGTAGCCACGATTGATTGCTTAGTCGATCGCCAAGATATGGCAGTGCCTCCACATGTAAACACATAGCCTGTTTGAGATCGAGCCTTATGTGGGTCAGATAAATACCCAGCATCGCATAACCAACAAGATCAGGATTGCAATGATTGCCATAAAATAATCCCATATCGGTAGTCCTTTTTAGATACCGCAATATGTGTTTGATTCCATTCCAATGTCTCCTTGTAGGAGCAGAGCTATATCTTGCTAAGACATTAACTGAAAAAGTTATGTCAGGCCTTGTAGTATTAGCAAGATACATTAGTGCACCAATTGCACTAAGATATGGTATTTCAAAACCAAGTAGATCTTCATTCTTTTCTTGAGGTCGGAATGGATCCTTATTCACATCAAGTGATCAAACAACCATCAGAGTACTTAATGGATGTGCTCCATCCATCTAAAACTGTTTCAATACCTTTTCTGTGTAGGCAGATTGATGAACAAAAATCTCGTTTGCCATATGTTCACTTTGCAAACCGAGACATAATTTTGTCTTTCCGAGATCTTTCATCTCGAATTCTTTCTTTAAACAATCAATTGCCTTTTGGAGTTCTGTAGGAGTTCCAATAAGGTTTATGTCATCGACATATACTGTAAGTACAACAAATTCCGATGTTGTTTTCTTTATAAAAACACATGGGTAAATAGCATCATTTATATAACATTCCTTTAATAAATACTCACTAAGATGACTATACCACATTCGTCCTGATTGCTTTAGACCATACAAAAATCTTTGCAATTTGATTGAAATATTTTCTGAGACTTTGAATTATGTGCGTCATGCATTTTAAATCCCTCGGAAATTTTCATGTATATCTCATTATCAAGTTAGCTATAAAGATAGGCTGTAACCACATCCATTAAATCCATATCAAGCTTTTCATGGATAGCAAAACTAATGAGATAACGAAATGTTATTGAATCCATAACGGGTGAATATGTCTCTTCATAATCCACACCAGGCCTTTGTGAAAATCCTTATGCAACAAGGCGTGCCTTATATCTTTGTACCTCATTTTTCTCATTTCTCTTACGCACAAAGACCCATTTATAGCCAACAGGCTTAACACCATTAGGTGTTTGGACTACAGGCCCAAAAACTTCACGTTTCGCAAGTGAATTCAACTATGATTGGATTGCTTCTTGCCATTTTGACCAATCACGTCTTTGTCGACATTCTCCAACAGATTGAAGTTCAAGATCCTCACTATCTTGCATAATGCTAGATGCAATATTATATGCAAAGATATAATCCACCACTATATCCAATCGATTCAAGTTTGTCTCAACATCGATTGGATTTATTGATAGTTCTTTATTTTCTTTAGTCTCAGGCTCATTGATTTCCTCATGAACCTCAGGATTGGTTAAATCGTGGATTTCTTCATGAAGCTCTTACATAGTGCCATCTTGATCATTTGTTTTTCTTTTTCTACGATTTCGATCCTTAGAACCCAATGGTCTGCCACGTTTTAGGCGTGCTGTTGACTCATTAGCTATGACACTAGAAGATTGTCCAACAGGGACATCAATACAGATTGGAATATTTTCTGCAGGGATATATGATTTTATTATCCTTTTCAGATCCGTAAATACGTCTGGCATTTGATTTGCTATTCTTTGCAAATGGATAATCTTTTGTACCTCTTTTTCACAAATAGAGGCACGTGGATCAAGATGAGATAATGATGAATTTTTCTACAAAATTTCCTGTTTGGTTTCACCAATTTCTCCCCTAATTTTGGGAAAAATGTCTCATCGAATCGGCAGTCTGCAAATCGAGCAGTGAACAAATTTCATGTTAATGTTTCGAGGTAGCGAATAATAGAGGGCGATTCAAACCCAACATATATTCCTAACCTTCTTTGGGGACCCATTTTAGTGCGATATGGCGGTGCTACATGCACATATACTGCGCATCCAAAAATTCATAAATGAGATATATTAGGTTCATGACCCAAAACTAATTGCAACGGGGAATATTTATGATAATTTGTCGGTCTGAGACGAACTAGCATTGTTGCATACAAAATGGCATGACCCCAAACAGAAGTGGGTAACCTCATTTTTATGAGTAATGGTCTTGCTATCAATTGCACACGTTTAATCAAAGATTCTGCAAGGCCATTTTGAGTGTGAACATGAGCTACATGATGTTCCATTTTTATCCCAATTGATAAGCAATAATCATTAAATGCTTGAGATGAAAACTCAGCAACATTATCAAGTCTAATAGACTTAATTGGATTATCGGAGAATTGCGCCCGTAATCGAATTATTTGTGCCATTAATTTTGCAAACGCGAGGCTGCGAGATGACAATAGGCACACATGAGACCATCTAGACGATGCATCTATTAAGACCATAAAATATCTAAACGACTCACTAGGTGAGTGAATAGGTCCACAAATGTTCCCTTGTATACGTTCCAAAAACGTAGGGGACTCAATCCCAACCTTTGTTGGTGATGGTCTAATAATTAACTTGCCTTGATAACAAGAAGTACAAGAAAATTTATTATTTAAAAGAATCTTTAAATTCTTTAATGGATGCCCATTTGAGTTTTTTTATAATTCCTCTCATCATAATTGATCCAGGGTGTCCTAATAGATCATGCCAAAGTACCAAAGTATTGGAATCAGTAACCTTTTGGTTTACGATAGAACGTGCCTCAATTGCACTAATTCTTGCCCAATACAGGCCACAAGATAAAGATAGGAATTTCTCAATAACCATTTCCTCACCAGAGATATTCTTGGTAATGATGAGATATTCAAGATTATTCTCATCTATTGTCACGACCCAAAATCCAAAAGGTCGTGATGGCGCCGGACACCACTATCAGGCAAGCCAACCATAATCAATTAACTTAATTACCCATTTTAGTATTTTTGAAATAAAAATTTCTTTAATAAAATTGTAGAGATAAAAACTCATAGAGTAAATGATAAATATTTTTGCAGCTAAATTTCTAAACAATTCACAACCATTCCCAAAATCCGGTGTCACAAGTGCATGAGTATTTACTAGGGAATTAAAATAAAATACAGCATCTGTCTAGAATACAAATTAGACAGAAAAATATAATAACTCTGAAGGAGATTCTGTTAGCTGCGGATCGTAATATAGAATGCAGTTCACCTATGTCCCCATAATTTTTATAACACCTCTGCGCCCACAAGGCCGCTATGCATATATGTACCTGCACAATAAAATATGCAGCAAGTGCAGTATGAGTACGAAAACAACGTGTACCCAGTAAGTATCAAGCCTAATCTCGAAGAGGTAGAGACGAGATGGCCGACTATGACACTCACTATGGGTCAATAATATTAAATAATCATGAAAATAGAAATATTTATATCAACGATGATTCACATAATTAACAATAATTTATTGAACCAGTAGAAGTAATTAAATTCCTTCAATTTCAATAATTCTCAGTATAATAATTAAATTTTTTCAATTCAAATAATAAATTCCACTTTATCAAATAGCTTTACAAGCTACAATTTAATTTCAATAAATTTCCAATTTATCAAATAATTTTACAAGCTGTAATGAACTGTCCAAGTATTGTGTAATTATTATTATTATTAAGCACGATTTCTGCCAAGGACGTACGGCCCAATCCAGAGTGTCGTGTACACTGCCGAGGGACATGCAGCGCGATCCATAGATGCATCTATCCTGCCGAGGCGTTCGGCCCGCTCCACAAGAAAGGAAGACATTTTCTTATGTGCCTCCGGAAGGACAATATGTTTATTATAAGATAAATTTGGGAGGAGAACAATTTCTTTTAACAATTAATTGATTTAAATAGAAAATCAAGCCTATGAGATTTCCATCATTTAATATCTTTATCTAACAATTCACAATATATTCATATATATATATATATATATATATATATATATATATATATATATATATATATATATATATATATATATATATATCAATTAATATTAATTAATCAAAGAATACAATTTACACAAGTAATACATGCTTTGAGTCATAAACTACCCGGACTTTAGCATTAATAGTAGCTACGCACGGACTCTCGTCACCTCGTGCGTACGTAGCCCCCACAATTAGCAACAATTATTTAATCTTAATCACCTATGAGGTAATTCCCCCCTCACAAGATTAGACAAGAGAATTACCTCGTCTTGCTCCAATTTAATCCACTATAAGGCCTTTTTTACGATTATCCAACTCCGTCTGGCTCGAATCTAGCCAAAATAATTCGATACAATCACTAAATATTATAGGAATCAATTCTATAAGAAAATACTACATTTTAAAGAAAAGATCCGAAATTAATTAAAAATTCGCCCGCGGGGCCCATATTTCGGAATCCTGCGAAAGTTATAAAATCCGACAACCCATTCAATTACGAGTCCAACCATACCAGTTTCACTCAAATCCGACTCTGAATCGATACCGAAATCTCAAAATTTCTTTTCTATGAGATTTCTAAACTTTTTCAAATTTCAATCTCAAAACACTAATTAAATTATGAAAACAATGATATATTCGTGTATATTGATCAAATCCGAATTAGAATCACTAACCCCAAATGTCTTTCCTTGAAAATCTGTCAAAAGTCGCCTCTGTTCAAGCTCAAGTTTGTCAAAAATGGCAAATGGGTTGAATGCCTCTGTTTTTATAACTTACAGATCTGCCCAGTTCGATCTTGGGAGTTCGATCTTGGGAGCTCGATTTTGGGAGTTCGATCTTGGGAGCTCGATCTTGGGAGTTCGATCTTGGGAGTTTGATCTTGGGAGCTCGATCTCGGGAGCTCGTTCTCGGGAGCTCGATCTCGGGAGCTCGTTCTCGGGAGCTCGATCTCGGGAGCTCATTCTTGACAGGGGTTCGATTTTTGTCAGGCAGTTCGATTTTTGACAGGCAGCCCGATTTTGACAGCATTTTCAGCAGAAAAATTGCAGCAGCTTTTGCAGCAGCTAAGTCCTACTTTTGATCCGTTAACCATCCGAAACTCACCCGAGGCCTTCGGGACCTTAACCCAAAATACCAACAAGTCCTAAAATATCATACAAACTTATTTGAAACCTCAAATCACATCAAACACCGCTAACATCACGAATCATGCTCCAATTCAAGCTTAATAAAACTTAGAACTTTCAACTTCTACATTCGATGTCGGAACCTATCAAATCAATTCCGATTAACCTCAAATCTTACACACAAGTCATAAATTACATAATGGAGCTATAAAAATTTTCGGAACTGGATTCCGACTCCGGTATCAAAAAGTCAACTCCCCGGTCAAACTTTCAAACTTTAAATTCCTATTTTAGCCATTTCAAGCCTAATTTCACTACGGACTTCCAAATAAAATTCCGATCACGCTCTTAAGTCCAAAATCACCATACGGAGCTGTTGGAATTATCAAAATTTTATTCTGGGGTCGTTTTCTCAAAATGTTGGCCGAAGTCAAACTTAGCACTTTAAGGCCAACTTAAGGAACCAAGTGTTCCGGTTTCACCTCAAACACTTCCAAATCCCGAACCAATCATCCCCGCAAGTCATAAATCATTACAAGTACCTACGAAAAGTTTTATTTTAGGGAACGGGGTTCTAAAAATTAAAATGACTGGTTGGGTCATTACATCTATTGTCTCAATATGATACCCATTTCGGCGGATATCTTTAAAGCTCAACAAGTTCCTCTTGGACTCGGAGGAGAACATTGCATTATCTATGATAAGCATTGTTCCCTTAGGCAGAGTTATAGTAGTTCTTCCAGAGCCTTCAATTAAATTACTACTACCAGAAATTGTAGTAACATCTGCCTTACACATACTTAAATGAGAAAAATATTTTTTCTTGTTGAATATAGTATGTGTCGTACATGAACCAATTAAACAAATATTTTTACAATTGAACTTTGATCCAAATTTGCTTTATGGGATATCCATGTTAGCTTCCAATGGTTTGGCATACAAAAAAAAATATACGAATAAATATTAATATTTTAGAGAAAAGGGAAAGAAATAAAGTTAAACCAATGATTCAATAATGACTTTTTAATACAATTTCGAGCAAACTCTGATTATGGTACAAATAATTACATAACTAAAAATAATGCAATTATAAGTATATGCGTCGAGCTACGTTCCTTTTGCATTTCCATATCAATCTGTCAGTCAATTCTCAACTATATAGGCATAGTATTCTTCTTGATAAAAATAATTAATGCAATATTGTGTTGATGCATGTACTGAGCCAGAACAATTTGAAAATAATATGTTCTTTTAGAACATGAAGTTTATACAGATGCCTTTTTATCTTTTCTTTGTCAAATAGTTTGTTACGTTTTTTTTTTGGTATGATTTTGTGGCAATATAGAATTCTAAACTACTTAAAATACTTGGCAATTCTTTTATTTAATGCAGTATAAAGAAGCATCATGGTGCTTACGAAGTAATAACTAAAAGGGTGTAGAATTTCATAGAGCACAAGATAATGACTACAACTATTAAGCTACGGTGTGAACTGTAACAGAATCTAATTTTTAATCACAAGAGGGAAAAAAGAACGAAGAGAACTGAATTCAAAAACCTATCAAACACATGCATTCGTATGATGTCAAGTCATCAAGTTTTTAAATACTTCTTTAATCAAAACGAACTAACACTATTTCATAAGATAAATGATACTAGTTGATACTAATAACTACTGCTTATGTAAATAACTGTGATTACATGTGTTTATTAGCTACTACGAATATTGAAAAATAAAAATCAAACTACCCAATCGTCTTTAACCACAGATTCATCACCGATCAAGTGATTTATTTTTCCATCAGAGTGCTTAAAAGAGTCTGTCACATCCAAGTGAGTGATGTCAAATTTATTATCATAGACAAAATTAAGGTCAGGACATTTATTCTTTAGAGATACTTGATAAAACTCAACCAAATGTCTTGGTATACGGCAAATATTTGCCCAATGCCTTTTTCCACCGTAACGAAAATATTCAGTTTCTGAACCATTTGTCTTTGGCTTCTCATCTTTCCCTTTCCACTTTTGGTGGTTATTTTTCTTTGTGGGGTGATTAACACCAGGAAAATTTCTTCCTTGGCCACGACCACGACTACGAACAAGGCCACGACCTTTTCTACGCTTAGAATAACTGGAATACACCTCATCCACTTCACGCAATAGTGTAGACCCAGTGGGTCGATTTTCGTGATTTCTCATGAACAAGTCATTATTTCGTTCAGCCACAGGGAGAAGAGAAATCAACTCAGAGTACTTCTTGAAACCTTTCTCTCTGTACTGCTGTTGCAGTACCATATTGGAGGCATGAAACATTGTGAATATTTTTTCAAGCATATCATAGTCAGTGATAATATCTCCACAGAGTTTCAATTTAGAAGTAATTCTGAACATCGCAGAATTATATTCAGAAACAGACTTAAAGTCTTGGAGCCTCAGATGAGCCCAATCATATCGTGCTTGTGGAAGAGTGACCAACTTTAAGTTGTCATATCTTTCCTTTTAGCCATTCCACAAAACAAGTGGATCTTTGACTGTGAGATATTCTATTTTCAACCCTTTATCAAGGTGATGGCGCAAGAAAATCAAGGCCTTAGCACAGTCTTGGGTAGATGCTTTATTTTTATCTTTAATGGCGTCTCCAAGACCCATTGCATCTAAATGGATTTCAACATCAAACACCCATGTCATATAGTTCTTGCCCGAAATTTCAAGGGCAACGAACTTTCTTTTCATAATATCAGTCATAATTAAAAGAGGAAAAAAGTTATACCTTAATCTTCTCAAAGAGTTTCTTGAGACGGTAGAGTCTCGTGCTGATAACGTGAAATGAAACAATAAAAGAAGAAGAACAATATTGCAGAGAAAGAAAGAGATGGAATTCTTATTGAATTTTGGGATGAATTACAATGGAATAGGACCCCTCTATTTATAGGAAAAGAGTGACTTAGCCACCAAGTAAAATCCCTAAATTCTCTCTAAAATATAGACATTCACCTTAAATAAAACTCTATTTATAACAAATATATATTTCTTACAAAAATTGGGAAGCTTAATGTTGGAATTTGAAAAAAGGAAAATTATTTGGTTTCCTGTTCGGTATTGATATTGGAGCTTGATTAATCCGGATTCATATTGTGTAAGACTCATTAAAATGAAAGTGCTCTCCTTTGATTACGGGATAAGGGATTTTATCCATCCAACAACAAATTTTGAAGGTTTAGAATTTAAACTTAATATTAATAGATCGGTCAAAATTATTAATAAAATAAAGGAGGTCTATTTTTAAATTAATTATATGTTTAAATAAATGAAGCTTACTGACTTGTAATGATTTGACAAGCTTTAGCTCTAAGAAACATGAGGTGATTCCCATGTAGGTGTCGCAATATAATTTTGGTTAAGGAACAATTAATATAATCAAAGCCAAATCTTTGGAGTTCATATTAAGCTAGCGTTTGGCCATAAATTTTTAAATTTATTTTAAAAAATCTGATTTTGGTGAAGTTTGGTTTGAAGATGAAAATCTGTTTGGACATAATTTTTCAAAACATATTTCACTTTTGTTTTGAAAAAAATATGAAACGTGACTTATACCCATAAGTTCTAAAAACTATCAAAAATATCCAACAATACCAAACAAACAAACTTGTTAATCTTGTTTATGCATAACTTTCATCGATACCGTTCATTATTATTATTACAAATCATAGTCTTGAACATAGCTAAGTTTGGCATAAAATCATCATTTTTAAAATAAACTACATAATACACTATCCTAAAACCATAACCTGATATTTTAATATTAACTCCTAATAACATAATCACTAGCTATTACAATTCGTCAAACTGCAATAATATTACAAGATCCATCAGTCCAAAAAATAATGATACTAGTAACTAGCTGGTGGATTAGTTGGGTCATAATAGATGGGGTATTTTTTTTTCAAATATAAAAGTTTGGGGTAATTTTGAAATCGTTAATAAAATCCAAAGATAATATTTTGGGTCAAAAACAGGTGTAGAGCTAGTTTTGAGATTTGAAAATTTTGCTTTCAAAATCTGCCAAAATATGAATAAAATCTATAAACAAACAGGTTTTGCCAAAAGAAATTTGGAAAAAACTTGGCAAAATCTATGGCCAAACAGGGCTTAAGAAATTAGGGATTCAAAAAAAAAAAAAAAAAAAAAGAGGTCGGTAACACTAGTCTATTTTGCAATTTTGGATGGCATTTTTCTACCTCTTATTGGATGCTATATCAATTCCCAACTTAGATCTTCCAACAACTTTATCTCTTTTTAATTTTGTTTATTCTTGGTTATGCTATATTTGGTGTTAAGTAAACAATTGTCTTTTGTGATTAGCAAAAGTAAAACTGCAATTTTCAAGTGAAATGTTAATTTTTCATATTTCTTTGATTGTAAAGTATATATTTCATTACTTTAAAGGAGCAGGTTTTGTAATGATTTTTTCAAAGAAGGTAATAAATTTCGATCATCTATAAAATTTAGGAATCAAAAGTCATTTTAGTGTCCTGATCTCTCAACCGCTTTCTTTTATGACAATATCATAATACAGTCAAACTTCTCTATAACAGCGTCGTTTGTTCCGAATATTTTTTGATGTTATAGCGAAGTGCTGTTATAGAGAACATATATTATGACATAACATAAAAATTAGTTCCGAAAAAGTTTGGCTGTTATAGAGAGGTATTGTTATATAAGGATGTTGTTATACAGAGGTGTGACTGTAATATTGATTGTATGTTTCTTGTTATAATTAAAGATATGGAAGAAAAAAAGCCCGTGAAATTTTCTAAATTCGCATTTGAGTTCACAATTTTAATTATTTTGATTCACAATTTCCTATTTGTCCAAGGAGAAGCCTTTTCAACTCACCAACATAATAGAGATAGTGGATAAGCCTAGTTGAATGGTGGTATCATTCTAGTTACTACAATGGACTCAAGTGCACCCCTTTCACAGCTCTATATAGTCCGGTTAACATCGTTGTTTGTTCCAAATATTTTTAGCTACTATAGCGAAGTAATGCTATAGAGAACATATATTGTTACATAATATGAAAAATGGTTCCAAATTTTTTTTTGACCGTTATAGAAAAGTATTATTATAAAGGATGTACATATATTACAACATAGCATGAAAAATTGGTTCCAACGAAAATTTGACCATTACAACAAAGTGTTTTTATAAAGAATGATTGTTATAGTCTTACAGAGAAGTTTGATTGTATCATAGGGGAGACACGATTTACCTTAAAAAGAAATTATAAGTTTTGTGCAATGACGAAATAAAAAAAAATCACGCCATCATATAACTTAAAAGGCAACTGATACAAACTGTGATGACCCAAAATATCATCTTTAAATTTAATAATTAATTATGTGTTCTAAGACCTCAAAAAATACTATTTATCATTCCTCGACTTGCGTGCGCAATCCGTAAAAATTTTATGGAAAGTTTTTATGTGCAAAATGAATTTAAAATGTGGATTAGAGTTTTAAAACTCAATTGAGTCGACTTTGGTCAATATTTTGAGAAAACGGACTCGGATCAGTGTTTTGACATTTTCGGTAGGTCCATATCGTGATTTGGGACTTGGGCGTATGCCCGGAATCAAATTCCGAGGTCCCTAGCCCGAGATATGGAATTTTAAAGAAAAATTAGAATGTTTAAGTTCGAATAGTGACCGCATGTCTAATTATGTGAAAACGACCCTGGAATAGAATTTTGATGATTCCAACAGCTCCGTATGGTGATTTTGGACTTAGGAGCATGTTCGAAATTTTATTTGGAAGTCCGTAGTTAAATTAGGCTTGAAATGGCTAAAAACAAGAATTTAAGTTTGGAAGTTTGACCGATGAGTTGACTTTTGATACCGGAGTCGGAATCCAGTTTCGAAAATTTTCATAGCTCCGTTATGTCATTTATGACCTGTGTGTAAAATTTGAGGTCAATCGGAGTTGATTTGATAGGTTCCGACATCGAATGTAGAAGTTGAAAACTCTTAGTTTCATTTAAGCTTGAATTGGGGTATGATTCATGGTTTTAGCATTGTTTGATGTGATTTAGAGGTTCGACTAAGTTCGTATGATCTTTTAGGACTTGTTGGTATATTTGGTTGAGGTCCCGAGGGCCTCGGGTGAGTTTCAAATGGTTAACGGTTCAAAAGTTGGACTTAAAAAGATGCTGCAATTTTTCCTCTTCTGTTGGACATTCTAGGTTGTGATCGAGCCCAGATATCGAGCCCAGGGTTGACGAGGCACAGGCTCGAGCTTGTGTGTCGAAGCCACGATCGAAGGTCCAGCTCGAGGACATGATCGAAGGTAAGGCTCGAGGGCTAGGATCGAGGCCCATGCTCGATGCCCTGATCGAAGACCCAACCTCGATGTCCTGATCGAAGGCCCAACCTCGATGCCCTGATCGAGGCCATGACCGAGGTCCAGGCTCGAGCCTGTGATCGAAGCCACGATCGAGGCCCAGTTCCGAAGGCTGCTCGGCAGTTTTATAAAAAGAGGGCATTGGTCTCATTTGCCATTTTTGACGTACTTGAGCTTGAGCAGATGCGACTTTTGGCAGATTTTCAAGGGAAAAATATTGGGGTAAGTGATTCTAACTCGGATTTGGTCTACATATACAAGTATATCATTGTTTTCACCATAAATTAGTGTTTTGAGATTTAAATTTAGGAATTTTTAGAAATCTCATAGAAACGAATTTTTGAGATTTCGGTATCGATTCGGAGTCGGATTTGAGTGAAACTGGTATGGTTGGACTCATAATTGAATGGGTTGTCCGATTTCATAATTTTCGTCAGATTCCGAGATGTGAGCCCCGCGGGCGAAGTTTTAATTAATTTCGGGATTTTTAATAAAAATGTAGTATTTCCTTATAGAATTTATTTCCTATAATTTTTAGTGATTGTATCGAATTATTTTGGCTAGATTCGAGCCAGACAGAGTTGGATAATCGTGGAAAAGGACTTATAGTGGATTGAATTAGAGCAAGACGAGGTAAGTCTCTTGTCTAATCTTGTGAGGGGAAAATTACCCCATAGGGATTAAATTGAATAATTGTTGCTAATTGCGGGGGCTACATATGCACGAGGTGACGAGAGTCTGTGCGTAGCTACTATTAATGCTAAAGTCCGGGTAGTTTAAGACTCAAAGCATGAATTACTTGTGTGAATTGTATTCTTTATTAATTAAAATAATTGATGTATATATTGTGAATTGTCATGAAAAGTAGAAAAATATGAAATTTTCATATGCTTAATTTTTATTTAAATCAATTAAATGTTAAAAGAAATTGTTCTCCTCCCGAATTTACCTTATAATAAATATACTCTCCTTCCGGAGGCACATAAGAAAATGTCCTCCTTTCTTGTGGAGCGGGCCGAACGCCTCGGCAAGATAGATGCATCTATGGATCGCGCCGCATGTCCCTCGGCAGTGTACATAACACTCTGGATCGGGCCGTACGTTCTCGACAGAAATCGTGCTTAATAATAATAATTACACGATACTTT
Source organism: Nicotiana tabacum (assembly GCF_000715075.1). Taxonomy (NCBI): domain Eukaryota; kingdom Viridiplantae; phylum Streptophyta; class Magnoliopsida; order Solanales; family Solanaceae; genus Nicotiana; species Nicotiana tabacum. Next base: position 7,407,756 of record NC_134092.1, on the reverse strand, counting down.
AATAATTTATTTCAGCTTGTGAAGCTAATTAATAAATTGAAAAATCCTTGAAATTTAATGAATTATTATTCTTGCTTGTTTAGGAATTAATTGTTACTCTTGTAAATCTGATTTAATTGATAAATTAAAATTTATTTGAATTGAAGGAATTTAATTAATATATATAGAATTGTTACATTTGAAGGAATTTGATTATTTCCGCTGATTAAATAAATTATTGTAAATTCTGTAAATCATGCTGATTTAAATATCCTAGTTTTATTTCAATTAATTATTGACCCATAGTGAGTGTCAAAGTCGGCCATCTTGTCTCTACCACTTTGAGATTAGGCTTGATACTTACTGGGTACACGTTGTTTATGTACTCATACTACACTTGCTGCACTTTTTGTGCAGGATCTGAGACAAGTACTAGTGGAGGACCTATCATCACATACCCACGTCATCCCGAGGCATAGTGGTGAGCTGCCTTTCTGAGCCGTTCTGCAGCTACCAGTGTCTCTTCTTATATTTATATTCTGTCTATTTCATTTCAGACAGTATTTGAAGTTTTGTATAATCTACTAGATGCTCATGCACTTGTGACACCGGGTCTTGGCACACACATTGGTAGAAGTTGGTATTTTATTATTTTCTTGGAATAAAAGTTTAACCAATGTACGATTGACTTATTAGTTGGCTTGCCTAGCTGTAGTGTTGGGCGCCATCACGACCTATAGGTGAAATTGGGTCTTGACAACATGGTATCAGAGCACTAGGTTCACGTAGGTCTCACAAGTTATGAGCAGACCTAATAGAGTCTTATGGATCGGTTCGGAGATGTCTGTACTTATCTTCGAGAGGCTATAGGGTGTTAGGAAATTACCTTTCTTCATATTCCATCGTGTAATTAATGTAGCAGTAAAAATCCTTCTCTTATTTTCTCACAGATGGTGAGAACGCGCTCGAATGAAGTTTCAGACCACGGAAGAGCTACTCCCCTAGTTGCTAGAGGCCGAGGCAGAGGCTGAGGGAGGGCTCCAGCCCGTGGTAGAGGGCGAGGACGTCCCAGGACTATTCCAGTTATGCCGCCAGTGGATCCAGCAGAGAATCCCATTATTGAGGAGCAGGGTGAGGTGCCTGTGGCAGAGCCAGCTCCGGTGGACTTCACATCTGCACCGGAATTTCAGGATGCCATGGGTCGTATGCTGCGATTCATGGACAATATGACTCAGGCCGGTTTATTTTCGGCAGACCCAGTCACATCTCAAGCGGGCGGGGGAGCATAGACCCCTACCGCGCAGGCTCATGGACAGGCATCTGCTGTATATCATACCCAGGGTGCACTACCCGTGGGTGGAACCCAGCCAGTGGCAGCAGCTACACCTGAGCCCAGGCCAGCTGTAGCCGCCGATCCTCAGAAACTATTGGACAGATGGACTAGACTACATCCTCCTGTCTTCGGGGGTGAGTGACATGAGGATCCACAGGATTTCATTGATCGTTGCAAGGATAGACTGTACAACATGAGGATATTGGAATCCCTGGGGTTGATTTCGCTACTTTTCAGCTAGAGGGTAGAGGCCGTAGATGGTGGCAGTCTTATGCTCTTGGCAGACCAATAGATTCTCCTCCCATGACTTGGGACAGGTTCACCCGTATCTTCTTGGACAGGTATATTCCACCCTCCCATAGGGAAGAGTTGCGGTTTTAGTTTGAGCAGCTCCAGCAGGGTCAGATGTCAGTGACTGATTATGAGGCGAGATTTTCTGAATTATCTCGCCATGCACTAATGATACTCCCTACTGAGGCAGAGAGAGTGCGAAGGTTTGTAGCCGGTTTACATACTGGTATTCAGGTCACTATGGCTCGAGAGGTTGAGATGGGTACTTCTTATGAGCGAGTTATGGAGATAGCCCGGAAGATTGAGGGTGTACGCCAGCGGAGCCGAGAGCAGATTATGAGAGATAAGCGGTTCAAGTACTCTGGAGAGTTCAAAGGTGCTCCGTCCGGGGGCAGAGGTCAGTTCGTGAGGGGGCAGTCCAGCAGACCCCCATATCCAGCACCACCACCTCCTCGAGGTGCTCCAGTGTGACCTTATCTCAGTGCTATCCCAGAGAGTTCTTACCGCCCACCAACTATTCAGGGTCCTCCCAGTGGGTATTCACGTCCCTAGGGCCAGACGCTTAGTCAGCAGCCCATCGCACCGAAGAGTTGTTACGAGTGCGGGGATCCCAATCACATGCAGAGGTTTTGCCCTAGGCTTCGGGGTAGACTAGTACAGTAGGGTCAGCAGCCTATGCTTACCAGACCAGTTGCTCCACCAGTAGTCTGACCACCCAGAGGTGGAGGACAGGTGGGTAGGGGTCGTCCTAGAGGTGGAGGTCAGCCAGGCGGAGGCCAGACAGTTGGCGCTCCAGCTCGGTTCTATGATTTTCCGGCTAGACCAGATGCAGAGGCCTCAAATGCCGTGATTACAGGTATTATTTCTGTTTGTGGCAAAGATGCCTCAGTATTATTTGATCCAGGATCTACGTATTCATATATGTCATCTCTATTTGCTCCATTCCTGGGTGTTTCTCGTGAGTCCTTGAGTACTCCTGTTTATGTGTCCACTCTTGTGGGCGATTCTGTTGTTGTGAACCGGATCTACTGGTCCTATATTATTACATTCTATGGTTATGAAACTAGAGCAGATCTCCTATTGCTTGAGATGACTGATTTTGAAATTATTCTGTGCATGGACTGGTTGTCTCCATATCATGCTAATCTAGATTGTCATGCCAAGACTGTTACCTTGGCTATTCCAGCATTGCCTAAGCTGGAGTGGAAGGGTTCTCTTGTTAGTTCATTTAATCGAGTTATTTCTTTTATAAAGGCTCAACACATGGTTGAGAAGGATTGTTTGGCTTATCTAGCCTATGTTCGGGATACTACTACAGAGACTCCGGCTATTGATTCAGTGCATGTAGTTCGGGAGTTCCCCGATGTATTTCCGTCAGATCTTCCAGGTATGCCACCTGATCGTGATATTGATATCTGTATTGACTTGGCTTCAGATACCCAGCCTATATCTATCCCACCGTATCGCATGGCTCCGAAAGAATTGAAAGAACAGCTTGAAGAGTTACTAGCCAAAGGGTTTGTCAGACCGAGTGTATCGCCTTGGGGTGCACCAGTATTATTTGTGAAAAAGAAGGATGGAACAATGCGGATGTGTATTGATTATCGCCAATTGAACAAAGTCACTATTAAGAACAAGTACCCGTTGCCGCGTATTGATGATCTATTTGACCAGTTGCAGGGTGCTAGGGTATTCTCTAAGATCGACTTGAGGTCGGGGTACCATCAGTTGAAGATTCGGGATTCGGATGTTCCGAAGACTACTTTTCGGACTAGATATGGTCATTATGAGTTTCTGGTAATTTCTTTCGGTTTAACTAATGCCCCGGCAACGTTTATGGATCTGATGAACAGAGTATTCATGCCATATATTGATTTGTTTGTCATTGTCTTCATTGATGACATCTTAATCTATTCGTGCAGTAAGGAGGAACATGAGCAGCATATGAGAGTAGTGCTTCAGACATTGCGAGAACAAAAGTTATATGCTAAGTTCTCTAAATGTGAGTTTTGGCTTGAGTCTGTAGCATTTTTGGGACATACTGTATCGGGCGAAGGTATTAAAGTTGATCCCAAAAAGATTGAGGCAGTTCAGAATTGGCATCGTCCCACTTCGGCGACGGAGATCAGGAGGTTTCTGGGTTTGGCAGGTTATTATCGTCGGTTTGTGGAAGGTTTTTCATCTATTGCAGCACCTTTGACCAAATTAACCCAGAAGGGTGCTCCATTCCGATGGTCCGATGTTGTGAGGTGAGCTTTCAGAAGCTCAAGACATCATTGACTACAGCACCAGTGTTAGTGTTGCCTTCCGGTTCAAGGATGTATACAGTGTATTGCGATGCTTCGCGCGTTGGCTTGGGTTGTGTATTGATGCAGGAAGGGCAAGTTATTGCATATGCTTCACGTCAGCTGAAGCCCCACGAAAAGAATTATCCGGTACATGATTTGGAGTTAGCTGCAATTGTTCACGCTCTTAAGATTTGGAGGCATTATCTTTATGGGGTGTCTTGTGAAGTTTACACTGATCATCGCAGTTTGCAGCATTTGTTCAAGCAGAGGGACCTAAATTTGAGACAGTGCAGATGGCTGGAGTTACTAAAAGATTATAATATTACTATCCTGTATCATCCAGGCAAAGCAAATGTGGTTGCAGATGCCTTGAGCAGAAAGGCGAAGATTATGGGTAGTTTGGCTTTCATTTCAGCAGAGGAAAGGCCATTAGCCTCAGATATTCAGTCCTTGGCTAACAGACTTGTGAGGCTGGATATTTCAGAGCCCACCCGAGTTCTTGCATGTGTTGTGGCCCGATCTTCACTATTTGAGCAGATCAAGGCTCGCCAGTATGATGACCCACACCTGGTGGTTCTTCGTGAAACGGTACTACGAGGTGGTGCCAAGGAAGTCACTATTAGTGCAGATGGTGTTCTACAACTCCAGGATCGTCTGTGTGTTCCTAATGTGGATGAACTGAGGAAAAAGATCATGGAGGAGGCACACAGTTCTCGATATTCTATTCATCCAGGTGCTATGAAGATGTATCGTGACTTGAGGCAGCATTATTGGTGGTGACGAATGAAAAAGGACATAGTTGAGTATGTAGCTCGGTGTCTAAATTGCCAGCAAGTTAAATATGAGAACCAGAGGCCAGGTGGCCTACTTCAGCAGATGACCATACCATAGTGGAAATCGGAACAAATTACTATGGATTTTGTAGTTGGGTTGCCGCGGACCTTGAGGAAGTTTGATGCAGTTTGGGTGATTGTTGACAGGTTGACCAAGTCGGCACATTTTATTCCTATTATGACTACGTATACTTCAGAGAAGTTGGCCCAGATTTATATTCAGGAGATAGTTCGGTTGCACGGTGTGCCAATTTCCATCATATCAGATAGAGGCCCTCAGTTTACTTCATATTTCTGGAGAGCAGTACAGAGTGAGTTGGGGATCCGTGTAGAGCTCAGCACATCCTTTCATCCGCAGACCGACGGGCAGTCAGAGCGGACAATTCAGATTTTGGAGGATATGCTCAGGGCATGTGTGATCGACTTTGGAGGTCAGTGGGATTGGCCGAGTTTGCTTATAATAACAGTTACCAATCCAGCATCGAGATGGCTCCATTTGAGGCTTTATATGGTCGGCGATGTCGTTCAGCTATCGGATGGTTTGAGCCATGTGAGGCTAAGTTATATGGTACTGATTTGGTAAGGGATGCCTTGGAAAAGGTAAAGTTGATTCAGGAACGACTTCGTACAGCACAGTCCAGGCAGAAAAGTTACGCGGATCAGAAAGCGCGTGATATATCATTTATGGTAGATGAAAGAGTTCTCTTGAAGGTTTCGCCGATGAAGGGAATTATGAGATTCAGAAAGAAGGACAAGTTGAGCCCAAGGTTTATAGGCCCATTTGAGGTGTTGAAACAAGTTGGGGAGGTTGCTTATGAGCTTGCATTGCCTCCCAGCCTATCGGGAGTTCATCCGGTTTTCCACGTATCTATGCTCCGGAAGTATCATGCCGACCTATCACATGTGTTAGACTTCAGCACAGTTCAGCTAGATAATAGCTTGGGTTATGAAGAGGAGCCAATTGCCATTGTTGATAAATAGGTTCGCCAGTTGAGGTCCAAGAGGGTTTCTGCAGTAAAAGTCCAGTGGAGGGGCCAACCAGTCGAGGAAGCGACTTGGGAGGCCAAGGAAAACATGCGGGGCAGATATCCAGACTTATTCAGCACTTCAGGTATAATTCTAAACTCGTTCGAGGACGAACGTTTGTTTAATAGGTGGAGAATGTGATGACCCAAAATATCATCTTTAAATTTAATAATTAATTATGTGTTCTAAGACCTCGAAAAGTACTATTTATCATTCCTCGACTTGCGTGCGCAATCCGTAAAAATGGATTTAAAATGTGAATTAGAGCTTTAAAACTCAATTGAGTTGGCTTTGGTCAACATTTTGAGAAAACAGACTCGGATCCGTATTTTGACAGTTCCGGTAGGTCCGTATCGTGATTTGGGACTTGGGCGTATGCCCGGAATCAAATTCCGAGGTCCCTAGCCCGAGATATGGAATTTTGAAGAAAAATTAAAATATTTAAGTTCGAATAGTGACCGGATGTCTAATTATATGAAAATGGCCCTGGAATAGAATTTTGATGATTCCAACAGCTCTGTATGGTAATTTTGGACTTAGGAGCGTGTTCGAAATTTTATTTGGAAGTCCGTAGTTAAATTAGGCTTGAAATGGCTAAAAACAAGAATTTAAGTTTGGAAGTTTGACCGATAAGTTGACTTTTGATACCGGAGTCGGAATCCAGTTCCGAAAATTGTCATAGCTCCGTTATGTCATTTATGACTTGTGTGTAAAATTTAAGGTCAATCGGAGTTGATTTGATAGGTTCCGACATCGAATGTAGAAGTTGAAAACTCTTAGTTTCATTTAAGCTTGAATTGGGGTATGATTCATGGTTTTAGCATTGTTTGATGTGATTTAGAGGTTCGACTAAGTTCGTATGATCTTTTAGGACTTGTTGGTATATTTGGTTGAGGTCCCGAGGGCCTCGGGTGAGTTTCGGATAGTTAACGGATCAAAAGTTGGACTTAAAAAGCTGCTGCAATGTTTCCTCTTCTGTTGGACATTCTAGGTTGTGATCGAACCCAAATATCGAGCCCAGGTATCGAACCCAGGGTTGACGAGGCACAGGCTCGAGCTTGTGTGTCGAAGCCACGATCGAAGGTCCAGCTCGAGGACATGATCGAAGGTAAGGCTCGAGGGCTAGGATCGAGTCCCATGCTCGATGCCCTGATCGAAGGCACATGCGATGCCCTGATCGAAGGCCCAACCTCGATGTCCTGATCGAAGGCCCAACCTCGATGCCCTGATCGAGGCCATGACCGAGGTCCAGGCTCAAGCCTGTGATCGAAGCCGCGATCGAGGACCAGTTCCGAAGGCTGCTGGGCAGTTTTATAAAAAGAGGGCATTCGTCTCATTTACCATTTTTGACGTACTTGAGCTTGAGCAGAGGCGACTTTTGGCATATTTTCAAGGAAAAAATATTGGGGTAAGTGATTCTAACTCGGATTTGGTCTACATATACAAGTATATCATTGTTTTCACCATAAATTAGTGTTTTGAGATTTAAATTTAGGAATTTTTAGAAATCTCATAGAAACGAATTTTTGAGATTTCGGTATCGATTCGGAGTCGGATTTGAGTGAAACTGGTATGGTTGGACTCATAATTGAATGGGTTGTCCGATTTCATAATTTTCGTCGGATTCCGAGATGTGGGCCCTACGGGTGAAGTTTTAATTAATTTCGGGATTTTTAATAAAAATGTAGTATTTCCTTATAGAATTTATTTCCTATAATTTTTAGTGATTGTATCGAATTATTTTGGCTAGATTCGAGCCAGACAGAGTTGGATAATCGTGGAAAAGGCCTTATAGTGGATTGAATTGGAGCAAGACGAGGCAAGTCTCTTGTCTAATCTTGTGAGGGAAAAATTACCCCATAGGGATTAAATTGAATAATTGTTGCTAATTGCGGGGGCTACGTACGCACGAGGTGACGAGAGTCCGTGCGTAGCTACTATTAATGCTAAAGTCCGGGTAGTTTAAGACTCAAAGTATAAATTACTTGTGTGAATTGTATTCTTTATTAATTAAAATAATTGATGTATATATTGTGAATTGTCATGAAAAGTAGAAAAATATGAAATTTTCATATGCTTAATTTTTGTTTAAATCAATTAAATGTTAAAAGAAATTGTTCTCCTCCCGAATTTACCTTATAATAAATATACTCTCCTTCCGGAGGCACATAAGAAAATGTCCTCCTTTCTTGTGGAGCGGGCCGAACGCCTCGGCAAGATAGATGCATCTATGGATCGCGCCGCACGTCCCTCGGCAGTGTACACAACACTCTGGATCGGGCCGTACGTCCTCGGCAGAAATCGTGCTTAATAATAATAATTACACGATACTTTAATAATTTATTTCAGCTTGTGAAGCTAACTAATAAATTGGAAAATCCTTGAAATTTAATGAATTATTATTCCTGCTTGTTTATGAATTAATTGTTACTCCTGTAAATGAGATTTAATTGATAAATTAAAATTTATTTGAATTGAAGGAATTTAATTATTATATATAGAATTGTTACATTTGAAGGAATTTGATTATTTCCGCTGATTAAATAAATTATTGTAAATTCTGTAAATCATGCTGATTTAAATATCCTAGTTTTATTTCAATTAATTATTGACCCATAGTGAGTGTCAAAGTCGGCCATCTTGTCTCTACCACTTCGAGATTAGGCTTGATACTTATTGGGTACACGTTGTTTACGTACTCATACTACACTTGCTCCACTTTTTGTGCAGGATCTGAGACAGGTACTAGTGGAGGACCTATCATCACCTACCCACGTCATCCCGAGGCGTAGTGGTGAGCTGCCTTTCTGAGCCGTTCTGCAGCTACCAGTGTCTCTTCTTATATTTATATTTTGTCTATTTCATTTCAGACAGTATTTGGAGTTTTGTATAATCTACTAGATGCTCATGCACTTGTGACACCGGGTCTTGGCACACACATTGGTAGAAGTTGGTATTTTATTATATTTTTGGAATAAAAGTTTAACCAATGTACGATTGACTTATTAGTTGGCTTGCCTAGCTGTAGTGTTGGGCGCCATCACGACCTATAGGTGAAATTGGGTCGTGACACAAACATTAATTAGTAACCTTACAATAATGAAAAGCATTATCATATATTATATTAAAAGCACGAATGCCCTTAGCGAAATGTCATTCGCCTTTTTTAACGTCAGAAAATATATTTCACATGGGACAAAATAGTAATTTAGTTATTTGCCTAACTTTTAGGACTTTAAAATTAGCTAAAATTTTGGTTTTTAAATTTTTCCTTATTTAAAATATGTATCTCTTTATAAAGATATTAAATTCACTAAATTTCCTTTTATAAATAAATTACTAATATTTAGGAGTTTGAGATTATTGGTAAATTTGCCACTTCTATTCTCAATGAAAGTTCAACGTATGGAAAAAGGTTTGAAGTCTACTGTCACGATCAAAAATTCCACCACAGGCGTCGTGATGGCACCTAATCTCTAAGACTAAGTAAGCCGATTTCAATTACATTTTGAAGCCATTTTTTTTAAGTAATCAAAACTAGCGAAAATAATTACGATATACAACCTCCCAAGACTGGTAGTACTGAGTCACGAACTCTAACTGAATACATGGAATGATCCCGAGGACCGAATATACAATACTGTTTGATTATAAATTAACAGTACAATGAAATGAAAAGACTCCAAGGGACTGCGATGACCAAGCAGCTCTACCTTGAATCCTTACGATCCCGCTTTAACTCTGCTCAAGTCCGATATCTCCAATACCTGGCTCTGCACAAAAATCTGCAGAAGTGTAGTATGAGTACACCACGGTCGGTACCCGGTAAGTATCAAGACTAACCTCAATGGAGTAGAGACGAGGTACAGTCAAGACACTCACTAGTCTAATAACATGTGCAATATAATATACAAAATAATATGAAACAAATAATAATAAGGGCAGGATAAAATAACCAGTTATATGCACAACAGACAACAAGTACCATTAATATCACTCAACAATTAATAAACACAATTACACCCAATTAAATAAAGTCCTTCAAATAAATGTCTTTCACATATAATTCTTCCAGATAGATCTCTTTTAAATATAATTTTCTCAAATAATTATTTTTCAAATATAATTCTTTCAATAAATCTTTTCAAATATAATTTCCTCAAATTAATATTTTTCAAATACAATTCTTTCATATAATACTTTCTAAGTAAAAATCCTTCCAAATAAATATTTTGAATATAATTCTTTCAATTAAAAAGTCACCATGTGACACCTCATTTCATAATCATAAAAATACAGGTCTCAGCCCATTTTTATATTTTTATTAAACACGGGTCTCAACCCATTTTCATATTTCCACGGCACCTCGTGCCCATAATTAAATGATTATATTTTTCCGGCACCTCGTGCCCTCATTTCATATCACAGCTGCACGGATAATTCATGTGCCAATTATCATTATCATTTGCTCACATTTCATATCACAATTGCACGAACAATTCACGTGTCGAATATCCTCCTTATTTACTCAAGGCACCTCGTGCCTATATTTTATTTTATAATCCACCTGGCAATAGCCACAGACTTTCAATTTCAACATAAAACATATTGTTATCAATTTACTATCAACAAGACCAATTGTACAATGCATAAAAATAAACATAAGAAAAATCACAACATCACATAAAAATCATCAACACCACAACCCCACATCATCACATATCGTCCCTGACAATAGCCACCCTTATCGCTCCTATTGCCACCCTTATCACTCCTATAGCCACCCTTATCGCTCCGCCCAGACAATATCAATAGCCACTATTATCACTCCTATTACCACCCTTATCGCTCCTATAGCCACCCTTATCGCTCTGTCCAGACAATATTCCAACAAACACAACAACAGTGAAATGCCACCCTTATGCCCACATAATATCAACGGTGAAATGCCACCCTTCTCTCCCCAAAATAATAACTCACACAATACAATAATTTACACAGAAAATTAATACGGCAACATAATAAAATCAATTCATATCACAATTTGCCCAAAGGCCACAATCAAATTCCAAAGATATAACAAAATTAATTAATTTCACAACAAATAGCCCAAGGCTCCACACAATATATATATATAACACTCAAAAACAATCAATAGAGATAGAAATTACTCAGCATAAAGCAAAGCCTTCATTAATGTAAATTTAGATAATTATATTAACACTTATTCTTAATCTCGCTTAAATTAATTATTTGCATAAGAAAATTCATACTGGAATTAATTTCCAAGAAATATTAAACCAACAATACTCACGAAATTTCATAAATATTTCAAGTAACAATCACATCAAATTATCACATAAAAATAAATTCAACAATAAGGATTTAGGCATGGCAAACATATGATTTAATAATTTTTTATAAATTTTCAATTTACTACACAATAATGCCTAAGACTTTAGTTCAATGAATTTTTGCACGTATAAGCCCGAGTACGTACTCGTCACCTCGCGTACACGGCTTTTCACATTTCACAAATGGCACATAAGACTCAATGCCTAAGGGGTAATTTTTCCACTCGAGGTTAAGCAAGACACTTACCTTTTTGGAGTTAGGCCGATATTCCAAAATAGCCTTCTTACTTAAATTGACCTCCGAACAGCTCAAATCTATCCAAATTAATTGTATAACTCCATTAAAATTCGTTGGAAACAATTCCGGATAATAATACGTAGACTTAAAAATTTATTCCAAAAAGTCAACAAAAATCAATGCGGGACCCGCCCCTCGGAACCTGACAAAATTTTTATGAAATCCGAACGCCCATTCCGATACGAGTTCAACCATACCAATTTTATTGAATTCCAATAACAACTCGACCTCCAAATCTTAAATTTTTGTTTTTGAAAGATTTTACAAAAATTTTGATTTCTTCCATTAAAATCCGAATTAAACGATGAATATAATCATAGATTCATCAAATATAAACACTTTAGAATATAGAACACTTAACCTAATCCATATGGTGAAAATTGCCTCAAAAATCGCTTCAATCCGAGCTCCATAGCTCCAAATATGTCAAAAATAGATGAAACCTCGAAATATAGCTACTGCCCAGGTATTTACTATTCGCGATCACGAAGCACAAAAATTTTCAGCCCCAAAATTGCTCTTCGCGATAGCGGAAAACCAATCGCGAAGAACGAACTCCCCCAACTCTTCCAGACAGCCTCTAGTATAATAGTAATAACGTTTTGTACAAAACTCCAAATTACAAATGGTTTAACTTTCTGAAAATTAGACATCAAGGGCTATAACTTTAATTTGTTGCTAATCTCCCAATTCCTTATAGATTTCTAGATATAAGCTTCCAAAGTCAGCCCTGTGCAACAAAGATTTTCAAATGCTTCCCAGACAGCCTATAGTGTATCCACCGTAACCTTTTGTACACAACTCCAAATACCAAATGGTTTACTCTTCTGAAAACTAGACATCAAGGGCTACAACTTTTATTTTTGGATCATCTCCAAATTCCTTATAGATTGCGAGATATAAGATTCCAAAGTCGGGTCAGTGCAACAGCAAGGCCCCAAATTGTTGTTTGCTCTTCGCGAACGCGACCAAAAGTGCGCGATCGCAATACACACCTCTGTAGGCAGAAACCAACAATTAAAAATGGCCTAGAAATGGTCTGAAACCATCCCGAAACTCATCCGAGCCCCTCGGGACCTCAACCAAATATACCAACAAGTCCTAAAATATCATACGAACTTAGTCGAAGCCTCGAATCACATCAAACAACGCTAAAACCACGAATCACACCTCAATTCAAGCCTAATGAACTTTGAACTTTCAAGTTCTATATTTTGTACCGAAATACATCAAATCAATCCAGAATGACTTTAAATTTTTCACACAAGTAATAAATGACATAAAGAAGCTATTCCAATTTCCAGAATCGAATTCTGACCTCGATATCAAAAAGTCAACCCCCGGTCAAACTTCCCAAAAATTCAACTTTCGACATTTCAAACATAATTCCACTACGGACCTCTAAATAATTTTTCGGACATGCTCCTACGTCCAAAATCACCATACGGAGCTATTGACATCATCAAAATTTTATTCCGGAGTCGTCTTCACACAGTTCCGACTACGGTAAAAATCCTAAGACTTAAGCTTCCGTTTTGGGACCAAGTGTCCCAAATCATTTCAAATCATCCGGTAACTGAATTCAACCACACACGCAAGTCAATACACATAATAAGAAGCTGCTTAGGGCCTTATGCTGCTAGACGGGGCTTAAATTCTTAAAACGACAAGTCGGGTCGTTACATCTACGACCAAAGTATGGCTTCCAAAACCCTACCAAATCTAATGGCGTCGTATTCACCTGAACACAAATTTCATCCAAGGAAGTTTTTTCGTTTTCCATTAGTTTCAACAAATGACTCAAAATTGTTTTTTATATATTAAGTTATTGCTATTAGTTGATAAATATTTGAGAAATTGTGATTAAGCATATGGAGTTAGAAATATCCATAATTTTAGATTTACTATTAGGCCACACAAATAGTAATAATATTTTTCAAAAAATATATTTAAAGGATATTTTTTCAAATTCTAATAAATAAATATTCTGATAAATATTTCCGTTACCCGCTATCATTATATTCTTTAATTCAATATCGGATTCGAGAAATACTTAATTAATAAAAAAATACTTACAATTACACATCAAGTTCAAATGATATATCTAACTTTAGAGAATACAAGATATTATCATTACATCCTCATCATTTAATGGATGTATATTAAATATACTCTATTAATTAATCCCAAAATAAAAAAGAATCTAATAACTTCAATAACGTAATCGGATGCACCAAAAATGGAAGTCCAAAATCGTCACCATTTTTAATATACTCATTATCATCATTTTTCAAAATCATCATTTAAGCTTTCTCTAATATTTCAAAGGTTTTAATTAATTAACTTTTGTACATAAATTCTTACTTATTTTCGCCTTTCACTCTTTTAAAAAAGCTTTTATATTAGACAAAATAATCATTTAGTTATTTCTCTTATAGTTAGGAATAGTCATTTAATTATTTTCTTATCTATCTATACTATACTAAAAGCACGAAGGCATTTAGCAGTCGTGCGCATTTTTTACCCTTTAAAAATATATTATATATTAGATAAAATAGTAATTTAAGTTATTTTCCTAAAATTTAGGGCTAAAAATTAATTATTTTCTATATTAAATACTCCTTATTTAAAATAGGTAATCCTAATTTTTAGGACTTCAAAATTAGTTACTGAAATTTTACCTTAAAGAATCATGAAAAGAAAGAAAAAACCACAAACATACTTTTACCACGTTTGTTTTCCCATTACTTTTATTAATAAGAGATAATGTTCCTATTATATCTTTAAATGTAGAATATTTAATAAAATACTATTAATGAATTAATGTTTACCTACAATAAAAGACTAATTTAAAACTAATGATTTTTTTTCATTTCAAATTTGATCTTTATAAATAAAAAGAAAAAAGAAAATTTGAAGTCCCTCCAAATTAATGTTAATTATTATTAAAAACATATTTCATTTAATAAGTCATTTAAATATTTTTTATAATTTTTAGAGGTTTAAAAGTAATAAAACTCTTATTTATTAATTCTTTTCTTATTTGGACTGAAAGTCATAATATTTAAAACTTTAAAATATTAAAATTTTACTTTATATAGATCATGCACTTAAATTATGCAGAATACCTTATATATCGGGCTGCTCTTTTTTTAATTCTAATTCTAAGTCAATCTCTCGAGTAAATATGTTATGGATGAGTCTTCTTTCAATTATAAATGCTCTCACATTCTTGCTTTAGTATCCTTTCAAATTTTTTGTCATTGCTAATTAATTTGAGTTTGTGATCATATGAAAGTTGTAGATTTTTAGTTGCCTGATTTTATATTTTAAGTTCTATCCTTCAGCACTACTTAGCTTTTTAAGGACTTGTTCTTGCTGAAAATAAAAAGGAAGCATGATAACTTGTGAATTTAAAGTTATAATATTATTAAACTGAAATAAATTTTAAGTTGAATTGTTGACTTATGATTGAGGAATTTTATGAGACCTTTTTTATTTTTTGAGTTATTATACACGATTAATATATATGATCATCTTTAAGAACTTAGACTATTATTTTATTATTTAAACATAAATTTTAAATAAATTAGTACTCATTGAGATAGAATACACGCGCGATTGAGACTAGTTATACTAAAAGTGAGAAACTTCTACCTCCAAAGTTGGATTACCATATTACCCTTATATTAAATTAAAATCTAATTAATTAAATAGGACTACTACGTCTAAAGTTGAAATATGAAAATGCCCATCAAATTTACTAAAATTTAAATTTACATTTCAATATATAATAGATTGTATAGTACATATATTACATTTACAATGTGAACAGATTGTTTCGATTTAAAAAATTGTCAAATATGTTTCTAAAGTTAATGTCATTTATTGTAATCTATTAAATTTAGAATAACTTTCATCTTCCATGATTAATATCAGTCTTTAAAATGTGCATTGAAGACTTAACTCTTTTACCTTCTAACAATAACTACAAATTTATGAATATCAGCTTTTCCACTCCTCAATTTACTTATTTATCAGTTTTTCATACCATCTACAATCTGGCTTCGACTATGAACCAATCGATTCATATATATATATATATATATATATATATATATATATATATATATATATATATATATATATATATATATATATATTTAAAAAATATATTAATTTTTTTAGTTACTCTCAAAAGGTTAACAATTTGAAAAGTTATAGAGCAGATTCATATGCAGGCATAAATTTATAATTTCTAATTCAATGCATTTATTTCCTTAGTTAATCTCATAAGATAGATAAGTAATTTGAAAAGTTATATTTAATATACAATTATAGACCAGGTTCATATGCAGAAATAAAATGTGTAGTATTTGAACATTCATTTCTATGGCTATTTAGGACCTAACGCCGATAATGCAATGAAGTCATGGAGATTTGTCAGGAGTTAGCTAGCAAAAGTTGAGTTACCTGATGATCCAAAATGTCTCTTTAAATTTAATAAGTAATTATGTGTTCTAAGACTTCGAAAAGAGCACCATTTTATTATTTCTCGACTTGCGTGCGCAGTCCGTAAAATTTTCCGGAAAGTTTTCATGTGAAAAATAGATTAAAATGTGAAATAGAACTTTAAAACTCAACTGAGTTGACTTTGGTCAACATTTTTAGCAAACAGACTCGGATCAATATTTTGACAGTTCCGATAGCTCCGTATCGTGATTTGGGACTTGGGCGTATGCCCGAAATTTAATTTGGAGGTCCCTAGCTCAAGTTATGGCCATTTAAAGGAACTAGCAATTTAAAGGCTAAAGACTTCCAAGTTTGACCACGGGGTTGACATTTTGATATCGGAGCCGGAATCCGATTCTGAAAATTTGAATAGCTCCGTTATGTCATTTATGACTTGTGTGCCAAATTTGAAGTTATTCCGGATTCATTTAATATGTTTTGGCATAAAATTTGCAAATTGAAAAGTTTAAAAACTCAAAGTCCGAATCGAGTTGTGAATTGCAATTTCGATGTTATTTGATGTGATTTGAGACCCCGAGTAAGTCCGTATTATGTTACGGGACTTGTTGGGATATTTGGATAAGGTCCCGAGGGGCTCGGGTGAGTTTCGGATAAGCCACGGGATGTTTTGAACTTAGAAAAGTTTGCTGGTATAACTAAACCTGTTGCAGGCCTCTGATCTCGCAATTGCGAGATCATGCATCGCAAATGCGAACCAAGCAGGTATGGCAATTGCGAGATTTTTATCGCAATTACGAAGAAAGCCTAGGCCAGCAGTGTTCTCGCAATTGCGAGTTTATCTTCGCAATTGCGAAGGGCCAATTGTCACAAATGCGACATAATCTTCGTATTTGCGAAGGCAACGAGATTGTGAAGGGCCTCGCAATTGCGAGTGTTTCTTCGCATTTGCGAAGCTCAGGTCGCAATTGCGACACCTTCAGCTAAACAAAATGACTTTTGGACGAGATTTTTGATTCATTTTCCAAATCTTCAAAACCTAAAACCTCAATAGGCGATTTTGGGCGATTTTCATGGAAAAACATTGGGGTAAGTGTTCCTTATCCTATATTGATTATATTTCATGATTTTATACTCATTTATATCATGAATCCGTGAATTTATGGAAGAAAAATCAGATTTTTCTAAAATCTTTCAAAAATAAAAATTTAAGATTTGAAAGTTCATTTGATATCGGAATTGGATAATTTTTATATGGGTGTTCGGATTTCGTAAAATTTTTTGAGATTTGAGACGTGGGTCACACTGCTGAATATTTTAATGAATTTCGGATTTTTATTCAAAAAATTTGTAAATTCATAGGGAATTAATTCATATGATTAGTATTGAATATATCGAATTGTTTGTGAATAGATTTGAAGCTATCGGAGACAAATTTAAAAGGAAAAGTTGTGGTTGAATAATTGATTGGAATTTGCAAAGCGAGGTAAGTGTCGTGGTTAACCTTGACTTGAGGGAATAGAACCCTTAAATTATTTGTTATGTGAATTGCATGTGAACGACGTATAGGCGAGGTGACGAGTGTCTATACGTCGTCAAATTAATTGTTTGCCTGCTTACTTGAAAAATCATAAATTATTTTAAATCATAAATTAATTATTATAATAATTATTTCTCTCCTATTCTTTGTCAAATATTAATTCTTGAATTCCTGCATTAATTGTTACATGCTATTTGAATTATGTATTTTAATTGTTATTTGATATTTAGCATATTAAATATTAAACTGCCTACTTTCTCCCTGATTTCTATAATAATTTGCTATTTGTCATTGTTTGTTTCATAATTAAATCATAATTATTGTATGCTTGTTGTCTTATAATTTTATATTAATTGTTACATTTATTGGAGAAATTCTTCTATAAAAATTGGTAAATAATTATGTTGGAGGAGCGGGTTGCACGCCGCAACAGGATTGATTATAATGAATATATTGGATGATCGGGTTGCACGCCGCAACAGACTTATTAAAAGTCCATATTGAAGGATCGGGTTGCACGTCGCAACAGACTTATGAAAAGTCTATATTGGAGGATCGGGTTGCACGCCGCAACAGACTTATGAAAAGTCCATATTGGAGGATCGGGTTGCACGCCGCAACAGACTTATGAAAAGTCCATATTGGAGGATCGGGTTGCACGCCGTTACAGACTTATGTAAAGTCCATATTGAAGGGATCGGGTTGCACACCGCAACAGACTTATGAAAAATCCATATAGGAGGATCGAATTGCACGCCGCAATAGACATACATACATACATACATACATATATATATATATATATATATATATATATATATATATATATATATATATATATATTGGGGGATCGGGTTGCACGCCGCAACAGATTTGATTAAAGGAATATATTGTGAGAGCGGGTTGCACGCTGCAACAAAATTGAATGTGAATATGTTGTGAGAGCGGGTTGCACGCTGCAACAGATTTGATGGTAATGACAATTGGTTATGACTGCTAAGTTGGCTTCAATTATTATAAATGAATTACCTGATTTATTTCTATTATTATTGTTGCTACTAATATTGCGTACAAGTTAATGTAAGTGACCCGCCTTAGCCTCGTCATTTTTTCGTCGAGGTTAGGCTCAGCACTTACCAGTACATGGGGTCGGTTGTACTGATACTACACTCTGCACTTCTTGTGCAGATTTCGGAGTTGGTCCCAGCAACGCACCATAAACTTCCTCGGATTTCAGCTACCATAGGATACTTGAGGTATAACTGCATGGCGTCCGCAGTTCTGAAGTCCTCATCTATTTTACTTTAGCTGTGTGTTTATTTCCAGACAGCTTTATTTTATTCAGACCTTTATTTGTATTATTCTAGATGCTCGTGCACTTGTGACACCAATTTTGGGCTGGTATTTAGACACCGTTATTTTTTACGGATTATTTCACTATATTTCAAACTTTGCTTCCGCTTTTGGTTCCTTGATTATTAATAATATAAAGATTGTTTAAAAATTGGTTAATATTATTCTAACGTTGGCTTGCCTAGCAAGTAAAATATTAGGCTCCATCATGATCCGAAGGTGAGAATTTCGGGTCGTGACAGTTGGTATCAGAGCACTAGGTTACATAGGTCTCACAAGTCACGAGCAAGCTTAGTAGAGTCTGAAGGATCGGTACGGAGACGTCTGTACTTATCTCTCAGAGGCTATGAAGTTTAGGAACAATATCACTTCTTTCTTATTCTGTCGTGCGATTTTATTCTATCATCGATGATTGAACCATTCTACTCTTATTCTCTCGCAGATGGTGAGAACACGTAATACCTCTACCGATGGACAGGGACCAGAACCCCCGGTGGCAACTATGGCCAGGGGTAGAGGTCGAGGTCGAGGTCGAGGTCGTGCTAGAGGCCGAGGCAGAGGCCGAGGTAGAGCTCAGTCCAGAGCTCGAGCAGCTGCACCTGTTGAAGAACCTCAGGTGGACCTTCAGGAGAAGGTTCCAGTTCAGAATGTACCAGTTGGACCAGTTCAGGTCCCGGAAGGATTCATAGCTACTCCAGTACTTCAGGACGCTCTAGTCCGTTTGGTAAGTCTTATGGAGGGCGTGGCCTAGAATGGTACATTTCCAGTGGCACCAGCCATCTCACAGGCTGGGGGAGGAGCACAAACTCCCACTACTCCCGCTCCGGAGCAGATGGCTCCCCAGAATCAAGCTCCAGCCGCCCCGCCAGTTGGGGTAGTTCAGCCAGTTGTTGTGGCACAGATCGGTGATAGGCCTGCCATGTCTTTTGAGGCCTTATTGAGACTGGATAAGTTTACCAAGATCTTTCCAGTTCACTTCAATGGTACTCCTTCTGAGGACCCACAGGATTATCTTGAACGCTGCCACGAGGTTCTGCGGAACATGGGTATTATTGAGACCAATGGGGTTGATTTTGCTGTATTTTAGATGATGGGTTCCACCAAGATGTGGTGGAGAGATTATACATTGACCCGACCAGTCGGATCGCCTGCACTTACCTAGGAGCAGTTCTCTCAGCTATTTCTGGAGAAATTCCTCCCTATCACACTGAGAGAGGAATTCTGCAAGCAATTTGAGCGTCTACAGCAGGGCAGTATGACTATTACTCAGTATGTGTCCCGTTTTGTGGATTTGGCCCATCATGCTCTCCTTTTACTACCTACGGAAGGAGAGAGAGTGAGGAGGTTTATTGAGGGACTCACTCACCCTATCAAACTTCAGATGGCCAAGGAAACCGGAAGTGAAATTTCTTTTTAGGTGGTTGTTAATGTCACAAGGAGGATTGAGATGGTTCTTGCACATGAGAGAAGGCAGAGGTCCGATAAGAGGCCTCGTCAGTTTGGTGGTTTTAATGGTGCCTCGTCTGGAGGCAGGGGTAATTTTGGTAGGGGTCATCCTCCCAGACCATTTCATTCAGCACTTCATGTATCTCCCGGTGCTTCAGGGAGTCACGGTCCTATTATGCCTTACTCTGGACGACCAGTATTCAGTGCACATTCATCTCCTATCAGTGCATCACCACTCTAGAGTTACTACAGCGGTTATCCGGCCCATTTGGGTCAGCTTCAGCTTCAGCAGCCACGGTATCAGGATGGTGTTATGAGTGTGGAAACATTGGTCACATCAGGAGGTATTGCCCTAGATTTGCGAGTAACAGATCTCGGCAAGATTCTCGTGCCATCATACTGACATCGGTTGCTTCACCGCCTGCTCAGCCAGCTAGAGGTGGAGGTCAGGCTATTAGAGGTGGAGGTTAGGCCATTAGAGGTGGAGGTCAGACCGTTAGAGGTGGAGGCCAACCAGTTAGAGGCCGTCCTAGAGACGCAGTTCAGAGTGGTGGGGCCCAGCCCCGATTTTATGCTTTTCCAGCTAGGCCTAAGGCCGAGTCATCTGATGTTGTGATCACAGGTATTATTCCAGTTTGCCATAGAAATGCTTCAGTTCTATTTGATCCAGGATCTACTTATTCCTATGTGTCCTCCTATTTTGCTTCATATTTGGTTGTGCCTTGTGATTCTCTGAGTGCTTCGGTGTGTTTATCTACACCGGTGGGAGACTCTGTTGTAGTAGATCATGTATGTCGTTCGTGTGTGGTTACTATTGGTAAACTTGAGACTAGTGTGGATCTTCTACTTCTTGATATGGTAGATTTTGATGTCATCTTGGGTATGGATTGGCTGTCTCCTTATCATGCTATATTGGATTGTCATGCCAAGACAATGACCCTAGCTATTCTAGGGTTACCTCGGTTAGACTGGAAAGGAACTCATGGACATTCTGCCAGCAGGGTTATTTCTTATATGAAAGCTCGGCGTATGGTAGAGAAAGTGTCTAGCCTATTTGGCTTATATTTGCGATCCCAGTGTGAATGTCCCTTCTATGGACTCAGTACCGGTTGTTCGTGAATTTCCAGAAGTATTTCCTGCAGATTTGTTGGGGATGCCACCCGACAGAGATATTGACTTCTGGCACTCATCCCATTTCTATTCTACCATACCGTATGGCCCTGCCAAAGTTGAAAGAAGTAAAAGATCAGTTACAAGACTTTCTTGATCAGGGATTCATTAGACCTAGTGTCTCGCCCTGGGGTGCTCCAGTATTATTTGTAAAGAAGAAAGATGGCTCTATGCGGATGTGTATAGACTATCGGCAGTTGAACAAGGCCACTATCAAAAACAAATATTCGCTGCCAAGAATTGATGACTTATTTGATCAGCTTCAGGGTGCCAAGGTATTTTCGAAGATCGATTTGAGCTCTGGTTACCATCAGTTGAAGATTAGGGCCTCTGATGTCCCTAAAATAGCTTTTCGAACTCGGTATGGGCATTACGAATTCCCAGTGATGTCATTTGGGTTGACAAATGCCCCAACAACATTTATGGATTTGATGAATAGGGTGTTCAAGCCTTATTTGGACTCTTTTGTGGTTGTATTCATTGATGATATCTTAATTTACTCCAGCAGTCGAGAGGAGCTTGAGCAGCATCTTCGAAGTGTGCTTCACACTTTGAAGAATAATCAGTTATATGCCAAGTTTCAAAATGTGAGTTTTGGTTAGACTCAGTTGCCTTTTTGGGGCATGTGGTATCGGCAGAAGGCATAAAGGTGGATATTAAGAAGGTTGAAGTTGTTCAGAATTGGCCTAGACCTACTTCAGTTACAAAGATCCGGAGTTTCTTGGGTTTAGCAGGTTAATTTCGTCGGTTCGTGGAAGGGTTTTCATCTATAGCAAGCCCATTGACCAGATTGACCCATAAAGGTGTCCCATTCAGATGGTCTGACGAGTGTGAGATGAGCCTTCAGAAGCTCAAGACCGCTTTGACTATAACGCCAGTGTTGGTATTACCCACAGGTTCATGATCGTATACGGTATATTGTGACGCATCTCACATTGGGCTTGGTGTAGTATTAATGCAAGATGGCAAGGTAATTGCATATGTGTCGCGACAGTTGAAAGTTCACGAGAAGAATTATCTTGTTCATGACTTAGAATTGGTAGCCATTGTTCATGCGTTAAAGATTTGGAGGCATTACCTCTACGGTGTCTCGTGTGAGGTATTTACTGATCATCGTAGCCTTCAGTATCTGTTCAAATAAAAAGATCTTAATTTGAGGCAGAGAAGATGGTTGGAGTTGTTGAAAGACTATGATATCACCATTTTGTATCACCCCGGAAAGGCCAATGTAGTGGACGATGCTTTGAGTAGAAAGGCTGTGAGCATGGGTAGTCTTGCCTATATTCCGGTTGGTGAGAGGCCATTAGCTACAGATGTTCAGACTTTGGCTAATCAGTTTGTGAGGTTAGATATTTCAGAACCCAGTTGGGTTCTAGCTTGCACAGTCGCTCGGTCTTCTTTATATGAGCGCATCAGAGAGAGAGACAGTATGATGATCCTCATTTACTTGTCCTTAAGGACACGGTGCGGCACGGTGATGCCACACAGTTTGTTGTGGGGGAAGATGGGGTGCTACGAATGCAGGGTCGTATTTGTGTGCCTAATGTGGATGAGCTTCGTGAATTAATTCTTGAAGAAGCAAACAGTTCCAGGAATTCTATTCATCCAGGCACTGCCAAAATATATCAAGTTTTGCGGCAATATTATTGGTGGAGGAGAATGAAAAAGGATATAGTTGCACATGTAGCTCAGTGTCTGAGTTGTCAGCAAGTTAAGTACGAGCATTAGAGACCTAGTGGTTTGCTTCATAAGTTAGAAATTCCTGAGTGGAAGTGGGAGCGTATCACTATTGATTTTGTTGTTGGGCTCCCACGGTCTCAGAAAATTTGACGCAGTTTGGGTCATTGTGGACAGGTTGACCAAGTCAGCACATTTCATTCTAGTGGCAGTTACTTATTCTTCAGAGAGGTTAGCTGAAATTTACATTCGTGAGATTGTCCGCCTACACGGTGTGCCCGTGTCTATTATTTTAGATCGAGGTATGCAGTTTACCTCACATTTTTTGAGGGCTGTACAGCGTGAGTTAGGCACGTGGGTGGAGTTGAGTACAACATTTCATCCACAGACATACGGACAGTCAGAGCACACTATTCAGATATTGGAAGATATGCTTCGCGCTTGTGTTATAGACTTTGGAGGTTCTTGGGATCATTTCTTGCCACTTGCGGAGTTTGCTTATAATAATAGCTACCAGTCGAGCATTCAGATGGCTCCATATGAGGCATTATACGAAAGGCGATGCCGATCGCCAGTTGGTTGGTTTGAACCGGGAGAGGCTCGGTTGTTGGGTACCGATTTGGTACAGGATGCCTTGGATAAGGTTAAGATTATTCAGGATCGACTTCGCACAGCTCAGTCTAGGCAAAAGAGCTATGCCGACCGTAAAGTTCGTGATATTGCATTCATGGTTGGAGAAAGAATATTGCTCCGGGTTTCACCTATGAAAGGTGTAATGAGGTTCGGAAAGAAGGGAAAGTTGAGCTCTAGGTATATCGGACCCCTTGAAATTCTTGAAAGGGTGGGTGAAGTAGCCTACAAGCTTGCATTACCACCTAGTTTATCAGCGGTTCATCCGGTGTTCCATGTGTCTATGCTCCGAAAATATCATGGTGATCTGTCCCATGTGTTAGATTTCAGCTCAGTCCAATTGGACAAAGATTTGAATTACGAGGAGGAGCCGGTGGCTATTCTAGCCCGGTAGGTTCGAAAATTGAGGTCAAAGAGTTATCCTTCAGTTCGGGTGCTATAGAGAGGTCAGCCGGTAGGGGCATCTACCTGGGAGTCCGAGTCGGACATGCGGAGTAAATATCCACACTTATTCACCAGCTCAGGTACTTTTTTTTCTAACTCCGTTCAAGGACGAACGTTTGTTTTAGAGTTGGAGAATGTGATGACCCAAAATGTCATCTTTAAATTTAATAAGTAATTCTATGTTCTAAGACCTCGAAAAGCACCATTTATTATTTCTCGACTTGCGTGCGCAGTCCGTAACATTTTTCGAAAAGTTTTCATGTGAAAAATGGATTAAAATGTGAAATAGAGCTTTAAAACTCAACTGAGTTGACTTTGGTCAACATTTTTAGCAAACGGACCCGGATCAGTGTTTTGATAGTTCCGATAGCTCCGTATCGTGATTTGGGATTTGGGCATATGCCCAGAATTTAATTTGGAGGTCCCTAGCTCAAGTTATGGTCAAAATGACTTGCAGTTGAACAAAATGACTTCTCGACGAGATTTTTGATTCATTTCCCAAATCTTCAAAACCTAAAACCACAAGAGACGATTTTGGGCGATTTTCAGGGGAAAATATTGGGGTAAGTGTTCCTTATCCTATATTGATTATATTTCATGATTTCATACTCATTTATATCATGAATTCGTGAATTTATGGAAGAAAAATCAGATTTTTATAAAATCTTCCAAAAATAAAAATTTAAGATTTGAAGGTCCATTTGATATCGGAATTGGATAATTTTTGTATGGTTGGACTCGTCTCGGAATGGGTGTTTGAATTTCATAAGTTTTTCCGAGATTTGAGACGTGGGTCCCACTGCCAAATATTTTAATGAATTTCGGATTTTTATCCGAAAAATTTGTAAATTCATAGGGAATTAATTCCTATAATTAGTATTGAATATATCGAATTGTTTGTGAATAGATTTGAAGCTTTCGGAGGCAAATTTAAAAGGAAAAGTTGTGGTTGAATAATTGATTGGAATTTTCAAAGCGAGTTAAGTGTCGTGGTTAACCTTAACTTGAGGGAATAGAACCCTTAAATTATTTGTTATGTGAACTGCATGTGAACGACGTATAGGCGAGGTGATGAGTGTTTATACGTTGTCAAATTAATTGTTTGACTGCTTACTTAAAAAATTATAAATTATTTTAAATAATAAATTAATCATTATAATAATTATTTCTCTCCTATTCTTTGTTAAATATTAAATCTTGAATTCCTGCATAAATTTTTACATGCTATTTGAATTATGTGTTTTAATTGTTATTTGACATTTAGCATATTAAATATTAAACTGCCTACTTTCTCTCTGATTTCTATAATAATTTGCTATTTGTCATTGTTTGTTTTATAATTAAATCATAATTATTGTATGCTTGTTGCCTTATAATTTTATATTAATTATTGCATTTATTGGGGAAATTCTTCTATGAGAATTGATAAATAATTATGTTGGAGGATCGGGTTGCACGCCGCAACAGACTTATGAAAAGTCCATATTGGAGGATTGGGTTGCACGCCGCAACAGACTTATGAAAAGTCTATTTTGGAGGATCGAGTTGCACGCCGCAACAGACTTATGAAAAGTTTATATTAGAGAATCGGGTTGCACGCCGCAACAGACTTACTAAAAAGTCAACAAACATATATAAATTTTTGGGGATCAGGTTGCAAGCCGCAACAGATTTGAATATAGGAATATATTGTGAGAGCGGGTTGCACGCTGCAACAGAATTGAATGTGAATATGTTGTGAGAGCGGGTTGCACGCTGCAACAGAATTGATGGTAATGATGTAACGACCCAACCGGTCGTTTCGACTTTTAAAAACTCGTTCCCAAAAATAAAACTCCCCGAACATGCTTTTAATGATTTATGACTTGCGGGGATGGTTGGTTCAGGATTTGGAAGTGTTTGGGTTGAAACCGGAACACTTGGTTCCTTAAGTTGGCCTTAAAGTGTTAAGTTTGACTTCGGTCAACATTTTGAGAAAACGATCCCGGAATAGAATTTTGACGATTCCAACAGCTCTGTATGGTATTTTGGACTTGGGAGTGTGTTCAGAATTTTATTTAGAAGTCCGTAGTTAAATTAGGCTTGAAATGTCTAAAATAGGATTTTAAGTTTGGAAGTTTGACCGGGGAGTTGACTTTTTAATATCGGAGTCGGAATCCAGTTCTGAAAATTTTTATAGCTTCGTTATGTCATTTATGACTTGTGTGCAAAATTTGAGGTCAATCGGACTTCAATTGATAGGTTTCGGTACATAATGTAGAAATTGAAAATCTTAAGTTTCATTAAGCTTGAATTGGGGGATAATTCGTGGTTTTAGCGTTGTTTGGTGTGATTTAAGGGTTAAACTAAGTTCGTATGATATTTTAGGACTTGTTGGTATAATTGGTTGAGGTCCCAAGGGGCTCGGGTGAGTTTCGAACGACTTACAGATCACTTTTGGCCTTTGGAACACTGCTGATAACTGCTGGTATTTTCTTCTGGTATCCTTATACGCAATCGCGTAAGTTGATCTGCGATCACGTAGATTAATTTGGACAGAGGGGGATTTGTTCTACGCGATCGCGTGAATGGGGTTACGATCGCGTAGGCTTAATTTGGGCAGATGGGAATTTGTTCACTGCGATCGCGTAGGATTGGCCAGTGTGTGTATCGCGATCACGTGTCGTTGTATGAGGTCGCGTAGAGTCAGAACCTGGTGCATCGCGATTGCGTGGGACTTGATGCAATCGTGTAGGGTTAATGTTTGGGCAGAGAAATTTGTGCTACGCGATCGCATGAGGAAGTTCGCGATCGCGTAGAAGAAATCACTAGGCAAAGAGTTTAAGTTCTGAAATGGGACTTCGTCCCATTTTCCATTTTTAACGATTTGGAGCTCGGATTTAGTCGATTTTTGGGAGATTTTCAGAGAAAACAACGGGATAAGTGTTCTTAACTTAATATTGGTTAAATTACCTGAATCCATCCCTATTTTTATCATTTTATTGGTGAATTGAGTTGGAAAAGCTTGAAAAATACTCTTGGATAGATTTGAGGATTTGAGAGCCGAATAGTTATCGGAATTTAGTGATTTCAGTATAGGTAGACTCGTGGTTGAGTAGGTGTTCATATTTCGTAACTTTCGCCGGATTTCCAAGACGTGGGTCCCACGGATGAATCTTTAATTAATTTCAGAATTTTTATTGAAAATGTAGTATTTTCTTATAGAATTGATTTCTATTATTTTTAGTGATTGTATCGAATTATTTTTGGCTAGATTCGAGCTAGACAGAGTTGGATAATCATGGAAAAGGCCTTCTAGTAGATTAAATTGGAGCAAGACGAGGTAAGTCTCTTGTCCAATCTTGTGAGGGGGAAATTACCTCATAGGTGATTAAAATTAAATAATTATTGCTAATTGTGGGGGCTACGTACGCACGAAGTGACGAGAGTCCGTGCGTAGCTACTATTAATGCTAAAGTCCGGTTAGTTTAGGACTCAAAGCATGAATTACTTGTGTAAATTGTATTCCTTGATTAATTAAATATTAATTGATATATATGAATATATTGTGAATTGTTAGATAAAGATATTAAAGGATGGAAGTCTCATATGCTTGATTTTCTGTTTAAATCAATTAATTGTTAAAAGAAATTGTTCTCCTCCAGAATTTATCTCATAATAAATATACTCTCCTTCCGGAGGTACATAAGAAAATGTCCTCCTTTCTTGTGGAGCGGGCCGAACGCCTCGGCAGGATAGATGCATCTATGAATCGCGCCGCACGTCCCTCGACAATGTACATGACACTCTGGATCGGGCCATACGTCCTCGGCAGAAATCGTGCTTAATAATAATAATTACACGATACTTTAATAATTTATTTTAACTTGCGAAGCTAATTGATAAATTGAAAAATTCTTGGAATTTAATGAATTATTATCCTTGCTTGTTAAGGAATTAATTTTTATTCCTGTAAATGAGATTTAAATGATAAATTAAAAATTTATTGAAATTGAATTGCAGCTTGTAAAGCTATTTGATAAATGGGAGGTTTTATTGAAATTGCATGATTTAAATAAATAAATTGGAAAATTATTGCATTTAAAGGATTTTTATTATTTCTGCTAATTGAATAAAATTATTGTTAACTCTATGAACCATGCTGATTTGAATAATTACAATTTATTTCAATTATTATTATTGACCCATAGTGAGTGTCAAAGTCTGCTATCTCGTCTCTACCACTTCGAGATTAGGCTTGATACTTACTGGGTACACGTTATTTTTGTACTCATACTGCGTTTGCTGCACATTTTATTGTGGAGGTACATATATGTATAGCGGCCTTGTGGGCGCAGATGTATGGTTAATAATTGTGGGGACATAGGTGAGCTGCATTCTATATTACGATCCGCAACTATCAGAGTCTCCTTCAGAGTTATTATATTTTTCTGTCTAATTTATATTCTGGACAGATGCTCTATTTTATTTTTAATTCCCTAGTAAATGCTCATGCACTTGTGACACCGGGTTTTGGGAATAGTTGTGAATTGTTTAGAAATTTAGTTGCAAAAATATTTATCATTTACTCTATGAGTTTTATCTCTACAATTTTATTAAAGACATTTTTATTTCAAAAATACTAAAATGGGTAATTAAGTTAATTGATTATGGTTGGATTGCCTGACAGTGGTGTCCGGCACCATCACGGCATTTTTGGATTTTGGGTCGTGACAATATGGTATCAGAGCACTAGGTTCACTTAGGTCTCACGAGTCATGAGCGAGTCTAGTAGAGTCTTGCGGATCGGTACGGAGACGTCTGTGCTTATCTTCGAGAGGCTACAGGGCTGTTAGGAATACTTCCCTTCTTGATTCCTCATCGTGCGATTCGATTCCTTTGAGGCTTATGCCTACTTTTCCTTCATATTCAATCTTATACAACGTGAAGTGCTTGATATACATTGAGGAACGAGAAAATTTTTAATGGTACTACAGATGTAGTGCAGGATGCTTCTCCCTATGTAATTAAGTGGGCTATTGTCGTCGCCTTACGGAAGGACGCTCTGTCATTTCAAATTAAGTATCAGTACTACCTAAGGTTTTGAGATTTGGCATTGATTATTATGACGATTCGTGCGTTGTTATCGCACAGTGTTTATGAAATGGTAAAATGCCCGTCTATGTGTCAGGGCAGTAAATGACTTGAAAGAAGGTTTTTCTCAGTACATGATTCAGAGGTTCCATGTTTTAATTCCAGCAGAGAAAAGGCAATCGAACTATGAATGTTCGGGTTTGGGGTTGATGGAGTAACGAAACTTGATATTTTCGAGTGTGGTAGAATTCTCAATTTTGATGTGGTGTCATCGCCTTGTAAAATGCGTTAGGGTTTGTAGTGTTATAGTTTTCTTCAACTCGCCTTCACGACGGGGTGTTAGGAATTGGTATAAGGGAAGTAGTCGTTAGAGATCGCGGTGTGCAGTGATTCAAGATCGAAGCAGCATTTCTAGTATTGATGTCTTGAGAAGGATGGTCTTCAGAAAGGTTTAAAGTTGGTAATGAGCTATTGGTTCAAGAGCTACAGAGACGGTTTTTGAGTTAAGGCAACAACTGGAAAGCGAAGGATGAGGAAGGACATGGGGAAGGTGCCTTGCAGTGGTTAGGTTCCAAAAAAGCCAAGTGTAAGAAAACAGAAGTCGAGTAGTTGCTTAAAAGAGAAAGGTTTGACCAAAGTGGGAGAGTTGCAAGGTAGCATAGGGGTTACATGGTAGGATGATTACACGTCTTGAGGAACGTTTGGAGTGATTTGGGATGTAGAATGGACAATGACTAGGTTTACGGAATTAAGTTGTAATATTAGCTGCTATACTAAGGAAGATTGGATACAATAGGAGGGAGTTGCTTGATATGAAGAAGGATACAACATGACTTTGGATTGGAAGGTATTGTCGCACCTCTAGTTGACGTCCATGAGGAGTGGACGGACTGGTGCAGCTGGTGAATGAGCTCGGACTCAGGACGATCTACTGATTTTGTAGTAATTGCACCCAATGCAGTGACGTTCGAATATGTCAGCATGTAATTTCCACGGGTGGGTTATCTCCTAGGAGCAGGTTAGCGGTTGCGTGGTATTGACGAAGCTTCCAGTAAGAAATTTAATATGTAAATATGGCTAATGGTTCGGAGTATTTATTAAAGGTTAATAGAAGGATTTCGAGAAAATTTGGCGAGTTGCGTGTGCAGGATCATGTCAACAATGAATAAAGAATCTCAGTAGATTCCAACAATTTTGTAATTGTAGCTTCAAACTAAGTGGGAGAGCCCCACCGTCTATGATTGGATTGTGTAGTGTCAACTTGTGCGGTTTCTGGTTATCGGTGTATTGGTGGGTCATTGCAACTAAGGAAAGAAAACATCAGTGGTAAATTGAGCAAAGTATTTGGGGAATGTGTGCCATATTTGGCCTTATTAATTCATATTCAGGTTTTTGGAAGACTCGGAGTTTATGCTTCGTGTAGATGTAATGCACAGGAAAGTGAAATAGTCGAATGTTTCCTTGATAAAGTGTCCATGTGCTAGCAGGGCCTTGGAATTGATCATATTTGGGAACAAGTCAGAGCAAGTGACTCTCAATAACGGTCCTAGTGGATTCAAAATTTAAAGTGTAGTGTCTAAGGATCTCGAGTCTGTAGTATGGTTGAGTATCGAGCTTTTGCAGCAGATTATGAAATGGGGCTCGGAGTACTCTGCGTTATCTTCAGGTTGTGGTGTAGCAATAGAGAAATGGAAGAAAATAACTTTAGATTCATAATAGAAGTATCAGAATGGGTATACCAATTGAAGATGTGAAAGTGCGCACAAGAAGAGATATGAGATAATTAGTGAGTTTTGAAATAGCGTGGTCTCGTGAAATAAGGTCACTCGGGATGAGTACGGATTTGAGTTCGTGATGTAATGAATGGAGCTATTATTATTTCTACGGCAAGTTGAGAATAAATTGAGAAAAGACGGATCGGCTAACAATGGTTGAATCGGCACGATGGTGGCAATGATCAGTTCCTTCAGCGCATTGAATTATGCATGTGATTTGTGGCGGTACATGCGAGGCTTGACGGTCGCCGTAATTGATTTTATTTGGAGGAATTCAAGTATTATGACATGTTATGTGTAGAGGGATCCCAGAAGAGTTATGGTGGTTTAGACCACTACTTGAGGCCGGTATTTTCTACTGATATGGGAATTCAATCACGTATTGCAATGGTTCTCTTGAAATGAGTTAAGAAGATGGTTTCTATATGATGAAGTGTTTACCCTATTAGTGGTTCGGGAGTTATGATGGAATTCTTGTACTCCTGCGCATTCGCGTGGGTAAGTGCACTAAGTAGCATGGGATTCGAAAGTTGAGGATTTAAGATTTCGGTTCGGTGTTGACAAGGATATCATGAGCTCGGATGAGCAGGAAAGGGATTTAGATGTTTAAAGTAAGATGGTATTATTTTTGGCATCATCTAAGGTCGATGCCAGGTGTAAGAGACCTTGTGTATTGATTTGTGGATTCTTGATATGCTTTATAGCATTAGTGTAACCGGTAGCATGGATGTGCAGACTTGTTACCTGGTGCGAAAGGTCGTGGGAGCATGTCTCACGGAAAGATTGTGTAAGAGTGACATGTAGTCACTTGATTGAGTGAAGATTGAAACCAAGTATAAAGATTGTGGTAATATCGCTGATTCGAGAATTTATGCCTGGAAGGCACTTGGTTCATTTGGTTGTTGACTATGGAAGTATTGTTCCGGTTATGATGGCTATTCTTGTATGTTATGGAAAAAAGGGTTATTATGGATACTTGAAAGGTTATTATCCTAGTACGATGCGATCAGAATCGGTTTGAGGTTTATGGATGGATTTGAATATTCATATGGGCTTTATATCAGGCCGGATGTGTTCATTTCAGCATAACCACTCCCTATGGAGGAGTATTCAGATGTTGGATATAGTTTCGTCGTCGGTTATTTCATGTAATACTATATTGTGCCATGTGATTTATGAAACGGCTTGATAAAATTCTTATGTGTTGAGGTTTCGCGTAGCGATGGTGTTATGTGAGCAGGATGACTCTTTAGATTCAGATCATATGTCGCACCTTAGTTGTGCTTGAGTTTTGTAGCGTATGGTGCTGTCAGTCCTTCCAAGGATGGTATTATGCACTTAGCGTGCTTGTGTCTGATGTTCGGATATTTTGTAAGTAATGAGCATTCTAGCTCGGTAAGTATTTTTTTATATAGATTCTTTTGTGTGGATCGGGTTGCACGCCGCAACAGTGTGATGTTGAGTACAGTTCCCTATATTCTATTTTATGTGTTTTTGTGTCCCATTTTTCTGAGGAAGGTTCATGACACCTTTTCAGTTGTTTAATAGTCACGTTGGTTGAGTAATCCTTTCCATAGTCTGTTTTCCTTATGTATCGCAATCGTGTCCGTAGCTTATTAGCTCATTGTGGCGTCATATGAGACTTTTTGTCATGTCTGAGGTGGCTTATTGCCTGAGCAGCTTATACTAAGTAAGACGAGGTTATTGGATCCGGGATCAATATGATCAGATTATATGAAGTATAATAAAGAGCAAATACCATTATTTGGTCCATAATGAGGCAATGGTTCTTGCCAGAAGGAGAAACTCAATAATTAGTTGACTCAGCAGATGGTTATGAATTTCTACACACTTCTTCCATCGTGGAAGCAGTTCAAGAGTTGGAACAGGACTTATATGTATCATGAGGTGTGTTGTGAACATCAGATTCGTGGAATTTTGGGCTATTGTTATCAGAGAATGTTATTATAGTCATGTGAATGATGCGGAGCATGGTCTAAATTCAACAAAGGTATGCAATCCTGTATTGGTGCATCGTGTAGTGATTGATACGACATTCATAGGTTGGAAACAAGCATGGTGGAGAATTCTGGATATTAGAATTGGGCTCTAAGGCTTATTTGCCTAAATAAAGGGGAGGATTTTCAGATTGGCTCGAGTTAATGTGCTCAACTGGGTGTGGTAGCACGGGTAGGTGCACGAGGTGTTAAACAGTAATTTTGGATAACTCCGGAACACTCCTTAGCACGTTCGAGGACGAACGTATATTTAAGTGGGAGAGAATGTAACGACCCAACCGGTTGTTTCGACTTTTAAAAACCTGTTCCCTAAAATAAAACTCCCTGAACATGCTTTTAATGATTTATGATTTGCGGGGATGATTGGTTCGGGATTTGGAAGTGTTTGGGTTGAAACCGGAACACTTGGTTCCTTAAGTTGGCCTTAAAGTGTTAAGTTTGACTTCGGTCAACATTTTGAGAAAACAACCTCGGAATAGAATTTTGACGATTCCAACAGCTCCGTATGATGATTTTGGACTTAGGAGCGTGTTCGGAATTTTATTTGAAAGTCCGTAGTTAAATTAGGCTTGAAATGGCTAAAATAGGAATTTAAGTTTGGAAGTTTGACCGGGGAGTTGACTTTTTGATATCGGTGTCGGAATCCAGTTCTGAAAATTTTCATAGTTTCGTTATGTCATTTATGACTTGTGTGCAAAATTTGAGGTCAATCGGACTTGAATTGATAGGTTTCGGTACATAATGTAGAAGTTGAAAATCTTAAGTTTCATTAAGCTTGAATTGGGAGATAATTTGTGATTTTAGCATTGTTTGGTGTGATTTAAGGGTTCAACTAAGTTCGTATAATATTTTAGAACTTATTGGTAAAATTGGTTGAAGTCCCTAGGGGCTCGGGTGAGTTTCGGACAGCTAACAGATCACTTTTGGCCTTTAGAATACTGCTGATAACTGCTGGTATTTTCTTCTGGTATCCTTATACGCGATTGCGTAAGTTGGTCTGCGATCGCATAGAGTAATTAGGACAGAGGTGGATTTGTTCTACGCGATTGCGTGAATGGGGTTGCGATCGCGTAGGCTTAATTTGGGCAGCTGTGAATTTGTTCACTATGATCGCGTGGACACGTCCGCGATCGCGTAGGATTAGCCAGTGTGTGTATCGCGATCGCATGTCATTGTATGCGATCACGTAGAGTCAGAACCTGGTGCATCGCGATTGCGGTGGACTTGATGCGATCGCGTAGGGTTAATGTTTGGGCAGAGAAATTTGTACTACGCGATCGCGTGAGGAAGTTCGCGATCGCGTAGAAGAAATCACTGGGCAGAGAGTTTAAGTTCTGAAAATGGGACTTCCATTTTTAACGATTTGGAGCTCAGATATAGGCGATTTTTTGGAGATTTTCAGAGAAAACAATGGGGTAAGTGTTTTTAACTCAATATTGGTTAAATTACCTGAATCCATCCCTGTTTTTATCATTTAATTGGTGAATTGAGTTGGAAAAGTTTGAAAAACCCTCTTGGATAGATTTGAGGATTTGAGGGTCGAATTGTTATCGGAATTTAGTGATTTTGGTATGGGTAGACTCGTGGTTGAGTGGGTGTCCATATTTCGTAACTTTTGCCGGATTTCCGAGACGTGAGTCCCACGGACGAATCTTTAATTAATTTTGAAATTTTTATTGAAAATGTAGTATTTTCTTATAGAATTGATTCCTATTATTTTTAGTGATTGTATCGAATTATTTTTGGCTAGATTCGAGCTAGACAGAGTTGGATAATCGTGAAAAAGACCTTCTAGTAGATTAAATTGGAGCAAGACGAGGTAAGTCTCTTGTCCAATCTTGTGAGGGGGAAATTACCTCATAGGTGATTAAAATTAAATAATTATTGCTAATTGTGGGGGCTACGTACGCACGAAGTGACGAGAGTCCGTGCGTAGCTACTATTAATACTAAAGTCCGGGAAGTTTAGGACTCAAAGCATGAATTACTTGTGTAAACTGTATTCCTTGATTAATTAAATATTAATTGATATATATGAATATATTGTGAATTGTTAGATAAAGATATTAAAGGATGAAAATCTCATATGCTTGATTTTCTGTTTAAATCAATTAATTGTTAAAAGAAATTGTTCTCCTCCCAAATTTATCTCATAATAAATATACTCTCCTTCCGGAGGTACATAAGAAAATGTCCTCCTTTCTTATGGAGCGGGCCCAACGCCTCGGCAGGATAGATGCATCTATGGATCACGCCGCACGTTCCTCGACAGTGTACGTGACACTCTGGATCTGGCCGTACGTCCTCGGCAAAAATCGTGCTTAATAATAATAATTACACGATACTTTAATAATTTATTTCAGCTTGCGAAGCTAATTGATAAATTAAAAAATCCTTAAAATTTAATGAATTATTATCCTTGCTTGTTAAGGAATTAATTGTTATTCCTGTAAATGAGATTTAAATGATAAATTAAAAATTTATTAAAATTGAATTGCAGCTTGTAAAGCTATTTGATAAATGGGAAGTTTTATTGAAATTGCATGATTTAAATAAATAAATTGGAAAATTATTGCATTTGAAATTTTTTTTTTATTTTTGCTAATTGAATAAAATTATTGTTAACTCTGTGAACCATGCTGATTTGGATAATTATAATTTATTTTAATTATTATTGACCCATAGTGAGTGTCAAAGTCGGTTATCTCGTCTCTACCACTTCGAGATTATGCTTGATACTTACTGGGTACACGTTATTTTTGTACTCATACTGCACTTGCTGCATATTTTATTGTGCAGGTACATATATGTATAGTGGCTTTGTGGGTGCAGAGGTGTGGTTAATAATTGTGGGGACATAGGTGAGCTGGATTCTATATTACGATCCGCAGCTATCAGAGTCTCCTTCAGAGTTATTAAATTTTCCTGTCTAATTTGTATTCTGGACAGATGTTGTATTTTATTTTTAATTTCCTAGTAAATGCTCATGCACTTGTGACACCAGATTTTGAGAATAGTTGTGAATTGTTTAGAAATTTAACTGCAAAAATATTTATCAGTTACTCTATGAGTTTTATCTCTACAAATGACAATTGGTTATGACTGCTGAGTTGGCTTCAATTATTATAAATGAATTACCTCATTTATTTCTATTATTGTTGTTGCTACTAATATTGCGTACATGTTAATGTAAGGACCCGTTTTAGCCTCGTCACTACTTCGTCGAAGTTAGGCTCAGCACTTACCAGTACATGGGGTCGGTTGTACTGATACTACACTCTGCACTTCTTGTGTAGATTTCGGAGTTGGTCCTAGCAGCGCACCATAGACTTGCTCGAATTTCAGCTACCAGAGGAGACTTGAGGTATAACTGCATGGCGTCCGCAGTTCTGAAGTCCCCGTCTATTTTACTTTAGCTGTATGTTAATTTCTAGACAACTTTATTTTATTTAGACCTTTATTTATATTATTCTAGATGCTTTTGCACTTGTGACACCAATTCTGGGATGGTATTTAGACACCGTTATTTTTACGGATTATTTCACGATATTTCAAACTTTACTTCCGCTTTTGGTTCCTTGATTATTAATAATGTAAAGATTGTTTAAAAATTGGTTAATATTATTCTAACGTTGGCTTGTCTAGCAAGTGAAATGTTAGGCGCCATCACGGTCCGAAGGTGGGAATTTCGGGTCATAACATTGACCCATCTATTTCACTTTATATGTTATTTTTCCTCTTTTTTATAGTGTTGATTCTCATATTAATGTCTTAATAACGTTATTTTATGTGTTATATATGTTTTTGTGCAATGGGTACTGTATATCCACCTTCCTAATAAGGGGATGAAGTGTTGTATAAACCGATGGCCTCATGGTATTTCTATGAACAATGACTTTGTTTGTTTGATTATTTACCTTGATAAAAGATCAAAATGTTTGTTGAAAAAATAAGTTTTTTTTTATATATTTATTTTGTGGATTAAATCATCTCTATAACAAGATCCAAGCTCTTGATAGCATGGAAAGTAAGATCATGATATTTAAAAAGTCACACTTATTGGCTACATGTTAACCCCTTCAATTGTTGTCCAATTAACTGAATTTTATGTATATGTAATCAGTGTTTAAAAAGCTTTTCTGGGACTCGGCTCGGG
This sequence comes from Nicotiana tabacum, assembly GCF_000715075.1. Classification (NCBI taxonomy): domain Eukaryota; kingdom Viridiplantae; phylum Streptophyta; class Magnoliopsida; order Solanales; family Solanaceae; genus Nicotiana; species Nicotiana tabacum. The sequence goes on along the minus strand of NC_134092.1, from coordinate 7,370,603 downwards.
GCGGGGCACTATCAAAACGCCTTGAGGTTCATGTGTGGGGCTTATGCCCCTAAGCGCCCGACTGTGCGCCCTAAACACGCCTAACACTCAATGCTCAAGACTCGCCCAAAAGTTCCTATGAAAATCATGTGTTGAATTCACTAATTAGCACTGTTGACTCTCAAACTACTTTAATAAATGAATGATTAAAGTTTTATTTTATCTATAGGAATATGAAAATTGTGAATAACTCAAATAATGAACCATAGTATTGCACATTTACTCATTGAGAACATCGTGAAGGTAAATATCATTTGAATATTTCTTTTGAAAAAGATAACCAACATTTATATCTTTACTAGATAGATCTTCATGTCTTAATTCTATGTCTCTCAAAATTATCATACATTTATTATTTTACTATTTAAATAATTTATATTACTCATGAAGAAGTAATATTTTAAATTACAGTGTTGATAAAATATATTGAATATTTACTTTTAAGAAAGTAAAATATACAATATGAAAATATTTTATAAGAAATTATGATTTTTAACTGTTTGAAAATTAAGACGTTATAGTTAATTTACATTTTATAGTAATTTCAATAGTATTGCATATTTGTACTTGTAAAACATGCTAGATATTTTATTTTATATAAGTTACTTTAGTTCTTTTTAATTTTTTGAACTTTTAATGTATCTTTAATATTTTTTTGTGTTATAATGCTATATTATTAATTCATAAATTTAAAAAATTAAAGATCTGTAAGGCTTACTGTCACGACTCAAAATTCCACCACCAGCGTCGTGATGGCACCTAGTCTCTAAGACTAGGTAAACCGATTTCCATTACATTTCGAAGCCATTTTGTTTTTAATAAACGAAACCAACAACGAAAATAATTATAACAACCTCCCAAGACTGGTAGTACTGAGTCACGAACTCTAACATAATACATGAAATAATTTCAATGATCGAATACTCAATACTGTTTGATTAAAAATTAACAGTACAATAAAATGAATAGACTCCAAGGGACTGCGACGACCAAGCAGCTCTACCTTGAATCTTTGCGATCACACTTTAACTCTATCCAGGTCTGATACCTCCAATACCTGGCTCTGCACAAAAATGTGCAGAAGTATAGTATGAGTACACCACGGTCGGTACCCAGCAAGTATCAAGACTAACCTCAGTGGAGTAGAGACGAGGTATAGTCAAGACACTCACTAGTCAAACAACCTGTACAATATAGCAGTATACAAAGTACTGAAAAACAACTAGCAATGATAACAACAAACTCAACCAGTGATATAACAACAAGGCTATAAGAACATCATAATTATTACTCAGGCGAATAAGGAACACAAGTACAATCAACAAGTCAAGTCCTTCAAATATAAATCCTTCACATATTATTCTTTAAGATAAATATCTTTCGAATATACTTCTTTTGAATAATTATCTTTCAAATATAATTCTTTTCAATAAATATATTTTCAAGTAAAAGTCACCATGTGACACCTCATTTCACAATCATAAAAATTACGGGTCTCAGCCCACTTTCATATTTTTCACGGCACCTCGTGCCCATATTTCTATCACCATCACACCGACAACTCACGTGTCAATAATAAAATCATCATATTTTTTTCCGGTACCTCATGCCTATATTATTTTCATAACTGCACGGACAACTCACGTACCAAAATATCAATGTATATAAGATCCGCATTATCAATTTATTTTCAATAAAGTAAGGTTAAAAATCTTTAAATCAAGTAAGAAATCAACAAAAAGATAAGTTTATTTTAGAAATCGTTTGATTGAGAAAAAATAACATTTCCATTAAAATAAAGCATCAGCTAAACTATTGATTTGGATATAGAATTTATTAAATTAAACATACTAGAAATTTTTCTTTTATTTAAAATAACTCAATCATCAAAAACAAGTATAACCGAAAAATACAAATCCTCAAAGTCTTGTACGAAAAAGTCAAGGTCAATACAATACACCAAGAAATATAAAACAGTTAATATTAAGTCAAATAATACATCACGAAAAATACAAAAATTTATAAATTACGGGAAAAAAACAAAATAACCAAGGGCAAGTGCAAACATAGTCCTGAAGAAATTGCTCAACAGGGGATCTCCCGAGGTACCGCCTCGTAGTCCCAAAATAAATATGTAACAATAACAATGCCCCCAGGCCATCACAAATCAATCCCCGACATAGCCTCCCTTGTCTCGCCACGTGTGCAATAGTAAAGTAAATGCCCGCCTTGTCTCACCACACGTGCATAATAATGTTCTCACCTTGTCTCGCCACATGCGCAAACTCACATATATATAAATAGCCCGCCTTGTCACGCCGCATGTGCATAAATCAATAGTAATAATAGCACGGCAGAAACCTCGTGCAAACACCCAAACATAACTCCCACAATATAATGTGCTAATATTACATCTCATAAATTGTACCTCAAGTGCTCAAATATTATAGCATAGCATAGATTGCACATCAAATGCTCAATTATTACAACTTATCACAGATTTTACATCAAGTGCTCAAATATTACAACTTATTATAAATTGCACATCAAGTGCTCAATTATTACAAATTATCACAAATTGCACATCAAGTGCTTAAATATTATAACTTATCACAGTTTGCACATCAAGTGCTCAAATATCACAACTTGCCACAAAAATCAACACTACCTTATTTTTCACAATAAGGAGTCTATGGCTCGACCATAATGTGCACAAAAATCTTAACAAAATATCCGAAAGTGAACAACTCAACAAAATAATATTTCACATAAAAATTAAGGTGACAATCACACCAAATCATCATGTAAAAATAATTTCAGTAAATAAGGATGTAGCCATGACAAATAGAGGATTTAATAAGTGTCAATAATTTCCAATTTAATACATAAGGGCGTCAAAGGATTTTTAATCAACGAAATTCACATATATAAACCAAGTACGTACTCGTCACCTCGCATACATGGTTTTCAATTACACAATTTGCACATAAGACTCAATGCCTAAGGGGGAATTCCCCCACTCGAGGTTAAGCAAGACACTTACCTTTTTTTTTGAAGTTAGGCCGATATTCCAAAATCGCCTTCTTGCTTGAATTGACCTCCGGACGGCTCCAATATTTCTTGAGCCTTCCTTACATTACTACGAGGTTTCGAAAATTCTAGCAACTTCAATCTATTTAGAAGCATAACAAAAGTGAACCATAATTAGGAAGATTTTCATGGTTTCAGCTTATTTGAGCATTTTATCAAACACTAGGTGTGCAAATTTGGTTACAAGGTTCTTTTACAAGATTTCCTTCATTCCAAAATCCAATCTTTACTTATTTGATCTCAACAATCTTTACAGAAACCTTCTTGGTACAAGTATATATACATAATACTCTTACACCTAAGAATCATACTCCCAATCACCAATCTTTTACCCCAAACTCGAAATTGAAGACTAGGGGTTGAATCTTACCTCTTTGATGAAGATCTTGTGATTAGCTTCCTTGATTCTTGAAGATTGGATGAGTAGAATGTTAGGTTCCCTGCTTCTCTCTCTAAAATGCTCTTACCTCTCTCTAAAACCCTCAGAAAAATACCCCCAAATAAGCCTCAAAGCCTATTTATCAAAATGGGGTCGGGTTATGAAAATAGAAAAAATTAACCCTCCGAAAGCAGGTCTGCGGTCGCATAATGGACCGCAGAATGGGTATGCGGGCCGTAAAACTGATCGCAAAATCAGTGCCCAGAACTGGGCTCTTCTGGTCCATTCTGCGACCAGTTTGCAGTCGCAGAAGCAGTTTTGCGATCGCATAACTGTTTTGCGATCGCATAATTGGTCGCAGAATTGTATTTTTCCAGCCTTTGGTAATTTGGTCATAACTTTGTGTAGGAGTATCCAAATGAAGAACGTCTTGAAGCGTTGGAAACTAGACACATAGACCTTTCTTTTGATAGGTAACACACTATATAAATCTTCATATCAAGAGAGGTATGCTTGTTTGAAGTTAGGTCTTGTGCGAACTCACTTGAAACTTTAGTCTATTATGAAATTTTCAACTTCAACATTCGATGCCGAAACCTAGCGAATCAAGTCCGATTGACCTCAAATTTTGCACACAAGTCATAAGTGACATAACAGACCTATTCCAATTTTCAGAATCGGATTCCGACCTCGTTATCAAAAACTCAACCTTCGATCGAACTTTCCGAAAATCGTCTATTTTCCAACTTTCGCCAAAACGCGTCGAATTGTCCTACGGACTTCCAAATCTAAATCCGAACACGCGCCTAAGTCCAAAATCACCATACGAAGATATTGACATCATCAATATTCTATTCCGAGGTCGTTTGCTCAAAAGTCAACTATTTGGTGAACTCTTTCCATTTAAGCTTCAAAATGAGAATTTCTCTTTCAATTAAATTCTAAATCTTCCGAAGATCAAACTCGACCACACCCGCGGGTCATAATACATATTATGAAGTTGTCCGGGATCTTAAGTCTTTGAATGGGGCGTAAATTCTTAAAACGACAAGTCGGGTCGTTTCACTTACTCCCCATGTCTCGAGGATTTTGCCTCGCCCCGTATTAAGTAAAACGGCCCACCTCACGCCCTCGCCTTTTAAAACACTATATGTAATATAAATATTGAGCAAGATCTAAATAGGCTAATGTTCTTAAATTGGTACTCCATTACATCACTCTTCATATATCTCATGCATGCACGTTTTAAGACATTAGAACACAAAAATTCTTAAATACTTCTATGATTTATTAAGAATGGAAGTATTTGATTTCTTGTTGGAATAGGAGTACTGTGGCTATTAGTGTTCTTGAATAGTAAGTTTTTAATATTCCCAAATCCCGAAGAAATTAACATGAATAATTTGACTGAGTGTGCAGTTGAGAACTACATCATGTATATCAATTTCATTGAATTTTTGGTGCATACTAAACAAAGAATCTGATGTTCCGATGAAGTGCATAAGCTTGTGTTTTCCATGTGTGATTATTTATTATCCTTTGGAATATTTCTTTCGTTATATATAGCAGATATACGAACAATATGTTGTTTATTTATTGGCTTTCAAGGCAAGCAAGAAGCCAAGGATCATATTATATGGTTTTTATAATGTGTAGTTACATATTATTCTTTAGTTTTTACTTTATTGCTCAAAAACATGTTTTAATAATCTTATATGGTGTTTTTTGAAAAAGATTGCACTAAATGACTCGTGGTTTTATTTAAAATTTTGTACTAAATGACTCATGGGTGTTTAAATATTTTGTACTAAATAATTTGAGATTAAAGGCGGATCCAAGATTTAAATTCTATGGGTTCAAGCTTTAAGATTTTAGCATTCAATTCATTCACTTGTGGGATTACACTAGATTGTTGTTGTTGTTTGTTTGTTTTATTGAACCCATTATGTTTTTAAAGTTATAGATTCATATTACTATTTGTTACAATTTTAGTGAATTTTCACACATTAATTATGCTCAGCGTCTTACATAAGTCCTATACCATAACACTGGATCTGTCCCTACGCGGGATACACGTGCAACGTACGTGGCGAGAGACTAGTTCTATAATAGATCGAAACACACTGATATCGTAAGAAAATCTTTACACTATCATTACATATTACTTAAACGCTACCTAAAACTGCAACTCTACATGCAAACCTTTCTAAATGCCATTGATAGGATATGAAAGTTTGGCTAACATTTTAGAGTTGTGCATCATTGCTAAAGAAAACGATTGGTAACTTCATTGACATGCCTTCAAGATAAGGACATTGTGAAGATGAGATATTGTAATGTGTTGAGGAGAACGATGTCGAAAACTAATTCGAAGAAGGGATGCAAATTTTGGTCTATGCAGAATAATGTCCACAGTGCACAGTTACAGCTTGTCGATATCTTTTGATGAATACAATGTTTGGATAGATTGTATCGTTTACCGTTATTTCATGATATCATGCACCAGCAATATGAAAGAATAAATTTGCAATATTATTAAAAAAAAAAAAATATGATACGGGGTAAATTTATTATTTAAAAAGGTAGGGTAAATGATAAAATAAAATTATTTAATAATAGTGAAGGGTGAGTGAAAGAAAAAGATAAGATAACGACGCGACCACACCAAATCGATCGTTACATAAAGTAGCACATTTCGTCGTTACGTAACGACGTATTTAACAATACAATACAATAAAATTTAAGCAACAACAAAACAAACATCGTATTTAAAATAACAATACGATACAATACAATACAATACAATAGGTAACGACCATCCAAACAAGCTGTTAATGCATCACGTCTTCAATTTCTGAGAGAAACCCTATGTTAATTTACCATAACTACACGATAGGTTGAGGTAAAAATACAGATCGCATAACTACTGTTTAAGTAATAAATCTTAGATAAAGATATATGTCACACTCCTAAACAAAGGCGTTATAAAGATATCTCCTCAAGAGGACAGTACAGTACAAATGTCTCTTCTCAAGAATCGCCTTTGTCAACTCAGTTGAAGAAATCCATGAATGCAATATAATAACGTGCACGACAACTACTAAAATAGATAATCTGAAAACTAAATAATGTTATAGGCAACCCTTCTCCATTTAAGCTTTCATATATTAGAACAACTTCGGAGTCATAAACCAGGACAACATACTATTAAGTTCAGTTAATTGTCCCTACACAATAAAAAGCTAAGGAACTTGTTAGTTTCGCCCCATTGCATTTCTTACACGTTGCAGGACACGCACAAACTCGTGAAACAACATGAAATCTAAACTTGCATGACTATCAGTATCTGCAAATAAATTACCTTTAGAAGAGTATGTACATGGACTCTGGCATATGATGAAATCAAAACCACCAAACTTCTTTATCAAGACCTCTACCTTGTTACTGGTCAACTTCTGAATGTCTTCAATCTGCACAAGTTCTCCTGTTTGTCCCGAACTACTCCACCATTGCTTGAGAATTCTCCGGTTTTTCTCAGAAGCCTCAACGGAGACAACAACTTTTAAGCGAATTCCAAGGCGATGCAATGCAATTTCAGCTCCACCAGTTCCGGTAAAGATTGACAAAACTGTCAATCCTCCAGGGTACAGAGACTTCAATACAGAGAGACGATAAGCCAATGTATCTATCTGGAAGCAATGTTTCAGCGATAGAAGTCTTTCCATCAGGCTAAACCCAGCATTTCGAGTGTGATTTTCTGGGTAGCCAAGAATGCGTTCTATTTGTTCTGGCCCTACAGGTGCCAATTTGTAGCGACCAACCCAGACTAGATTCAATATCTGGCACTGGTGGAGGATATCCCTCTGTCTGTCAACTGCAGGAAACCCCTGGGAATCACTTACTGTTCTTTCAAGCCTATCACAAAGCTGAGATATACAAGAAGTCTCAGAATTGATGCAGCTCAAGTGTTGTCTGGTATCCCATGATGGCCACCATTTTTTGCTATTAGGAACTGCTTCTTGAATTGTCATTGGTGGTTTTGGAACAATGTGAAATCGATTTTCAGTAGGAAGATTATGTACATAACCTTCTTTACGACTCAGAGCTGAGAAAAGTTGAGTATTAACAAATTCTGGCTCAATGGCATGCAAAAACTGAGAGATTCTTACCCAAGAGTCGTGAGATAAGTTCATTACATTCCCATAAAAGAAATAGGGAGCTTTAGCCGCTTCCTTATCAAGGGTCCTGCATGATTTGGGCATAGACAATTTCGGTGTCTCTTGGCAATCCAGCACTCTTGATCTTTGGTGAATTGCTCTTCGAGAAACCGGAGTCCTCGTGGTGTTGAATGGCCCTAAGTTTCTAGTGGTCATTTCTTGCCATGCAGGGCCAAGAGAACTGCTAAAGGCTTCATCAAACTCTGGTTTCGGTCTTTTTAAAGTGCCTATCTCATTAATATAGTTCTCCTTTGGCCGTTTCCCTTTAAGCTTTTCCAGTAGGTTAAGGTCTCTAGATTCAGAGGTATCCAGATCACATTCCTCTTTCTTAACAGCTAGTGGATGAAATCCAATTGAACCATTCCTGCCGAGAGAGTTTAAGAGATGCTGCAAACAAGTAATAAAACAAAATAAAGTTAGACAGTATTCTCAAACGGAAGCACACTATAAGGAAATAAGATCACAGATACAAAAATAGGAGAAGAACATCCATACGTCATTTGAAAAAATACAACAGTTTATCTAAATTAATCTAGTTGTACTAGTGTCTTCACAATTTTAAGCATCAGAATCACAGTAGAGAAAAAGGGCCAGAGCATGTCAATAGTTGACATCTTTGATGAGCAAAAGTGCAGCCCAAGTATCAATTCTAATATAGCGCTTCGTGCAAATAATGAAGAATAATCATCCACAAGAATTCCGTAATAGCTAATGGTGAACTACAGCTGCAACCACACCATCAGGGAGTTTCACTTAGGAAAGGCTATAAGATGATTGTCGCAATTGCTTGAAACCTCTTTGCTCCGTCATTGTCCTATTTTTGGTCCCCAACTAATTGAAGCAAGCTATCTGATCAACAAATAAGAAATTACCAAAAATTGCGAGTTTTATGGCACTACGAAAAGAAAAAAGGAGACATTACCTTGTTCATTCGTCCACTACTAGGATCTATAATTGAATTTGCAAGCTCTTCAAGAGGAACTTCAGAACCTAAAAGGCAGAATATGAAAGCTAAATGAAGCATCTGTTTAAAACCCTGGCTGAAAAAGATAGCTTAAAGACAGTAAGGATAATTAACCAAATAAGAAAGGCTGCAGTAGAAACACTGCGATTTCAAGAGGCAAATAGTTACTGGCGGAATAGACACTAGAAAAGATGTAATTTGCTCACCATACTTCTCAATAACTGCAGAAACTTCATTCTCAGAGAAACCCATTTCAAGCAATTTTAATGTCTTCTCCATGATCTTAAACATAGCCTCGGTGCTGCATTCCTAGACAACAAAGTTGATATTAATAGCTCATTCCACTTGATCAATGGTAGGAAATAAGACATTTGGTCTCATATAGTATGGAGCAGGTTAGTTATAGCAAATATTCCATTCTTAAATTACATTCAAGTCAGAAAGAAAGAAAGGAGTATAAAACAGTTATATGAAGCAATTTAATATTTGCAAGTGCAATCTTTGCTTCAGGTACATGACAAAAAGCCTCCTATAATAAATTTTAAAGACGGGTTGATTCAAAGTATCATTTTTCCATACGGTGAGCTATATGATTATTCAAATATATCTCTTTGGTAGATCTACAGCTTGGGTGATCTGTTCAGTTAATGTAACTTCAGCATATTAGCTTGACCACCTTTCTTGTACTCTTCTTATGCTTCATAGTTTTTTCTCCTACCAAATGCTCAAAAAAGAGTTAACATAAATCACTAACCTTGATCCATTCTTTAATCTCAACAACAGAATCATCACCGTCATCTTTTTTACAATTTTGAGCTATTCGAGCAGCAAAGATTACATTCACTAGTTCGTTGACAGGAGCAGCTTCACCTACATACAGGATGAGGAGTACTTAGTTTAAATGATTGCCTATTTAAAGCAAAAAGAAACAGACAACAAAGATAGCATGATTAGGAGGATTCTGCTTAACGGACTCAAGCTCAGAATTGGCTATCAGTTATACACAGCATGATTGGAAGGATTCTGCTCAAGAGATGAGAAGAACCATAATGCCACAAGAAAAATCCTAGAGCATTTTTGAAAAACACATAAAGCTACAGCTATTACACATACCAAGTTTACCGATAGCAAATTCGACTTCGTCCAAAGAGAAACTCATTGCTAATAAAGATGCTCTCTTGTCATCATGAACTCCACCACAAGGATCAGGCTCCTGCAACAGAAAAAGGTGGAGACAACCCAAGTCGCGTATCCTCTTTATCTTTCTTAATTTTAATATTATCTAAAAACACATAGGCTAAGAGCTTGAAAGCATATTACCCACAGTTTTCATTGCATAGGATTTTATTCCTAAAAATGGCATACAGACTGAAAAGCAATATGCATGAGCATGAAGTACATAGATTATTCTACCTCTAATATGCATCGGTGTGAAAAGTCGGGGTGCACATTGATATTGAAACAACGATATTCATTAGCAATGACCAATCTATCATTAAAGTGAACAGCCCATTCTTGTACCAAAAGGCTTTCTGTTCTACACACCACGTTGAGAAAGGCCAACCACTTCTTTTTTTAGTGGAGCAGTATAACTTCATTCAAAGAAATGGTTTTGAATAAAGAAACAGACTTTTCTTTCATTGCTTCTTTCACTGGCATGAACCACCTCTTATAATAACGTAGTTCTTTTCCTGGCTGGATTCTCTCTTCTATCCATCGTAGATTGTATATGAAACTTCCTCCCCAGTCTACAAAAATAATTAAAATGACCTATACAGTGGCAAAAATTGCATCTGTTTGCCTTTATACCTTCAACAATTTTTCCAACCTAATTACTTTTAAGCTATGAACCTCTTGGAATAAAAGCATCCATGTCAAGAGGACTATCCATTTATCCGAACCAAACTCCACAATTGTATTAGAAAGTTTGCAGGTTTATTCTTATAACCTAGTAAGTAGTAACCAACATTTATAGAAGCATGTAATTCACATCACGTAGAACCATATTACTTCACCTCTTTTATATGTACACCTCCGTCAAACTTGGCAGAACTGTTTGTGTCCTCATCATCACCAAACAAGCTATCCAGAGAATCTGACGATTCTGCTCTAGGAGGATCCTATTTAAGCACATCAACAACATCAGTTCTGGTTATTCTGATGATCATTATACAAATGATGGCATAAGGAATAATCTACAACTGAGCGGCACAATGTTTTGCATCCATCATTAGCACAATTTGTGAAGTGAACTATATTTTCATTGAACGCAACAAATCTACTTTGTTTCTAATATCAAACCTAACAGGAAATAAACTTGAATAGAGGAAAATCAAAGAAACTCAAGAAAATTAACCAACTATTTGAAGCACAAGCTGTCCTATGAAAACGTGGGAAGAAATGGTATAAAGGCCCTCCGGGAAGGACCCAAATGTGCCATAACTGGAAGCAAAAGATCTGTAACCACAGATGATTTTACTTATAAGTCCTCTTATTCGTCATCATACATTTCAAATGTATCACAAAATAATACCAAAAAGCAAAGAACTTGAAAGCATAAATATTATAGAAAATAGCAGGAGCAAAGCTAAATTTGACTTCATTGGTGTTTCTAAGAGAAAAAATGAAGCGAATCATTTATTTGCTTGGTAAACATGTGGGATCAGAGAAATACCTTTCTGTTTTTTGTTTTTTTTATTGTTATAAATACTTCTTTTTGTTTTTAAAGAACAAAATGAGAAGACCAAAAGTGGCCCCTTGTAACTTTTATAGTGTATATATGTCTGACCTTTTAATGAATGCACAGCATTTTGGGAAAACTAAAAGGGAAAGATAGACATTCGATTAAGGAGATAGACCAGCATATTCTATATTTCTGCTTATGATTTGAAAAAGAAAAAGATGAATAGCATAGTAAATTATTTAAGACACAGAAAGTATACTGACATTTTGCGAAAGTACTACTCACTTTACTAGTACCACAAGTAAACATATGTAGAGGGGCACTTAATAGCTACCTAACCAGACACTGAGGACCCTAGAAATAGAAGTTTTATATGTCCAACTTCTTTGATAGACTACGTTATCATTATTCTTTTCTCTGGAAATAAACATCGAATAGAAAACTTGTATGATAAGAAGTTTTACGTTGAAAGAAGTAAAAAGGTCTTGAGGGTGCTTGACAGTTAGACAAAGAGGAGTAACATGTTGCATCAACACATTATTTAACGCAAGAAAGGAGCAGCATCAAAGAAAACACAGAAGTACCACACATTAGAAATAGCTACTTACAGAATTTGCAACAAGCGTCTCCAGTAACAAGTCAATGTTGTCTTCACCTAAATTGAAAAGAAAATATCCCTTCTTACGTTACTCAACTGTAATAACAACCAAAACTTTTAACAAAATTTACGAGTTGGAATTGAAACCCTTGGTATTCTTTACTTTTTTCTTTTCTTTAAGGTGGTAGCCTTGGTATTCTTTCTCCAAAATTCAGTAGCAAAACAACTTGCCAACACAATCTCACAATAGATTAAAGCAGAAGTTAGTTTTCCACTACATACCATTTTCCTCAATTGCTTTGTCAACAAGTGATGCATTGAAACCCATAGCCAGAAGAGATGATCTCACACTGCTGCCTGATGAGCTTGCAATATTGTCCTACAGATGCATTAGCATAAAAAATAAGATGATTACAGAGGTGATGAATATTAATGCTACCACCTGATGCTAAACAATATTACCAAGGCAGCATTGTGTCGACTTCGAATAAAACATGGCAACAAAAATATTACCAAGGAGGAAATATCAGCTAAATGCATTATTTCTTTCCTTACCCCTGTAGGCCTTGTATATGTGTATAGAGATGGAAATTCACAATATGGATCTTCAACTTTAGGCATGATTCCACTCACACCTTCGGGCTTCGAAGAATTTTCACTATCTGAATATTCTGGTAACTCACACTAGAATAAACAAAGAATGATTAAGAACACAAGCAATGGAATAGCACCATACACCTTAAATGTTCATATGTATACCATTTTAATGTGAAACTGGAGGGAGCAAAGTTAGACAATTGTCTCTTATGTGCCGCAACAAAAGCATAAAACTGTGCTTTCCTTGAGCCTTTTGCAGGTAAAATTGAATAAATGATACTCAAGGGTAAAGAAAGAGCGAACAATCCTGCAGCCAAAAACAACTGAGTCATTCGAATCAAACGCTGAGTATTCATATAGCGGAGCTCAGCTTACATAGGATTGAGGCATAGTCCTTGTTGTACTCTAAGAAAACGCTGCAGCCCAGATTCATAAAGCAAAATGGAAAGCTTTGGGCAGTGTTTTTCTTTTTACAAAGTATTAAATGGGCAGAGAGTTTGAAAGGTAGTAACATGCAATGAAGTAGCAGACCAAACACTTGATAGGCGGACTCCCGTCTGATAACCACTTGCTGAGACTTTCATCTTGTATGGGTCAAGTAATAAAAACCCAAATACTAGTTACAAAGAAAGTTTTAACCTTTTTAAGTTTTGGTTACATCTTCTCTTGAAAATCCTAAAGCTTTTCTACGTGGCAATAATACCAGATGCACGCAAGCTGGCCCAGACACCACCGTCATAAAAACAAAACAACAACAACAACAACAATAATAATAATAATACCAAAATATCAAGTGTTTTTCTTTTTACAAAGTATTAAATGGGCAGAGAGTTTGAAAGGTAGTAACATGCAATGAAGTAGCAGACCAAACACTTGATAGGCGGACTCCCGTCTGATAACCATTTGCTGAGACTTTCATCTTGTATGGGTCAAGTAATAAAAACCCAAATACTAGTTACAAAGAAAGTTTTAACCTTTTTAAGTTTTGGTTACATCTTCTCTTGAAAATCCTAAAGCTTTTCTACGTGGCAATAATACCATATGCACGCAAGCTGGCCCAGACACCACCGTCATAAAAACAAAAAAACAACAACAATAATAATAATAATAATACCAAAATATCAAGTCGGTGCAATCGTCTTCATCATTATTTTAATACTCCAAAAAACCTTTTTCTTCTCCACTCGTATATTCTTTTTCTTTTCTATGAAAGTCATGGGAACCAGCTTATGCGCACCTCGACTATTCCACCGGGTACGTGCTATCTCACACCAGCAGAGGTAAGCAAAGGCTTAGGACGATGGAAAGAAATCACCCGGTGTTTTTTTGTTTATATTAATATCTCAATTACTATAAGTATTAGGTGGACTAATTATTCTAGTCCAAATTAATTCCAACCAAGTAACACTTCAACCCCCCCCCCCCCCCCCCAAAAAAAAAAAACAGTTCAAGAAAAAAGAGCTACTGGGAGGCAGTGTACAATTTAACTTGAAACAGGCAGTAATTAAGTACTTAATTCGCCAATTTTCAACAACGAAGCACATAATCAAGTAAAATACAAACGCCTAAATTTTCCACCACCTCTGCCACTGTAAAAGTCTAATAAACCATTTCAATTTTGATATTTACATAGGCATTAACCAACAGCGTCAAATTGATTATATGTTTTCATGTTCAAATGCATGAAAATTTAGAAAATTAATTGTGCATGCACAAATTTTACCGGCGGGAGAGAGAAACGAAAGCTGACCTTTAGCTGCGGCGAAACTGATCGGAGATTTCGCCGGAGGGTGAAATTCAGACTGGGAGCTTAACTCAGCAGTAGGTGAAAATAAAATATTGGAGTTCGTGTAACTTCGGGTACAGCATTTTTACCCATTTACGAAACGGGTCAAGAGGCGGAGCGAACCACGAGACGGGAGATCAACGAGTACGGGTAGATGCCATATGTTACCGATATTGTCCAAATTTTACCGTATACAGTATCCAATTACATATTTTTTTCTTTTTATTATCCTTACCTATTATTTACCCTAAAAAAAACGGATAATAATTAAATTTGTATGTATTTTAAAGATACGTGAATTTTTTCAATTCAAACGATAAAGATTGCTAGAATAAATAGGCAAAAAATGTAATAAATTATCAAATCGCTTGAAAATAAGGAGATGATTTTGGACTCGAGGGCAGCCTCGACGAGGTATACGTCTTCGATCCCGGACTTATAATAATGAAATACTGATCAACAATGTGAGAGCTATGAATAACAGAAAAATAATAGTATATTGCTTTGGGATACGTGTTATAATGTGTTCAATGAATAATTAGATCCATCTTTATATAATAGGGGAATCTCATTCTAGGTACAATTTCATAAAAGGTAAAAATCTCCCGTCTAACTAATTACTGGATTCCCGTCGGTACGTGTCGAAATTCGCGCTGTGATACCCGGTTGGTCACGGATATTACGGCATTCCGTTAATCGTGTTCGATTGCCCAATAATGCTCACTGAAGTCTTTTGGGATTTGGACTAATCCCGGGGCCATGGCCTCTACATACTCAAGGGCGAGCGTCGTGCCCCCGGTGCCTGACTCGATGAGTCCCTTACCTCTATTCAGGTTCCTTGTCATCGCGTTCCTTACTCGATTTATTTTATAGGGATCTGGACCAACTTATGGGTCCGGTTTTACCTGTATACAGATAGTCCCCTCGTTTCTCGGAGAGCAAGTTTTACGGAAACGACGAGGAACGACATGAGTTATTCGATCTCTTCTTCAACACGTTGTGACACAAAACGACAAAGAAACCGAAACTTTCCGTCAGTCGCGTCACAATGACCCCTAACGCGTGCCGGCCGTCAACAGATCGTGCCTGAATGTGAAACGGCGCCAAGCCCCTATAAACACCCCTTCCTTCGTTCATTTTTTTACTTTGGACCAAGCTTCTACCTTCGATCCTTTAAGATATTACAGCCTTCTTTCATCCTTCTATATTCTTACCTTCGTTCTTCAAGTTACAACCTTTCGTTTACCCTTCACTTAAGCGAGTTTGCTTTTTTTATTAGCAAGTTCTCATCTCCTCATTCTACTTCATAGTTTCAAACCCTTTTAACCAGATAAAAGAAATGGCAAAGACTTTCTAGACCGCTCCCCATAAAGATGCTTCTTCTTCTTCTTCGCGGTCGGCCACTGAGGTCGAGGAGACCGCCCCTGATGTGGTCGTCCTCGAGAAGTCTGTTCCGGGCGCGACCACTGATGAACCGATAACCGATCCCCCTTGAAAATATTTGCCTCGGGGGGGTGTTCGGTCAATGACGACTTCAAGGTTGAAAATCCCTCTTCGGTTCAAGGCCGATGCGAGGCGTATCACGGTATATTTGCTCTATTACCGAGGTCGTTCTTCCTGCAATTCGAAAGGACTCCGGCTGGGTGGATAAGGATGTAGTGATTCTCGGGCCCGATGACGATATCACTACACATGCTGAGGGATATCTAAGTGTTTACACTTATCCCTTTACATTGGACCCGGTCATCTTGGACTTCTGCAGGAGATACGACGTATGCCTCGGCCAAATTCACCCACCATTGTGGAAGATCGTGATCCTTCTCCGATTCTTTGTGAACAAAATCGATTCGTGCACGTTTACCATTGATCATCTGCTCCGCTTATACAGTCCCCAAATCTTCCGGGGGGACTGATAAAGCTTGTACGTCGGGCCAGCAAAGCCCCATTTTCGAGTATCGACGAGGACCGAGATCGGGGTTGGCAAAAATGCTTTGTCCAGGTGAGGACCGCCAACCTGATACCTACCGAGTAGAGGCCATTCCCCGAGAAGTGGAACGTATCACGTAAGTATAACTCCTTTTAAACGTCGATTTCATGTTTTATCTTCCCTTTTCTCATCGGTGTTTGCTGTGGTACAGCCCTCGCTCGAGTTCCAAATGCCATTCCTCGGCTCCAAGAGTGGATCAGAGGCATTTGTTCGCAGATGCCTTATGCCGAGCGCTCGTAGCGCGAGCTCTCAAAGGGCCGCTGAGAGGCCCGATCTCATGGTAAGATTCCTTTCTCTGGATAAGTAGCCTTAAACCTTCTTTTTTCAATTCTATGTCCTCATTGCTTCTTTTCTCTTTTTTTTTTTTTTGCAGGCTTGCCTAAGACCATCGAGCTTAGGCCCTTGGTAGGAGGCGAGGACCTACCCGCCGATCCTTCTGCTTCGGGGCATCCCGGAGCCACAGTTGGAGAGAAGAAAAGGAAGAGGGCCCCGAGCTCGGAGAAGAAGAAACCGAGGAGAATGTTGGCTCGTAAGCCAAAGGAAAGCTCCAGCTCCCGAGTGCTTGAATCAGATTCACTCTTCCGGCTTAGGGATGAGCCCGAGAAGGATGGCCATTTTGTGGCCCGCGAGCCGTCCATTCCCGAGGAACAAGTGGTAGCCAATGGGGAAACGATGGGGGATAACCCCCCTCAAGTTCACGAGGCTCGTACAGAGGTGAGGGTCGAGACCTCTCGAGTCGCAGGCTCCGCCCCTCCCGATGTTATAGAAATTTTGGGATCGCCCTCATTCACAGAATCTATGTTCGATGAAGCCCCAGCGATGAAGGAGCGATTCAATGAAGGGGCTCATGGAGCGGACGATCCCCTCCGAAGCTTGTTTGATGGCGTAGACTCAACCGCCCTGGAAGGCTTCTCTAGGTTGGGTAACTTATGGTGCCGAGGAAAAGTCCATCCTCGGAGGTTGGTGGGCCGAACTCGAGCCCGAGGTTGATCAACCGGTTCCCCGCTCCGAGCATAGATCCTGGCCTGAAGCGATTAGTAGTTATCACCGTCCCAGAGGATGCCTGGGTTTTTTCCGCCCCGTCAGGGTAGCTAGCTACCTCCGGTGCCTAGTAACCAAAGAAGACCAGGCAAAGATGAACGAGGTGGATACGCCGTGCTTATTCAATGAAGCACAACAGACGCTGAACCGGGTAAAGTGTTATCACACTCTTTTATCTTCGAATTCAGTTTTTGATGACTCTAATGCCTTTTCTTTTTCACATTCTACATGCTTCGGTACTCCACTATGAAACCTTTCTCCGGTACCGGGGTGAGCTTAGCCAGCTCGAGGCCGAAGTCAAAGAGCTTGCTGAGAAGAGGGAGAAACGAGAAAGAGAAATCAAGAATCTCCGGGCTGAGTTGGACGCGGCTCAGAAAGAAGTCAAGGAGAAGTCAAGAATCTCCGGGAAAGGTTTCTGAACAAACTTCTTGGAATCTAGACCCTTCAATATAGGTGGTGCTCCTGGGATTTGGTCGACCCTGGAATTGTATGTTTCCACCTTTTTCATCATTGGCCTCAATTTTCTTTTCTCCCGATTCTACCCATTTTGTCAGTTCCTCGAGCATTTTTTTGATCTCGGGGTTAATCCCGGGTTTAACTTCACTCGGCCTCTCGGTGATTGGTTCGTTTATGTGAGTGATTTCTCGGGATGGCTCGGGCTCAACTCTATTGGGGGCACGACTTTGGTTCTGTAGTTGGGCTATCGCTACCCGTTGGGCCTGCAGCATTTCAAAGATCACTCGCAAGTTGATCTCATCTCCTTCACCGCCGTGTGTATTTTGGGCTGTCGATCGGACTCCCCCGCGGATGTTGTTCTCAGGATCGGTAGGCAGATTTGCATTAATGGCCACATGTGAGTTAGCGTCGATCGAGTCCGCGACCGAAACTCCGTTGGGATCGACAGGGGGCACTCAAACCGCTTGAAAATAAGGGGAGGATGATTCTGGACTCCAAGGCAGCATCGACAAGGTATACGTCTTCGATCCCACGCTGTAACGACCCGGTCGGTCGTTTTGAGAGTAGTAGTCACGAACCTCTATTTATTGCTACCTCTATTTCATTTTTGGGTATTGTGACTTGCCAAGAGGATTTATTTTTGGTTTCTGAGTGAAATAGGACACATAGTCCTTAAAATAGAAGTTTAAGTCGTAGGAATCGACCGTAGTTCAAACTGTATAAAGACGACTCCAGAATGGAATTTTGACGGTTCCAATAGCTCCATAGGGTGATTTTGGTCTTAGGAGAGTGTTCGAATGTTGAATTGGAGGTCCGTAGGTCTTTTTAGCGTCAATTGGCAAAAGTTGGAAATTTGATGAATTTTTGGAAGGTTTGACCAGGAGTGAACTTTTTTATATCGGGGCCAGATTCTGATTTCAGAAGTTAGAATAGGTCTGTAATGTCAATTATGACTTGTGTGCAAAATTTGAGGTAAATCGGACATGATTTGATAGGTTTCAGCATCGGATGTAGAAGTTTGAAATTTTAAAGTTCATTAGGCTTGAATCGATGTGTAATTCATGTTTTTAGCATTGTTTGATGTGATTTAAAGGCTCGACTAAGTTCGTGTGATATTTTAGGACTGGTTGGTATATTTGGTTGAGGTTTCGGGGACTTCGGGTGAGTTTCGGATGGTTAACGAATCATTTTTGGACTTAGAAGATTTTCTGGTGCTGGGCTGGTTCTGGGGTAATCGCACATGCGCAAGGATGACCGCTGTAAGCACATAATTTTTGACCGGCGCAACTTTTAAAAGCAGTATTTTAAAAATATTTACTTATTTTTATTTTAATATGATTTTAGTCAACTTTATCATTTTCTATCTATCTAATATCCTTTAGTTTCATGTATGTGATTTCTTGGTGATACTATTTTATTGATAAATTTTGTGAGTGCTCTGTTTGATTTTTAGTCTCCGTTATTGAGAACAGTTTGCCCAATTTTTGATTCAGTTCCTTTGTTTGGCTGATGATTTTACTTTTTGGTAATTACTTGTTAAGTAAATAAGACAGAGGGGCAGTGGGGGTTTTGAACATAATCAAAGAGATTTTGGCTTAATATGATATGTTTCATTCCTGCTTCGTTATTACTAGTTTCATTAACGCTAGGAGCATGTTAGAACGATAACACTTGGGTAGGCAATCTTTAGGATTTTTGCTTGATTCGAGGTGAGATGTCGTCCCCTTTAGTTTATATTCAGGGGAATGCCCCGTAGACTCTGTATATATTTCATACTCTTTTTATCAGGGGTATGCCCCGAAGTTCTCTATAATTGACGGCCATTATGGATATCGTAGATGAGCATAGTATAATAGACTTTAAGTATTTTCTTCTTATTTTTCTTTTATTTAGGTGGGGACGACCTCGAGTCTCTTGTGTGTTTATTTTTCTTTCATGTGTTTTTGCCTCAATTCGAATATCCTTTAAAGTTAACTTGATCATGTAAGCAATCGTGAGTTTGGTGGGGACGACCTCGAGCCTCTTCTGTGTTTATTTTTCTTTTGTGTGTTTTTGCCTAAATTCGAATATCCTTTAAAGCCAACTTGATCATGTAAGCAACTGTGAGTTTCACGGGATTTGGGGAATGCATAACACTTTCTCCCTGAGTCAAATGAACTCCCTTACTCAGATCTCTGGTGCAATCAGTTTAGAGTCAAATGTGTTTTTTGAAGGAAAATTCTTATAAAACAAAAGCGGTGATCTGGCACACCAAAATCAAATATCAGGTGGGGACTCTTAAAAAATCCTTCGAAACACAATTTTTTATTTGAAACTGGGTGGCCGCTGCTCTCTCTTCCCCCGTCCCCTTTGTTCTATTTTTACCTCTGTTTTTCCTTTTGCAAGTTTTTGGTTAGGTTCTGTCTGATGCTGGGAGATGGAGAAGGGAAGGGAGTCGTGGCTGAGAGGTGCTTTCCGGTTGGAGGGATTTGGTAGGGTTTTCATAATTGGATATTTTATATGGAAATGGGAAGGGATGATGGTCATTGGATTAGAGGGGAATAAATGGCTAAGATTAAATCAACCTTTTAGATGTTGTAAAAACCAATTTGAAAAATACCATGAAGCAGAGCCACAAATGGTCGTAGTTCATTTCTTAGCTTTTTTATGGCTCCGTTGTTCGCAGTTTCATTTTTGGTTTAGTTCGTCATCTTCCATTTGAGGTTTGGTTCAAGGCTGTCATCTACTGGGTTTTCAAATTTCGTTGGGATTTCGTCAATTAATTTGGTTTTCCGGTGAGGTTCAGTCCGTCGATTCTAATTGAGGTTCCGCTCGCCGGTCTTTGCTCGTTTCCGGATCTGTTTGAGAATACTCAATGTTCATCTTTTGGTACAGTAATATTGAAGGCAATATTTTGCTCATTTGAGGTCCATTCTTATCCTTTTCTATCTATCTAATATCCTTTAGTTTCATGTATGTGATTTCTTGGTGATACTATTTTGTTGATTAATTTTGTGAGTGCTCTGTTTGATTTTTAGTCTCCGTTATTGAAAACAGTTTGCCCAATTTTTGATTCAGTTCCTTTGTTTGGCTCATGATTTTACTTTTTTGTAATTACTTGTTAAGTAAATAAGACAAATGGGAAGTGGGGGTTTTGAACATAATCAAAGAGATTTTGGCTTAATATGATATGTTTCATTCCTGCTTCGTTATTACTAGTTTCATTAACTCTAGGAGCATGTTAGGCCGATAACACTTGGGTAGGCAATTTTTAGGATTTTTGCTTGATTCGAGGTGAGAGGTCGTCGGCCAATTGGGAGCTCATTTTCGGATTTTACTGACCCAGCAAGACAAAGGCACATTATTCCCAACCCATTAGCCCACTCTCCACTTAAAATGCAAGATTTAATCTTAGCCATTTATTCCTCTCTAATTCAATGGTCATCATCCCTTCGCACTTTCATATAAAATATCCAATTATGGAAACCCTACCAAATCGCTCCAACCGGAGAGCACCTCTCAGCCACGGCTCCCTTCCCTTCTCCATCTCCCAGCATTAGACAAAACCTAACCAAAAACCTGCAAAAGGAAAAACAAAGGTAAAAATAGAACAAAGGGGATGGGGAACAGAGAGAGCAGCGGCCACCCTTCTGAAGCTAGCCGCACCCTACCTCCTTTCACGTTTTCCTCTCAAATCCTCCCCCATTTTTCTGCCATAAAACGCACACGCACACACAGTCATGAAGCCACTACTATATAACCACTGTAGCTTCACCCTTCCACCACGACTCCTCCATTCTTTTAGCTTCGCCGAACACCATCGGAAAAGTCAAAACCCGCAAACCTTTTAGATGTTATAAAAACCAATTTTAAAAATACCATGAAGCAGAGCCACAAATGGTCGTAGTTCGTTTCTTAGCTTCTCGATGGCTCCGTTGTTCGCAGTTTCATTTTTGGTTTAGTTCGTCATCTTCCATTTGAGGTTTGGTTCAAGGCTGTCATCTACTGGGTTTTCAGATTTCGTTGGGATTTTGTCAATTAATTTGGTTTTACGGTGAGGTTCAGTCCGTCAATTCCAATTGAGGTTCCGCTCGCCGGTCTTTGCTCGTTTGGTCGTAGTTCGTTTCTTAGCTTCTCGATGGCTCCGTTGTTCGCAGTTTCATTTTTGGTTTAGTTCGTCATCTGCCATTCGAGGTTTGGTTCAAGGTTGTCATCTACTGGGTTTTCAGATTTCGTTGGGATTTCGTCAATTAATTTGGTTTCCCGGTGAGGTTCAGTCCGTCGATTCCAATTGAGGTTCCGCTCGCCGGTCTTTGCTCGTTTCCGGATCTGTTTGAGAAGGCCAATTGGGAGCTCATTTTTGGATTTTAGTGACCTAGCAAAACAAAGGCATATTCTTCCCAACCCCATTAGCCCACTCTCCACTTAAAATGCAAGATTTAATCTTAGCCATTTATTCCCCTCTAATCCAATGATCATCATCCCTTTCAACTTCCATATAAAATATCCAATTATGAAAATCCTACCAAATCCCTCCAACTGGAGAGCACCTCTCAGCCACGGCTCCCTTCCCTTCTCCATTTCCCAACATCGGACAGAACCTAACCAAAAACTTGCAAAAGGAAAAACAGAGGTAAAAATAAAACAAAGTGGACGGGGAATAGAGAGAGCAGTGGCAACCCAGCCAAAATCTCTTTGATTATGTTCAAAACCCCCCACTGCCCCTTTGTCTTATTTACTTAACAAGTAATTACCAAAAAGTAAAATCATCATCCAAACAAAGGAACTGAATCAAAAATTGGGCAAACTGTTTTCAATAACGGAGACTAAAAATCAAACAGAGCACTCACGAAATTAATCAACAAAATAGTATCACCAAGAAATCACATACATAAAACTAAAGGATATTAGATAGATAGAAAAGGATAAGAATGGACCTCAAATGAGCAAATTATTGCCTTCAATATTACTGTACCAAAAGATGAACATTGAGTATTCTCAAATAGATCCGGAAACGAGCAAAGACCGGTGAGCGAAACCTCAATTGGAATTGACGGACTGAACCTCACCGGAAAACCAAATTAATTAACAAAATCCCAATGAAATCTGAAAACCCAGTAGATGACAACCGCAGGTGCGAGCAATGGGGCGTAGGTGCGTGGCTAGAGGAAAAGGCCAGAGATCGCAGGTGCGATGTGGAGACCCTTAGAAGCGGAGTCGCTCATGTGGAAGGTGGAACGTAGAAGCGGAAGGTCGTTAATCGCAGAAGCGGAAGAACTCCGCAGAAGCGAGCGCGCAGGTGCGACCCTTTTGATCGCATAAGCGGGATTTTGGATTTAAGTAAAGTCCGTACATGCGACGGTTCATTCGCAGGTGCGGAGCCGCAGATGCGATGGAGCCCTCGCAGAAGCGAAATCGCTGGGCAGAAAAGGGGAAATTTTGAGGGTTTGATCCCATTTTCATTTTGGGACTTGAGAGATCGGATTGAGACGAAAATTGAGGGATTTTCAGAGGAAAACATTTGGGTAAGGATTCTACACTTATTTTTGATTAATATCCACTAATCCATCGTTATTTTCATCATTTAATTTAGGGTTTTGATTGTGAATTTTTTTTGGGGGGGGGAGGGGGAGTTGGAAAATTCTTTAACTGATTTTTTGGGGTTCTGATTGAGGTTTTTAGTATCGGATTTTGGTAATTTTGCTATGGGTGAATTCGTGGTCAAGTGAGTGTTCGTATTTTGTAACTTTTATCCGATTCCGAGACGTGAGCCCGGATCGACTTTTTGGGGTGATTTTTGATTCTTTGCTAAAGTCATAAATTTATGATTTAAATTAGTTTCTCGTAGTTGTATTCATGATATATAATTGATTTTGGATAAATTTGGGCCATTCGGAATCGAAAAATCGAGGGAAAGGCATCTCCATCGATTGATTGAGCGAGATTTGAGGTAAGTGACTTGTCTAACCTTGGGTGGGGGAAATACCCTTAGGTTTTGGAAATGTTGTAACCATTTGTGATATGTGAGCGTCGTGTACACGAGGTGACGAATGCGTACACTGGTTGATTATGCAAAATTTGGCTCTTGCTGATTTGTCATCTTTTGAATTCCTTAACTGAGTTGTCTCCTTTTTAAAAAAATTATTTACTGAGTTGCCTTAGCATATGTAGTGATCATGTTTAGCCTAGTATCGCATGTCTACGTGCCTTAACTCTTACTTGCAAATTTGTGCAACATGTGTAGCTGAATTTCCTGCTTTCCTTGATTTGAGTTAAATCTTTAACTATAAGATCCTTGCTGAAATTTTGTGTTTCCTTCGATTACCTGTAGCATATTTACTTTGGTACTACGAGGTGGTTCCTCGAGAGATCCCCATGTACTGCATATTTACTTTGGGACTACGAGGCACTTACTCGGGAGATCCCCTTGTACTGCATATTTACTTTGGGACTACGAGGCGGTTCCTCGGGAGATCCCCCTGTACTGCATATTTACTTTGGGACTACGAGGCAGTTCCCCGGGAGATCCCCCTATCTTGCATATTTATATTTGGGACTATGAGGTGGTACCTCGGGAGTGCCCTGTTGTTTTCCTCTATTTGCTGAGCTGTTATTTTCTGAGGTTCCCGTTGTTAAATTTTCAGTCATTTAGAATATTATTATATCTTCTGCCTTACTTTTCTTTTAAACCAGTAGGGCCCTGACCTGATCTCGTTACTACTCTAACGAGGTTAGGCTTGGCACTTACT
The DNA here is from genome assembly GCF_000715075.1 of Nicotiana tabacum. Classification (NCBI taxonomy): domain Eukaryota; kingdom Viridiplantae; phylum Streptophyta; class Magnoliopsida; order Solanales; family Solanaceae; genus Nicotiana; species Nicotiana tabacum. The sequence goes on along the minus strand of NC_134092.1, from coordinate 7,346,038 downwards.
GGGTATCGTTGTGGCGTACTCATACTGCACTCTGCACATCTTTTGTGCAGATTCGGGTTCTTCCCACCAAATCAGATACCAGTGAGTTGGACCACACGTAGAGACTTTAAGGTATATCTGCCAGCGCCCGCAGACCTCGGAGCTCCCCCCTCTGTCCTTACTATGTTGTTTTTCTTATTTTTCTTTCGACTCTGATTTATAGAGACACTTAGTATTTTCTCCTAGAAGCTTGTGACTTATTTCTACCGGGTTTTGTGAGTTGTAATTATGGATTTGCAGTTTTATATTTATATATCCAGTGTTGAGATTGGAGTTTAGTTTATTATTCATTTATTCCGTAAATTGTTAGGCGTAATCTTAGAGACTAGGTGCCATCACGACATCCTACGGAGGAAAATTGGGGTCGTGACACGGGCTTATAATAATGAAACACTGATCAACAATGTGAGAGCCATGAATAATAATAAAAATAATAGTATATTACTTTGGGATGTGTGTTATAATGTGCTCAATGAATAATCAGACCCCTCTTTATATAGTAGGGGAATCCCATTCTAGGTACAATTCCATAAAAGGTAAAAATCTCTCGTATAACTAATTACTGGATTCCCGTCGGTACGTGCCGAGATCCGTGATGTGATACCCGATTGGTCACGAATATTACGACCTTCCGTTAATCGTGTTTGATTGCCCAATAATGCTCTCTGAAGTCTTTTGGGATTTGGACCGATCCCGGGGTCATGGCCTCGATATACTTGAGGGAGGGCGTCGTTCCCCCGGTGCCTGACTCGATGAGTCCCTTACCTCAATTTTGGTTCTTTATCATTGCATTCCTTACTCGATTTATTTTATCGGGAATCGGGCCAGCTTATGGGTCCGATTTCACCCGTATACACATATTAAATGAGTATTTCTTTGAGAAAATGACAAAATAATAATCTCTTATGTTCGAAATAAGATAAGTAATCTTTTAAATAACTCCCAAGTAATTTTGGTCCTTCAAATTTATAAAAAAAAATGAGCATTTCTTTTATCTTAGTAAGCTTAACTATTAGGGCTAGTGAAGATTGTGTAAAACAAAAGAAAGATTTAACGAAAACCCACATTAAAGGTAAAGTTTTGCCGTCTTTATTATTTTTTGTCTATTTCTAGAGTCGGGTGTAATTTTTTACTATTTTTAATTGATTATTGACGTATAGCGTAATTTTTGGTGTTGCATTTTCTTGATTTGAGTAGACTTTCACGATTCTTTAGTTAAATATTTTTTTATTTTCACGTTAAATCTATCAATACAAGTTTTTAAAATATTTGATGAAAATAAAAAAAATATTGATGTTTTTATAACTTAAACGGATAAAAAAATGTTCAGGAGTATGTTCAAGGAATGGTATTGTTATTTTCTCTATTTTTTTCTCAAAGGCTTATTATCCATTTTCTTCCTTTTAATGTATAATTTTTGTGTTAGAAACTTCATTTTAATAGAAAAAATACAAGGTCCAAAATGATCATTTATCTTTGGAGAAACATGTTAAAATGGTCCTTGATAGTTATTAATGGTTATAAGAAGTACCTCCACAATCTAGTTTTCACATTATTATTTAAACTATATTTAATTTTTTCGAATTATTTAATTCATACCCAGTATTTAAAACTCCAGATAAAATATGACAACAAAAAATATAAAGAAAAAGACAATAAAAGATACTTTGAGTCCTGAACCAAAATAACGCAAAAACTATCTTTGTGACAAAAATGAGTGCAAAAGCTAAATAAATATGTCCAGAATACCGCATGAATTAGGACCTTTACCCGATGTCTCAGGTTAATGGCCATTACCCGAATTCAAAATGACCGTGCAGAGCATAGGTAGCACGAGGTAGATTTCAAGTGATCATGCAGATTGTTGGTAGGTTCTAATTGGTTGTGTAGAGTACGGGTAGGTTCTAGCTGGTCATGCAAAGCATGAGTAGGTTCCAAGTAAGGGTGGCCCGGGACCGCGGGCCAAACGGGTCAAGACCGTTTGACTCGGTTTTAGCGGGCCTGTGTCGGTCTCGTGGGCCGGTCCTATGATTTGGGTCCGTCAGGCCCGGGACCGTTTAGCCCGCCAGGATCCGGGACCGGCCCGGTCCCTTAGCGGGCCAAACGGTCCCAACGGCTATTTTTTTTAAAACAAATATAGCCGTTAGGCTGTCAAAAATAGCCGTTGGCTATTTATAAAATAGTCATTTATCTTCCCCCCAACTTTGTTTTAATCCCAATTCCATAGGGGGATGAAGACTAAGAAAGATATTGCCATATTTTTTAATGCTATAATAAAATTACAAGGCATATCTCTTTACAATATTTTTGTCTTTAGACTTAGATATTATTTTTAACATCCTTTTGTCTTTAGACTAATATATATACTATACTATACTATATATACATCTTATATATAGTATATAAGCTGTATATATAGCTTATCGAATATAACTTTTATATATATATATACATCTTATATACTATATATAAGATGTATATATTATATATATTCGATATTAAATATTGAATATTAAAATTTAGGATGTTAAATAAAATTTAGGTCACAATTCTATAATAAAATTTACAAAAGTATTGCCTTAGATATTTTTTTTAACATCCTTTTGTTTCTAATATCTATTTAATTTTTTTTTTTAAAAAAAATATATGTTGGGCCCATTTAGCCCGTATATATATACTATATAAACATCTTGTATATTATATATATTCGATATTAAATATTGAATATTAAAATTTAGGATGTTAAATAAAATTTAGGTCACAATTCTATAATAAAATTTACAAAAGTATTGCCTTAGATATTTTTTTTAACATCCTTTTGTTTCTAATATCTATTTAATTTTTTTTTTTAAAAAAAATATATGTTGGGCCCATTTAGCCCGGGACCAAACGGTCCCGGTCCCGGGCCGGTCAATACAAAAAGCCCGTTTAGGCCCGGGCCCGTTTAATTTGAGACCGGTCCGGGACCGTTTGGACCGGCCCACTTGACCCGTTTAGGCCCGGGACCGGCCCACTTGCCAGCCCTAGTTCCAAGTGGCTATACAATAGGTTCCAAGAGTTGTAGAGAGCACGAGTAGGTTCCAAGTGATCATATAAAGTACGTGTATGTTCCAAGTGACCGTACAGAGCACAGGTATGTTCCAAGTGACCGTGCAGAGCACGGATAAGTTTCAAGTAGCCTAGCAGAGCACAAGTAGGTTCCAAGTGATCGTGCAGAGTACTGATAGATTTCAAGTGTCGTGCATAGCACAAGTAATTTGGATTCATGTTGGCAAGATAAACACTCAATAAGAAATGCAATTCTATACCTTGAGCTTGAATGTGAAACCTTTGATTAAAAATAAAAAAGTACCTACCGCAACCCCTATTGAAACATTACATAGGTTGGTTGATGATCGTTGGATCTGGCTCAGGTTGAATTTGTTGGAGGGAAGATGGGTTTTGTATAAGACAACATCAACATGAGAAGCATATTTGAACTTTGTAGTTTTCTACTAGAATCGCTTATATATAAATTTTATTCTTCCAGTACGTTCTATTTCTCATTAAATTTTCATTTCCATGAGATTATAAATCTGTCACAATTTTTATCCATGCAATTTTAGATCTAACTTGTCCTATTTTAACACCTCAATTATGATTGTTGATTTCGCTCCTAATAATCACTCTCTCATTTTATCCTCTACTTGTCTTGTTTGTATTTTAATCTTGTCTAATCGTGTATGACTTCACATCCCTTTTAATATTTTACAAACTACAAGACTTGTTTTGTGGTTACGCGCAACATTCAGTACATATAATTGTTCTATATAAAAAATGATCTGAAAAACTAGTTACATATTCGATATATTTGAATGGCTCCAAAAAATTACTCACTCTACTTTCACGTTATATTATGTTCCTTCACTCTAAATACTTAGTAAATTTCTTTTAAACTATTTAGCTTTTTAGAAAACAAAAAAAAACATTATTTATTTATTTATTATTTATTTCAAATTCGTACTCATTACTTCAATTAGTGAAGTGTTAATTAATAAAATGAGACTTTAAATAAAGATAAAACATATTTTAGACAAATACTGTTGTGATAAAGATTATTAACTAAGTACATTTGTTTTGAAGTGTACAATTCCCTTAGAAAACAGATGCTCCCTCCATTCACTTTTACTTGTTCACCTGGACTTTACACACATCTTAAAAAATAATAAATAAAGTGCATAATTTACCATGATACCTATATTAATTGATGCATACTTTTAATGGATTTGAAAAAATGATTTGAAATGAGTAATTAATATTGTGGGTATAATTAGAAAAAAAAAATTATCTTCTCTTAATATGCTAAAAATGACAAGTAAAAGTAAAAATTTATTTTTAAAACATTGACCAAGTAAAAGTGAACGGAGTATATAATGTATATTAAGCAATTTTTTATCATTTAAATACTTCTACACCGACAATAAATCAAACTTAAATTCATATTACTGACGACAAGAATGATTGGACCAGACTGAATAGGAGCTGGATTTGGAGGACAGCAGTAAAACCGTGTCTACCGACACTGACTATGTATTAAATTCTTTAATTTAAATACTATGGAGTTGAGCTGTTTATTTAAGGTAGTTTGACTAAATTAATAAGGTATGTCGTAAATATGAGAATCCCAACTACCCCAGTAAAAATACATAATGAATCTACCCCATATTATGATCAAAATTACTCCCATTTTCTTACTATATAAAGACATCTTTGTTTACCAACTTTCTTGCCTTTCTATGTTCTTACTTTGACAAGAGATCATTTTGCACCCACTTTTTAAGGTCTCATTTCTCTATCCCTCTCTATTTCTACATTTCGTTCTTTGGGTTTGCAGTCCTATTCAATTACTTGTAGTATTTTCTTTTTTCTCTTTATAAATTTGATTCACGTAGCAACGGTAAATCAATCATTAATGCTTGCGTTTGGCTATACTGTCTATACTATAACCTTTGGTATGCGTGTGTGCCCGCGAAATGCTTTGTGCACCGGGCTGATCCTTTAGATCGATCTAATTCACTTATTTTATGTTCTTGAATTTTTGGAAATGGTCCAAACTTAGGTCTTGAGATGCTGCTTTAACATAGTTTAGCGTTTGTATCCTTAATTGTGGTTTTTTTTCATCTTCATGTTTAAGAGGACTCTTAAAAACACAAGAAGTGAGTTAGATTTGAAGCTTATTTATGTGTAATATCAATCAAGATTCATACTTTGTTGGTCCATCGGGTCTGCGTACATATTATGCTCCCTAGACCTCACTTGTGGATTACACTGTATTTGTGGTTATTGTTGTATTCATACTTTGTTAAAAACTTAGGATACTACGTCTGCCACTACATTCATGGATTTTTGGGGTCTGTTTTTATGATCATTTGCAGTATACTATAGTTCAATGGAATAACTTACTCATGTCATGCCTAGTGTTTACACCAATCAAATAAACACATGATATGTGTCTTTACATAAATTGTTATCTCTTAGCCATAGTTAATTAGTATACACTGTCACCTTAATTTTATCACTAACCATTGTATATCAAAATATTGTAGTGTTAATATACCATTGTCGATAGGGGCGGAGGTAAAAGCCGAGCTATGGATTCGGCTGAACCCAATAGTTTTTGCTCAAACAGTGTATTTGTGTGAAAAAATTCATTAAATATGTACAAATATTAAACTTAGAACCCAGTGTTTAGCACTTAAAGTCGTTCTAAAATCCATAACCCATAAGATTGAAATTATGGCTTCGCCTTTGATCAAATGATGAATTGATGTGAGAATGTGTATCAATGAACTATAGTTTAGTGATAACCGTGTGTTTATGGTGGATTGGTATAAATACCAGCCATGAGTAATTTTCTTTTTTCAACTCAATTGTGATTTTTGAATTCTTTCCAAATACTGATATCATCCAACTTTTTTATACACAGTTTTAAAGAAATGGAGACTTTCTTGTTCACATCTGAATCTGTCAATGAGGGACATCCTGACAAACTCTGTGACCAAGTATCTGATGCTGTTCTTGATGCTTGTCTTGCTCAGGATCCTGAAAGCAAAGTTGCTTGTGAAACTTGTACTAAGACCAACTTGGTCATGGTCTTTGGTGAGATCACCACTAAAGCCATTGTAGATTATGAGAAAATTGTACGTGATACATGTCGGGCGATTGGATTTGTATCCGCTGATGTGGGGTTGGATGCTGATAATTGCAAGGTTCTTGTGAACATTGAACAGCAGAGCCCTGATATCGCGCAAGGTGTTCATGGTCACTTAACCAAAAAACCAGAGGAAATTGGTGCTGGTGATCAGGGTCATATGTTTGGTTATGCCACTGATGAGACACCTGAATTGATGCCCCTTAGCCATGTTCTTGCTACTAAACTTGGCGCTCGCCTTACTGAGGTTCGCAAGAATGGAACTTGCTCTTGGCTCAGGCCTGATGGTAAAACTCAGGTTACTGTTGAGTATTACAATGACAATGGTGCTATGGTTCCGGTTCGTGTCCATACTGTCCTCATCTCCACTCAACATGATGAGACTGTCACAAACGATGAAATCGCCTGTGATCTGAAAGAACATGTAATCAAACCCGTGATACCCGAGAAGTATCTTGATGAAAACACCATATTCCACCTTAACCCATCGGGCCGATTTGTCATTGGTGGACCTCATGGTGATGCTGGTCTCACAGGCCGAAAGATCATTATCGATACCTATGGAGGGTGGGGTGCACACGGGGGTGGTGCATTTTCAGGAAAGGATCCTACCAAGGTTGATAGAAGTGGTGCATATATTGTAAGACAAGCTGCAAAAAGCATTGTTGCCAATGGTCTTGCTAGAAGGTGCATTGTGCAGGTTTCGTATGCCATTGGCGTGCCCGAGCCTTTGTCTGTGTTTGTAGATACTTATGGAACTGGAAAAATACCAGATAAGGAAATTCTCAAGATTGTGAAGGAGAACTTTGATTTTAGGCCTGGTATGATGTCAATTGACTTGGATTTAAAGAGGGGTGGCAACAACAGATTCTTGAAAACTGCTGCTTATGGTCATTTTGGTAGAGATGATCCTGACTTTACATGGGAAGTTGTTAAGCCTCTCAAGTGGGACAAGCCTCAATCTTGATTCTGATGCAGTTGTTTCTTCTATAAGTTTTTCAATATCTTAAATTTCTTTTGTTCTTGGTTTAAGAAATATTGTTCTTAACTTTCTTGGGAAAGTGGAGTATACTTGGTATTATTGGTTGAGGTTATAAACTCTTGCCTTTTGTTATATGTTGCTGCGGGCAGTAGGCATGATAGAACCTTTTTTGGTCCAATATTCCTTCAATATGTTAGATAAAGATTTTCAATTAGTAGTAGCTGTCTCGATTCCCATTGGCCGATCTGCTATCTGGAACAAATCTTTGTCCAAGTAATCTTGAATCAGAAATGACAATTTTGACAATGATGAATTATACTAAAACTATACAAAGAAAAATGAAAGATTGCAACAGAGGTTTGGGCGACGAAAGAACAGCTAAAAAGAACAAAGTTGATGACAAATGTAACAGCTTGTCCAGATTTTACCTAAATGGATGCAAAGAAGTCAATTTAGCAGGAAAATGATGTGCTCAGACCATAGATGTAAGCAATTAGTACTCTATATAGTTGAGATCTGCAGCAATCTACTTATTATCCACTACATATTCGGGCTCAGATCTGCAGCATCTACAACTACAATCCCAGTGGCCAGTCCTATTCTAGTTCTACCATCAACATATAAAAAGAATATAACTTCCCTATTTGTAGTTAGAGCTTCTCATATATTTTATGACGAATTAGTAAAACATAAAATATACATAGAGTTGGAACTCTCCAGTTATATTGCGATCAATAAATTCAGAAGAAAAAAACAAGTCATGGTATCCTATACTGTCTTCTATAACCATGATATTAGGCTATACTTTAGATGGAGCCATACTTCAGCAGCTCCCACCTGAACGGTCTGAACGAGTAAAGAACCTCCGGTGAGCTTTTGAATAACAAAGCTACACAAACGCAGATGGCAGCAATAGCAACCATTGAAAGCATTGCCGGTTTGTATATTGCAAGTGATGATCCCGGGTTTCCATAATAGTATTTCTGGTCGCACTGTCTGCAATGCGTTTTAATTGGTTTCCTTAAAGACTTCTCAGTTTGTAAGCTAGCAATACTTACAGACCTATGACCATTGGATAGTTTCTGCTTGATACTGCTATCCAGCACCGAACCAGGGATATCGAGAACAACATGCTCATCACCTGGTTTCTGACCGATTTTCTTTTGGACAATATGAATATACGAGTAATGGCCTCGCAAGCATGCATAATCATTAGGTGTCAGTCCGGTACTGTCACAGGCACTTTTCCAAGCTTCAATTCCCACCTGAAGAAAACAATCATCAGCTCCTTGAAATACCTGGCTAACTCATTCCTTCCCAAACAAGGGAACCAGAGAAAAATACAGAATAGATGTTCTAAAAATTCTTAAGTAAACTACTAAGTATTCTAGAGCCATCCGGGAACAAAGTGCCACTATATCAGCACTGATAAAGAGGAAAAAGTGCAGGTCATTGCTGATCTCATCATGCTTCACAGCCCCCCCCCCCCCCCAAAACCCCCACACCCACCTGCACACCCCCTTTCTGTGGATTGAGGGGACTGTCAGTTTCCAATGCAACAGACCAAAATGCACATAATAAAAGGAGATATACCTGTCCCGGATCATCAATTAATGCATCCAAAAGATTCTCAAAGCCAGCAAGACTAGCAACAATATGAAGTGGAGTCAAACCCCCAGGACCCACTGCATCAGGTCTAAATAAATAGTCACGATCATCTTGTTGCTTTTTTAGTCCTGATTTGTCAAAAGCTCCATGCGGACGGTATTTCAATAGGACTTCTACCATGGATTTGCACTTTCTTCTCACGGCTTGATGAAGGATGCCAACCTCCCGCAAAGGAACGTCAAGTGATGACTGTTGTCCTACATCTACAACGCCATTGAAGAAAACATCCAACAGTTTCTTTACGACAGCACACCAGTCTTGGTCAATGGAGAATTCTATAAGCCACTTGAATCGCTGAAAAGGGAAGAGATTCAAGTTGACACCAGAACCCACTCTAAATTTCAAATGACTTCTATGAAGCAGCCAACCCATTTCATGTAAAAATTCCAGAGCTTGGTCTCTGGCTTGCAATTTTTCAGTTCCTTGCAGAAAACCATCAGCCATTTCATCAACCTCAATATTGCTCTCCAATGTACGAATCTCAGAGCAAACATCTTTCTCTGCAACTATAAATGGGAAGAAGTTGCTACTAAGACCATGGTCCTCAACCTAGTCAAAGATAACGAACACTACATTTCAGAAGTAGAATAAAGTGTACCCAATACAGTCAATTTTCTGCAGAAAGAGGAGAGGGAGATACAAGATTTTACTCTATTTTATCAGGTAAGTACAAACCTGAAGTATGAACCAGAATCTGTTGATCTAATGAAAAGTAACACATAACTAGTAACAGGGAGTCAAACCAAAAGGTTAGTACATAATACTATAATAGTTTGCATGTACCAATGAGTTAAAAAGAAAATAGATATCATTTTTCTTTCTTTTTTTGCCTGATCGGTTAATGCATTTATATTTTATATTTTGTCACCCAAGCCTAGGTTTACTGTGCACATAGAGACCAAATGTTAATCCTTTTCATTGAGGTACTTCACTAAATTTACTTGCAAGATAAAACTGAGTCATTAGTAAACCAACGAGCATCAAATTCCATTCATAATAAACCAAACACGATTGCTCCAAGATAGGGAAAACAAGAAGATAAATTAACAATTAATAAGCATTAAGGAGAAAAAAAATAACTTCACCTCAATGAACCCTCTGCCAGTAACATTTGGCACAATACAAGGAAAGCTAAGGGACTGGATCTCTTCATGGTCCAAACAAGAATCAGCTCCTACCATCATATCAGTACAGTTACCCTGGACCAGGTAATTCCCTTCCAGGGCACATAGTAACCTAAAAGGGAAGTGGAGACACACAAAGAATCAATTAACTAGCTCAAAATACTCTAACCAACTAAGCAGAGACTAATAGGAAAAGGAAAAGGCAAACGTCTTTAGGATCAAACCAATGTCTATTAAAGTCACCTTGTAGTGGGCCGAGATAGGTTAAAGCCTTTCACCAAAAACTGAACTCTTTTGGAGGCACAAACTGCGATAGGTTTGACAATTGATATCCCACAGCTCCTATGTCTTTTGACTGGTAAGGAAGTGTCCAGAACAACCTGCCCTGTAGTACAGAAGCAAAGACTCAATGTTCATATCAGTGGCGTTACTGTCGAGAAAAAGATAGATCAAGAAAGGATACAATGAAGGATGAGAATATACCATTAAACAAAAATGCCACTCGATCATTCACCCTAGTATAAACCCATCCAGTTTGCCAAAAGGAATCCGCGGATGCATTAAGAAGCTTCCTCAAACTAGAGTTAAGATCACAATAAAGCTGCAAAAGGAAAGCAATTAGGAGCAATATATTATAGGCTAAAACATTAAGAGAACAGGAAAAGGAAAAGGAAAGAGAATATGTATGGCCTGAGGGGATTTAATTTGCTAGTTTCATTTTGTTGAAAAGTACAACGAATAGCTTATACAGGGGATAACTAAAGTAAATATCTGATTTCAAGTATCAGGCAAGTTAATATCACACTCATTTTTGGCTTCATTTTAGCCAAATATTATCCATTCTGGCCACATGTTTTCTCTTTCCTTTCCCTTTATTGTTAAATAACAAAGCCTAAAAACCTTATTGCTCCGCTTCTTCCTCTCAGAAAATTAAGTAATACATTTCTGAGAATTAAAAAATTTACCTCCTCCCATATGGATTTATCCATCCGAAGATATATTGTTAGTATAATACAACCGGGCCTAATGTAGCTTTCAATATCTGTAGGACTGTGTGATAACCAATCAAGAATCTGCAATTGCCCAGGAATAGAGAAGGCTTGGTTTCAAATTGATATAAAAGAAACATGAGAACACTGTCATTGAAGAATATTATAGCAAGAGTACAAAATACCTCTTTCCGCAAGGCTGTAGGAAAATCACCAGGATCTTTCCCAAAGAGTTTAAAGACTATACGATCCGTTCGACTCTGAAAATTAGTCAAAATCTTGTAGTTAAGAGACAAATCATCTTTATCCATTGATGCATCAAGTGTTAATAATCAAAGTCATTGGAAATATCTTTTCTGTATCTGACTAGCACTACAATATCTTTCTCGGCCTTTTGGCTAAGATCAAGTATCTGACTAGCACTACAGGGACAAACAGCCTAGAGTAACCTTATGATACAAACACATTGATCTCAAACTCAAAGATCTACTTACCAAACATCAACAATATTTTCTTTATCATCAAAATTTAACTGAATCAAATTTTCTCAAAGAGAGAATTTTACTGCAAAACACCTTGGTAAGTATAGGATATAGGAGCCACATATCTCATAGCCGCAGTTTATATGACAGAAACGGGGCAATTGAATATCTGCACAGGTAAATTTAGCAGCCTCTATGACAGAATGTCTGGCTGATAGAGTTTGGAAGAGCATAGCTATGGAACATCGTAGTAAGCTGCACATATATATTGGAGGATCTATGGACTGTAGAGCCAATACAGCAGGGCAGATTGGACATTTTTACATCATAATCTACCATATTTGGTGGAAGTAGTGAATCATAGTCAGGATTACACGCAGCCAATTTTGAAGGCCTAGCAAGGCTGGGAGTACAAGTGCTAATTGCAGAAAGTATTATTAAGCTACTTTACTTACTCGAGCTTAAAGCATAGATGAGAACAACGATGTACACAAGCCTGCTAAGATATGGATTTCAATTTCCAGATATTTCATCAAAACCTGTCTTCTTTATTCATTTATTTTCTTTTTGTGGATAGTGTTAAAGTAACAATGTACACAAGCCTGCTAAAGATATGGATTTCAATTTCCAGATATTTCATCAAAATTTTAGGGACAAATTAGAAGCTGAAGACCAGCACTGCAGAAAACATGCCTGTCAGCTAAACAAATTGCATATGAGTACAATGGTAAACAGCAATAGAAAACAAAACTCATACCTGAGCCTCTCCACTGGAATTAGATAGCGAAAGGGATGAGGTAGATCCCGAGTTCCCACTTGTCCCTGGGCTTGACTTATGAGGGTCATGACATATCCATAGAGGACAGCCAGAAGATGAAGCCCCTGGGTTTGCAGAGGCATCAGAATTCTGCAGCTTTTGATTGCCATCTTGAGAATCATCATAGATGTTATTCAAATCGATATTATTCAGCTTCACCTTAGCTGAGGCATTTGCATTGATAGGTGAGCTCTCTTTTCTGCAACATAGAGAATCAGGCTGCCAAGCACAAGGATTTTGTAAAATCCCACACTCAACATCACTCCTGCCCATTCTCTTCTCTGTCACTTCAGATGCAGGTATCAAACAATTCCCAGTAGGCCTAAGAGATTCCTGCAAATCAATCCAATCAGAAGCTGAAGAGAGAAAGGTTCAATACCAATGTTTGGATCTAGTGCAGACCTCTTTCGGAGCCCCCATAGATGTCCCTGCATTCCGCTGCTCTGGAGGTGCAGACAACAAGCCCCACGTATTCCTCTCATTAGTTGCACCAACCAAACTAGCTAGGTTTCTCAGCAGATGAGACAGTAGATCCTGGTCTTTAGTTTGATCTGAGCTATTGGCTGCATTTCATAATGAGAAGAAGCCAAAAAGTAACTCCTCCAATTCACATGCACCAAAATCTCAAAATAAGTACCTATCTATGTGCCTATACGTTATCATGATTCTTGTGGAACTCAAAAGCTTGTTAGAGACAAACTGACTTGGTACTAAGTACTCCCTTAGCTAATTAGGACTCCCAACTGCATAAACTAAGCCCAATATTACAAGAGACATTATCAGTACATAATCAAGTGAAAAGATTCCATTAACAACAATATGTTAATTTACCCTCTAACGCACTGTCAACGTGGATATGTTTATATACTCTCAAGAGAACTGGATTTAGTTTAATTTACATGGTAATGAGTTCTCAAACAAAACAACAGTCAAAACCTTGCAATCGCAGTCATCAAAAGGTATTCAATACTCAGGTGGTTTCATAAGATACCTACTCCTCCAAATAATTTTAGCCCATATGTCAATGAATAGCCTTGTTGGGAAGGTCAACATCACTGTTTTTCTAAATTGGAGATATATTGTGCAGAAATTAATAATATATTTAGCATACCCAACACAAAATTGAGTTTAAAGGGGTTTGACGAAGATAACAAACTCTTGATAAAGTATCATGAGTGATGTTTATGTCTTTGGTTATTTATCTCTGCATTCAGCATTTCTCCATAGTAGCCCGTGATCTGAGAAAGTTTTCACAAGATGCGACACTTTTCCATGAGGAAAGTAATCAAATAATTCCCTTGTTCTCAGTTCTAACTTCTTAGCCTAATAAAGGTTAACTTGGATCAAGTCTCAGCACAAAATCATCTTCTCCTTTTCTTTCTTCTAGGAAGGAAAGTCTCAGCCATGATTAAAGTTTCCAAAGTAGGTCAAAAATTTGAAACTATAACCACTCATATAAGAAGATCGCATTCCACAAGACAGAAGCTACTTAAAATCTCTACCAATATCATAGAGGTCTTAATACCTTGTGAGGAGAAATGAGAGAGAAGAGACATATTGATGACTTGATGATTTAATGAATACAAGACATCTAAAATTAATATGATATTGCCCACCATGGAGCAATATCCAACTTAAGAAATTAACCCTAATACTCTAACTCTAACATGCTACCACTAACACTTAACATTTTAACAATGCTCAACAAAATTTATGAATTTCCAAACACCCCACAAAAATAGCTGAATCAGAAGCCATTGAGAAATTGAGAATGAATCAACTGTGCCTGCAATACAATTGTGTCTCTCTCTCTCTCAGAGTAAATTCCAAGTCTCCAGAATCTTGGTACTTCAAAAGACAATTATTTGAAAAACCTAATTTCCAATAAAAAAGCAAGAGTCCTCTGAGGATAATCCAATTAGAACTCTTTCTGAAGGCTCTTCGGATTACACTCTCACCAGATGCAGTCATGGAATGAGTTAGGCACTATGGAAAAGATGGATCAAAGCAGCATAAATTTTAGTACTCCTTTCCTTCAGCAGCTACATAACCACTTCGTCAAAGCATGACAAAAGAAGACTTGTAATTGAGTCACATAACCATTTATAGGCTAGTCTAAACTGTAAGGGGTAGTTTGGTTTGCAGATAACTCAATACAAAGATTATAATACAGGGACTAAATACATGGATTAATAAAGCAATAGAATGATTTTTGTACAAAATAATAGTGGTATTAACAATAATAATATTTTATACAAGGATTATTTCCTTAATACTTGTAACCAAACGTGTCCTAAGAATATACAAATGAGAGAAAACATGATCGACTGCCAGTGGAAGGTCTGCGACTCTGCGTTCAACCAATCTACCCAGAGTGAATTCCTCTCTCTAGTAGCAATCTGGTCTCTTTTTTATGGTACCATTTAAACGAGAACGCTACGTCGTCCAGCGCACTTGACCACTGCGATAAAATCATAATTCCACCCCTAACTGGATTACACCTTAGAGGTTTTGAAAGACACGAAAATCTGAGTCTAGGTGCTAAAGAGCTGGATCTTCATCGTTAGTGACGGCGAATGGTATGTTATGCAGGATATCCCCGCCCTCAAATTTGAGTAATGATGGTTATATACATTAATTAATGTGACTTGCAGTTAAAGATTTCAAAAGAAAATCAAAGATCTATATGAACTTCTTCCAAGTTCAAGGAATTAATAGGCAAGATAGCTTCAACTCATCAGACCCTTCTGTTGTATATCCCTAAAGTTCGTTATATTGCAGTAAAACTTACCGGTCTCTCAGCAGCTACTCTTTCGAAGATCACTCAAAAAATCAATAGAACTAGTGGACTTTCATATGATTTCTACTACTTCTATGGATGTATTTAATCTTTATGGAAATTCTAGAGTTTCCCAATTGTTGCAGTTTACATAAATTATTCCAACTAATGTACAATCCCGTACAGATTAAAAGTTAACTATTATGGTTAGTTCTATAGATTACTTCAGAATACAGCCTCAAAGGATAGTCCACAAGTATTGATGGCTAATGTTTCAGTAGAAGCATCAGTCGATAATTACCACCGAGATCTATTTTAATGTCCATCAATTATTAGTTGCTAATACCTGACCCAATGCCCTATATCATGTGTAGCCTTTAGGATAAATCGGATTATCCAAACTAGGTAATAAGAACCTGTCCTGATGTTTCAACCATTCAAACTAAATACAGTATAGGAAAACAACCCTCCTGTCCCCAAAAGCAATACCAACTATCAGTTATATCTTACAACTCCCGATTCATAGAGACGAAATGCTGTTTATGGGATAGACATCATTGTATTCATCAAGTTGATACTATGTCAGGAAAAGAATAACTATACATTCTTCTCTTTCTAAACTTCTTGCTTATAGAATAGCACTCTAACCAATTAGCATAACAGCGAAAGAACTTACAAGCACACCCTATTACGTCATGAGAATGCTATTACCTAATTAATTGGCCGAACATCTTCTGTCATAAGAAACAAAGATATCATGCAGGAAAAGCATGGAATACAGATAACAACTTACATTGTACGTTGGCCAGTATCCTCAGCAGACTAATTAATAAGTAGTTACTACCCCCCTCATCATTCATGGAGGCTCCATTAGCTACGTTTTCTGGATGTGTTTTTCTTCTTCGCCTGTTATGACCAGCTAACCGCCTACGACAGCTCCGCTTCCCCTCATCAAACTCTTGTAGAACATGAAACCTGCCCAAAAGTAATCATAACACCAAACCATGATCATCTTCCATGATTACATGTTCCAGAGTATTAAAATGTAGATGTATTGAAGACATAATTAACTAAATAAAAGTGTTCCCTCTCTAACACCTCAACCTTTTAGATGAGGTAACCACACAATTCCACGAGATATATTAGGGCATGTTGCATCAAAACAGAGACAATGACTAAGTTATGGACAATGTTATCTATTTAGTCTAACGTATAAGAAAAACCAATGTATCAGGTTTCCAAAACTTCTAATTTTATAATATTTTAACTGGTACATAAGACTAAAGATCAAAGTACAACCACGTGCACTAAGCTCCCGCTATGGGCAGATCCCAGACTCCCGGGATTGGTCAGACCACATTGGGTCTATTGTACACAACCTTATCTTACATTTCTGCACGAGCATGTTTCCACAGCTTGAATCCGTGACCTCCTGGTCACACAACAACAACTCTTACCGCTGCACCAAGGCTCCTTTGGTTCATAAAACTAGAGATGATAAAAACCAATCTATCTGGTTTTCCCAATATCTGATTTTATCATATTTAAATGGTTCACAAAATTAGAGATAATAATTTTAAAATATATAGATATTCCTACAAAAATATTGCAAATGTTCTACTAGAAAGCTACCTACTGCACTGCTGACAAAACCGCTGCATAACATTGCCCACCAAAGCTTTAGCAGCTTTAGAATGCACATCACACACTTTATGTCGTCGGTGGTAATCTTTAGCATTGCTCAAATCAGTTCGACAATCCTGCACTTGACAACAAACTGCACGATTCGACAAAACCCCACCAATTTTCGTCTTTTTACCACTCTTCCCTTCCCATTTTTCCACATCCCCTTCCATCACGGGATACAATTGTCCACCTAGCTTCAAATTAAGTGATCCAGCTTCTTCTTCATTATCCAGTTCATCATCTTCAATGACGATCGCCCGCCTCCTTTTCTCCAATTCTTTCCTCCTTTTATCATTATTTCCTAATGTCAGTAATTCATCTGAACCAGATGGAAAACAATTGGAGATTCTACTAGTTTCTGGATGAATATCTGATCCTATAGGAAACATTAACTGTTTGCTCTTACAACAATCTGATGGCACTGAATTATTATTCAGCGGTGCAGCTGTAAATAAATCACCATCCCATTTCCAATCATTTAAATCCCACTCCATACTCTTTTTTCCACTAACTGGACCATGATAATTATGTGCGGCCATTGACAAAATTAATCTGATAAACAACCTAAGACAAAATTCCTCTCTGAAATGATGAAAATTAAGCTATATTTTAGCTTTAATAGCAGCAAATAAATTACAAAAACAGCCGAAAACTTAACTAACTGGACGCCAAAAACACTCTTTTAAGAACTAAAATTTTCAGAAAACAACCTTATACGAAAATCCTCTCTGAAATAATGAAAATTAAGCTATGTTTTAGCTTAAACTAGCAGAAACTAATTTTTCTTTTTTAAAAAAAGCCCAAAAAAGAACTAACTGCACGCCAAAAACACTCTTTTAAGAACTAAATTATTCAGAGAACCTTATACGAAATTCCGCTCAGAAATAGTGAAAATAAGATATGGTTTCAGCTTAAATTAGCAGCAATTAAATGACAAAAAAAAGCGCAAAAAATAACTAACCGCTCACATCAAAAACACCGTTTTAGTTCAACTACATTTCTCCCAATCAGAAACCATTAATTCTGTTTAAAACCAAATAAAACAAAACAAAAAAAGAGCTGGAAATAGAAAGGACTGAAACTGTAAATATAGAGAAATGATCGGAAAACGTGTAAATCACCGGAAAAAAGATCGCCGGCAATATAGAGAGGAATATTTAGTAGAGTAAATAATTAAACAGAAAAGAGGAAAGAGAAATAGGAGATGGCATTTTCCTTGCGTTTAAAACGGACATCGTATACTCTGTATTGTGTAGTGTGATGAATACGGACTTCTTCTTTTTTTTACTGTACTGTAAATAAAGCACGTGAATAGTAACAAATAATTGAACAAGTCATGTACTGTAAATGAAGCATGTGTTTTTTGAGTTGAAATGGAAAAAGAGTGTTTAAATTAAAGTTACAAAGAATTTAAATAATTTAAGAATTTGTAAGTAAAAACTAGTACTCTTATTGTATTGTACCGTATTATTATTTTAGATATAATAGTTATTTTAATTGTTATTTAAATTTTATTGTATCTATCGTTAAACCTGTTACGTAACGATGAAAAATATCACTTTATATAACGATCGATTTGAGGTGGTTGCATCGTTAACTTTATTTTTTATTTTTTCCTTCCTTATTATTAATTAATCTTATTTTATTCTTTATCCTACTATTTATACACTACTTGTGCCATGTACCTTACTTTTTTGCTTAATATTAAAAGTTTATTCTTCATTTTTTGGTGCATGACATCATAAAACGACAGCATAGTAAATAATTTTCCAAATTTTATACATTTCAAAACGATGCAATACAATACGACATGATACATTATGAAACGATACATAACAAACATCCAAGCATATCCTAATATTTTATTTGAAGTTCAAATGAAGAAAGAAAGTTCAATAAATACAAAATACAACATTAATGTGTAAACAAGAAATTTCTTTGGTAAGGATTTACCTCGTATATATTGATAGAAAATTTTATTTTACATTATCAATGCATTTTATTTATATATTACCAATTAGGTTCTACATCATTTAGAACCAGAAATTCTGATAAAAAGATTTAGAATTTTTTTTTATATAGGGAACAGTTTTCTCTTTAATGAATCACATAAATATCCGAATTAACCGGAACCTCAATAAATATGAAACAACCGAGTGAGAAACTAAAAAACAAAAAACAAAAAAATAAAGTTCTTATCCTCCTTTGCTGTCTCCCCGATGTATTTGGACTTGTAACAAATTTTATGCACAACTTTATGAAAAGTGTTTGTTGGGAACACCTTTCTCAAAAAAGTTTTGGAATCGCAACAAATTTTCTAACAAACAATTATAACAAATTTAATTAAATAAAAATATATGGCACCCATATATTTGTGAGAGAATTAGCCTTACAAAATTTTAAATAAAAGGGAGAAAAAATAGGACTGCACAAACGAAAGCGGATGCGATTAACTAACCTTCCAATGGATTGTTATTTCAATCGCTAAAGTGACATTTGGTTGGGAGAAATAATTGTCACATAAAACTTAGCATTATTAATAAAACGGTAAAATAATTTCCGTGTGACCGATATATCATAGGTTAGAGCCGTAAAAATAGTAATTAATATTTGCAGTAGAGTAAGCGGTCTGCGTTACATATAGATGCCTGCGCCTAATAAGATCTTTACTAATTTTTCTACTAAAGTTATGTCATTTTCATTGTACTAACTTCACCATTACTACTTTATTCATGTATGTCCAATCCACGATGCTAGTGCTCTTTCCTATAATTGTTGTACTATAGCATCCTAGAGAAAGCATAGTAGTTTCCCATGATTAAAAAAGTTGTTTCAATTTGCAGATAGTAATTGATTGAAGATAAAACTACGCTAGTATTTGGTCATAGATTCCCAAATTTATTCTAAAAACTCTGATTTAGTTAAAGTTTGGTTTGAAGATAAAAATATGTTTGAACATCTATTTTGGGTGAAGTTTGGTTTGGAAAAACATGAAACATGACTTATACTCATAAGTTCTAAAAACTATCACAAATACCCAACAGTACAATTATCAATAACATTCATTATATTATCGCAAACTATAGTCTTGAACATAAATAAATTTGATACAAAATTATTATTTTTATAATGAACTACATGATACACTATCAGATGACCGAGAAGACGAAACAATATCGTTACAAAATAATAAATGGTGGGCTCTTTTATAAAATACAAAAGTTTGGGGCAATTTTTTAAAAATATAATAGTGATATTTTGGCCCAAAACCAGCTATTGAGCTGGTTTTGGGATTTGGGATTTGGCCAAAATATTGACAAAAATTATGGCTAAATATGTGTTTGCCAAATAAAACTCAAGTTTATTTTGACAAAATTTATGGCCAAACGGATCCTACATGTCATCAGATGAAGGGGTTTAATTTTGCCTTGAGCATATAGACAGCCAAAAATTTGGTTTCCACTTTCAAATATCTAACCCTCTAGCTCCGCGGAGTGAAGGAAAATCTTCGAGTAACGATTAAGTTGTCTTCATGTGATCTGTAGATTACGGGTTTGAACCGCGAAATTAGTCACTAATACTTGCATTAAGGTAAGCTGCCTATATTATACCCCTTTGGGATGCGGTCATTCCTCAAACCCTCCCTTTTGTTAGGCTAAACTAGCCCAAAGATACTCCATACTAATATAATGTGATATAATATGTTTTGGGTCAAACATGCACGGTTTCCTCCAAAAGACCTCACAATATTAAAAAATTTGTATACCTTATATGTAGGTTTTCAATCTTTTCAGCTACCAACGTGGGACTTTGTATGTACACTTAATAATGTCTTCCTCAAACTAAGTTCCACGTGGCTCATTACCACGATCCACGTGTCTCCCCCTCAAACTAAGTTCCATGTGGCCTATTACCACGATCCACTAGTTAATTTTCGAGATTCATTGTGTGTCACTCATATCGTTAGAGTATTTATGACAAATGATGCCCGCAACTAGCTTCTTCTTGTATGTGTGTCTCCAATCTCATAAGGGTAAACAAATCGAGCCTCACACCATCACTCTGCCCGTATCTCCATACTCATCCCCTCGAACCTGAGCTTTGATACCAGTTGTTGGACTAAACCAGCCCAAAGATACTCTTAACATGGTGTGATATTGTCTGTTTTGGGTCAAGCCCGCACGATTTTTTTCATAAGACACCATTAAATAATCCTTACATCTTATATGTATGCTTTCAATCTTTTCAACTATCAACGTGAAACTTTGTTCGCGCACCTAACATTATTTTTACATGGAGTAAAATATATAGTATAACTAATTTATAGATGGTAATGATTTCAAAGCATCTTTCATGTTGTCAAATTATGTGTTTCATAGGGTATAATATGCATTTGTTAACTTGTTATAGTGTTCTTCGACCCCACACGGAAAAAATTGTTATGCCACTAACAACTTCCTTAATGGATAAGGTTCTTCAACGTAATGCCCTAAAATGAGGGAAATTTGATGTATTTAGTAAGCATCGATTTACATACCAGAAGAAATTAACAAGTGCTACTAATTATTTGAGAAAAAAATTCAAAAACCTAGTAGCAATAGTTATTTCATATTCATAGCAACTAAATAAATATATTCCCTAGGAGAAAATCATTCAATCCTATTAAAATAGGGGTGCTAGTTAATAATCCCTAAAAGTAAGCAAAAATAAAAAAGGAAAGATGATAATTTTCATTCAAAAATAAAACTCTCATCCAATTCCACTAAAATAGGCATATAATTAATGATATGCAAAATAAATTACCGCACTTTCAGTTATTATAATTTTAAAGTGATTGCTACTCTTCTTGAATTGAAATATACATTCACTCGATGTGTTTTCTTTAATAATATTTTCATTGATTTTTCATTCAAAAATCATGTATAATTAATAATATGTATAATATTGGAATAAATCATGTGTGTTTACCATAAACACCCTTATATTTTGAAAAATATAATATACACATACTTAATGAAAATATATAAGGTATATATATGGTATGTATACATTATAAATAATTTATATGTTTGGTATAAGAAATAAATCTTAGATGATTATACCATAATAACCATGAATAATTAATAATACCGTATATTTTTAGAAAGATCAGCGCGCGGATTTTGCTTCGGTTAAAGTGTGTGTATATAATTATATAGATGGTGTAATGATGGTATTTCGTATATCTATATTTGTTTATTTTTGTATGTATATTTATACGATATAACAAGCAGTGAAGAAGTTAGAAATTCGAAGGAGAGTCAATGGTAGAGTGATTTGAGAAAGAAAGAGAAATAAGATTTTAAGAATTTAGACATAATCCCTTAATTTTTTCAGGAAGAGTTAGAAAATAAATGAGTTACTATTAAATATTAGAAAATAAATGAGTTACTATTAAATACTTTCAAATATGCTATATTTGTAATAAAATCTGCTATTATTGGAATAATCCAAATATGGTAACATTAATATAAATAATATTTTTATAAGAGTCCTACGGTGTAAAAACCTCATTATTTTACGACGACCGATATACGTGGAAAAGCTAATTAGGATATGATGAATTAATTGATTAGTACAGTAGCATTAATGAGTTATTAGGTCTAATAGATTAATCTTAAGAAGTCACTAATTAAATTAATTTCCTATGTGATTTGCGAGAACTATTGCATAATAAGCAGGTTAATCAGTGCGTACCCGAAGTAGCAGTTATAGGTTTCCCTAAAAAAAATTTGAAATAAAGAAAAAGTCACAAATTAGAGTAAGATTACATATAAATGAATATGCATTATTTATCAATTTACTAATACAAATATTGAGTACAACTAAATTCTTTTTCATGTTTAAGGAAACAAGTAGTAAGTTTTTCTAGGAAACAAAGATGATGGAGACATGTGAATAAAGTTGGGACGGAGACCCATTTATGTAAAAGGACATCTCATGCAATGAATTCTATTTAATTTCTTCATCTTAGTGTTGTTGCTTTTTTATTTTTTTTGGTTATATTACTATATTTGCTTACTATATTTTTATTTTTTACGGCATCTTTACTTTTGTATTTTTCAAATCTATTTTGAAAATATTTTTCTTGAGGGACTATCTGGATAAGATCTGCGTATATTCTATCCTTTACATACCTCACTTGCGGGACCACACTGAATATGTTGTTGTTGTGCATCCTTACCGTAACACATTGAACCCAAACCCTTCTTGTATTCTTTTTCCTGTTGTAATCGGTTAGAATTTTACTAATGAGAGTCAAAATATAAAATATTTAAATGTAGGAAGAAGCCAAAAGAATTCAATTATATAGTATACATATATAAAAAAAATATTTAACTATATAATATAATTTTTTGGCAAAAAAATATTAATTGATATTGCTTGGTTAATAAAGGTAGCTCCGCTACTGCTCGTGTGGAGATGGTATTGTGAACAAATAAGATGGGTAGGGGAAGAATTTTTCCCCTTATGTCGTTACAAACTCATGATATAATTGGAATATAAAAAGAATATACCATATTTGTAAAATATTTATTTAAAAAAGTGAGTTGAACACCTTAGTTAAGTGATCTTTTTATATATTGTATCCGGTACAATTGGTCATTTGCAACAATAACAATAACAATAAATTTAGTATAATTTCACAAGTAGTGTGTATACAGACTTTACCATTATTTTATAAAGATAGAAAAAAATTATTTCCGATAAATACAATTGGTTATTTACAACCACATGAATTAGTACCAATTGCCATCAATTATGAGTTTCGTATATAGTGGCAAGGACATAGACATTAGGACAAGGAAGTAAATTTGAGTTGGCCCTTTTACTTTGGACTTGTGGTAAACCATTATAGAAGTAGTACACAACAAGAATTAGTACCAATTGCCATCACTTATAGCTAGTACTAGTACTATATATCAAGTGGATGAGTGGAGCACAAACTTTGTGCTCCCTCCTTTGTTGCCCTTTTGCTTACATATACCCTGCCTTTATGTATAGAAAAATACCATTCCTCTTGATATAAAAGTAAATAAAAATTACATCATATAAATTGAAACGGAAGAAATAAGATAATATGTTTATTTTGAGCTCGTTCGGACAAATATTTTTGGTCATCTTAGTGGAGGATTAATTAATACTTAAGCCGGCTGCTAGCTTTTAAATTAGTCGGTCTAATCACCTAATATAACTTTGATTTTATTATACAGTTAAACTTCTCTATAACAATCATGCTCTATAACAGTACTTTACTATAACAATCAAGTCTTTTTTAGAATCAATTTTTTATTTTATGTTATAATATGTTATTAAAAATAGCACTTCACTATATTACCAAAAATTATCGAAACAAACGAGACTGTTATAGAAATGTTTGAAACAGATCATGTGAATGGCATCGACAAACGTAGCTCTTGTTTAGGAAGAGAACATATGGATGGGACCATTTTCATTTATTGCTAACGATTGTTATCTCTCGTACATTGTACGTATAAAAAGCATATACATTAACCACCTAACTTAGAGTTTTATTTTGCTTTTTAAAAAAAGAAATAATTTTTACAAAATTA
This sequence comes from Nicotiana tabacum, assembly GCF_000715075.1. NCBI lineage: Eukaryota > Viridiplantae > Streptophyta > Magnoliopsida > Solanales > Solanaceae > Nicotiana > Nicotiana tabacum. The sequence goes on along the minus strand of NC_134092.1, from coordinate 7,321,669 downwards.
AAATATATTCAGTTGACATTGAGTAAGATGTTTAAAATAAGTGATCGAATTACCCTGAAAAGTTACTATATATCGGAATTCAGTAGATATAAATTTATATTCTTTAGTATGTTATATACCACATGAAATTACATGGTTTGAAAGGGTTAATTAATTGAATTTTCTTTATTACAAAATTATATTTTGAATATAAGGTAAAAATAATTTTCTTTTTTCGTATATATATAGGAGAAGTTTCTAGTTATTGACATATAATGTGGCTCAAAACTATTTAGAAGGTTCAAATATCGTGTAAACCTTTTGTTTATGCTCCTTTTTTCCTTTAATAAGTTAAATTTGAATTTGACACTTTCACGATAAAAAATCGGGAAATTTTTTATACTAGAGTCCCAAAACTCAGAAAAATAAGCCAATGATCGATTATCCCTGCCCTTTCTAACAGCTCATTTTTTTTTCCATAATTGTGGTGTTCGAGTTAGTTTGCACACAGCTCGACTAATTCCACGTGATATCTGTTACATCTCAACTCCCACCAACAGCAGAATAAGTCACCTAGTATTTTTGTCTCCGCAGAAAAGTAAATCCGAGACTTCTTATATCGTTCTAACTCAATTTATTGATCAATAGGCCGGATCGCAGAGCCTTTCTAACTGCTCATTCTATTCTTTCTAAGTACCACAACTCTAAATATGCTTATTCCTTCAATATCTTTACATGGTAACATGGGAAAATGGCCTATTCCGCATCAACATAAGCTCGCGGTCACATATTTTACATTTTCTTGAATCTACTTATTAATGTTTTTTTGCTTCGTTAGTTAAGGTATATTAAATGAAAAATGAGTACCACCAAGGGTTGTGGTGGGGTGGTAAGTATTCATTCATCCTTAACTAGAGGTCTCGGGTTCGTGTCCCTGGATATGAAGTCGTCTTTATTAGGAAACTCTTTACCCCCAATGTGGGACTTCTCCGTGCGAATCCGAATTTAGTCGGGGCTCCAATATAAATACCGGAAACCGGGTGAAAACAAAAAAGAAAATGAAAAATGAGTGGACTTAGCTTGAGGATTGCACATGGATATAGACATGGACATCCTTTAAGTTGTGTATTCTGGTCAAACATCATAAGGGATCCACGACAAGGATCCGAAAATGAAATATTTATGTTGCATTTATTAATTTCTAGTATACCTGAATTTCAATTATTTAATTAAATCATCGATTTTCTTCTTTATCTGTTTTCCTAATTTTCTTTTTGTTCTTTCCCAAGCATATATAAAAGAAAAATAATACTATGGAAAAGAACATGGTATTCGACTATTGTTGTTGGTGTTTAAGTAGACAAAGAAAATGAAACATAAGGGTATGGGATAACTTTACGTGATGAAAATGGCTTTTATGGCCAAATTATATTGTTCTCTTTTTATTTTTATTTTTGGTGATTTGCAAATTATGGTCTCAAATATGAGATAAAGAAGTATAATCATCAGACGAGAGCCTATTATTAAAATCAATCTCTCCTATAAATTATAATGTGTATAGCGACCTAATAGATTATTACTATTGCTGTTATTATTATTATTGTTGTTGTTGTTATCATCGTGGTTACTATGCATAAAGATCAATGAGCCATAGATCAAAATTGAAAAGAGAGACAAGGGAAGAGAAATAAACAATTGATGAAAAAATATGAAATCATTTTATTTCAGTACGAGATCAAATGGTGTTGGGCCAGTTACACGCAGTTCAGTTCAGGCCTATTCAAGATTCTAGTCTAGCAAACATAGACGTCAAAGTGGAAGTTGGAAACATTATTTGACATAATCATTAGAATTATTATTATTATTTGACTAATGACTATGATAATAATGTTGTTTTCTTTTTAAGTTCCAAAAGGAATTTCTCGGAATATTATGTATGACCAATGGATCACATGGTTACAAGATTAAAGTTGCCGCCTCCGTCTACGGTCGTGGGAGGAGAATCATAAAGTTTTATGTTCAAATCTTAGTTAGGTCAAAAAGTACTTAGGGGTCGTTTAGTAAGATGTATTAGGGAAAATAATATATGTATTATCTTTGTCATTATTAGTCCCATATTTGGTAGTATTTTTCAACCTGTGTATAACTAATACATAATATTTATACGTCCTTTTTATTTCTATTTTTATATATAGCAAAGCATGACATTAGCAATGCCATAGTTTTAAATACATGGATAAGCATATATAAAGACAGAACTTCCTTTTCAAGAGCTTTAAGAGATAATACATAAAATGCATCCCGAACTTGTCCCGGTAAATGAGTTTTACACCCAATCTTTACGGGTATCCCAACACCATCCTATACTTCTTATGACTGATATTTTCTGCACCTTTGTAAGCCATCTCCCAGGTGCGTTGTGTCTAACTGCAAAGGGGCGCATTTATTGCTATTGTTTAATCGTGAAAACAAAAAAGAAAAAAAAATTGTCAGCACTAATTACAACCCCCATCGGTAATATATTCCTCTTTCCTCCAATTTAATACCCAACCCATCTTATTTCTTCTTCCACCATACTAACCTCACTAACCCTAATTTAATTTTACTACCAAATCAGCCATAACTGACGTTCAAGATTCGATTTTTGAAGGCAAAGATAGTTAATTTTTGTTATTTGAGTTAAATTTCGTCTATTTCTACTTAATTTTTTTCCTATTTTTCTTGTATTTTGAACTGCATTTTTTGTATATAATGCCTTCGAAAAAGTTGAGTAGGCTTTGTACGAAAGAGGACGACCATGCATCTACTGAAGAAGTGCGATGTATCATGGATATTTGCTGCCATTGTTGACTTCTTGGACCCCTAGGAATCCTGGTAGAAAGTATTGGGCTTGTCCATACTATAGGGTAAGTTGATTTAATTTTCAAGATTAAATAAGTTAAGATATCAAGAAATAGAACTATAAAATATCAATTTTGTTGTTATTCATGATAGGGTGCTAGAGCATGTGATTTTTGGCATTTGAGGGATGGAGAAATTGACCCTAGATCAAAGTTTGTTATTCCTAAATTGAAATAAGAAATTGGAAAACTTGAGAGCCAAGTTAAATGTTTTAAAAAAACTGGACAATCCGATGGCAGCAAAGAAGGATGAACATGAGATTGATAAGATAGGCATTCAACTAGATTACTTGAAAATTGAAATGGAGAAGATGAAAGAAAGGGAGAAGAAATGGATGAACAATATTGCTCGATCAAGAAAAAGGGAGAAGGTTCTTTGGTTTATCATTTTATGTTGTTTAATTATCGGTGTTAGTACTAGGTTTCAAGTGAAGGAGGATGAACTGAAGTTGCCATAGACTCTTTGTTTCTCTTTTTATTGTACTCCAATCTTTTTGTTGAACCTTATTGGTGTATGATACAAATCAATATGGATGAATCATTTTTGTATTATGTACTATCTCTTTTTGGAATGAAGTTGGTGGTTATTTTGATTCTAAATTATTTTGTTCAAGCATATTGAATTCTTGAAATGTATTGAAAGAAACTGAATATATAGTGACAACTCCTAATAGAAAGATAGCATAAGTGCAGTCAATAATCACAGTTAAAATTCAGTCACTACTGCTCCTTAATAACACCATTCATTAGTCATAGAATACTAAATATTACAGTCACAACTTTAAACACTAAAGATTACATAATTGCACCAGTCACAGTTGCTAACACAAATTGCACCAGTCACAGTTGCTAACTCAAAATATTACAGTCACAGCTGCCAATACAAAATATTACAATCATAATTGTCAATACAAAATATTGCAGTCACAGCTAGTGGTGACAAAATAGTTAAAAGAAAATAGTTAACCACCCATATTATCCACTAAAAAGTAGGTTGGATAATGAACTTTTTTAAAATGGGTCAAATATGGATAAGAACCATATTATCCATTTAGAAAATGGTTAACCAATGAGTTTAACTTTTATATTTGTAAAGCCTCAAATTGGGGGTTCCTCAAGTTTGGGAGACTAGGAATTCTCCCAAAAGTGATCATATTTAAGAAGTCATAGATAATATGGTTACCCATATTATCCACCGGTTAACCAGTTTTTTATCCGTATTAAATTTGGATCGGGTCAGTTAATTTATCCATTTTTTCATTATTCATTTTCGACCCGAACCATATCCTACCCCACCCGCCCGTTTGCCACTCCTAGTCATAGCTGCTAATAGACTGCCAAAGTACAGAAAATGTTCCTAAAGTTTTCAAGGTTGTGAGGACTTTGTTGTGGAGCTTCCTTGACTTAACTGTGCAACTCTTGACCTTGTTTGGATGACCCTTTTTCTTCTCATCTGATGGAGTTGTCTTTGTGTCAATGCTGCTTTTCCTTTCCACTTTACTCCAGTTGATGGCGTGTGTCCAATATCTCCAGTGACATCTGCTGAAGATATAATATTTTTGGACCTACTTGAAGGCATTCCAGGCTGTTAAAGAAAGATACTATTTGTTAGTCTAAACAAATAGTACCATTTATTTGATATATAAAAGGTAATCAGAGGCCTTACATTAAGGATGGTGTAGCCACTTTTTGTTTGAAGCACCCACATTCCAACCACTTTTGGTCTTTTGTAGGGTCTTGCCACATTGGTGGAACCTTTTGGTCTACCCCTTCCTCTTCTAGTTTTTGGTGCTGCACTTGGTATAGAACTGCTTGGTGCTGCACTTGGTACAGAACTCCTGCACTTGTTGCTGTAGTTGAAGTTGTTACCTTGGTCTTATGACACCGTCTCTTATTATGGCCTTTCTCATTACATGCTCTACATGTAATCTCCAGTCCTCTCCTAGACAACTTACCTGTCTTGTTTTCAGTTTTCTCTTTTCTTCTAACTTTCTTTGGCCTCCCTAGCATCTTTCTGACTATTGGTGGAATAACATATACATTCTGTGAGTCTTGCCACATTGACATATTAAATGCAGGTTGAATGAAATGGTTGTACATTTTCAAGTAAGTCTCTTTGGTATACCAGTGAGCAACATATTCAATTGACTCCATCCTTTTGAATTAAAGTGCAGCTACTGCATGAGCACACGGTATGCCTTTTAGCATCCAAGATCTACAACTGCATGTCATGGTTTGTAAAGAAACTAAATATTTCAGATATTCAGTTTCTTTCACTTCATATCATGTGTCTCCATTCCACATAATATCACACTTTATTGACTTGGTTGTGTTGTCTTGTAAAACCTTCAATGCCACTGGTGAGATATCACAGATCCAACCATTGGCAAATTCTCTCAGTTGCCCAATCATGTTCATTATTTTTACTCTGATTTTATCAAGCATTGTTATAATTGTCTTGTGTCTTGGCTCTACTATCCAGGAGTTGAAGCTTTCATCCATGTTGTTGTCCACACTATCACAGTTGCTGAAGAACTTGAAGTACACCTTAGACCACCTTTCTTTGTTATACCACAACAAGGCATCAATGATTCCTTTACTACATAATCTTTCCATGAAGTCAAGATTCTTTTTCAATTCTGCCTCATAAGTACTTCTGGCATACCTCCAGAAATAATTACTTCTTTCAATGCCTCTCCACTTCTTGGACCAATTAGCTAGGATGTGTCTAGCACACATCTTATATTCACAGTTTGGCAGTACTTCATCCATTGCTTAATACAATCCATACATAGAAGAACAGAAGAAAATGCAATAACTTATCAGTAAAGACTTATGGAAGCAACAGAAGAAAATAAACACAAAGATAATATAAGAATAAAATAAAGAACAGAATACTAACCTTCTGCATATGTGTTATGAATGTGAAATTTGTCCCATCTCCAAGTTCAAGGTCATCCTTCAACAGCCTTAAAAACCAGGTCCAATTGAACTTATTCTCAACCTCAACCACTGCCCAAGCTAGAAGCAATATCTGGTTGTTACCATCTTTACAAACAGCAACAAGCAATTTCCCCTTGCAAACACCCTTTAAGAAGTAATCATCCAATCCAATACAGGGCCTACAACCAGCCTTAAAGGCCTTTTTCAATGCATCAAAACAAATGTAGAAGCCAACAAATATTTTCTTACCACCTTCAAAAGTCTCTTCACTTAGTTTAACAACACATGTACTACCAGGATTAGACCTAAGTATTTAATCTCTATAGTCCAAAATTCTACTATACTCCAGCACATCGTCACCCATTATATCTTTCAAAACCTTATTCCTTGCTTTCCTACAAATTGATATCCCAACATACAAACCTAATTCTTTTCTTACAAGCTGCTGAGACTTGAATATCCTAATGTTAGGTTGTTCTCTTATTTTGTCTTTGAATTTCTCAGTCAAGTACTTGTTGTTGCACAATTTGTTCTTGTTAGTATGTTCACATATGTGCATTGGAATGTACTTCTTCACAATAAAGTCTTTAGTCCTAGAGGAATAGCTAGCAAACAGATGCCAATGACAACCATCCTTGCACTTACACCTCACCCTTGTTGGTTGATTAACATATTTATCCACAACTTTTTCTTTAACAGCAAACCTAGTAAGAGCTTCTCTAAACTTGTCAACACTCTCAAATGCAAAACCAAGCTCCCACACAATTGCTTATAGTTTGGGTCAAATATCACTCTTTTTTTAATCTTTCTTCTTCTTGTTTTGGGTTTCCTTTGATTAACCTCTCCCTCCCATTCATCATCATCATCATATATATATATATATATATATATATATATATATATATATATATATATATATATATATATATATATATATATATGTTTTAAATCTGGCAGCCTCATCAGAAGGATAATATGGCTCATTACCTCCTATTTTACCCTCTAAAGGGTTCCTTTGTCCTCACTCTCTCCAGCTTCATACTCATCATAAGCCACATCTGCTATTTTTTTTTACCTAACTTAATACCATCAGCTGTAGGAACTCTAACATTCCTCTTTTTTCTCTGCTCAGTTCTTCTTTCCTCCCTAAATGACCTATACTACTCATGTATATCACTACCATAATCCCCAACCTCTTCTTTAAATAACTCAACATGATCTGAATCTGAGCTATTCTCAGTACTAAAAATATCTTCAGATTCAGCAGGTTCAGAAGGGACATTATATTTAACATGGGCAGTAGGTTTAGGGGGGCAATAGGTTTGAGGGGGTCGGTTCAAAAGGGGTTCTAACTATATTAAATGGAGCACTTAGTTCAGTAGGGGCACTAGTGGATGCCTCTTCATATGTGCCCAAACCCTCACTTCCCCCAAGGTCTTGACTGATCTCGCCCAAGTCACATCTCAAATTGGGGTTGTGAAGCGGTCGATTGCAATAATAATATCTAACTAGGAGTCGGGATTGAATCCACATAGAGCCTAGATGGGATTAGTGATATGTATTTGATCTAAGCCCGTGAATTGTCTAAGTTGCACTTCCACAAACTTTGTTTTGATTTTACTTCTAAAATCATACTAAGGATTGCAATTGAAAAATATGAAACTAGAGAAGAATTTTTTTGTTGTTGTTTTTCAAATATATAAAAGGTCTAGGGCCGTGGCTTTCACCTAGGTATTTTCCTAACGGGTTGTGGGCTTTAGGGCGAGTTTCGTTGGTCGGGATGTATTATAGCAATCAACACTCAAATACCCATTCAATACCTCTCGGTAAGAGAGTGGTTTTGCCCAATTTGGCCTTCTCAAGTCCAAATGGGTATTGAACAAAACAGTTGACAAATTGCTCAAGTCGGGTTTTACTATCTCTAGGTTCAACCCTTTAATTGGGACTATCAATCTCTTGATTTCATCCTAAACTCTTGTTAGCCAAGTTTTCCTAGACTAAGTCTCTCTTTCTCAAGTAGAGACCAAATCAAATAGGCTTGAACCAATATTTGCAACCATTGATTCTACAATTATAACAATAAGTAGGCTAAATAATACACACCCAACCATAAACAAGCCCTAAATCAAACACCCATTAGGTTCCCACACTAGGGTTGGGTCACAACCCTAGATAGAAATTTAGTTACTCATAGTGGGTAATGAAGAAAATAAAGAAAAAAGATGATAAAACTCATATTGAAAGATAAATAGATGAAAATCCAATGTAAAATCAACAAGATGAGCTAAAGTTGCCTAAAAGAGTAAAGAAAAATGGCTACAGACTTTCTGGTATTCAAAACTTGCCCTAGTTTCATGAAAGTAGTCTATTTATACAAAGCTGGAATTTTCGAATAAAATTGCCCTTTTGAAGGTTCTGCGGCCGCACAATTATATGTGCGGTCCGCACTTTGCTTCAGCTCTTGACAGGAGTTGGATCTGCGACCGCACAATTCTGAACTACGGCCGCACTTCTTGAGTTCTGCGGACCGCATAATTCTGGGTGCGGCCGCACATTATAGTGCGGTCCGCAAATCTTGATTGTCTTGAATTCCCAACTCTCTGAGCCTTGACTTCTGCAGCCGCACAATTATTGTGCGGTCCGCACTTTGCATTGCAGCACTGTCAAATTTTCTTCTTGTTCTGCGGCCACAGACAGAATTATGTTGTCCGCACTTTAGCTTTTTTGCTTGATTTTTGTCCTTGTTCAAAATCACTCCTTCTTGAGTTGAATTTTATCACTTTGGCTCATTTTCTAATACTCTTGCAAGTAAGCATATTTCATCAGTTTTTGGGAATACCTTTAAGCATTTTTGAACTAAAACGAAAGTCAAAAGACGCAAATAAGTAGTCAAAATCCCCACTTATTAACTCCCTCAAACTTAGGCTTTTGCTTGTCCTCAAGAAAATAAGGTAATTCCCACCTCCACAAGAAAAGAGCTATTCTAGCTAAGCTAAGGTAAACCAAACACACATCAATTGGGACCAACAATTACACACACACTCATGAATCATCAACAGGGCAATGTTTTGAATGTTAAAGCAAAAATAGCTCTAATGTAACACTTGAGCATTAATAGTTGACTTTACTCATCAAGGAAGTTCGCACGTTCATGTAGGTCACTGTGGATCCCAAACTCCTCCTCCTATACTCTCAGTTAGCTCATCTCACTGAAGAATGTAGCACTCAATTCAATGATTTGTGAAAAGTTCGCTCATCACTCTTAAAAGAATGTCACAAGTACGACTCTAAGTACCATATGTTTGTCCCTCATGTAAATCACCACTAATGTAAACTCACTCGGCTTGAAATCACGTAGGGCTTTTTCGGCATGTAATGAAGGCTTTTGGACTAAGGTAGGAAATGTTGGAATAAAACGGGTTCATCTTTCCTTAAGCACTCCATTTTCTCTTTTTGGCTCATGCTTTGCCGACTCTTTGAGTCATTTTCTTCTTCCTTAGGGGAACTAGAGAGACTTGACATCACTCTTTCTTGGTCATGATATTCATTTTCTCCTTCTTTGTTTTCTCTATGCTTTGCACTTTGGCTTTTCTTTGAATCTCTTCAACTCTTCAATTTATTCACTTTCTTTTTGTGTTTTTCTTTTGTTCTTTCATTTTCTTCATTTCTTTTATCCTTTTTTTTGTACCTTGACACCACTTTCAAACTCCTCGTCTCTCTCCCAAACTTATGCTTTCGCCAATTTGCTTCTCATGAGTGTTAAGGAAAGCTCGGGTGCCAAGAGAGGGTCACTACAAAACGGGTAAAGTCTTGTAACATGGTTATCAAATAAAAAAGACTTTAGGCCTAAAAGGGTTGACTAGGGATAACATCATTGATGGGTCATGGAAAATTTCAAAACGGGTCAAGGAGAGCCTACAATCACTTCTCAAGCCAAGCAAAACTTAGAATTTTGCCTAGAAACACATTCGGGGCAAGTTCTAAACCATTCGCACGGGTACTTGGACTTGTAACAAAACATCTCACCTCTCACACAACTGGATTGTTAAAGAGGATAGAGGCGAGGGCCCACAACAACCGTATTCAAGTTTGAAAATCGCTAATGGTTCAACTAAACCACTTGATGATTACCTAAGTCAACACAAGAGTCACAAGGTCACGAACTAGAGCCATTTCTTTCCAAGAACTTGTTTTCAACCATAAGCGTGTAGTTAAGTGTGTTGGTAACAAGTGAAGCATGCTTGATCCTTTAATTCATTATTACTATTATTTTTACCTAATCATCAAAAACAGACTCAATCCCTTAAGAAGGTTGTCATGCCATCCATCGTTGGGAAGAGCCACCCAGTTCACACAAAAACCACCTTTCGAAAGAACCGTGGCATTAAGAAAACCAAAGGCTTATTGATCACTTAAACATAAAAAGAAGCTACCAAATCAACAAGAAGCTATTAAAGTAACTAAGAAGTTAAACTACTAAGAAACAAAATAAAGAAGCTATGAAGTAACTACTGAAAGCAAAAATGAATACACAAGCCGAGAATGGGAAAGATAATATATACATCAATAGAGAGGGAGGAATATATACATAATGAAAAAGAAAATAAAGATAAAAAAGAGAGTATTATAGTTATTACATGCCAATGTCATATCAAATCAAAATGGACCACCCCCCTGAATAAGAATAATCATTGTCCTTAATGCTTAACAAAAATCAAAATAAGGGAGGGAAGAGAGTAAAGAGAACTCCCTATGTGGTCTCAGTATGCATGGCAACATCACCACCCTCAAGCTCCTCCAACTGGATCTTATTATCCTCTGCTCGGGGAGTAACGGGGTGGATGAACATCTGAAGCACCTCCTCAGCAGTATGGGCAGCAAGGTCTGGCTCGTCAGACTGGCCAGCTGGTGCCACTGGTGCTGATGGTGATGCTGGGTTTGCTGGTACTGATGGATCTGTCTCTATTAGTAAATCAAATGGAAGATCACCAGCTGTTGCTATCTTGGTCACCTCTTTTCTCAACTTGTCCACTGATTTTCTTGAGGCATGTGATTTCCTCATCTTCTTTACCTGTTTACCCAACTCCTCAATAGCTCCCTCATGTGCCACCAATGTATCCATGATAGTCTTCTGATTATCCAAGATCTTCTTCAATGTTTCCTCCACTGACGGAGGAACCTGTGGTGCTGCTGGGGTAGAAGACTGAGCTGCAACGGCAGTAGCTGTCTGTATCCAGTTTTTGAGACTCGCCAATATTTGGGAGACTCGCAGCGCAGTGAGTGGATATGTGAAGGAGGAAAGCACTGATACTGATGTTGATGGTCTATAAGATAGAGGTGGTGGCATGTTAGCTGTCTCGGTGGAAGGACCGGCTGCTGTAGAAGGCATGGAAGTTGTATAAGGCATAGCAGCTGAATCTGCAACCACCACCGATGGCTCATCAAACTGGCCTACGGTAGCAGTTGACTTACCCTTGAGCTTCGGGTTCCTCAGGTCCTTCAAAGAATACCAGAATAAGGGCTTCTTATCCCGAACCTTCGTATCAAAGCTCCTCGGCTCCACTCCCGCATCTGTGAGATACTCCGTAAAGGTGTTAGGATACAAGTAGGAGCTCTCACCATGTCTGACAACTACTGACATGTTGGACGACAGGATGTCACCCACATTGATTGGGTACCCGGCCATGATAGATGCCACCAAGACTGCCCCGGGAATTAGAAGATTGTTCTCATTTTGGCTCGGGTCTATACGGTTGCACACAAATGTTTGCCACCCTTTTGCTTCAAAGTTGAGGGTAGCTCGTGCAATGGGAAACCCCGTTGTGATCCATCGTGGTGGTGGTCCTGGGGCCGCCAAGATCTCTGCTAACCAAGGGCGAGCTGCATCACCCATTGAAAACTTTTCCAAGTACTCAACTAGCTCCATATCCTCAAGCCCCAAATATGTGTTTAGGGTGCTTTGATCAAATTGAACCTTCAAGTTTCTCACCTTGGTCACTTTAGTACCCTTCTTGATATGTGCCACATTGGCATAGAACTCCCATACTAAATGCTCATTGGCATCCATAACACTCTGAGTGAACCATGTCCACCCCTTTCGCTCCCTGAACTGTTTAGCCACATTTGAATTGAATATATCCAAATCCTTCAATAGAAACTGTCGCTCAAGTGTGAGCGATCTTTGGGGCCACCACTCTCTGAATTTATTAAATGTTATCAAGCTCACAAATTTGTCTTCCCAGACTTCCTTATTTTTCGACCTCTCTAGGCCCACCACTCTCGTATCACCCCCTCTACCATCGTCTGGAATGTCATCATTATCATCCACTGCGACTGGTGCATCGGGAGTGTGTGTAGAGGAGGGTTCTGAACCCTGGCTGCCTCCATCCGAATCCCCAGAAGAGCTTGCTGAGGTGGAGGGATCATTTCAGAGTTGGTATCTCCCAGGGAACTGTGGTGGTTGAGATTGGGCCTTAGGTTGTTCCTCCACTGAGTTACCCTCGGAAGCTTCCCTAGACGGGATATAAGAACTTGATTCTGAGGGCTCTGTGGCCCTACCTCTCCCAGTGGTTGGCTTCTTTGATATTGCTTTCTTCTGCACTACAAGAGGTTGAGCACCCCTGCCTCAGCCTCGGGAGGGTTCACCCCTCCTTTTAGAAGTATCACCACGACCTCTTGATCAAACCATTATATGCAATACAAAGCAACATGAGTCAGTTAAAGTTCAAAAGCGGGCTAAAAAAAAGTTGCAGACAAAATAATATGCAGAGGTGAAAGTGCGGTCCGCACAATTCTGAGTGCGGCCGCAGACTGCATTGTGTGGACCGCACAATTGAAGTGTGTACCGCACAATTATGAGTGTGGCCGCACAATTCCAAGCCCAGTAATACCAGTTCTCTAAAGTTTGGATCTGCGGTCGCACAAATTTTTCTGCGGCCGCAGATCATTTTTCTGCGAACCGCACAATTTTGAGTGCGGTTCGCACATTGAATGCACAATCTTGCCCTAAAACTAAGGATCTATTGACCGCACAATTTCATGTGCGGCCGCACAATTCAAAATTAGACGGCACTGAACTTAGTTTTTTAAATTCTTTACACAATTTAGACATGATACATGATTTACCCAACCCCCAATGAGTACATATGAAATTACCCACACAATTTTAAGCACACACGATGAATCATCTGAAATTTAGGCCTAAAAATAACTATACTAGTTAAGAACAAAAACTAAGAAAATTTGGAAAAATTTAAACACGAATTGAACATACCAGTGATGAAGGATGCAGGGGAGAATCTAGGACGATGAAATGAGTGTGATATTTGAAACAATTTTTGTGCATTGTACTTGCTTAGGTGCCAAGAGTTCAAAGTGTGTAAAGTTTGGAATAGTGAGAAGAGTGCCTATTTATAGGTTGAAAATGTACAGCTGAGTGGGGCCGCACAATTTTGTGTGCGGTCTGCTCTCTGTACCTGGTCCCTCTAAAGATCTGCGGTCCGTACAAAATTGGGTGTGGCCGTAGAAGCAGATTGGCCATTTCTCTACAATTGCAAACTTCAGAGAGTTTGCATTTTTGGGTCTCCAGTTGTGCGACCGCCCAAAGAATTGTACGGCCGCCCAAAGACTCCTTTCTGTTGTGGCATAAGTGCGGTCCGTACTTTTTCAACACTTAGCCATTTTTTCGAGCACAGTTCCTGCAAAGCACACTCATTCCTGCAATTCACTTCAAAACAAGTTAGCACAAAACAAAACCTATCTAAAAAGAAGAAAAAGAAGAATAAAAAGAAACATGAGTTACCTCCTAAGAAGCGCCTGATTTAATGTCGCGGCACGATGCAGATTACCATCAATCACTTAAAATGAATTAATGCCACGACGTGGCCATCATCAATTTTTTCAAGATAATGTTTCACCTCATGACAATTGACTCTAAAAACTTTATCATTTTTATTATTCAAGTCTAATGCACCAAAGGGTGTCACCTTCACAACCTCAAACGGACTACTCCACTTAGACTTCAACTTTCCCGGAAACATCCGTAACCGAGAATTGAATAATAACACAAGATCACCTTATTTGAACTCCTTGTTTCGGATGTACTTGTCATGGAGGTACTTCATATTCTCCTTGTATAAGGAAGAACTTGTATATTCATGGTACTGGAATTCATCAAGCTCATTCAATTGTGCCACCCTCAGGTTAGCGGCGATATCCCACTCAAGATTAAGCTTCTTCAATGCCCACATAGCCTTGTGCTCAAGTTCCACCGGAAGGTGACATGCTTTCCCGAACATCAACCGGTATGGAGACATCCCAATCGGTGTTTTGTAAGCCGTCCTATAAGCCCATAGAGCATCATCAAGTTTCTTCGACTAATCCGTCCGGTTGGCATTCACAGTCTTTGATAAAATACTCTTGATCTCCCGGTTGGAGACTTCCACTTGTCCGCTTGCTTAAGGATGATATGGGTTGAGACTTTGTGAGTGACACCATACTTGGTGAGTAAGGTATCAAAAGCTTTGTTGCAAAAGTGTGATCCCACATCACTTATAATGGCCCCTGGAGTGCCAAATCTTGTAAAGATATTCTTTTTTAAAAATGCCACCACACTTCGAGCTTCATTGTTGGGTAGAGCAACGACCTCAACCCACCTTGACACATAGTCCATATCTACCAAAATGTATGTGTTCCCACAAGAGCTTACGAACGGTCCCATGAAATCAATGCCCTACACATCAAAAATGTCAATTTCCAAGATGGTGGTGAGTGGCATCTCATTTTTCTTAAAAATCCCACCGGCCCTTTGACATTCATCACAATGCTTGACTAGATCACTAGCGTCCTTGTAGAGGGTAGGCCAATAGAATCCACAACTCAACACTTTTGCCGTCGTCCTCGCTCTACCATGGTGACCACCATATGGTGAAGAGTGGCAAGCCTCAAGAATTTCCACTTGTTCTTCCTCAGGCACACATCGTCGAATCACACCATCGGTACAAATTCGGAAGAGATACGGTCCATCCCAATAATAGTCAAGGCAATACCATTTGAGCTTCTTCCTTTGGTTTGAAGAGAACTCATTCAGTACAATACCACTCACAAGATAATTTGCTAAGTCGGCAAACCATGGCATCTCTGTCATTGAAATGGATAGAAGTTGCTCGTCGGGGAAGTAGTCATTAATCTTAAGAACGTCATGTGGTCTCCCCTCCTCCTACAAGCGAGACAAATGGTCTACCACTTGATTTTCACTGCCTTTGCGGTCTTGGATTTCGAGATCGAACTCTTGCAATAAAAGCACCCACCGCATTAACCTCGCCTTTGAATCTTTTTTGCTCATTAAGTACCGAAGCGCCCCATGATCGTTGTGGACAATCACCTTTGTACCCATCAAGTACGGGCGGAACTTCTCCATAGCAAAGACAATAGCAAGGAACTCTTTTTCGGTCACCGTGTAATTGACTTGGGCATCGTTCATGGTCTTACTAGCATAGAAGACCAGATGGAAGATTTTGTTGATACCTTTGTACTTATTTTGTTGATACGCCATATCACTTGCGTCATACATGAGCTCAAACGGCAAGCTCCAATCCGGTGCAGTGATAATAGGAGTAGTAGTCAATTTGAACTCGAGCAATTAGAATGCTTTCATGTAATCCTCGTTGAAATGGAATTTAGCATCCTTTTCCAAAAGCTTACACAAGGGGTTCACCACTTTGGACAAATCCTTGATGAAACGACGATAAAACCCCGCATGACCCAAGAAGCTCCTCACTCCCTTCACGGATGTAGGGGTGGGAGTTTAGAAATTACCTATATTTTTGCCTTGTCAACCTCAATACCATTCTTTGAAATTTTATGGTCAAGGACAATTCCTTCTTCGATTATGAAGTGACTCTTCTCCCAATTGAGCACCAAGTTTGTCTCCTCACATCTTGCCAAGACCTTATCTAAGTTTTTCAAGCAATCATCAAAGGAATTCCCAACCACAGAAAAGTCATCCACGAAGACCTCAAGAAAATCCTCCACATTGTCAGTGAAGATAGCCATCATACACCGTTGAAAAGTCGTCGGTGCATTGCATAACCCAAATGGCATCCGCGAGAATGCAAAGTACCATAGGGACGTGTGAAAGTAGTCTTCTATTGGTCCTCCGGAGCAATAAGAATTTGATTGTAGCCGGAATATCCATCAAGAAAATAATAGAAAGCACGGCCGGCCAACCTATCAAGCATTTGATCAAGGAATAGAAGTGGGAAATAATATTTCACTATGACTTTGTTGAGCTTGCGATAGTCCATACACACTCTCCATCCGGTCACCGTTCTTGTAGGAATCAACAGGTTCTTGTCATTGGTGACCACAATCATGCTCCCTTTCTTTGGGACACATTGCACCGGAGAGGTCCACGAGCTATCGGAAATGGGGGTAAACAACCCCGACATCCAACCACTTTATGATCTACTTCTTCAACACCTCTTGCATTACTTCATTTAGTCTTCTTTGATGTTCAACGGAGGGTTTGGCATCCTCTTCCAAAATAATCTTGTGCATGCAAAAGGCGGAGCTTATAACCCGAATATCCGCCAATGTCCATTCGATAGCTTTCTTCCTATTTTGTAGCACCGCCAAAGTAGAGTCTACCTGCACGTTAGTCAAATAAGAGGAAAGAATAACCGAAAAAGTAGAACACGGGCCAAGGAATTCATACCTGAGATGTGGAGGCAATGGCTTTAACTCCAAAGTGGGAGGCTCCTCAATTGAGGGCTTTGTTGGAGGAGTTTTCCGGTTTTCAAGATCTAAGGATAATTTGCGAGGTTCATATGTGTACGATCCCATTCCTTGCAATGCATTCACACATTCCATATAGCCATCCTTCTCATCATCATCATGATTAAGCAATACAGCCTTTAAAGTATCATCAACATTCATCATGGCACTAGCTTCATCAACAATCACCTCGGTCACTAAGACCACAAACGAACAAACTCCATTACTATTCGGTTGCCTCATAGATTTGCACACATGAAAAACCACCTTTTCATCACCCACCCGGAAGGTGAGCTCGCCGACTTCCACATCAACAAGTGCCTTCCCCGTAGTAAGGAAAGGTCTACCCAAAATAATAGGCACATTATAGTCCACTTCACAATCAAAAATCACAAAGTCCGCCGGGAGGATGAATTTATCAACTCGAACCAACACATCATCAATAATAACCAATGGTCTCTTCATAGTACGATCCGCCATTTGTAGCCTCATAGAAGTGGGTCTTGGTTGTCCAATCCCTAACATTTTGAAAATCGAGTAGGGCATCAAGTTGATACTCGCCCCTAGATCACAAAGAGATTTGGCAAAGTCGGCGCTTCCAATAGTGCAAGGGATTGTGAAAGTGCCGGGATCTTCCAATTTAGGAGCCATTGAGTGCACAATTGCGCTCACTTGATGTGTCATCTTTATAGTCTCACAATTCATCGACCTCTTCTTTGTCACCAAATCCTTCACGAACTTTGCATATTCGGGCATTTGCTCCAAAGCCTCAACCAATGGCACATTAATAGATAAGCTCTTCATCATGTCAATGAACTTTTTGAATTGGTTCTCGCCATTTTGCTTAGCAAGCCTTTGAGGGTATGGAGGAGGAGGCCTTGGCATTGGTGCCTTAGCCTTTGGCACTATCGATTCCAGTTTGTCAACAATGTGTTCCCTAGACGGATTCACTTCTTCTTGAGTCTCCTCCACATTTTCATCAATATCAATTCTCACTTCGTCATTTGTTTGCACCAAATTGTTTGGAATCTCATCTTCTTGAATCACTTGTTTATCATCCCCAATTCTTCTTTGACTTGAGGTGGTTGCATCCCCACCTTTTCCACTTCTTGTAGTCACGGCCATGGCATGTCCCGTGCTGTTTCCACCCTTCGGGTTTACCACCGTGTCACTTGGTAGTGCCCCCTTAGGACGAGTGTTCAAAGCTTGCGAGATTTGCCCCAATTGAACTTCCAAATTACGAATTGAAGTATTGTGAGAGGCTAGTTGAGCATCGGAGTCGACATTCTTCTCCATCATTTATTTAAACATATTCTCAATTCGCCCCATCTCATTGTTGGAAGAGCTTGGACCCTGGGAAGGATAAGGAGGCGGGTTGCTCAGTTGTTGATACATCGGGGGCCTTTGAAAGCCCGACCCCTGATTTCCTTGGTTATTGTTCCATCCCCCTTGGTTGTTACCTTCCCAATATCCTTGACTATTGCCATTGCCACTCCAATTGCCTTAGTTATTTTGACCATTCCAATTTCCTTGATTGTTTTGATTGTTCCAATTCCCTTGGTTACCATGAGGTCGCCATTGTTGTTGATTCGGGCCTTGGGAGTTGTTTCTTTGCCCTTGGAAGTTGTTCACATATTGTACTTCCTCCTCTTGGTCATTGTAAGATTCATTGTGATCGAACCCACTATCTTCTTGCACATAATGTTCCGCACGATTTTGCACTTGAGGACCTTTTTGCCTTCTCTTGTTTACTATCATATTGACACCCTCCATTGCATTTACTTGTTTAGGACCTTGAACTTGTTGAAGTTGAGCTTTAGCTAATTGATTCATTGTAGTGGTCAACTCGGCAATTATTTGCCCATGATCATGCAATTCTTTATGTAGGTGAATCACATTTGGATCACCTTGAGGAATATTTGCTCTACTTTGCCATGCCGATGAAGTATCCGCCATTTCATCTAAGATCTCACAAGCTTCGACATATGGTGTTGTCATGAAATTTTCACCGACAAGTTGGTTGACCACACATTGATTGGTAGTATTGATCCCCTTATAGAAAGTTTGTTGAATCATGGCTTCCGTCATGTCATTGTTCGGGCACTCTTTCACCATAGTTCGGTACCTCTCCCATATCTCATGCAAAGGCTCATTGGGTTCTTATTTGAATGCTAGAATCTCATCTCTAAGAGTAGCCATATGCCCGGGAGAAAAGAACTTGGCAATGAATTTCTCCGCCAATTCATCCCATGTATGGATGTAATGATTTGGCAACCTTTCTAACCAATCCAAGGCTTTCCCCTATAGTGAAAAAGAAAATAGCCTCAACCTTAAATCATCTTCGAAGACGTTTGTCTGTTTACTACCCCAGCAAGTGTCCACAAATCCTTTCAAGCGTTTGCACGCATTTTGAGTCGGAGCACCGCTGAAGAATCCCCATTGCTCTAGCAATATGAGCATAACATTTGTGATTTGAAAGTTGTCCGCCCTAATGCGGGGCGGGACTATGGTACTTGCATACCCTTCATTCGGCAACACCCGGTGTGGAGCCGCTCTTGGTGGAGATGGGGGTGGAACGGGAACGTTATCTTGAGGCGGTCGGCCTCGTCTATTTGCTTGAGGTTCAGGTGGAACCTCTTCAACTTGGTCATCTTCCACGTCCACATCCCCCAAAGGCATATTTCCGAGAGGATCATTGTTGTTGAGGGCCATTGTTTCACCTACAATTGTTTCACCCAAAAGATTAGTAACACAGAAGGAAAAGAAGATAATTCACACACAAAACTAAATATATAGCTAAATCCGTTTTTTACACTCCCCGGCAATGACGCTAAAAATTGATCTCTCCCAAGTCACACCTCAAATTGGGGTTGTGAAGCGGTCGATTGCAATAATAATACCTAACTAGGAGTCGGGATCGAATTCACAGGGAGCGTAGATGGGATTAGTGGTATGTATTTGATCTAAGCCCGTGAATTGTCTAAGTTGCACTTCCACAAACTTTGTTTTGATTTTACTTCTAAAATTATACTAAGGATTGCAATTGAAAAATATAAAACTAGAGAATAATATTTTTATTGTTGTTTTTCAAATGTGTAAAAGGTCTAGGGATGTGGCTTCCACCTAGGTGTTTGCCTAACAGGTTGTGGGCTTTAGAGCGAGTTTCGTTGGTCGGGGTGTATTATAGCTATCAACACTCAAATACCCACTTAATACCTCTCGGTAAGAGAGTAGTTTTTCCCAATTTGGCTTTCTCAAGTCCAAATGGGTATTGAACTAAACAATTGACAAATAGCTCAAGTCAGGTTTTACTATCTCTAGGTTCAACCCTTTAATTGGGACTATCAATCTCTTGATTTCATCCCAAACTCTTGTTAGCCAAGTTTTTCTAGACTAAGTCTCTCTTTCTCAAGTAGAGACCAAATCAAATAGGCTTGAACCAATGTTTGCAACCGTTGATTCTACAATTATAGAAAGAACTAGACTAAATAATACATACCCAACCATAAACAAGCCCTAAATCAAACACCCATTAGGTTCCCATACTAGGGTTGGGTTGCAATCCTAGCTAAAAATTTAGCTACTCATAGTGGGTAATGAAGAAAATAAAGAAGAAAAGATGATAAAACTCATATTGAAAGATAAATAGATGAAAATCCAATGTAAAATCAACAAGATGAGCTAAAGTTGCCTAAAAGAGTAAAGAAAAACAGCTACAGACTTTCTGGTATTCAAAATTTGCCCTATTTTCGTGAAAGTATTCTATTTATACAAAGTTGGAATTTTCGAACAAAATTGCCCTTTCGAAGGTTCTGCGGCCGCACAATTATATGTGTGGTCCGCACTTTGCTTCAGCTCTTGACAGGAGTTGGATCTGCGCCCGCACAATTCTGAACTACGGCCACATTTCTTGAGTTTTGCGGACCGCACAATTCTGGGTGCGGCCGCACATTTAATTTCTGCGGCCGCACAATTATAGTACGGTCCGCAGATCTTGATTGTCTTGAATTCCTAACTCTCTGAACCTTGACTTCTGCGGCCGCACAATTATTGTGCGGTCCGCAATTTGCATTGCAGTACTGTCAAATTTTCTTTTTGTTTTGCGGCCGCAGACAGAATTCTGCATTCTGCACTTTAGCCTTTTTGCTTGATTTTTGTCCTTGTTCAAAATCACTCCTTCTTGAGTTGAATTTTATCACTTTGGCTCATTTTTCCAATACTCATTCAAGTAAGCATATTTCATCAGTTTTCGTAAATACCTTTAAGCATTTTTGAACTAAAACGAAAGTCAAAAAGCGCAAATAAGTAGTCAAAATCCTCACTTATCATTGACCAAATTCTAAGAGAGGGTGGACCACTACTGGTTCATCAATCATGTGCTCCAAAAATACATCAAAGATATCTCCATTTTTTAATACTTGACAAATACCCATAATGTTCTTATCCACTTTAATTTCGACCAAACCAGGACAATAAGGTGGCCTTACATAAATATGAGCAGAATAAGGATTATAGCCAAAGTCTTTAACATAACCTAGAAATTCAAAATAGAAAAACCTATCTACATCAACATCAAGTGCAGAAGTAATAACTCTACCTATATAATCCTCCTCCGTAAAGGATTTTAGTATATCCATGGAGATTTTTCCTCCAAGGAAGAATCTTATTGTGACTAATTCAAAAGACATTTTAAACCCAACGCAAAGTAGATATATAATTATATCAGACCAGTATCTACCAAATCAAACCACATACAATAACATATTCAGTACTATTACTATAGCAATGACGAAGAAAACCCTAGAGCTCAAAATAACATAAAGGCGACGAACAACGCTAACCTTTAAAAAGCATATGTTCTGTCCAAAATCCAAACCGAAGAAAGATTGTAGAATCAACGACTGATAACAATGACTGAACCCCTTTCCTTGCAACTCGAACAAATCCAACAACTCGTCAAAACCCAAAATATCAGTGAAATATAACGACAATTTGAGGTTCTAACTAGGTTTAATCAAAGAAACATCCATCTTATCCCTTCAGTTATAGTCGGGAAGAATGAATTTCAGACGCATTTGAGATTAGGGCTTCTTCGTCGACTTGGGAATTTTTTACGGGGTGGGTGAAATGAACTGATAAGGAAAATAGGTTGGGATAAATATTTGACTACAAACGATGTCATTTTTAAACGTAAAAAATAGTGAAAATAATTAATTATAGTCAAACTAATAATACTCTCTTAAGTCTTCATTTAAATACATGGCATCACCAGATGTGGCGTGTATGCTACACAACATAGAATTACTGGGAGATTGCTTACAAGGGTGCACAAAAAATCAGCCCTAACAAATATAGGGTGGTATTAGAACACCCATAAAGGTTGAGTAGGAGAATCATTTATCTGGACAAGTTCAGGGAGCATCTTATGTATTATCCCAAGCTTTAATGCACCAAATCAAATAGTTGATAAGAAATAATCCCAACATAACTAATTCCAGTATTACTAATTTCAATATTACTAATTCCAGCATTACTAATACACCATATTCAGTACTATTCTTATACACCTCATCAAACGACATCTAAGTGATTTATTCTGATTTGTCCTAGAATAGCACAGTTAACCGATTGTACCTGTGGTGGTAGGAGGTAGCTCGATATCCAATAAAATAATCGAGATGCATGCAATCTGGTAGCTATACTAGTGGGAATTAGCATATTACATGTGTTGGTAGGAGTTAGAAGGTATCTGATGAAATAGTCAAGATGCACATAAACCGAACTGGATACCACTATCGGAAAAAAAAAAAAGATTCAAACTGCATCATTGGTCAAGTATTCCAACATTTTGCTCGACTGGGTTTCTTAGACATACCATGTCAAAATGGGGCTGCAGTGGAAGTTGGACCTTTTCTGTGGACAGATTTGTATTGGACTGGGTCATTGGGCTACTGGTATATTTTGGTGGAGCCATCTCTTATAATATCCAATGAAGATTCCATTTATGGTCAATTGGTGTATTGGACACTAATTCATGGTATCTTAAGCTGGAAAAATAATAATTGATTCTAAACAAGCTAGGTTCATACTCCTCAATTTCTCATAAGTTTACAGTCATACCATTAGATGCTCTTAAATATTCAATCGCGTGTTGATCAACTTTAGCATATTTTTGTTCATTTGTTGATCCGTGTTAGCTCGAGAGAAGACATACATGAAGTCATGTTTTGGCCTAAGCTAGCACAAATACATTATTAATATGGTATTGTCTGTTTTGGGCCAAACTCACACGGTTTTTTTCAAAAGGTCTCACACCATTAGAGATTCCAACACGTTATATGTAGGCTCCCAATATTTTCAACTACCAATGTGGGACTTTGTTCGCACGCCCACAATCTCTCCCCTCTAACTAAGTTTCACGCGGCTTACTACCACGATTCACGGTTCTCCCCCTCGAACTAAATTTCATGCGATCTATTGTCACGATCCTCGGGTCAATATCCGAGATGCACCCTGTCCCACCCACATTGTTAGAGTAATATGGAAACCGAAGCCCGCAACTAGCTTTTTCTTGTCTGCGCATCACCCCGCACCGTCACTTTGCCATCTCCATACTCGTCCTGATGAACCTGAACTCTGATACCAGTTGTTAGACTAAACTAGCCCAAATACAATCTTAACATGGTATGATATTGTCCGCTTTGGGCCAAGCCCGTATGATTTTTTCCAAAAGACCTCACACCATTAAGAGATCCATATACCTTATATAGACTTCCGATCTATTCAGCTACCAATGTAGGACTTTATTCGCATACCCACGTCATGAACGAAGTAGAAATCAATATAAAGCACTAGCTTAACCGGAAAAGTAGGGAGTAATAACACATTTCGTTTATCTTAACTTGAATAAGACGTTGATTAATTGATTTCAACAAGAGTCGGATAATTTACGCTTTGTAGGAAGATCTGCGACACATGAATTAAGCTAATTAGCTTCTCACAATTAGCCTTTATTAGATATTTCAAGGTGAAAAAAGGGGTAGGGATGTTAATTCTAATCAAACGAGTGGTACTTTAGAATGTTCTTAAGATTCAGCAGTGCTTAAAATATTTGTACTTTAAAAACTAACAGTTTATAATAATCTTTATTTATTTTTAAACAACAACAATAACAATAAACCAAGTGGAATCCCGCAAGTATGATTTGGAAAGAATAGAGTATAAGCAGACCTTACCGCTATCTTGAAAAGATAGAAAAAATATTTCTAATAGACTCTCGACAGAAAAATTATTGTTTATCTCTAAACATGGAAAAATTAAAACTACTGAAATTGTACCAATAGAGTAATGTTGACCCATATTGCAGCATTATTCTAGGGACAATCTTCTTTAGCTATGTTTTTTTTTCAAAATTTTTAAAATACTTGTACTTTTTAGATATAGCAGTAAAAACACTTTTGATATAATTTCTAAACATACAAAATTTTAAAATAAATATTAACGTCTGAAACTATGCCGCCAATTAAATTTTAATTGCCGCAATCTGAATCTTATTCTAAATATTAAGGTGGAGGAATAACTCGAATAATTAGGAGGAATTATTCGCGAATTATTAAGATATTTGAGGACGGACAGCCGATTATTCAAGCCAAAGTTTACTAAACGCCAAAATCACTTAATATCTTTCCATAGATTGCTTTACAAGAATTATTATTAGTATAATAATAATTCATGGTCAAATGTAAAGATACCAAAACGACAATAATTTTATTAGAAACAACTAAGAAATCAATTTAAGAAGACCATTACCCAATTATTATATTATTACTTTAAGAATTGTTATTCCATTTGTTTATCGTTTAATGAGTTATGACTAACATACACCCATGTGATGCCTCGTGTCTCACTTCGAATATTATGAATTGGGAAGGGAAAAAAATTAAAATAACAAAAAGATTATATACCCTCATCTGTCTACAATTATGATGTATTTGTAATCATTTTCCAACCTAGTCGGTCTAATTTTTAATCATTTAGGTGGCATTTATTATTAAATTTATATACTAAAATTCTATACTACTAAATTTCAATTTAATTTCTTTTTCGAAAAGAAATTGAAATATAAATTGTTCAATATTAATGAAACTCCCAAATATTAGTGTGTGGTTGAGGCATAAAAGTTACAAATGAAGAATTCCTTAATTTGAATCTTAGCTACAACACTCGTAATTTTGGTGAGCAGTTTTACCTACCTGCAACACTCGTAAAGCTACCCAATTTTATATGTTTTGTTTTGAATTTGATTTTCTAAAGTAGTAAGTATATATACAAAAATAGACATCAAAAAATTCATTTAACTTTGGTTATATTGTAACAAAGTTCGATAGTGCTTCGATTCAGCTTAAAGCAATGGAGGATTTTAAGCAAGAGTGTAGTCTAGTGAAGAATTATGACGTTTTATGTTTTAATTTCAGTCGAGGCAAAAATACTAGATAATTTTTTCTCATTTGTCCTTAGTTTATAGAGTTATCTGGTAATTATTTATGGTGGGAGGTGTCCGGTACCCAATTGCACAAGAATTCACTATCCTCTCAGACCCCATGTGTGGGACTAGACTAATTTTTTGTTGTTGTTGTTGTTGTACGATGAAAGATTGGCCAGACTCAATTCGTTTGGTTCAATTCGATTTATGTTCATTTGGACACATATTAACTTGGCCCGACTTGACACTCAAATTAACCGTCACAGATTGTTCGATGAATTAGTTAAAATGTGCGTCAATTAATTCATATATTATCTTTAGAGTAAAGTTTTGCATGCTTGGTCGGAGTGAGGGTCTACTGGAAGCAGTCTCTCTACCTGCACAAGGTAGAGGTAAGGCTGCGTACTCACGATCCTCCCCAACTTGTGAGTTTGTTATTGTACAATGAAAGATTGGTCGGGCTGAGTTTAAATTTCGGTTGGTTCCACTCACTTTATGTTTATTTGAACACATATCGACTTGGCTCGACTTGACATCCAAATTAACCGTTACAAACTACTCGATATATTAGTTAAAATATGTGCAAATTAATTTATATACCATCTTTAGAGTAAAAACAATTGCTCATCAAGTAAGAAGAATATATTTAACAAGAAACCTCTAAATTGAGTGATTGGGAAAATACAAGAAAAAGAGTATTCTTGAATTCTGTTTAATAGAATACTGTTATGAATATATTATTATGGATGCTCATTTAGTACTCCGTTGTAAATAAGCTTCCTGAAGAAGTTTATCCATATGAGACTCCGCCATAAATATATTTATCTATTTAGTACTCTATTGGAAATAAGCCTCCTGAAGAAGCTTATCCTTTCGGTACTCCGCTATGGATAAATATTACCTATGATAGAAGATTATCTATATCTGGCACAACAGTTTAGAGCAGCAGCTTATAAGCAGCTTGCAGTAGCAGCTTACACATCAGCTTACAGTAGCAGCTTACACAGCAGCTTCCTTTCTTCTATAAATAGAGGAGAATTCAATTCATTATGTACATAAGTTTGAAGTTTGAATAATATATCAGTTTCTCTCTATACTTGTCTTTACTTTACAGTCTTTATTTTATAACACGTTATCAGCACGAGACTCTGCCATCTCGAGAAAATACTTTGAAAGTATCAGAGGTACGAACTTTCTTTTTCTAAATAATGTCAAATCTTTCTAAACTTGAGTTTGTAGCTCTGGATATATCGGGCAAAAGCTACATGTCTTGGGTGCTTGATGCCGAAATTCATCTTGATGCGATGGGTCTGGCAGATACCATCAAAGATAAAAAGCAGGCATCAAACCAAGACCGTGCCAAAGCAATGATATTCCTACGCCATCACCTTGATGAGGGTCTGAAAATGGAATATCTTACTGTTAAAGATCCAGTCATACTATGGAGTAATTTGAAAGATAGATATGACCACCTGAAGATGGTCGTTCTTCCACAGGCACGTTATGATTGGACTCATCTAAGGCTACAATATTTTAAATCTATCAGTGAATATAATTCTGCTATGTTTAGAATTATTTCCCAATTGAAACTATGTGGTGATAATATTACTGATCATGATATGTTGGAGAAAACTTTCACCACTTTTCATGCCTCGAATATGTTCCCGCAGCAGCAATATCGTGAGATGGGATTCAAAAAGTATTCTGAACTTATCTCACATCTTCTTGTAGCCGAGCAATATAATGGGCTATTAATAAAAAATCATGAAAGCCGACCTACTGGTTCTTGTCCATTCCCTGAAGTGAATGAGACGAACTTCCACCAAGCTAAACGTGGAAGAGGACGTGGCCCTAGTCGTGGTCATGGCCGTGGTCGGGGAGGAAACTCTAATCGTGGTAATAATAATGCACCAAAGAACCCTCCTCACCACCAGCAGTGGAAAAGGAAGGAACAAAAGCATGAAGCGGTGCAAGTAGCAAAGCCAGAAAATGCATGCTATAGATGTGGAGGAAAAGGGCACTAGTCACGTACATGCCGTACGCCAAAGCACCTGGTTGAGCTGTATCAAGCTTCCCTGAAGAAGACAGAGAAAAATGCTTAAGCAAATTTTATTTCTGAAGATAATTTAGACTTCATGCATTTGGATGTAGCTGATTACTTTGCACTCCCAGAAAGAGAAACAAGTCATGTGATCGGTAGTGAATCTGTAGAGATGTAAATATTTTTATTTTTGTTATTTGTAGTAGATAGTATAGTTATGTAATTGTTGTACATAAATAAAAGTTATAATGTTTACAATCATATTTATTTTGTTTATATCATTTTGAAGAATATGGATAATCCTCAAATTATGTTTGGATCAAAGACCAATCATGAAGATATTTGTGTAGTTGATAGTGGAACAACTCATGCCATATTCAAAGATCAGAAATACTTTTCTTATTTGCATAAGGAAAAAGCAAATGTTTCTACAATTTCTGGTAATATAAGTTTGATTGAAGGCTCCGGAAGAGCTATTGTATTTCTGTCTAAGGGAACAAAACTTATTATCGACAATGCATTGTACTCCTCCAAGTCCCGAAGAAACTTGTTGAGTTTTATAGATATCCGCCGAAATGGGTATCATGTTGAGACAATAGATGAAATGAATGTGGAATATCTTTGTATTACAAAGAATATTTCTGGCCAGAAATGCATTGTAGAAAAGTTACCAACTTTATCTTCTGGCTTATATTATTCAAAGATTAGTACAGTTGAAGCACACTCTATCGTAAACCAGAAGTTTACTGATTCAAATACTTTTGTGCTTTGGCATGGCCGTTTGGGCCATCCTGGATCAATAATGATGAGACGAATTACTGAAAATTCAAGTGGGCATCCATTAAAGAACCTGAAGATTCTTACAAATAATGAATTTTCTTGTGATGCTTGTTATCAAGGCAAAATGATCACTAGACCATCACCAATGAAGGTTGGCATTGAGTCCCCTACCTTTTTAGAACGTATACATGGGGATATATGTGGACCTATTCACCCACCAAGTGGGTTGTTTAGATATTTTATGGTCCTAATAGATGCATCTTCAATATGGTCTCATGTGTGCCTATTATCATCTTGCAACCTGGCGTTTGCAAAGTTATTAGCCCAAATAATTCGATTAAGGGCACAATTCTCAGATTATCCTATAAAGGCTATTCGCCTTGATAATGCTGGAGAATTCTCATCTCAAACTTTTGATGATTATTGTCTATCAGTTGGGATAAAAGTTGAACATCCGGTAGCTTATGTTCATACTCAAAATGGCCTTGCAGAGTCATTTATTAAACGACTGCAATTGATAGCAAGACCACTACTTATAAAAATAAAATTGCCCACTACTGTTTGGGGCCATGCTATCTTGCACGCAGCATCACTTATCCATCTCAGACTAACACATTATAATAAATATTCTCCGTCACAATTAGTTTTTGGTCATGAACCAAATACTGCCCATCTATGAATTTTTGGATGTGCTGTATATGTGCCAGTAGCACCACCATAGCGCAGTAAGATGGGCTCCCAAAGAAGGTTAGGAATATATATTGGGTTTGAATCACCCTATATTATTCGCTATCTTGAACCATTGACGGAAGATTTATTTACTGCTTGATTTGCAGATTGTCGATTTGATGAAACAAATTTCCCACAATTAGGGGGAGAGAGAAAAGGAAATCAAAAGAGAAATTGTGTGGAAAGTTTCATCATTATCTCACTTTGATCCACGTACCCCTATATGTAATTAGGAGGTCCAGAAGATCATCCATTTACAGAATATAGTAAATCAAATGCCAGACACATTTACTGATTTGAAAAGGATAACTAAGTCACATATCCCTGCAGAGAATGTACCTATCCGAATTGATGTCCCAGCAGGACCATCTATTAGTATGAGAGCTAGTGAACCTAAAGCACGCCTGAAGCGTGGTAGGCCTATGAGTTCTAAGGATCGAAATCCTAGGGAAAAAAAATCGACAAATGATCAAAATGATATTATGAAGGGATCTCCTGAAGAGACCCAAGATCTGATTAGTTATGAGATTCCTGAAGAAATCAATAAACCCGAGACTCAAGTGAGCGAAGAACTTTTAATAAGTTCTACTAGTGATGGGATTAATTTAAATCGATCTGAAATAGTGGTGGATAATATTTTTGCATATAATGTTGCACTTAACATTATGCAAGATAGTGAGGATTTTGAACCTCGATCTGTCGAAGAATGTCAACAAAGATCTGATTGGCCAAAATGGCAAGGGGCAATTCAATCAGAATTGAACGCACTTGCTAAAAGAGAGGTCTTTGGACCAGTAGTCCAAACACATGCTGGTATAAAACCAGTTGGTCATAAATGGATTTTTGTGCGAAAAAGAGGAATGAGCAAAATGAAGTTGAAAGATACAAGGCTCGCCTTGTCGCACAAGGATTCTCACAACGACCTGGAGTCGATTATGAAGAAACATATTCACCCGTTATGGATGCCATAACAGTTCGATATCTCATCAGTTTAGCCTTACGTGAAAGGCTTGAAATACATATGATGGATGTGGTTACAGCTTATCTGTACGGGTTACTTGATAATGAAATTTACATGAAAATTCCTGAAGGAATTAAAATGTCTGAAGCATATTTAAAATCTCGGGAAATGTACTCAATCAGATTACAAAAATCTTTGTACGGTTTAAAACAATCTGGGCGCATGTGATATAATTGCCTTAGTGAATATTTGTTGAAAGAGGGTTACATAAATGATGTTATTTGTCCATGTATTTTTATAAAGAAAATGGCATTAGAATTTGTTATACTTGCTGTTTATGTTGATGACATAAATCTTGTTGGAACTCCAGAAGAGCTCCAAAAGGCAATTGAATATCTTAAGAAAGAATTTGAGGTGAAAGATCTTAGAAAGACAAAACTTTGTCTTGGACTGCAAATTGAATATTTAGCAAATGGGATCTTTATGCATCAATCTGCCTATACAGAAAGGGTCTTAAAACGCTTTTATATGGACAAAGCGCACCCATTGAGTACACCAATGGTTGTTCGATCACTTGAAGTGAATAAGGACCCGTTCTGACCTCCAAAAGAGTATGGGGAACTCCTGGGTCCTGAAACACCCTATCTCAGTGCAATTGGTGCACTTATGTATCTTGCCAATGCTACAAGGCCTGACATAGCATTTTCTGTTAATTTACTAGCAAGATATAGCTCTTCTCCTACACGGAGACACTGGAACGGGATTAAGCATATATTGCGATATTTAAAGGGAACTCTTGATATAGGTTTGTTTTATGCTAACAAAGATAGTGCAGATCTTGTTGGCTATGCAGATGCAGGTTATTTATCTGATCCCCATAAAGCTAGATTTCAGACCGGGTACGTATTTACATATGGAGGTACTGTCATATCATGGCGCTCCACAAAATAATCTATTGTTGCTACTTCTTCAAATCATGCTGAAATAATAGCCATTCATGAAACAAGTAGGGAATGCGTATGGTTGAGATCAATAATTCATTTTATTCGAGAAAAATGTGATTTGGAATGTAAGAAAAGACCCACAATTTTATACGAAAATAATGCTGCATGCATAGCCCAATTGAAGGGAGGATTTATAAAAGGAGATAGAACGAAGCACATTTCACCAAAATTATTCTACACACACGATCTTCAGAAAAATGGTGACATTGATGTGCAACAAATCCGTTCAAGTGACAATCCGGCAGATTTATTCACCAAATCTTTACCAACTTCAACTTTTGAGAAGATGGTATACAAGATTGGAATGCGGAGACTTAAATATTTGAAACAAGGTTTTCATCAGGGGGAGTAAAATACGTGATGTACTCTTTTTTCCTTATTAAGGTTTTTTCCCACAGGGTTTTCCTTATAAGGTTTTTAATGAGGCAACTAGCAATGCGTATTACTAAATATGTGTACTCTTTTTCCTTCACTAGAATTTTTTTTCACGGAATTTTTCCTAGTAAGGTTTTAACAAGGCACATTATCTTTTAATGAACATCCAAGGGGGAGTGTTATGAGTATATTATATTATGGATGTTCATTTAGTAATCCGTTATAAATAAGCTTCCTGAAAAAGTTTATCCATATGAGACTTCGCCATAAATATATTTATCTATTTAATACTCTATTGGAAATAAGCCTCCTGAAAAAGTTTATCCTTTCGATACTCCGTTATGGATAAATATTACCCATGATAGAAGATTATCTATATCTGGCACAACAGTTTAGAGCAGCATCTTACAAGCAGCTTACACAGCAGCTTGCAGCAGCAGCTTACAAGCAGCTTACACAGTAGCTTACAAGCAGCTTGCAGTAGCAGCTTACACAGCAGCTTACAAGCAGCTTGCAGTAGCAGCTTACACAACAGCTTCCTTTCTTCTATAAATATTGGAGAATTCAGTTCATTATGTACATAACTTTGAAGTTTGAATAATATATAAGTTTCTGTATAATTATTTTTACTTTACAATCTTTATTTTATAACAAATACAATTATTGTGAAAAGATAAACAGGGGCATAATACAGAACTCTGTGTGTGTGTGAGAAGAAGTCAAGGCCAACAAAAGAGACAGAGCAACTAGCCAAACTACGCTCTTTCCTTTATACTGTTTCCGTTTCTATTATACTTTTCTCACTCTGATTCATTCAATTCAATACATATTATTTCTATATTTGACTCCCTTTATTAGTCTCTCTTCCATTTCTATCTCAGTCTTCAGATCACATTTTCTTTCACTTCACAACCAATTTTGTCATCGCGCGTTGTTTTCGAAGCCGATTGCCTCTAAGGTTAGTCCTCGTAAATTTTCCCCTTTTTTGAGTCTATTTTTGTTCGACAAAACTACGAGATCGTGCTGATTTAAATTTTTTTGGAACAATTATGTATTAATTTTTTATATTCGTGTGTTAATTTTACTGTGATTGCGGTGTATTTCAGTTACCTGTCATAGTTAGAGGGTTGTTAGATTAATTTTTCTAATAGGATTTAACTTATATGCACTTACACTGAATTTTACAGTATTAGTATAATTTAACATGTTACTTACCCTTTATTCAATGTTATCAACTAATTGTATTAAATAGAAAAAATTGCAATTAAATTTTTAAGTGATCTGGTTGTTGTAATAAGTATTTACTTACATTGTCAGTACATAGAACTTCAACTCTTTTAATAATCGAGAAATTTGCTGTTTCCATTAGTGTTATTATTATGTTTTGTTTTGTTTGAGGGTTATGAGATTGTAATGGACCAGTGAAATGTGAGGGAAGATATCAGTAATTTATTTTAAGTGACTTAAAGAGAGGAAGAAAAGGTCTTTATGGAAATGAAAAGCAATTTGATAATGGTTTTTTCCCTTTCTATTGTGTTTCTTTGTTTGAATATCTTAAATGAGGGTTCAAAGCAGTTGTCTTTCTGGGTGCATTTATGCTAATAAAGTGATTGTATCTTATAAAGGTGAAAATACCAAAAGCTTGCTCTTTTGATTAGTTTCAATTATGAGCATCTGGCGGATGTAGGCTATAAAATATAGGTTCGGTAGAACCCAATAGTTTTGGCTCAAACCTTATAGTATATGTTAAGAGATTCATTTAATTCATATCCCAGTGCTAGCACTTGAGGTTGCTGTTCTATAAGTTCAAATCCTGGATCTCTAAATCGAGCATGACTATTCCGGAAAATAATTTGTAAATCCTATGATATGGTGACATTTTCTCTAGAACGCAGAGAAAGAAATATAACTATTGCAGATTGAGATATGGGATGTTAAGTAAAGAGTTGGTGCATCTCTTGACGCCAACTCTTTAATAATTTAGGTTCCATTGATGTATATCCTAGTCATTTTACCATATTTCTTGTCTTATATCCACTAAAATGCACATTCGTCAGTTATTACAGTGAGACCATATCATGTAAGTGCAATTCACTTAGGTTTATACATTAAAATATTCTTTTCCGTCTTAATTAGCCTATGACGTTGGCTTTCTTTTTCTCTATGATATGTTGATGTGCATAGTTTCTGCCTTTTTCCATGAGTGCCATACAAACATTCATTATATGTTAGTAGAAGCATTAGATAACATCATAATGTTGTTATTGATCTTTCACCTAGCCTGTTTGATATTGTTGATGACATTGGTGAACATTTTCGATTTATGGAGCAGAGGAATTGCTGTGTTTCAGAAAGATTTGGACTTTGTATTATACCACTGATTAGGAGTCCTGTTTATGTGTTCTAAAGACACCCTATATAACTTTTTTAACTTTGTGACTAGTATTTTCCAGAATATCTCAAGGGTATAGGAAGAAGGAAAACTATGGGCTGCTTTGGTTGTTGTGATGATGATGACATGCACAAAGCTGCTGATCATGGACCATTCATGACCAATAATTCAGCAGGTTAATTTCCTCCTCCTGTTTTCTTTTAGTAACATCACAAACTATGGGGAATGATAAGTTTGGCCGCAAGGGAGGGGCGGGTGGGTAGTGTTTTTACTCTAAGTATTTCTGGGATTGAAGCTCAATGTTAACCACTGAGCACTGAGATATGATTGATTGTCAATTGAGTTGGGAAGAAATAATCTATTCTCCACAGCAGGTTTATAAATAAACTAGTTCCAGCATCTTGGAAGCTCAAAGATCGTGATGTTTGTATTTAGTGTCTTTGTGATGACACGGTGTGGAACAGATGCATATTGTGCAAACATGTTTCTCACCTCAATCTTTCAATTTAACCATATTAAACTGATAAATAATCAGTTAAAACATGTAGTGTTTGGTTCATTGCTTTGGTTTTACTCCTATCCTATGGAAATGCTTTCTTTAGATAATATCCTGCTTCAATTTACTGGGAGTTTTCATCTTTATTTTTTTCCCGATAGGATTTCTTGTTTTCACTCCTCATTAACCGGAGAAAATTCTCTTAGGCTACAATGCAGGGCAGCGTGCAACAGAAAGTGCGCAGAAGGAGACACAAACTGTTAACATCCAGCCCATTGCTGTTCCTTCTATAGCTGTTGATGAGTTAAAGGACATCACAGACAACTTTGGTACAAAAGCCTTGATAGGTGAAGGTTCATATGGAAGGGTATACCATGGTGTCTTGAAAAGTGGGCGGGCTGCAGCCATTAAAAAGTTAGACTCGAGTAAGCAGCCCGATCGAGAATTTTTGGCGCAGGTCTGGTCAATTGTATTGTCCTACTTTGACTAACCTATATTATACGTAAATTTCTTACCGTTGCTTGGATATGATGTAACCCGTCGCAGGTTTCTATGGTATCAAGATTAAAACATGAAAATGTGGTTGAATTACTCGGTTATTGTGTGGACGTTGGTCTTCGTGTGTTGGCCTATGAGTATGCCCCAAATGGATCTCTTCATGACATTCTTCATGGTTAGTTTACTATAAGCCGTTGTAGAGCTATTCTATGCTTCTCAATTGGAACTCAAACTGGTTGATTTGTTAATAGCTTTGTGTGGATTTGGAAGTTCATATGTAAACGGGTCAAGTTCAAATTGAATTTCATGACCATTCGTGATAGATTGTGTTTGGAAATGATTACAAATTCCAAATCCAATTAGTTCATGTGTCATAGCACCTCCCTCAAAAAGTGATCAAAGCTCCTCCCCAGCTTTATCCTCCTTTTTTGTGGTACCTTGCCTTGCCTTTTTTTTTTCCTGACATGTGTCATGAAAGAGTTTTGTAAAGTTTCTCTAATCAAGAGTAAACTTTCCCGAAGACTTCCTCATATATTGTGCTAAAGAACCCTTAGGAGTCGTTCGGTACAATAGTGGGATATCCCAGGATATTCCATGGGGTGGGATATCTCATGGGATTAGTTATCCCACCTTCTGTGTGAGATAACTAATCCCACCATTTTAGTGTAAAAGTTATCCTGGGATTAGCTAATACCCCAAACCAAACATGGGATAAGTTAATCCCAAATTTTATCCCTGGATTATTATTCTTATCCCATGTACCAAACGACCCCTTAAGGTTTTCCTTTTTACTTTCAGATTTTATTATTTGCTTTTTCCTATTGTATACTTGCATATACTTTTTGTTCTTTTGTCCTCTCGCTAAAACATATTCCATCATAAGTTCCATTTATTACATAGTTTGACTATGCAGATAGTTTTCTTTCTTTCTTTCTTTCTTCTCAGCCCGGTGCACAAAACATCCCGCATTCACACAGGGTCTGGGAAAAGGCCCCCCCAAGGGGTGTGATATAGACAACCTACCCTAATTCAAGCATTACTGGCTGCTTCTACGGCTCGAACCCATTACCTATATGTTACACGGAGTACTTTACCGTTGCTCTAAGGTTCCCCTTCACTATGCAGATAGCAAAATTTTTTATTTTACATACTATTTGTTAGTGATAGGACTTCAGAAAATGATAAGTTGGTTAAAATGAAAAGATGTCTATTGTCTACATAGTAAGTTTTAAGTTCCTCAAGTCGAGCGGCTATCAATCGTGGCTCGATGAGAGAAAGGTTAAACTCATACTTGTTTAATTGGACCTAGATTTTGGTAATTTGGCTTTCGATGTAAAATTCTGTCCAATAATGTTTTTTGCAAGGTTGTTTTAAAACATTTTGGGACATCAAAAATTGGACGGGAGGGAAGTGTGCATTGAGTTGAGATAGAGGGTACAAGGGATACCTAAAGCTAGAATGTCATTGCTTCTTCTTTATCCAGAAAAAAAATGTCATTGCTTCTTTTTTCTCTTTGGTCCTTCCATTCCCCTAATAGTTTTCTTTTGATAGTCTAAACTTGAAAAGATTGTTTGCCACAAATGTTATTGGACTTGGGCCACTTTATTGGTCAGAGATCAGAAGGAGAAACAATCAAGGAAAGAGGGAGAGGCAGGGAGCTTGAAGTGGCTTCCATATCATGCTGGTGAAGCTTCATAGAGTTTCCTTGTGTGTGTGTGTGTGTGAGTGAGAGAGAGAGAGAGAGAGAGAGAGAGAGAGAGAGAGAGAGAGAGAGAGAGAGAGAGAGAGAGAGAGAGAGAGGAGGGAATTTCATATTTTTCTTGACCCAACGCAATGAGTGGAATTTGATCTCTGTCTTTAGAATGCCCTTATTACTCTTCAAAATCCAATCTAACCCACCTTGTCCTTGTTTTAGTTTCAGCCATTACCGCCGCTCCTTAAGGTAATAGAAAAGGGTAAACTCCTAGTAGTTTGAAAGTTGATCATTATCCTGCTAAGTCTATTAAATCCTTTCCCCTCTCTATGCGTAAATTTAATTCATGAAAACTGGCCTAAAGGTGCTTTAGGGTCATATTTACCCACCCATTTCCGATGTTAAACAAAAATAAACTTCTATCCACTGCCGTTGCTTTTTTAAACAGAAATTGTTGTCATTTGCTAAAGGAACATGTATCTCTTTGAACAGAGCAAAACCTTTACATGCCTTTATTTTGTTTCTTTTTAAAAGGGCAGCCCTGTGCACGAAGCATCCCTCGTTCATGCAGGGTCCGGCGAAGGGCCACACCCCCAAGGGGGTGTAATGTAAGAAGCCTACCCTAGCACAAGCATCACTGGCTGATTCCACGGCTCGAACCCGTGAGCTATAGGTCATATGGAGACAACTTTACCGTTGCTTTTTCTGGCAGTATTGATGTCTTGTTTCATTTGGGAGCTTTTGATTGTGTGTCTTCTTCTTTATGTATGGCTGATCATACTCATATTTTGACCTTTTGGAACAACTTTTGATTGTGATGGTTTTGTCTTAGCGAAGTTAATGTGTCAGTGCGTCTCATACCTAATGCTAATAACCATTTTGACTGCCTATTTTTA
The DNA here is from genome assembly GCF_000715075.1 of Nicotiana tabacum. Lineage (NCBI taxonomy): Eukaryota > Viridiplantae > Streptophyta > Magnoliopsida > Solanales > Solanaceae > Nicotiana > Nicotiana tabacum. The sequence continues at coordinate 7,284,727 of NC_134092.1, read as the reverse complement.
TGACATTTATTGTAGCAGCCTCCTTAAATTACCTAGACTATAAATTATTAATATGACTAAACTGACAGTTTCATCTTTCCTAATTTTGCTAATCTAGATTCTAGCTGAAGATTGCGAATAACTTTTCATTCTGTGGTTGCAGGACGAAAAGGCGTGAAAGGTGCACAGCCAGGGCCGGTATTGTCATGGGCACAACGAGTTAAAATTGCTGTTGGGGCTGCAAAAGGGCTAGAGTACTTGCACGAAAAAGCACAGCCGCATATCATCCATCGTGATATTAAGTCTAGCAATGTTTTACTCTTTGATGATGATGTTGCTAAAATTGCGGATTTTGATTTATCAAATCAAGCTCCTGATATGGCAGCACGTCTTCACTCTACACGTGTTCTTGGAACCTTTGGTTATCATGCTCCTGAGTGAGTCCAGTTCTTAATGTGTAATACAAATATACAATGAACTTGGCTAATTAACTAAATAAAGGAATTTAGCTCATGTTTCATAAGTAAAAGTCCCAAGGGTCATTCATTTTTTATGCTGATTGGACTTACCTCCTTGTGTTGCAGATATGCAATGACTGGTCAGCTGAGTTCAAAGAGTGATGTTTACAGCTTTGGTGTTGTACTCCTCGAACTCCTTACTGGCCGTAAACCTGTTGATCATACATTGCCACGTGGCCAACAGAGTCTTGTGACATGGGTATAGCCTTAAAGATACTGGCATTGCTATATCTGATGCACCATTCTTTAGTTGAATTCCTTTGATTTGCAAATCTGACGATTCATACTATTTGTTATCAGGCAACACCAAGACTTAGTGAAGATAAAGTGAAGCAATGTGTTGATGCTAGACTGGGTACAGAATACCCTCCTAAAGCCGTTGCAAAGGTATGACACTAGAAGCAGAAATATTTTGACTACTGCAGCTCTAATCCTTCCTCTTCTCCTAAGTTATGTTGATTAAAAACGAAAATCAGCATCTAATTCAGGAGAAGATGGGAAAAAAAATTGTTCTACTTTTTCACGTCTTCTTGATTTTCATCAACTCCTATTCAAATCTTCATGGTAAAACAGATGGCTGCAGTTGCTGCTTTGTGTGTGCAATATGAAGCTGATTTTCGGCCAAATATGAGCATTGTGGTAAAAGCGCTTCAACCTCTGTTACATGCTCGATCTGCACCTAGTGAAACATCAAACGTGTGAATTCTCTCTTTTCCTACAGCCACTACTGCATGAAATGATAACGATTAAGATTTGTTTTGTTGAGTTGAAGATGATATTATACTACGAATAGTAGTAGTTATTTGGGAAATCAGCGGACATAGTATGATTTCCCTTTTGCTTTTTCCCTGGTCGATTGAATGTGTATAAATTTATAAATGCACTAATGGAAGTAGCTTTGCCTATTCTTTTCATGGATTGTTATTGATGTCTTGAATATCCTACTATCAGCAAAGTGGATGATCACTAATAGTTTGAAACTTGGGCTTTTCCACAATTGCCAAGATTCCTTTTGCTGATAATGTCACAGTTATGTTTAGCATGAGGATGAAGCATTGAAATAATAATACTAAGTACCAGTGGCGGAGCCAGAATTTTCATTAAGGAGTTTCAAAATATAAAGAAACAAACTTATCAAGGGGTGTCATTACATAATATATATATATATATATATATATATATATTTTTTTTTAAAAAAAATTACAGAGCTATACAGTGTAATTTTCCGGCGAAGGGACACTCCTTTGGTGCATGTGGCTCCGCCAATGCTACGTATCGACTCTTATAGGTCCCCGGGCCTTTGGTTCAATGGTAAGAACACAACATGTTAGGGAGGGTAAGTGCACGTTACGGGTTTTTTCCCCCAAATTAGGAGGATCTATAGTGTTTTCACACTTTTCCTCCATCGTGATTTAAATCCAGGACCTAACGGTCGTGGGTGGATGTGTTTTACCAACTGAGCAAGGCTCATTTGTTCACGATGTTTAAAGTTAGAGACTTGTGCGCCAACTGGATTTGGGTTAGAAGACCACATGAGATTTGTATAGTAGGTACAGAGTTCAATTTGTATACGATTGAGGCATAGTTATTGTTGTAGGTATCAAATTCAACTTATGCGATTGAAGCGTAATTATTGTTGTTAGGTATCGGGTCCGAGAAGGAAACCAGCAGTCCCAAGAGGGAGGCAATAAATAGACTATTATATGTAGACCTCAAACTAGTTGCAGCCCGGGCCCAACATATTGAAAATAGCGGAATACAATTGTTTAGATTTTTGGAATTTTTACCTCTTAAGATTTTTTTATTTTTTTAATTTTTTTATTTTTTTTGTTTGTGAAATAAGGGATGGTTGTGTCCAAATAAAATGTATGATTATCTTGTTTTGTGTTTAGTTGAGTTATGTCTTTTTATTTAATATTTATTACCTTTTACCACCGTGATCTTAATTACGCAATGGCATTAGACCCCTGCTGAGCACGGACCCAACTTCACCACTAAAATTAAGGAAATTAAACTAAAATTTTAAATTCTTCTATTTTTCCTTTTTATTTTACAATGTCATATTAGTTATGAAAAAAATGCATTTCAAAATTTTCTACTATGAGAAGCTTCCATACGGATCGTAGAAGCTTTTATAGTTTAAGAAAATAATTTTTGTTACTAAAAGTTTTTTATTATTTCAAAGATAAATCTTGACAAAATCTCTTCATCTTTTTTGAAAATTGTATTATATCTTATTACTACTCAATATAACCTATTTGTTAGAACTAAATCAATGCTTATTAACTTCTTTCTTCAGTAGATATATTTTAGTATTTAAGAAAAGTTGGTAGACAGTAACAAAGTATATTTTTCTTTTACAGATATGTCTTGATAATCTAACTTCGTCTCTTAATTTGCTAGCCTGAGTCCAACGGCAAAAATTCCTTTTTAGTTTTTTATCTCTCAATTTTTTTCATTTATTTGAGATACAATCATTTATTTGATTGCATTTAAAAAAATATATCACTTAAACTTTCCCCTTGTCTTTCAAACAAATGCTTTTTTCTTTTTCTTATTTTTGCTGAAATTGTATTCACAAATTTCTCTATGATAACGTTTTTGAAGTTAAAACAGTTTTAATGTATTCGTACATATGTAAAAAGCCAGTTTTTCGGTTTTTCTATCTTTTTGAATAGTTAATAATTCAAATAGAGGTATCCTCCAAAAAAATTTAATTCAAATAGAGGTCAGTAATATCTATTGTGTTTCTCTTTATTACTCGTTAGAAGTTAAAATTTTACAATGTGTTGAAAAATTCTTTTCTTCACTCGGCATAATTAATAAATATGATAGTCATGTTTTGGTAAATAAAAGATCTTCTTTTAGCCACCCTTTTCTCCAACTTGGATATTTAGTTTACTCAATACATGACATCTCTTTTTTTTTTTTTTTTTATCTGTTTTGATTTGATATAAACAAATGTCCCATGAATATTAGTCTTAGTAGAGAAACCACAATAAGTCACCATTAGATTTTATAAATTCATAATTGTATATCATCAACTCGCGATAAATAGTATCTTTTAATATGAATTAATGCTTTAATTGAGATTTTTAGAATGAATTCATGTACAATTATTCTCATTAAGAAAAACTTATTTATATAATATCAAGATCTGTCATTTGGTACATGGATCAAATATATTACAAGATCTTGAGATAAGGAATCCAACTTATTGCATTTTATATAACTTCTATACATTTATAAATGTGTGCCTATTTGCAACTCTTTCATTTCAATCCCTTGAAAAATTGAAGTGATGTGAATTTTGTATTAATTTTTATGCTGAATGTAATGCCTTTATCCTCTATTTTGTATTTTCACCATTTTCATATATTATTTATTAGTTAAATATTACCATTTATTAGTTTATTCTCTATTTTCCTTGAGATTATACAAAACAAAATACAAAAATCTAAAATATTTGCTTAGAACCATTCACTTACTTTAAAATTTGTATCAGATATTAAGTAGTTGAAACATTAGATATTAGAAATTGTCTAGTAAGCATCCGACTCCACTTTATTTGTTATTGTCAGAAGCAATACCCTTTTTTTTGTAATATTCTGTAAATTAATTAGCTGACCTACTCCAAACTCTGTTATTCATTTAAATCGCATAGAATATAACTAATGTATCATATTATAATATTAAAGTGTAATGTAATATATATAAGCAAACGTAGACTACACTAAATATTCAAGAATTCGATACCAAGAAATTGACATCTCAAAAAATAAATTAATTTGGATAACGTATGAAATTATGTAATTCTTCAACTTAAACCCGACACTCTTGGTCATGGCAAAATCATCTGATGTGCTGTTATTTTCACTGGTCTATGGCCCTTTCTATTTCTTTTACTTTAGAATTGGTTCTTCAGGCCGAAGAATAAAACTTGGGGGTTAAATTTTATGTGTAGTCATTCATCATCTGCGTTCATTACCCAAAAGTCACTTTTCTTTTTTTTGTTACGTAAAAGTCATTTAATTTTGTGTTCATTACCCAAAAATAACTTTTCTTTCTTTAATTACACAAAAAATATTTTACTATGCTCTGGTTATCATAATAGTCACTTTGCTTAGATTTTACAGACCTTTCACCTGAAAAGTCTATTATGTCCTTGACATTATAAATCCTCTCATTTATGCAACACTTTCTATATTATATGCTATATAATATACTTTTACCCAGGTATTTTACTTATAATTAAAATAGCTTAATATTATTTTATTTATTATTTTTATAATATATTTGCACAATTAATTTTTTCTTAATATTAATTTTTAAGATATATAAGTAGCATTATTAAATTTGTCGGTAACATTGTCGTGAACAAATCTCAAGTCCACATTCTTAACCATGCTTAATGAAATATTTTTAATGAAAATTATAAAATCAAAGCTCACTGATTTATCAGCCAAACCATACCCATTAATTCAATAAATAAAATACTTACATTTAGGACAATGACACATCAAATTAATACTTTCAAATAAATAATATTAACGGATAAAGCTTTAAAAAACTTAATATTAAACACAAATATCTTTGAAACTTTTTCTAAAATTCTTATTAACTATAAAAAAAACTATCATTTGTTAAAAAATCTATTTTTGTTATTTCAATTAAATATTAAAAGATAAATATTTTTATTATTTTTATATTTAAAATATGTTCATGCTTGAATATGATTAAACAAATTGAGGGCCATGGAAAAAATTAAATGTGTGGATATATTATAAAAATAATAAATAAAATATAAAGTTATTTTAATTATAAGTAAAATACCTAGGTAAAAATATATTAAACAATATAAGTATATAATATAGAAGATATTACATAAATGAGAGGATTTATAATGTCAATGGCATAATAGACTTTTCAAGTAAAAGTATTATAAAATTTGGCCAATGTGACTTTTGTAATAAATAAAGCAAAATAAAATAATTTTTGTGTAACAAAAGAAAGAAAAATGACTTTTGAGTAATGAATACAAAGTTGAATGATTTTTACGTAACAAAAAGAAGAAAAACGACTTTTGCGTAATGAACACAAAGTTGAATGACCACCCAGGAAAATTACTCGCGTTCAGTTGTCATGAAAAAGCATTGAATGTCTAATTATACATGTCGGATCCACTTAATTTGTTATAGTTAGTGCTTTAACAGGAAAGAGAAACACGAGTGATTTTATGGTGTGACTCACACAACTGATATTAGTTGTCTGAGGTCTTTTTTATTTAATATATTTATGGACTCATATCTTATATATTTGGTTCCACAAAATTTTGGGATCACAAAATTATGAGATAAAAAAGAAACCCCGCACAATTAATGTCAGTTGTGTGTGTGTGAGGGGCTTAGGCACAAAGTAAAATTTGTCGAGAAACACATGTGTATCGGAACTTCAATAAGTTGCAAATTGATAGCAACGTGTAGAATAAACAGCCAGATGAGGCCCAGTATTTAAGCCACCAGTGCTGTCAACCAATGGACAAAACTGAGCATAAATAAATATATATGTGAAGATTAGCTAGCTATTAATCAATGCAATGAGAATACACCGTGATAGCTGTTTCTTTTTTCTTTTTCAGCCGATATCCGATACTTATATTGGGGCCCGACTAAGTTCGGATTCGCGCCGAAAAGTCTCACATTGAGGGGTAAAACGCTCTCTAACAAAGACGATTCCATACCCAGGAACTCGAACCCGAGACCTCTGGTTAAGATTAAATGAGTACTTATCACTTCATCATAATCCTCGGTCGTGGAGTGGGCAATAGTGAAAGCCCACCCGCTACCCTCTCAAAATTGAATGCTACTCTTTAGTCTTCAATCAGTTCGGCTGGAATGGATAGAGTTTGTTTCAGTTGACTTGTCGAAATCTTTCAACTACTATTTAATTACTAGTTCTCATCTTTAAAAGTTCAGAAAACACATAATACACGTCATGTACCTATGGATCTAATGGAGTTGACAGTGACGGACCCACGATTTCATCTAGTAGGTTCAAAATACAAAAAAGTAAATATATAAAAACGTCTACAAAATATTTTTTTATTAAAATGATGTAATTTTCTTTACCTAAATTGTATATATATGGACAAAGCGTTCCTAATCTAAAAAAGACAACTTTTATGTTGTATGTACAGAAAAAAAAAGTAAGTGCTGTATATAGTGAAAAAAGAGCACCCAAATGTAGCTGTCTGGTTTCGAACTCGGGACACCCTAGAAAACTCAGTGTATTATAAGTGGGGTCAAAATATTTTATAACAGCGTTATCTGGAAGAAAGGTAAAATATACTTATATATACACATTGTTATTTTTCGACAAAGCGGATTCATATAAACCCTCTTGACCCTACGTGGGTTCGCCCCTGATGGAGTATGAGGAGAACCGTGAGCATGAGGTCTCGGATTTAAATTCCAGTGAAGGCAAAAAACACTAAGTGATTTCTTCTCATATGTCCAAGTCTTGGTGGATAGCGTTACCGGTACTTGTGCTAGTGGAAGATAGCAGGTACTTGATAAAATAGTTAAGGTATGCGCAAAAGGATCCAAACACCACTTTCAACCGTTAAAACACACACACACACACAAAAAACTGGGCATTTAGCGACTAGTGTTGTGAAAATTGGTTTAAAGATGTAGGAAATTGCAAAGCTTTTATCAACTCGTTAGACCCTTGTGTGCTTTCTCCATCGAGGAGTACGTACAATGTATCTAAGTGCGTAATTAGTCCTGAATTTAATTAAAAGAGCATTTGCAAAATGTCTTCCAACAATAAAACAAAACATCCTGAAACAGTAACAAAAAACCAATTTGTTCTCAAATCTAAACACAAGTCAATAAATTCTTCATGGTGCAAAATGCAAATGATGTCTAGGTTTAGCGGAATAACAACGGAATAATTAGACTACGAATAATTTGGGGCGTACAACTAATAATCCGTGCCAAGTTTAGGTTTTTTTAAAGGTATTCTCCCTATGAACATCCTCAGCAAGACAGTTCCAATTTGATAACAATTTCAATTGGAGTGCTAAAAACTTGTATTACATGCTGCTGCAATTATGGCATCAGCGATTTTATATGTTCTATCAAACCTGCTAAATTATGTCATCTGGATAATTTTTCTTGAACGTGAGGTACACCTCATAAAAGATATCTAACCTTCTCAATTGGCCAAACAGGGGAAAATGGAAATCACAGTTTTTTAAACACTATGTAAGCTTCAATGCCTTCTTTGCTTTGCGCGCTTCCATGACTGTGAACCTCTAATCTTCCACTTGTCCACTCCACCTGGCCGATTATGTTCTTCAATCTCGCGAACCTTACGTTTTCTGTGTAGCATATGTGGGTCAGAAGGAACATAGTAAGCAGAACAAAGCATGATATGAGCCAATACTTTCTTCATAATAAAAAGTTACAAGTGAGGTAAAAGTAAAACTGTAGCATTCCTCAACAACTTTAAAAAACCATGCATGTATTATTAATAGAACTCTAGACTGTAGATAGGCAAACTATGTTTTCCCGATTCCTTGTTAACAATAAGTCAATTACCCATGAAAGAATGAGCATGTCCAATGCAATGCAAGCAGGCAAAAAACATAAAATACATAAATTAAGCTCCTAACTAAGATTTACAACTCCAGTTCCCTTGTTCTTAAGCTTAGATCTTTGCTTAGTTTGAGTATTTTCCGAACTCAACTGAAATCACAAAAAGGAGGCTTGAGAGCCTGCAAATAAAGCTCAAATTCTTTATAGTTATCATGCTCCACATATCTTAGTATGGTGATACAGATCAATAAGCTCTGAAGGTGAAATGATGAACAAAAATTGATCAATAGCAAAAGAAGATCTAAGGATTCCCTCATTCTCTGAGTATTCTAATGTTAAGATATCAGCTCCCTCACTGTCTGACGGTTAACTTCGAATTCAGTCCGGCCCCCTTTCACCATAACCCCCATCAATTCAACCCCATTACCCATTTTAAGCAAGCATACCTGCCCGACACACATATTGAGAATGTTTTAGTAATAATGAACATCCTTAGCAAGTTCATTTTTTACTTCTGCGAATTGGTGTTTGAGGATTCTTACTATGCATTCAAAGGTATTGTTCTTTTTTCCTCAGGCTCCTTGAAATTCATTGAGCTGAACTTGACAATTAATCAAAAACTAGAAAAGCTTGAGTTGTTAAACTACTGAGAGAGGGATCCTTTATCACTAGCTGCCAACACTGCTAATTTAGAAGAGGCAGGCAAATTCATTCATTCTAACCTGATTAGACACGTGAATCTCCAGCTCAAAACAATACTGCTAGAGTTCTATTGAACAGACCTGCTAAAGTAGTCGCACAGATCCTTAACTTTTATTTATGTTCATGACTTACCTATACAACCCAAGTTTGCGGTCGGAAAGTAGCTCATCAGTAATTGTCGTCTTTCTCTCCTTCTTAGTCAGTCTGCTTGAGTAGTATTCAGATGCTGGCTCTATTACTGTGCCAACCTGCTCAAATTTCAAACCATCAAAGTCTTGCCTCTTCCCAACAGGAAAATAAGATGTTGATAAAAGTGACTGCATGATAAATAAATAGTTTATGACATAATAGACTTGCCTGGAAATATTTAGGTAGTGCTTTTGACTTCAAATCACTTTTCTTGTAGTGCCTTTTTGGATCCATGGCACCCCTTAACTGAAGCAATCAGATTTTTCAGAATTGAGAACTTAGTCGTAAGAGAAATTACTGCAATTAAATGAGGCATAAAAATGGAAAAACTTGGCAATACATCATATGAAAAAGTGGCCATTATGCATGGTTGGATCTTGATAAGTCCATGTTTGGCACATGTACTCAGGACTGTAACTTCACTACTTGTCAACGGAATCCAAGAAAAATTACAGGTAGAACTAGGATTATCGTATTGTGTTGGAGAACATAAAACTTATATACACCAGATGGAATATAACATTTTTGTCTATTTATGTAGTGTGACGGGATATAACAAATGAATCAGAGATGTCAATTAATACGCCTCTTTAGTCTAAGCTTTTTGGGAATTTGTAAAAGAGAACCATAAAACCAAACTTTTTACACTTTTAAGACCACAAAAATTAGTTAATATGGAACACAAAGCTTGAGAGTGGAGCATCACTAAGTTGCGTTTTTTCTGAAGTATGAGTAGGAGACCATTACACATTCCAATTCTACCTAGCTTACTGATAATGTACAAAGTGTTCAGCGGAAGTAGAGGACTAATCGGCAGCATTGTGAAGTGTACATCTCTATTTTTCTCACTCTCATCTTTACTCAAGGAAATGGTCTATTGATTTTCAACATCTCACAAAACAACTAGGGCTCCTAAGATAGATGAGCCAAGAATTCCCACAGAAATACACTCATCTAAAATGTTTAGCAAATTTGACTATGATTGTTATGAATTAGTTCACAAATTCAAGATCACGTCCTAGACAAGGGACCTTCTTCTTTCTTTTAATAGCAGCAGTAGTAACAAAAAAGTAGCTCCTTCAATATTCTTTAATAAAGTTGTAAACAAAAGCTTAGCCTCATCGTAATCTCTTACATGAAGTGCCAATCACTCCATTTATCTTCTAGAAGAGCGTTTCTTTTGATAAAGTAAGATAATATTATTAAAGCTAGTACCAAGAAGGTGCTTCAAAAGCACAAGGAAAAGTCATACAATGACATTTAGCTTCTAAACGAACGTAAATTCTCCATTCATACATATCTATAAAGTTCACAAGTAACACAAAAACATCAACCTTTCGTCGAGCTATAAAATATGCAAGTAAAAAGAGAGAGACTTTGCAATTTAAAGAATCACCTTTAACAGCTGGAGATCTCTTTTCAGCTCCGGAGTAATTGTTTGTGCAGGCATATCAAACCTAATTAAAAATTTCACAACCAATCCATAACTTTCGTAAGAATTTAAGTTATATACACAGTCAGCGTAAACATTTTTTACACTATCAGGTCACCCAAATAATATCAACAAGCATGGCCCGATGGTGTAAAAATACATTATTGGACAGCGTATGTTAAAGCTACAAAAATTCATGATAATAACTATATTGAAATTTGAGGAACTAAAAATTTGAGATATACCAGTTTTTGCCAGCAGTATCCTTGACTTGTTTTCGTAGAAATTTGTTCACCTTTTTAGGATCATTAGGCGGAACAAATAAGCCGTCAATAAGTTCAGAACTAGGTTTGTATAGTGCACTGGTTTCTGCCTCCTTATTGGAGCTGCTCTTTTTGGTACCAAATGATAATTGAGGTAATTTTGGTTCCCATGAAAGTCCAATTACAGGCTTGTTTTCAGGCATTCTGAATTGCTATGAATTTCAAACTAATGAGTAATGGCTTTAATAAATAAGCAAATTTAACCCTAGAAGAAAGAGATTCTTACCTTCCGTCGCCGGAGATGGGAATAGAGAGGCGGCGGCTATGGACTTATGAGTGAAAGGCCCAAAAGTGAGAAAACCTATTATTGAATGTCTTGTATCTGTATTTAGACAAGTACAATATCACTTTAGTATTTTAAAATTATGTAATAATTAATTTGGAATATTAAGTGGTGCAAGCAACACTAAAATTATATCCGTGTGATCTATACGTTATAGGTTGGAATCGTAGAAATAGCATCACACTCTTAGGACTCGTTTGGTATGAGAGATAAGGGATAATTAATCTTGGGATTAAATTTGAGATGAGTTTATCTCACGTTTGGTTGGATGAAACTGTGGTATAACTAATCTCGGGATTAGTAATTTCGGAGATTGTAGTATTTTTTTATTGCTATAGGATGGTGGATAACTAATTACATGTTTATTAATATTTAAATAATTAATCATGAGATAACTTGTTTTTCAACTAAACGATCACTTAGGGGTGTGGTCCTTCCCAAATCATGCATGAATATGAGATGTTTGGTGCTCTGCCAAATTAATTTGGAATATTTGTTTGAACCATTTTTGTAAATTTAAACCGGACTGTTGAACTTTGAACTATTAAAAATAAAATAGAATTATTGATTTTTATCGAATAATAAACAACCTTAATCACGATTATGTGCTGTCTTTTTCAGGGTATTGTATCTTTTATACTATTTAAACTATTTCTTTTTATGATTGGTACAAGACGTTCTAGAGAAAGGTCACACTTGCGAAAATTTCTTTTTGGTCAAGAAGAAAACTTAATATTATTATTACTTATAATTAAAAAAATAACTCTAGCACAAGAGTTGAAGTGTTTGAAATTTGGAAATAATTACGAGTTAACAAACTCTAAAGTTCAGCAAATTAGCTAGGCATTTTTTCTCTTCTTTACTAGTACTACCTCCGTTCACTTTTAGTTGTTAAATATTCTAACAATAATTTTTTATTTTCACTTGTCACTTTTTGCATATCAATTAATAGGTAAATCAACTGTTTTAGACTCTACATTTGTGGGGGCCCCATTTTTTGTTACACTTAATGAGTTATATATAAGTTTAAAAAAAGTTATGTAAAGTAAAAATGTTTGATTTCTTTCTTTAATAAATATAGAGAAGAAGGATTTGTAGCTGTTATGATTTCTGCCAAGGAAATTGTATTTGAAATGAATAATGAACCCGGATTTCGTAAGAAACATGTGATATATATGAAGAAATAATTTGATGAGAATGTTGATAATAAAATCTCAAAATCTCTCGAAGAGTTCTTTAGAGCTTATTACTTTTTATACATAGTAGAGAAAGCTATATTTTCACTTAAGATAAATTTGAACAATTCGAAGCATATGAAAATATTTTTGATTTTCTATTCAGCGGTAAAAAGTTGAGATCACTATATGCTGGAAATTTGAAAAAATATTGCCTTAATTTTGAATATTCCTTAAAGCATAATAATCAATGATGGTTTCGATTTATTTTCTGAATTAAAAATGTCAAAGAAGTTTAATTTATATACTCAATTAAATAAAAAGGTTTTAAAAATAGCTATGTTGCTTATTGAATAATGTTAATAACTCCTACTACTGTTACTTCAGCGGAAATATTTTTTTTTTCAGAATTAAAATTGATTAAAATCTTAACTAAGATCAACAATGTCTCAAGAAAGGTTACATGAGTTAGCTATTTTGTCAATTGAAAAAGACTTATTAGGAGAAATTAATTATAAGAAAATTATTACTCCCTCCGTTTCAATTTATATGAACTCATTTGACTGGGCACGGAGTTTAAGAAAAGAGAGAAGACTTTTGAATTTGTGACGTAAAATGAGGCACATATATTTTGTGTGGCTATAAATCATTACATAAAGGTAAATTGTTGCCAAATAAGGAAAGAAGTCATTCTTTTTGGCACGGATTAAAAAGGAAATAAGTTCACATAAATTGAAACGGAGTGAGTAATAATTTTGCATCTAAAAAAAAATAGAAAAATAGACTTTAAATAAAAATATAATAACTTTTTTTTAAAGAAAAGTTAAGGCCCCTCGTAAAGTTTGGCTTTATGCCACAAAATTTGTCAGGCCGTCCCTGAATAATGGACAAGTAAAAGTGAACGGAGGGAGTAGTACTTTTATTGGATGAATTGTTTAACAAAACTAAGCAGATCTTATCAATATAACTCTCCTATTTCTTGGCATAAATTGACATTTTAATTTGAGAATAATAGTTTTTAAAAAAGTCTCCTTTTATGCAATGTTCCAATTGGTAAGTTGCCTAGAGATAATCTTAATAAATAACTAAAAAAGGTGAAGAGTAATAGGTATAAAGCAGGAATTTATTGGTTTGTAGAGGAGCATATGTTTAACGAATTATTTGGCATTTTTATTTATTGAAATTATCATAACGTAAATTCATGTTAGTCGGCCTCGAAGCGAATATTGAATATAGATAGAAAACTAAAAAAACAAATAAATTTTATTATTATTTCATTGTACGTTGACATTAGGAATCAATAAATAAAAAAATCAAGTTTTTATTTCTCAACGTTTTAACACATTAAAAAAAGCAGCAAGCTACATCGGGATGCATTAAATGCCATTTCTAAGGCCTTTTACTTAATACAGACTTAAAAATGCATTAAATTTTCTTTCCAATTTTTTAAATTCTTATTTCAATATCCCAAGTTACCATTAAATTTTAGTTCACTAACAAAGGCTTTTCTATACGACTATACCCACCAGAAAACTATTTTGGGTGTCGAAAGTTACAACTTCATAATTTCCTAGTATTTACTATTTGACCCTTTCTATTACTAAAAAACTTCATAATTTTCTTGTATGGTCATAGCATTAAGGAATGTAATCAATTGTCTTTTCAAATTTTTTAGCTTTTATTTTTTATTTTTCAAGTTTTTGACAATATAATTTTCCCTAATATTTTAGATACTTGAATTAAACTACTTGAATCTTCATATCTCTTAATAATACTTTTGACGATAAGAACCAAGGTAGTGCATTGAAACACCTGGCTAATATTATATTAACTTAAAAGAATTCTTACAAATATAAATAATTACAGGTTTGCTTTCAAGCATTCCAAGTGCTATAGGCCTACAAGTTTCAACCTAATGAGTAATTGTTTAATAAATAAGCAAATTTAACCATAAATCATTCCGTGACAACAAGGGAGCAATATATAGTACATATTACTCAATACATTCTCGAGACAGTTGACAACAATAGAGAGAAGAAGATGATGGTCTGGGAATGCGAAAAGGTGTAGAATAAGTGAAATTCAAAAGCAGATTAAAAATGAATGAGAAGAAGAGGTTGATGAAGAACGAGAACAAGAGATAAATTTTGAGTTTACTGATTTTGTTAGTGATTATTGAAGATGGTTTATGTCACACCCTTTTTACTACCCCCAAAAGGACATGAGGTTAAAGAGTTTTTTCAATTAAAGTGACAAACTTGAATAGGGATTATTTTATTTACAGAGTCGCCACTTGCAATTGATTTTTTGGGTGTTCCAAGTCACCTTTTATTTGAATCTCTAGTCAAAAGAAGATTTGACTCTTTTATTATTGATCTGCAAAACAAAATCCGGGTAAGGAATTCTGTTGACCGGGGAGAAGGTGTAAGGCATTCCCCGAGTCCCGTGGTTCTAGCACGGTCGCTTTATTGACTAAAATTAGCTTGAATTAATTTTGGACAAACTGTGATTTATTGGTTTCCATGTTTTATCTATGTCCGCTTTTATTATTAAAATATAAAATTATCTTTGAAACAAATCGCGTGTGTGAATTTATTTTATTTATTGTGCCAAAATCATGTCACGAGTACGTGTACACAACTAATAACACTTTATTAATTATTAAGATTGTTTTGTCAAAATTGCGTGAATGCATACCTTGATTTATTTTGAGAATCATAATCATGTCACGCGAACATGTACATAATCATGACAATAAATTATGAGCACGCCTAAAGCTACTACGCATGTTGAGTTATTCCCAAATTAAAACATTTAATCATTAAAAGTCTATCACTTTTCAATTCTATAGTCACTAATGTTCATTCAAAAAACCAATTCTAACTTTATTCTAAATCAAGCATAAAAACAATTCTTAAAGAGAGAAGTCTTTTGGCCCAAGAATCTAAAATCGCCTTTTTCTAAATATCACTTCTTTTGTCATCAAAATTTTCTATCTTCCTTTCAAGTTATTAAACAAACAGAAGCAATTCGATTATTCGAATATCCCATGTCCAACTCCAAATAAATAACTGTGAGCTCATTTAGTAACTTAACTTATTTTATGAGACAAATCGTATTCAACAATCAGTAATCTTTAAGGCATGCTAACACACATTAATATATGGCAACATTCAAAGATTTTCAAACAGAACAAGAAAACACTTTTATAAAATATTCATCCACTAATAGAATAGTATAAAAATAAAAGTAATTAAGGAACTGGACCTTTTGTGAAGCCAAAATTGATTTTCCAATTGATTAATAACGAAAACTCCTTCAACAAAGTTGTACAATAGAGACAAGTGTCGGACAAGAGCTTCGAGCTAATGAATCCAACCGACCGGACAAGGCGGCGACCAAAATGAGCAGCAAACAAGCTCAACCAACATGAACCTTCAGCCGAAAAACTCCCACGTCAACCTCGACGAACTCGATCCCTTCACTGACCCGTAGAGAGTGTTGTGAGGGAGGACACACTGAGATTTCATGATATTTTGGACTGGTTTCGGAACTGGGGTTTCATGGCTGCATTTTCAGCTGTTTTTGGGCTGAGGAGGGCAAGTTTTGGACTGTTTTTGCTATGGATTTTCAGCTGATCTTCGGTGATGTTTTTAATGGAGTTTGGGACCGTTTTAAGAATAAAATGGGGAGAGTTACAACTGCTGAATTTTGCTAGCTTTGCTGTTGTATTTTTCTTTGAAGAAAATATTGTAATGCTAGAGTTCTAAAGTTTAGATCTATGGAGTAAATAGCAGCTTATTGTTTGGAGCTTGTGAGGTATTTTTTTTCCAGCACCCCCCATATGAAGGTGTGGTCCGTTGGAGTTTATAGAGGGAATGAGGGCAACGACTGTCTTCTCTTTGGGGAGAGAGATCCGTTTTTTAGGGAATTGGGGAGATATGGGGGGTTGTGATAGGAGACAAGCATGAGGGACAAGGAGTGGGGAATGGGAAGCAAAGTGTGGGGGGACAAGCATGGGGGACAAAGTATGGGGGACAAGCATGGGGGACAAAGAGTGGGGACACACGTGGGAAGATGGGAGCGAAAAATATTTAAGCACGGTAAAAAATTAGGTGCTCACAGCATGCCCCTCTTTGCTTGGAAACATTAAAAGTTTTCAGGCAAAGATAAAGTGAGCCGTGTGACTAAGTTTTGACCATATCGTTATTCAAAAGAGGAAGAAAATAAAAGAAAAAGGTGCAATCGAGTCCTGATTTTGGACAACCTACATATCCCAGGTTATAAGGGAATCAGGTCGCATGTAGTTCAAGAAAAATGATGGAGTGATGAGTTCGAAAGTCGAGCTAGGTTCCGTCGAGGCTCCGGTCCGTAGCCCTGTTATTACATCAAAATCTAAAGGAACTAAACAAGCCTATCAGCTATAAGTTACAAGATTCCTATTTATAAATCTTCTGAACCTTGATCTTTAGTCTTGACTGATTGTTCATGCAAGCTCTGATCTGAACCTTGATGTTTTCTAGCTGTAGGTGCTAGTTCATTCTTTTACGGCTTCTTCTGAGCAAGACGGGAAATGTGAAGCTCGTAACTTCAGTCATGTCTTGAGCTGTCCATATCCTTTCCATCTGCTTCTGCATTTGGATTCACTTCTTTTCCTTTTCTTTTCTTTATTCTGGATTGAGACTTTTTCTTTTGTTCATCTCGAACACTGTGCCTCATGGTAAAACCTGCTCAGACATCACAACAAACAAACGAACAAAATTTTTCTGCCCCAGTTTTCACTAGAAAAATTTCGTGAGTTATTGTAACAAAAATTCTAAACTACTTCTTTATTGAAAGAAAATAAAATAAAAAAGTAATGGTGTACCCTGAAAAGGTCATGATGATTTTGTTTTTTTATTGTCCCAAAAGAATGTCTCAACTAAGGATTTGTGTACCTTATGTTGGGAAACTGTGGTTAGAGAATAGGATACCCTATATTGGCAATGATACCAGGGAGTGGTGTATCCTGCATTTAAAATCAAATCAACTAGGAGGTGGTGTACCATATGTTGGAGAACACAACAAAGGATTGGTGTACCCTATACTGGTAAGGAGATCAGGGATTGGTGTACCCTATACTGGTAAGGAAATGTAATCAGGGGATGTCGCCCTGTATTACTGAAAAAGAAATATAACAAGGGGTTGGCGCCCTATATTACTGAAAAGGAAAGGTAATCAGGGGTTGGTGCCCTGTATTACTGAAAAAGGATAATGTAACTAGGGGTTGACGCTCTGTATTACTGAAAAGCATAATGTAACCAGGGGTTGGCGCCCTGTATTACCGAAAAGGATAATGTAACCAGGGGTTGGCGCCCTGTATTACTGAAAAAGAAATATAACCAGGGGTTGGCGCCCTGTATTACTGAAAAGGAAAGGTAATCAAGGGTTGGTGCCCTGTATTACTGAAAAGGAAATGTAACCAGGGGTTGGTGCCCTGTATTACTGAAAAAGATAATGTAACCAGGGGTTGGCGCCCTGTATTACTGAAAAGGATAATGTAACTAGGGGTTGGCGCCCTGTATTACTGAAAAGGATAATGTAACCAGGGGTTGGCGCCCTGTATTACTGAAAAGGATAATATAACCAGGGGTTGGCGCCCTATATTACTGGGGAAAAAAAATGTTGAATCCCCTTGGCGAAAAAGTTCTACCTGGGTTAAACTATGAAAAACAAGACTGGACAAAGAGTACTTCTACCCGAATTAAACCAAATTAAACAAACCTGGGCGAAGAGTACTTCTACCTGGAACTATGAGTTGGATCCCCCTAGGCGAAAAGGCTCTACCTGGGTTAAGCTACGAAAAACAACCTAGGCGAAGAGTACTTCTATCCGGAACTGTGAGCTGGATCCCCCTAGGCAAAAAAGGTTCTACCTGGGTTAAACTACGTAAATGGTTCTACCTGAGTTAAGCTACGTAAAACATCCTGAGCGAAGAGTACTTCTACCCGGAACTATGAACTGGATCCCCCTAGGCGAAAAGGTTCTACCTGGGTTAAGCTACGAAAAGTAACCTGAGCGAAGAGTACTTCTACCCGGAACTATGAGCTGGATCCCCCTAAGCGAAATGGTTCTACCTGAGTTAAGCTACGTAAAACATCCTGAGCGAAGAGTACTTCTACCCGAAACTATGAGTTGGATCCCCCTAGGTGAAAAGATTCTACCTGGGTTAAGCTCCGTAAAACAACCTGAGCGAAGAGTACTTCTACCCGGAAATATGAGCTGGATCCCCCAAGGTGAAAAGGTTCTACCTGGGTTAAGCTACAAAAAATAACTTGAGCGAAGAGTACTTCTACCCGGAACTATGTGCTGGATCCCCGTAGGCGAAAAGGTTCTACCTGAGTTAAGTAACGAAAAAAAACCTGGGCGAAAAGTACTTCTACCCGGAACTGTAAGCTGGATCCCCCTAGGCAAAAATGTTCTACCTGGGTTAAGCTATGTAAAACAACCTGAGCGAAGAGTACTTCTACCCGGAACTATGAGCTGGATCCCCCTAGGTGAAAAGGTTCTACCTCGGTTAAGCTACAAAAAATAACCTGAGCGAAGAGTACTTCTACTCGGAACTATGAGCTAGATCCCCTTAGGCGAAAAAGGTTCTACCTGGGTTAAGCTACGTTAAACAGCCTGGGCGAAAATTACTTCTACCCGGAACTATGAGCTGGATCCCCCTAGGCGAAAAGGTTCTACCTGGGTTAATCTATGAAAAGCAAGCTTAGGCGAAAAGTACTTCTACCTGAAAATATGAGCTGGATCCCCCTAAGCGAAAAGGCTCTACCTGGGTTAAGCTACATAAAACATCCTGAGCGAAAAGTACTTCTACCCGAAACTATGAGTTGGATCGCCCTAGGCAAATAGTTCTACCTCGGTTAAGCTACGTAAAACAACCTGAGTGAAAAGTACTTCTACCCGGAACTATGAGTTGTATCCCCCTAGGTGACAAGTTTCTACCCGAGTTAAACTACGAAAAGCAAGCGTGGGCGAATAGTACTTCTACTCGGAACTATGAGCTAGATCCCCCTAGGCGAAAAAGGTTCTACCTGGGTTAAGCTACGTTAAACAGCCTGGGCGAAAAGTACTTCTACCCGGAACTATGAGCTGGATCCCCCTAGGCGAAAAGGTTCTATCTGGGTTAAGCTATAAAAACCAATCCTGGGCGAATAGTATTTCTACCCGGAAACTATGAGTTGGATCCCCATAGGCGAAAAGGTTCTACCTAGGTTAAGCTACAAAACCAATCATGGGCGAATAGTACTTCTACCCGGAAATATGAGTTGGATCCCCCTAGGCGAAAATGTTCTACCTGGGGTTTAGCTACCTAAAACAGCCTGGGTGAAAAGTACTTCTACCCGGAACTATGAGCTAGATCCCCCTAGGCGAAAAGGTTCTACCTGGGTTAAGCTACAAAAACCAATCCTGGGCGAATAGTATTTCTACCCGGAAACTATGAGCTGGATCCCCATAGGCGAAAAGGTTCTACCTAGGTTAAGCTACAAAAACCAATCCTAGGCGAATAGTACTTCTACCCGGAAATATGAGCTGGATCCCCCTAGGCGAAAATATTCTACCTGGGTTAAGCTACCTAAAACAGCCTGAGCAAAAAGTGCTTCTACCCGGAACTATGAGCTGGATCCCCCTAGGCGAAAAGGTTCTACCTGGGTTAAGCTACAAAAACCAATCCCGGGTGAATAGTATTTTTACCCGGAAACTATGAGCTGGATTCCCATAGGCGAAAAAGTTCTACCTAGGTTAAGCTACAAAAACCAATCCTGGGCGAATAGTACTTCTACCCGAAAATATGAGCTGGATCCCTATAGGCGAAAAGGTTCTACCTAAGTTAAGCTACAAAAATCAATCCTGGGCGAATAGTACTTCTACCCGGAAATATGAGCTGGATCCCCCTAGGCAAAAATGTTCTACCTGGGTTAAGCTTCCTAAAACAGCCTGGGAGAAAAGTGTTTCTACCCGGAACTATGAGCTGGATCCCCCTAGGCGAAAAGGTTCTACCTGGGTTAAGCTACAAAAACCAATCCTGGGCGAATAGTATTTCTACCCGAAAACTATGAGCTGGATCCTCATAGGCGAAAAGGTTCTACCTAGGTTAAGCTACAAAAACCAATCCTGGGCGAATAGTACTTCTACCCGGAAATATGAGCTGGATCCCCCTAGGCGAAAATGTTCTACCTGGGTTAAGCTACCTAAAACAGCCTGGGCGAAAAGTGCTTCTACCCGGAACTATGAGCTGGATCCCCCTAGGCGAAAATGCTCTACCTGGGTTAAGCTACGAAAAATAACCTGGGCGAACAGTACTTCTACCCGGAACTGTGAGCTGGATCCCCTAGGTAAAAAGGTTCTACCTGGGTTAAGCAATGAAAACAGCCTGGGCGAAAAGTACTTCTACCCGAAAATATTAGCTGGATCCCCCTAGGTGAAAATATTCTACCTGGGTTAAGCAACAAAAAATAGCTTGGGCGAAGAGTGCTTCTACCCGAAACTATGAGCTGAATCCCCCCTAGGCGAAAAGGTTCTACCTGGGTTAAGCTACGGAAATGAGAGGTATGAACAATAGTTATGCATGCTAAAATTAAAGGAAAGTGGAGATTTTGAGGAATCTTACCTTTGGCGACATTTGTCCTTTAGAAATCACCATTCTTCATTGTTTTGTTCATGTTGCAAACAAAGAAAAAATGTGAGTTTTGAAAAATGGTGGTCGATTTGTGGCCTTGATGTCTTTGGCAGCTTGGCTTTGTGCCCATCTTTTTTATGATGACTTCCTGAATACCACGGTTGGCCGCGTGGGACTTAACCTTCTCAACTTTATTTTTACTTTATGGCATTTCACTTTCGACTTCTTTCCTCAACACTTTCAATTTCAGAGCGTTGGGGAAACCTTTAGATTTTCAAACTTTGCCAAAACGGTTAGCCACTTGAGACTTAACCTTTTCAACTTTATTTTGCCCTTGTAGGCACTTTCAATTTGATTTCATCCTTACAAGAGTTTTTGATTTTGAAGCATCGGCCGCCATAGCCAGTCGGGGTCAACTTGATGCCCATGCCGAGTCTGGGTGCCTTTTTTCATATTAGCTTGTATCAAACCGAGGTCCTGTAAATCAGTCTTGCTATCCCTTCTTTGCCTTAGTTTCAAAACAGAGTTAGACCAAAAGGGATTCAAGAAAAAACAAATAGTAGAATGTAGAATGAATTTAGACAAGAGGTATCCCTTTCGGGGAAAGGAAAGAAGGACTTATCTGGAGTACATGCAGATTTCAATGAACATGACATACTTTTTGGACTGGATGCATGATCTGTGTAAACTGTCTGACTCTCAGAAATTCATCAAAACTTTTGCCTCGAAACCGAGAAACAATGCCCAGGACTGTCCATACCAATGGCTGTGAAGATCCTCTTTTCGATCAGTAGTGCCCTTTACGGGTTTTCACCAGCTAATCTCTCTCATTTCTCTTCTCACCATCGCCTTATAGTTCCCTTTGCGGGTTTTCACTAACAAGACTCTCTCATTTTTATTTTTATTTTCTTTGCTCGTCATCGCCCTATGGTGCCCGTGAAAGTTTTCACCAATAAGACTCTTTCATTTTATTTCTCTCATTTTGGTGGCATCAGATCCAAGTGATTGTATCCTCAAATTATTGAACATTCTCGTTGATTGATCGGAAGGACTTGAAAATGATTTGGGTAAAAAGGATTTGGATTGAATTACAACTTTGGAACCTTTCAAGCGAAACTATCGCCGAACCATTATAACACCTACCCTAGTTTCAACTTTTGGGGGAATGCAGATTTTTATTTTGGTGTGACTGAACCCCAGAGAGAGGCTGCCTACGTATCCTTTCGGAATCAAGTCGAACGTAGTTCGATTGACATGAACTTGTTTGATTTTTTTTCCATTTTTTTTTCCATTTTTTTAATTTGTTTTTTTTTTTAAAACAATAAAAAATAATATCTTCAAGTTCCAAAGAGGGTAATCAAAGAAAGGTAACCGGCTCAAAAGGGTTAGCAAAGGGTTGATGATGTTTGGATAGCGAGAATGAAAGTCTTCATCATCCCAATGAGAGAACATTAATGCTATATAGAGGGTCAAACATAGTACCTTTTGACTGCATCCGCGTTGACGGTTGTTTCAGGGACACTTTCTTCGTTGCTTCCAAGGTACAATGCTCTCTTTTGCAGTACTCTCATTACAATGTATGTACCTTTCCAATTTGGAGCCAATTTTCCTTTAGCTTCTTCATGAGTTGGGAGGATATGTCTCAGAATGAGTTGTCCTATTTTAAATTTATTGGGCCGCACTTTCTTGTTATAGACACGGCACAACTGCCTGTGATAAATTGCGGCCAATCATTTTTCATATATCAGTGTCAATTATTTCAATCAGTTCTTGACCCAATCTTTATCCTCAATCCCGGCTTCAACAATGATCCGAAGAAAGGGAATCTCAACTTCGTTCCAATTTTCTATTTATTTTCTTACAAGCCTTGTCTTCAAAATATTTTGTTTCTTGATCTATTATTTCGGGGTCTGACAACGTTTTAGGATCTCGGCATGAAGTCCACAAGCATGTCATGTCATTAAAATCTGCATTAACAGAACTAAAAAGAGAATAAGAAAAGTGACAAGATTAAGAAAAGAAACATTCCCCGACAATGAAATATTAATTTCATTTGATTTTTTTTTTCAAAAAGTTTTTAAGATAGAAGGGTTTACATCAGAAAGCAAAGCAGTGAAGTAAAAATATTCGGATTAGATCCTGAAATAATTCGGACGCAGAAAAGATAGCAAGACCAGCTACCGAGACTCCCATATGACAGAGAACTTTTCAGGTTTGGCACCCATTTTTACGTTTCTCTTATGTCTCGGCAATGGCTGCAATGGTCTTCAGTGCCAGATCAAATTCCTCATCTTCACAGATCATTCCGATTACTAGCCCATCGGTGTGGGTAGGCAGAGAATTGTTCATCATATTAGGGGCCTCTTCATCCCTAAGCACTATTTCCTTAACATTAATGAGGTCTTCCACTGCTCTCTTAAGAGTCTAACAGTCTTCTGTATCATGTCTGACTGCTCCAGAGTGGTATTCACATCTAGCATTAGCCTGGTGCGAATGAGACTCAGGGTTTGGCCGGTTCGGGACTAATGGCCACAGTAGACCTAGCCTAACTAGCTTTTGGAATAAGATCGAGTATGATTCACCAAAAGGGGTAATCTATCTCGGGAGGCTCTCTCTCTTCTTCTTTTTTTGATTTTTTCCCCTCTTTTTGTTGTTTTTCGCTCTTTGTTTTTCTCTGTTATTTTTTGTCACTCTTTCTTTCTTTTTCTTTCTTCTCTTTTTTTTTTCACTCAGTTTTTTTCGATTTTTTTTATACTCAATTTGTTTATGGCTATGATCGAATCCGATAGGGATTGCCTACGTATCATGACGCCGCATGAATCAGATCATTACGTAGTTCAGGAATACCGGGAACAAAGTACATAAGCTAGTTTTTTTTTCTTTTGGAATATTTGAAAAGAAGAATTCTTAAAGGAGAAAGATTTTATTTTTTATTTTATTTTTGATTATTTTTGTTTTTGGATTTTTTGGGAGAAAGACTTCTAAAGAAGGAAAAAACATATTTTTGGATTTTGATTTTTTTTTTTTCAAATGAAAGAAAATATTTTTGGCTTTTTTTTTCCGGTAAGAATCAGACCCGTGTAGTCCGGTGGATCAGAAATAAAATAGATAAACTAACTCTTTTTCATGTACAAATATTCCGACAAAATTTCCTAGCAAAGAAAATATTTTTAATTTTTAATTTTATTTTGGAATTGGTGAAAGAAAAAAAAATTAAATTAAAGGAAGAAAGAAAATAATTTTTTTTTTGGATTTTGGGAGAAAGACTTTTTTTTAAAAAAGGAAAAAAATATTTTTGGATTTTTGCTCTAAAAAAAAAAGAAGCTTCTAAAGAAGTAATTAAAGGAAAATATCTTTTTGGATTTTTAAAAATTGGGGGCCGAAACCGATGAGGTTTGCCTACGTATCTCACATCCGGTGAGAATCAGACCCGCGTAGTTCAGTTAAAATTGACTATGTACTTCTTCTTTTTTTATATGAAAATTAATCTTTAAGAACCATATGCACTAAACCACATCATTTTTTCTCTCTTCGTTCAACCGATATATGCTAAAGTCGGTCGACAGGCAAGCCTCCCAAATAATGCAACAAGTAGCACATAACATGACATAATGGTCTCCACAAGGTACCTGTCCTAAAACAGAACTTGGCCCATGAGTAGAGCGCTGCTAAGTCAAATGCACATGATGCAAATAAAGCGTAGCCTACTAGGGATATCCATTGCTTGTGGCTTGTTCTTCTAAGTTTGTAAATCCTAAAGGAGATGGTATCTAGACCGAGGAGCATCAAGCATTACCAGTAGTAGAACAACACTGGCTAGCTAACGGCTCTCCCGCCTAAACATGTGTGACTAAATCCTTCACCAGAAGCTGGTAGGCTAACTGGCTTTATCTCAAGACAGAAATTTTGTGATGCGGGTAGGCAAACATAACATAACTAATTATCAGAAGACTCAATGGGATGCGAGAGAGGATACAATTTATATGTACAGTTCAACAATATCAAGATAGTAAAAAGTGGACAAGTAACACATTAGTCCCAAATAAATCACAATATATACAAAAATTAATAAAGCCAAATAAAGTCAATGTACAAGCTCGAATTCTTGAATTCCCCAGCAGAGTCGCCAGAGCTGTCACACCCCTTTTACTACCCCCCAAAAAGATATGAGGTGTTATTGATTGTGGATGGTGGGTTAAAGAGTTTCTTCAATTAAAGTGACAAACTTGAATAGGGATTATTTTATTTACAGAGTCGCCACTTGGAATTGATTTTTTGGGTGTTCCAAGTCACCTTTTGTTTGAATCTCTAGTCAAAGGAAGATTTGACTCTTTTATTATTGGTCTGCAAAACAAAGTCCGGGTAAGGAATTCTGTTGACCGGGGAGAAGGTGTAAGACATTCCCCGAGTCCCGTGATTCTAGCACGGTCGCTTTATTGACTAAAATTGGCTCGAATTAATTTTGGACAAACTGTGATTTATTGGTTTTCATATTTTATCTATGTCCGCTTTTATTATTAAAATATAAAATTATCTTTGAAACAAATCGCGTGTGTGAATTCGTTTTATTTATTGTGCCAAAATCATGTCACGAGTACGTGTACACAACTAATAACACTTTATTAATTATTAAGATTGTTTTGTCAAAATTGTGTGAATGCATACCTTGATTTATTTTGAGAATCATAATCATGTCACGCGAACGTATACATAATCATGACAATAAATTATGAGCACGCCTAAAGCAACTACGCATGTTGAGTTATTCCCAAATTAAAAAATTTAAGAATTAAAAGTCTATCACTTTTCAATTCTACAGTCACTAATGTTCATTCAAAAAACCAATTCTAACTTTATTCTAAATCAAGCATAAAAACAATTCTTAAAGAGAGAAGTCTTTTGGCCCAAGAATCTAAAATCGCCTTTTTCTAAATATCACTTCTTTTGTCATCAAAATTTTCTATCTTCCTTTCAAGTTATTAAACAAACAGAAGCAATTCGATTATTCGAATATCCCATGTCCAACTCCAAATAAATAACTGTGAGCTCATTTAGTAACTTAACTTATTTTATGAGACAAATCGTATTCAACAATCAGTAATCTTTAAGGCATGCTAACACACATTAATATATGGCAACATTCAAAGATTTTCAAACAGAACAAGAAAACACTTTTATAAAATATTCATCCACTAATAGAATAGTATAAAAATAAAAGTAATTAAGGAACTGGACCTTTTGTGAAGCCAAAATTAATTTTTCAATTGATTAATAACGAAAACTCCTTCAACAAAGTTGTACAATAGAGACAAGTGTCGGACAAGAGCTTCGAGCTAATGAATCCAACCGACCGGATAAGGCGGCGACCAAAATGAGCAACAAACAAGCTCAACCAACAGGAACCTTCAGCCGAAGAAATTTCACGTCGACCTCGACGGACTCGATCCCTTCACTGACCCGTAGAGAGAGTGTTGTGAGGGAGGACACACTGAGATTTCATGATATTTTGGACTGGTTTCGGAACTGGAGTTTCATGGCTGCATTTTCAGCTGTTTTTGGGCTGAGGAGGGCACGTTTTGGACTGTTTTTGCTATGAATTTTCAGCTGATATTCGGTGATGTTTTTAATGGAGTTTGGGACCGTTTTAAGAATAAAATGGGGATAGTTACAACTGCTGAATTTTGCTAGCTTTGCTGTTGTATTTTTCTTTGAAGAAAATGTTGTAATGCTAGAGTTCTAAAGTTTAGATCTATGGAATAAATAGCAGCTTATTGTTTGGAGTTTGTGTGGTATTTTTTTTTTCCAGCACCCCCCATATGAAGGTGTGGTCCGTTGGAGTTTATAGAGGGAATGAGGGCAACGACTGTCTTCTCTTTGGGGAGAGAGATCCGTTTTTTAGGGAATTGGGGAGATATGGGGGTTGTGATATGAGACAAGCATGGGGAACAAGGAGTGGAGTGAGAAGCAAAGTGTGGGGGGACAAGCATGGGGGACAAAGGAAAGTGGAGTGGGGACACGCCTGGGAAGATGAGAGCGGAAAATATTCAAGCACGGTAAAAAATTAGGTGCTCACAGTTTATAGTGATCATCGTTGGTGAGAGCGCAATGGAGAAAATGTGGGTTAGCTCTAATAAGTAATGGTTTAATAAATACGCAAATTTAACCTGTAATCGCATTGTTAATCCTAAAACTGAGATATTTACCTAGAAGAAAACTCGTCGTCACCGGAAAGAGGAATCATCGTCGCCAGAGATGGAATAGAGACTTAGATTTGGAGAGGTGGCGGCTAAGATATTTTTTAAAAAAACCTAAGGTTCGTGTGCTATCCTTTTTAGGGAAATGTATCTTTCTTTCTTTTTATGGTTGGGGGAGATATTCAAGTAACAAATCAGTTACCGTTTGAAAATTTTGGATCAATTATTTAACAAAACTAAGTAGACCTCATAAATAAAATTCTCCTTTTTCTTGGCATAAAACATTTTAATTTTGAGAATAATTGAAAAAAGGAGACCCTTCTTTTATGCAATGTTTCACTTGGGTAGTTTTAGAATTAAATTCATAGCCTAGAGTTAAATCCAAATAAAAAGAGATGAAGAGATGTAGGCAGAACTTAGGACGTGGTTACCACTCGTAGTTTGTGGTGGAATGGATATGATTCATCAATCTTTAACTAGAGATTTCGGGTTCGAACTCTAAAAATAGAAAAAATTACAGTACGGAGCATCAATCCTCAACTAGAGATCTCAATTTCAAACTGTGAGAATAGAAAAAATGTGGTAAGGAGCATCTTTTGCATTTAATGGGACTTACACAATGCAAATCATGAAAAATCAGGACCCCAAAAGAGAATACCAGTCATCGAATAAGAAAGGGGAAAAAAAACTTAGGACATGGTTGGGTATGGGTTTTAGAATTGCACAAACATCTCTTATTTTAGATTTTTGGTGGCTAAGTTGATTCTTGAATTTAGGTGATCTATTTTAGGTGGAAGTTGGTTGTATCTATTAAAGGGATACTAGAGAATAAAGATGTTTTTTTCCTCTACTTAATAAAATCAGCGTGGTTTCCTTCTCATTTTTCTCTTTGTAGAGTTGGATTGGACCATTACGAAATTATTTTTCTAAAACACTCTACTTTTGGCATTAACTATTAATTAATGTTGTCTAGAAGTTTTGTCAATTTAGAACGGCTTTGATCTAATGGTAAGAGTACGACATGTGATGTGTGAGTTAGACGCATGAACAAATTTGAACTCTACTGCAAACAAGAACTTGATATTTAAGTGGAGAAGAATAAAAAGGTGAGCCCATCATCTAGAATTTCCATGAAGCTCTCAGGTATTTTTTTGATTATAAAAAAATAAAAATAAAAATATAAATCCAGAATGTATAAAATAGAGATAATCACTACGAGGCCTTGGTATATGAGCAGAGGCGGAGTACTTTTGACGCATACCCTAAATTTATGGGTAAAAATTTACTAATATTGTAATAAATAGCAATATGAACCCATAACTTTAAAAAGACAATGAGTTCAATACTAAAAACCTCAAAGGTTCACGGCATCCAAATACACAGAGGTTTCAAAAGAAACTATGCGTTCCTGGAAACATTATTTGTAGATTCAGACACCAAAACAGAAACAGACAGTATTTCTAGCATGATTCCAATATACAAAAAACAACAATCCTTTTCTTTATAGAGTTTGATATGCACAATCTTTTGGAAATAACAATGGGAAAATAAATAAAATAGTGCTACAATATTATTTATGAGCAGATATAAACTGGTTGGAGACTTCAAAATCCCTGTAAAGAGCAAGCTCCTCCAAATAATATATACTACAGAATACAGATTTAGCTAAATGTGTACTAATTGATAAGGCGACTATCGCCATGTTCCAAGAGCAAGGTCCTCTAAATAATAGATACTACAGAATACAAATTTACCTTAATGTACTAATTGATAAGGCGACTAACGCCATGTTTCTTACTGTACACTTAATCAAATCAATGGTGTTTGCCATTTAATCTCATGCTATATCGCTCGTAGAATCAAACAACTAAGCGTATCTCATGCTATATCGCTCGACTCCTCTAAATATAGAAGAGGAGAAAAGAACAAAAAAATGGATTTAATCGCCACTGCAAATGGTCCGCAGCTTTCAATATACATCAGTAGCTATGAGTTCCTGGCTTCGCTGAACACCTAAATCACTCGATATCCTATTACACAACTGCAAGATATAAGCATGATTTAGTTAGTTTAACAGGGCTGGAGGTGGAGAATTTGAAGTTTATGGGTTGAGAATTCTAGTCTTTGTAAGTTATTGGGTTCTAAATTAATAATTTATACGTGTTCAATAGATTTCTTAAGACAAATACAAAGTTCGGACCAAAGCTACTCCGCCCCTGTCTCGAGGGATTGCAGGTTGCAACGAGGTAGAAGAGGATGTTGAGATATACCTGTCTATATACTGTTGAATCCCCTGAAGACTTTCGTAACTCTACAACATACAACGATGGGCTAATCTCAAAAACCTGCAAATCATGCATTGGAATAATTATGCTTCTTTTTCTCTCTTACTGCAATGGAAATTAAGGGGAGTAGAATACTGTTTTCGTCATTTACCTCAGCGACTACTGAGAGATTAGCCGTGCTCTTTTGGCTTTTGTGGTCTTGCATCACTTTCAACTGAAATATATGCGCAGACACAAATGTAAAAAGAGATGTATCACTAGTGCATGTCTGAATCTTTTTTGGATTACATGGAACTACTCAAATACAGGTAGATACACCGACATTGATACTAACCCTTCCATTTTTTTTCTGGACATGAAATCCCATTTGTGTTACCATATTCTCAATCCGCTCCAGCAACTGCTTTGGAGAGAGACTGGATGTAAATCTGATCTTCCTCTCAGAAACATCCTACAATAATCCAAAGAAGAAATAAGTCTAGGTTTAAATATTTGTTCCTCGCATAATATGGTAAAAAATTAAAAGTAGACTTACCTCTTTCTCGAAAAATCCAGAAAGATCAAGACATGACGACATCCCTATTAGCTCGAAAGCATTTATCACACAAGGTGATTCTGGATCTCTTTGCGCGTCAAGTGGCTATGACACGGATATGAAAACCAATCAGTAATTAACGACGAAAGGATAATAATGTTATACACAAACCAATTACTCAAGGGTTCAAAGTTCATACTGTTTCTTGTACTGCTAAGACTTGATTATCTGTCGATGCAGGATCATCTTCCAAATCTTCTTCGTCGGGATTTACAGGAGTATAGTCTTCTTTGAACCATTTATCTTCTTTGATTTCTTCCATCGTTATACGAGTATGTGGGTTGGGATCAAGAATCCTCTTTATGAGGTTCTTTGCTCCAGCGGATAGCCATTTTGGTATATGAACATCCCCCTTAACTATCTGATTAATGTCCCTCCAAAAAATATTAATAGTATTAGCTCCAGAAAATGACATATAAATGAGCTCTACACAGATAAAAGATTAAAAGGGAAAAGAGGAAGACGTCTTACCTTTTGATAAAGTACTGCAAGATTTCTATCGTCAAATGGTAAATAACCAGTGAGAATGACATATAAGATGACACCACACGACCAAGTATCTGATGTCGCGCCATCATATCCTCTGTTAGAAAGAATTTCAGGGGCGACATAGTTGGGACTACCGCAAGTTGTATGCAACAAACCATCATCCTATAGTTAAGCAAGAAAGCTCGTTAAGTTTGAGGAAAAGAATTCATATATTCGACAAAGAGAAGATGGTAGTCCATACCCTAAAATGTTGGGGTAAAGCACTGAGCCCAAAGTCCGTTATTTTTATGTTCCCTTTTGAATCAATGAGTACGTTTTCTAGCTGCATTTCAAAAATAACAAATGTTATTTGACAGAACATGCGACAACTTATAATGTTTGTGTGCTACACTATATAATTAGTTACCTTGAGGTCTCTGTGGAAGACACCTTTTTCGTGACAGTAACTAACACCGTCAATCAATTGTTGGAAGAGTTTTCTACCTTGTGCCTCTTTTAGTTTTCCTTTGGACACCTATGAATAAGGATTACAGTCAAGGTTAAAATTCCAGATTTGAGACGTTAATATGCAGAAACACAAGTTTATCGCCAAAGTTGCTTACGATTCTGTCAAATAATTCACCACCATTCACGTATTCCAGCACCATATAAATCTTGCTTTTGCTCGCTAAGACCTGATTAATTATAGTTTCATGTCAGAAATGCATCATAGTAAAATACTAATATGAACTCAGTACAAAGTAACAGATACAAAAAGCAAATACGGACTATAAATACAAAGATAGTATATGAAATTGTATCTGAGAGTGTAGTGAGAAAATTCAAAATGAAGTTTCACCATATATTACAAACAACATGAACTACTAAATCTTAACTGGTGATTATTAAGTATGTGTTACTAATACACAGACTTAAATTGTGTATTGTGTTACTACTAAATTATTCGTGGAACTAATACACTCTTCATTTCAATTTATGTGTCTTACTTTCTTTTTTAGTCTATTCCAAAAAGAACGCCTCTCTCGGTATTTAGCAACTCTTTAACTCCAACATCCCACATACCATATTTAGTACCACACGATTCAAGGGTATCTTGGTACATGACACTCATCTTTAGTTTAAAACACAAGATTCAAGGGTATCTTAGTACATTACACTCACCTTTATTTTAAGTCCACAAGATTTAAAAGTCTTCTTTACTTTTTTTAAACTCTATGTGCAGTCAAACAGACGTATAAATTGAAACGGAGGGAGTAATAAGTAACACTTCTATGCCAATTGTTTGGGCTCAACAACATTCCCCATGCAGTCCTCTATATTGGTCATTAGAAAATAATAATAGTAATAATAATAATAATAATAATAATAATAATAATAATAATAATAATAATAATAAAAAACTTTTTTTGTTGTTGTTATTATTGTTACTGTCGCTATTTTTATATTGTTAAGTAATTGCTGTTGTTCTTGCTGTTGTTATTATTGTCGTTGTTATCATTTTTGACACAATGAGATAGCACTTGACAAGCAACATGAAAACGTCACAGACATTACATCTTGTCCAAGTTCTCCAAGGAAGAAAAACTATTTTTGATAGGAACCTAATTTAATTAGATTTGAGTAGTTATTTCATGATTTGAACTGAGATCATGAAATTTTGGTCTACCACGGCAGAATAAACTTAATTTTAACAGCAAGAGACTATTTCCTAATTGTACACTATAAGTCCAAGAAAAAAACAAAACAGTGTTTGTCACCTAAGTTTATTTTTTTAATGTCATTGGCTAGATCCAATGACTAACTGTGGTCCCAGACAAAATGGGTCCCATCCATATGCAATATACAACCACAAAATTCAATGATTTGACACTTATGGTTATGGACTAAAGAGTCCTCATATTTGTTTGTACAGTTGAAAAAGTCTTAATTATGTGGAGAATGGAAATGGCTCCCCAATTATTATTTTCTACCTACCAAAAAATGAATTATCACAATCAACCGTAACTTTATAGATTGAACTATATTAAAATTCAGCAAATTTTGTGCCTAGATAAGGAAAACAAAACAGAAAAAAATAAGGGAGCTTGGAATAACGGTAAAGTTATTTTCGTTCGAACAGTAGAAGCAATCGCTAATGTTTGCATTAGGATAAGCCGTCTATATTATACCTCTAGGGGTGCGACCGTCTTCGGGACCATTGCATAAATGCTAAATATTTTGTACACCGGATTACCCAGAAAATAGAGAAAGAGAAATGAATCTTTAAGACGTGCAAGAATGAGCATCAATTGATCTTTGTTTGAAGCAAAGATAAATTGTATTATACTCGTTGTTTATGAAGAATAAAATATATGTAAATAGTATTTATAATTAACTTTATATCCCGAATCTCTCGGTGCAGCTAATTTATCTTTACAAAAATACAATTTATGTCTTTTCAATATCTAACTTTGGGTATATTCGGATTTTTTTTTGGTTCAAAAGATAATATATCATAATAATAATAATATTCAGAGTATTTGAAATAAGGCAAAAGAACAGACACGAAAACAGAAAAGACAAGTTCAACTAGTGTTAAAAAAAGAAAAAAAGATAGGACATATGTACCTCGTATAATCTGACCACGTTAGGATGTTTGAGGAGTTTTAATGTTCCAATCTCCCTCTTAATCTGCAATATTACACATTAAACATATATAAGCTTATTGCAATATTACACATTAAACATATATAAGCTTATTGACAGTTAGCACAAAAGTTATGTTGCGTGGACTCTTCAAAATGTTGTAGTATCATGGGCGGAGCTAGAAGCTCGGTACGTGTTCGACCAAATCCAGTTATTTGTGTTAAAAAATTTATTAAATATGTACAAATATTAATTTAGGACGCAGTTATTAGCACTGAAAATCATCCTTTTAAAATCTAGAACCTATAAAGTTGAAATTCTGTGATCGCCTCTTGCTGCACCCATTTCAGATCCTTTAAGAATAATACATTTTCGAAGAATCCGAGCAACATAGTACGAAAGTAGGAGAAGTTCAATCAAACGATTCATGATTGACTCATAAGATTTAAACTTAGACAATCGAATACAAATTGTACAATTTTGATTATTCAGCTGTCGTCAATTTGGACTGCTCAATTGTCTAATTAGAGAATTTTGAACCACTAAAATTAGCTAATAAATTAACTATTTTGGTGCAGATCATTTGGTAGGAAATATAGTGGAAGATGAGAATGCTAACCAAATGGATAACTTCCAAGTAAGTAAGGGTGTGTTTGGTAGGGAGAAAATTGTTTTCCTCATAAG
The DNA here is from genome assembly GCF_000715075.1 of Nicotiana tabacum. NCBI lineage: Eukaryota > Viridiplantae > Streptophyta > Magnoliopsida > Solanales > Solanaceae > Nicotiana > Nicotiana tabacum. Next base: position 7,250,991 of record NC_134092.1, on the reverse strand, counting down.
AAATTATCTCACTATCCAAAACTCTCTAAAATTTAGAAACTATTTCAAATAGACTAATCGACAAAGAAATTCATCTTCCACCTTTCAATAAAATTATTTTTCAAGGAAAATATTTTTCGGTAATTGGTTGCTGAAAAATAACTCATTTTTTCATTTTTCTTAATACAAAATACACCCTTTATGATTTCAAATAGATGGATTTAACTTTTAAGGCTTTTTGTGTATTTTTAAAATTACGTGTTCAAAAATTAAAATAGTTTTTACATATATATACAGTCAGACCTCTCTATAACAGCATCCCTATATAACAACACTTCATTATAAAAGCCAAACTTTTTTCGTAACCAATTTTCATGTTATAACAACCCTTCGTTATAACATCCAAAAATATTCGGAACAAACGAGATTATTATAGGTTTGACTGTATATTTATATTCTACATTGAAAATACTAAACTCGTTAATATAGGCTGCATCCATATTTTACCCCAGCCCGTCGGACTACCGGGGCGGAGGGAGAGCATTAGCTACTGGTTTGGGCGAACCAAATACCTTTTGATGAAATTCTGTATTTTTATTAGAAAATTCATACAGTATGTATAAATATTTAATTACGAACCAATAACTAAGACGAGTTATGAGTTTAGTTACTATTCAGAAATCATAAACTTCAAATTCTAATTCAGCTTCTACGTCGGAGACGAGATTTGGTCATAAAAAGAAGAAGATCTACGTTACCAAATAAGATGAATTTCAATAAAACACAAATAAGTCAAAACAGCAAAAGCGAAATGGGAGAGGAAAATCAGACAAACCTGATCAGTAGACCTAAGGTCAATAATCCGATCCTTGTCCAAAATCTTAATTGCAAAAGATTGACCTGAATCAATATGTTTAGCGTATTTCACTTTCCCAAAATTGCCTTCTCCTAAAGTTTTTCCGACTTCGTATTTCCCTAATCGCATTCCCTTCTTTCCTCCACCTTGCCTTATTTCCTCCTCTTGCTGCTGTACTATTACCATTCCCCTATTTGGATTTTTAAAAAAAGATCAAGAAATAAAAAGATTGTTAAATTTCTCAGTTTCGGATTTTTTGGCTGTAATCTGTTTTGTACAGATATGGAGTGAAAGAGAAGAGAAGATCAGCAGGTTTCGTGTTTCTTTGATTCCTTTCTGTGTTTGGTTTGGTGTTTATATACAAGTGGAGTAGTAATACATATACACAATGTATATAAATTATAAAAATAATAAAAGTGGGACTGTGACTTTTATTTGTGTGGACCTATCCCTTTTCTTTCTGTTTTTTTAGCTCGGTGATTAGTATCTGTATTGGGAGTCGATTAAATTTAAATTTACGTCCAAAAGTCTCACATTAAATGGTTTCCCACCAAATGTCTGGTACCCATTGGGGCCCGACTAAATCTGAATCTGCCCTAGAAAGTTCCATATAAGATGATTTTCCACCCGATGTCCGGTATCTCCATTGGGGCCGATTAAATACGAATTTGTGTCGGAAAGTTCCATATTGAGTGGTCTCCTACCCAATGTCTGGTACCCCTATTGGGGCATGACTAAATTTGGATTTGCGGGGAAAAGTCTTACAGTGGGGTAAAGCATTCCTTAACAAAGACGATTATATATTTAAGGCTCGAATTCGAGATCTTTGATTAAGGATGAAGAAATACTTACCGCTCTACCATAACTCCCTTGCTGGTTGTCTGGACCTATCCTGTTTATTCATTAATTAATTCTCTATTTTTTCTTCCTTTTTGAGAAATAAATGAAATTCATTGATTGCCGCAGAGTAATTTATGTGTTTGCTTAATAATTCAGACTAATGTTAGATTTTTTAGGCGCCGTTTTGACTAAAGGATTTAGGACTCCAATCTGATATAAAATTAAGGATTATCTTGGTGTTCTTTATCCATTTTGAATCTTGGTGTTCTAAAATCTTGGTGTTCTTTATCCACTTTGAATTTTTTGGATAATAATATAAGGATTAGCTACGTGGATAAAGTTAGCAAAATGATAATATTACCCTGTCAAACGACAGAAATTAATTAATTGCCCAAACAAGAAATTTATTCAATTTTATCTAACTCCATATCAAAAGAAAGGGTTTACATTATGCCTTATATAATATTTTTCTCCATTTAAAAATAATTTAATTTTAAATATTTTATTTACAATAATTTAGTGCCAAACAAATATTTACGATTTTTTATATTTCGTGGTCACTCAAACTATCACATAAAATGAAAAGCATGTACTACTAAGAAAATTATTAATCTCCAATATTATAATCTCGAACATTATATTCTCCGCCTAACTTAATCCGTGAACCAAACATGAGTTTCACTTTCACCGGTCCCAACTGTGTCTTCTCTTTTTACCTAATTATTATTTCTGATTCTGATTATTCAAAATATTGAAACAGTATATTTTTTTTCCTCTAATAATTTGCTATTTTGCCATTTGGTGAACATAGACGCAGAAGCAGAAAAGATAGTGTACTTTTTGTTCTGTTCATATCTGAGGTCATCATATTTTACTCCTATTTTTGCCTTTTCTTCATTTTCTTTTTCTTCTCTTTTTCCTCTCTTTTTCTTCTTTCTTTTTTTGGGTCAAATTCTTTCTTTCTAATTCCTTTTTCGGGTTGGTTCTCTTACCAAACATACGTGTGTACTGACCACTGACTTGTTGATAATTAACCTTTCACGTTTAGAATGTGTAACTAAAAAGTTAACCTACCACATTTAGGACCGTGTAATGTGATGAAATGGATGACATTTTTTCACTTTTAATTGGTGTTTTCAAATTTGAATTCTTAAAAATGAAATTTTGTTCGATAGAAAACGTCAGCGGCCGAGCCACCGGGTGTCAATTGACACTCATTTGCAGAAACATTATAATATATATATAAATAATCTTTATAACTTTTTCGTATATTTATTTCTTTAAATTTCGATACTTCTTAGTGAAAATCTAGCTCTGTAATGCTTCCCTTACATAGGCTATGCAAATGCGAACCAGAATTAATCAAAACAGTAAATTTCGAATACTAGATGGCTATAAAATTAAAAAAAGGTTAAAAGTGCAAAATATGAAAGGAATCTTTAAAAAATAATTGCATTGAAGAAAAAGGTTTAAAGGCGCAACCGCGCAAGGTATGAAATTAATTCTCAGAAAATAATTGCATTGAAATAACCCCCACATTGAAATGAGTCCACAGTCACATGTTGGTGGGTTTTGAGTTTTGACTTCAGTTTATCGTTTACTTCAAGAAGAAACATTCACAAAATAATTTGGAAAAAAATGTTTCTAAATTAACCAACATTTATTAGTTTAAGATTGAAAAAATATTTTAATTACATTTTCAAAAATCTTATAGATATGGATATTTTTGTTTTTGTAGTTGTATTTGATCCATATATTCTTTCTTTGATCAAGCCATCGAGGTAGAACAACATTAAGGAGCCGTTTGGTAGGATGTGTAAGAATATGACGGAATAAGATGTATTAGTAATGTATAGATTAGTAATGCATGGATTAGTAATGCATGGGTTAGTAATGCAATCATTAGTTATGCAGATATTATTCTTTATCTATTGTTTGGTGTGGTATATTAAAATTATAATACATTGCATAATTTTTAAGAAAAATAGTTGTTTACAAAAATGTCCTCCGTATTTTCAAATTTTAAGGGATTTTAAGAATAATTTTATCTTTAACCAACCTAATACATGCATTAGTAGCCTTGGTATTACTAATGACATGGTTTTTTATGCATTACTTATACATAGGATAATACCAAGTATGATGTATAACTAATACAATTATTAGCTTGTATTAGTTATACACAAGTTGAAAAAATATACAAAATAAGGTATTAGTAATGCATAGAGCTAATGCTTTCATTATTTTTTTTTAATACCTCCTACCAAACCACCCCTAATATTTTAAATGAAAGCAGTATATTGGGATTCTTTTTTTAACTTGTCTCTAGTGTCTTTAGGCTCAGGGGACGGAAGTAGATTTTCGGCTACAAGTTCAATTAAACTCATAACTTTTGATACGAAGTATAAATTTATATGTAAAAATTTATCAAAATCTCAATAAGTATTAGAATTGAACCTATAATTTTAATAATATAATAAATTCAATACTAAAAATCTTAAAAGTTATACGCATTAAATATTAATTCTAAATACGCCTATGTCTAGGCTACACACTAGACTGGTAATCTTAGAATAGGTTTGCAGATGTATAGCGAAGGTAAAGCTAGCACTTAGACTTAAACTTTTATCCTTATGAATTTTGGTAATGCGGATCGATGATTTGAAGTTTATTAGACTTTGAACTTGTTATTGAACTTATAATTCGTTTTAGTTATTGTATTCGTAATTAAATATTTAAATATATTTAATAAATTTTTTAAAATAAAATTACTAAATTTATCTGAACTTGTACTTATTAACTCTAGCCCAGGCCCCAATAATAATGACAATAATGATTTGTGTAACATTTTAATAAAGAAAAGTTTTTTTTTCTTCTTTTCGAATAAAGATGGGAACATGGGTGGTTGACATTTGACGTCTGAAGATAGGAAGCATAATGCGAAGCACGTGGGTTGCTTGCTCTTTCCAAATCTTGGTTTAATTCTTGGATTAATACTTTTCGGCTAACCTTTTAAATGATTAAGAAATTAATAGTTTTTCTAATCATTAATAAAAGAATAATATTCCTATGTGTCTTATTCATACATCTCTATACATCAATTTGTTTGACACTATATTTTTGTTGGTTTGAAGAAATTGACGTTTTTCAATTTTTAGAAACTCTTAATATTTAAAATTTTAATTTTACCGGTAGTGAGATACTTCCTCTTTTATATTTTAAGTGACACCATTTTTATATTAGCCTGATTACAAAAGAATGATATATTATATATATTTAAAAATAATTTAAATTTAAACTTCTCATTTTACCTTAATGATAAGCTTTTATAGCAAATTTTTAGTTACTTAAGTTTCATGTCCAATCAATACCATAAATATTAATGATATAAATGGTTATAAGGAAGTATACATTTAGGAATTGACAAGAATATTTTTGATAATTTATAAGATTTATGTGTCAAGTTCTCTTTTCTTTTTTTTCTTTTTTTAAAATATTTCTTTAGCAATTGATTAAAAAACAAAATTGGCACGGTCTTACCACGAGAATCACGAGCCTAAGATTTGGTCTAAGGCAAAGCCCTTTTTTCCGCGTAATATTTTTTGTATATAAATATCTGCTTTCGAGTTTTTTCACTCCTCTTTTTCTTCTTCGTGTTTTTCTTTTTTTCCCTTAGATAAAATACTATATTACAAAATATCAGTACATAATATCCACAAGGACCACACCTTCGTTAGTAAAACTTCTCCCCATTCGTCAATGAAATCTTTGGCTATAGTTTCATTTGGTGAATAATTTGTGTGGTTGGTAAATTTCGCCTAGCTATATAATTTGATTGAAAATCACCACTCACAATAAAAATATAAAAGAAAGAAGCAGTTGTTCGTACTCGTCTTTACTTTGTAAAAAAACATTCAATTTTTTTTCTTTCTAAAATGTTCCCAAAAATTCCCCAGAAGAGTTAAAATTTAATTTATAAATATATCGTAGATTAGGGACGTGGTCTAAGATTCATATAAGAGACTCCTAACTTATTTGGAATGGAATCTAGTAATGATCTAGTAATGATAGTAATCTAGTAATTTGGGCAAGCGAACTGAGGAATGTGTGCTGTAGTTGGCCTTATCGATTCATGCTCGGGCTTTGGGAAGACTCAGGATTTATGCTTCATGTAGAGGCGAGTTACAAAGAAGATGATTCGGCTCTTGTAATTTTAATTTGCTTCCAGTGTTTTGGATTTTAACTTTCCTTATTCTTTTTATTGAGCAGAATAATACGAATCAGGCATACATAGGAATTTATAAGCGTATCGAAATTTATGGAAGAGCAAGAATAAATAACTTTATTTACCATATTTTTAGACACTAGTTTTAGTCCATTAATTTTGTTGAGTCTTAAGTTAGTAAAGGTCCCGAGTTCAATTCTACTTAATCACAATTTTAACCATAGAAGCTCTCTCAAATATTTGAAAAAAATAATATGTTAGTTGCAACTCAAACCTCTAAACTCTTAGAGCAAAATCAAGCACATAACTAATGCTAGGAGATAATTTGTGTTAAGTGGTGGCATTTTTTTATACTTATCCGTTTTTTCACAGTATTGATACATATATCTAATAAAATATTCCGACGAAGCGGAGTCGCGTGACACCGCTTCGTTTAACGTGCGTCTGCCCCTGCCTATCCTTAATTAAAGGTCTCGAATTTGAATTTTGAATATATAAAAAATTCTATTAGGGAGCATTTCTTTTCTTTTTTTAACGGGCCTTACACGGTGCATATTCGGATGTTGGGGCCTCAATATAATCGGACACCAAGTAAGAAACCAAATAAAAAGTAGCGGAGGATTTACTGCTGGAGATGACCTTGATCCACCTGGAAGAAAGACGTGTTGGAGTTCAAGATATCATGATCTTGTCTGTTTACATTAATCTTATAAGTACTTCACAACATTATTTGACCAAAGCTGTATTATGCTAAGTGATATTAGATTAATACTTCTTCACATGGCCATTTTTTATTCATTATTTACTGACGAAGTCTTTGCAATAGCCAATAGGTCTTCTAAAGTGACAGTAGGAATTTTGATAAAATAATATGTTCAAATAAGGCATATCACAAACATGATATGTTTAGTATTCCACTACTAGAAATTCGATAAAAACCGACCGCAGTCAACCGATCAAAGTCGGTCAATTTTTCAAAAAATATTATTTTTTAAATTTTTTTTACGAAACCGACTAACTTTGGTCCGTTGGCGTAAAAATGTGGGACACTATTTTTGTGCGAATTTATTTTTTTAAGAAACCAACCAACTTTGTCGGTTTTTCATTTAAAATTAATTAAAATTATTATTAAAAAAAATTAACCGAAATCGGTCAGTTAATTCGGCCGGTCATTTTAAAAAATTGACCGGATTCGGTCGGTAATTTTATTTTTTAATAAAACTGACCGACATCGGTCGGTTATTATCGCGTAAAAATACAATTAAAGAGTATAAATGAAATATAAGAGAGTCTTAAAATAAAATGCACCAACGATCTAGTGGTAGAATAGTATCCCACCACAGTACAGATCTCGGTTCGATTCCCAGGTGGTGCATTTTTTAATTACATAATTAAAATACCGACCGACTTCAGTCGGTTTTTCGGCAATTTTTTCTTTTTTGGAATTTAATTGATCGACCGAAATCGGTCGGAAAATATCGACCAAAGTCGATCGGTTAGCTCTACCGACCTTACGATTACCGACTGCCACGAATTTGTCGATTTTCGGTCGATTTTTGTCAATTACCGACCAACATCGATCGGTTTTGGCGGGCAATTTTTTCCATTTTTGTAGTAGTGTTCTTTAATATTGACCACAGAATAAAATGCAAGTACTAAAATCAAGATCTTGGATTGTTACGGATATAAAAAAAAAAGCAAACATATTATATGAAAGATTTAAATTTTAAAGTAATTTACATATAATTTAAATAATTCAAATTATAATTTGATATTTGTATTCGTGTATCGTGCGGGTATTAATATTAGTTAATTTATAAAAACAAAAGATTGACGAAATGTACAAAAGATGTCCGCGACGTGCTCCTGGATTTCATTAGTAAAGTAATACTTAAAACTGATTTAATTAATTATTAATCTACAACATGTTGTCCAAGCATGAACAACACCGTCCCCCATGTGTACAAGCATTCTCCTCCTCTATCTTAGGATCTAATTTTGACTGCTTTTCTCTAAAGTCTTGTTTCTCTTGACAAAATTATAATATTACAATCAATTCTTAAGTTCTATTTTTTTTTATTATGGCATATCTTTAAAATAAATCTTAAGAAGTTGAATTTTTCATTATGTGCACTTTTAAGTCTTCTCGAAGTTTATATGAACGGATAATTGATACCAACAAAGGTTGTGGTGGAGTCGTAAGTACTCTTTCATTCTTAAACAGATATTTCGGATTCGAGTCCTGAATATGAAGCCGCTTTTGTTAGGAAATACTTTATCTCCAATATAATGCAGAATTTTTCAGTACGAATCGAAATTTAATCGAGCCCAAATACAAATACCGAATATCGCTGGAACACTAATAATTGGTTCTTAAGATTACATTAGATTTGAATTCACACCATTAGATAAGTACAGTCTGGAATAGTAGATATGAGTCGTGCAATGCGTAAATGGCTGCAAATATTCGTCGATCGATCTCTTTGCTGTTCCCACATATTTCATCCATTTTAAAATCTCAAATTTCGACCATATATTTAGTATCATTATAGGAAAACGACACTGTATAGTCGCTCTGAAAATAATAGCCAAAAGATATATATATATATATATATATATATATATATATATATATATATATATATATATATATATATATACACACACACACGTATGTTATATATAAAATATATACAAATTTTGTACAGTTTTACGGCTATCAGATATAAATAATTTGCGTACTAAAAATGATATTTGCGCATTATTATTGATTCATCCAATCAATCTCCACATTGTTTGGTTTTCCAGTTTGGCTTTTGCGTGTGATTCTGTATTAATGTATTTTTATAACAGGTAAATAATTAGTATTCCTTTTATTCCAAAATATATCATTGACGACCTTACAAACATGCAGTGGTCGAAATAGATTCAATAATTTGGAAACTGATCGATAATGCAGGAGTTATGAGCCACAGCCACTACCTCTTGACCTCATCATTTAACGCCAAGAGTTATATTCTATATTCTGGCGTAAAAAGTATTTACACAATTATATTATTTATAAGATAATTATAAGTAATTTTTTATAGTTAATAGTGCTCCATTTATTTCAATTTATATGGTAATACTACTTTCAATTTAGTTAGTTTCAAAAAAGAATAACACTTTTTAAAAATATATTTGAAACTCTTTAATTTTAGCTTTTCGTTTTATCTTTAATGACATGTTCTATATTTCTAAAAATATCATAACATAGCATGTTTGAGATCACAAGGTTTAAACGTACATTTGACATGTATCAAAAATCTTTTTTTCTTTCTTACTTAAATCATATGCACAGAGAAATACTATCGTATAAAACGAAAAGAATGGAGTAATTGACAACCTTAACTAAATATGCAATCAACAATTAAACTGCATTAATAGCGTATATATATTAGATTGTTTTTTTTTCCAGAGAGAATAAATATAGACACATAAAAAAAATCAAGCATACACGTACAAAGAGATATGAACCATACGCCAAAGGAGGAAACACATTCTTTCTTAGACAACTCCTTGTGTTTTCTCTTTGTCTTCTACTCTCCCCCTTCATGAAAAAGACTGGAATGGTAAGAAATGAGATAAACTCTGTTTTTTCTTTTTAACATATAACCTTCTCCACACACGGAAGAGGTGGTCAATAAAAAAGAAACCCAAAGTAGAAAATTGCAGGAATTTTGAGAGGATGTAAATATGTGCCTTAGGTGAAGAATGTTATGGCGATGATGTACGGACCAGCTTGTGCACACTCGACTATCTATCAAGTACCTGTTACCTTCTATCAGTATAGTTAAAAATTAATTTTCTTCTATACCATTTACAATATAGAGTGTGGTTTTCTTTTTCTAAGTTCGTACTACTTCCGGTCTATATTAGTTGTCGTGGTTATATTAATTTAACTGGTCCAAAATAGTTATCGATTTTAGAAAATCAAGATATAATTTATTATTTTCTCTACTTTGCCCTAGCATTAATAGTACCCTTAAAAGCAAAAAATATTGAATAATAGAGAGAATATTTATTGAAGAAAGATTAATAGATTAAAAAATTAAAGGTATAAATAAGGGTATTGTGTAAAACAAATCCTTAATAATTGCTTTTTAAGAGACGTGTAAACAAATACGACAATTAAAATGGACCGGAGAAAGTATTAAGTTAGACACAAAAGAGCATACCTATTTTGTTTTATTTAATTTTGAGAGGGCATCGTTCACTTTCTAAACTTGAAGGAAAGCCATATTGTTTCAAACACGTTGACATCCAGCCAAAAAAAGAAAAGAAAGATCACTACTTTGGACAAGAGCGGAGCTAGAGAGCAAGTTACGGTTCGGTCGAATCCAGTAAATTTAGTCCAAACTCCATATTTATCTTTAAAAAATTATTTATATTGAGACTTAATTATTATTGCTTCTACCTTGTACTATGCTGAGTCAGCATGTAGCTATGATTGGTTAGTTGCAGTAGTTGTACAGTTAGTTGTATCTGTAGAAGTATTATAGTTGGTATACGTGTACATATATACACAATACAATAATGAGAAAAATCAGAGTTCCGTTTTACAATACATATCATTCTCTCTCCTCTCAGTTGCTTTCCCCTTTCTCTATCAGAACTCTCGAGAATCACCATTGAAGCTTCTGAGTAAGCTTCAAATTTTCTCCAATGTGTTGATCTCAATATGGTATCAGAGCCGGTAGAACACATTTGCTCGAACTCTGTCGTAATTTTTTTGTCTCAAAATCTCTTTTCCACGGTCATCTGCTAGGGTTTTGGATATGTGACTTAGATCTGCGATTTTCGTACGAATTAAAGAATTTTCAGCAAAATTGATCTGTCTACTTACTAAATCGGTTGATACATTCGTTAATTTCATCGATTAGAGCTTCTCACATGGTTGTTGATCAAATCGAAGAAGGCACGCCCAGTACAAGCAGAAATGACCAACCGGTCATCGATACGAGCAGTCCTTTGTACATTCACCCTTCGGATAGTCCCATAGTAATGCTAGCGCTGGTTCCGTTTGACAGAATTGGGTATAGATCTTGGAGAATGAGTGTGTTACGGGCCCTATCAGTCAAAAATAAGTTAGGGTTTATAAACGGGGAAGGTAGAAAACCTAACCCAATTCACCTCCGTTCCGTCAATGGGAGAGATGCGACGATATGGTAACTTCCCGAATCCTTAATTCTCCCGCAAAGGAGATTTTTGACAGTGTCGAGTATCTCAATGACTCAGTCGAGTTATGGAGGGAACTAGATCCAAAATGAGATCAAAGACCTTGTTCAGGGCTCCTTAGACATCACTGCCTACTATACACGAATGAAGAAACTGTGGGAAGAATGAAACACCCTGAGTGCTAAATCTCAGTGCATCTTGACCTATCGCTCATAATGCACACCTCAATACAAGGTATGAATCGATCGATTGCAATTATAGTAACCCAACAAAGAGTCGGGATGGAATCCACATGGAGTTAGATGGGAGTTAGGAGTATATATTCTAGTGCGTGAATTTGAACTATCTTAATTTGCACTCCCACGAATTGGTTTTGTTTCTATTTCTATTTTAAAACTAAAATTGCAAAGTCAAGAAATAAGACTAGGATAATTATTTTTGTTGTTTTTCAAGTTTGTAAAAAGCCTAGGGCTATGACCGTCGCCTAGGTGTTCGCCTAATGGGATATAAGCTTTAATGCTTGTTTTGTTGATTGGGGTATATTATAGCTATCAACTATCAATTACCCATTCAGTACCTCTCGGTCAAGGAGTAGTATTGTCCAATTTGGCTTTCTCAAGTCCTAATGGGTATCACACAAAACGGTTGATAATAGCTTAAGTCGGATTATTACTATCTCTAGGTTGAACCCTTTAATTGGCTTGATCAATCTCTCGATTGACCCAATTTCTTGTTAGCCAAGTTTTCCTAGACTAAGTCTCTCTTTCTCAAGTAGAGACTAAGTCAATTAGGCATGAATTAATTTTTGCAACCATTAATTCCACAAATTAAAGTATGAACAAGGCTAAATAATAAACACCCAATCATAAACAAGCACTAAATTAGATACCTATAAAATTTACACACTAGGGTTGGGTCACAACCCTAGTAAAAATCTAGCTACTCATGCTTGAAATTGAAGAAATAGAAGAAAAAAATACTAATTAAACTCATATTGTAAAGTTAAAATGATAAAATCTATAGTAAAATACTCCAAAATATAGAAAACTTCCAAAAGAGGCAATGAAAAACGGCTATAGGACTTGCTAATGTCAAAAGTTATCCTAATTTTGTGAAACTCGTCTATTTATATAAGGCTGAAAATTTCGAATAAAAATACCCTTCGGGAGGTTCTCCAGCCGCACAATTCCATGTGCGGTCCGCAGAAAACTTCATCTTGCAGGAGCTGGGAATCTGCGACCGCGAGGCAATGTTTTTGCGGTCCGCAGATTTATCACTGCGGCCGCAATTTGGTCTTCCGCGGTCCGTATATTTACTTCTACGACCGCAATCTGGTCTTCTGCGGTCCGCATCTTTACTTCTGCGGCCGCAAGACACTTCTTCTGCGGCCGCACAATTCTTGTGCGGTCAATTTTGAAGGGCTTGGACTTTGAAAATTTTGCAACCCTATGAAGTTGATCTCCAGCTCGTCATTTGCAGCCGCACAATTTTTGTGCGGTCCGAAATTTGCTAGAAAGCTTGCTGGGATTTTCTTCATTGTTTGCGGCCGCAGATGAAATTTTGCGGTCCACACTTTATGAGCTTTTGTGCCTTTTATTGCCTTGTGTTTAGATTACTCCTTTTTGAGTCGGATTTCATCTCGGGAGTCCAACTTCCAACATTCATGTAATTTTGCACATTTCATCAGTTTCAGGAACACAATTCAACGCTTTTAGACTAAAATAAAAGTTAAAAGGTGCTAATAAGTAGTCAAAATCCCCACTTATCAACTTCCCCAAACTTAAGTTTTTGCTTGTTCTCAAACAAACAAAATAGTTCCCACATCCACAAGTTAAGGATTATTTCAGTCAGTCAAAGGTGAGTCATTCACACATCAGTTGGAACCAACAATTACCCATACTACTTATGTATTATCAACAAAGCGACAAGTTAAACTTTTATGCACATATAGTTCTAATGTGACACTTATGCATCAAGAGTTGATTCTATTCATCAAGGAAGCTCGCTCTCTCATGTAGTTCATTGTGGATCCCCAACTCCTCCTTCTCTAATCTCCATTTGCCTAGCTCACTTAAGAATTTTAACACTCAATCCAAAGATTTGCGAAAGGTTCACTCATCTTTCTCAAAAGAATATCGCAAGTACAATTTCAATTACCATAGGCTTGCCCCTCATGTAGATCACCACTAATGTAAGCTCACTCAGCTTGAAATCACGTAGGGCTTTTTTGGGATGTAATGAAGGCTTTTGGACTAAGGTTGGATACACTATGGTTGAGTGAGTTCACCTTTCCTTAAGCACTCCATTTTTTTATTCTCGGTTCATGCTTTGCCAATTCTTTGAGGCACTTTCTTTTCCTTGGGGAACTAGAGAGACTTAACATCACTCTTTCTTGATCATAACATTCATTTTCTCCTTCTTTAATTTGTCCATGCTTTGTATCATTACTTTTCTTTGAATCCCTTTAACTCCACCACTTATTCACTTTCTTTTGTATCATGATGCACTACCTCGGCAGTATGAGCAGCAAGGTCTGGCTGCTCAGACTGACCAGATGGTGCTGAAGGTGCTGCATGATCTGGGCATGGATGGTGTGGGTCAATCAGTATGTCAAAAGGAATGTCTCCGGCAACTGCAAGCTTGGTAACCTTTCTCCGGAATTTGTCCACTGACTTCTTGGAGGCTTGGGACTTTCTTATATTTTTCACTTCCTTGCCCAACTCTTCTATCACTGACCCATGCTGCACCAATGTAGCCATTATCGTGTTCTGGTTCTCCAGGAGCTTCTTCAATGTTTCTTCCACTGTTGAGGGCATTTGAGGTGCCGAAATGGAGGATTGTGCTACAACAATATTGGATATGTCAGACAGCTTTGCAGTAGTTGTCTGCATCCAGTTGTTGAGGCTCTCCAATGTCTGGGAGACTCGCAGCGCAGAGAGTGAAGCAGTAGGCATCGACACCGGCTTCAAATCCGAGGTGGAACCTGTAATAGGGGCTGTTGAAGGCATTGAGGCTGGAGGTAGAGGCATAGCTGTTGCACTAGCTGAAGGCTCAGCTGAAATGGATGGAATGTCAATTGCCTCTGCAACTATCATCGATGGCTCATCAGACCAGCCTGTGGTGGTAGACGATTGACCCTTTTCTCTTACAGTTGTGTGCATCCATCAACGAGTACCAAGAGAAGGGCTTTTTCGCCCGCACCATCGTATCAAGATCTCTTGGATCCACCCTCACATCCGTAAGATACTCTATTATGGTGTTGGGATACGGGTAGGATGTGTCAGCTTGCCTGGCGACCACAGAGATATTGGCCGACATCACGACACCCATATTGATCGGGTACCCGGCCATGATAGAAGCTACTAGAACTGCCCGCGGGATTGGAAGATATGTCTCATTCTGGCTCGGGTCTAGTCGGCTGCATACAAAGGTTTGCCACCCCTTTGCCTCGAAGCTCAGTGTATTTCTATGAATAGACACTCATGCTGTGATCCATGGTGGTGGTGGCCGCTGCTAGAATCTCAGCTAGCCACGGGCGAGCTACATCCCCAAGTGCAACTTTTGCTAAGTATTCTGTAGGCTCGACATCTTCAAACCCCAAATAGATGTTCAATTTGTGCTGGTCAAAACGCACCTTGAGGTTCCTCACTTTAGTCACCTTTGTCCCTTTCTTGATATGCGCCACATTGGCGTAGAACTCCCGGACAAGGTACTCCTTTGGATCCATCATGCTCTGGGTGAACCACATCCACCGTTTGAGCTCTCGAAACTACCTCAAAATTGTAGGGTTGTATTCTAGATCTCTCAACTGGAACTGTCGCTCAAGAGTGAGCGACCTCACTAGACACCGCTCACGAAAGCTAGAGAAGGCAGCCAAACTGACGAACCGGTCCTCCCACACCTCTTTCTTTTTCGACCGCTCAAGGCCGACAACTATAGCATCTCCCCCTCAGCCATCATCTGGGATGTCTTGAACTATTGTCTCTGGTGCCTGGGGGACAGGTGTAGTGGAAGGCTCAGAAGCCTGATTGGCACTCTCCGAACCCTCAGAGTTGCTATGTGATGAAGACGACTCATCCCTGAGTTGACATCTCCCTGGTGGCCTTGATTTCACGACCGACTGCTCAAGAACTGAGGCTGAGTTTCCCTCGGAGATGTCCCTAGACGGGACATAAGAACTGGTCTCTGAGAGGTTTGCACCCGTCCCTCTGTCGACTGCTAACTTCTTCCTGCTTTCAGGCTGTTGGGCACTAGGCAAGGGTCTCTTCCCTCGTCCCCGAGAAGGGTCACCCCTTCTTTTTGAAGTAAGGCAAGGGTCTATGCCTTACTTTTACCCTAGTCTTCAACTTTTGCGGACCACACAATTTCTTGTGCGGCCGCAGATTCCAACAATTACGAACAAATGGACATTTTCACCTAGGGCTTGAAATGTTTGCACAATCTTGACATTGAAACAACATCTAAGCTTGAAAATCAATTTTCCCATTCCCCTTAGTGCATTTTTCCAGTCTACCTACTACATATTTACCCCACATGGTTGTTCAAATAGATTCCACAGATAAATGGTCAAAAGTTTCACCAAAAATCTAAAAATTAAAAGAAATTAATCAAGATGATGAAGCATACCAGATATTAATGAGTGCAAGAGATGAGTGATCAACAATTGTTAGACTTGTGAGCAGCTAATTTAGCAAGAAATTTCAATTTGGTGCACTTTGTAATCTCAGAGAGGGAACAAGGGGAACAATGCCCTAGCCTCTGCTATTTATAGTGCACGGTGTCTGGCAAGTGCAGGGGAGGTGAGTGCGGCCTCAAAATTCCAATTGCGGTCCGCACTCTGTTACCTGAGGGCCCAGTTGCCCTAGCATTTTGCGGTCCGCATAATTTGTTGTGCGACTGCAGATACTGTTGCGGTCCGCAGAATTTGGGTTGCGGCCGCAGGTTGGCCATTTCTCTGACGGACCAACTTCAGAGAGTTGACATTTTCCACCTTCAACCAGATTTCTGGGCACTCTTCCTGTAAAACACACTCATTCTTGCAACACATTTCAAATCCAGTAAGCACAAAAATAACACCTATCTACAAAAGAAGAAAAGATAAGAAAAAGAAACATGGGTTGCCTACCAAGAAGCGCCTGATTTAACGTCGCGACACGATGCAGATTACCATAATTTGAAATGAATCACTACCACAACATGGCTATTACCAACCTTTCCCAAATAGTGCTTCATCCGGTGACTATTGACTCGGAATACCTCATTATTTTTTTCTTCAAGTCCAATGCACCAAAAGGCGTCACACCCATACTTTCAAAGGGACCACTCTATTTAGATTTTAGTTTTCCGGGAAATATTCTCAACCGAGAGTTAAATAACAAAACAAGATCGCCCACCTTGAACTCTTTATTCCAAATTTATTTGTCATGAAGGTACTTCATCTTCTCTTTGTACAAGGACAAACTTGCATATGCATGGTACCAAAAATCATCCAATTCATTCAAATATGCAACCCTCAAGTTAGCGGATATATCCCAATCAAGATTCAATTTCTTTAAAGCCAACATGGCTTTGTGCTCAAGTTCCACCGGAAGATGACAAGCTTTTTCGAACAACAACCGGTATGGGGACATTCCGATAGGTGTCTTAAAAGTAGTCCAATAAGCCCATAATGCATCATTAAGCTTCTTTGACCAATCCGTCCGGTTAGTATTCACTGTTTTGGACAAGATACTCTTTATCTCCCGGTTAGAGACTTCCACTTGACCACTAGCTTGTGGATGATAGGGAGTCGTAACTTTTATGAGTGACACCATACTTTCTAAGCAAAGTATCAAAAGCCTTGTTGCAAAAATATGCGACCCCACATCGCTTATGATATCCCGCGGAGTACCAAACCTTGTGAAAATATTCTTCTTCAAGAACGCCACCACACTTCTTGCTTCATTGTTGGGTAGAGCGATGGCCTCAACCCATTTAGACACATAATCAACCGCGACCAAGATGTAGGTATTTCCAAAAGAACTCACAAAAGGACCCATGAAGTTAATACCCCACACATCAAAGATATTAATCTCCAAAATGGTATTGAGAGGCATTTCATTCTTCTTCGAGATTTCACCGCCCCGTTGACATTCATCACATATTTTCACCACATCACTTGCATCTTTGTAAAGAGTGGGCCAATAGAAACCGCAACTTAGCACTTTGGCCGCCGTTCTTGCTCCGCCATGGTGACCACCATAAGGCGAAGAATGGCAAGCCCCAAGAATATCACTTTGCTCTTCTTCCGGTACACATCTTCTAATTACCCCATCCAGGCAAAGTCAGAAAAAGATATGTCTCATCCCAATAATAATCTTGACAATCGCGTTTTAGCTTTTTCCTTTGATTTGAAGAGAACTCATCTGGGATGATTCCACACACAAGGAAGTTTGCTTGATCCGTGAACCATGGCACCTCCTTCATTGAGATAGCCAAGAGTTTCTCATCGGGCAAAAAGTCATTGATTTCAAGGCCATCATGCGGCCTCCCCTCCTCCTCCAAATGAGACAAGTGGTCTGCCACTTGATTTTCACTCCCTTTTCGATCTTGGATGTCAATATCAAACTTTTGCAACAATAGTACCCATATCATCAACCAAGCTTTTGAGTCTTTCTTGCTCATAAGATAGGGAAGTGCCGCATGATTCGTATGAATAATAACTTTTTCACCCATCAAGTACATGCAGAACTTCTCAATTGAAAATACAATGGAAAAGAGATCTTTCTACGTAATGGTGTAGTTGACTTAGGCACCATTCATGGTCTTACTAGCATAGTAAACCGGATGAAAAATTTTGTTGATGCATTACCCCAAAACAGCCCCAACCGCTACGTCACTAGTATCGCACATGAGCTCAAAAGGGATACTCTAATTAGGAGCAGTGATAATGGGAGTGGTTGTCAACTTGAACTTTAGCAATTCAAAATCTCTCATACAATCATCATTGAAGTGAAACTTAGCATCTTTCTCTCTTGCACAATAGGTTCACCACTTTAGAGAAATCTTTTATGAAGCGCTAGTAAAACCTTGGGTGACCTAAGAAACTCCGCATGCCTTTCACCGACGTCAGAGGTGGAAGTTTAGAAATCACCTCAATCTTTGCCTTGTCGACTTCTATGACATTCTTTGAGATCTTGTGGCCAAGGACAATGCCTTCCTCGACCATGAAATGGAACTTCTCCCAATTTAGCACCAAGTTCATTTCTTCACATCTTGTCAATACTTTATCCAAATTTTCCAAAAAATCATCAAAGGAATCCCCGACCAGCGACAAGTCATCAATGAAAACTTCAAGCTATCTACCATGTCCGTGAAAATCGCCATCATACACCTTTGAAAGGTCGTCGGTGCATTACATAGACCAAATGGCATTCGCTTGAAGGCGAAAGTACCATAGGGACATGTAAAAGTTGTTTTCTCTTAATCCTCCGGAGCAATAAGGTTTTGGTTGTAGTCCGAATATCCATCTAGAAAGCAATAGAAAGCACGATCGGCCAACCTATCAAGTATTTGGTCAAGGAAGGGAAGTGGAAAATGATCCTTCCTTGTGACCTTGTTTAGGTTGCGATAGTCCATACACACTTTCCACCCGGTCACCGTTCTTGTGGGAATCAACTCATATTTTTCATTGGTGACCACCGTCATGCTCCCATTCTATGGGACACATTGCACCAGAGAAGTCCACGAACTATCAAAAATGGGGTAGACAACTCCGACATCCAACCACTTGATTATCTCTTTTTTGACCACGTCTTGCATAGCCTCATTGACTCTCATTGGTTGTTCAATAGATGGTTTGGCATCTTCCTCCAAGTTAATCTTGTGCATGCAAAATACGGCGCTTATTCCCCGAATATCCGCCAAAGTCCACCCAATAACCTTCTTCCTCTTGTGGAGCACCGCCAATGTAGAGTCAACCTGCACGTTAGTCAAACAAGAGGAAAGAATAACCGGTAAAGTAGAACAAGGGCCAAGAAATTCATACTGAAGATGTGGAGGAAATGGCTTCAGCTCCAAGGTAGGAGGCTCTTCAATTGAAGGCTTTGTAGGAGGAGTTTTCCTATTTTCAAGATCCAAGGAAAGTTTCCAGGGTGCATAGTTGTACGACCCCATCCCTTGCAAAGAGTTCACACATTCCATGAAGCCATCCATCTCGTCATCATCAAAGTTGAGCAAGACGGCCTCCAACATATCACCCACATTAATCGTGGCACTTGTGTCATCAACAATCACATCGGTCACCAAGTCCTTGAAAGAACACACTTCATTGCTATTTGGTTATCGCATAGACTTGCACACGTGGAATACTTCCTTTTCATCACCCACCCGAAAAGTGAATTCTCCGTCTTCCACATCAACAAGAGCCTCCCCCTAGCAAGGAAAGGCCTTCCAAGAATAATCGGCACCTCATAGTCCACTTCACAACCAAGAATGACAAAATCCACCGGAAGAATGAATTTATCAACACGAACCAATACATCTTAAATCACTCCCAAAGGTCTCTTCATAGTACGATCGACCATTTGTAATCTCATAGATGTGGGTCTTGGTTGCCCAATTCCCAAAGTCTTGAAAACCGAATAGGGCATCAAATTGATACTTTGCCCAAGATCACAAAGAGTTTTAGCAAACTCAACACTTCCAATGGTACAAGGGATTGTGAAAGTACCGAGATCTTTCAATTTAGGAGCCATTGAGTGCACAATTGCACTTACTTGATGAGTGACATTGATAGTTTCAAAATTCATCGACCGCTTCTTTGTCACCAAATCCTTCATAAACTTTACATAACCGGGCATTAGTTTTAAAGCTTCAACTAATAGCACATTGATCGAGAGACTCATCATCATGTCAATGAAATTTTTGAATTGATTCTCGCCATTTTGCTTGGCAAGCCTTTGAGGATATGGAGGAAGAGGCTTAGGCAATGGTGTCTTAGCCTTCTGCACGACCGGTTCCGGTATGTCAATAACATGATCCCTAGACGGGTTCACTTCCTCTTGATTATCTTCCATATTGTCATCAATATCAATCCAAACTTCATCATTTGATTGCATCACATTGCTTGGGATCTCTTCTTCTTGTACCACTTGCTCATCATCCACAAGTTGCCTTTGACTTGAGGTGGGTGCATTCCCACCTTTTTCACTTCTTGTAGTAACGGCCATGGCATTCCCCGTATTGTTTCCATCCTTTTGGTTCACCACCGTATCACTTGGTAGTACCCCCTTAGGACGAGAATTTAGAGCTTGAGAGATTCGCTCCATTTGCACTTTTAAGTTGCGGATCGATGTGTTGTGTGAGGCAAGTTGGGTATCAGAATCGGCATTCTTATCCATCATTTGCTTGAACATGTTCTCAATATGTCCCATTTCATTGTTGGAAGAACTAGGACCATGGGAAGGATAATGAGGCGGGTTTATTGGTTGTTGATATATCGGGGGCCTTTGAGAACCCGACCCCTGATTTCCCTGATTGTTACTCCAACCGCCTTGATTGTTGCCTCCCCAATTTCCTTGGTTATTGTTGTTATGACAATTCCCTTGATTATTGCCACCACTCCAATTTCCTTGATTGTTGTTGTTATTCCAATTGCTTTGATTGTTTCCACCACTCCAATTACCTTGGTTATGAGAATTCTAATTTTCTTGATTATTTTGAGGTCGCCATTGTTGTTGCCTTGGGCCTTGGAAGTTGTTTCTTTGCCCTTGAAAGTTGTTCACATATTGGACCTCTTCTTCTTGGTCATTATAAGAGTCATCTTGATCAAACCCACTATCTTCTTGCACAAAATTGTCCACTCTTTGTTGCACTTGTGGACCCTTTGTTCTCCGTTTGTTCACCATCATGTTTACTCCCTCTATTGCATTGAATTGCCTCATGGTTTTCACTTGTTGAAGTTGAGCCTTTGCCAGTTGGTTCATGGTGGTGGTCAATTCGGCTATTGCTTGCCCATGGTCATGCAACTCTTTGAGAAGGTGAATTACATTGGGTTCACCTTGTAGGACATTAGCCCAAGATTGCCACGCCGATGAAGTATCCTCCATTTCATCCAAAATATCACACGCCTCCGTATAAGGCGTAGTCATGAAGTTCCCACCGGCAAGTTGATTCATTACACATTGGCTGGTTGTGTTAATCCCCCGATAGAAAGTTTGTTGAATCTTGTTCTCCGTCATATTGTTGTTGGGACACTCTTTAACCATTGTTCTATATCGTTCCCATATCTAGTGTAGTGGTTCATTGGCCTCTTGCTTCAATGCTAGAATTTCATCCCGAAGTATAGCCATCTGCCCGGAAAAGAAGTACTTAGAAATATATTTCTCCGCCAATTCATCCCAAGTATGAATGGAATGGTTTGGAAAACGTTCCAACCAATCTAAAACTTTCCCCCGTAGAGAGAAGGGAAAATCCTTAGCCTGAAAATTATCCTCTGAGACATTTTTTTTGTTTACTCCCCCAACATGTATCTATGAACCCCTTCAAATGTTTGTATGCATTTTGACCCGGAGCACCGGTGAAGAACCCTCGTTGCTCAAGCAAGGTGAGCAACACATTGGTTATTTGAAAGTTGCTCGCCTTAATACAGGGAAGGATTATTGCACTTGCGTATCATTCATTCGGAAACACCCGGCGTGGAGCCGCTCTTGGTGGAGGTGGGGTGTAGAGCGGGCACATTGTCATGAGGCGCTCGTCCTCATCTATTGGCTTGAGGTTCAAGAGGAACCTCATCCATTTGATCATCCTCGACGTCCACATCCCCTAAAGCAATGTTTCCAAGCTCATTGTTTTCCATGGTTGCACCTACAATTTCCCAACACGTTAGTAACACGGAAGGAAAAGAAGATATTCCAAAAACACACTCAAATCTATAGCTAATATCGTTTTTAACTCTCCGGCAACGACGCCAAAAATTGACCTATCCCGCACAATGCACACCTAAATACAAGGTATGAATCGGTCGATTGCAATTATAGTAACCCAACAAAGAGTCGGGATCGAATCCACAGGGAGTTAGATGGGAGTTAGGAGTATATATTCTAGTGCGTGAATTTGAACTATCTTAATTTACACTCCCACAAATTGGTTTTGTTTCTATTTTTTTTTTAAAACTAAGATTGCAAAGTCAAGAAATAAGACTAGGATAATTATTTTTGTTGTTTTTCAAGTTTATAAAAAGCCTAGGGCTATGACCATCGGCTAGGTATTCGCCTAAGGGGATATAAACTTTAATGCTTGTTTTGTTAATCGGGGTATATTATAGCTATCAACTCTCAATTACCCACTCAGTACCTCTCGGTCAAGGAGTAATATTGCCCAATTTGGCTTTCTCAAGTCCAAATGAGCATCACACAAAACGGTTGATAATAGCTCAAGTTAGATTATTACTGTCTCTAGGTTGAACCCTTTAATTGGCTTGATCAATCTCTCGATTGACTCAATTTCTTGTTAGCCAAGTTTTCCTAGACTAAGTCTCTCTTAATCAAGTAGTGATTAAATCAATTAGGCATGAATTAATATTTACAACTATTAATTCCACAAATTAAAGTATGAAGAAGGCTAAATAATAAACACCTAATCATAAATAAACACTAAATTAGATACCCATAAGGTTTACACACTAGGGTTGGGTCACAACCCTAGTAAAAATCTAGCTACTCATGCTTGAAATTGAAGAAATAAAAGAAGAAATACTAATTAAACTCATATTGTAAAGTTAAAATAATAAAATCAATAGTAAAATACTCCAAAATATAGAAAACTTCCAAAAGAGGCAAAGAAAAATGGCTACAGGACTTGCTAATGTTAAAAGTTAACCTAATTTTGTGAAACTCGTCTATTTATACAAGGATAGAAATTTCGGACAAAAATGCCCTTCGGGATGTTCTGCGGCCGCACAATTCCATGTGCGGTCCGCAGAATACTTTATCTTGCAGGAGCTGGGAATCTGCGGCCGCACAATTCTCAACTGCGGCCGCGAGGCAATGTTTCTGCGGTCCGCAAATTTATCACTACAGCCGCAATTTGGTCTTTTGCGGTCCGCATCTTTACTTCTGCGGCCGCAATCTGGTCTTCTGCGGTCCGCATCTTTACTTCTGCGGTCGTAATCTGGTCTTCTGCGGCCGCATTTGAGGGACTTGGAATTTGGAAATTTTGGCAACCCTCTGAAGTTGATCTCCAGCTCGTCATTTGTGGCTACACAATTTCTGTGCAGTCCAAAATTTGCTAGGAAGCATGCTGGGATTTTCTTTATTGTTTGCGGCTGCAGATGAAATTCTGCGGTCCGCACTTTGTGAGCGTCTGTGCCTTTTATTGCCTTGTGTTTAGATTACTCCTTTTTGAGTCGGATTTCATCTCGGGAGTCCAACTTCCAACATTCCTGTAATTTTGCATATTTTATCAGTTTCGGGAACACAATTCAACGCTTTTAGGCTAAAACAAAAGTTAAAAGGTGCTAATAATTAGTCAAAATCCCCACTTATCAACTTTCTCAAACTTAAGTTTTTTCTTGTCCTCAAGAAAACAAAATAGTTCCCACCTCCACAAGTTAAGGATTATTTTAGCCAGTCAAATGTGAGTCATTCACACACCAGTTGGGACCAACAATTACCCACACTACTTATGTATTATCAACAAGGCGACAAGTTAAACGTTTATGCACATATAGTTCTAATGTGACACTTGAGCATCAAGAGTTGACTCTATTCATCAAGGAAGCCCGCTCTCTCATGTAGTTCATTGTGGATCCCAAACTCCTCCTCCTCTACTCTCCTTTTGTTGCTGGATATCTCGTTCGTACACATCTTCTCTTTGTTTCCTGGGCCTCTAGTGAGTTACAGATAGAGTTCGAGAAGGTCAAATCTTTGATGATTATTGTCCGCTTGGGAGGGCTAACTCGAATAGGTCATTTTCCTAGCTCACTAAAGAGTTTTAGCACTCAATCCAAATATTTGCGAAAGGTTCACTCATCTCTCTCAAGGGAATGTCGCAAGTACGACTTCAAGTGCCATAAGCTTGCCCCTCATATAGATCGCCACTAATGTAAGCTCACTCAACTTGAAATCACGTAGGGCATTTTCGGATGTAATGAAGGATTTTGGTCTAAGGTTGGATACACTATGGTTGAGTGAGTTCACCTTTCTCTAAGCACTCCATTTCTTTTATTCTCGGTTCATGCTTTGCCAATTCTTTGAGGCACTTTCTTTTCCTTAGGGAACTAGAGAGACTTAACATCACTCTTTCTTGATCATGACATTCATTTTCTCTCTCTTTGATTTCTCCATGCTTTGTATCATTACTTTTCTTTGAATTCCTTCAACTCCACCACTTTTTCACTTTCCTTTGTATTTTTCTTTTTGTACTTTCCTTTTCTTGACTTTCCTTCTCATCAT
The DNA here is from genome assembly GCF_000715075.1 of Nicotiana tabacum. Classification (NCBI taxonomy): domain Eukaryota; kingdom Viridiplantae; phylum Streptophyta; class Magnoliopsida; order Solanales; family Solanaceae; genus Nicotiana; species Nicotiana tabacum. Next base: position 7,226,441 of record NC_134092.1, on the reverse strand, counting down.
TTCTTTGTTTCTTTTTATGCCTTGATACCTCATTCAAGTTTCTCGTCTCTCCCCCAAACTTACGTTTTTAGCCAATTGTCTCACAAAAGTGTTAAGGAAAGCTCGGGTGCCAAGAGAGGGTCACAACAAAACGGGTAAAGGCTTGTAACATGGTTATCAAATGAGAAAGGCTTGAGGCTCAAATGGGTTTACTAGGGATAACAACATTGGTAGATAATGGAAAAATTCAAGCGGGTCAAGGAAAGCCTACAATCACTTCTCAAGCCAAGCAAAACTTAAGATTTTGCCTTGAAACACATTCAGGGCAAGTTCTAGACCATTCGCACACTTGAACTAGCAACAAAACATCTCACCCTCACACAACTGGATTGTTAAAGAGGATAGAGTCGAGGGCCCACAACGACCACATTCAAGATTGAAAATTATTGTGGTTCAATTAAACCACTCGATGATTGCCTAAGTCAACACAAGAGTCACAAAGTCACTAACTAGAGCTATTTCTTTCCAAAAAACTTATTTCTAACCATAAGCACGTAGTTAAGTGTGTTTGGTACCAAGTGAAGCATGTTTGATTCTTCGAGCATGACTTAATTAGGTCTTTTTATTCATTAATACTACTATAATTACCTAAAGACAAAAAACGGACTCAGTTCCTTAAGAAGGTTGTCACGCCATCCATCGTTGGGAAGAGTCACCCGGTTCACACAAAAACTACCTTTGGAAAGAACTGTGGCTTTAGGAAAATCAAAGGCTTATTATCTACTAAAACATAAAAAAGAAGCTACTAAATCGAAAAGAAGTTACTAAATAGAAAAGAAGTTACTAAATTAAACACTAACTAGTAAGAGAAACAAACATAAAGAAGCTACAAAAAAACTATCGAAAGCAATACAAATATACATAATGAGAGAAGATATATATATAATGAGAGAAGAAAAGAGAGAATATATACAGAATAAGGAAAAAGAAGAAAGTTCTGTCAGTTATTGCAAATCAATTATTTCAGAATCATCAAATATCAAATAAACTCCACCACCCCGGGAGTGACTGGGTTGGTGAACATCTGACGCACTACCTCGGCAGTGTCAGCAGCAAGGTTTGGCTGCTCAGACTGGCCAGCTGGTGCTGAAGGTGCTACAGGATCTGGTCCTGGAAGGTATGGGTCAATCAACATGTCAAAGGGAATGTCTCCGACAGCTGTAAGCTTGGTAACCTGTCTCCGGAGCTTGTCCACTGACTTCTTGGAGGCCTGGGACTTTCTCATCTTTTTCACTTCCTTACCCAACTCTTTTATCACTGACCCATGCTGCACCAATGTAGCCATAATCATGTTCTGGTTCTCCAGGAGATTCTTCAATGTTTCTTCCACTGTTGGGGGCATCTGAGGTGCCGGAATGGAGGACTGTGCTGCAATAGTACTGGATATGTCAAACAGCTTTGCAGTAGCTGTCTGCATCCACTCTGAAAATACCCACTCTGAAAATACCTTATTTGTGTCTAAAGCCGTTTCCTTTACCTGATACCGAAATATTAAATCCATAATGATATAAAATAAATGCCACAAGTCTCGACACCATCCAACTTAAATCTCATATTCTAGCTATATACAAATCCGCCAAAAAAAATTCTCATTTGCTCGTATTAATCTTGAATCTATGAGAACTTTCTCGAGAGTCATCTACTCTGCTCAAATCTCAATTGCACTACCCAAACGGGCCGAACTACCTATGCTCAATTAGCACAACAACACCCCAAAAAAGTAACCATGACTTAACGCAACCGAGCAAATTCATACACCGTGCACACTACATCCATCACGAATAAAACTCAACTTATTCCGTGATTTTCATATACTCATAAAGTGCAATATAACCCGTATCCAGGAATTTCCTTACTTGACTCATCCTCCATCTCAACCTCTGCAAGTCATAACTAATCCACAAGTATACCTCAGACCAAAACCAATACAACACATAACTGTGCAATCAAATCGGTGATAGCAGACTCCCCCACTTGGCTCAAAGTCATAGAACAAAACATTCCATAACTCACAATATACATACTCTATTACTGCCATAATACCGCAGTCAGTTCAATGAAAATTCTTTTCAAGCTCATGCAACACCAACCATAAAATACCTCAATCATCCGCTAAGCTCGCATTTATTCTCTTGACAGTCAAGTCAACTTTCTCAACCATATTCAAATTCAAATCTCAACACATACACCCCGCTGGTAGAAAAGTAACTCTCCACTCAACATTATAAGGGGCACACTTCCGTAGATTACTCCGCATGAGATAACCCACATGCTTTGACTAAACTTGGCATCTTGATATATCCTTTTGCAGCCACTATCACTATGCGATCACTTAATCTCCCTAAGTCTGAACTCATCAACAAGACATAAAAATCTACTTCGCTCCACAATTAAACAACATGAAAGATCCTTTAACACATTCATACTCGAGACTATACATCAAATGAAGACAAACACCAAGCACTCAATGACCCTATTTGTTTTTTTATATCTCAAGCAAACTATTCTCGTCACAATCAAACCATCTGAACACATTCTGCATTCACATCATGCTCATCATATAGCTATTCAACCGTTCATAGAGCCACAAATTCCACTTTAGGGACACTATCAGACATATGAGTCCAAATGTACAATTTCACACAACTGAAGCTACTGAGCCTAAGCTGCGGTCTAAACCTGGCCTCAAGTCCTCCAGAAGGGCCCATCACCAAAACACAGAAATCACATCTCAAACCTCGTTCATGGAATCACAGGCCGGCGATGCACCACTGATACCGAGCGCTCACATGCGCACACGAATGCGTGGAAGGAATTCAAAGAGTTATGTTTCAAGCTGAATCAATTCCGCACGGTAAGAAAATAAAGATGAGAAATTATCCTAAATGCCCTGTAGCCTCTCGAAGATAAGTATGGACGTCATCATACAGATCCGCAAGACTCTACTAGACACTTGCTCATGACTTGTAGAACCTAGAACCTAGAGCTCTAATACCAACTTGTCACCAAAATCCACCTAGTCGTGATGGCACCTAACTCAACCCGTCAGGTAAGCCAATTAACAACTATCCAATTTAATGATATTTATTAAGAAAAATAATAATAATACACCGCTTTTACACAAAAAATTTCCAAGGATTGGTAGTACAAATTATGAGCTTCGAAGATTAGAATTCACAAAGGTGGTATGAAATAAATACATCATCTATTCGAAATATACATAAATAGATTTTTTTATAAATCTAAGGCTACCATAAACAAGAGGCAGTTACGACCGGAACGCAGGTACGTCTTCAAACCTAGCTCACGTAGATCACAACAACATCAATATCCAATATCTCCATGCAAGGTGCAGAAGTGTAGTATGAGTACAACTGACCCTATGTACTCAGTAAGTAACAAACCTAACCTTAGGTTAAAAGTAGTGACGAGCTGGAACAAAGGTCGGGGTCCAACACCAATAGCCAACAACAGTTCATAACAACATAATGGAAGTAATAAAAGAAGTAGCTCAGAGTTAAAATGCTCAACTCGTTCACAGTTCCAAAAAAAATAGTCCTGCTTTTCAAATATATCAGTGAAAACCCAAATCCTTTACCGAAATCACCAATTTATGAGTAAGTTTGAAAACTATGATTTTTTCCAAAACTTTCAACATGTAAATGTTTCATTTTAAAATGGCATGAGGAAAATACATCTCTATGCCTACATGTCAATATATAGGAGAAGTCATGAATGACGCAATATGGTACAACATGAGGAAAAATGCATCTCAATGCCTGTATGTCAAGTGTGCATGTCAATGCGATATAACTCAGTAATAAAACCTTATGCATACTCTCAGAGTATCATTTCACTCAGTCCTCCCAGTCACTCAATCCTCCCAATCGCTGGGCACACTCGAACTCGGCACTCGCACTCAGTAGGTACCTTCACTCACTGGGGGTGTGTATAGACTTCGGAGGGGATCCTTCCGCCCAAGCGCTATAACAAGCCAATCATGGCATAAATCAATAAAATATGCTACGGCGTGCAACCCGATCCCATCATAAATCAATATGTATATAAAGCCAATATGGCCTACTGTGGCGTGCAGCCCGATCCCATATACATCCTCACCATCAGGCCCTCGGCCTCACTCAATCATCAATCTCTCCAGTCTTTTGGGCTCTCAGTGTCATAAAAAGAATCAGCCCAAAAATAATTATGTGATGTATCAATAAATGGTAACAGAGACTGAGATATGATATGCATATAAATGCGTATGAATGAGTATGTAAATGCAATGTAAGCAGATAACTCAACAGCAGAAATGTCCTCAGTGGGTCTCAACATAATAAACATATAGCCTAGACATGGTTTCTAACATGGATCACAGCTCAATAGCTCTAGTACGTAGAGGTTTCATGGTTATAGATAAGATCAGGTAATTACACAGTACCACAGAAGTAATAGAGTTACAATTCACACAGTGCACGCCCACACGCCCGTCACCTAGCATGTGCGTCACCTCAACACCAAACACATAACACGTATATTCAGGGTTCATACCCTCATCACCAAGTTTAGAAGTATTACTTACATCGATCAAGCCGAATCTAATGCCGATCAAGATAAACAATACTTCGGAAATTCCATTCCGCGCGTATCAACCTCCATACGCCTTTCTATCTCCTCAATTCTAGCCAAACGATTCGTATCTATCCAAATAACGTGCAAATCAATCACAATTTACTCTAATGCTTACAATTTAACAATTTGCAAAAATTCCCAACTCCGCTCGAAAAGTCGACAGTGGGGACCACCTCTCGGAATCTGACGAATTTACAAAATCCTACAACACATTCAATTACGAGTCCAACCATACTAATTTTAGTCAAATCCGACTACGAATTGATGTTCAAATCTCGAAAATGGAATTGTAGCAAATTCCTCCGATTTCTCTTGAAAAATCAATAATCTAACGCCGAAAACGAAGATTAATTCATGGAATATAATCACAAGGGATTCAAGAATACTTACCCCAAGTTGTGTGGTGAAATTTGCCTCTGAAAATCGCCCAAACCGAGCTCCCAACTCTGTTTATGTCAAAAATGGCGAAATCCTCTGTTTATAGGGGTTTAATGCTTGGAGCGCCACATGTGGCGTGGGGCGCTGCATGTGGTGCTGTTTCAAGAACCTCTAAAACATCCCAGTGCCAGGGCTAGCGCCCCACACTACCCTGGGCGCTGGTGACAGGATTTTATTTGTTTCGACACGGAAATAGGCATAATTCTCTCATACGATGTCCGAATTCGACGATTCTTTTTGATATGGATGTGTAAATTCAATACGGATCTAATGCTTCAATCAAAACTGAATTTAGTTATCATTTGCTTAATATGATACCATATATTCTTGAAGAATCGATGTCGAAACATTCTAGAAATATCCAAATTAAATTCCGTTAACCATCCGAAATCCACCCGAGGCCCTCGTGACCTCAACCTAATATATCAACAAGTCCTAAAACATCATACAAACTTAGTTGATGCCTCAAATCACGTCAAACAGCACTAAAAACATGAATCACACCCCAATTGAAGCTTAAATGAGACAATCGAATTCCAACTTCTATATTCGATGCTGAAACCTATCAAATCAAGTCAGATTGACTTCAAATGTTGCACACAAGTCATAAATGACATAACAAACCTATTCAAAATTCCAGAATCGAATTGCAACCCCGATATCAAAAAGTCAACTCCCAGTCAAACTTCCATTCTTTCAATTTCCTATTTTCGCCATTTCAAGCCCAATTTAACTACGAACTTCAAAATGAATATCCGGACGTACTCCTAAGTCCAAAATCACCATACAGAGCTATTGAAACCATCACAACTCCATTCCGGAGTCATTTGCACAAAATTCAAACTTTGGTCAACTTTGTTTTTCATTTAAGCTTCTAAACAAGGATTGTTCTTTCAATTTAATCCTGAATCATCCGAAAACCAAAGTCAGCAATTCACACAAGTTATAATACATATTACGAAGCTTCTCAACACTTTAAATTGTTGAAAGGAGCGTGGATGTTCAAAATGACGAGTCGGGTTGTTACAAAACCTTAATGCTTGTTTTGTTGATCGGGGTGTATTATAGCTATCAACTCTCAATTACCCACTCAGTACCTCTCGGTAAAGAAGTAGTATTGCCTAATTTGGCTTTCTCAAGTCCAAATGAGCATCACACAAAATGGTTGATAATAGCTCAAGTTGAATTATTACTATCTCTAGGTTGAACCCTTTAATTGGGTTGATCAATCTCTCGATTGACTCAATTTCTTGTTAGCCAAGTTTTCCTAGACTAAGTCAATTAGGCATGAATTAATGTTTTCAACCATTAATTCCTCAAATTAAAGCATGAACAAGGCTAAATAATAAATACCCAATCATAAACAAGCACTAAATTAGATACCCATAAGATTTACACAATAGGGTTGGGTCACTACCCTAGTAAACATCTAGCTACTCATGCTTGAAATTGAAGAAATAGAAGATAAATACTAATTAAACTCATATTGTAAAGTTAAAATGATAAAATCTATAGTAAAATACTCCAAAATACAGAAAACTTCCAAAAGAGGCAAAGAAAAACGGCTACAGGACTTGTCGATGTCAAAAGTTAACCTAATTTTGTGAAACTCGTCTATTTATACAAGGCTGGAAATTTCGGACAATAATGCCGTTCGGGAGGTTTTGCGGCCGCACAATTCCATGTGCAGTCCGGAGAATACTTCATCTTGCAGGAGCTGGGAATCTGCGGCCGCACAATTCTCAACTACGACCGCGAGGCAATGTTTTTGCGGTCCGCAGATTTATCACTGTGGCCGTAATTTGGTCTTCAACGGTCCGCATCTTTACTTCTGCGGCCTCAATCTGGTCTTCTGCGGTCCGCATCTTTACTTCTTCTGCGGTCGCACAATTCTTGTGCGGTCCGTAATTTTGAGGGACTTGGACTTTGGAAATTTTGCAACCCTCTGAAGTTGATCTCCTGGTCGTCATTTGCGGTCGCATAATTTCTATGCGGTCCGAAGTTTGCTAGAAAGCCTGCTGGGATTTTCTTCATTGTTTGCGGCCGCAGATGGAATTATTTGGTCCGCAATTTGTGAGCTTTTGTGCCTTTTATTGCCTTATGTTTAGATTACTCCTTTTTGAGTCGGATTTCATCTCGGGAGTCCAACTTCCAACATTCCTTCAATTTTGCACATTTCATCAGTTTTGGTAACACAATTCAACGCTTTTAGACTAAAACAAAAGCTAAAAGGTGCTAATACGTAGTCAAAATCCCCACTTATCACAGCTGTGTTTGTATATGTGGATCAAAGGAAACTATGCATAAGACAGAAAATGATCGACGATCTCAAAACCCAAAATTCACCTAGTCATGATAACACCTAACCCAACCCGTCAGGTAAGCCAATTAACTACTAACTAATTCTAATAACAATTAATAAAGTAATTAAGTAAAGAAATATCTGAATCTGATACATTCTCCAAGGACTGGTAGTACAAATCATGAGCTTCTAAGAATAGACTTTACAAAGCTAGTATGAAATAAATACATCATCTATTTGAAGAGTACATAAACATATTTTATAAAACTAAGGCTACCATGAACAGGAGGCAACTAAAATCGGAACGCAGGTACATCTTCAGATCCAGCTTCCAACGGACACACCAACATCAGCAGCCAACATCAGCACGAAAGGTGCAGAAGTGTAGTATGAGTACAACCGACCCCATGTACTTAATAAGTAACAAACCTAACCTTAGGTTGAAAGTAGTGACGAGCTAACAAAAAGGTCGGGTCCAACACCAATATTCCACAACAGTTCATAACAGCATAGTACAAGTAACAAAAGAGTATCTCAGAAATAAAAGGCTCAATTTGTTCATAGTTCGAGAAAAGTAGGCATGCTTTTCAAGTATTTCAGTGAAAACTCAAATCGTTTACCGAAATTTGCCAAAAATATGAGTAAGTTTGAAAACAGTGATTTTTCCAAAATCCTTTCAATAATAATTAAGATGTTTCATTTTCTATCCAGATAGCCAGTATAAAACCAATGCATCACTATGCCCATATGTCAACATGTGTGAGAAGTCATGAATGACGTGATACCGTACAATATGAGGAAAATACATCTTTATGCATGTATGTCATGTGTGCATGTCAATGCAATGTATCTCAGAGATGAATTCATGTACTCACACTCTCAGAGTACTCAATCTCACTTTCTCACACATTCCACTCATCATGCTCAATCACTTGGTACTGTATATGGCCAATCCAGCCCAGGGAAGATCCATCCCGGAATATACACATCAACTGATCATCAGTCACTCAATACTAAGTAGGGCCAATCCAGCCCGTAGAGAAGATCCATCTCCAGGTATATAATACTTCTGACAAGATCCATGTCTATGGAAGATCCATCCTTCAATAATAACAACCGCGCTCACTAGGGGTGTGTTCAGACTCCGGAGGGGCTCCTCCAGCCCAAGCGCTATAAACCGCCCGGACACCTCACGTGTTGCACAGACAACTCATGTGCTATGGACAACTCACATGTTGCACGGACAATCACATGCCATAGTATCAATATCATCACAATCAGGCCCTCGGCCTCACTCAGTCATCAATCTCTCCAGTCTCTGTCTCGCGGGCTCACAATGTCATGAAACTATCCCGAAAATGATAATATGATGTATCAATAAATAGCAACAGAGACTGAGATATGATATGCATATAACTGACTATGTAATGCAATGAAAGCAGATAACTAAATAGCAGAAATGACCTCAGTGGGTCCCAACACGATAAACATGTAGCATAGGCATGACTTCTAACATGAATCGTAGCTCGATTACTTTAGTACGTAGAGATTTCATTATTACAGATAAGTTCAGGTAACTACACAGTACCATAGAAATAACGAAATCACAGTTCATACGGTGCACGCCCACGCGCCCACACGCCCACACGCCCGTCACCTAGCATGTGCGTCACCTCAACACCAAACACATAACACGTATAGTTAGGGTTCATACCCTCAACTCCAAGATTAGAAGAGTTACTTATCTCAAACAAGATGAATCCAATATCGAGCAAGCTAAACCATGTTCTAGAACTTCCATCTAGCGCGTAGCGACCTCCGAACGGCTCAAAGCTAGCCAAAAGCAACTCAAATACATCAAATAAAGCCCAAGAAAACAATTCCAAATGAAAAAGGTCGAATCTTTAATCAAAACCCCAAAATCGGCCAAAACGTCTAACCCGGGCCCGTACCTCGGAACCCAACAAAACTCACAAAATCCGGCAACCCATTCAATTACGAGTCCAACCATACTAATTTCACTCAAATCCGACTCTGAGTCGATGTTCAAATCTCAAAAATTAACTTTATGAAACTTTAGGCTAAAACCCCCAAATTTCTCTTTTGGAACTCTCAATCAAATGCCGAAAACGAAGATAGATTCATGATATAAAATAAAACAAATCAGTATAGAACTTTTACCCCAGTTCACATGGTGAAAATTGCCTCAAGAATCGCCTCAATACGAGCTCCATAGCTCCAAAATGCAAAAATGGTTGAAACCCCCGAAATAGAGTACTTTATACTTCTGCCCAGGCATCCTCTTACGCGAACGCGGGAAGTCCATCGCGTTCGCGATGAACAAAATACATTGCCACCAAAAGCACTACGTGTTCGTGATACAACGCGAACGCGATGACCACTGATGCAAAGCTTCGCGAACGCGACTCACCTTTCGCGATCGTGTTGAAGATTTCTCCAACTCCCAGCTGCCAAACCTCAACACTACGTGAATGCATAGCAAAGGACTCAGATGCGAAGGCAAATATCTTCAACCCAGTACGAACATGACTTCAGAAGCGCGAACGCGAAGAACAAATAGATCCATTAACCAAACACCTTTCGCGATTGCGGCTACACCTTCGCGATCGCGAAGAACGCCAGAAGCAAAAGGTAACAACAGAAAAACCAGCAATGCAAAGCCATTTGAAATGATCCGAACTACGTACGAAATTCAACCGAGCCCCTCGGGACCCCGTCCGAACATACCAACAAGTTCCATAACACAATACAGACATACTCAAGGACTCAAAACACACATAACAACATCAAAACGATGAATCATACTCAAATCAAAATCTATGAACTTTAAACTTTTCAACTTCAATAACTCGTGCCGAAACATAGCAAATCATCCCGGAATGAACCCAAATTTTGCACACAAGTCCCAAATGATAAAACGAAGCTATTCCAATTCCCGAAATCACAATCCGAATCCGATATCAAAAAGTCCACTCCCGGTCAAACTTTCCAAAAATCCAACTTCCGCCATTTCAAGCCAAATTCCACTACAGATCTCCAAATCACAATCCAGATGCGCTCCTTAGTCCAAAATAACCCAACGGACCTACCGGGACCATCAAAACTCCATTTCGGGTTCAAATTCATAGAAAGTCAAACTTGGTCAACTCTCCCAATTTAAAGCTTCAACAATGAAATCCATTCTTCCAATTCGATTCTGAATAACTTAAATACCAAAATCGACGATTCACATAAGTCATAATACATTATACAGAGCTACTCATGCCTGTAAACTACCGAGCGAAGTGCAAATGCTCAAAACGACCGATTGGGTTGTTACATTCCCCCCACTTAAATATACGTTCGTTCTTGAACATGTCTAGAGTTGTTCTCAAAGTCATCAAACCACCGTGTAAACTTACCATGGACATACCCGGGGGTGATTTCACGTCACCCTATCCCATATAGGTCTGATAACATAACATAACTGAGATTTCCTTAATTCAACTTAGCACATAAGCCTTAGAATCCAATTTCCAACATGCAGAACTTTCTATAAGATCAGAATCTCGCATCAACACTCTGTATAAGTCTAAACAAACTATATCAATCCATATCCATAAACCAAGATGTAATCACATGATATACCACATAACTCAAATACTCATAGCAATGATTTCTAATCATAGCAGTTGTCTAAAACAACCCAATTCCGGTAATAAACCTCATGTCAAACCAAACCTCATCCTAAAACCTTCGTACACTGTCGATGATGAAAGAAACACGCGGAAACTCATAACTATTCATCAGACCAACAAGTCATGGAGCCCCCCTGCTTCAACAAGAACTATAGGCAATTCCTATGCCGACTTCCGATATTATCCTTCCAAATATACTGTAATTAAATCCGATAGTACCCATCCTAGATCCGATGACTTTATCTTATCAAATGCTAACTACTCTACTGATACACAACACCAATACTACCCAGAGCCACAAACCGTGCAATCCATGCACCAATAAGCAACAATCCAAATGTACTCAATCACGAAAATGACTCAAACAAGAGGACTGTCCCGCAAGCTCAACGAGTACCACCACAATGCAATGCTAAGAACCCATCATACACCGTAGAACCATAACACATGAATATAACACAAAGGCTCATATCTCAACATAACTATGCCGCAATGCGTGACCCCATCCAAATGCTGGACCATATTATATAACTCGAGCCACCCTGCTTAAAATTAATAACCACGGATAGGCAAATGGCACAATGCCACACAAAACCTGAAAGAACATAACTATTACGCAATCGATCATGCAATGCCCAAATACTCATCTCGCTCGAATTTCTCCGTGTGGACCCTAATAGAACTGCACCATGTGTGCATATAACCAATGAATCACAACCCCTCGTAGCATAGAAAGGTAACTTACAGATTAGTTCAGAACATGAATAAGTTCAACATCAACCGAATGGCACATCCCTCAACAATAGCAGTATCGAGCCAGCCAATCTGACTTGGTGTAGAATACACATCTAATTGGGCCTACCAATGGACTCCCAAATCAACTATGGTCACCCACAAATAGATAAATAACCCTCCGAAAATCCACAATGACTGAATCATAATACATACTTTCATCTGCCTAGCTTCGGCCACGACTTCACAGTCCACAATCGGGAAACAATCTGCTTCTAAGAACTCCCAGTCTTTAAATCCATAAAACACATGAATCACCACAGCTGATTCCATCTCCACCGCCCGAATGTCTAATACATCTCTCATACACGATCATCCTATGAGGAATAATGCTATAATTCATTCCTGCCACATAGCAAAATTTGAACATCATCAGTCGATCAACCAAGAGAGTTCTACAATACCTTTAAAGTATCCATGATTCAAATCACAGTGCCCTTTCGGAAATGTAAACTCTCATCAAGCAATACCAAATAGTATTTTTATTTACCTAGTCATCTGAAACCGTCTATGCTACCTAAGAATTCAGGACCTTCCTTTCAAAACTGAATCATGACCTTGCATATGCAATTTCAATCCTACACATCACACCATACCTATTATGCCATCATATGAAAAGTACGAAAATCTCAAATTCAACCTTGAGTCCGAAGCAGAATACACCCCCGATCAGTCAAAAACCTTCCATTAGATCTCATCGAGGAGAAAATCACAATACGCCAAATGCTCCACACACCAGTAGGAAATATACTCCTCGAACCGTGGTAGAGACCAATGAGAATTCTTCGAAACCCACTTGCACATAATCAATACATCAGAACTAAATCTCTCTAACTCAACCAAGCCACGCAAGTCGCCAAAACCCGAGAGCATTGCCACGAAACACCTGTAGAGACTAGCCAAATCATAAGTACCCAAAGAACTGATTATATCCATTACTATGTTGATCCAACCAACTACCACTCTGTCCTATTTCTCCAAGTCCCTTCCAAATTGCCTTAAATCGATACTTCTCATTGCTGGAACACCACGATCTTTAATCAAAATTCACCACACAAAAGACCCTAGTATAAAACCACAACGCCCTAAGGCCCGTAAGCCGCCGACTTCCCTCTTAAGCACCCCAAAGTGCCATAACCGAGATACTCACTCTGAAGGGATCTTCTGTGAATCTGAAGTCATTTCCTTCACCCTCCTGAATGCTGAAATGTAGAATCCATAATGATATAGAAATGCCACAAGTATCGACACCATCCAATGTAAATATCAGTTTCTAGCCATATACAAATCCTGAAAATTCCCAATTGCTACATATACATCTTGAATCCATTAGAACCATTCTCAAGAGTCATCCACTCTGCTCAAATCTCAATTGCACAGCCCCAAATGGGCCAAACGACTGGTGCCCCATTGGCACGACGACACCCAAATGAGTAACCCCACCTTAACGCGACCAAGCAATTTCCTACTCCATGCACACTACATCCTTCACGAATAACCACTCAATCATTCTGTGATTCCCATATACCCATAGAATGTAACACAACCCGTATCTTGAAATCCCCTTACTCGAGTCATCCTCAATCTCAACCCCTACAGTCATAACTGATTCACCAAGTATACCTCAAACCGAAACCAATACAACACATAATCGTGCAATCAACTCGTCGATAGCAGATTACCCCACTTGGCTCAAAGCCATAGAACAAAACAATCGATAACATTACAATACCCATACTCTATTATTGCCAAAATCCCGCACTGAAATCCAACTAAATCCTTCGTAAACTCACGTAACACAAACTATATAATACCTCAAATCATCTGCAAATATCACATTCATCCTCGTGATAGTCAGATCAATTGTTACAACCGATCCAAAATCAAATTGCATAAATATATCCCACTGGTAGAAAAGAAAGCCTCCACACAACATTATATAAATCACACATCCGTAGATTACCTCGCAGGTTATAACCTACATGCTTAGCCTCAAACTGACATCTCTTGATACCCTTTTATAGCCACAACTACTAAGCAATCACTTAATTTCCCTGAGTCTGATCTCGACAATAAAATATGAGAACTAATTACATTCCAGCATTAAGCAACAGTAAGGATCCTTCAATGCGCTCATACTCGAGACTGTACGTCACATCAAAACGAAAATCAAGCACCCAATGGCCCCTCCTTTACACTTCAAGGAAACACTTCTCGTCGCAATCAAATCATCTTAACACACCCCACAGTCACATCATACTCATCATAAATCCATTCTACCGCTCATCGAGCCAAAAATTCCACTCATAGGAACTCTACCGGACGTATAAGTCCAAAAGCACATGCTCACACAATCAAAATCTCTGTGATCAAGCTACAGTCAAAACCTGGCCTCTAGTCCTCCAGAATGGCCCATTATCAGCACACAAAAATCACATCTCGCACCCCGTTCAGAGAATCACATGTCGGCGATGCATAGCTGATACCAAGCACTCGTATGTGCATGCGAATGCGTGGAAGGAATTCAAAGAGTTATTTATCAAGCTGAATCAATTCTGCACGATAAGGAAAGAAAGATGGGAAGTATATATCCTAAATACCCTGTAGCCTCTCGAAGATAGGTATGGACGTCATCAAATTGATCCGCAAGACTCTACTAGACACTTGCTCATGACTTTTAGAACCTATGAATCTAGGGCTCTGATACCACCTTGTCACGACCCAAAATCCACCTAGTCGTGATGGAACCTAACCCAACCCGTCAGGTAAGCCAATTAACCACTAACCAATTCTAATAACAATTAATAAAGCAATTAAGTAAAGAAATATCTGAATATGATACATTCCCCAAGGACTGGTAGTACAAATCATGAGCTTTTAAGAATAGAGTTTACAAAGCTGGTATGAAATAAATACACCATCTGTTTGAAGAGTACATAAACAGATTTTATAAAACTAAGGCTACCATGAACAAGAGGCAGCTACAGCCGGAACGCAGGTACATCTTCAGATCCAGCTCCCAACGAACACAGCAATATTATCAGCCAACATGTGCACACAAGGTGCAGAAGTGTAGTATGAGTACAACTGACCCCATGTACTCAATAAGTAACAAACCTAACCTTAGGTTGAAAGTAGTGTTGAGCTAGAAGAAGGTCGGGTCCAATACCAATATCCCACAACAATTCATAACAGCATAGTATAAATAATAAAAGGAGTATCTCAGAAATAAAATGCTCAACTCGTTCACAGTTCCAGAACAGTAGGCATGCTTTTCAAGTATTTCAGTGAAAACTCAAATCTTTTACCGAAATTTGCCAAAAATATGAGTAAGTTTGAAAATAGTGATTTTCCCAAAAATCCTTTCAATAATAATTAAGAGGTTTCATTTTCTTTCCAGATAGCCAGTGTAAAACCAATGCATCACTATGCCCATATGTCAATATGTGTTAGAAGTCATGAATGATGTGATACCGTACAGCATGAGAAAAATACATCTTTATGCATGTATGTCATGTGTGCATGTCAATGCAATGTATCTCAGAGATGAATTCATGTACTCACACTCTCAGAGTACTCAATATCACCGTCTTACACATTACACTCATCATGCTCAATCACTCGGTAAGGTATATGGCCAATCTGTCTCAGGGAAGATCCATCCAGGAATATACACATCAACTGATCATCAGTCACTCATAACCGAGTAGGGTCAATCCATCCCGTGGAGAAGATCCATCTCCAGGTATATAATACTTCTGACAAGATCCATGTCTATGGAAGATCCATCCTTCAATAATAACAACCGCGCTCACTAGGGGTGTGTTCAGACTCCGGAGGGGCTCCTCCAGCCCAAGCGCTATAAACCGCCCGGACACCTCACGTGTTGCACAGACAACTCATGTGCTATAGTTTCAATACATGGATTCACACGGACAAGTCACGTGCTGCACGGAAAACTCATGTGCCGTAGTATCAATATACTCTCAATCAGGCCCTCGGCCTCACTCAGTCATCAATCTCTCCAGTCTCTCTCTCGCAGGCTCACAATGTCATGAAACTATCCCGAAAATGATGATATGATGTATCAATAAATAGCAACAAAGACTGAGATATGATATGCATATGAATGCGTATGACTGAGTATGTAATGCAATGAAAGCAGATAACTCAACAGCAGAAATGACCTCAGTGGGTCCCAACAGGATAAGCATGTAGCCTAGGCATGGCATCTAACATGAATCATAGCTCGATAACTTTAGTACGTAGAGATTTCAAGATTACAGATAAGTGATAAATAGGGATTTTAACCTATTATTTGCTCTCTTGTACTAGTGTTTTAGGAAAATAATTCTTGAAGGTATTCCCGGAAACTAATGAAATATGCTTGCTTGCAGGAGTTGTTCAAAATGAGCCAAAGGAATCAAAATCAACTCACAAAGGAGTCAAAAGTTGAACAAAAATCAAGGTTGGGCAAAGAGGTCTGAAGTGCGGACCGCACAAATATTATAGGCCGTGAAAGCCATGATGGGGAGGCGATCATAATTATGTGGTTCGCAAGAGGGAGATTAAGAGAGTGTGATTTTGGGCTAAATGATGAGCGCAGACCGCACCAGAAATGTGCGACCACGAAAGTCCATATGCAGCCGCAATTGAAATTACGCGGACCGCGATGACTGAGATTCAGAGAGCTGACAACTTGAGCAAAAGAGAGAAGTGCGGACCGCACCACAATTGTGCGGCCGTGGAAGTCCCTTGTGCGACCGTGATTGAAATTATGCGGTCCGCAAGATTATTTCTCGACTTGCGTGCGCAGTCCGTATAATTTTCCAGAAAATATTTTATGTGAAAAATGGATTAAAATGGGAAATAGAACTTTAAAACTCAACTAAGTTGACTTTGGTCAACATTTTGAGCAAACTGACCCGGATTAGTGTTTTAAAAATTTTGGTAGATCCGTATCGTGATTTGGGACTTAGGCGTATGCCCGGAATCGAATTCCGAGGTCCCTAGCCCGAGTTATGGAATTTTGATAAAATATTAAAAGCTTGAAAGCTTAATGATTTCTAAGAAATTACTGATGTTAGATTTATTGACCTCGGGTCCGTATTTTGGTTCCGGAGCCCGATATAGGTCCACTATAATATTTATGATGTGTCTGCCGAATTTGGTGAGAATCGGAGTTAATTTGACGTGATTCGGACGTCCGGTTGTAAAAATATAAGTTTTAAAGTTTTCTTGAAAACTTCCTTTGATTTGGTGTCCGATTCGTAGTTCTAGGTGTTATTTTGGTGATTCGATCGTGCGAGCAAGTTCGTATGATATTTTAAGACTTGGGTGCATGTTTGGTTTGGATCCCCGAGGGCTCGGGTTGATTTTGGGTGGTTAACAGACCATTTTTGGACTTGGGAAAAACTGCAGAAATCTGCTTCTAGTATCCTTCTTCGTGTTCGCGAGAGGTGGCTCGCATTCGCGAAGAAGAAATTAGAGGCATGTGAAATTTACTCTTCGCGTTCGCGAAGGGAAGAGGGCAGTGTTCATCGCGAACGCGTGGAAGCGTTCGCGTTCGCGTAGAAGGCGAGGCATAGCCGGGTACCAAGCGTTAAAGCTTCACGTTCGCATAGGGTGTATCGCGTTCGCGAAGGCCAAATTTGGCAAGGCTTCGCGTTCGCGACATTGCCTTCATGTTCGCGAAGAGCAAAGTTTTGGCAGCACAAAAATGTGCTTCGCGAACGCGAGGCACTAACCGCGTTCGCGAAGGGTAAAAATCTCAGAAATAGAACTTAAGTTCTAGAAATGGGGTTTCGACCCATTTTCAATTCTTTCCCATTTTTGAGCTCGGGTAAGGCGATTTTTGGGCAATTTTTACGGAAAAATATTGGGGTAAGTGTTCCTTATCCTATATTGATTATATTTCATGATTTCATACTCATTTATATCATGAATCCGTGAATTTATGGAAGAAAAATCAGATTTTTACAAAATCTTCCAAAAACGAAGATTTAAGATTTGAAGGTCCATTTGAAATCGGAATTGGACAAATTTGGTATGGTTGAACTCGTATCGGAACGGGTGTTCAGATTTCACGAGATTTTTTGGGATTTGAGGCGTGGGTTCCACTGCCAAATATTTTAATGAATTTCGGATTTTTATCCGGAAAATTTATAAATTCATATGGAATTAATTCCTATGATTCGTATTGAATATATCGAATTGTTTGTGAATAGTTTTGAAGCTTTCGAAGGCAAATTTAAAAGGAAAAGTTGTGGTTGAATAATTGATTGGAATTCGCAAAGTGAGGTAAGTGTCGGGGTTAACCTTGACTTGAGAGAATAGAACCCTTAAATTATTTGTTATGTGAATTGCATGTGAACGACGTATAGGCGAGGTGACGAGTGTCTATACGTCATCAAATTAATTGTTTGCCTGCTTACTTGAAAAATCATAAATTATTTTTAATCATAAATTAATTATTCTAATAATTGTTTCTCTCTTATTCTTTGTCAAAATATTAATTCTTGAATTCCTGCATTAATTGTTACATGCTATTTGAATTATGTGTTTTAATTGTTATTTGACATTTAGCATATTAAATATTAAACTGCCTATTTCCTCCCTGATTTCTATAATAAATTACTAATTGTCATTGTTTGTTTCATAATTAAATTATAATTATTGTATGCTTGTTGTCTTATGATTTTATATTAATTGTTGTGTTTATTGGAGAATTTCTTCTATAAGAATTGATTGAAATGAAAATATTGGAGGATCGGATTGCACGCCGCAACAGACTTATTAAAAGTTAACATTGGAGGATCGGGTTGCACGCTCGCAACAGACTTGTTAAAAAGTTAATATTGGAGGATCGGGTTGCACGCCGCAACAGACTTGTTAAAAAGTTAATATTGGAGGATCGGGTTGCATGCCGCAACAGACTTATTAAAAGTCAATATTGGGGGATCGGATTGCACGCCGCAATAGACTTAATGAAAAGTCAATATTGGGGGATCGGATTGCACGCCGCAACAGACTTATTTAAAAGTCTATATATATACTTGTTCGAAATAAATATATAACAGAACTGAATGTGAATATATTGTGAGAGCGGGTTGTACGCTGCAACATAACTGAATGTGACAATAGAACTGAATGTGAATATATTGTGAGAGCGGGTTGCACGCTGCAACAGAATTGAATGTGAATATATTGTGAGAGCGGGTTGCACGCTGCAACAGAATTAATGGAAATGATAATTGGTTATGACTGCTGAGTTGCCTTCAATTATTATAAATGAATTACTTGATTTATTTCTATTATTGTTGTTGTTACTAATATTGCGTACAAGTTAATGTAAGTGAACCGCCTTAGCCTCGTCACTACTTCGTCGAGGTTAGGCTCAGCACTTACCAGTACATGGGGTCGGTTGTACTGATACTACACTCTGCATTTCTTGTGTAGATTTTGAAGTTGGTCCCAGCGCGTACCATAGACTTGCTCGGATTTCAGCTACCAGAGGAGACTTGAGGTATAACTGCATGGCGTCCGCAGTTCTGAAGTCCCCGTCTATTTTACTTTAGTTGTGTGTTTATTCCCAGACAGCTTTATTTTATTCAGACCTTATTTGTATTTATTCTAGAAGCTCGTGCACTTGTGACACCAATTCTGGAATGGTATTTAGACACCGTTGTTTTTATGGATTATTCACTATATTTCAAACTTTGCTTCCGTTTTTGTTTCCTTAATTATTAATAATTTAAAAATTGTTTAAAAATTGGTTAATATTATTCTAATGTTGGCTTGCCTAGCAAGTGAAATGTTAGGCGCCATCACGGTCCGAAGGAGGAAATTTCGGGTCGTGACACACAACCTCCGCAGGGCATTTTTGTCAGCTATTTTCAGCATAGTATAAATAGAACATTTTGTCATTTTTAGGAGATGCTATGTTTTGTATGAGTACCTAAGATGGCTGGCTTTTCTGTTTTCGGAAATTTTGTACTAGATTCACTTCTTAACATTAGATTTTTATTCCATAAATTAATATTATGGATTTTATCTTCATTTCATCTTTAATTTCTGTTATTTCCATGAGTAGCTAAACCCATAGCTAGGGTTGTGACCTAACTCTAGTGTGGGTATTTAATCGGTATTTGATTTTAGGGCTTAAATGTGAATGAGTTAGTGATATTTAGCCTAGTTCTTGCTAGAACTCAAGAACTAATGGTTGCAAATATTGATTCATGCTTTTATAACTTAGTCTCTACTTAAAAAAGAGAGACTAAGTCTAGGAAAACTAAACTAATAAGGAATTGGGGTAAACTCAAGAAATTGATAACCCTAATTGAAGGGTTAAACCTAGAGATAGTAATACCCAAATTGAGCTAATATCACTTGATTTGCATGAATACCCATTTGGACCTGAGAAAGCCAAATTGGGCAAAATCACTCAAACTACCGAGAGGTATAGATTGAGTACCCGGGTGTGATAGATATATTACAATCCCAACTAATCAAGCTTTCCCAAGATTTTGCTACCCGTTAGATATCCACCTAGGTAGAAGTCACTACCCTAGTCTCTTTAAACATTTGAAAAATAACAACAAAAATATTGTCCTTAGGTTCAATTATTGTAATCTTTAGAGTAAAGTTAGAAGTAGAAATCAAACCCAAACTTGTGGAACTGTAATTAGATTCAAAACCCGCATCTAACTTAGATATAAACCTAATTCCAACCATTAACTTCCTGCGGATTCGATCCCGACCTAGTTGGGTTAAAACTGCATCGACCACCCTCGCTACTCAATAGTAGTGTAGGCTTGGACCCGATCAATAAGTTCAGGTAACTACACAGTACCACAGAAATAACAGAATCACAGTTCACACGGTGCACACCCACATGCCCGTCACCTAGCATGTGCGTCACCTCAACACCAAACACATAACACGTATAGTCAGGGTTCATACCCTCAGCTCCAAGATTAGAAGAGTTACTTACCTCGAACAAGACGAATCCAATGTCAAGCAAGCTAAACCATGCTCCAGAACTTCCATCTAGTGCGTAGCGACCTCCGAACGACTTAAAGCTAGCCAAAAGCAACTCAATTACATCAAATAAAGCCCCAAAACTCCGAACGACTCAAAGCTAGCCAAAATCAAGTCAAATACATCAAATAAAGCCCAAGGAAACAATTCCAAATGAAAAAAGGTCGAATCTTTAATCAAAACCCCAAAATTGGCCAAAACGTCCAACCCGGGCCCACACCTTGGAACCTGACAAAACTCACAAAATCCGGCAACCCATTCAATTACGAGTCCAACCATACTAATTTCACTCAAATCCAACTCCGAATCGATGTTCAAAACTCAAAAATTAACTTTATGAAACTTTAGGCTAAAACCCCCAAATTTCTCTTTTGGAACCCTCAATCAAATGCCAAAAACGAAGATAGATTCATGATATAAAATAAAAAATGAGTAGAGAATACTTACCCCAGTTCACATGGTGAAAATTGCTCCAAAATGTAAAAATGGCCGAAACCCGAGAAATAGAGTACTTTATACTTCTGCCCAGGCATCCTCTTACGCGAACGCGGGAAGTCCATCGCGTTCGTGATGAACAAAATACACTGCCACCAAAAGCACTATGCATTCGCAATATACCCCACGCGAACGCGATGACCACTGATGCAAAGCTTCGCCAACGCGACTCACCTTTCGCGCTCGCGTTGAAGAATTCTCCAACTCCCAGTTGCCAAACCTTAACACTACGCGAACGCATAGCAAAGAACGTGGACGCGAAGACAAAAATCTTCAACCCAGTGCGAACGTGACTTCAGAAGCGCAAACGCAAAGAAAAAATATATCCACTAACCAAACACCTTTCGCGATCGCGAAGAATGCCAGAAGCAACAGGTAACAACAAAAAAACCAGCAATGCAAAGCCATTTGAAATGATCCGAACTACGTCCGAAATTCAACTGATCCCCTCGGGACCCCGTACGAATATACCAACAAGTTGAATAACACAATACGGATCTACTCGAGGCCTCAAAACACACATAACAACATCAAAACGATGAATCATACCTCAAATCGAAATCTATGAACTTTAAACTTTTCAACTTCAATAACTCGTACCGAAACATAGCAAATCAACCCGGAATGTACCCAAATTTTACACACAAGTCCCAAATGACAAAACAAAGCTATTCCAATTCCTGGAATCACAATCCGAATTCGATATCAAAAAGTCCACTTCGGTCAAACTTTCCAAAAATCCAACTTCTGCCATTTCAAGTCAAATTCTACTACGGACCTCCAAATCACAATTCGGATGCGCTCCTAAGTCCAAAATCACCAAACGGACCTACCAGAACCATCAAAACTCCGTTCCGGGTTCAAATTTACAAAAAGTCAAACTTGATCAACTCTCCCAATTTAAAGCTTCAACAATGAAATCCATTCTTCCAATTCAATTCTGAATAACCTGAAAACCAAAATCGACGATTCACATAAGCCATAATATATCATACATAGCTACTCATACCCGTAAACTAGCGAGGAAAGTACAAATGCTCAAAACTATTGGTTTGGTTGTTACAGACTACTCATTCATTTCTTGATGGGCCTAAATGAGGTCTATACAATGGTGCGAGGAAGCAATTTGATGATGAAACCTCTGCCATCCTTGGCACATGCCTTCTCCCTACTAATATAAGAAGATAAACAGAGGGAATTCAGGCCAAATAATCAACTAAATCTTGAGTCTACTTCATTATATGTGAATACCATATCTTCACAACATCAAAATCCATTCAGAGCTTGGAACTTCAAAACACACTACACTGCAAACAATAAGGGTCGGTTATTCTGTGACTTTTGCAAGAGTCCAGGCCACTCAAAGGAGAAGTGTTACAAGTTACATGGGTATCCCTAAGGCAATTCATATAACAATCAAATCTTCAATCGCACCAGTGCTCAACAATTCAATCAGAGTAACAACTAAAATCAGATTCAAGGTCATAAGTTCAATAGAGGAAAATGAGGTGTGGCAAATGTACATGGAGTTCCAGCTGATTTGCTTCATAAGAAGGAAGATGATTCAATTCCACATGATGGGAATCAAAATGCCAACCTAACAAAGGAACAATATGGGAAGATAATGAGCTAGTTACATCACTTCCAGACAGGCAACACAAGAGGATCTCCCAGCAATGCCAACATGAAGGTATTGCAGTCTACACTTCTTCTATTGATTTTGAAAAACCATCATGCAAATGTTTTGAATCAACGTCTGACCTTTGGATCATAGACTTAGGAGCGTCTAACCATATGACCTTCAATAAAACAACACTTAGTAATATCACCACACTACTACATCCTCTACTAATAAATTTATCAAATGGATATAGGGTGAAAGTGCTTGAATTTGGAGATGTGATACTCAGTCTTGAAATCACCTTACACAAAGTCCTCTATGTTCCTTCTTTCAAATACAACGTAATTTCTGTCCATTCACTTGCATTGCATCTTAGATGTATGATGCTCTTTACTGATGCACTATGTCTGTTACATGCCCCTTCAGTGAAGAGGCCTCAGGTGATTGGTAGTATCAAGAAGGGACTATACTACCTATGTTCCAGGTGTCTAAAGAGTAGAAGTACTTTTTCAAATGCTAATGTGTGAGTTTCTTGTTACAGCTGTTTTTCTTCTGCTAGTGTAAATAGTGAAGACTTCAGAAGTCCCACTCCTCATATCATCATTCACCAAATGTGAATACCTCCACTCATAATAATAAGAATGAGTTTTCAGCTGTGTTTGACAAGTGTGATGTGAATCTTTTGTGGCATAATAGGCTTGGTCATGTTCTTTTTGTCAAAATGAGAGGAATATCCTCCGTACATGTGCATTTCTCACCTAAACAACCTTTCATTTGTTCCATTTGCCCAGACTCACATTTCCACGAATAACCAATACCTCCACTCAAATGGGGTCTAACCAGCCTTTCATTTACTGCATATTGACATATGGGGTCCCTACCATGTCACTACTCATGATAATTATAAGTACTTCCTCACATTAGTAGATGATTTCAGTAGGTTCACTTGGATACATTTACTAAGCAGTAAGAGCAATGCTCTACAAGCCCTTAAAGCCTTTATAACCATGACTAAAAATCAATTCAATACCTCTGTGAAGACCATCAGATCTGACAATGGGCTGGAGTTTACCAGTCATGAAGCTACCATATTTTATCAATCCAAAGGTATCATTCATCAGAAAACCTGTCCCTATACACCACAATAAAATGGGGTAGTGGAGAGAAAAATACAAATATCTCATAGAAACTGCTTGGGCACTTATGTTTCAATCCAAATTACCAAGTAGATATTGGGGATAGTGTATTTTGATAGCCACCTACTTAATTAACAGATTAGTCTCATCCTACCTAAACAATAAGTGCCCCTTTGAACTTTTATATCACAAGAAACCCAATTACTCTCATTTGAGGAGTTTTGGTTGCCTTTGTTATCCTATTGTGCCTAAGGTGCAAAGGGATAAATTTGAGCCCAGAACAACTCCTCATGTCTTCATAGGCTATCCTTTTGGGACAAAGGGTTACAAAGTACTAAACTTAGCCACTAGGAAGATACATATATCTAGAGATGTGGTGTTCTATGAAAATGTCTTTCCCTTTACTTTAACTCCTAAGAATGCTTCCCTATATAATGTCTTCAAATCAGTCTCCTTTCCTACATATATTGAGGGTGACAATCCATATCCTGGTGTTTAAAGTTCTATAGATATCATATCTCCAGGTGTGCATCAACACCCTGAATTTCTCCTGTTAATGATACCTTAACACACACATCAAACACCTTATTCACTTATACCTCTATCCCTACATCTTCATATTAAACTACTAGTCATTCTTCACCCACATCTACTCACTCAGAAACACCTATAATCAGGAAGTCCAACAGAACACACAAAATTCCTACTTGCCTCAAAGATTATATTTGTACCCTTCCTAACACAACTCAACCTGCTACCTCTCATTGTTCACCTTCCTTGAATGCACTCTTCTCCAATCATAATCACATCACCCTTGATGTCCTGTGTTCTGAAAGCCAGCACTTGGTGACAAATGTTTGTCATGATAGTGAGCCATCCTCATATGGAGAGGCAACTCTTAATCCTGCATGGCAAACAACCAAGCTACAAGAATTTGAAGCTTTTCATGCCAATCATACTTAGGACTTAGCACCCCTGCCATCTGGAAAATAGGCAATAGGCTGCAAGTGAGTTTATAAAGTCAAGCATAAAACAGATGGAAGTATTGAGAGATTCAAGGCTAGACTAGTGGTGAAAGGTTATACTCAACAAGAAGGGGTTGACTATACAGAGATATTTTCTCTTGTTGTCAACATGACATTAGTTAGAACTTTGGTTACTGTTGTTGTGAAGAAAGACTGAGATATATTCCAACTTGATGCGAGCAATGCATTCCTCCATGGTGACCTATATGAAGAGGTATATATGGAGGTCCCACCAGGTCTTCTGATTGATTAGTTTGGTTCACACAAGATGGTCTGCAAGTTAAACAAGTCTTTGTATGGGCTGAAATAAGCCAACATGCACTGGTATACCAAACTAACTGAAGCCCTGTCATCAATGGGGTACAAGCATTCTGAGAATGACTATTCACTGTTCTCCAAGAAGATCTCATCCTCCACTATCTTTGTAGCTGTATATGTTGATGATGTTATTATCACTGGTACTGATTCAGTGGAAATATCCAATTTAAAGGCATTCCTTGACAAGCAGTTTTAGATCAAGGACCTAGGGAGACTTCACTACTTCTTGGGCTTAGAAGTCCCTTACAAGCCAGATGGTGTTACCATTTCTCAAAGGAAGTTTACCTTAGACTTGTTGACGGAGTATGACTATTTTGCCTACATCAGCTTATCTTCCCCTCTTGATCCTACTCTGAAATTGAAATCTAATGAAGGCACTCTTCTGCAAGATCCTACATATGCCCAAACTAGTAGGCAAGTTGAACTTCCTAACTAACACCAGACTAGATATAGCATACAGTGTACAACTCCTCAACCAATTTATGAAAGCACCCATAGATACACACTTGACTGCAACTTTGCACCTTCTTAGATACCTCAAGAAGGATCTCACACTAGGGATATTTTTCTCCAACGGCACTGATTGTTCTATCTCTGCATACTGTGACTCTGACTGGGCAGCCTGCCCTGACTCTAGGAGATCTGTTACTGGCTATATTGTTCTAGTGGGAGATAGTCATATTAATTAGCTGGAAGTCCAAGAAATAAGAGACCATTTCCTTGTCTTCAGCTGAAGCTGAATACAGGTCCCTCGGGAAAGTTGTTAGGGAACTGGTGTGGTTAAGCAGGTTATTTGAAGAGCTCATTATCCCACAATCCAGTCCCATTGATGTCTTCTGTGATAGCCAATCTGCCATACACATTGCTCATAATCTTGTGTTCCATGAGCGGAAAAAGTATATGGAAGTAGACTGTCATTTTGTCAGGACCAAACTCTAGGAGGGACGCATTTCTTTCCACCATATAGCCATTACTGATCAATTGGCTAACTTTCTTACCAAAGCCCTTACAGGAGTTAAGCACACTACTGTCCTTGGCAAGTTGGCTGTGAGATCCTCCCATCCAACTTGCGGGGGTGGGGAGGGGGTGGTTGGGTATTGAGACTTAGTTATTATTGCTTCTACCTTGTACTATGCTAAGTCAGCATGTAGCTATGTATAATTCGTTGTAGTAGTTGTACAGTTAGTTGTATCTGTAGAAGTATTATAGTTGGTATATGTGTACATATATACACAATACAATAATGAGAAAAATTAGAGTTCCATTTTACAATTCATGTTGTTCTCTCTCCTCTTAGTTGCTTTCCCCTTTCTCTATGAGAACTCTCGAGAATCACCATTGAAGCTTCTGAGTAAGCTTCACATTTTCTCCAATGTGTTGATCTCAATAATTTAATATGTATATATTATTAGTTTAGAACTCAGTAATTTAAAAAAATTATAATAGTAAACCTATAAACTACAAATCTTGATTTCGCATTTGACTTTAGACGAACGTTCCTGCATTATAAGTAAAATTAACAAGTGAAAATGCTGTTGAAAATAGAGAAACTACAAAAATTTAGCAACTTTTAAGAAATGATGTGTTGGTTAACGTCCCCAATTATGGTTTTCATTTTCTTTTTGTTTTTATAATAATATTAACTGGTCAATTTGTATACACATCCATTCTTACTTTTCGCTAACTTAATGTTTTTTTTTTAAAAATTTTCTTTTGGTGTTTCGAGAGATTTCCTTTCCTCTTTATCTTTTTAATCTCACCCAACCCAGGGAATCAACGTTGTCCATATGTAGGCGAAGTGTAGGGAATATTTTTGGTACTGGTCCAAGCTACAAATGCTAATAATTAATACTAATTGTACAAATAAATATATATTTTATGATCTCTCCGTACATATTATACTTTAGGATAAGAATTCAAAATTTTCAACGATTGGAGACACCTAACAAACGAACTGTCTGCTCAGATATACGATTTCTTCTCGTCGCAATCATATATATTAGATAGTAATAGATATTACATACTCAAGTACACTAAAAAATTAATGCACTGTTATGCATGGAATTATATAAATAAAAGGCCAAAGGAAACTGGCAAGCCATATCTTTCGCTATATATTAATCTCTGTTTTAATTAGATTTACATAATGATATTGACTGAGCTCGGAGTTTAATAATAACAACAACAAGAAATCTAGTGTAATCCTACAATTGTGGTATGTGGAGGGTAGTATGTACGCAAACCTTACCCTTATCTTAAGAAAATAAAGAGCATGTTTCCGATAGACCCTCACTCAAAAAAGATGAAAAAAATAACAGTAACAGTAAGCAATAACAACACAAGATAGTAAAAAATCAAAACAAAAGAAACATCCAGCCATAATAGAAATGTATGAGTAAGAAAATACAAGACTACCCTAATACTACTGGTAAGTTTAACAAAGAAATATATTTTTTTAAAATTTATGGTCTAAAATATGCATATAATAATAATAATAATAATAATAATAATAATAATAATAATAATAATAATAATAATAATAATGTGGCTATAGATACATGTTGGGACAAACTCCTCTTTATTTCTTTCTCTCTCCATTTTCCAAGTTCCTCCTTAGATTTGTGACACTTGTTTAATTGAAATATCAAAGGTCCATCTTTATTTCTTACTCTCTCTATTTTCCAAGTTCCTCCTTAGATTTGTGACACTTGTTTAATTGTAATATCAAAGGTCCATATTGACTTAATTGAACAAGAGCTTTAACCATGATTAATAAAGTAGCAGATAATTACCAAAAAATAAAGTAGTAGGTAACTACCAAAAAAATAAAGCAGCAGATATTACCATTATTTTAGGAAAGGAGTACATTCGTCTTCTTTTAAATAAAGTATTTTTATTTTAAAACCAATATTTTATATTAATAAAATTTCATTTCTTGAAAAAGGTTGGGGTTGACAATTATCATTTCGTTATCGATCATTTTAGGCGATAAATGCTTGGATACACATTGCAGTAATTTTTTTAGTATAGGCGGAAAAACTTTATTCAAATGATTAAATAACAAGATGCAAAACCTTAAGAACCATAGATGTCAAAAATAAGCTTTAGTACAAATATATTGAATATATGCACAAAAGTTAAAAGAAGTATTCATTCAATTACTTTTATTTGCTTAGTTTGTGATTTTATCATAAAATATAATATGAATTCCTCATTTTAAAATATAATTGGAAGTATAAATGGATAAGTTTTAAATGATTGGTAAAATTTGTAAGGTGAAGATCTTTTACCAAAGTTACAGAGTACTTTCCTAGATTAATGGGTAAATCAAACCTCTTAACTATAGTTAAAACTATTATTTGATTAAATAAATATGGCCTTTTTATATTTAACTAGGACAAGTGTCACAAAACCAAATAGAAACTTGGGGAAAAGGAGGGAATGAGAAATGGAGAGGAGTCTCATCCATACATGTTATTAAAGGGAAAAAATAAGAAGTAATATAAAGTTAAATTATTTTTAAATATATAAAAGTATCATTCTTTGTAAAAAAGACTAATAAAAAAAAAGTACTATATGTAATGGGGTAAAATTGATGAATGACAGGTGGCTGCTCGTTGAGTTGACATGTGACAGTGAAGGCAAATAAGATATGAGTCAACAAATAGCTGGCATCGATTACGAATATGTGACAGGTGCTGAGTGAGTTCCGAAGACGATGAAACCGGCGACGAAAGTTTGAAAGGAAGATATCCGTTGAGAAAGACTGCATTCAATGAACAACCGTTATAAAGAATCTTTGCATTTATACTCAATCATTATACAACCATCAAGAGGGTTTTTTATTCATATTAAAGGAGAGTTTGATTTGGGGATCTTGTTTTCCTGAACTGAGCTATAAATAGAAAAATTTGTACTAATTGTAGACACGAAATATTTGTACGCAAAAAAGGCTAAACAATTATTCTATTAACAACATTCTTTCTTTCTGCTCTATACATTGTTCTTATTCTTGCTTTCGGAGAAGTTCATTTCACAGTTAGACTTATATTTTCTTCAAGTTTTTTAATTAATTTATTTCTGTTCTTAATTATTTTATATTCTTGGATCAAATCAATTCACGTATCTATAAATTACGTTACAAATTCAACTGTACCGTTTTATGGATAAATACAGTATAAAATAAAATGGAAGAAATAGCAATTAAACTCAGCCAATCTACTAGACCTTGCCACGACAGGGCGGATTTAACACAACTAAGGCCAATCTTCTTTATTCTATAAAAGAAAAGAAGAGAAAAAACTATTGAAGCGTCAGCTACGTCTGTTTGAATAATCCTTGTATATAATTATCATAAAACTCTCTACTAAAGACAAATTAAATACAAATGTATGCAAAAAGTGAAGCAAAAGCATCTTAATTTTTGTACCTAATGACCAAAAAGATATTGTACTTCAACTAGTTTGTTTTATATATACATCTTTATCCTTCAATATTTAATATATGACGACTTCTATTTAAGACGGCTTCTCAATCCAACCAAAAGGTGGGAGTTTTATATTTCTAATTTATTAGTCGAAATATGTTTGGTAACATACCTTAGGAATCGGCAATCAATAAAAGCGGATCTGAAATTTAAATTTTATGAATTTTTTAAAGTTTGTAACATTAAACTTATTATATTATTAAAAGTATAAATTTTGATATTTTATTTATTATAATTTTTAATAACTTTTTACATAAATTTATATATATCATTAAAAATATTGAATTCAGGGAACGACAATGCATCCGGGTTTGGCAATCAGCAGTTATTCCATGCATACGACAAGACACACAAAACAGAAAAAAGATTAAGTAAAAAAAGAAACATGTTACATCAGCATTTTTCTTATCCGTTAATGAATAAAGTTCAAGAAGTAAAGAGAAAACAATTAATTAATTAGTAAAGTGCAAAAAGTGAAGAGAAAACTAGTAATTAAAGTTTAAAATGAAGACAAACTAATATAATCATTAGATAGTGATTTTTCTTTAATTTTTGTTTCTCATCCGTATCCATATCTATATTGGAGTCCGACTATATCGATATTCGCGACGAAAAGACTTATATTAAGATAAAACGATCTTTAATAAAAAAGATTTTATATCCAAAGCATGAAAGAATATTTATTAACTTCCTCATCATTTAGTACATATTGGGCCACAGCCAAATGCGAAGGTAAGTTAGAAAAAAAAAAAAAAAAGAGGCTAATTTTTAAGTTTTGAGTCCCTTTATTTGGTAAGTATAAGGTATGGAAATGATGGGGCAGTTTTACATTTCAACGACAAAGTCTATTGTTACCTGCAGATCTCAACCATTTGGCGTAAACATCTCGCATATAGTGATGATACATTTCTTAGGCCGTAGCTAAACAGAAAAATCCATCACTAAATAAGATTAGCGACAGACTAGCGACAAGTTATCAAGAAATTCTGTTAGCTACAGACAATTCAGCGACATATTAGCATAGACATCTTATAGATAGTGACGATACATTTTTTAGGCTGCGGATTCATTCTAATCTGATAGGGTTAACACTAGCATAGCTGGTTATGTATGTATGTATATATGTATGTATGTATGTATAGATCTTTAAATCAACAAATTTAAATTCTATTAGTCTCTACATGTAGAAGCCTATCAATCAAATATTCTTAGTTTGAAGTATGTATGTAGTCAAGAAGTGCTATTAGTTAAACACTAAAAAGTAGTTGTTTCCAACTTGCCATAGACCAACTTGATTGCACATGTAAATAAATTATAAGTTGCTATTGTAGTATTAATTACACCCAGACTTTGTTGCTTAATTCATTTATTTGCACGTCAATTTCAAGAAAGCAAGTGGTGTTGCTTCTAAATATGTAATAATGCAACGAAATTTGATTGCCCTTTGTAGCTTTCGTTAGCTTCAAATTAGTCATCTAGTCCTTGAACTTATCTCTTATTAGTCTGTATTACCAAACTTGTTTTCCATAGTCCGACTAGGGAAGTCATTTTTCTTATTTTTAAGAAACTTGTTTTCCTATCGAAAAATGCCTTTAACCAACCAAACATGAAAAATATTTTTTAGAAAATACTTTTTCCCATACCAATTACACCCTTAGTCATGTCCGCAAAATCGCTTACTCAGAATTTTTACAAGCAATTACTAAATCTTTTTCCACCAAAGAATTTTTTGATACTAATTTGACCTTAAGATCAGAAATGTTCAAGAAGGACTAAATAATGTCTAATTTAAATTAAAGCTAAAGAGTGCATAAATATACAAGGATAGTAACATGTCGTTGGTTCATTACTATTTTTTTTTAATGGGGTTGGTTCATAACTAGTTAGGTACTAGTTAGAAGCTACAATACTTGCTTAATTAACATGCAATAAAAAGAATATATTTTAAGCTCCAAGTCGTTGTACTATAATAATTTCTTAATTTATTTTCAATTTACAACTTGTTCATAGCTATTAAGTTGGCAACAAGTAACTTTTAGTGGTTAGCCAACATATATGACTTCTTGATATTAGCTCGATCTAACATTGGATTTCTAAGGGTTTTGAAAGATTTTCTTAACAAGTAGTTGAGATTTGAGGTTGCTAATAGGCTAAAGTCGTTGAAATATATAACCCAATTATTTTTATAACTTTTTAATAGTTACCAATACTAACCAAATAAAAGAACTCAAAGCTTAAATATTAGGCATTTTTCTTTCTGAGTTCTACACTTGGCTTTGCCCCCAACTTGTAGGCCATGGCTACAACATCAAATCAACACTATATTATTACGAAGTATTACTTATATTCTCTAGATTTGTTGAAACTTCTCTCGTTAATGGATATGATAGAATGCATGTAACCTCTTTTTTCATGATCTTTACATAAATAGCCGATTCATTGATTACTTTTCCTAATTGATATATATAGATTATATACTGGTTATACATAATTATACATATATTATACTTCAATATATAAATATATATGTTCGCCTGTTAGTTTTCGTTTAAGCGGTTGGTGGATGACTATTTACGTTAATTCTACTTCTTTTTTTTTCTTATATCCTTAACTTGTGGGTGTGGGCAAGTTAGAGGCGAATTTAGGATCATACAAACTAGAATAATTTATATTCGTTATATCATACAAACTAGAATAATTTGTATTTGTTTGCTTCGCTTTTTGAAACATTAACATGCGTATTTGTCCCTACAATTGAGAGTTTCATTGTAATTATATCCAATGTATATGAAGGTAATGGCTCTTAATTTTATTTTATTTTTTGGAAGGTTGACAAGGCAACTTTTGTTATCCTGTCTGAAACAATGGTTCTCCTTCCTTCAAGTACAGAAAGTGACAACTGTCTTATCAAAAATAAATAAAACCAATGAACCAATCAAGTTCTCTATACGAATTGATTTGATAGTTTAGATATTATTATTCATGATATGAATGATCCGATTAAAAATTATGGGGAGATAATATTCGCTCATTGAACTTACAGGTCAAGGTTGACTACGACAGAATACCTAGAGTGCAAGTTCAGTGACGTTACAGGGAAAACCGACATGGATATGAGGCTTGACTCACAAATCATTCCCAAGAAAGAAAGTTTCATGTACCTTGGGTCAATTATCCAGAGGGATAGAGAGATCGACGAGGATGTCACGCACCAAGTAGGGGTGGGGTGGATAAAATGGAGGTTAGTATTTGGAGTCATAGATGACAAGAATGTTCCACCAAAAATTAAAGGTAAGTTCTATAGAGCGATGGTTAGACGGCCATGTTGTAAGGGACTGAGTGTTGGCCAGTCAAGAAGTTACACATCTAGAGGTTGGAAGTAGCAAACATGAGGGTGTTGAAATGGATGTGCGAGCACACTAGGCTGGATAGGATTAAGAATGCGATTATTCGGAAGAAGGTGGGCGTGGCTCCCATGGACGTCAAGATGAGGGAAGCGAGACTCAAATGATTTGGACACATGCGGAGGAGAAGCCTAGATGTCCCCGTTAGGAGGTGTGAGCGGTTAGCTTTGGCAGGCGTGAGAAGAGGTAGAGGGCGGCCTAAGAAGTATCGGGGCGAGGTGATCAGGCAGGACATGGCGCGACTTCAGATCTCCGAGAACATGACTCTTAATAGGAAGGTATGGAGGTCGAGCATTAGGGTTGAAGAGTAAGGGTAGTCGAGCATTTTTTCTCTTTATTCCCGGCGTGGGGCTAGTCTGATAGTGTTTTGTCTTGGACTGCTTGTGGCGTATATTGTGTTCACATTGTTTTTCCATTTTCATAGTATTGTGTAACACTCCGTAAATTTGAACTAGGTATGAACATATTAAATGAGTATTAATATGACATCTTAGACATAAGAAGTCCTAACGGGATGAGTATAGGTAAAAATAGTTATTTTGTAATCAAGATGGAGAGTGAGGTGCATAAGATTCTATAAAATTGACTAAGTTTATGAAAGGTCTCTCTTCTAAACAGATTTCATAAAATCTATTGGGAATTTGGGAAAACATAAAACATGAAAGTTGTAGCCCTTTGAATTATGTTTCCAATGATATATTATGGAGCTCGAACATATTTCTGATTAAAATGTTTATGGTCCCGTGCGCACTTGTGGCAGTGCTACTGCCCTGCTGCACGTCCAGGTGCGTGGTTGGGCTTTCAGGTGCACGGGAGCGCACCCGGGGGTCATTTTAAAATCCCTACTTCGTCCCCTACACCCAAAATATAAAAACTTGCTCTAGAAAGGGGAGCTCTTAAGAAACTAACTTGCTCCAAGGTCTCTCCCCATCCAAGGAAAGTTATTATGATGATTCTAAGTTGATTTCAATTTTTCCAACACCTTATTAACACGGGTAAACCCTCCAAATTATTAGATATTCAATTGGGCCATCATGGTTGAGAAAAGAAACCCTAGAACTAGAATTCAAGAGGATTGAACTTCAAAAAGGTAATGTCTTCACCCTCTAATTGATTATAGCATTGGATTGATGATTATAGACTCTATGTTCATGAGATATGATTTGAAAGAAAATCATGAATTATTATATGTTTGGGTTATTGATTATTGATTATTAGTTAAGGGTATTGTTTATCTTATGGGTGAAGAAAAATGATATTGAATATAAGAAATTTGAGATTTTAGAATTTATCTAGGAGCAAGAGAATGGGTTATTGGGTATAGAAACTCTATTAATGAGGGCTATGAGGCTTTACGCCCATAAGGTATTTGATAAAATGCCAAAGTGACCAAAACATGAGTATTATTGCTAATATGGAATCCCTTTGATTTGTATTGATAAAGATTAAAGTTGAAAGGGTTGGCGAATGTTGTATTACGTTCAAGAGCAGGAAGTTAAGGTATGTGAGACTAACTCTCTATGTTTGGGAATGTTAATGATTCTCTCTACACTACGTTTCTTTTACGACGTTACTAATTGCCTCAGAGATATAGTTAAGCCTAGCTCCCTGAATAGTTGCAGAACTTCTATTCTCTAGTTTCGTAATTCGTTCATAACTTTCATTTCGAACGTTGTGAGCTTAGTGCATAATCAATACAGACTTGTGTTTAATTCCCATGAGTCTTATTTTAGATTACCAGCATGTCATAAATAGTTGAAACATAAGTTCTCATAATTAGTTCATGAATACATGTTTTAGTCTAGTTCTATTCAGCATTCTGGTATCATGTAGCTCAATATGATTCATTATTTCAGTATCATGTATTAGAGTATGATTCTCAGTTCTTGATTTTAAATTCCAGAATGTTGAACCCCTGTATTTGAGCCTGAGGCCGCAGTTAATGTTTTATGCATCTTTGGGCTTGAGGCCGTAGTTTATGTTTTATGTATCTTTGGGCCTCAGGCCGCAGTTATGTATACGTATACTTGGGCCCAAGGCCGCAGTTTGTGCACATATAAAATGGGCATGAGGCCGCAGTTTAATATTCAGATATACATGTGGTTCATCATTGAGAAGATGGAGTATTCATATCCTTACTTTTTTTGTTTTGTTCAGTTATCAAATATTAGTTATCAGTTATCATTTCAGTTTCAGTTTCAGCATTTACAGTTCTTTCTTTCAGTTGCTTTACATACTAGTGCAATTCAAATGTACCGACGTTCCTTTTGCCCGGGGTCTGCATCTCACGATGCAGGTAATGATTTACAGGTTGACGATTTAGAGCGCTAGGATTCTCGTACCAACTATTTGGTGAGCCCTAGTTCTTTCGGGGCATTACCATTACTTTACAGTCTTTCAGTACTTCATTAGAGGCTTCATAGACAAGAGTAACAGTTAGACAGAGTCGTAGGCTTTTCATATTAAGCTATGTTGGCTACAAATATGTTTCGGAATTATATATCAGTATTTTCGAGCTTTGATTTATATCATTTAGACTTTCAGTATATCAACATGTATAAGTTTATCTTCCGCATTCAGTATGGTATGTTGTCACATGTTGATTCAACCAGCCAGTTGGTTCGCTCGGTCACATGTAGTCAGGCGCCGGGTGTCGTGTTACGTCCTGGCCCAGGTTCAGGGCGTGACATATTGTGTAACTAATAACCGGTTTTCGTTATTGCTTTTCCACCTATTTTCTGTTTCTTACAATGTTGTTGTTATTTCTCAGGTTGCTGTTGCTGGTGAGGATCTATTGTTTATGTTCGCCTTTTGAGCCGAGGGTATTCCGGAGCCTCTTTACTCCTTCGGGGTAGGGATAAGGTATGCGTACACTCTACCCTCCCAGACCCCACTTAATTAATAGGATTTTACTGAGTTGTTGTTGTTGTTAAACTTACATGTCAAAGATTAATCATCTTTATGAGATTAAAAAATCCGAGATATTGTGAAGTAAATGACCGAGATATTGGATACGTCTCTGAAACATAATGAGGGGAAACCCAATTTTACATCATTATTTACCATTCTAATCATTTTTAGACGAGAGAGGGCATAAGACAAGGAAAGAACATGCACACGGAGTTGTCATCGAAACAGAGGCGGACCTATGTTTTGAATAGAGGGGTCATAGGACTCATTAACCTCGGCAAAATTCTAGATATATTATGTGTATATATATATTAAAAACAGTCATATACTTTGCTTGGAACCCTTAAGATCAAAAGTCCGTCTGACGCATTGGTTGAGCAATCCGCTCATATGCCCCCGCTCCCGCCCCGCTATCTTTAAATTCTGAATTTGCCTATGTTCGGAAAGAATTTGTTTCCTCTTTTGGTGTGTGGTTCATGTTTCTCTGCGTTAGTATGCTTGAATATTTTGTTAGAAAAATTCAAGGACACAAATTTAGAACTTAATTAGAACGACGATCCAATCCTACAACAACTGGGAAGGTGGTTGTTACTGCAAATTAAATGATTTGAGAGTGGCAGATAAAACTTAACTTATACATCTTGCTGCAAATTTCGCTATCGCTGCATTTTCATTTTTTTTGGCCAAATTATTGAATATATTTCGGTAACCATCCAGAGTTATGGTGGAATGGATAAAATTCGTCAACCCTTAACGAGAGATATTGCGTTCGAGCCTCGGGAATAAAAAAATCTTGGTAAAAGATTTAATGGGCATTACTTGGCACATCCGAATTAATTAGGGTCGGAAAGTGGTATCGAATACCAGATGGGAAACTAAAAAGAAAATTTATTTCGGCCACCTTGATTATCTACTTTGTTTGATTACAGACGAAGACTCTTTGACTCTTTCCTAGTTATTTTAATTCTTCATTTATTACTATCTCCAACTGTATTTGACTTTATTTTGTCGTTACATTTTGACCAGAAGTTTAAGTGGAGTAAATGCGTGTAAAATCTTGGAAGATATAGTAGTTATTTTAATTACATCATTATTGCTCTCTCTAAGGTAAGTAAATGCATGTAAAATCTGGGAAGATAGAGTCGCTTTAAATAAGATGAGAAAGAAGACTTTAGAAAAAAGCAATCCGAAAAAGAGATACACTAAGATATAGGAGGAGAATGATTACACACGAAGACATGACTTTTTCATGTTTTTTGACATGTTTTTTCGCATAGAGTTTAACTATTTCATGCCTTTTCATATTTCTTTACTTTGGTGGAACAACTCGATACATAAAATATTCTGTGTTTATCCAGTGTCCGAAGAAGAATCGTACCTCAAAGGAGTACTATATTGGCAGCCTACCATGATGCCAGGGGCGGATGTTGAGTAACGGCTATGAGTTCATCTGAATCCATAATTTTCGACGCGAAACATAAATTTATGTGTAAAAATGTATTGAATTGCAACAAATGGTATGTCTGAACTCATAAGTTTAAAGATATAACGGTTTCAATGCTAAGAGCCTTAAAGTTTGAACCCATATAGTTTAAATCCTGAATCCACCTCTGCCTGATGCAAGCGCGTTAATGGTTGATTCCACGGCTCAAAGCATAACCTATAGGTCACACAGAATCAATTTTACTGTTGCTCAAAGACTCCCCTCATGTTGGAGCAGCTCGATGCATGAAACATCCTGCGTTTATGCATGGCCTGAAGAACGCTCGTACCCCTCTAGTGTGTGATATAAACAGCCTACTCTGATGCTTATGCAAGCATTAATATCTGATTACACGGCTCGAAACGCGTGACATATAAGTCATACACAAATAACTTTTTCCTTGCTCTAAAGCTTTCCATCATATTTCTTTACGTTGTTAATGTGTATAAATTAAACTCTTTTACATATAGTTTGACGTCTGAAGTATATTATTATGCAAGTTTTAATATAACTTTAGTGTGTATACCCAGGAGCACGACGCGGCCGGTCTTGTGAATATCTGTTGTCGTTCTCACGGTTTAATTTCCTTTTAAATTAATTATTTCCTGGACTTTAATAGTAGATAATGAATAAACAAGTGAGATCATTCTAATTTTACTAAGCATAATGCACAAAATACAATTAATCTCTTTATAATCAAGGTTAAGTCACCAAGATTAAAAGTGTTACTTATATAACATTTCAGAGGAATATATTTGTTTCAAGTATGTTTATATATATATATATATGTATATATATAGTCACCAATGTAATTTTATTGTTCGGACTATAGATATTTACATGTAAGTAAATCTTTAAGTTATATACTCATGTATTTATTTTATCACTATCGACAAACAAAATTAAAACTACTTTGAAAATGTTTCAATCGATTCTTTTTTTAAATTCTTTCTGGGATGTTTTATGAAAACTAAAAATATTTATAGATAATAATATCTGTCAATATCAGCAAATATTTAAAAAAAATTCTCTTGCAAATCATTTTCTCCAAATAAATATGAAGAGACGTAATAATCGACTTAAAGGAGAGAGTAGTTGAAGTAAAGGTAGAATGCGACAGCAAATAACTTTTATGAAGAAAAAAAGGGCTAAGCTTTGGACCAAATGTTAGGCTCGTGATGCTCGTGGTTTTGGTAGGGTAATTGATACTCTTATTTATTCCGTTTTGACATTCCACCCTCGAAATAAAAAAATATATATATTAATAATATTTACTCTAAAATCGGATAATAATTGAATTTTTAAGTGGTTTTAAGGATATGTGGATTAACTTGCCACAAAATGATAAATCAGATTGCAATTGAAATAAATAATGAAAAAGTAAATGCAAACGACACGAATTGTTTACGCTTCAATCGGTGTCAGGATAAAGAAGATTAAGATTTTAAAGAAAAATAATAATGAAATATATCTTCGGGATGCGTGTTACAATGCGTTCAATGAATTATCAGACCCCATTTATATAGTAGAGAATTCATACTTTATGTAAAATTCTATAAAAGGTAAAAAAAATCTATTGATTTGCTGATTGCCGGTTCCTTATTGATACTTGTCGAGATTCCCGCTGTAATATTCGAGCGGTCACAGATATTTTGGTTTTCTGTTGGCTATGCTAACCACGCTTCTTCGAGCTCGATCGGGGCTAAGGTCGACTCCGGGATTACAGACTAATTGTTCTCAAAGGCATGCATTATGACCCCGGGTTCTAGCTCGGTGGGATTCGGGGTCGATCTTCAGTCTTTGGTTGTCATGTTCCTAATCTACAATGTCGTAGGCGAGCTCGATTTCGACCGTACACAGATAGTCCCCTCGTTTTTCTACATGAGCTTCCGATTCTTTCTTCGATATCACACGACAGAAATGACAAAACAGTCGAAGCGTCTCGTGAGTCAAGTCTTAATGGCATTAAATGCTTGTTCGTTGCTGGCCGGTCACTACTAGATGTGAACCGTCGCTGGAAAACTATAAATACCCCCTCATTTGTTCATTCAAACTTTACATTCAAACCTTCTGCCCTCGTTCCTAAGAAATTTAAATACTTTCGAGCACTTATATTCTAGTTATTTTAAGATCTTTTATAAGAACTCTCACTCGTATTTTTCTCAAATCACTTAGTGTACTCTTTTAACTTCATCTTTTTCCTTATTTCCTCTCTATAAAGAAATGGCAAAAACTTCCAAAACCGTTCCCCCCAAAAGAAAATCCTTCTACTTCGCGGCCGGCTATCGAAGAGACCGCTTCACGTACAGCTGTCGAGAAACCAACACAGGAACCTCCTCTAAAGATATTCATCCCAGCGGGAATGCTCGGTCAATGTTGATTTTAAAATTGAAAAGCCCTCCTCCGTACCAGGCCGGTGTGAGGAGGTCTCGAGGTACATCTGCTCGATCACCGAGGATATTCTTTCCAAAGTCAAGAGGGATTGTAACTGGTCTGGCAAACATGTGGTGGTTCCCGAACCTCACGAAGCCATCACTACCTACGTCGAGGGATTTTTAAGTGTTTACACTTATCCCTTCATGTTGGGCCCCTTGGACCCGGTTATCGTCGACTTTTGCAAATGATACGAGGTAACCCTTGGTCAAATTCACCCTTATTTCTGGAGGATCGTAATCCTCCTCCGTTTCTTTGTAAGCAAGATCGAAGGGTGCCATTTCACGATCGACCACCTTATGCGCTTATATAGTCCACGACCCTACCGGGGGGACTGATAAAGCTCGCTCATCGGGACAGTAAAGTCGCATTCTTGAGTATCAACGAAGATAGGGACCGAGGTTGTCTAGGCTGTTTCGTCAGAGTGAAGA
This sequence comes from Nicotiana tabacum, assembly GCF_000715075.1. Taxonomy (NCBI): domain Eukaryota; kingdom Viridiplantae; phylum Streptophyta; class Magnoliopsida; order Solanales; family Solanaceae; genus Nicotiana; species Nicotiana tabacum. Next base: position 7,185,759 of record NC_134092.1, on the reverse strand, counting down.
CCTCAGATTTGATCCCGACCGAGCACATGTCGTTCCCTGAGAAGTGGAACATGAAACATAAGTATATAATTTTGCTTCTAAGATTTTATTTATCGCCCTTTTTTCTTCCTTCTTATTGGTGTTTGTGTGATGGTGTAGTTGTTGCTCATATCCCGAACACAGTTCCTCGACTCAAGCAGTGGGTCGAGGGAATCATATCGCAAATGCCTTCTTCTGAGCTCTCATGGCACGAGCTTTCAAAGGGCCGATGGTAGGCCCGTTCGCACGGTGAGATCTCTTTCATAAGTGATATTTGATTTCCCATTTGCATGATTAATTCCTTACTTGTTTTATTTATTTTTCGAGGTTTACCCAAGGATGTCCAAATGAGGCGCCCATCTGGTAGTGACGATTTTCCCACTAAGTCCCCTGCTCCGAAAGAGGGTGAAGAGAAAAAGAGAAAAAGGGCTTCGAGTTCTCCGAGCTCGGAGAAAAAGAAACCAAAGAGGAGGCTTATCCACAAGCCAAAAGAAATGAAAGTTTAGTGACCCGGGAACCGTTGGTCCCTAAAGAATGGGCATCAACCGAAGGGGGGACGATAGAAGCCAATCCCTCCCAAACTCAAGAGGTCGATGCATCAGTGAGGATCGAGAACCCTCAAGACACCGGTTCTGCTCCACCCGATGTCATCGATATAACGGGGTTGCCTTCGTTCAGGACTCAATGTTCGGTGAAGCTCAAGCGGCGAAGGAGCGTTCAAATGAGATTGTCCAAGAAGCGAATGATCCACTCCAAAGATTTTTTGATGGCGTGGACTCTATTGCCATGGAGGATATCACCGGTTTGGATGATTTAGAAGTACCAAGAAGAAGTACGCCCTCGGGGACAGGTGGGTCTAGCTCGAGCCTAAGATTGGTCAATCGATTCCCTGCCCCGACTGTCAATCCCGGTCAGAAGCAGTCGATCGTTATCTCTATTCCGAAGGATGCTCAGGTCCTTTCCATGCCTGTTGGGGTAGCTAGTTACCTCCGGTGCCTGGTGACTGAAGAAGAACATCCAAAGATGAACGAGGTGGAATCTCCATGCCTGTTCAACGAAGCACAACAAGTATTGAATCAGGTAAGGTGTTACCAAACCTTTTCATTTTCCAGCTTTGATTACTTAATGATTTTAATATTTGATTACTGAGAATAAAGATACGTACAAACTTCTCAGTGAGCAATACGAGAGGGAGGTTAAGAGCCTTCGAGCTGAGTTGGAGGTGGCACGAAAGGAGCATGCCGACGTGGTCGAGCATGTAAAAATATTTGAGGTTAGTGACGACGAGCTATGCTCGGTAACTAATAATCGGAATTCGCAGGTCCAACAAAAAATTTACCAGGTCGCCCAACTTCGAGTTGTGATGGACGCTGTCAAGCCGAGACCGACTAATGGAGAGGCAGGATGGACCGCCTGACCTCGGAAAAAGATGTTGCTCGGGCGCAACTGACTTCGGTTGAGGTCCAGCTTCGAGCATCAAAGAAAAAGGCCGAGGTGCGGGCCAAAAAGGTTGAAGAGCTCGAGTTTCGGCTAAGTTTGGCTGCCTATGATCAAGAAAATATGGCCAAGGAACTTGAAATGGCCAAGTCAGTGGCCGTGGTGGTTAAAGCTGACGCCGACGAGATGGTGGCCCAATATAAGGACAATGCCGAGGCGGCCCAGGACCGCCTGGAAGACATTGTAGAATATGAGAAGCGGTAGTCACAAAGAGAGGCCCTCGAGGAGATTCATGCTCGTGGTTTTGGTCTATCGGTCGAGATCGAAACAACTAAGGGTTTCGAGACCTCGGCCAAGAAGTTGGCCTACCCAAAGAAGAAGACTCTGAGGGTTCCGATGGACCCGGGGGTGGAGAAGACCAGGCTATTTAGACGCCTTAGAAATTTTTGCTTTTTTGTTTATTTGTACACGTGTACTTTTATATTTTTGTTTAAGGCCATTTGGCCTTCGTAAAAACTGTATATAATATATAAGGCATGTTTTTCCTTAGACTGTTTAAGAACTTTTCTTTCCTTTGCTTTATTTTTTATATTAGCAAAAGATCAAAATGCCTTAGCATAAAATAGTTAGGTTATGTTCGTAGGTTCGAACATGCCTTGCCTTAGACACCCTGTCATGTCAAGATTGTGATCACGTGATTTTTGCCCGACTAAAATATTCCTACAAAATTCACAAATAGATTTTTTTTTTCTTAATTGTTTTAGGTTTTACAGAATTTGTAGGGATTTTCGGTTAATTGTTTCTTGCATTTATTTGCATATTTAACATTCTAAAAATTATAAGAAAAATACCAAAATGTCTAAAAGTATTTCATGCATAACACTTTAGGTTTAGTTGCATTTAGGATTTAATTACATAAGTTAATTACATTATTAAACAGAAAATCACAAAATATGGGTCATTTTTGTATTTTTAGCTTTTAATCACAAATTAAGTAATTCTTCCTTCATTAGTCTAAATTAATTAATGGTAAAATAGATAGCTAGGTTTATTTCAACAAATTAGATTGACTTAGCACTTAATTTAGGTTTTTAATTAATTAATTTTTATTAGGATTTAAAATCAAGAAAAAGAAAAGAAAGAAAAAACCTGTTTGGTTCTGAATTTGGGCCAAAACAATCTCTGGCCCAAACGATTGCCCCAAGTCCCCTAAGCCCAACCCCTCACCCGGCCCAGCCTCGTCACTTAACCGAAACGACGTCGTTTCGTTAACAGGCGATCTCGGCCGTTGATCTCCTTTGATCTAACGGCCCGTAACTCCCCTCCCTAACCCTTATATCTGTCGGATCCACCCCCCAAACCCCAGAGACCCCCTCATTTTCCTCTCCCTCTCCTTCACTCACCAAACCCTAGCCGCCCCTAAACCCTTCGTCTCTCTCTCTCAAACTCACTCCAAACCCTAACCGTCCAGAATCCCCACGCCGACGGCTCACTCCAAATTCTCTCATACCCTCCTAATCCCTAATCCCTCATCAGTTTCATCACAAACCCCATCAAAATTAGCGAACCTTAGATCTAAAAATTCCAGAAAACCCTAGTCTGGTTTATTTCGGAATTACTTGTTCGTTTCTGTTTATTTCTAGTTCAATACCCACATGCATGGAGTAATCCCGTTGAAAGTATTTGTTCTGGGCTGGTCTCGACCCGTTTCGAAGTTACCGGAGATTTTGGGTCCTTTCGTCGATTCGCGGCTAGAATCCATCGTTTTCACTGCTCATCGGGTTGTTTCGTTTACTCTCTTCTTTAGCATTTAGATTAGTATTTTTGTTTTCTTTTCTTGTTTTGTTGTTCTCTTTCCTGTTCTTTCTTTTTCTCTTTTCTTTTCTCCTCATTTGTTCCGGCTCTGTGCTTTTCTGGTTGGTTTTTTTTTTTTTTTTGTTGTTTTTCCTTCTTTTTCTTTTCTTTCAGTCAGTTAATTAAACTTAGTCGTTAATCGCATGCTCAACTAGTTCAGCTAATGGATTGATTTAGATTAATTGAAGTTTAAGCACTTAGTCAAATCTCTGATTTTATTTGAAATATGACACTTGTTTGTTTCGTTTTTTTTTGGGCTGTTTTCCGGGCTTGGCCTTGGGCCATCTAGGTCATGGCCTCTAGCCCAAGTTTAAGCAGATAGTTTGCTTCTGGAAGCGGACAGCTGTCCATATTCAGTTATAAAAGATGCTATTTCCCTGATTTTCAGGGAGCTGGCAAAAGATTCCCGGCCCCCTATTCTTCACACACAACACATGCTTACCTTCTATAAAGGGACGCATTCTTTTCTTCATAAAGGGAGATTTTTTGGGGTTCTCTCCCGAGTTAAAAGGGAGAATACAGAAAATTGGCTTGACTGTGCTGTTCTTGGGTCTTCATTTGGTTCTGGGTTTCTTTTGGAGTTGGGTTTATCTCCTCTGCTCCGCTGTTTTCTGCTGCTGCTATTCTTACTGCTATTGTTTTGCTGCAACTTCAGAGACTTATCTTATTTTGTTGATCTTGTTGGCCAGGTACCTCTTTTGAACCTTGGACTGTAAATCGGATATGAAATATGCCTACGTGGAAGAGATATGCGTGCTTTGAAATTAATGGAATCAGTCATTTTCTACCTGTATTTCTTGTGCTCTGTTGGAGTTATCTAGTTCTCTTTCTTGTGAATTGTTTTTTTTAGTATCACGTTTTCTTATTTATTAGCAAATCCAGTTATGAAGTTGGTACCTAAATCTCCATGTAATGTTCATAGTACTGATTGAATATCACCTTTCAATATAACATCATATATGTTTTCAGATTTGAGACATGGTTACTTTTAATTGCTGTTGTTTGGATCGCTCTTCGAACTAAGACTAGATTCCCCTTCGTGGCAGAACCTGTAAACGTTTGGTATATGAAAGTTAGTAGCTATAATATGAATATGATTCTATTGTTGAGTTTTGTTAGGATCTGAAATCAGTATGTCTGTTCTAGTTTTCAGATTCGTCGTGTATGTCTGTTATTGTAAGTCTTGGCATTTGAGTTGATCGATTGGCCGAAAAATGAAGGTTAAAATTGACTGTTACTCAAAATGGCCATCACTGCAATGTCCAAAGTGGCAATTAATTCGTTTCCGGCTATACACGAAAATCCTCAAAAGTTAAATTGTGATCCAACCACCAGACCTGCTTACTTTGCTTCTCTGTTGAACACATGGTCGTAAGTGTCTGTTTTGTAGTTATCATAGTAATGTTGAAAACGAAGGTCGGGCTTTCTAGTTCGAAGGGAAATCCAAAGTATGTTGAATTATGATTTCTTATTTTTATTGCAATGAATATGTCACAATTTCGAAATTTGATTGATTCTGTGGTAATGTTTAAGAAGTCTTGTAACCCATCTTCCATAACTCTGGACTTGCCACATGATCTCAAGCATCAGAAAATTAAGCAATTTTGAACATCGTAGCTTGCTTTAGGCGCGATTAATAATAGAGCATCATGACTATGGGTATGGTTCCCATGGCATAGTCATGATACATAATCCCCAATTCGAGTGCGCGTTTCACGCGACTCGACCATAACTTCAAATAATAATAAAATTTAACATGCTGTAAATCGCGGGTACATTTCATGTGGCGCGGTTTGCGATGTGTACCAAAATGACAAGTGTACGACATCGTGACTTGTTCCAGAAATAATTCCATAAATAATTAAAAGCGGTTAAAAAGTAAAAATGCACAATAGGCTTTAAACATGTATTAAATAAGATAATTAGGCCGATTATTGATAGTTGAGCGACCGTGCTAAAACCACGGAATTCGGGAGTGCCTCACACCTTCTCACGGGTTAACGGAATTTCTTACCCGGTCTTCTGTGTTCGCGGACCATAAATAGAGTCAAATTTCCTCAATTTGGGATTTAAAATAAACCGGTGACTTGGGACACCATAAATTATCCCAAGTGGCGACTCTGAAATAAATAAATAATCTCATTTCGATTAATGTCACTTAAATTGGATAAACTCCCTCTCCCCGTTCGGAAAAAAAGAGGTGTGACAGCTCTGGCGACTCTGCTGGGGAACGAACCCAGAATCTCTGGTTCAGGGTTCAGAATTCGAGCTTAGAATAACTGTTATGCTTGGCTTTTATCTATTATCTGATTTTTACGTGTTTGAACCTAATGTGCTAAATGCCGCTTTTTACCGCTTTGATATTGTTTGAACTGTATATAAACTGCTACGAAACCCTCCTTCTCTCTGAGTCTTCTAAATCTTCTGGGGAGCGTGCGCTTCGCGTGGCTTCTTTTCTGTTAGAGTCATATCCTAATTTTAGAACGAGGTTCGGACAAGTTGCAAAGCCGGTGAAGCTTCTGTATTCCCGGTACGCTGCCCCCCTCGGCTCGAGTTGTTTGTCCGCTCGGGTAACCCAAGATTTAAACTTAGAATAACACAGCCTCATGCCGGATCCCTAGTAGGTACGTTTGCTTGCGTCACGTGCATTTGACTTAGGGGACTCAACACAGGGGTTGGGTCCGTCTAGGATAGGTGCACCCGAAAATTAAAAGACCATCATGATGCATCCTTTGCGTGCTACTTGTGCATTAATTTGCTTGGCTTGTATGTTGACCGGTTTCTAGAGTAAGGAAAGAAAATTAAGAAAAAAAAAAGAAAAAAAAAGAAAAACCAAGAGTGAGGTAGGATAGAAAAATGCCCGGTTTTGATAATCCTGATATTCAAAAAATCCCGTTGCTCTACCAAAAAAAAAAGACAAAAAAAAAAAGAAAATCATTTCAAAACAAATCATATCTTTCTGTGCATCAAAATTGACCGAACTACGCGGGTTTGATTCTCACCGGATGTGAGATACGTAGGCAACCTGCATCGGGTCCGGCCCCATTTTTTGCAAAAATAACCAAAAAATATGAAAATGCGTCATTTTGTCATAAATAAATTTAGGGGATGTCACTTTCTGTCCAAATAGCCAGAAGCGTCTCGACGGGACGCCGAAAGGCTTGTTTTGCAAAAATAGCCACCTATGGCTCTTTTCTTAATTCTGACCACTTAGCAAGCACAGTTTTAAAATTTTCATTTCTGAAGGGCTGAAGGGCCGTATTTGCAAAGGTGGTTTTTGAGTTGTTTGAGTTTTATTTCGCACAAATAATCTTTCTTTTGGGGTCAAAATAAAATAAAATAAAAACATATATAAAAAAAAAGTCACTTGTTTTTCACCAGTCGTCTTAAAATGTGCAGGATGAGCACTATTGAGAATATACCTTTTCGAGTCGTAGATGAGATTCCGCTAGGACTCCATATGTGGTGGAACGACCTGGGGGAGGTCGGCAAGCGTTCTGTAACAAAGGCTTTAGGTGGGCTCACTGGTCTTCTGAAAATTAAACCAAGGGTTGATATAATCGAAGCTTTGATACCGTTTTGGGACCCGACACACAATGTTTTCCACTTCTCCGATTTCGAGTTGACCCCTACACTAGAGGAGGTAGCAGGTTATGCTGGTTTCGAAGGGAAGTTAAGGCATCAATATCCAGTAGCACCAAGAACTGTAACCCCTCATAAGTTTTTGGACCTCCTCAGTATTAGCCGGCAGGTTAAAGATGAAAATTTAGCCGGAGGATTCTGCACATTCCGTTTCTTATACAGCCGGTACGGGGACCCCCACGGATTTGAGGCTCCGGACACTGGTTTGAATCATCAGGGGAATAAAGACAAATGGGAAGCACGTAGGGGTCTGGCCTTTGTGGTGGCATTTTTAGGTACTCTGATATGCCCAAGGAGTGACAAACATATAGAATTGGGGCTCGCAGGAGTGGCCGACTTTATGGTAAAAAGGGCCAATGGCACTATCATACCGATGATTCTCGCAAAAATTTACCGAGCTTTAACTGCTTGTCGAGCCGGGACAAAGTTTTTTGAGGGTTGCAACTTACTTTTACAAATGTGGTTGGTAGAACATCTTTGTGATCGCCCAGGTTACATGAACTACGGTCTGACCGGACTCAATTGCATCGAAGAATATGAAAATCAAGTAAACGGTCATGAGTTTCCAGAAGGTACTGAGGCATGGTTCGCGTATTTGGGTTCTCTAAACGCAAATCGAATTGAGTGGGCTTTCGGTTGGCTCCCGGTCGACGAAGTTATCTACATGTCCGCCGGAGTGTGCTTTCTTTTATTAATGGGTCTTCGGAGTATTCAGCCATATGCCCCACATCGGGTCCTACGCCAGTTGGGCAGATACCAAACAATCCCCTATGACGAAGATTTGAGTCTACATGTTATTGAAATATGCCTGAAAGCCACGTTTCCAGAAGAAAGGGTTCGCCAGATTTGGCACCAATGCAGGTTCCTGGAACCACAGACTCAAGTACGAGATTTGTCCATAGGTGAAGTAGGATCCAACTACGCCACGTGGTACAGGAAAAGAAGTTGGGTCGGTCAAGAGCCAGAACAGCCCGCCAAAAGGCCCCATGTCCAACAATTCACCGATGGAGCACGAGAGCAATGGGTTTGGTTGGCTAAAGAAAAGGAATACCGAACTACTATAAACAAGCTAGAAGAACAAATTGAAAAAATCAAATTTGATAGTAGTTTGCAGGCAGCTGAAGATGAAGGGGAAAAGAAGAGGTTGGCCAAGGAAAATGAAGCCCTTCGAGCCCAGATCCAGAGAATGAAAATAGCCGCCGAGACACCAGCAAGAAGTGAGAGAGATGAGAAAATTATAACCAACCTGAGGCGGAAAGTGCATGATTACAGTTTTGACTTGACAAAGGCCGAAAGGGACTTGTTCAATGCTCAGGCAAGGCTGGCGAAAGGTGCGGAAGAACACGCTAGATTAGCCCACCAGTTGAAGCAGAAATATGACAAAGAAGTAGCAATTTTACAGAAAAAGCTGGTTGCCCTGGAAAATAAAATGATCAAGCAAACAAAGGATTTCAAGACAGAAAGAGAACATTGCTATGCACTGATTTACCAACTACAAGAAAGCCTGAAGCAGTTACAAGACCAAAGCAACATAGATACACAAGTGTTAGAGGCTCGGGCCCAGCAGATTGGACGTTTGCTTTAAGAAAAGGGTGTCATCAAAATGAGGATTAAAGAGATAGCTGATTATGTTGTAATGAAATGCCATGAATGTGAAGATATGACCAAGTCTATGTTTTTTGCTTCTGTAATGACATTTGTCTGACAGGTGATGGTTGACCTAGACCGCCTTCAAGAAGATATTGCCCGCAGGCCCGTGCGGAGACCGGCTGATGTCCCGCAAGCCTCTGTAGTACCAGTGGAGGCTCTTATGTATTTTTGATTTCCTTTAGTAGTCTGTATTTTACTTTCTCCGAGTCTTGTTTGTCTTTGTCAAGGTTCTCTATTACTTTATTTCGAGTCTGTAGATTTTCCTTTTGCAGTCATCGCTACTTTTAGTCCTTGTAATAGAAAATCCAAAAAGATGTCTTTTATTGATGAAATAAATTATTTCGTATCTATTTCTCTAAACTACGTAATGATCTGATTCATGCGGCGTCATGATACGTAGGCAATCCCCATAGGATTCGATCATATTCTTAAAAGAAAATAGAAAAGAAAATAGAAAAGAAGAGAGAGAAAAAGAGAGAAAATGAGGGAAGAAAGAAAAGAAGGGTCGAACTAAAGAAAAGAGGAAAGAATAAGTATTAAAAGAGCGAAACATAGCAAAGGAGAGAGGGAAAATCAGGATTGGAGAATTTGGAAAAGCCGGGATGAAACATACGAGCCGTCGCAAAGCATTTAGGAACGTTAACTGCTCAGGTGCATTGCATACCCAATGTGCGATTAACTATCTATAAATTGCTTTTAAAACTGACCAAGTTTTTGTGTGCACATAGACAGGTTTTATTTTAGGTGGTTAGTTTGTTGGCATCCTGGCAAGTCACCCTTATAACACCAGATCAAAGTGCAAGGCAGTCATGACTAGCAAAGAATTGGACACGGGTGTTGTCGACCCGCCAAGGGAGATTGTAGAATCGGAGTCTGAATTGAAAGAGGAGGTCTACAGGTTGAAGCATCAAATGGCAGAAATATATCAAGCCTGGGTCAGGGGGCATCCTCCACCTTCATTCCCCGCTAACTACCCAGAAAATCCCGCTTTCATCCCACCACTGTCACAAGCCCAAGATCCCGTTACCATTGATCTTTCCCCTCAGCACGCACCAAGCTTTACCCCTTATCGCCACTACCCTGGCACCTCGTCCCAAACCTTTCATGCTCCACCAGCCAAAACAACTGCATACCCTGCTCCGATATCCGCTCCTGTTTTCGTAGCCCCTCCGCGAGCTACCCTTCACAGATCTTCTAGTGAACCCGCGTTCCAAGCTCCAGATACCCAATATTATGTCCCGGAACCAACTTTCAAAGTCGCGGATCCTTATTCCCATGCCCCTCACTTTGAACCTCGTGTCGAAACTGAGAAACCATCCCGGAATGTGGAGCAGGACGAGATGTTCAGGAAAGTGAAGAGCCTAGAGCAATCTTTGAAGAACATGCAAGGGATAGGAAGCCAAGTAAGTGTGGCTTACAAGGATTTATGCTTATTTTCGGATGTTCAACTGCCCGCTGGGTTCAAGATGCCCAAGTTTGACCCGTACGATGGACATGGAGATCCCGTGGCCCATTTGAGAGGCTTCTGCAGCAATATGAGAGGCGCCGGTGGGAAAGATGAATTATTAATGGCATATTTCAGTCAGAGTCTGAGTAGGGTAGCTTTAGAGTGGTACACCCGCCAAGACACTAGCAGGTGGTACACATGGGATGACTTGGCTCAGGCCTTTGCTCGGCACTTTCAGTACAATATAGACATCGTCCCGGATCGCCTATCTTTGACCAAGGTAGAGAAGAGGCCCAATGAAAGCTTTAGGGAATATGGTTTCAGATGGAGAGAACAAGCTGCACGAGTCTACCCTCCAATGGAGGAAGATGAGATGGTCGAGTACTTTCTTCAAGCCCTAGAGCCCACTTACTTTGGCCATTTGATCTCAGCCATAGGTAAGTCCTTCAACGATGTGGTAAAGATGGGAGGAATGGTGGAAGAGGGACTCAAGTCAAGCAAGATCATGAGCTACTCTGCCATAAAAGCGACCACACAGGCAATTCAAAGTGGCACCGGAAGCCTGTTAGGCAAAAAGAAGAAAGAAGATGTCGCTATGTTTGTCTCTGGATCGTGGCGTGGCCCAAGGGGTCCGCCTCACCAGTACACCCAAACTCGACCCCAACCTCAAGCCTACACCCAAGCTCCATATAATCCATCTCAGCACTATCTCCCGCCACAGGACCCTCGATATTCTGTCGAGCTACCCCAATACCATGTTCACCACGCACAGTCATATGCTCAACCCCCTCCTTACCCGCAATGGCGTGCTCCAACTCCACAAAATCTTTATACACCCCCACAACCATACCAAAACCCTACTGGTCCAAGTTTTCGACCAAAGCCAGATTACAGAAAAGAGAGGCAACAACGAAAAGAAACCTTCACCCCTCTTGGAGAGTCCTATACCAGTTTGTTTCAGAGGTTGAGGCAGTTGGACGTTTTGAGGCCGATTGAGCCCAAGATACCAAATCCGCCTCCAAGGAACCTTGACTATTCCCTCAGATGCGCATATTGTTCTGATGCCCCGGGGCACGACACAGAGAAGTGCTGGCATTTGAAGAGGGCGATCCAAGAGCTCATTGATACAAATCAAATTGTGGTCCAGAGCCCGGAGGCGCCAAACATCAACCAAAATCCTTTGCCGGCCCATGCAGAGACACACATGATCGAGATAGTTCATAAGGATGGGGAGCCCAAAAACTCTTCCAAGTCTGTCATGATGATCCAGGCTAGCGAGAGTAATCCAATCAAAGCTCTAGATTCTGCAAAAGCAATATCCTTGACGATTAAAGGGGTGTCGGAGAAGCCAAGCACACTCAATGTGAAGCCTTCTGTATTGGTTGTGAAAGGGCCTCCGGTTGATGTTGAAGCGAACCAGGAAAGGCAAAAAGTGATCGTGCCAGGGGTCCCGGGCAAGCCGGTCATAATCGTGGAAGGGGTTCGTGTTACCCCCGTTATCATTAAGCCAGTAACCCAGTTACCGATGGTTGACACAAAGGCCGTCCCATGGAATTACAAACAAGTGATAGTAACATACAAAGGGAAAGAAGTAGAGGAAGAAGTCAATGAAACCGGAGGACTGACTCGTTCTGGGAGATGTTTTACCCCAGAAGAACTGAGGAAAACCAAGCCATTCAAGGACGGCCACATCCCAGTAAAAAAGCCGGTCACCGAAGAAGAGGCTGAGGAATTCCTGAAAAAGATGAAAATGCAAGACTATTCCATTGTAGAACAGCTGAGGAAAACACCGGCTCAGATCTCTCTTCTGTCTTTGCTGATACATTCAGATGAACACCGCAAAGCCCTGATGAAGATTTTAAACGAGGCCCATGTTCCTGATAAGATCACGGTGAACCACTTGGAAAAGATTGCTAACAAGATTTTCGAAGCGAACAGGATCACTTTCTCAGATGATGAACTCCCTATAGAGGGTACAGAACACAATCGAGCTCTTTATCTCACAGTGAAGTGCGAGGATTTTGCTGTCTCAAGGGTACTGGTGGATAACGGTTCTAGTGTGAATATTTGCCCTCTGTCCACTTTGCAAAAGTTGAAGATTGGCACCGAAAGGATCCACATTAATAATGTATGCGTTCGAGGCTTCGATGGAGGAGGGAAAGATTTTGTCGGTGATATAATGCTAAATTTGTCAATAGGGCCGGTTGAGTTCACTATGGAGTTCCAAGTGCTAGATGTGGCTGCCTCTTATAACTTGTTGTTGGGCAGGCCCTGGATCCATACTGCCAAGGCAATCCCGTCCTCTCTGCATCAAATGGTAAAGTTCGAATGGGACAGACAGGAAATAGTTGTGCACGGTGATGAGAACTTATATGCTTACAATGACACAATCGTTCCATTTATTGAAGTTGAAGATGATAAAGGGCCTTGGGTTTACCAAATGTTCGAAACAGTGTCTGTCGGGAAAATTCCCGAAGGAGAATGCATCCTAGGTTCGAAGATACCATCCGCATCTGTCATGATAGCAAATGAAATGTTGAAGAATGGGTTTCTGCCGGGCAAAGGTCTGGGTTCATCTCTGCAGGGTATTGTGCATCCGGTGTGTCCACGTGAAAGTTTTGGTACATTTGGTTTGGGATTCACACTTACAGGGAAGGACGTGAAAAAGGCTAAAAGTTTGAAAGGAAAGGCATGGTCACTTCCTAAGCCTGTTCCACATATCTCCAAGTCTTTTGTCAAGCCAGGGGTCGCAAAACGCCCAATATCAGCGGTCCCAAAACCTGTGGTCGACTTTGATGAAGAGTTGATCAAAAGGTTCCAGAGTTTGTTTGATGAGGTTAATATGGTAGAAATCGGGGAAGGTTCCAGTAATGCCGATGTGCAGCTCGTTGGGCCAAATGCGAAGCTTAGCAATTGGAAAGCTACTCCTCTCCCCGCCCGGAAGGATTTTTGGTAGTTTGCTTTGTTTTCCTTTCTGCTATCTGGGTTATTCCAGGGTTGTAATCCAGATTTTTTATTTTTGCTTGTTTTGATGTACAAACCCTCCTATCCTTTTTATTTTCAATGAAATACAATTTCCCATTTTCCATTAATCCTGATAGCGTTTCATTTTTGTTTTTGCTTTTATTTCTGTACAGTTCCTTTTATGTTGGTTTCAATAACATGACATGCATGAGGAATTTTCAGCCAAATCTTAAAAGCCAATCTAATTCTGAAATAACGATCCAAGAAGTAGAGGGTGATGATGAAACAGAATACGATGAAGAGGCGGCATTTGAGGAAGTCAGTAGAGAACTAAAACACTTCGAAGAAAAACCCAAGCCTAATTTGAATGAAACCGAAGCAATCAATTTAGGGGATCAAAATAATGTCAGAGAAACCAAGATAAGTGTGCATCTGGAACCGCAAATCAAGGAAGAAATAATCAAAACACTATTTGCATACAAAGATGTCTTTGCATGGTCGTATGACGACATGCCGGGCTTGAGTACTAATTTGGTAGCTTATAAATTGCCAACCGACCCTACATTCCCTCCTGTCAAGCAAAAGTTAAGAAAGTTCAAGACTGATATGAGTGTGAAGATTAAAGAAGAAATCACAAAGCAACTGGAGGCAAAGGTCATTTGGGTCACTCAGTATCCCACTTGGTTAGCTAATGTGGTACCAGTACCAAAGAAGGATGGTAAGACGAGGGTGTGTATTGATTATCGTGATCTCAACAAGGCAAGTCCAAGGGATAACTTTCCATTGCCGAATATCCACATTCTGATTGATAATTGTGCCAAGCACGAGATCGGGTCTTTCGTGGATTGTTATGCGGGATATCATCAGATCCTGATGGACGAGGAAGACGCAGAAAAGACAGCATTCATCATGCCATGGGGGACGTATTGCTACCGGGTAATGCCATTCGGTTTAAAGAATGCTGGGGCAACTTACATGAGGGCAATGACTACTATATTTCATGACATGATACACAAGGAGATTGAGGTTTATGTAGATGATGTGATCACAAAGTCAAAGAAGCAGTCCAACCATGTTGGGGATTTGAGAAAGTTTTTCCAAAGGCTCCGCAGGTATAACCTCAAGCTCAATCCGGTGAAATGTGCATTTGGTGTCCCGTCGAGGAAACTGTTGGGATTCATAGTTAGTCGACGCGGCATCGAGTTGGATCCGTCAAAGATTAAGGCCATCCAAGAACTACCACCACCAAAGAATAAAACTGAGGTGATGAGCCTGCTCGGGAGGTTAAACTACATCAGCAGGTTTATTGCTCAACTCACGACAACTTGTGAGCCCATCTTTAAGTTACTAAAGAAGAATGATGCGGTTAAGTGGACCGATGAGTGTCAGGAAGCATTTGATAAGATCAAGAATTACCTGCTGAACCCCCCTGTGTTGGTCCTGCCAGAACCTAGGAGACCTTTAATCCTCTATTTTACAGTCACGGATAATTCTTTTGGTTGTGTGTTGGGTCAACACGACATCACGGGCAAGAAAGAGCAAGCCATTTATTACCTCAGCAAGAAGTTCACTCCTTATGAGGTTAAGTATACTCTTCTTGAAAGGACATGTTGCGCCCTGACTTGGGTGGCGCAAAAGTTGAAGCATTATCTGTCATCCTACACTACTTACCTCATTTCTCGCATGGATCCTCTAAGGTATATCTTTCAGAAGCCTATGCCCACAGGGAGGTTGGCAAAGTGGCAGATTTTACTCACAGAATTTGACATCATCTATGTGACTCGAACCGTGATGAAAGCCCAAGCCCTAGCCGATCACTTGGCCGAAAATCCGGTGGATGAAGCATATGAGCCATTGAAGACTTATTTTCCTGATGAGGAAGCGATGTATGTTGACGAGGCTGATCATGATGAAAAGCCAGGTTGGAAACTTTTCTTTGATGGAGCTGCCAATATGAAAGGTGTCGGAATAGGGGCTGTACTCATTTCTGAAACAAGGCATCACTATCCCGTAACAGCTCGACTTCGATTTTATTGCACTAACAACATGGCTGAATACGAGGCATGCATCCTGGGTTTGAGGTTAGCTATAGACATGGGAGTTCAAGAAATATTGGTTTTGGGAGACTCAGATTTGTTGGTTCACCAGATTCAGGGAGAATGGGAGACCCGTGATTTGAAGCTCATACCGTATCGACAATGTCTGCATGATCTTTGTCAACGATTCAGGTCGGTAGAATTCAGGCATATTCCCAGGATTCATAATGAGATTGCCGACGCCTTGGCCACTTTGGCGTCAATGTTACACCATCCGGATAAAATTTATGTCGACCCTCTGCATATCCAAATCCGTGATCAGCATGCCTATTGCAATGTGGTCGAGGAGGAAATCGATGGCGAGCCTTGGTTCCACGACGTTGAGGAATACATCAAATTAGGGGTATATCCGGCACATGCCACAGGCGATCAAAAGAGAACCATTCGACGTCTGGCTAGCGGATTTTTCTTAAGTGGGGGAATATTGTATAAGAGAACTCCAGATCTAGGTTTACTAAGGTGAATAGATGCTAAACAAGCCTCGACTATCATGGCTGAAGTGCATTCCGGGGTTTGCGGGCCACATATGAGTGGGTATGTCTTGACGAAGAAGATTCTTCGAGCAGGTTATTATTGGCTCACCATGGAACGTGATTGCATCAGCTTTGTTTGCAAATGTCATCAATGCCAGGTGCACGGTGATTTGATTCATTCCCCGCCATCTGAGCTACACACAATGTCGGTGCCTTGGCCCTTTGTTGCTTGGGGCATGGATGTCATTGGACCGATTGAGCCGGCAGCGTCAAACGGGCATAGGTTTATTCTGGTGGCCATTGATTACTTTACCAAGTGGGTCGAAGCTGTAACATTCAAGTCCGTGACCAAGAAGGCAGTGGTAGATTTTGTTCATTCAAACATCATTTGCCGGTTTGGAATTCCCAAGATAATCATCACAGATAATGTTGCTAACCTCAACAGTCATTTGATGAAAGAGGTATGCCAACAGTTCAAGATTATGCATCGAAACTCCACTCCATATCGTCCTAAGGCAAACGGAGCTGTTGAGGCTGCTAACAAGAACATAAAGAAGATACTTCGTAAAATGGTGCAAGGTTCGAGGCAATGGCATGAAAAGTTACCGTTTGCTTTGTTAGGTTATCGCACTACTGGCCGCACTTCAATAGGTGCAACCCCCTATTTGCTGGTATATGGAACCGAGGCAGTGATACCTGCGGAAGTTGAGATTCCATCCCTGCGGGTCATTGTTGAAACTGAAATTGATAATGATGAGTGGGTCAAAACCCGGCTAGAGCAATTGAGTTTGATTGATGAAAAAAGATTGGCAGCAGTATGCCATGGTCAACTGTATCAGAGAAGAATGGCAAGAGCATACAACAAGAAGGTGCGTCCCCGAAAATTTGAGGTGGGTCAGCTGGTATTGAAATGCATCCTTCCACATCAGGCTGAAGCTAAAGGCAAGTTCGCCCAAACTGGAAGGGGCCGTTCATTGTGACAAAGGTGTTGCCCAATGGTGTTTTGTATTTAACAGACATAGAAGGTAAATGTGTGGATATGGCTATCAATTCTGATGCAGTCAAGAGATATTATGTATGATTTCTTTGCTTATCTTCAATCGCATTTTGTACTAGACACGTTCAAAGTTAGAATGACGAAGGCATTTTATTCTGCTATCCCAAACACTTTTATCATTTGTTACCCCTTTTTGAGCCTTATTTATTTTCTTTCATACCCCTCTTTTGGAATCAGAAGCAGTGTTAGAAATATAAAAGAATAAAAAAGAGAAAAGAACAAAAAAAAAAAGAGAAAAAAAAAGAAGGAAAAGAGAAAAGCAAAGAAAGAAAAAGAAAAGAAAGGAGAAAAAGAAAAACAAAGTAACAAAAACAAAACTCTTATTTTGGAACTACGTTAGACTTGATTCCTTTTAAGGATACGTAGGCAGCCTTACTCTGAGGTTCAGTCCCATCAAATAAAATTCAAAATTTCCCAGATTCAAAAAAGAACTGGGGCAGAAGTTTTAGTTTTGCAATAGGTCTGATTCCAAAAGTTGTAATTTTGAACCCTTTCATCTTAAGTCATGTTGAGCCTTATACCACCTTTTCTTTCTAACCCTTTCCAAAAGCCTACACTACGGTCCAAAGAAAGACCTTCCGATCAATCTTTGAGGATGCCAAGTCAAGTGAGATAGAGGTATGATTTCCATCATGGGTAACACTTTGTTCATTGGGTACAAGGAAAATAAATAAAATGAGAGAGTCTTATTGGTGAAAACCCTCACGGGCACCGTAAGGCGATGGTGAGCTGAGGAAAATTTAAAATGAGAGAGTCTTATTGGTGAAAACCCTCACGAGCACCGTAAGGCGGCGGTGAGTTGAGAGATGAACAAATGAGAGAGGCTTGTCGGTGAAAACCCTTCGGGGCACTACAAGTCGAAAGAGGTTGGTGACTTTATAGAAAAGTTGGATCGTTGAAAGCCCGTTTTTTGAAGTATGAAGACATGACATGAACAGAAATATGATTAGTTGGATGGATTAGGCTGATCAATCCGAGATGCATGTCATGATCATTAGAGCCAGCTGATTCATTCAAATAAGTCTCTTTTCCATTTTTCTTCAAATAGTCATCTCAGTTTTTCTTTTTTATTCCTAATTCTCGAAGTCACTTCGCTTCGTTTCTTTTGGGTCTATTTTTCTAAGTCTCTGTCAAATTAGTCTTTAGTTAAGCAAGCAAGAAAGGATTTCAAAGCTCATTACCAGCTTTTTATTTGCACCAAGCGAAATTCGGCCAGGCACATCACAAGGGACATGATTTAGAATGAGCAATGCGGTGATAACTGAAGTTCATGCGGTCAAGTGATTCGTGAATTTATAGGAAATGCAAAGGTTCAACAGTTGTTAGAATGAAAGTGTCATACGACGAGTTGAGTGTAAGGGATTCAAGTCATTCAGAGGTTTTGTGTTCGAGGTCCGATTGAAAGGTCAAACAATTCTTTGTAGCCCGAAGCAGCTAATCAGAATGAAGCAGGATAGTGACAGAAGCAGACACCTTCAGCAAGGATGCCACAAACTAACCGCCACAGTTTCAAACTGACAAAATTTTCTTTGTTTCAAGCAGGGGCAAGAAATCTTGTTTGCTTTGCCAAGAATACTCCATGAAAAAGCATGTTCCAGATAAGTTCAGTTTTAAGTTTCCGGGACCCTCCTGGATAATGGGAGTTAATTTCAACTTTTCAGGACCCTCCTGGATAATGGGATTTAATTTCGAATTTTTAGGACCCTCCTGAATAATGGGATGCAACTAACAATCAATGAATGTTCCTGGTACAAACTGGGGCAAAAACTTTTCTCTGTTTTGTCTGTGTTGTCATGATTGCAGGCGCCCACTGGAGAACGAGGGAATTCATTTCAGTTTTAAGTCAGCAGGCGCCCACCTGAAAAAGAAGGGAATTCATTTCTGTTTTAAGTCAGCACAGGCGCCCACCTGGAGAACGAGGGAA
The DNA here is from genome assembly GCF_000715075.1 of Nicotiana tabacum. Lineage (NCBI taxonomy): Eukaryota > Viridiplantae > Streptophyta > Magnoliopsida > Solanales > Solanaceae > Nicotiana > Nicotiana tabacum. The sequence goes on along the minus strand of NC_134092.1, from coordinate 7,167,197 downwards.
TTTATTTCAGTTTTAAGACATCAGGTGCCCATCTGGAGAGTGAGGGAATTTATTTTAAGTTTTTAAGTCATCAGGCGCCCACCTGGAGAATGAGGGAATTTATTTCGAGTTTTTAAGTCATCAGGCGCCCACCTGGAGAATGAGGGAATTTATTTCAAGTTTTTAAGTCATCAGGCGCCCACCTGGAGAATGAGGGAATTTATTTCAAGTTTTTAAGTCATCAGGCGCCCACCTGGAGAATGAGGGAATTTATTTTAAGTTTTTAAGTCATCAGGCGCCCACCTGGAGAATGAGGGAATTTATTTCGAGTTTTTAAGTCATCAGGCGCCCACCTGGAGAATGAGGGAATTTATTTCAAGTTTTTAAGTCATCAGGCGCCCACCTGGAGAATGAGGGAATTTATTTCAAGTTTTTAAGTCATCAGGCGCCCACCTGGAGAATGAGGGAATATATTTCAAAGTTTTTAGGTCATCAGACGCCCACCTGGAGAACGAGGGAATTCATTTAAGTTTAAAGTCATCAGGCGCCCACCTGGAGAACGAGGGAAGTCACTTAAGAATTCAATTCAAGTTAGAAGTAGCAAAAGTTCGCCTCGAGAATGCGAGCTGACAGTCCGAGATAACCAAAGGAAGAAGTCTCAATCCAGAATAAAAGAAAAAAAAAAGGTGAATCCAAAATGCAAATGCCGATGAAAGATGTGAACTGCTCAAGACATGGCTAAAGTCACAAGCTTTGCATGTCCCGTCTTGATCCGAAAAGCTGAAGAAGAAAGAACTAGCACCTGCAGCTAGCAAACATCAAGGTTCAAGTCAAAAGTCCGCGTGAAGAACCATTCAAGACTCAAGATCAAGCTTCAGAAGACTCATAGATAGGAATCTTGTAACTCGTAGCTGATAGGCTTAGTTAGTTTCTTTTTCATTTTTGACTTTGGTGTAATAAGGAGCTCAGCAAGAAAGAGCAGCAGCAGCAACAACAACAGTGAAATCACAGCTTCTCGGTAGTTCCAGCTACCAAAATTTCCAGAACTACACTGACCTGATTCCTTTAAAGCCAAGGATATGTAGGCAACCTCTGAAGCACGGTTCGGTCAAACGTTTTCAAAATGCTTCCATGGAGTATGTAAACGGTCAAAATCGCTCGTATTTGCTCAATGTATCTTTGCCCGAAAACTCTTCGTGTTTCTAAGCAAAGAGGGGCAGCTGTGAGCACGTGATTTTTGCCCGACTAAAATATTCCTACAAAATTCACAAATAGATTTTTTTTTTCTTAATTGTTTTAGGTTTTACAGAATTTGTAGGGATTTTCGGTTAATTGTTTCTTGCATTTATTTGCATATTTAACATTCTAAAAATTATAAGAAAAACACCAAAATGTCTAAAAGTATTTCATGCATAACACTTTAGGTTTAGTTGCATTTAGTATTTAATTACATAAGTTAATTGCATTATTAAACAGAAAATCACAAAATATGGGTCATTTTTGTATTTTTAACTTTTAATCGCAAATTAAGTAATTCTTCCTTCATTAGTCTAAGTTAATTAATGGTAAAATAGATAGCTAGGTTTATTTCAACAAATTAGATTGACTTAGCACTTAATTTAGGTTTTTAATTAATTAATTTTTATTAGGATTTAAAATCAAGAAAAAGAAAAGAAAGAAAAAACCTGTTTGGTTCTGAATTTGGGCCAAAACAATGTCTGGCCCAAACGATCGCCCCAAGTCCCCTAAGCCCAACCCCTCACCCGGCCCAGCCTCGTCACTTAACCGAAACGACGTCGTTTCGTTAACAGGCGATCTCGGCCGTTGATCTCCTTTGATCTAGCGGCCCGTAACTCCCCTCCCTAACCCTTATATCTGTCGGATCCACCCCCCAAACCCCAGAGACTCCCTCATTTTCCTCTCCCTCTCCTTCACTCACCAAACCCTAGCCGCCCCCAAACCCTTCGTCTCTCTCTCTCAAACTCACTCCAAACCCTAACCGCCCAGAATCCCCACGCCGACGGCTCACTCCAAATTCTCTCATACCCTCCTAATCCCTAATCCCTTATCAGTTTCATCACAAACCCTACCAAAATTAGCGAACCTTAGATCTAAAAATTCCAGAAAACCCTAGTCTGGTTTATTTCGGAATTACTTATTCGTTTCTGTTTATTTCTAGTTCAATACCCACATGCATGTAGTAATCCCGTTGAAAGTATTTGTTCTGGGCTGGTCTCGACCCATTTCGAAGTTACCGGAGATTTTGGGTCCTTTCGTCGATTCGCGGCTAGAATCCATCGTTTTCACTGCTCATCGGGTTGTTTCGTTTACTCTCTTCTTTAGCATTTAGATTAGTATTTTTGTTTTCTTTTCTTGTTTTGTTGTTCTCTTTCCTGTTCTTTCTTTTTCTCTTTTCTTTTCTCCTCATTTGTTCCGGCTCTGTGCTTTTCTGGTTGGTTTTTTTGTTTGTTTTTGTTTTGTTGTTTTTCCTTCTTTTTCTTTTCTTTCAGTCAGTTAATTAAACTTAGTCGTTAATCGCATGCTCAACTAGTTCAGCTAATGGATTGATTTAGATTAATTGAAGTTTAAGCACTTAGTCAAATCTCTGATTTTATTTGAAATATGATACTTGTTTGTTTCATTTTTTTTGGGCTGTTTTCCGGGCTTGGCCTTGGGCCATCTAGGTCATGGCCTCTAGCCCAAGTTTAAGCAGATAGTTTGCTTCTGGAAGCGGACAGCTATCCATATTCAGTTGCAAAAGATGCTATTTCCCTGATTTTCAAGGAGCTGGCAAAAGATTCCCGGCCCCCTATTCTTCACACACAACACATGCTTACCTTCTATAAAGGGACGCATTCTTTTCTTCATAAAGGGAGATTTTTTTGGGGTTCTCTCCCGAGTTAAAAGGGAGAATACAGAAAATTGGCTTGACTGTGCTGTTCTTGGGTCTTCATTTGGTTCTGGGTTTCTTTTGGAGTTGGGTTTATCTCCTCTGCTCCGCTGTTTTCTGCTGCTGCTATTCTTACTGCTATTGTTTCGCTGCAACTTCAGAGACTTATCTTATTTTGTTGATCTTGTTGGCCAGGTACCTCTTTTGAACCTTGGACTGTAAATCGGATATGAAATATGCCTACGTGGAAGAGATATGCATGCTTTGAAATTAATGGAATCAGTCATTTTCTACCTGTATTTCTTGTGCTCTGTTGGAATTATCTAGTTCTCTTTCTTGTGAATTGTTTTTTTTAGTATCACGCTTTCTTATTTATTAGCAAATCCAGTTATGAAGTTGGTACCTAAATCTCCATGTAATGTTCATAGTACTGATTGAATATCACCTTTCAATATAACATCATATATGTTTTCAGATTTGAGACATGGTTACTTTCAATTGCTGTTGTTTGGATCGCTCTTCGAACTAAGACTAGATTCCCCTTCGTGGCAGAACCTGTAAACGTTTGGTATATGAAAGTTAGTAGCTATAATATGAATATGATTCTATTGTTGAGTTTTGTTAGGATCTGAAATCAGTATGTCTGTTCTAGTTTTCAGATTCGTCGTGTATGTCTGTTATTGTAAGTCTTGGCATTTGAGTTGATCGATTGGCCGAAAAATGAAGGTTAAAATTGACTGTTACTCAAAATGGCCATCACTGGAATGTCCAAAGTGGCCATTAATTCGTTTTCGGCTATACACAAAAATCCTCAAAAGTTAAATTGTGATCCAACCACCAGACCTGCTTACTTTGCTTCTCTGTTGAACACATGGTCGTAAGTGTCTGTTTTGTAGTTATCTTAGTAATGTTGAAAACGAAGGTCGGGCTTTCTAGTTCGAAGGGAAATCCAAAGTATGTTGAATTATGATTTCTTATTTTTATTGCAATGAATCTGTCACAATTTCGAAATTTGATTGATTCTGTGGTAATGTTTAAGAAGTCTTGTAACCCATCTTCCATAACTCTGGACTTGCCACATGATCTCAAGCATCAGAAAATTAAGCAATTTTGAACATCGTAGCTTGCTTTAGGCGCGATTAATAATAGAGCATCGTGACTATGGGCATGGTTCCCATGGCATAGTCATGATACGTAATCCCCAATTCGAGTGCGCGTTTCACGCGACTCGACCATAACTTCAAATAATAATAAAATTTAACATGCTGTAAATCGCGGGTGCATTTCATGTGGCACGGTTTGCGGTGTGTACCAAAATGACAAGTGTACGACATCGTGACTTATTCCAGAAATAATTCCATAAATAATTAAAAGCGGTTAAAAAGTAAAAATGCACAATAGGCTTTAAACATGTATTAAATCAGATAATTAGGCCGATTATTGATAGTTGAGCGACCGTGCTAAAACCACGGAATTCGGGAGTGCCTCACACCTTCTCCCGGGTTAACGGAATTTCTTACCCAGTCTTCTGTGTTCGCGGACCATAAATAGAGTCAAATTTCCTCGATTTGGGATTTAAAATAAACCGGTGACTTGGGACACCATAAATTATCCCAAGTGGCGACTCTGAAATAAATAAATAATCTCATTTTGATTAATGTCACTTAAATTAGATAAACTCCCTCTCCCCGTTCGGGAAAAAGGAGGTATGACAAAGGTGGGACTAAGCAAAATAATCTATGTTAGTCATAAGAAACTGAATGAGTTTTATTCTGAGCTCGGGATTTAACCCTGTGCACAGGTATACCTTTCGATCGGGTATATGCTCGACCAATATGAGTTGTTCCAGCTCCACGACGTCGATTTAGTTACGTCGGAATCATCGGTGGCTTTAAAAGACCTGGGTACCCCATAATCATCGTCTTTATCAGTCCCCTGTTTCTCTGGTTGGGTCGAAGCTGGGGTCGGTAATTGCTATTTAGAATCTGGCTTTGTGATCGAACTCGACCACTTTGTCGTTGGAAGTGCGGATATCGGAATCGCCTCTACGACCACAAACATCTCTTTTGCGGCTGGCTGTTCTCCGTTGATTGTTTTAATTCCGCCTAGTGTTGAGAATTTTAACACTTGGTGCAGAGTTGAGGGTATTGCCCTCATGTTGTGGATCCATGACTTTCCGAACAAAGCGTTGTACCTCATGTCTCCTTCTATTACATAAAACTTAGCTTCTTGTATTATCCCGGTGGTGTTTACCGGTAATGTTATCACACCCTTAGTGGTTTCACATATCATGTTGAATTCGTTTAGAACTCGGACTTAAGGCACGATTTGATCTTGTAGACCGAGCTGCTCCACGACCCTCGATCGAGCTACTTGGATCAATTAACACACATTTAACTCAGAATTTATTTACGAGTACAGATATTACTAGTGCATCATTATGTGGTTGCACGATCCCTTCCGATATGTAATCTCGAGTTCGTTTCTCCCTCGTGATGGACACTTTGGTGCGCTTCAATATCGGCCCTTGAGGGACATCGAACCCACCAATGATTACGTTAATGACGGGCTGAGGTTCTTCTTGTTCGGTATGTTTGTTAAAATCCTTATTCCTGTAATGATTCTTGGCTTGATAGCTCAGGAAATTCTTGAAGATGCCCGCTGTTGAATAGTCGGGATACTTCCTCTCTCAACTGTAGGCAATCCTCCGTTATGTGGTCGTGAGTGCCGTGATATTGACATGTCTGGTTAGGATCCCTTTGGGTTGGATCAGATTGTAGAGGTTGAGTCCATTTGGTATCTTTGACGTGTGTGATAGCTGATACGGTGGCGGCAACATCGACATTAAAGTTGTATTTCGATAACCTCGGTGCTTCTTTAGGCCCGATAGTCATGTCGAAGATATTTTTGCTCATGAGTCCCCGGTTGCTCTAACCTCGGTCACTTCTCTTTTTGTTTCTCATAGAGTTCCGCTCGGACCCACTACTTCTTCGATCTCCATTATACGGATGATATTGATCCCTGTTTGGTCTCGGTTCATGATCGATGTCTCTCTTGACTTTGTCGATGGTTCTGGCGAGATAAACAGACCCCGGAGGGCCCCCGAGTTGATCATCTTCCACTATGATCTTCGATTGGTACCGATTATGCACGTCGGCCCAAGTAACAGCCGAATATTCTATCAGGTTTTGTTTTAACTACTGTGAGACCACCAAGCTTCGAACATTCAGACCTTGGGTGAAATCCTGAACAACACAATCATCAGCGACCGGTGGAAGGTCCATTCGTTCCATTTGAATCCGGGATATGAATTCTCTGAGCATCTCGTTATCCTTTTGTTTTACTTTGATAAGGTCTGATTTCCTGGTTTCGGCCTTGATGACCCCCGTGTGTGCTTTCACGAAGGAATATGCAATCATAGTAAATAGAATTATGAGGTAAGTTGTGATACCATATCATAGCCCCTTTCGATAGGGTCTCTCCGAACTTCTTCAACAGGACATACTCGATCTCATCATACTCCAAGTCGTACCCTTTGATGGAATATGTGTAAGAGGTTACATGCTCATTTGGGTCGATCGTTCTGTTATATTTAGCAATCTCGTGCATACGGAATTTCTTAGGGATCGGCTTCGGAGCCGCGCTCGAAGGAAAAGGTTTTTACACGAACTTCTTGTCATCCAGGCCTTTCAATATTGGCGGTGCTCCTGGGATTTAGTCTACCCTGGAGTTGTAGGTTTTCACCTTTTTGTCATTAGCTTTGATTTTCTTCTTCCCTGATTCTATCCATTTTGTGAGCTCTTCGAGCATCTTTATGATCTCGTGGTTAGCCCCTGATTCATGTTCATTTGACCTTTCTGTGACCGGTTCATCCTTGTCGGTGACTTCCCGAGGTGGATTGGGTTCAACCCTGCTCGGTGCACGGCTTTAGTTCTGTAACTGAGCTATCTCCGCATGTTGAGCCTGCAGCATTCCAAAGATCACCTGTAAACTGATCCCGTCTCCTCCAATTTTTTTTGTGTATTTTGAGTTGCCGATCGGGGTCCACCACGGACGTTATTCTCGGGGTCGGTAGGCAAGTTTACTTCGATAGCCACATGTGAATTAGCGTCAATTGGGTCTGCGACCGAAATTTCGATGGGATCATCAGGCGGTACTTCTTCACCGGGAGCTATATTGTTATTTTTCCCATGATGACCGGACTCGTTGTCAACATGTAGGGGTGCTGATTGAGAGTTTGACATTTCGAGTTTTAATCTGAAATTAGAGACACTTCAAAGAACTAGTGTAAAGTAGTGTGTTATGGAGATTTGTATCAAATAACCACTATTATTCTTTGCCCCACGGTGGGCGCCAAACTGTTTACCTCCAAAATCGGATAACAATTGAATTTGTAAGTGATTTTAAGGATATGTGGATTAACTTGACACAAAATGATAAATCAGATTGCAATTTAAATAAATAATAAAAAAGTAAATGCAAACCCCACGAATTAAACAGTCTTAGCTTTGGAAGGTTAATCACCCTCGAGCCAGGTACGTTTCGATCGATGTGAGGATACAGAAGAACAAGAGTTTAAAGAAAAATAATAATGAAATATTATTTTGGGATGCGTGTTACAATGTGTTCAATAAATTATATGACCCCCTTTATATAGTAGAGGAGTCCTACTTTAGGTACAATTCTATAAAAGGTAAAAAATCTCTTGATTTGTTGATTCTCGGTTCCTTATTGATACGTGCCGAGATTTCCGTCTTAATATTCGACCGGTCACATATATTTTAATTTTCTGTTGGTTATGCTAACAACGTTTCTTCGAGCTCGATCGGGGCTAAGGTCGACGCTGGGACTACGGACTCAATGTTCTCGAAGGTAGGCGTTATGACCCTAGGTTCTAGCTCGGTGGGCTTCGGGATCGATCTTCAGTCTTTGGTTGTCATGTTCCTAATCTGACGTATCGTAGGCGAGCTCGATTTCGACCATATACAAATAACTTATAAAAATATTTTTGAAATGTTATACTATTTTTATTAAAGTATTACGCAATAAAGGGCTAGCCTTGGACAAATCTTAGGCTCGTGATGCTCGTTGTTTGGGTAGGATAATTGATACTTTTTTTTTTTTGTTTCGTTTTGATATCCCCGCCTCGAAATAAAACAAATATATTTATAATTTTTAAAAATGTATTTAAAATATTATAACTTTTATAAAAGTATTACGCAGAAAAAAGGGGCAGCCTTGGACCAAACGTTAGGCTCATGATGCTCGTGGTTTGGGTAGGGTAAGTGGGTAACTAATACTCCTATTTGTTCCATTTGACACCCCCCTCGAGATAGTTTTTTTTTATTTTTATGACTTATAAAAATAATTTTGAAATGTTATAATTATTAGTATATTATGCCATTTCCAGTGAACATACCTATGACTAAGGGTAAAAGAGTTAGCATAAGATAACATAAATAAAATTATAATATATAATAATAGGCGGCATGAAAAGATGATATTAGAGGAGGCATGGAGTTTGAATCTAAATACTATCACCGAACAGTGCCGTGAGATCCTTGGAATTTCTTCATCCTTAACTAAAAATTTTAATCATTAATACTTTTAAATGTATGTTAAAAGTACTAATTAATAGCGTATTATGTACGGGATCAAATTAATCGAACTAATAGATTCCGAATACGAATGCTTACAAAATAGCAAAAGAAGCAGAAACTCTTGCTAATTCCAAATTAAGCAAAAGATTGACCCAGGAATTAAGGAAAAATTTCTAAGCAGCAATCATCCCACATGCTTCGTGTTCTGTCACCTATTCTCAATCTTCAAATATAAACCATCCGCCCATGTGCCTCTCCTTCGCATTTTTGTAGGGTCCGGAAAAAGTCGCATCCTAAAAGGTGTGATATAGATAAACTTTTATAATACATACGGCTCGAACATGTGATCTATATGTCACACGAAAATAATTTTACCGTATCTCCACGGCTCCCCTTCTGTCTCTTTATTGTTGTAAAATTATTACGGAGGAAGAGTTAAAAAAAATGTTTATGGATTTTGGATCATAAGTCCACTTTTGTTTTACCAATAATTATATATATATATATATATATATATATATATATAAAAATTATATACTAACTATACATGAATATATTCATATTATACACGGCTTATACGTATATTATATATCCACATATTGTTTTAAGTTAATAGGTTAGGTGGGCGACAACAACAATAATATACCCAGTATATTTTTACATGCGAAGAGAATACTTAGGACAACTATTTAGGTTATTTCTTCTATAATGAACTTTCTAGTAGGTTTTGATATTTTATCTTTTCATGTTGCTTTATCTTGATGGCTTGATCAAGAAAGTATCTTATATAATTATGTTGTTATTACATAATTATTTATTCTTTTGTTTAGCATGATCACTATCTAATTAGTTACGTTAAATTCTTATAAATTATATTTAAATAGATAAAATAGTTCTAACACTACGAAAATAAAATCTATATGTACATCAAGCAACTTTTTCAACAAGATTTGCAACGATCATATTAAGATAATTTTAAAAAAAACAACGTAACTCAAATATATATGTCGTTATGTGATAAAGCATTTTCTCAAAAACTAATTGAAAAATATTTTGTCAAAATTATTTTCTGACATACATTTCTTCAAAAAGTAAGTCAAAACCCTTTGTTTATGTTGGGCTTCATTTTCATAAAAAATCCTTTCATATTTGTGCTTTTCTTACTTTTTGGTTACACATTTTAAACATGAAAGATTAATTTGTGAGTAGTCATTACACACGTAAATTTGAGAAAACCGACCAATAAAAGAGAAAAAAAATCAAAAGAAGAGTTGTAAAATGATGACATCGTAAATGTGTCCATATTGCTTTTTCTGCTTATTGCGTTCATATATTGGCCAAATTCCAATAATGGGATGTAATATTGTTTCATTTCCTCCGTTCTTTTTTACTAGTTCAATATAAATAAAGAGAAATTTATTATTTTCTTCTTAGGTTATCCGTATTATTAAGTACATATACTTCCTAATCATTGTTGTCGTAATATAAGATTTTAATTACTATTAATAAGCTAATTTAATAAAACAAACTTTTAATAAATAATTTTTTAAGGGGAGTGCAAACTTAATAGTGGACTAGTAAAAAATGAAGGGAGTAACAGTTAAGAATAAAATGGTATTTTCTTTAATATTAAAAAATATTTAATATATAATTATTTAGTGATGGAAAAAAAGATTAAAAAAATTATTCATGTATATTATCCACTAAAAATGGGTTGGATAATAAACTTTTTAAAAATAGGAGATACTTGATGAGCAATCAATGAGTTTAACTTTTATATTTGAAACGACTCAAATTAGGGTTATTTATATCTGAGAGACTAAACATTCTCCTAACATTCAAAAAGTCATAGATAATATGAATATTCATATCATCCATCGGGTTAGCTCATTTCCTATCTTTAAATATAGACGGTTCAGATTTTTTATTTGTTTTTATATTAATCGTTTTCAACTCGCCCATACCCAATCTCACATGTCCGTTTGTCACCCCTATAATTACTTATCATGGTTAAATGAGAAAGTAATAAAACACATAAATTACATTTATTGTTTTGGTGTAATTATTAGTTTCCGTGTGTGTTGGGGTTCCCGAGAAGGTGAAACCAATCCTCGGTTCCCATTTGACCAACTTATTAATTAAAATTAAATTACTCGGCGCAACAATGAAGTTTCATTTATTTATTAGGTGAATAAAAAACGAGGATTAAAATATTGGATAAATAGGGAGATCTAGACTATAGATAAAGAAAGTTATAGGCCCCACTTTATTATTTAATCATGTCTATTTCCTATATATATAGCCACCAAATTATAGATGAGAAATCAAAGAAACTCGAAACCTGCTCATGATCTTCTCTTCTACATTTGTACCCAACATATTACATCAAAAAGTCAAGAACTGAGAGTTTAACAATCTTTCATTTGTCTCTTTTTTTCAATTTGTATAGGGGATTTAAACTTGGAATTAATTTATTTCGGTATGGTATTGGTACAACAAGAGGACGAAATAATGCAAGGTGAAAAGAAGAAAGGAATGCGAGTAGGAAAATACGAAATTGGAAGGACTCTTGGTGAGGGCAATTTTGGCAAAGTGAAGTACGCGAGGCATGTTGACTCTGGCCAATCTTTCGCCATTAAGATTTTGGAGAAGGCTCGAATCGTGGACCTCAAGTTTATCAATCAGGTTTGTTTTCATTATACTGGATTGTATATAATTCAAACTAACGATTTTTCTAACGAAAATGGAAGATTCAGTGATGAAATTAGAGAAAACTGATTTGCATCTTTTATATCGGACGCTTAACCCCACTCCTAACTATGGGAAAAGTCACACTTTAACTTCATGCCTTGATCTAGGCCTCACATCGATCGTTCTGTCCATTGAACTCGACGCTATATAGTAATACGACTTGTAAAGTTGAAAATTGAAATATTGTGAAATAATAAGCTTATAATGTGTTTTCATGTTTGTATTGCAGATTAAGAGGGAGATTGGAAGTTCAAAACTCCTCAAACATCCTAACGTTGTAAGATTGTATGAGGTACGTAGATTTTCTCTTTGTGTATCTTCTTTGCATTGTTTTCTAATATTTGGAATTAATATACGTACCCAAAGTCAGTTTTCTTAACGTAAATTCTGTCCGTTGTATAAATGTAAGATATATCGCAATAATTAAGGATATAAAGTCAATGGTATTATAATATATATATATATATATATATATATATATATATATATATATATATATATATATATATATATAAGTTGAGGGGATTGTGATAATTAATTTTAGTTGGTGAAAAATAAAAATTTGAAGCCATATTATGAGATTTTTCTCGACGTTACCATAAGAGTCAAAATCAATGATTTTTGGGAGTATGAAATGGAGATGGGACCTTAGCTTGTTTGCAGGACCACGGAGTAGGAGAGATGGGTTCAGCCAATGACCCGAAAACGTCGAGTCGGGATTTAAAATTTATGAATTTTTGATTTGTCATTGAATTCGTTGCTCGTCTTAATTATTGGGTTCAAAATTTATTATTTATATATATTTAATATATTTTTCTAATACAAATACAATATTTAAGCCAACGTTACGATTGCGTCTGAACTCGTACCTAATACTCTAACTCTACCCCTACGTAAAACTTAGTAGTTGACAAGATTGTTTTGGTTTTACATTAGACATTAAGTGCTTCATTACTAAATTAAATAATCCTCTTGCTAAGTTAATTTTGTCACGCAGCTCGCCTCTTGGTTTGGTAGACCGATAGCTGCAAGACTGAAGAATATTTGTGGCACTCATAAATTCAAGTACAATCACTATTCACTATTCAAGTACAATCACTATTTAGTTTTTACAAAAAAATAAATACTTTAAAAAACTGAAAAATATATATTTTGTAAATTTCTTTTTTTTTTCCAGTTTTTATAGAATATATATTTTTCAGTTTTTAAAGCATTTTTAAATTTTTTTTTTTTTTCAGTTTTTACAAAAAAAATACCTTAAAAAACTGAAAAAACTTAAAAATATATATTATGCAAATTCTTTTTTTTTTCTTTTTTTTTTTCAGTTTTTACAAAAAAAAATTCCATTTTTTACAAAATATATGCTTTAAAAAAATTGAATTTTAAAACGGGTCGGGTGATGGATTTTTTAAAACGGATTGGGTAAAAAAAAGAAATTGGTCGTTTTCATCTGGTGCTGACACGTGACATTCCATCCAAAATAAGGGTATATTTGTACCAAAGTATGACAGGAAGGGTATATATAGCCCAATAGTATAACGATAGGTATTTTTAGACCATTTTCAAAAGTAAAGGGGTATATTTGGCCCTTCGCCGTAGTTTTTTTTTCTTATTAATTTGATATGATAATCTTCATCTAAAGTTTTAATATTATCCCAATAAAAACTACTTACTTCAATCTAAATTTAATTAGGTTCCTCACAAAAAAGTTTTTCTTTTTCTCAGTGGCGAAACCACCTTATAGGAAGGGGTGTCAAATGATACTCCTTTGCGGGAAAAATACATTGTATAGGTAGGTAAAAAATATTTATATGTATATATATTATGTGTTGACTCCTCTTGATATATTTATTTTTATATATTTTAACACCCCTTAATATAAATTCTGGCTCCGCCACTGCTTTTTCTTCCTAAAGTTAGGAAAGGATGTAATTAATGTCTGTGATGACTTTTAACTCAAGCTGGCAAGCAAGTAGTATAGTAATAATAAGTTCCACATGATTTGCAGCTATTTTAATTTGAATTTATTATCATAACGTCCCCACTAAACGTTTATATATTACCAAAAATGTCACGTAGTGTGTTTGTAATTATTAATTTAATTACAATATAATTTCATCTGAATAGTTCTTTGTATTATAGTACGTTATGTTCTGTCATTTATTCCACTATATAATTTTCTGCCGAGTTTCCTCCCTCCATCACCCCCCCCCCCAAATCGGCAAATTCGTGAGCCAAAAAAGAACATTGTCTTGCATTTTGGCCTTTTGGGAACTTCTAGGATCGGATTTGAAGTTTATGAATTCTTATATGCAACATCTCAAGTTATAAATATTATAATAATAAATAGGTTTATATATATATCTTTGGTTAAAGTCTGGTATTTTTACTAATGATGAATTACTGACATTAATAATTAAACAGGTATTAGCAAGCAAAAGCAAGATTTACATGGTGCTGGAATACGTGAATGGTGGTGAATTATTTGACAGAATTGTAAGTAACTTTGGTAATAAACTTGTGTTTTTGCATATTACCATCTCAAATCTTGAATTCTAACTTGACTATAATCCTAATTAATTAAATAATTAATTAATAGGCTTCCAAAGGAAAACTCAAAGAGGCACAGGGTAGGAAACTCTTTCAACAATTGATTGATGGTGTTAGTTACTGTCACAATAAAGGTGTCTTCCACAGAGACCTCAAGGTAACTATTGTAATATTTATATATATATATATATATATATATATATATATATATATATATATATATATATATATATATATATATATATATATATATATATATATATATATATATATATATATATATATATATATATATATATATATATATATATATATATATATACTCAAGGTAACTAATTATATAGTGTAGCACACAAACATTATAAGTTGTCGCATGTTCTGTCAAATAACATTTGTTATTTTTGAAATGCAGCTAGAAAACGTACTCATTGATTCAAAAGGGAACATAAAAATAACGGACTTTGGGCTCAGTGCTTTACCCCAACATTTTAGGGTACGTATGAAGCTTCATCCAGAACATCTGTCTGCTCTGATACTATATTGAAATGTGTGGCTATTTTATAAACTGTTAAAGAAACACACTTTTATTTATTTAATTATATATTTTAATCACTAATTTTATTCGTCAAGCTTAATGAGATTTCTTTGCTTATTTATAGTCTGATGGTTTATTGCATACAACGTGCGGTAGTCCCAACTATGTTGCTCCTGAAATTCTATCTAACAGAGGATATGATGGCGCGACATCAGATACTTGGTCATGTGGTGTCATCTTATATGTAATTCTCACCGGTCAATTACCCTTTGATGATAAAAATTTAGCAATACTTTATAAAAAGGTAAAAGAAATTTCTTGTACTTTTTCCCTTTGTGTATGATATTCCATGCTCTATATGCCCTCTAGAGATAAAATAGTTTATAACTATATATCTTTTTTATATGAAATCAGATATTTAAGGGGGATGTTCATATACCGAAGTGGCTATCCTTAGGAGCAAAAAACCTTTTAAAGAGGATTCTTGATCCCAATCCACGTACTCGTATAACAATGGCAGAAATCAAAATAAACGAATGGTTCAAACAAGATTATGTTCCAGCAAATCCTTATGAAGAAGATTTGGAATGTGATCATATATCAACAGATAATCAAGTCTTAACAGTACAAGAATCAGCAGTACGTACTTTCATTTTATGTGACGCACTTTCCTTTTTAGCAGCAGTATGTATTTTGCATTTTATATAAGGGTCATGGGTTCGAGCCACAGAATCAGCCACTGATACTTGTATCAAGGTAGGCTGTCTACATCACATCCCCTTGGGGTGCGGCTCTTTCCCGAACGCGAGATGCATCAAGGTAGGCTGCCCACATCACACCCTACATTTTTGCAAGAGATTGTTTCTACGGCTCGAATCTGTGACCTCCTTCTGGTCATATGACAATAACTTTACCGATTACTTCGAGACTCTCCTTCTAATAAGATGATTTATAACGGCACAAATATTTATGACTTGTTTTACAGCCAGTTGACACGCAAAGAGATCCGGAATCACATTCCCTTATCAATGCCTTTCAACTAATAGGGATGTCATCATGTTTGGATCTTTCTGGATTTTTCGAGAAAGAGGTAACTTCTAATTTTAATTACTTACCATATTATGCAATGAAAAAATAAGAAAACCTAGACTTATATTTTATTTTGAATTATTTTAGGACATTTCTGAGAGGAAAATCAGATTTACATCAAATCTCTTACCAAAACAGTTGCTGGACAGAATTGAGAATACAGTGACACAAATGGGATTTCAAGTCCAGAAAAGACATGGAAGGGTTAGTATATAATGAAGTCTATATTTGCATGGGCTTTTTAATAATAATTATAACTGCTAGCCAAATATATACAAAATATACACTGATAATGTATAAAATATATATATTTTTCGTATATTAATATATAGAAGTATACATTTGCCGGCTATTATTTTGGAGGGCGATTATACCAGAAAATCTGTACATTGAATTAATTTTCATGTACTCTAATTATATTTTCAGACATACAACTGATAATACACATATGTCTTATGTTTTTTATTCACATATATTGCAGTTGAAAGTGTTGCAAGAGTGCAAAGGACAAAAATGCCCAACTACTCTCTCGGTAGTCGCACAGGTACGTAGGTGACATGTACTATACGTAGTACGTAGTTTAATTTCTGTACACTAACATTATAAAAAAATATTTAATAATTTTTTCTTGATGCACGATTTGCAGGTATTCGAGATTAGCCCGTCTTTGTATGTCGTAGAGATACAAAAGTCTTCGGGGGATTCTACAGTATATAGACAGGTATATATACTTCGACATCCTCGTGTACGTATACCTTGTTGAAACAAAGTTGTAATGCATTCAAATTAAACATATGAAACTAACTAGTTTTGTTTTTTAATGCAGTTGTGTAATAGGATATCGAGTGATTTGGGTGTACAACGGACTCGGGAGATCTTAATTTAGCTATTTATTTGTTGTGAAATTTAGAAACTTTAATGCTTTTGTTCTTTTAATTTCCTCCTCTTCTACATTTTTTTTGAAGAGTTGTGAGCAGTAACCACACAGTGCTGTAGTTTGGTTGTTTAAATGTTTACTTTGCGTGAGCAATTATTGGAAGAGTTTAAGTTATATAAGAGTCAGTACATAAGTAACTTTTCTATACTATCAAATCGTTTATAATCAACAGATAAGTTTCCTAATTAAAATGTGAGATTTATAATCCTGAAAATAATACAAGACTCGAGTTTGACAAATTTCCCTTCTCTTGCCAAAATAAAGAAATTGACATGGCAACATACAAAACAACATTGATAATTAATGTTTCAGAAATCAACATTACATTTTCTTTTCAAATTGTTTAAATAGATATAATTAATGCATCACATAAGATTTATCAATAAACTACAATAGCGACGTTGAGAAGTGAGTAATAGAAGTTGAAGTCAATGTAAACGACCGAAAACCTTAGCCACTACTTCCCATGTTCCATGTTCCATGTTCCTACCACTTTTTCATTTTCTCATTTACAATTTGGATATATATGATTAATAAAAATAAATCAAGAAAAGGCCCGTTATTCGTTTTGGGATCTCGAGTAATTCGAATTCACATTGCATAGCGTCCATTAAAGGGGAAAACACTTTTTATTCGAATGTTTGTTTATATATTCTCAAGGCTCGATCTCGAGAGCTCTTATTAAGATGGAGGGGTTCTATCCATCTCATTACGAACTGGTCAAACCATTATGAAGAAAGCGACAAGAAAAAGAAAATTCTTTGAATTTAATAATAAGGAAATCTCTTTAACTCTCAAACCATATCCAAGATATGACATACCTACCTAACATGAGAATTACCAAAATAAAGATAGTTGCATTATAGTTGAGATCATATCGTGAGAAGATCACGGAGAAAAAAATTCAAATCTATTTTGTTCAACTACAATAGGAAGATCAAGTGACATCTATATTTAGAAAATATTAAATTCATTTCTTTTAGATGCTTATATTGGGAGGCGCAACTGATCTCCTTCCTGTCCATTTTAATTGTCGTGGTTACTAAAAATACTTAATTCAAAATAGTTGTCATTTTAAAATTTAAGATAGAATTACTTATTTTTTCCACCTTAACCCTTACCCTAATAAATGTGGGGAGAAATTAATGTGGTGGAAGGAAGAGTAGTATTAAATTAAAATCAAAGAATAAATGAGGGTAATTTAGTTATATTATCGTTCTAATTCTTACCTTTCTTTATTTAAGTTAAAGGTGGAACATAATTGAAACAACTATCGTCTAGGAGTGACAAACGGGCGAGTCAGGTCGAATATGGCGGGTTAAAAACGGATAATGCAAAACGGATAAATTATTTGACCCGATCCATATTTAATACGGATAAAAACGGGTTAACCGTCGTATAATATGGATATCCATATTATCCATGGCTTCTTGAGTATGATCACTTTGGGGAGAATTCCTAGTCTCCCGAACATGAGGAACCCCTAATTTGAGACTTTACAAATATAAAAGTTAAACTCATTAGTTATCCATTTTTTATGTGGATAATATGGTTCTTATCTATGTTTGACCCGTTTTTAAAAAGTTCATTATCCAACCCATTTTTTAATGAATAATATGAGTGGATAACTGTCTTCTTTTAACCATTTTTTCACCCATAATTACGTCAAATTGTAATTAGGTTTAGTAACATCAGCTATTATAAGTAGAATATGGGGAACGATTAGAAAAAGTTACTCCAATCACATAGAAGAATTGAACTCAAAAATCTATAAATAGCTTTTTAGATTGTTGATGTGTTAGTCAATCTTGTCAATTGAATTAAACTTATTAAATTTATAAAAGTAACGTATTATGGTTCAGTGGATTGTTAATTACTTCTAACCCTTCACGATAAAAAAAATTATATTAGGCTAAACTTTTTACTAAATCCGTTTGGAGTGGATCCTTTAGGTCAATTGCAACCTTCGAAACTCAAAGGATAATGGATACGCACCTTTATCTTTCTGCTTAAATACTAAAGTCAGTTCGCTTGGCGTGGGACTCGAATCTATAACCTAAGACACAAATCCAACCTTTGCCAATTGAGCTAACCCCAAGGTTACAAAGATTTTGGGTTTATTGATAGATATAATAGAAACTTCTGTTGTGTTTGGTTTGAAGGAAAATATTTTCCTAAAAAATATTTTCTTGAAAAATGAGTGGCTTTATCACTTACTTTTCCTTGTTTGGTTGGTGAGTGAAAAGCCTTTCCGGAAAATATATTCTAGTGTTTATGTAGAGAGTAGAAATTTTTTTTTAAAAAAATAATTTTTTATGCTACTCTCCTCACCCCCTTCTCCCAAATCCCCATATTTTCTGTTTTTCAAAACATTTAAGCAAATCAAACATGGAAAAATTAAAAAATATTTTCCTTCGTACCAAACACACCCTTCATCAGCTTTTATTTTCTACCACCTAATAAACATAAAATAAATGTATGAGTTTGTAAAAGCTTAGAGGTCACGACAGCTTTCTATCTTTTGTAAATTCCTTTTCTTTACTTTGATGTTTGATAGAAACTGTATCATCTATTCTATTCGAGAAGTAGGAAGTTCCAATGTACAAAGTTGAATTTACCAAAATGTTCATCTCAAGTTGAACGACCATTTTATTATTCAATCACAACATTGATTTTACTATTCTTGTACAAATATGTAAATATACATTGTAAGTTTTACTTTGGACTAATATTCATTCAATTGTAAGTTACCTACCATTAGTAAATCAAAAGGCTCGCTAATTATTGACAGCGTGTACTTTTTTTTCTCAGCGTCGGAGCCACACTCAACCCGATATCCCTTCGTCGAAAAATTACTTAGTATTGCTAGATATTTTTTTTTTATTTATGTATATTTACTATACGTTGACCCCCTTAACTTTTCGATGTATCTAATCTATATATATATATTTATAATTGAGGGCCTTACGTCGGTTAAGTGGCATTCTCATTTAGGCACATTTGATTTTTCTAGGCTCTAGGCTTTTTCGTAATTTGAACCTGAAACTACACCACCGAAACGCTTCACACACCCAACTGCTTCTTCCCGCACTGCTTCTTTACATCACAAAAACCTACTTTACTCTCTCTCCCTCATACCTATCTCCATTTTCCCTGCTAAATTTCCCTCATAACTCTCACTTTATTAATTCCTACATCTAACCTTCTTTGAGCTATTCATTAATTTGGAAAACTGAAAAAAAAAATAGTTTGCTCACACTGCTACTCTCTATACTTTCCCACACCATATATATACTAACTTCGACGCCACTGAAGAATTCATCCTCGCCCACGGCTTCAGAAAAAAATGGTATTCACTTCATAATAGCCGGTCTGTAATCTTTTCAAAATAATATTTATCATTTATGCCTTATTCTTATATATTTGACTCTTACAAACTTGTAAGAACCCTAATCTAATTATATAGGTATAGACAAACAAGGATGCCAAAACACAATCTTTTGAGGTACTTTCTTCACTATTATGTTTTTTCCCACAATTCATATTTATATTGTCAATATTCTGGGATACTATAATTTCTTACCTACTTATGCTGTCAATATTCTGGGATACCATAATTCATTACCTAATCACTAAATAAGGATGTAAAGATTCTAAATCACTTTCAAAATTCAAATGTTCTTCACTATTATGTTTTTTTCACAATTGATACTAACTGTGTCCCTGATATTCTGATACTTAATGTTTTATTACTGATAATTTTTCCCGAACAAAGTCCCACAAATATTCTGGAATACTATAATTTTTTCCCCAATCAATAACTAAGGAAAAAAAGAATAAGATTATACTATGTTAAATTTTTCATCATAGCCTCAGAAATTGATATTGGATAGTTGTTCAACTTCCTCCTTTGCTACTATTTTCCTCTCTAAACTTTCATGTGCTTGAAGCGGACATATGCATTAAACATAGCAGCAATATTGTAATGATCATGAAAATATATAGTTTTTCTCAGCAAAAATCGTATTGCCTTATTATTTTCATTTGATTGAATATAGATTGATGCTATATTAGCGCTATTATATTTTCCTTCTCTACTCTTTTGTATTATGCTTGAAGATCCACATATAATGCATTTAATACATTAGTTGTAGCCTAATGATCAGAAAAATACAAAAAAAATATAACTTTTTACCCCTACAACCCGTCTGCTTAATGAACCCCAAATATGTCGTTTGCCCAATAAAGCTCAACTCTATATGTTTGGTTGTCCCTATGAAAGCCCACATTGCACCAAATTTTGAAAATACTTATTGTTTTTCCTCTACCAGGAAACTTTAATACATGCTACAATAATAAAGAATTTAGTTAATAAGTACAAGAATTTGCGGGTGAAGATTCGTCTATGTTATTAAGAACTTCAAAGTTATTGAGACTGCTGGTGAATTTAGACCAATGACAAGTACTTTTAAAATTTCTTTCTTTTTTCCTGACAACTGTGCTCCAGAAACAACGAGAAGATATTAACAATACTCCTATAAACAAATATCAATTTATAAAACCAGAAATGATCAACTCAAGGTTGAACAAACACCGTGTTATCAGGTATACTGATTACGATCAATTTTTGCTGCTACATTTTTTGTTATATTAATGTAATTATGAAATAACTATTTCTTTCATTTGATATTGTAGAGTGTTGGATGCGAGTGGAGAAAAAAGGAACATCCAAGTTGTTACTGATTAGCAAGCCACTTATCTCATTTGAAGTATCTTTAGTTTGTTAACTTCCTAAAACCGGATTAATTTTGTGTACTTTTATTTTGTTATCCAAGTTGTTTATGAATATATCTTTACATTACATTTTTGATCAATCATATGGATTTTTACTCAATTCAAAATTTTCTGGTAGAGGAAAAATAGTGAGTGTTTTCAAAATTAATAATTACAAATTGCATATTGAAAAAGAACAAGACACATGTATTACCTCTTCATCTATAAGGACCATGTTATACAATGACTCTGATCCGTACATTATGATAGTAACTTCTATAACAGTAAAACAATTCCGTGGTAATTGTTTTATGTTTTATGTTTATTGCTATGTAATTTACTACTAATATTATGAAGATATATTAAAGTTGGTTTTTAAATTGCATTCACTGTTAACAGGTGAGGTTACTTTCATTACCCACATTTGCAAGCAAAATTTATGTAAATCTTGAAATAGATTACAACAACTTTGATTCAAAAGTTTAGTACCATGTTTTTTGGGGTACAAACTATCGGCAGCTCCAATGTCAATAGCATTTCCATTGAGGAAGAGATATTTCTGAACATGATGAACATTACTGAGTTGTTGGAGTCTGACTGGAATGCCGAAAATATATGTTAGTATTTTCCTATTTCTGCTTCTTCGCTTTTAAAAACACAATTCTTCAAGATGCTTCTACTAAATAGAGTTTTTTAATGTTAGAAATACATTGTTATAGCGAGGGGTAACATTACCGAAATAGACAACTATTTTGATTGGTAGTTATTTCATGCAACTCATGTTCCAAGAAGATTGTATCCGCAAACGATGTTTATACATGCCATATTTGCTCTAAAGAATGCAAGTTTCCTTTGTTGAAGTAAGGAAGCAACTAATAATGTAATGATTTATATTCTCATTTATTCTAACTGATTGTACAACTATAGTTACTAAATACACATAAATATAAGAGACAAAACTGGGGAGACTACTATGATTTTATTTAATGTTGTTGTGGAGAAGCTTCTTGATATATCCGCTCACAAGTTGTTCAATAGGTTGTCGTAGGATAGCAATAATGTACCACCACAAATTCAAAGCCTTTGCGACAAAGAATTTGTTTTCAAGCTAAGATTAAACAATTTTTATCTTAAAGAGGGGCTTGAAAATTATACGGTATCAAAGTTGTTGATTCCGGATGAGAAATCTGGAATTGCAATATATAAAAAGGAAAGAACAAAAGGTATTGTGATATAGATTGTTTCAAATGGTAATCCAGATTTAGGTATACACTGTAAATATGCTTTGTTTTTATTGCTTCTGCAGGGGAAAAGCAAAGTACAGGATAACATTGAAATATAAGGACTTATTGAAGGGAAGGCAATTTTCTATAGTGTTTTATTTAGCAAACTTCCTACTACTAACAAAATTAATATATTCAAAAGATATGTAAATAATATTTCTTCTGGAAACTATTTAGGAACCTACTAATGTCTCTTTGGACAACTTTGAAGACTCTCAGGAAGATCTACATGTCAATGATGGTGTTAACTATAGGAAGAAAAAAACTTAATCAAGAAAGATTAGGAAGGGAAGGAACCTAATCATACATGACGATGAAGTTAGCGATCAAAACACAAAAAAAGAAGAAGAAAAAAGTAGAGTGTTTATCTGTTGGTTTTGGAACTTTTAATGTTGTGTAACGTTAAACAAAATAATTGTGTCCCTTTGTGCTTTTCAGTATATAGACAGTAGATGTTGTGTTGATATAGAAATTGCTCTACTCTTGTGCTGATTTTTTTTGTATTTACTGTAATGAATTGGAAGAATTCACAGAAAGTATAATTGGTATACAATTATCGAATAGGTTCATTGATTAATTACTCAAGTTCTAACACAATTCTTATCTTTTAGTTTGTTTTCATGTGTGATCCTACTTCTAAAAGAACTTATATTCAAATTAATTTTTACATGTCCAATGGCTGACACGAGTCTCTGTATTTTGATTAGATTGTATGATAATGTAGTGAAAGGAGTGAGAATTAATGACGTCATTCATGAAAAATTACCTAGTTTTTTATATTTTGACACCCCTTAGTGAAAATTCTGGCTCAGCCACTATTTTTCCTTGGTATTGAAGTTGTATATTACAGCTTCTAACACTAATTGTAGACTTGAGTAAATTATCATTATCATCATTATCAAACCCACAATTTTAAAATATAAAGAAGCACAATTCTATTAATTTTAAAGCAAATAGGCTTAGCCAGAAATACAATTATCCTCTGTTTCTATGCTACCTATCACAATCTCACCTGCATAATATTGACGACATTCAAAGTTAAGTTACTCACACTTGGTTATGTGATAGTAAAATACAGGGGAAATACAGGGGTAGTAATATAGACAACATTCAATACGTTTATGGCAATCTGTTTTCTCTCCTGAATGCATGAGTTACAGCATAGAACAAGAAAATATGCGCGCAAATAAGCTCTCCTGCTTGCCCCGATGCAAAGGTAGATACTCAAAGTAAGCTAGGGTCGGCTATATGAATTCAAACTGTCAATGTCGCTCCATTTAAACCCATCTCAGATTCTGAAATCCAATCAACAACAACAACAACAACAACAACAACAACAACAACCCAGTATAATCCCAACTAGTGAGGTCTGGGGAGGGTAGTGTATACGCAGACCTTACCCCTACCCTGGAGTAGAAAGGCTATTTCCGATAGACCCTCGGCTCCCCACCTTGCTCTTGGGATGACTCGAACTCACAATCTCTTGGTTGGAAGTGGAGGGTGCTTACCACTAGAGCAACCCACTCTTGTCTAAAGATTCTGAAATCCAATCATTATTTATTAATCTTTACCCTATTTCTCCACCTTCCAAATACAGAGGAGGGGCTAAGCAGCAATCAAGATGGAGGAGCTTCCACTGCTTTTATAAGGGGTTGGACCACAAGTCATTCTTGAACTTGAACCGGCAGAACTATCATATCTCGAGTCCACTATTCATCTCAACTTCACCTAGAGCATGAGTCTCCTAATTCTAATATAATCACATATACAACTTGACAAAGTCAATTACTACAATGACGTGACTAGTTAAATAAAGACACTCCATAGGGATGAATAAAGGGGAGTCTTGTGACTGGTAAAGCTGCTTCCATGTGATCAGGAGGTCACAAGTTCGAGCAGTGGAAACAGCCTCTTGCAGAAATGCAGGGTAAAGTTGCATATAATAGACCCTTGTGGTCCGGCCCTTCTCAGGACCCCGCACACAGCGGGAGCTTAGTGCACCGGACATAGGGATGAATAGCTGCTCCACGGGCCGCAAGCTTTGAATTAAAGTTGCTCTAACAAACATCATATAAGGAATGATATTTCATAGGAAGTGAATTTAAGGTTAACTTTGTACATACAATAGCAGATCTTGGTGAAAGATGTCGACGATGTTTTTCCTTTTGGGGTAAAGTAAAACGCGAGATGTAACATCTTCCCCCCCCCCCCCCCCACAACACACACACACACAAAAAAAAAAAAAAAAACCCAAATTTTGTTTCCATTTCCATAGGGGCAGAAAGGGTGGCAAGGTTGATTCTCATAATGAATCTTACAGCAAAACTTCTGAATATAAAATTGTCACTACAAAAAACTAATAAATAGAAGTCTACCTAAATCAGCTATTGTCCCGAAGGGATGTCTAAGACTAGTATCTAGAGACTTTAGAAATGACTTTCTTATATACATAGGAGAAGAAGATACCAAATCTCATGCAGTGACTTCAGGTTCTTCAGTTGCCATGGCGATAAGTAGAGGATCAGATCCATAAATCTTATTTGCCTTCCTGCTTCCCGAAAAATATAAAAACAAAAACAACGAGATTGGGTCATAGACTGCCGTATTTATATGTTAGCAGGTGAATATACAAATCAAAGCTGAAAAAGATTTATCAACATATACTTACACTTTTTGCAACTCTACAATCACACCACAAAAATTCTACTTTAGGATCAAAAGTGTAATGACACAAGAAACAGATGATTTCATGAAATAACAGCCATAGAATGTACATCATTTTCTATTTAATTAAGAGAAGTGTCAGAGGCACCTACTCGCATGTCTTCTTATTGTGGCCGAGGCCCTTGCATTTGCTACACTGAAGTTGACGTTTAATTATCTCAACAGAGTCCGGTTGTTTCATCTTTGGTCGGCCAGGTGGACGTTTTGTTGGAGGAGGACTGACAACGATTGCCATGTCTACTTCACCTTTTACGGGCTTTTCCAGAAGGGGTACTGGGTTGATTGATTCTGAGTATGTCAAACAGTAGCTCTCAGTTGTGAAATATCTGGAGCAATAATCATACGGGCTCCTTCCCAGACATTCGAGAATAGCAATAGCATGGCAGCAAGGCAAACCACTAAGCTGCCATGCTTTGCAACTACAATCCCAATTGTCAATATCAACTATATCAACAGCTTCGCCACGAACTTCAAATGTGCTCCCATGTGAGTGTAATACTTGAAGTGATCTTGCCTTTAACGTCTCATTCTGAAGCTTTTCTTCCATAGAAGGCGTCAATCTTGTAAGCCACTGACTAGAATCAACACGCCTTGTATAAATCAGTTCCATCATCTTTCCACGTAAGGCATCGACCATCTGAGTAATTGGAAGCTCACTCACATCGGATACCCAATCACGAAAAAGTTGTCCAAAGTTAGAAGTCATGTGGTTATACCTCGCCCCTCCGAAAAAGGCATTTGCCCAGTGATCAGGCTCACTTCGTACGACCCAACTGTAAGCATCGGGTGAGATGGCCTTTATGTTCTCAACGCAGTGCTCAAAATCATCCAGCTTTGGAGCATAAGCAGCAGCATATAAATCTTGGATCATAAGACGCCTTGCTTCATGTGAAAACCTCCCATGCAGATCCTTATTTAATTTCTCACCAAGGTACCGAAGACAATAACCATGGTAGCAATCTTTGCTGAATATATCACATAATGACTCTTTTATACCATTTTGGAAATCAGAAACAAATGTTATTGGTCGAGAAGTTGAGACAGCAGATTTAAGTTCAGAAAGAAACCAATGCCAGTTGTCGTCTGTCTCCTCATCTACAACTGCAAAGGCTACTGGAAAGACACCATCATTCCCATCTGCACCCACGGCAGCCAATAGGGTTCCTTGATATTTTGCATAGAGAACAGTGCTATCAAGGAAAAGAAGAGGGCGGCAGCCTTGTTGAAAGCCATATATTGAAGCATGAAACGAGACAAATAGCCGGTGGAAACTCAAGTCCTCCTTTGCGGCAAATGTAGCAAGACTACCGGCATTAGTTTCCATGATACTCTCACAGAATAAAGGTACTTGGCTGTATGCTTCTTCATAAGAACCCTGAAGTTGCTCTCTTGCAATCTCTTTTGCACGCCATGCTTGAGAATAGTTCAACTGAATGCCATATTCACGTTTGATGTCAGTGGCGATATCCTTAGGCTTGTAATTAGGAGAAGACTTCAACTTTTCCTTAATTATACTTCCCACCCATCCCCTTGTTGCTCGATATCCGGCTTTCACGGCAGCTCCTTCACATGTATGGTTTTTATTCATTTTCTTAACACATATCAGCTGGGTAGTAGCCAACCTTGACGCATATATACGCCAAGGACAACCCTCAGACTTGCATTTAACCGTTACTCTGTGACTATCATTCTTCTTATATTTATATGTAAATCCATGCGCAATCGAGTACTTATGTAAGGCTTCACGAAATTCAGTAAAACTACTGAATCTTTGGTCCACACCAGTAATGGAGTTTTCCCACTGTGTAGCTGCCCTACGGTGCTTGTCGTCATTGCTACTCGGAAAAGTACCTAACGGTGTCGTATCCATGGGCGTATCAACCATAAGTCGATCATCGGGATGAGTCATATCCACAGGGGTAGTAGGAGAAAGTGCTGTCTCGGACATAGTTGTCTTGCTGGACCTGAATAATTCAGCAGGCCATAGATGCATTAGCAATCAGAGTGCAGTAAAGATAAGTCCTGGTTGTCACATGTTGAGTTCAAGAAACCAATAACACCAGCATTGAACTGAAACTTTTGGAATAATAACTATTTAAAGAAAAAAGAAAAGGAAAAGTAAAAAAATCATAATCAAGATACATGTGTTGAAATGTCTAATTACCTCATATGAAAGCTTAAGTTGTTAGATTGGAACACTTTTATTTATTTATGTTCACAACATGCCTCCTCACGTGCAGGCTTGATTCTTTTTTGGCCAATGGATAACAATGATAATTGAACTCAAAATTGCTATCTGTTCTAATATCATTAACCCTTCTATCTTTTTATAATTCAAACCTTGTGCTTTGCTTTAGCAGTTAGCACTGCTTGCTTACTTTGCCACACAATCTAGTGACACTGAAACTATCTCCTCTTCTAAGCTTGAGAACCCCCATCCGCTAATCTTAAAATCTTAAACGGTTAGAGAGAGAGCACTATTACTCCATCTGTCCCAATTTATGTGTCGTTCTTTGATTAAGCACGGAGTTTAAGAAAGAAAGAC
The DNA here is from genome assembly GCF_000715075.1 of Nicotiana tabacum. Taxonomy (NCBI): domain Eukaryota; kingdom Viridiplantae; phylum Streptophyta; class Magnoliopsida; order Solanales; family Solanaceae; genus Nicotiana; species Nicotiana tabacum. Next base: position 7,139,541 of record NC_134092.1, on the reverse strand, counting down.
TTTTAAAACTTGTATAAATTAAATCATAAACATTTGCATGACAATAAATCATCTCATTAGGGGTAAAATGGAAAGTTTAAAGTTAAACTATTTCTAAATATAGTAATGTCATTCTTCTTGTAACAGACTAAAAAGGAAAAAGTACTACGTAAAATAGGACAGAGGGAATATCTATTTAGACTTTAAGTTATATACACCGTCTTTACACTATCAGGTCACTAAAATGATATAAACAAGTAAGCTTCCTTAAAATGTGAATTTCCAATCTTGAAAATAAGACAAGTTACCTGCTATACCACATAAGGTGATCTGATAGTGTAAAATTTTGTCATACTAACAGTGTATATAACTTTTAATCTCATATTTATGTATGCAACAGTGCAAGTAAGAGTACAAAAGAAAGAAACTACACTCGACGTCAAGAAAAGAAAATACCTACTGGCAGGCAACGTGGACACATTTGGTGCAACAACAACTTCCTCAGCAACAACAAAGACTTCCACTTGCTCAGAATCCTTAAAAAAGTTGACCATACGTTTTACGTCCTTATCTTTGGATACTGTGATCAGTGTCTTTTTATTCCCAGGTAGAAAATACTTTATAGTAATCTCCTCAGTACTAAACTGAAATGTGTCAGCTAATTCTTGCTTAAAAGCATTCACATTCATTTTCTCATCAATATCTACAGCATATGCATCACCTCCTGTGTAACTCAACGTCCCATTTTCCTCATTGGTCACAAATTCACCACCAGATTGGCATATTGCAATGATTTTCTTTGCTTCCATCACGAGGGCGACATAAACAACAACAACAACAACAACTATGCCTCAGTCTCAAATAAATTTTTGAGTCGGCTGTATGAATCCTCACTGCTTTATTTACACCATCATAAGTGCGACATAAAATGTCTAACAAATTGTGCTGAACCAATCGTGTTGACACGAGCCCCTGATGTTACAATCCTATACTAGTATACTAGCTAAGAACTAATTGCGTGACAAAAATATCAACCTGCACAAAAGATCATAGTTGAAATCTTTAGAATATTAATAACAACTCCAATTTATGTATAGCGTCTGATTAGGCACGAAGTTTAAGAAGTAACGAAAGACTTCTGAATTAACAACTACTATGATTTAGTGATAAGAGTATGTGAATTCAATGAAGCTATAAATAATCTATAGACGTAAAATGAAAAGTTTAAAGTTAAATTAATTCTAAATAAAGAAACAAATTGAAGGGTCATTGGAGCAACGGTAAAGTTGACTCCATGTAATTTCGAGCCGTAGAAGCAGTCACTAATGCTTGCATCATAAGTAAGTTATCTACATCGCATACTAGGGATGATGCGGCCCTTCACCAATACTTGTACTCTATTCTTTTTGGAACATAGTAACATAAGAAATAACAACTTTTTGGAACATACTAACATAAGAAATAACAAGTAAATAATGCTAGGTATAATTAAAAAAGAAGCACGAAATGTAAAAGCTACCAAGAAAAAAAACTAATCAAGTACATAAAAATTAGAAATTAATATGAGAAAAACAGAGACAAAATTAGAAAGAACAGAAAACACATGCAGATTTGTAGAAGGCGAACTAACGAAAGGGTTCATCAGCTCAGTTTTAGACAGGAAATATAATTCGGAGAAATTTGTGGGAACAAAGTGCAAAATCGCGTTTCTAGATTCCTCTTTTTAGAGGGGAAGAAAATGGAATTACCTGTTAAAGATGGGGTATTCTTTTAATTTCTCTTTTGCTTCGTTTCAAGTATAAAATCTGTTCTCTCACGGCACAAAGAGAAAAGATAGAAGGGTAATCTGCAATTGTGGCCCTTTCCAAATACCATGGGAGGTGAATGCAATTTGAGCTACTTGATTTTATGACATTTTGCACCCTAAATTTTGCAAATAATTGTCAATCTTCCTTTACTATTTCGTGATACGTAATTTTCACCCCAGTTTTTGAAATTGATAATAACATGTCAAAATTAATTTGGACTTTGGACCAAAGGCCAATAACAATCCAATGCCAAACACCAGTGTGGCGGGACGCACCTTCTAGCTTGATTGATCACATCATAGACAAGTCACGTGTTTGAGTCGTGGCTTAACTGGTAAAGTTATTGTCATGTGACCAGGAGGTCACAGGTTCGAATTTTGAAAACAACCTCTTATAGAAATTCAGGATAAGACTGTGTATAATAGACCCTTATGGTTCTAATCCTTCCTCGAATCTCGCACATAACGAGAGCTTAATGTATCAGGCTGCCCTTTATAGACCAAATCAAGCCTCGACAATTTTGATGTTCTATCACCTCATTAGCTTTAGAAGATAAACATCATCCTTAAGGGAAATGGAAAATCGAATATCTTATCTCTAATTAACTCTTCTCAACTCGCTAATGTTCCATCATTTTTGCTTGATTAACACTTTAATAGCTTTGCTTTGCTCAGTCACTCAGGAACCCAAAAATACACATTTTAGTTAGTTGTAAGTTAAACGTGAGTAGTCAATTATTTCAAGGACCAAATTTTAGATTTACTAATAATTAAGGGATTAAAAGTGCAAATATCTAACTAACAGATAGACGAATTTTTGCTCCAAACGGCAAAGGAAATTAGAGAGAAAATGAGAAAAATGGTCCCTTATGCTTGGAGATAGGTTTAAGATAGTCCTTTAAATATATTCAGAGTATTTTTGCTTTTTTAAGTTTGTCAAAATGAATTCAATATTTAACAAAATTTAGTTGTAAGATTTAACAAAAAATGTGAAAAGAAATTATGAGACACATTTGTAGGTGCAAATTTTACAATTTAAGCTATTTTTTAAAATCTATTTCTAGTGTCTTGAGCAATTTTTAAGGCGCAATTTCTACTATAATTGGTTTATTTCTAGTGTCTTTTGCAGTTGTTGATGTATTTTCTAAGATTTGAAGTGATAGTATTTTTGGTCAAATCTTTTTTTATAGTTCCCGTTAAATCCAACAGCAAGAGCTTGTTAATCATTTAACATAGATCAATCTCACTTTTAATAAACTTAATGTACCCTACTTACACAAGAGTATATTTAAGGGACTATTTTAAACCAACACTAAACATAAGACACCAGTTTTGTCATTTTTTCCCAAATTTTTAAACAAAGAGTCTAGTCTAGTCTAGAGATAAATGAAATGACATTTTGGGATTTAACAGTCAAAGCAGCTGAACTCTGATTAGAACCTGGCAAAATTCAATTCGTAGATTGATATATGTGAATGAAAAATGTGTTTTTCAGCAGCTTTGGCACTTCCATCAATTCCCAATCTCGAGCTTTCTTCTTCCAATTCTACCTCTGTATGTTGCTATTCTATTGTCACTTTACTCTACTGTTTTTTTTTTTTTTTTTTTTTGTGTTTCGAAATTGATGCTTAATTGTAATATACCAACAGAATTGGAGTGGAAAGGACGAAGATCCAAATAAGAGTCAAGCGGTGAAATTGTCATTACCAGCTTATAAATGGCGCTTTGTTATTGCTTACGACGGTACCAGATTTTCAGGTTTCGTTTTTCTCCTTCGTTTTTAATTTATGTAACGTGAATATATAAGAAAGAAATAATGGATTTTGAAACTTGTTATTGTCTATAAAAGATTCTCGTTACGGATAGATGAAAAGTTTAAATTTAAATTATTTGTAAATATAGAAATTTGTTAGGAAAAGACTAAAGGAAATAGTGTCACGTAAGTTAGGTTGGAGGGAGTATGCTATAACGTTGAGGTGGTTACTTCTCTCATTGTTACTCTAAACAGCTAATTTTGTTGGTATATTCACAAGTCACCACGGTCGACCTCTTTACCTTCACTGGGTAGAAGTATGATTTGCGTACACACTATCCTCCTCAAACCCACCGTGGTAAATATACTGAGTTTGTTGTTGTTGTATTCACAAGCAGAGGCGGACCTACATGGAGATGAGAGGGGTCACCGGAACCCGCTAGTCTCGGCAAAAACTGTGTATATATATTTGTATATACATCAAGTACCCCTCAAATAATTTTGATGTGCCCCCTCAAGCAGAAAAGCTTAACTGCTCCGTTGGTTTAATAAGTTGCATTATGTCCTCCCTGATGATAAGACCTGGGTTCGAGACCCAACACCAGTTCTCTTTTTTCATTGGTTTAATAATTTTCCTGTATTTAGTGGTCAACTTATTTTTTTTTCTTTATCTTTTTTGAGCAAATGAACAATAATTTAGAACTAGTACATAGAAGGAGATAAAATATTCCATTAACAAAAAGTCAATCACCTTCTTTATCCTTATATCTAAGTTTATAAGCATTATCACTTTCTTGACAAGTATAAAATTAAGTAATTCACCAAAAAATTTTCCAAAAATAATACTTAAAAACTCCAAAAACCCTTCTGCTTTCAAGGATCACTTACGGCAAAGTAGCAAATATTTATCGATTCAACGACAGTGACTGAGACTCTGCTTAGATTGCTTAATAGACCTTTAATCTTGATCTTATATAACCAAGTTTTTTTATATTTTTGAACATGACTCATATTCATTAAGTTTTCAAGGAGTTAGTGCGCCAAATTTTGTCGTTATTAGCTGACATATCTATGTCAAAGATAGCGGTGCCCCTGCTGCGCTCAAATCCTGGGTCCGTCTCTGTTCACAAGTCACCACAATAAATTATCCTTGCCTTCTTATGTTAGATATTTGTAGCAATTACTAATGGCTTAGAGTTAGTTTAGTGGTCTAAGATGTCATTTTCGGCTTCACATTCGTTGCAAAATCATGTGCACTTCTGCGTTTGACTCTTTTCTGGACATTGTTCTTTCATGTAATCTTTGAAGGTTTTTTTTTTTGGGGGGGGGGGGGGGGTTGGGGAGAGGGGGGGGGCTTTGATTGTACTCCGTCCATCCCATTTTGAAGTGGACTTTGGCGCGACGGTAAGAGTTGTCGCCACACATTCAAGCTATGGAAATAACTTCTTACAGAAATGCAAGGTAAGGTTGCGCAAATAGACCCAATGTAGTCTGGTCCTTTTGCGAACCCCGCACATAGCAGGAGCTTAGTGCACTGGGCTGCTCTTTTACTATTCAAAGAGTCTAACACTCTTTGGTCTTGACTTTTATAATTATCTTTTCAATCAATTTGAAGTTTAGAACTTGGGAATTAGTAGTGTTTTTGATGTTGTATCTAAATATATACCTATATTTTTGAAAAGTTGACAAATCAACCCTGATGAAGCGAACAAGGCAAGTCAGACGGTGGTAGTAAGATTTTGAACAAACTAGTTATCGGAACACCTTATCTTTTATTCTCCTTTCCTGGATTTCTTTCTAGCGTGTGTGCATAGGTAATATGAGTTTGTATTTCTTTAAGATCGTCCTTATTTTTTGTTCTTTATCAGCCACAATGATTGCTAGATAATTAGATGTTGAGCTTACCTGCTAAATATTTTTACTCCTCTTTTATTATTTGGGGAGTGTATGTTGTGATGCGGTTGTTATGCGTCCACAATACTGAATGATGAATATCCTGTAGGATGGCAGTATCAGCAGTCAACACCTACTATACAGTGCATTCTGGAAGAAGCTCTGACTACAATAACAAAATTAAACCGCAAAGATCTTTGCTCAGTTGGTGCAAGTCGAACAGATGCAGGCGTTCATGCATTGGGTCAGGTCTGCTTTCCCTGCTAATGGATTCTACTAACCAAAGGAAATGATTTTAAAAAAAAAATAGACTTAGAGCCAACTTTGGCTTTCAGGTGGGACACTTCATTACGCCTTTCAACTATGAAACGCTAGAAGGCGTTCACCAAGCTTTAAATGGTCTTCTTCCTTCTGATATCCGAGTTAGAGAAATCAGCCCTGCGGTGCCTGAATTTCATGCTCGTTTCTCTGTCACAAGCAAGATTTATTGCTACCAAGTGTATAATTCCACTATCATGGACCCATTTACGAGGCACTATGCTTACCATAGCACATATAAACTCGACGCTGCTGTCATGAGAGTGGCTGCAGGGCATTTTTTGGGGAAACATGACTTTTCTGCCTTTGCCAATACATCACGAAATGACCGAGTGCCAAATCCAGTGAAGACAATTTTTCGATTTGATGTTGTTGAAAAGGTACTATATTCATTCCTTTAGTGAATATAAGATTATTAATTAGCTTACATGGCTTGCAGTGAGGGTGGGTTTCACTTTGCCTACACAAAATACACTTGAGCTGGCTCACTACTCAAGGTTACATGCATGTGGCTTTCATGTTAAGTTCCAGTCATTAGGTGCATGAGGACTACTTCGAGCTTAGAAGCTCAATGAATATATCTATTCTTTAAGTTCATGCTACCAATTTCCAAGACTGAAGGAATACGGAACTTTATGACATTCTCACATCTATCCCATTTCATTTAGTATATTTTGACTAGTTATGGAGATTTAAGTATTTAATTCAATTGTTATCATGAGTAGGAATAGAAAACTGGCTCTTGATACAGAAGGCATTAAAGGGATAGAGTTCAGTACCTCTCATTTAGGTTTTGAATTTTTGTTCCTTTATCTTGTTGGCACTAATGTGAAAGTCCTAACAGTCATTGATAAATGCTGACTTCTTACAGGAGTTACGGGTTGTATACATTGCTTTAGTTTTGTACTTTATGTTGTGTAAAGAGTTGGCACATATTTGGTGCCTAATAAACACTCTTTTCTACTTATCAAAGAAGATAGGAGAAGGGTCAACCTTTCTCAGTCTTCGTCTTTACTGTTTATTCACTTTACTGCAATTCATACTTGTTTCTTTGCTGTGCATATTTTCTGAACCAAATTGTAGTATTTTCAGTTTTCAATATAACATTAACTCCTGTGCTGATTAACAAAAATGTCTCAGGCTGCACTTTGCAAATTTCACTGATAGTTTACCAAAGGGCTAGAGAAACAAAATATTAAAGTGAAAATGAAGGGAAAAGCTTACTGTCCAGCACTGCTTCTGACATCAAAATCAGCCAACCTCCATTCGCCCTCCAAACTCACAAATTTATCCCAACAAAATTGATTTTATTATTTCAGTTTTCTGTAATTCAATTTTGATTCTCTTCTCACACAGAGCCGAGAAAAGGCATAAAAGGAAAGCAAAGACATAAATAAGGAAACATTTGAGGGAAACCAAAGTTTGGGTCATACATCCATCAATGAAGTTTTAAGTTGAATTTTGCCATGCTTTGCTTTTAGGGACCTCTTTTACGGCTTGAAGTTGAAGGATCTGGTTTCCTATATAGACAAGTTCGGAACATGGTATGTTACTTGCTTATTCTTACCTTGGTAATTGAAATTAAGTGATAGTCGATATAACTTTGGCGACAGAGTTTCATAAAACTTCCTCTGCTTTTTTAATGATTTATCTATGTAAAATAGGATTTTTGAGTGATAGGCAAATGCTTATAAAACTTCAGTTACTTGTCATGGTTTCATGATTAAATCTCAATTGAATAAAAAGGCTTTTGGGCAATGCCGCTGAAGATAACACATAGTGTTTTCTTTCAAAATCATTGGCAGGTTGCCTTGCTGCTTCAAGTTGGAAGACAAGCAGTTCCACCTGATATTGTTGTTAGGATTTTGGAATCTCGTGATAGGAAGGAACTTGCGAAGTATGCCTTGCAAGTTCCACCTCACGGCCTTTGTCTCGAGACTATCAACTATAATGAAGAACATCTCAGACTTCCAACAGATTCCCCTGCAAGTAGTTTTGGTAGGCACCATAGTATAAGCTATTGTAAGGTGCCATTCATATGACTAGTTGATAATTTAAAAATGAAAGCATGTAGAATGAATTCTGCCCTTTTTAACACATTCATAAAAAGCATTTGCTGTCTTGGTAGCCATTGTTTGAATGCATGGCAAGAGTGATAATCACTCATACTATCTCGCTTTGCATGTGTCTTGCTATGTTCGTGGTGGAGGTCTTGCCCGTGCTTAGGATCGTGTGATTTATGGTAGTTATTATTCCATAAGCATATCTGTGTGATTGTCATTTGCTGCATTGAGTGAAGATTTCATTAGGATCTGGTGTGATTTCCTGTTTCGGGGTTCAAATTGGTTGAATTCTGGACCTTCTTTTGGGAGACTAGTGCCCTTCCCTCCAGACAGAAGTAGTTAAATCCCATGCTGAAAAGGATATAGTTTTGCAGAGGAGAGTATTGTAATTTGATGGGGTTGTAATTCTCTTGAGTCATGGCCACTCTTGTATCAGAGTTTTGTTGCTTGAATTGCTGTAAAAGGCTCATCTTAACAAGCTTTTCACGGATGTGGTAAGTAAAGTGTTAGAAGTTATAGCTAAATATAGGTTGAACTGAACTATATTTTTGACGTAGAGCAAAGATACTGTGTACGATCAAAACCGATTCTCAGTCATAATGGCCGGTCGAGACAATGACGTTTCAATCGAAGGGTATCCACATGACAAGCTCAGACGAATTCCGAAGTAGGGACGTCGAGCTTCGCGCTATAAACGGCAAAACTCGATATCATTATCGAGTCCGTGTTCGAATCGAACTACGGGGCAACACCGATCGATACGGGCCCCGAATATCAATGCCCCAAGGCAGAACCAAGACTGGGGGTTCGACCTAACATCGAGCTCGAGCGAGTGCCAAGCTCGCAGACAAGAGCCGTTACAACCGCACCGAGGGAGAGAATCTTGGCGAGAATCAAGGAAGAGACAAATCATCATGGGTCCTCCACTATATGTATTATTTTATTATGTTGTTATAGATAAAGCAGTTATCCTCTACTATAAAAAGGGGATAGACTGTAATAGAGGCAAGTTCTCCAAGATATATTAAGATTTCATTGTGCTTGTTTTTCTAATTCATTTCAGTCTTCCTGTCCATCATTCCCATTTTATAGCAAAAATACCTGTATTGTCATTTTGTATCAAAGGGATTCGCATACCCTTAGAACCATATCTAAATTTAACGTTATTCGATTTTTTGGGTAAACAGATACATATATAAAAAATTACTACTAACATTTTAACAAATATTAAATTCTGACTCTGTAATTTCAAAACTTCAATTGATCGCCTTAAAAGTTGAACCTCTCAAGTGGATTGCCTCTATTCTTTAGTGTCTTTAGTTTTCTCTGGTTGTTAAACTAATGATTGAAGTAGATATAGGAATTGGAGTTGAAATTTATGATTTGTAAAGCCTTTGACATTTGGAACTTCTTTCTTAAGATCAGAATATTGATTCTTTTTATACTTCAAAAAATATTGTGCAAATGATAAATAAAAAAACCAAAAAAGGAAGTTTCATGGGAGATAAGATGCTACACGTGAAGACATTGGATGCCGATGAGTTCCTTTGATAATACGGAAAAGGGTCAGAAATGCCCTTAACATATTAGAAATATGCCCTTAGCATATTAGAAATGGCTCAAAAATGCCATCATTCCACCTATGTATCCAAATTTGTCCTTAATATTATTTTTGGGCTTAAAAATGCCCCTCTCTTAACAAAAAGATGATATGGCATTGATGGATATTTTAACATTAAGGGCAAATTTGAACACATAGGTGGAAGGAGGGCATTTTTGAGCCATTTCTAATACGTTAAGGGCATTTCTGACCCTTTTTCGTTTTAATTAAACATGTAGAATTTATTTAGTTAGGAAAATGTGAATTGTTTTTAACTAAAAACTGAAAAAAATGAAAATATTTATTTTTCCAGTTTTTACATAAAAGTTGCTTTTAAAAAGCTGAAAAATATTTTCTAAAACAATATTTTTGTAAAAACTGAAAAAAAAAACATTTCCTCTTCTTCCTTTCTTGTTTGTCCATATGCTTTCTGAGTTCATTTTTTATATATTTTAGGTCTTCTAATGAGTTAGTACATCAAAACTGAAATATTTTCATTTTTTTTTCCAGTTTTTAGTAAACAAAATCACTTTTTTCAGACTAAATAAATGCTACATGTTTAATTAAAATGCCATTTTCCCAGAACTCAGAAAGTCAATCTATTCCTAAATAAATGCTATACGTTTAACTAAATAAATGCTATATTTTTCGAGACTAATGAATTTTGTTTTACTAAAAACTGAAAATATTTCAGGTTTGATATACTGACTCATTAGAAGAACTAAAATATATATAAAAAAATGAACTCATAAAGCATATTGACAAACAAGGAAAGAAGAGGACGTATTTTTTTCAGCTTTTACAAAAACATTATTTTAGAAAATTATTTTTTAGTTTTTCTTTTCAGTTTTTACAAAAATATTATTTTAGAAAATATTTTTCAGCTTTTTTTAAAGCAGTTTTTTTGTAAAAAATAGAAAAAAAAAATATTTTCATTTTTTCAGTTTTTAGTAAAAAAAAATTCACTTTTTTCCAGACTAAATAAATGCTACATGTTTAATTAAAACAGAAAAGGGTCAGAAATGCCCTTAACCTATTAGAAATAGCTCAAAAATACCTTCCTTCCACCTATGTGTTCAAATTTGCCCTTAATGTTAAAATGTCCATCAATGCCATGTCATCTTTTCGTTAAGAGAGGGGCATTTTTAAGCCTAAAAATAACATTAAGGGCACATTTGAACCCATAGGTGAAAGGAGGGCATTTTTGAGCTATTTCTAATATGTTATGGGCATTTCTGACCCTTTTCAACATTGTATATAATATATATTCCTAGGACTTGAAACCTTGTAACTCATACTTTAGCAAAGTTTTCAATTTCTCTTTCGGACAGGGTTAATTGGATTCTATTTACCCAAGTTGCATCGCAAATGTTGCAGCATTATTCGGTGTCTGGTATCCGCATTAGGACTAGTAACAGAGTCACCTTATAACGAGGGGTGTCAACTGATACACCCCTTCATTAAAAAAATACACTATACAAGTAGATAATTTTTTTTTATATATTTACTTTTATATATTTTGACATACCTTAATACTTATCATGTTGGTATTTTGGAGTCGCACGAAATTCTATTTTGGAGAGCAAAGAATGAAAGAAATACTTATCACGTTGGTATCTTTTGGACATCTTATGTCGTTATGCATGATACTTGTCAACGATTTTTTTTTAAAACATTATAGGATGTGGTAAATTCTTTTCAGACACGTATCAGACTAGATAAAATGAATAAATAATTAATTGTTACTGCATCGAGATAATTACAAACCCAGTACAGTGAATATATCCATGATTTTCATTGATCATGGGGAGGGAATAACAAAAAAGAAAAAAAAAATTGGGGTCAGAAGAGCTTGTTCGTTCTTGTTATGTGCTTCTTCTTTTTTTTCCTTCAATATATTTTTGGTTTTTTTTCGGGGTGGGGGGGTGGGGGTGGGGGGGGGTGGAATTGGGGGGGGGGGGGTACAAACTATAGAATAGCATCAAAATTTTCAAAATCTTGTTTTTTTGGGCGTCAGTTTAGCCACCACATCAACAAGATAATGAGAAAATATGTACAATATGTTCTTGATTTAGCTTGAAAAAACAAAGATTCAGGTTCTGATTGCTTTGGACTTGTCTAAAATTGACCACATCACCTGAACATCTTCATATGCACAAGCCATTACTTCACCCTGCAAATCTACTACATGGTTCTCTGAACCTACAAACACAAAAGAATATGTGCACAAATCAAACAACAAGGCCAAGAAATCGACACAAAGGCGAATTCAAGATTTAAAATCGACGAATTCAGAATAAATGTAATGGATTATATGTTTTCTTTTTAAACTTTTTTGGCCTATGTATAAGGGATTCGAACTAAAAATAGTGGATTCAGTAGAACCTACTCAATCCGCTCTAGATCATACAACACGCTAAGGCGAATTCAAAATTTAGAGTCTGAACATATGTGATCTATTATACATATATTTACACTTTAAAATTTCTTTTCGAGCATAAAATAGTGAGTTTAGTCGAACGTATGAATCCGTTCTTGACTCGCTTATGAATTAACACAATATAGATTGCATTATTATACACAAATATTGTATGTACATACCTTCTTCTTGTGACTTCTTTTCCCTTGGTGAATCTCTTGGTGATTGTTGATTATTGAAAAAAGTACGAGCTTTTCTAAAAGGAGTGGTAATTGTTTTGACCCACGAAGTCATTTTTCTGTTTTGACAAAAGAGTTATATGTCCAAACTCTCTATTTACTAAGAACACAAAAGGGTTTATATAGAATGTACATCTCACCTAGACTACACTATTTTAAAAGGATAGTGTGGGAGCCATAATAGGGCAGGCAAGATCCGATAGATAAGCTTTTATGTATCCTCACATCTCTCTCTTCTTTATTGTTTTTAGTTTGTCAAAAATTCGAAGTTCACTTATCCGACTAATTCGAATTTATGTATGTAATATAAGCCCGATATGAGAGTTAAGCACCTATCGTCAAGAAATTTTTTACTATTCACATAAATCGATCCCGAGATATCTAATTAAACTGAAGAAATCTCAATCATTTCACCGCACCCTTTGAAACGTGGTCTTTCTCTCTCTCTCTCTCTCTCTCTGCTTTATTTCTTTTTAGCTTGTCGATATTCGAAACCCACTAATCCGACTAATTCGAATTTATACATGCAATATAGGCCCTATATGAGAGTAAAACACCTACCGTCAAGAAGTTTTCTACTTATTCACATAAATCGATCCCGAGATATCTGATTAAACTAAAGAGATCTCAACCATTTCACTGCACCCTTTGAATCATGGTCTTTCTCTGTCTCTTCTTTATTTTATTTTTAGCTTTTCGATATTCGAAACTTACTGATCCGACTAATTCGAATTTATGCATGCAGTGTAAGCCCGATTTGAGAGTAAAATACCTACCGTCAAAAAGTTTTCTATTTATTCATATAGATCGATCTCGAGATATCTGATTAAACTGAAGAGATCTCAATTATTTCACCGCACCCGTTTAGTTAGTGGTCTTTCTCTCTCTCTTCTTTAATTATTTTTCTTATCTCTGCACTTCCAAGTTTTGTGCTGCCGACTGCCCTTCACAACCACATGGCTACGGAACCCTTCCACGTGAAGACATATTATCTTCTTGAATGTGACGTAAAAATGATTTTTGAGCCCAAAAAATTATATGATAACGAAGTAACGCCTTGTGTGTACAACTTGTGTACTTTGTATTTTGACTTGACATTCTCTTATGAAATCATTTTTTATTATGACAATCACATGTTGGTGGTACCCTTGGTATTGATTATTGAACCGTTACGACTAAATCCGGATTCGTACAAGAAATTCTCACGTCGTGGTATAAAGTATTTTTTAATAAAAGTGATTCCATAATCAAGACTTGAACCCGAGACCAGATGCAGAACCAAGATTTAAAACTTATGGGTTTAGTATTTTAAATCTTCTAAGTTACTAGGTTCTAAATTGATAATTTATGCAGAATTTAATAATTTTTTATGACAAATACATGGTTTGGACAAAAGTTATTGAGTTTAGCTGAACCAGTATTTGAAGGGCTAGTTTCGGTCCTGCCCGAACTCCGACCTCGCTCGAGAATCGAGACCTTTGATTAATGATAAATGAGTATTTATCACTCCACAACGTTCTTTGTTGATTTCCCTTAGCTTTATGCAAATTGTCGATGGCTCCAACCTTTTACTTAGGTTCCTAAAAAAGTACACTTCTATGATTTAAAAGGGTTTATTTGGAGAAGGTATGAGTTTGATGTCAACTCTTATACTTTTTATTAGAGGATAAAATTAATTACTGCATTATCTTATTATTAGCACAAGACGCTAGATTATAAAGTAGGTTTATGTTTTGCATTAAGTGTAAATATTGATGAGCTCACAACAAAAGTGTAAAGCTAAAGCTTGTGCTTGTCAAAGATAATAAGTTACCTTTTTCGATTACACACTCAACTATTATGACCTTTTAAGCTATGGATATATAAGTACTCTTCTCGGTTATACTAAATTACTAATATATGATTAAGGAATCATAATACCTTAATTAAGTTTTGAAGATTCTTCATCTAATCAATGATAGATACGAGGAGGAAAATTAACCATAAAATTAAGTCATAAGATCCATCTAAATCCAACTATAAGAAAGTTGCTCTATAATATGTTCCAATATTATAGGAGAAAATATAACATGTATGTATGCATATAATTAAATTATATTTATTTTGAATGTACTGGCTCTAAATCGAACGTAAACCCCTTTTTTTTTCTTTAGAAGTGTTACAACCCAAATTCGCATACCATAGATCACGTCGTAAGTTAGTCGATGTAAATCCAAGAAGATATTATCTTTGAGATGATAATAAGTTAATCCTATTGGTCTTAAACGATACAAGGGTGTATAAGAGTGGTTAACAAGTATTTGAAGTTAAGCTAATCAAGGATGTTGTAACCCGTATTTTCGGATAACACTAGAGGTGATTAACTGTCCCAAGAGGTCTTGTTTTAATGTATTTGAATCATATAATATCCGCATCATAAGTCTTGAAGTCAAGCGAGTTATGAAACAAAAGTTGATAAAAGTTGTCGCAACTTAGGTTTATAATTTTACTTAAACTTTAGGTAAAATGTTATTGCATTTTTCTCCCAATGTGCTTGGAATTATGGGGTGATCTACCTATCAAATTGAAGATCTATGAGTCTAGTTTCCAACGCATTAAACCGTTCGTCGATACGATCTCGGAATAGAGAGATATTCGCGTTTTCGCGAGAGTGCGCCAAGCTACTCTCTATGGGGCCCACAAAGGCGGTTTAAGACATTTGGACATATATAAGATAACTCAACCCCGTTTTAAGTCATTATTTTTCAGTATATTCAGACCTTATAACCCTAAAAACATTCTCTCAAGGTTCTCTCATGATCCAAGACCCAAACAAAGGGCAAACAACACAAATCAAATGTCGGGAATCCCGTGGCGCTAGTAAGTTTCTTGTTCTTCTTGTTGTTGCTGATTTTTGTGTTGTTCCAGCTCGTGTGGGAGGTTGTTTTAAGTGTTTTATGTCCTGTAAATACACCTTCAAGTTTTTAATATCAACCCTAGGTGATTTCAAGTCTTCTAAAGTAATTCTAGTGCCGAAAAACCCGAATTAATTGCTAGTTTCGCTTCCTTGTTCTTGTGGCAGAATTGAAGGGATATTTCGTAGAAAATTAAGGTCAAATTGGAGTTGTTCTTTCTGTTTAAAGGTAAGAAACCTCTTACTCTATATATATTTAAGATTATCCAAGTTGCAGCTAAGTCGTTGAAGCTAGAACTTGTGAAATATATATCGAAAAGCTTGGTAGTAATGTTGTTGGTTGGTGGACTGTTTTGGAGGCTCAATATGATTATTAATGATGTTGTTTGGGCTGTTTGGTGATTGTATTGACTTGTGGGAAGTCATATAAATAGGGGAGGTGCTGTCCGTTTCATCGTAAAATAGGTTGTGGTCGATACATAATAGTTACGACGCTTAAACGATAATGATAGTGTCATTTGTCTTATTGTAGACTAAGGAGTCGTGATATTTGCATAGCTTGAGGTTGGGCAGTATATACAAGGTATGTGACGCTATCCCCTTCATTCTTTTGCACGACTCCGATTGTACATAATGTAATGAACGAGCTCCCAAAGATACTCTACTCTTAGAAGCTAGCAGTACTTACATTGCTGCCCTTCTTATGAAACGATTGATATTGATGTTACTTCTCTTATTCTTATATTATCAATGTTGTTGGTAGTTCCTTATTCTTATAAGATTCTTGATGAAGAGTTAATCCTAATAACATGTACGAAGGATACCGACCTTACGTCACTCCGAAAGGTTCAAAATGTGATTCCAATGAGTCCAGCATGCATCATATATATGTATCTATTTTACTCTACCGAGCCGCGCTATAGTAGGCCGGGTATGGCACCTATTGTGCAACCACTGATCAGTTGGGTTTTACCGAGCTCCATGTGGCCGGGTACGATTCTACCGAGCCCTATGATGGCCGGGTACGTTTTACCGAGCCTATTATGGCCGGGTACGATATGATGATGATGATGCCCACAAAGGCATATGTTTTAAACGTTTATGTATATATATATATATATATGTTTTAAACGTTTATGTATATATATATATATATATGTATGTATCATGTATTTCATGTCAGTAGCCCTCAGAGGTACCCAGATGTCACAGGTTGTATATTCCCTATCACTGTTTACATTATTGTTCTTACTTATGCTATTCTGCCTTACATACTCAGTACTTTATTCGTACTGACGTCCTTTTTATTTGTGGACGCTGCATGTCGTGCTGCAGGTCCTGATAGACGGGTAGACGCAGCTCCCCCATCACAGTAGGCTATCCGGTTCAGCGTTATTGGCAAGATCCTTTCTCCGGACTTGCCGTGGTCTTGGTATGCATTTTTGTTATAGACCTTATGGGTATGTCGGGGCCCTGTTCCGGCAATGTTGTAGCACTTATGTTCTTTTAGAGGCTCATAGACAGGTGTCGACTCATGGTAGCTCGTACCTTATATATAGTTTCTTGACAGTCTTGTCGTCCCATGTTATGTATGTTCATGACATTATCTTTCATTGTTGGATGTTCATGATCCATGTCTACTATTTATATTGATCTTGTCGGCCCTTAAAGATAATAAGGAAGGTTAGATAAAATGTACGTTGGTGCTCGGCAAGTATGGCCCGGGTGCTAGTCATGACCCTCCAGTTGGGTCGTGACAAGAAGTTTTGGTGGATAGTGGATAATAATAGTTAAAAGATAATGTTGGGTTAAATCGATAGAGTATTTATGGTAGCTCAAGCCCGCAACTAATTTATTTTTGTGTGCGCGTTTTCAAACTCGTAAGGTAAGCAAATCGAGCCACGTATTAACATTGTCTGTTTTAGGCCAAACCTGTACGATTTTTCCCAAAATGCCTCATATTATTAAGAAATTCCTACACCTTATATGTAGGCTTCCAATATTTTCAGCTACTAATATAAGACTTTGTTCACGCATCCAACAAATAAAATAACAGACGACATATGGGAACTATACCCAAATAATGTAGGGTTGAATTATAATGTAATATATTAAAAAGGATCTTCTATATATGTTATTGAGGCTCACATGACTGTGTTCTGAGTTGTATAATTTCCATCACGAGGAATATATGTTTAATATTCCATCAGAATCTTAAATACAGGCACACAAAAATTTAATATTACTTTATGCTGAATTCATTTATCTTGTATTCTGAAATTGCGATCCTAGTTATTGGTTGAATGAATCTGATCGTAATTTTGGTGGTGGTAAAATTGAGGTACATAAAATTATTTTTATGTACTTTTCAGTGTAGCATGTTAGAACAAATATAGAATCACGTTAGCTTCTGAAAATCCATGTTCTTGATACCTTGTGCATGTGATGCCTCGTTTGCCCCGTCATATATATATATATATATATTGTTTATCCGAAAAAACGGATAGAGTTGAATTTATTCGTAGTTCTAAAGATATGTGATATAGCTCAATACAAACTGTAAGGATAGAAGGAAATATCAAATATGAGCCGCAGAGAAGACAAAATAAGTATAGCTGTAACGGAAATAATTTTTTTGGGATTAAGTAAAATGAATCAGTTTATGAGGCTTAAAAGAATAACTCTCGAATATAAGAGAATATGGTACTTCAATTACAATGTGAGCCACCAATAACCCCCCCCCCCCAAAAAAATCTCTTCGAATAGAGGGTCCTTACTTTAAATATAATTAAAAAAAATACTAAGTGGGAGATCCATGATAAATCAGTTTTTTCATAATTTCTGCCAAGAATCTCTCATCAAGTGGGATTGCAACGGCTTATGTCTGTGAGTCCGATCTGACTCGGGCTTTGATCTCGGCTTGAGCCCGAACTCGAGCTCTCGATCTTTGGCTTAGGCTCGATTCTGACTCAGACCCTTTAATTGATTCGAAGTTAATGTTGGTTGGTCTTTGACTCATAAGCTTGATAGCTTTACTCTACATCATAGTCCGATTTGGATTCGAGCTCAGTAACAATATCGAACTCGACATTGATCGGCCCCTCGGGTTCGAGGCTTGTTTGCTCCATCTTCGGAAACCATCTCGAAGTCTTACTTCGAGAGATTATCGTTCGAACTTGAGCAGACGTGCGAAGGCCGAAATCTATTTCGACCGTATACAGATAGTCCCCTCGTTTCTCAGAAAGAATGTGGTGAGAAACGATATAATCTTTTAACGACTCGATCGGATTATAACCTGACATTTTCATCGGGCTCGATCATGACGCATGTGATAGTTGTCCCGTCGGTTTAGTCTTTCAAGGCATTTAATGCATGTCAGATGGTGGTCGGCCACCGCTGATACTGAACCGCCATCGCTTGAACCTATAAATAACCCTTTCATTTATCATTTACCACTTTTACATCTTTAATCTTCCAAATTTTCCAAGTCCCTTTTTGTATTCTCTGACTTACCCGTAAATATGTGATTTCCTTTTGCAAAAGCCCCTCTTCAATTCTACCAAATCTTTATCACTTTCTTCTATTCCTTACCTTTGAATTCAAAAATGGCGAAAACATCACAAATCATTCCTCAGAAAGAGAAGACTCCATCTTCACAATGTGCCGCCGATGAGATACCGGCAGAACCACGGCCTGAGTAGTGCGTTCCCGAGACGTGTGTTCTTACTTCTGATTTTAAGGTCGATAAAGGCTCATCGGTCTCCGGCCGATGTGAGCCAGTATCGAGGTACATATGTTCGATAATCGAGAAGCACCTCAAACAGCTAAAGAGAGATTGCAATTGGGATAAAAAAGAAATAATAATTCCTTCTTCTGACGAAGATATCACTTCTTACGTGAAAGGGTTTTTGAATGTGTATACTTATCCTTTTACATTAGATCCTCTCGATTCCGTTATTATTGACTTCTGTCGTCAATACCAAATAACCCTAGGCCAGGTCCATCCTTCTTTTTGGCAGATCGTTATCTTGATTCGATACTTTGTGAGCAAAATCGAGGGGATGTCGTTAACTCTCGACCATATTATCTGTTTGTACTGTCCTCGATTTTTTCGAGGAGGGTTAATAAAACTTTAGCGTCGGGCTACCAAGACTCTGTTCTCGAGCATTGACAAGGACATGGATCGGGGCTGGATGGGCAGGTTCGTTCGAGTGAGGACTTCGGACCTGATTCTGACCGAAAAGATGCCTTTTTCCCGAGGAGTGGAATATGAAACGTAAGTGTGATCCTGCTGTTGCTTCTATTTTGTTCTTTCATTTATTTTCTCATCGACACTCTTCTTTTTGTGATGTAGCGGTTCCCTGGATGCCCGGAGCAGTTCCCGATCTCAAGAACTTGGTATGAGCTCTTGTTTCGACCTCCACATACGCCGAGCACACATGGCGCGATTTGTCAAAGGGTCGGTGGGAGGAAAAAAATCATGGTAAGCCCCTTTCTCGTACTCTTTGGTAATTCGAACGAGGTGGTTTCCAAATATTTTAATAAAGCTTTCCATATGCAGGTTTTTTGCAAAGATGCGGTTTTGAGGCCCTTGTCCAACGAGGAAGAAACTTTGGCTTTTGTCCCAAAGCCGGTGAAGGGAAATAAAAGGAAAAGAGCCACCGTTCTCGAAAATCCAAAACCGAAGGAGAGGACGGCTCGTAAGCCAAACAAGAATATCATTCCTTTGACCGTGGAATCACTTCTGCGTCTAAGGGATGAAGATGAAGAAGAAGAAGAAGAGAACCACCGATGCCCCATCGGCAGCTGGATCGATGATGCTTCATAAGGCTCCGCCTCGAACTGAGGATATACCGCAGAAAGATTCGGGTGGAATCCTTGAATTATCGGAGATCGAAGACGCACCTCATCGGAGACAGTGGATGGGGGATATGTCTGAAAGGGCCCTCGAATCCCTTCGAACCGAAGAGAATGCTCCAAGTGGTTCATTTGGGGCAACAGCAATCGAAGATTCGCCCACCTTTCCCGCTTTTTCCACAGGGATGATTCGGGAAGCCCAAGCTCTGGGGGCCCTCGATCTAGACAGGCCTCACGATGGAGAGGACCCCTTTCGTGACATGTTTACCAGTATCGAGGATGTTGCCGGTACTGGTGATGAATCGGATCTTTTTCACGGGGTGCAGCAGGCTTTAAATCAGGTATTTTGTGTAAATTATTTTGTCGGTACTATCTTTATGTTTACTTTTCATTAACTTCATTTCTTGTTTCTTTGTAGGCAGCGGCAGTTCATCGAGAAACATGTTCTCGGTCCCAAAACGAGTTGCGTCGATACGAGGCCGACCTTCAACGGGTTACTAATGAGAGGAACTCCCTAACACTTCTCTTAGGGCAGAGAGAAGAGGAAATAAAAGACCTTCGAGCTGAGTTGGCCAAGGCTTATCGAGACCAGACCGACTTGTCTGAGTAGGTAATGATACTTTTAAAAGCCTATGGGCTTGATACCGAAATGATGGCTAAATTTTCGATCTCACAGTTGCAGCAAAAAATTGAGATGATCGGGAAGCTTCATGAGGAGGTCAACGAGATAAAAGCAGAGTATTTGCAGTGGAAAGAAGGTATGGACCGCTTTGCTGCAGAGAAAGAAACTGCTCGATCCCAGTTATCATCGGCTGAAACCCAACTTCAGGGAATGAAGGATAAAAGCCTGGTTCAAGCAAGAAGAATAAAGGAGCTCGAGGCTCGGTTGGCCTTTGTACTTGCGAAGGCCGAATCTGATGCCGAAAAGGCAAAGGCCGATGCGGATGCACTCGTGGCCGTCTATCGAACCGATGCTGAAGCTGCCCAGGTCCAAGCAAGAGAGTCAGCCGAGACCGTCGATACTCAAGCACATTGGGTCGCCGAACTTGCTAAGTTTCGATCTCGGAGGGAAACCCTCGAGGAGATCCATGCTCGTGGTTTCGATCTCGATGAAGAGATAAAAAGGGCCAAAGAACTCGAAGTCGATGCTGAAGCCCTGGTTTCCGATGATGATGATGATTACAAATGATGATGATGATGATGATGATGATGATGATGGGAGCAGATCCGAGAACGGGGGGAGCCCGATAGAGAAGAGACCACTCCTGAGGATGACCAGGAAGCTTAGTCCTTAATTTTTACGTTGTAATCAATCATGTAGACAATTTTGTATATAAACAATTTTGCCGACTTGCTTCTATTTTGTGAAGACTTTATACATGCCTTATGAATGTTTTCAGAAGGATTTAAACAACTTAATCAAATTTTGGACTTCGTAGCCTCTATAATCGAGCGAGTGCTTATTCAAATTTGAAGTGATGTAGCCCTTAGGCTTATTAGTTGAGTCAATGATTTGATCTCGAAGGAATATAGCACATAGGCGTAATGGTCGAGTGAGTGCTTGCTCGAACTCGAAATAATAATAGCCCGTAGGCTTAGTTAGTCGAGTGAATGATTTGAACTCGGAGTAATGTAGACCGTAGGCGTAATGGTCAAGTGAGTGCTTTCTCGAACTCGAAATAAAAGTAGCCCATAGGCTTAGTAGTCGAGTGAATGATTCAAACTCGGAGTAATTTAGCCCGTAGGCATAATGGTCGAGTGGGTGCTTGCTCGAACTCGAAATAAAAATAGCCCATAGGCTTAGTACTCGAGTGAATGATTCGAACTCGGAGTAATGTAGCCCGTAGGCATAATGATCGAGTGAGTGCTTGCTCGAACTCGAAATAAAAGTAGCCCGTAGGCTTAGTAGTCGAGTGAATGATTCGAACTAGAAGTAATGTAGCCCGTAGGCGTAATGGTCGAGTGAGTGCTTGCTCGAACTCGAAATAAAAGTAGCATGTAGACTTAGTAGTCAAGTGAATGATTCGAACTCGAAGTAATGTAGCCCGTAGGCGTAATGGTCGAGTAAGTGCTTGCTCGAACTCGAAATAAACGTAGCCCATAGGCTTAGTAGTCGAGTGAATGATTCGAACTTGAAGTAATGTAGCCCGTAGGCATAATGGTCGAGTGAGTGCTTGCTCAAACTCGAAATAAAAGTAGCATGTAGGCTTAGTAGTCGAGTTTATCTTAATTCTGTTTGCATAATAAATCTCCAAATAGAGGGATATTTCTCGGATATAATATTTTGGCAAAGAGGAGAACTTTCTTTGTAAGTCACTATACATGTGTTTATGTTTCGTGTCTGGGTTCGGGCCAACTACATGAGCATGGTTTGTTTTGACCATTTGGCTCTTACAACTTTTCCTATTGGAAACCCGTTGTTGCGAAATAACTTTCTTGCATCAGAATTTGATATATTCGAGGGCTAATGCCCCCCTCCCCCCCAGTATTCGAGGTCGATTGTAAAGAGGCCTCAGATACTGTTGTAAGCGCCCGTAGGCGTAATGGTCGAGTGAGTGCTTGCTCGAACTCGAAATAAAAGTAGCCCGTAGGCTTAGTGGTCGAGTTTATCTTAATTCTGTTTGCATAATAAATCTCCAAATAGAGGAATTTTTCTTGGATATAAGATGTTGGCAAAGAGGAGAACTTTCTTTGCAAGTCACTATACATGTGTTTATGTTTCGTGTCTGGGTTCGGGCCAACTACATGAGCATGGATCGTTTTGACCATTTGGCTTTTACAACTTTTCCTATTGGAAACCCGTTGTTGCGAAATAACTTTCTTGCATCAGAATTTGATATATTCGAGGGCTAATGCCCCTCCCAGTATTCGAGGTCGATTGTAAAGAGGCCTCCGATACTGTTGTAAGTGCAGTACGATTATTGGTTGCCTCATTAAAAACCTTGCCGAAAAACCCATTTGGGATAAAACCGGTCTAAGGGAAGAAGAGTGTAACGCGTGCTTTCAGATCTTAAGGCTTCGTATTGAAGGATCCATCTTAGCTCCTGATCGAACTTCTGCAGGGGTCAGTTTTGAAATATAAATGAATATGGGAGGGTCGTACCTTAGCAGTAGTATCGTTTTAGATGTGACACATTCTAATTGCTTGATAATTGTTTGCCATTTATAACACCGAGCCTGTATGATCCCTTTCCGACGTTCTCGAGAACCTAATATGGTCCTTCCCAGTTCGGTCCTAGTTTTCCTTCGTTCGGATTTCGGGTATTAAGGGTGACTTTCCTTAGCACTAAGTCCCCGGGTTTGAAATGGCGGAGCTTGGTTCTTTGATTATAATATATTTCGATTTGTTGCTTTTGGGCGGCCAATTGGACGAGAGCAGCTTCTCGTTTTTCATCCGATAATTCGAGGCTAGTGTTCATAGCCTCGTTATTTGATTCTTCTGTCATGTATCAAAATCTGATACTGGGTTCGCCGACTTCGACTGGTATCACTGCTTCAGACCCATATACTAAGGAGAACGGGGTTGCCCCTATACTGGATTTTGGCGTCGTTCGATATGCCCAAAGGACTTCGGGTAGGATTTCTCTCCACTTTCCTTTAGCGTCGTTCAGCCTCTTCTTTAGGTTCTGAATGATAGTTTTGTTCGTTGATTCGTCTTGTCCGTTCCCACTGGGGTGATACGGTGTTGATAATATCTTTCTTATTTTGTGATCTTCGAAGAATTTCGTCACTTTGCTGCCCACAAATTGTTTTCCATTGTCACATACTATTTCGGCAGGTATCCCGAATCGGCATATGATATGATACCAGATAAAGTATATAACTTCTCTCTCTCTTACTTTCTCGAACGCCTGTGCTTTAACCCATTTAGAAAAATAGTCAGTCATAAATAAGATGAATTTAGCTTTACCTGGGGTCGATGGCAGAGGGCCGACGATATCCATTCCCTATTTCATGAATGGCCATGAGGATAGGACCGAGTGAAGTTGTTCTACGGGTTGATGGATCATTTGTGCAAACCTTTGATATTTGTCACATTTTCGAACAAATTCCTTCGCATCTTTGCCCATATCGATCCAATAATACCCTGCCCTGATTATTTTTTGGACTAATGGATCGGCACCGGAGTGATTCCCACAAGTGCCCTCGTGCACCTCACGTTAGATGTAATCGGTATCTCCTGGACCCAAGCATACTGCCAATGGTCCATCGAATGTCCTTCGGTATAGCGTTCCATCTGAAGCCAACGTGAATCGAGAAGCTTTAGTCCGTAGGGCCCTTGAATCTTTAGGGTTCGATATGAGCTTTCCGTTCTTTAAGTATTCAATATACGCATTTCTCCAATCCCAGGTTAAGCTTGTAGAATTTATCTCGGCGTGACCTTCTTCGATCACGGATCTCGAGAGTTGAACGACAGTCCCCGAGCTCAAGTCACCTTCCTCGACCGATGATCCCAAATTCGCAAGTGCATCAGCCTCACTATTTTGCTCTCGTGGAATATGCTGTAAAGTCCATTGTTTGAAATGGTGCAAAGTGACATGTAGTTTGTCCAAATACCTTTGCATTCTATCTTCTCGAACTTCGAAGGTTTTGTTTACTTGACTTACCACCAACAAAGAGTCACATTTGGCTTCAATGGCTTCTTCTCCCAAGTTTTTAGCTAGCTCGAGACCTGCAATCATGGCCTCATACTCGGCCTCGTTGTTAGTCAACCTGGTAGTTTTAATAGATTGCCTAATAGTGTTACCCGTGGGTGGCTTTAAAACTATGCCTAGCCCGGACCCCTTTACGTTCGAAGACCCGTCCGTAAAAAAGGGTCCATACCCTCGATGACGTACCCGATTTTAACAAGAGTTCTTTTTCGACTTCGGGGTACGAGGGTTGGCATGAAATCGGCCACGAAGTCTGCTAAAATTTTAGACTTGATGGGCGTACGGGGTTGATATTCAATATCGTACCCACTGAGTTCGACGGCACATTTGGCCAATCGGCCTGATAGTTCGGGCTTGTGCAAAATATTACGAAGTGGGTAAGTCGTTAATACGCATATGGGGTGACATAGAAAGTATGGTCGTAACTTTCTAGAGGCGATTTTCAGTGCAAGTGCCAATTTTTCTATGTGCGGATATCTAGCTTCTGCTTCTCCTAAGGTTTGACTTATATAATAAATGGAAAATTGCGTACCTTGCTCTTCCCGAACTAGGACACTGCTTACTGCGATTTCTAATACTGCCAAGTATAAGCAAAGTTTTTCGTCTGTTTTTGGATTGTGAAGTAGTGGTGGGCTCGACAGATATTGTTTTAGTTCCTTTAATGCGTGTTGGCATTTCGGGGTTCAAGCGAAATCGTTCTTCTTTTTGAGTAGGGAGAAAAATTTGTGACTTCGATCTGATAATCTCGAAATGAATCGGCCTAAGGCCACAATTCGTCCAGTTAGCCTTTGTATAACTTTCACGCTGTCCACGATGGTGATGTCTTTGATGGCCTTGATTTTATCGGGGTTAATCTCGATTCCCCGATTTGACACCATGAAGCCGAGGAACTTGCCCGAACCGACCCCGAAAGCATATTTTTCGGGGTTGAGCTTTATGTTGTATTTCCTCAAAATATGGAACGTTTCCTGCAAATGGGTCAGATGGTCCTCTGCGCGCAGGGACTTAACTATCATGACATCAATATAAACTTCCATTGATTTACCTATTTGTTCTTTGAATATTTTATTTACTAAGCGTTGGTAAGTAGCCCCTGTATTTTTTTAGCCCGAAGGGCATCACATTATAACAATATGTTCCATATTTGGTGATAAACAAAGTCTTTTCCTGGTCCTCCTGGTTCATCTGGATTTGATTATACGCGGAATAGGCATCGAGAAAAGTGAGGATCTCATGACCGGCCGTGGCATCGATCATGAGATCGATGTTGGGTAGCGAAAAAGAATCTTTGGGGCATGCTTTGTTTAAATCCTTATAGTCCACACACATTCTATGTTTGTTTCTTTTTTTAGGCACTACAACTATATTGGCTAACCATTCGGGATATTTCACCTCTCGGATGGACTCTATCTTGAGAAGTTTGGTTACCTCGTCTTTTATGAATACGTGTTTTACCTCAGACTGAGGTCTTCTCTTTTGCTTCACCGGTCTGAACTTAGGGTCCAAGCTTAGCCGATGCGTCATTATGTCCGGTGGAATCCCTGTTATATCTAAATGGGACCAGGCAAAACAATCAATGTTATCGATAAGAAATTGAACAAGTTTCTTCCTGAGTTTGGGGCTCAACCCCGTTCCCAGGTATACCTTTCGTTCGGGCCAGTGCTCGATTAGTGTGACTTGCTCCAGTTCCTCAATTGTTAATTTGGTAGCGTCGGAGTCATCGGGAATCACGAAGGATCGAGGGACCCCCTGATCATCATCTTCTTTGATCTTCTGGTTATCTGGTTGGGTCGAATTCGATGTCTGTGATTGCTATTTGGTGTCTCGTTCTCCTTCTTAGCCTGATCCCTTTATTGGCGAAGGCAGGGATATTGGTTTCGCTTCCTTGACGGTGAACATTTCTTTTGCGACTGGCTGTTCTCCGTACACTATTTTGACTCCTCTCGATGTTGGGAATTTGAGGACCTGGTGTAGGGTCAAAGGTACAGCTCTCATGTTGTGGATCCATGGCCTTCCGAAAAGGGTGTTGTATCTCATGTCGCCTTCGATCACGTGAAACTTCATTTCCTGGATGGTTCCGGCCACGTTTATTGGTAGAATTATCTCGCCTTTGGTGGTTTCACATGCCATATTGAATCCGTTTAGAACCAGGGTTGCGGGTACGATCTGGTCCTGCAAGCCGAGCTGTTCTTCGACCTTCAATCTGATGATGTTGGCCGAGCTACCTGGATCAATCAACACACGCTTAACTTTAGTTTTATTCATGAGTACGGATATTACCAGTGCATCGTTATGAGGTTGTATGACCCCTTCTGCATCTTCATCCTTGAAGGACAAAGTTCCTATGGGTGTGTAATCCTGAGTTCAAGATAGCTTTTCTCTCACAATCGATGTTTTAGTGCGTTTAAGAACTGGTCCCTGAGGGGTAGATCATGTGAATGACGTGCTATGGTTCTTCCTGTTCGTTTTGCTTACCGAAATCCCTGTTTTACAATGGTTCTTCGCCCTATCACTAAAAAATTCCCGAAGGTGCCCTTTGTTGAATAACCGGACTACTTCCTCTCTTAGTTGCCTGCAATCTTCCATTCTGTGGCCATGGGTGCCATGGTATTCGCACATTCGATTGGGATTCCTCTGGACAGGATCGGTCTGCATGGGTCGAGGCCATTTAGTGTCTTTGATGCGTCCGATAGCCGATACGATGGCGGATGCATCAACGCTTAAGTTATATTCCAATAACCGAGGTGCTTCCTTAGATCCGGCAGACCTATCGAAACTAATTCTGTTTATCAGCCCCTGGGACCCTTGACCTCTATCACTTCTTTTGTTATTTTTCTTGAGGTTATGTCTCGATTCACTGACTCTGTGGCTTCCGTTGTACAGTTGGTATCGATCCTCAATCGGACCTCGTTCCCGATTAGTATCCCTTCGAACAACGGGTTCAGACCCCAATTGATCATCTTCGACCCTAATTTTCGATTGGTATCGATTGTGTACGTCGGCCCATGTGATGGCTGGGTATTCGATCAGGTTATGCTTTAATCATCATGAAGCCGTCGAACTGCGCTCGTTCAAACCTTGAGTGAAATCCTGAACATCCCAATCGTCTGTGATTGGTGGCAAGTCCATTCGTTCCATTTGAAAACGAGATACGAACTCCCTCAGCATCTCGTTATCCTTTTGTCTTACCTTGAAGAGGTCCGATTTCCTTGTTGAAACTTTTATGGCGCCGGCATGTGCTTTCACAAAAGTATCTGCTAACATGGCGAACGAGTCGATGGAATTTGGCGGTAGGTTGTGATACCAAATCATTGCCCCCTTCGAGAGGGTCTCTCCGAATGTTTTTAGCAACACAGATTTGATTTCATCATCTTCTAAATTATTGCCATTGATGGCACATTTGTAATAAGTGACGTGCTCGTTAGGATCTGTCGTCCCGTTATATTTGGGAATTTCGGGCATACGGAATTTTTTAGGGATTGTTTTCGGGGCTGCGCTCGAGGAAAAAGGTTTTTGCACGAATTTTTTCGAATCCAACCCTTTTTATCATTAGTGGAGCTCCCGGGATCTTATCGACCCTAGAGTTATAAGTTTCTACTTTTTTATCGTTGGCTTCGACTCACTTTGTGAGTTCCTCGAGCAATTAAGTAATTTCGGGAGTAGTCCCCAATTCTTGCTCATTTGACTTTACTATGGCTGGTTCCGTTCCGTGAGTGATTTCTCGGGGTGGATTGGGCTCTGGCCTGCTTTGTAGCTGGGTTTGGCTCTGCAACTGAGCTATTGCTACATGTTGGGCTTGCAACATTTTGAAAATCATACGCAAGCTAACGCCGTTTTCCTCGATGTTATGGGTATCTCGAGCCGCAGACCGAGTGCCACCATGGATGCTATTCTCGGGTTCAGCATGTAGGTTCGCCTCAATGGCTACATGCGAATTGATATCAATTGGCGGTCCGATTCGAGCTCCAACGGTATTCACATGTGGTCTTTCAGTACTGGGTATCAAGTTGTTGTTTTCGTCTTGAAGACCGGGCCCGTTATCGATCGGTGAAGCCATTTGATTGACGGTTAATCGTAGCTAATCCGAAATTCAAGATATTTTTGTAAAACACAATAGCGTATTTTTTCAGATTCGTATCAAATAACCATTGTTATCCTTAGCCTCACGGTGGGCGCCAAACTGTTTACCCGAAAAACGGATATAGTTGAATTAATTCGTAGTTCTAAGGATATGTGATATAGCTCAATACAAACTGTAAGGATAGAAGGAAATATCAAATATAGACCGCAGAGAAGACAAAATAAACACAGTTGTAACGAAAGTGATTTTTTGGGATTAAGTAAAATGAATCAGTTTATGAGGCTTAAAAAAATAACTCTCGAATATAAGAGAATATGGTACTTCAATTACAATGTGAGCCTCCAATACCCCCACCCCTCCCCCCCTCCTATAGTAGAGGGACCTTACTTTAAATATAATTAAAAAATACTTAGTGGGAGATCCATGATAAATCAGCTTTTACACAATTCTTGCTAAGATTCTCTCATCTAGTGGGATTGCAACGGCTTATGTCTGTGAGTCCGATTTGACTCGGGCTTTGATCTCGGCTTGAGCCCGATTCTAACTCGAGCTCTCGATCTTTGGCTTAGGCTCGATTCTGACTCGGACCCTTCAATTGATTCGAGGTCAATGTTGGTTGGTCTCTGGCTCATAAGCTTGATAGCTTTACTCTGCATCATAGTCCGATTTGGATTCGAGTTCAGTAACAATATCAAACTCGACATTGATCGGCCCCTCGGGTTCGAGACTTGTTTGCTCCATCTTCGAAAACCATCTCGAAGTCTCACTTCGATCGATTATCGTTCGAACTTGAGCAGACGTGCGAATGCCGAAATCTATTTCGACCGTATATATATATATATATATATACACACACACATAATTTTTATGCTATATACAATACAAAAAAATATATATATATATATATATATATATATACTTTTGTGGCTACCAAATATAAATAATTTTGGGTGTGGGTTAAAGGTGATCTTTACCCATTATTTTTTTGGGATTTCTTATTTTATAGGTGTAATAAAACTAGTAAAAGGACTTACACCATATCCTCTTAGCGGACGAACCATCAAATAGTAATTTGATCGGAAGCAGATTATCCGTAGCAATTCGACCAGAAGCGGATCATTTACAACAATTCGACTCGAATTACCAGTTGTTGGCAATTCTCACGTGGTAGATGGATCCCCTATTTCCACCGCCTTATTAACCTTAGATTTGGATGCAAAGAACTGATTATAGTTGACCACTCTTATAAATTAAGTGAATCTTCTAGCACCCATAGACATATTTAATAGGGGCTGGCTAATTATTAAGAGAAATTTTCAGAAACCACTGTTGTTTAGTGACTATTAACTTTCTATAGCTATCATATACATAATTACTATGTATAGCTACTATTCAGTTGTTACGGCAGTGTATTAGTTGTATTCGTGTCTTTGTATTCATGAATACAGTAGCAAAAAGCGCCTAAAATCAGGGTAGTCCAGCTATATGCGCATGTATTCATGAATACAGTAACGACAATCACCTTAAAAATAGGTCTGTCCAGTTGTCTAATAACGAAAATAATATCAATTAACGTGATACACTCCTAATATAACTCAACAAAATCAATTCTAACATGCTCATTATCAACATAATTAATTAGAAAGATTTTTGAGTTGTATATAACTGTTGTATTTTACTTTTGTATTTAGTGTGTTTCAACTTTTTTTTTTACTGTTGCATTCACTAAATTCAATGTTTGTATTTACTGTATTCACTACTTTATATTCAGTGTATTCAAATGTATTTGTATTAATAGTATTTTAGTTATTCCTAAAATATATTATTATTGTTGTATTCCGTATATTTTGTTATATTTCAGTGTATTCATAAGCCTTCAACAGGATAAGAAACTTAAGAGGATCGACGAAGCTGAGAGATTCAATTGTAGTAACCCTAGAGGATTCGACCTATTTTGCTCGAAGAGAGAAAGAGATAGAGAGAGAGAGAGAGAGAGAGAGAGAGAGAGAGAGAGAGAGAGAGAGAGAGAGAGAGAGAGAGAGATAATATTATAATAAGAAATATTTTTTCTTTTAATAAATTTTACATAATATAAATTTAAATTAATCGAAATACCAAAACTAATATTGAAAAAAATGACTTCATACATGTGAATATGTCATGTGGAAGACATGTACTTGGGAAGGAGGGACAAGATCTTTCATATCCCTTGTTTTAGAAGGCTGTTCTTCATATAGATAAGTTAATCTAGCTTTTCATTACTTTGTCAGTCAGTTTTTCAATTATTTTAGCGTTAAATACTCCCATTATTTAAAAGAGTTTATGTTTTACGCGCTTGCGTTTTATGGTATAAGTTATACTTGTACCATCAAATCACTTAAAAATAATTACAAGTAATCATATTTAACAAGCATTGATCGGTAATATATAAAAATAATAATTTTTATATTAAATTATACATATGATATAAATTTTGTTACACTATCAATTCATAATAACTAAGATTGAAGTTATATATATATATATAAATAGCGTAAAGAATTTTTACCCTATCAGTAATTAATTTTAATTGACTAGGTTTATTATTACTTTATTTTTAGATTTAAATTATATACATATCACCTTTACTTGTTGTAGCATGTAATACGTTTTATTTTCAATATTACACGTATCATAATTTAAGGAAACTTACCTATACATATTTTTTGGATAATCTGATAATGTAAATGATTATTTATACTGGCGATACATATAATTTAAAGACTATTTTTAAGACTACCATATTAAGCATGTTATGAAAAATTACCTTTGATTATACGTCAAATAATAATGGTGTAAAAATTATGTATACTATTAATTGCATAACTCAGATATGCTCTTAGAAAGCTATATTTCTCTAGTCACAACTTGGAATATACTATAGTCACACTTGGAATCTTATCAAGCTTCTCTACAAATTAATGTTTAGTTAGGTATATTAATTATGTCTGGTTTAATTACTTAGATAGAAAGAATGAATTCATTAATCAAACAAAATTTTAATTAGGCATATATTACTTGATCGATACCCTTTGTTTTCTATAGCATAAATTCAAATTATTTATGGACTTGGAATTACACTGGTCTAGACTGTGCCTTTGAAAACCATATATAATAAGGTGAGTTGGTGCCTTTTCAATTAGCTTTTCCATCTAATATATTTTTTGTTATTAGGCCTGCAAATTAAAAAGATTTTAATTAGATGCGACAAAAATAATTAGAATACACATATTATCGTCCTTCAATTTGTGGTCAAAGTGCTAACCTAATCTTTCACTGAACTTTTAAACTATATCAAGTTCATTGTGTGGTGTAAATTGTATTGGCTTTAATAAAGAATGAATAAAGTACTATTTAATATACTAATCAAGAGAGCTAATACTGACGTTAATTTATTACATATAATAATATGTCCGGAGATAGTGAACAATTTCTAGATTGATGAGTTCTAGCCATATTTTATCGGAAAAACTACACGGTAACTGCTCCAAAAAATAATAGCCGGCAAAATGCATAATTTATATATATATAAAACAAAACCATTTAAAGTTTGAGACAATTAAAAGAAAAGCAACAAATTTCACACGCTTTCAGGGATTGCTACACAAATAGCCGGTCAGATTTAATGTTTATTTTTTCTAGCCGGTATACATAAATTATTTACATATTATACATGAATTATAATTTGGTCAAAAAAGAAATTGAGAAAGTTTTTAAAGAGAGCTTAGAGTTTTTAGCACGTAAAGTGGTATCTGATTTGAGTTAATTCTTCTTTTTTATTTAGTACATGCATGCACAAAGTGGGAACCTCAAAAATATGGAAATAAGCATAAAAGAATACAGGCCCAAGTAAAAAGAGCTACCAGAGAAAAGACAGATTAAGACCAGGCCCAACTATTGAACATGTTAAATGGGCTCACTGCGGAGAACAACTGTCTCAATGGTAAGCCCAGGCCCAAATTATAAAAACGACTCCAAAGCACAGCCCATCTCCAAAAGTTTTCAGCCCATCTTTGGCAGATTTCTTTCTAATCTCATCCAATATGAAGGGGCATTTGCAGTCGTACCCTATATTTATGTCACCTTTTAACCTGTACCTTATTTTTTAAAATTATTGATTTGGTAGACAGCTGACAAAAAATTCGTAATAATATGATAATTACACCCCTGACAAAAGATTAATCGCGTGATCTGCAACCTCATTCGTGAAAAAAGATCTCCTCCTCTCCTCTCACCAGCTTTATCAAAAAAAATATAAACTTGTCCAGATTCATCTTCAGAATCACACTTGCATGAAGTTGTTTCACCTTGAAGCTAAAACTTCATGCTAATGTAACATGAAGTTGTTTCATGTTGAACCTAAAACTCCATGCTAATATAGCATGAAGTTGTTTCACACTGAAGCTAAAACTCCATGCCACTGCATGCTAAAGTTATTTATCCTGCAGTCTACAGTTTTATCATGAGTTTTATCCGAAACTTCAGTCTAAACATGCTGAAGTTATTTAGTTCATTTGCTAAAACTTCAGTTTAAACATGCTGAAGTTATTTAGTTCATTTGCGAAAACTTCATACTAAGCATGCTTAAGCTTTTTAGTTCATTTGCTAAAATTTCAGACTAAACATGCTTAAGTTTTTGTCTTGCAGTTTGTAATTTTCTAATGAGTTTTTGCTAATGCATGCTGAAGTTATTTAAGTTCATTTGCTAAAATTTCAGACTAAACATGCTTAAATATTTAGTTCATTTGCTAAAACTTCATATTAAACATGCTTAAGTTTTTTAATTCATTTGCTAAAACTTCACACTAAACATGCTTAAGTTATTTATTTTATTTGCTAAAATTTCAGACTAAACATGCTTAAGTTATTTAGTTCATTTGCTAAAACTTCACACTAAACATGCATAAGTTGTTGTCTTGCATCATGTAATTTTCTAATAAATTTTTGTTAATACTTGCTGAAGTTATTTAGTTCATTTGCTAAAATTTCACACCAAAACATGCTGAAGTTTTGTCCTGCAGTCTACAGTTTTGTCATGAGTTTTATCCGAAACTTCAGTCTAAACAAACTGAAGTTTTTTAGTTCATTTGCTAAAATTTCAGGCTAAACATGCTTAAGTTTTTGTCTTGCAGTATCTAATTTTCTAAATGAGTTTTTTCTAATGCATGCTGAAGTTATTTAGTTCATTCGCTAAAATTTCATACCAAACACATGCTGAAGTTTTGTCCTGCAGTCTACAGTTTTGTCAATAGTCCTGAAGGGCAAAATCGTCTTTTTAAAATGCTTTTAACAAAGGGTACGGATGCAAATGGAAAAACAAAACGGGTATAAGTTAAAAAAGGGGCGACCAAATAGGGCGCTCCATGCAATTTTTACGAATATGAATAGGGTTGTCAAATTTGGTCCAAACCCAAATGATCCGCCCAACCCGTCCAAGGTTGGGCTAGTTATTGACCCGCTCATTTGTTAACGGAGCTTATCTTGACCCTACCCATCTCAACTCATTTAAAGTTGGGCTGCTTTTTAATCCAAATTGATCCATGAGTAACTTTGCCAAAATATCTTAGAAATAAGTTTTTTGGTTTGATATATATATGACCATAACAAAAGGAAAAAAAATCTTATTTAGTAATTATACAATTCATAAGAAAGAACACATATTAAGTAAAAGCTTGATAAGAGTTGGGTGGGTTAGACTATGACCTAAATTTTAGTCCATCTTGACCGAGCTCATTTTACTCCAAATAACTTTTGGGTAGGTATATATTGTAACTATTTTTTAAATGGGTAGGAAAGCGTAATTATTTTAAGCTCAATGAGTATTTTGCATAAATTGCTCTATGATTTTTCCTATTTGTGAGCGACGATTGTTTGCACGAGTTGGCGATTGATATACACAAACATATATTATACATTTATTAATTTTTTTACAAAAATGTTTTTCGACGGACATTTATTTATAAGTAAATCTAGAATAAATGAGAAATAATCTATTATAATAAGTTATTTTATGTGGATTATT
Source organism: Nicotiana tabacum (assembly GCF_000715075.1). Taxonomy (NCBI): domain Eukaryota; kingdom Viridiplantae; phylum Streptophyta; class Magnoliopsida; order Solanales; family Solanaceae; genus Nicotiana; species Nicotiana tabacum. Next base: position 7,104,926 of record NC_134092.1, on the reverse strand, counting down.
ATAAAAATTATGTTATCTTATCGGCGTATATAACTTAAAGCATATACACATATCGAATTTAACTTAAGTCATATTAACATAAAGAATATAACTTATATATATATATATATATATATATATATATATATATATATATATATATATATATATATATATATGTTAGTTAGTGTGAATTTTGTAACAACCTATCTTTTCCCTAGCTATATAACTTCTATTTGTTATATTAAATAATTTGTATTCTTATTTTATGAAGACTTATCAATATCTTTGAAGTGATTCTGTATCTAAGTCAAACCCAAACATTAAGTCCCTTAAATTTTTACCTCTATGGAATCCCAAAAGGAAAAAAAAGATAGTTCAGTGTATAAAAATTATTTTGTATTTACACAAAGTTCGAAGAAAGATCACATTTTTACTATAAATAACTTATCACTTAATACGAATATTAGTGACTAACTTCACAACTCGAAAGACGCCAAAAAGAACACTGAAAATAAATGATGTCTTTAACTGAGGCATCACATGTACGTATCTGCTACTGGATAGACATTGTTGCATGTAACAATATAGAATCCAAAGAAGAAAAAAGTAGCTAACAATAGAAAGGACAGCAGAAAGTGACAAGTGTCCCTCCACCTGTTCACATTTAAAGCAACTAAGCATGACACGTATAATTGTAATCTCTACCCTTATTGTCTATATATGTTACACCACCTTTGCATTTCTGTCCTTATATAAATTAACGTTAGAAAGAATAAAGTTAAAGTTTCTGGTTTTTTTCTGTCTAACTTTGCAAATCTGTGGAAGGAAAAAGAATTATTTGGTTATCTACAAGAAAAAATGGCTAGGACTGTGGCAAGGAGTGTTGCAGCTCCATTGTTGTTTCTTAACTTAGTAATGTATTTTATTGTTTTAGGTTTTGCTAGTTGGTGTCTTAACAGGTACATTAATGGCCAAACTAATCATCCTAGTAAGTTATCCTCTCTTCTCTTTCTCTTTACACTTTACAAATAGAGTTTTTACAGAAATAGCCACTTGAATTTATTAAGTTACGTACATTATATACGGTTATACACATATTATATATGGTTATACATGTATTACATATGGTTTATATCAATATTATACATGTATTACATATGTTTTATATTTATATTATACGATTATTTTTAGGTTAAGCAATTAGGTGGGTGATTTAGGTTATTTCTTCCAAAAGATATTGACCAGGTTAATTCTTCTTTAAAATATTGGGTCAAGCTGTTTACTATTGTGAGAAGTTTATTTATTGTTTTTTTTCTAGATGCATGCGTCGATATTTATGTAAGTACAGCAAAATTGAACTTTATAATATATGAAACCTAAAATGAAGGCAAATAAAAAAAAATGATGTCCACACAGTGCTTCAATTTATAGTCCACAATTTGACGGTTGATTTACCGGTATTTTTTACTGTTGATTGTAATTTTGCTTTTCAAAAAAAGAAGATAACAGGAGGGAGTGTCTCACTCTGGTTTTTCCTAAGCATAGAAATTAAAGGACACTTTTTTTTTATTTAAAAGGAATAGTGGCGAAGTCACATGGTAACAAGGGTGGTTGTTGAAAAATTATATTGTGTATATAGTTAAAATATAATATTGAATACCCGGAAATTTTTTTTAGAAAAATTCCTAACTTCGCCACTGAATATTAATATTATATTTTCTTTATTTTGTAGGTTTTGGTGGAAATGGAGCCACGTTGTTCTTTTTAGTGTTCGCGATACTGGCGGCCGTGTTGGGAATAATATCAAAGTTAATGGGTGGAAATCATCTAAGGGTATGGAGAAATGACAGTCTTGCTGCTGCTGGTTCATCAGCTATTGTTGCATGGGCTGTGACTGCTCTAGCTTTTGGGTAATAAAATTTTTATGCCGACTGTTTTATCTTACTTACGACCGTTTTAATTACTTTATAAGTGATCTGATTGTTTATATATATTTTTTAGTTCGTCTATATATAAATGTAAAAAATGGAATTCTTGTATAATTTCGCATGTGAGGGCCTTCTCCAAACCCCGCTTGTGTCTATATACACTAGCCTCCCCATATACCAATATTTGTAGGATTTGTTGTAGTAGTTGTTGTTGTCTTATTCTTATGAATGTAAAATATAACATTTTTGTAGGTTGGCATGCAAAGAGATAAATATAGGAGGATGGAGAGGATGGAGGCTTAGAGTACTTGAAGGATTTGTGATAGTTCTAGGGTTTACTCAACTGCTCTATGTTCTAATGCTTCATGCCGGATGGTTCAGCAGCCGTTACGGTCCCGGCTACCGGGAAACCGAATATGGTGCCGGCGCACCTGCCGGAGAAAAGGGCGCCGCCGCCGCCGTACCTGCAACGGGTGTGTAATAAAGCTCGCTAAGCTACTCTGTAGTGATAGAATGTAAGCAGAATATCTAGTGTCTTTAGGTCTTTACTAGACTATATGTAAATTTCTAAGCTTTTGGTCTTCTATTGGACTGTGAATTATGTGTTTTACATTTGTTATCTACTCTATGTAGAATTAGGAATGTGCTTTTGGGCATTTGGGTATTCTGTTAAGTTGGATTGGCTTGTAACCATGAATTCGTGATATGTTGTATTTTTGTGGAAGGGGAGTGTCTCAATTATAATTTAGAAGAATATTTAGTTTCTTTTGGCACAGTGAACTATAATTTAGAAGAATATTCAGTTTCTTCAAGAAGTCAAGTTGTAATACTCGATGAGATAAATGCATTAGCCGTAAAAAAATTTGTGACATATTATTCGATACGAATATTTTGACATATTGTTTGATAAGAATATTGTGATGTTTAAGGTTGGCATACCTTTCGGGGTTGTCCAGTAGTTTGGAGGGTAGTTATCCATATGGATGATCTGGGATCGAGTTTTCTTCAATGTCTTATTAAGCCCGTCGCACAGTTTACATCCCCTGTGTAGTTTGTAGGTTATTATATAGAGGGAGGTTTATCCAGTGCGCACAAAGTGTTTACCACAGAGTGCTCACCCGAAGGGCAGAAGCTGTGAGTAGAGGCGGTGGGTTTCCCCTCTTTATCAAAAAAAGAAAAAAATTTGGCATAGATAAATTATAGCAGTCGCGGCAAATCGGAGGGGGGGGTAATCACTAACCCTGGATATGCTTAGGCATCCTGATCCACCTCTGTTTTCATAGGAGGATTCACGTGGAGGGGCATGTGAACCCATGCCTTCCGGAAGTTCCTTGGAAGGGCGACGTAAGGCTAAGCAATCGATGTCAGTGCGATTGCTGTCCGCCAACTGAGGTCCCCTCCGTACGCTAGACTAGATTGTCAGTGTCGTACGAGAAAACTAATGTCGTGATCAATTGAAAGAGAGAGCAGAAAAGAGAACTGAGAATGAAAGAAAGCTTGATTGCATTGAATGAAAGCTATTACAGAAAAATAACACGGTGTCGGGGGAGAGACACCAGTACAGAGAATTGTTTGCTTGTTTGAAAGTTTGATTGCTTGGTCCCCTTAATAATGCTTAAAAAAAATAAACCAAAGTTACATGACTAGACCTATGAAAGCTGGAAAATCACACTTAAAGAAAATGCAGCAAAATTAATCTATATTTACAATGAAAAGGATTTAGTCTTCTACAAAGCAGAAACAAGTCCGTTGGCAGCAACTTTGTCTTTAGCATCAGGGTCTGCGCGCGCGACATTGTTTACACGCGCGGCGCTGTTGGCATCTACCTGTGGCTGGGTGCTGGCGATGGCTATCGGTGGGGCGACAGTGGTACATGCACGCTTGTCACTTGAAGCTGCCGAGACCACGGGGCCGACCGTGGCGACGGGCGTTGGGAGGCTGGCCAGGATGCCACGGGGCGCGTCCAAGGGGTCATGGGGCATGGTTGGAAAGCCGCCCATGACATTCTCCCCCACCTGAGTTGGCGACGTCCTCGGCGCCTTCCTTGCAAGGTAATCATCAATCAGGCTCTTGTAGGCTTTGAGGTTTGTTCCCCTCTCCCAAGTATTCTCCTCTGCATCACATCCCTGCCATTTCACCAAGAACTCCTGATGATCTTTTCTTGAGGCGTGAATCACTCGATCATCCAGAATAGCTTTAGCACGCCTTTTTCCGGTTGAATTGGGACCTCGAATACTTGGTATTGTGAGTTGGCTTCGTGAAGGATCCTCCATATCTTCCCGAAAAGGTTTCAGGAGATTGACATGGATAACATGATGGATTTTTCACCAAGCTATGGTATCCACCCGGTATGCAAATTTCCCAATGCGCATTTCAATGGACAAGGGTTCAATATATTTTTGCAATAGGCGAGGGTCATGGATCCCTACAAACAAGTACCGCTTTGGGATTTTGACCATCACTTTGTCTCCCACCTGGTATTCAACAAAGCGGCGATTCTGATCAGCATGCCTCTTCATCCGCTTTTGGGCTTTGACAAGATAGCTCTGCACTATCTTCAAATTTTGCTTTCATTCTTTTGAGAAGCTAGCAGCCCGAGGAGATTTTGACATGTTTGGTGTGTTCACTGTGTATGGGAGTAGCGGTTGCTGTCCGGTAATAATTTCAAAAGCGCTTTTGTTGGTACTTGAGCTCTTTTGTGAATTGAAACATAGTTGAGCAGCATCCAGAAGCTTCACCCAGTTCTTCTGCGATCCGGTCACAAAGTGTCAGAGATATTCCTCTAGCATGCCATTGAATCGCTCCGTCTAGCCATCAGATTGCGGATGAAAACTTGAGCTATGACTCAATTTTGACCTGAGACACTTAAAGAGTTGGGTCCAAAAATTGCTAGTGAAGCGTGAGTCGCGATCACTAACAATGTCTTTAGGTAGGCCCCAATATTTGACGACATGAGAGAAGAATAGTCGAGTTGTATCTTGTGCTGATATATATTGTGGGGCTGCTATAAAGGTAGCATACTTGTAAAATCGATCCACCATAATCAAGATAGTTGTGAGATCTCCGACCTTGGGCAAGCCGGTGATGAAGTCCAGGGAAACGCTTTCCCAAGGTCTTTTGGGGACAGCTAGTGGTTCCAAGAGCCCTGCCTGCGCCAAGCGGTCTGACTTATCCTTCTGGCATACTAGACAAGTCTTCACATACTGAGCGACGTCATCGACCATTTGAGGCCAATAATATGCACGGCGAAGCAATGCCATGGTGTGTTCCTCGTCGGGATGACCGGCCCACAAAGTATCATGGCATTCCGCCAGAAGAGCCCGTCGCAGATCTCCTCCTTTAGGAACATAAAGTCGGTTCCCTTTCACTTTCAGGAAACCATCTTCGGTGTAGAACTGGCGAGTCTTGCCCTGTCCTACCAAATCAACCAAATACTGTGTAGCAGGATCCTTGATGAGTAGATCCTGTATCTGGTCTTTTATGGTGGTGGTTACTTCGCTTCCCTTTAGGGCGGCGAGTACACACACCGTTGCTAGGTCAACTCTCTGACTGAGTGCATCAGCAACATGATTGGTCTTTCCACTTCGGTACTCCAGGTTGAAGTGAAATTCCGCTAGGAGTTCCTGCCACTTAGCCTGTCAACCATTCAGCTTTGGCTGAGTCATGAAATGGCTAACGGCTGTGTTGTCTGTCTTGACCACGAATGGGGCTCACAGTAGATAATGCCTCCAAAGGCGTAAGCAATGAACGACAACTAATAATTCTTTCTCATGGGCGGCATAGCGCCGCTCTGCATCCTTCAGTTTTCGGCTCTCGTACGCTACGGGATGCCCTTCTTGTAGCAATACTCCACCAAGTGCATAGTCGGAGGTATCCGTTTGCACTTCGAATGGGTTGGCCAAGTCAGGGAGGGCCAAGACTGGGCTACTAGATATAGCCATTTTCAATGCATCGAAGGCCTCTGCCCGCTTAGGGCCCCAATCCCACAGGGTGGCCTTCTTGAGAAGTTCTGTCAGCGGCACTGCAATGAGGGAGTAACTTTTCACAAAACGCCGATAGAAGTTGCATAGGCCAAGGAATGACCTCAAGGCATGGATATCCTTAGGAGACGGCCATTCTGTAATGGCCTGAATCTTCTGCTGGTCCATCTTGATCTGCCCTTCCTCGATGACATGTCCGAGGAAGTCAATTTGTTTCTGAGCAAAGGAGCACTTGGATAGCTTCGCATATAATTCGTGCTCCCGCAATTGGGCTAGGACCTTCCGCAAATGCTCCAGGTGTTCTTCCAGTGTCTGACTATATACCACAATGTCATCCAAATAAACCACGACGAATTCATCAATGTATTCTCGGAAGACTTGGTTCATCAAGGTGCGAAATGTGGCTGGCGCGTTAGTCAAGCCAAAGGGCATAACCAGGAAGTCGTACGACCCATATCTTGTCACATAGGTCATCTTGTGCTCATCACCCTCTGCAATCCGAACTTGCCAATAACCTGTCCTCAGGTCTATTTTGGTGAATACCGTCGCACCACCCAGTCTATCAAACAAGTCTGCCATTAGCGGAATAGGGTACTTGTTTTTCACGGTGATTTTGTTTAGAGCCCGGTAATCCACGCAGAGTCGTAAACTGCCATCATGTTTATTTTGGAATAGCACAGGGGACCCGTATGAGGACTTGGAGGGAACGATGATCCCTGTGTCTAGAATTTCCGTCAATTGTCTCTGAAGCTCGGAGAGTTCGGGTTGTGACATTCTGTACGGCGCCCAGGCAGGTGGCTTCGCACCCGGCACCAACTCAATCTCATGGTCCACAGTTCGCCTAGGCGGAAGACGCTTTGGCATGTCTTGTGGCATGATGTATTCAAATTCCAGAAGCAACTCCTTCACGGGTGCAGGAATGTGACCCGATGAGCATTCTATATCTTCCATGCAGAGGGTAGCCAGGAACGTGGGTTCATGTCTTTTTACCCCCTTCTTCAACTGCAAGGCCGAGATGTTCTCGGCTGCCATCTTCATGGGAATGCACGGAATAATGCAGGGCTTAGCTCCATTTTCTCCCATCATTAGTAGCAAGTCTGCATACGGTGCGGGCATAGTATTGGTCTGTCTCAGGAATTCCAACCCCACTATCAACTCGAAGTCATCTATGATCACCACGAGCAGGTTGAACTTTCCTTCATAAGGGCCAAGTTTCACAGGTACATCTTTGGCTATTCCACCCACCGGCTGAGGTGGTGAGTTGATAACCTTGACACGACCTTTGCCCTTTCCTACAACTAGGCCAAGGCGCTCCACCTGAGTCGAGGCTAAGTAGTTGTGGGTAGCACCCGTGTCTATCATCGCTCGAATGGGCTTGCCATTTACCTTCATGTCAACGAACATTAAGGTCCTCTCTTGATGAGGAGGAGTCCTCTCGTTCGCCTTCTTTTTCCCTTTCTTGGCGATTGGACATGGGTCCTTCTTCTTACGGATACCAGCACTGGTTCCCGCTAGGGGCTCATAAATAGAGCCAACAATGGCATTGAATGCACCAACTAGTTCAGTCTGGTCCGCATCATCGGCATCGTCATCCGTCCCATCCTCAAAATCTTGATGGGCGTTCATCTGTGCATGTGGGCATTCATTATTCCAATGTGGTCCACCGCAATGATGGCATCCTGAGGGGGGTTTCCTCCCCCGATCATTGTTGTTAGATGCAACGCTAGTACTTCTTGAGGAGGGAGCCTTAGATTTGGTTGCACTCCGGTCTCCTCCACTTCTGCTAGGGCCACTAGTGTTCGGCTGGCCTCTTTTGTATCCTCCTCGGACAGGCTGTTGAGTCCTGTCCTTCCGGGCTTCCACCTGATAATCCCCAAGGCACTCTGCTGCTTGGATTGCCTTAGGTAACGTGTCTACCCTTTGTCTTTGCAACTCCATGCGGGCATAAGGTTTCAACCCTTCCAGGAAGGTGAAGAGTTTGTCTTTGTCCCCCATGTCGCGGATGTTCAGCATGAGCGCAGAGAATTCCCGCACGTAATCCTGTACTGATTTGGTCTGGCAGAGCTCCCAGAGCTTTCTCCTAGCATTGTACTCAACATTTTCGGGGAAGAACTGTAGGCGTATGGCTGCCTTCAATTCTGCCCATGTCTCGAGGGCATCTTCACCAGCCTTGATGGCTTCGTATTTCACCAGCCACCAGAGTTTGGCATCACCCTGAAGGTACATGGCAGCAGTTGCTACCTTCTTAGCTTCTTCTAGGCCCCCCACGGCATCGAAGTACTGTTCGATATCGAAGATGAAGTTTTCCACTTCTTTGGCATGCCGAGCTCCACTATATGGCTTTGGCTCAGGAATTTTCAGTTTTTGGGCCACAGGGGCGAGGTTCACAATACCCCCAATTTGGTTTCCACCTCCTCGAAGCAGGCCTTGTAAAGCAGCATTGACAACGTTGAGTTGGCCTGTCAAGTTGTCTATAGTTTGTTGCATGGCAGTCACCTTGTCTGCCTCTTGTGCCCTGTTGGCTAAATCCTCGGCGCGCTCCTGTTGGAGGACCTCAAATTTACCAAAAATTTCGGCTGCCTCTGTGGCTGCCGTTTGCCGGTCTCCTTCAGAGTCGCGACTGATGTTTTCTATGTCAACTTCGGCCTGGATCAGTCTGCGGTCCAGGTCGTCCAACCTTTGCACTAGGCTGGTCTTTAGGTCAGGCACCATTTCCACGATGGGCCGTAATGCGTCAACCGTTCCCTCAAGGGTCGCGATGCGATCCCCATAATTCACCATGGTCAGAAATGGTGGTAATTGCAATGTAATCCCTCGTCTGATGTCGAGCCTAGGCTCTGATACCAACTGTTACGCGGCGCCTTCCTGAAGTTCCTTGGAAGGGCGACGTAAGGCTAAGCAACCGATGTTAGTGCGATTGTTGTCCGCCAACTGAGGTCCCCTCCGTACGCTAGACTAGATTGTCAGTGCCGTACGAGAAAACCAATGTCGTGATCAATTGAAAGAGAGAGCAGAAAAGAGAATTGAGAATGAAAGAAAGCTTGATTGGCATTGAATGAAAGCTATTACAGAAAAACAACACGGTGTCGGGGGGAGAGACACCAGTACAGAGAATTGTTTGCTTGCTTGAAAGTTTGATTGCTTGGTCCCCCTTAATAATGCTTAAAAAAAATAAACCAAAGTTACATAACTAGACCTATGAAAGCTGGAAAATCACACTTAAAGAAAATGCAGCAAAACTACTCTATATTTACAATGAAAAGGACTTAGTCTTCTACAAAGCAGAAACAAGTCTGTTGGCAGCAACTTTATCTTTAGCATTAGGGTCTACGCGCGCGGCGCTATTGGCATCTGCCTGTGGCTGGGCGCTGGCGATGGCTATCGGTGGGGTGAACAGAGGCACATGCGCACTTGTCACTTGGAGTTGTCGAGACCACGGGGACGACCGTGGCGACAGGCGTTGGGAGGCTGGCCAGGACGCCACGGGGCGCGTCCAAGGGGTCATGGGGCATGGTTGGAAAGCCGCCCATGACAGAACCCATGCTTTCCTCTTAGATCACTGTATCACAGTGGTATTTTCGAATAAACTACTTAATTTGCCATGTGGGAACCTATGGTCAAAAGAGTATTTGGTACTTAATTTGCCATGTGGGAACCTATGGTCAAAAGAGTATTCGGTATAATGGTAGATTTGTGCACCATTGACCCCTATGTCTAGTGTTCGAATCCTAGTTCCCTATCTTTCATCTCTCGGCCGTTTTTCTATTTCTCTTTTTCTTTCTTTCTATTTCTTTTTTTTTTCATCTTTTATCTCTTAGCTATTTCTCTTTTTCTTTCTTTTCTGTTCTTTTTTGTTTTCTTTTTCTTTTTCTTTTCTGTTCAAATCTCATGCCCTATATTTCTTTTCTATTTATTTTTTATTTTTTTCATCTTTCATCTCTTAGCCATTTTTCTATTTATCTTTTTCTTTCTTTTCTGTTCAAATCTCATACCATATCTTTCTTTTCTGTTTCTTTTTTTTTCATGCATACTTCTGTTTTTGGGTTCACCCTTAGATATTCCCTTAAATTAAAATTTCATTTTTATTAGATTCTTATTTGTGTTTTCTTCATTCTCTTTTTTGGTTCAATCATTGAGTTTCAAAAACTCTAAAAAAATAGAATTTAAATTTATTTGAATCTTTTCAATTTCAAATTCCCTCTTTTTTCATTTACCACTCTCTTTTTGATTAGTTATTTAACTTTAATATAACAACAACAACATATCCAATATTATCCCACACCGTAGGGTTTGGGGAGGGTAGTGTGTACGTAGACCTTACCCCTATCTAGTGAGAATAGAGAGGCTGTTTCCAAGGCTGTATTTTAATATATCGAGCTTAGTATTTGTAACTATAAATAACAATGTTATCATTGATAGTTCTCCAAGGTAAGAAAATTATTTATTGATATTTGTCTATGGAATGATAAGTTTTTTTAATAACAATATTGATTGTTCTTTACTTGTCAAGTTGTTGTCAGCTCATGGTAAAATTTTAGAGGACCAAATCAAACAGTGATCGTGTAGTGGTGCATCCCTTCTGAAATCCTGGATCCGCCACCGTCTGTTATTTTATGGGCTAAATAAGAACATGCAGTTTCTCTTTAATAATGTAAAAGTTCTACTATTTGTTGTAATCACAAACTGTGTGTGGCTAATAAGCATATCTTTCTCTCAAATACAAATGCCAAGAAAGGAATTCCTCGGATAAAATAAAAAAATGCCCGATTCGGCGTGGCCGATTGGAAAGAGATTCACATAGAGACTATGTTTCTCTTTAATAATGAAAAAAAAATCTACTATTTGATGTAATCACAAACTGTGTGTGGCTAGTTTCTAGCTTTTCGGGTCCATAGACCTGACAGTGACAAGTTATTCGAATTTGGTAAATGACATTGTCTTTCCTTCTCCTCATTGCTGATAGATTATATTGTCTTTCTTTCTCCTTACATTGTCTTTCTCTGCCCCTCATTCCGGAAACGAAACTAGCTTTGGCGACTAAAAGATTTGGAAGTTTGGCATTTTATAGGAGTTGGGTTAATAGTTTTATTGTAGATAAAGTATCAAATATATTGGGGGCGTACGTCCAACTAGCTAGTAGACCTAGTAATAGTATATCTTAATTTTGAAAGGCAATGTGGTCAAAGTAAAAGAATATACAAACTGAACTCTCCCATGCATATTAATCAAAAGATACCAACTCTCCAACGCATACTCTCCAATAAGCCTTAAACATTTTCAATCAAATTCATATACGCAAAAAAATTAGCTCTTTTTCGTACTTGTCGCTTATATTATGGTACTTTTACCAGATATAAAGTCTTTACTTCACATTGTAATAATATTATTTATACTTGTAATGATTAATTCAAATTAATAAGATATTAATCATGTGTTCACAATATATTACCTTGGATCTTCGTGTAAGAAATTTATTTACTAATATGAACATTTAAGTAAGTTTAATTCAAGTCCTAAAATATTTCTTCTATTGAAAGAAAGGAAGAAAGCATCAAACAGGAAAACAAAAGAAAGAGAGTCTCGGGTGTTTCTTTAGCGCCGAAGATCGTGTTTCATCTAATTTTTGACATACAATTTCTTGGGTTTCAGCAATACACTCCAGCTAGTTACATGTATTTATTTCTCTTTTAAGACAATGGAATTTTATATACATAATTCTAATAGCGTTGAGTAGATATAATTTTGGAATTGGATTAAGAATTTGAAAGACAAAGTTAAAGAGAATTGGAAAAAATTCATGAGACTTTTTCGTGAATTAATTGGGTATATCATATGAATAGGTTGTATTTAATTTTGAAGTATCCTCAACTACCAGTAGCGTGAGTAAGTATAAATCGACGAATTACGAGTTAAACATGAAATCCAAGGGTTAGGTATTCTAAATTAGCTATGAATTAGCTAAAACAAGAAAATTAACACGAGATCGATATTATGTAATTATAGATTGATTGGAGAAAGTTGTACGAATTGCTCGAGGTGAAGCATTTGGTATTTCGGTACGAGTACTGTGAGTAGTAACCTTACCGCAATTTGTGTTTTCATAACTTGCATGATTTACACATTATTTTTAATATGAATATGTTACCGATTATTTTGAGTTGCATATGGGACAAGTCTTTTATTCGATATGATACCGAAATAGTTATTTGAGATGATTACCGTTGTTTTTAAATATTCTTGTTGTCACTAGATATATTTTACCGTTACTTGAATTTACGGTTATCGAAATAAAATTTCATGATTTGATAAGAACCGAAATGCCCTATATTATTTTAAAATATTTTCTTATGAGTATATATGGATTACAGAGGCAAGTATAAATGGGAGTTGACTTTGAAGGATCTCGTAGCTAACGACGGGTTCGTTAGACCTGGTGCACCTTGTAATTACTGATTACCGTTACAGCCCTCGCTAGTGGAAAGTTAGAACTAGCATACCGTTACTGATTTTTCTCGAGTAGGGACTACCGTTATATTTGACTTCTTGCGAAGAAGTCCACAGTTATACCGATTACATGATTCGTTCATTGAAACCTCCCAAATATGAATATTGATATTATACAGTGATTACCGAGCTTATTACTGAATTGTTAATTGTATTATACTACAAGAAAAACATGATGAGACTGAAAATTATTTATTGTTTCTGAAAGGGCATTTTTTATGATATTTTTTGTTTAATATACTAGTATGTTTTCTGACCTGTCCCCAATAAAAACAGTTGTGGTTAAGTGTTATTACTCACTGAGCTAGCGACTCATTCCCCGCTAATTTATTTTACAGAGACAACAGTTGACGCAGGGGGGAATTTTGTTAAAGTTCTTGGTGAGCCTCGCACGTGTTCGCGTGGGCGGAGATTCTATTTATGGTTATGGTCTTTTCTTTGAACTCTTAGAGTCACTCCATAGTCATTCTTTTAGTGTCTTGAGTATTCTTTTGTTATTATAAACTTATGTTGAGTATCGCCCATTCTTATCAAAGTTGGAGATAAAGTAGTATTTCTAGTTGTTAGTGGGTGGACTATAAATGGTAGATATTTATTTTGGTTAATTGATAAAATTATTGTCATTTTGAATTGATATTAGGATGTTTGGTTGTTGATTTGAGACAGAAAAATTTTTGGGATAGTCCAAAATAGGGAAAACTCTGTCCGATTTTCTGTAAAATACCGATGAGGCTTACTTGGGGGCACTTGCTCCTAAGTGCCAGTCATGATCCTAAATTGGTCCGTGATAAAGTTGGTACCAGAGCTTAGGCTTTAAGTCCCGAGTCATGGAGCAATGTTTAATAGAGTCTTGTTCATGGGTATGCAGGCGCCCATACTTATGATCTTGAGGTTACTGAATATCTAGGAATGTTTTCCCTTCTTTCATTCTTTGATTGTGCGTTGAGATAACTTGAGATTAACTTTGGAGTATTTCTTTCGCAGATGGCTAGGACACGCACACCTTCATCTGCTGGACGTGGTACTACCCGGGGTAGCGGTCAAGTTGGGGTTTATCAAACTAGAAGACAGGCTACTCCTCAACCTGAAGTTGGGAACATGGGTCAACCCCAAGCTACTATACCATATCAAGTGCAAGAACAGGGGGTTCAGGACGCTCCATCACCAGTGCCAACTGTTGTACCTACTGTTGCCTTACCTGCAGACGCAGTGGCAAGGTTATTGAATGTGTTAGAGGCATTGGTGCCTACTCAGGGTAGAAGTTCAGCTCCTCAGGCTACTTTACAGACACACGAACCTGCACAGACTTAGACTTTCGGGGTTGGTCGTCTATACACTGTAGTAGCCCCACAGATGAAGACTTTATCCTACTCTGATGCAGTCGACCTTACTAGAAAAATTGAAAACAAGGGACGTGATGAGCGTGCAACTAGTGATTTACGTAAGAAGGCCAAGACATGAGGGTCTTTCACTGGCGGTTTTAGTGAAAATCGAAGAGCATGAATCAGGGACAACAACAATAGGGTTCTCAGATAGGGACACACCTATCTTCACAGTCCACATACAGACCACATTACAGATAGGGTACTAGGGGACCATCATCATCATCTGGACATCATAATTCTGGGCATATATATGCCACTACTTCAGTCTGCCAGACCTGTGGTATATCACATTTGGGCCAATGTCGTGTTCTAACTGGAGAGTGCTTTCGGTGTGGACAGTTGGGACATCACTTGAGGGATTGCCCTCAGCCTCCGAGAAATTTCAACCAGGCTTCTATTCAGTTAGTTGCACCTACTCAGACTACTCGTAATACTTCAGGTGCTACAGGTACAGGAAATAGAGGTCGAGGTGCTGGCGACCGTGCTACTGTGAATCAAGGACAAGGGAATGTTGGTAGAGGTCAGGCGAGAGTTTTTGCATTTACTAGACATGATGCTCAGGCCTCGAATGTTGTGGTCATGTGTATTCTTTTTGTCTGTTCATTTGATGCACTTGCATTGATTGATCCGGGATCTACTCACTCCTATATGTCCTCGTACTTTGCTTTGAGGTTTAATAGTTAACCTGAGCTATTGAATGATCCGTTTCTAGTTGCTACTCCTGTTGGGGAGTCTCTATTAGCTGAATACGTGTATCGTGCTTGTCATATTTGGGTTGAGGGTAGAGATACTCTAGTTGACCTTATTATACTTGATATGATTGACTTTGACATGCTGATGGGAATGGATTGGTTATCTTCTTGCTATGCTATCGTCGATTGTCATGCAAAGATAGTTAAGTTTGAGATACCAAATGAACCCAGTTTTGTTCTAAAAGGGGGCCAGGTACCAGAGACTTGCAAAGTTGTATCTTTTATGAAAGCTCGGCGACTTCTAAAGAAAGGTTGCTTGGGTCTCTTAGCTATTGTAAATGACACAAGAAAGGAAACAATTAGTATAGAAAATATACTAGCGGTGAGAGAATTTTCTGATGTATTTCCTGAGGATTTACCAGGATTGCCTCCAGTACGAGAAATAGACGTTGGTATTGATTTGCTACCTGACACACAGCCCATATCGATACCCCCATATCGAATGGCACCAATAGAGTTGAGGGAGCTAAAGCAGTAGTTACAGGATTTGTTAGATAAGGGTTTTATTAGACCTAGTGTATCACCAAGGGGTGCACCAGTACTGTTCTAAAGAAGAAAGACGGATCCCTGAGAATGTGCATTGACTACAGGCAGTTGAACAAGATAACAACACGCAATAAATATCTTTTGCCTCGTATAGACGACATGTTTGATCAGTTACAAGGAGCTGCCCACTTTTCAAAGATTGACCTCTGTTCTGGTTATCATCAACTTAGAATCAAAGATGAAGATATTTCTAAGACTGCTTTCAGAGCTCGATACGGGCACTATGAGTTTCTTGTGATGCCTTTCGGACTGACTAATGCTCCAGCTGTTGTAAATGCCTAATTTTGGATCTTTTTTATTTTTATTTTTTATGTTTATTATGTATGTATGTATAGGTCTAAGGTTTGATTATAGTTTAATTAAGAAGTGAATAAAATATTGGGATAAGATGCATTTTAAAATGCAATGGGCCAAAAAATCGGACCAAATTAGTGGCCTAAAGGCACTGACCCGGTCCGGATGAGGCCAGCTAGGGTGATGAGCTAAACGGCATAGTTTCATGGTGAAACTACATCGTTTTGCTTAACGAATCAGAGGTCTAATCTCAATCATTGATCACTCTTTGATCCAACGGCCCTTATCTATCCCCACCCTAGGTATTTAATGCCTAAAATTCCAAAAAGAAATTGCCCTATATCCCTTATTACTAACCCCCTTTCTTCTTCCCCTCCCTCTCTTTCCCTCTCCCACTGCTCCGCCCGTTGCCGCCCGCCGGAATTCACCACCGGTTGCGGAGCACCTCCAAACACCCCCAAATCATCACCAAACACTCCGCTCAACCTCCTTTTTCCAAATCTCCAACCCAAATCCCTTAAAACTAGCTCAAATTCCACAATTTTTAGATCTAAGAAACCCCACACCCCATGTTTTATCTTAAAATCGTGAAGATTGAACCATCTCCTCTACCTAATACCTATATGGATGGATAGAGCTCGGTATGGGCTACCAATTGACACTGGTCTCAACCCCAAATTTTGGCGACTAGATTCCAGCGGGTCGCCGACAGCCGCCCTCACCATCGACCCACCAATACTACTGCATTACTCTTCTTCTGTTTTAGCCTAATTCCGACCTAAGAACACTCATTTACTTTTGGTATGACACCGAGTTTATTGAATTTGGTGTCTACGGAAATGAAACAAGCGTTCCATGGTCGGGCAACCACTTCTTGGCATCTCCGACGTCTTCTCGTGGCTTGAACAGGTTCAAGCATGCTCCTTAGGTATAATCTTCATCTCTTTACTTAATTTCTGATTTTTGTTTTAGTAGTAATAAGTTAGTTCTTGATTTTAATTTTAGTTCCTAATTTTAATTTTTCTGTTTTGGGTTTGTTGTTGTTAATTAGAGTTTCAAGTTAGATTTATCTAATTAGTTATCTCTATTTAGTTTAGTTGTTTGTTAGACTATTATTAATTAAACATAATTTTTATTTTATTATTTAATCGTTTGCTTAGTTAATCGATTGTTTAGTTGTTGAACGTCGTCGTCCGATTGTTAACGATGCTCGTTCTGTTTTGAGCATTAGTTTGTGAATCCAGTTGTTTGTTCTATGTTTAGTTTGCACAAATCAATTTGTTTTAATCTAGTTAGTATGAGTTTTAGTTCCATTTGAAGTCATGTTTCTGTTTTGTCAATTGTTAGTCGTTTGAGTTTGATTTGGTTCAAAATCAAGTGGTTTGGTGCTGATGGTTAAAATTTAAAGTTTAGGTTATTTTATCATAAAATAGGGTACTAGTACCCTACTTTTTACTAGTAGGATGGTTGAAATGATATTATTTCTCCTTGCTTCTGACATAGCAGATTTTCAGGTTGTCCTTTCACCTTTTGGACAAATTTTGAACAGTGTTTAGCACACAAAGTCAGTCTTTTGGACAGATTTTTGGTAAACCAAAATCTGTCCCAAAAAGTGACCTTATTTGCCTATTTAAGGGGCTGCTATTTCCTCAGTTCAGGACACACTATCTTACAAATTTTTACAATCTTTTACATTCGGAAAAAAAGAAGACACAACTTAAGAAAAATCATCAGCTCAACATCCAAAAGTAAGCTGAAAAATTGAAAGTTTGTGAGTTCTTTATTTCTTTCCTAAGTCATTAAGCTTTAGGTTTGAGCTTCTGGTTCGTATCGGGTTTAAAAGATTGTTGCTGGTCTGTTGCTGTTGTTGTAGGATTGGTTGACATGTTTCGATAGTGATATACGAAGCCAACTCCATTATTGTTGTCCTGCTTTCGAATCTACAGTCTAAGTAACGTTTCTAGCTTGTAAAGTAGTTCATTTTCAAAGAAATAGAAGCATGAAGTCCTTACTTGATTTCTGAATATTCTTGCTACTTTCTGGTTAGATCCTTATGCTACTAAAAGAAGTGTTTGTCTCATGTATGAAGAATCGGTGACTTCTTGTAGTGATATGTTGGCATAAATTATTCATTTTAAGTTATTCTAGATCAATGTTGTATGCTTTTAAGTGGATAAAAACTATAATATAATTACTTGCTTATTTTAGGTTCCATGTTGAGTTTGGTTTAGTGTATCGGGCTTCAAAAAGTAAGTATGAATACTGTATTAGTAAAATAAGTTGGATTCATTAATTAGTATAGTATACCAAGAGTTCTTGCATTTAAAATGATATATATGTAGGAGGGTTAGTTCTCTTTTCTCTTTCTCGTAAATTTTCTTTTCATGGCTAGTTAATTTCTTAATTCTTTTAATTATGGTCTCAACTATTAAAAAGTTAATTTGCATAGAGCGATGTTTCTTCACTTTTAAAAGGTAGTACATAGTTAGACAAAAGGGCGATGGTCTGGTTTGGGCGTTTAGTAGGCGAATTATTTTGGCCAAAACTGGAATTATAGTAGAGCCAGTTTCATAATAAATAATAACGGGCCTAATGCCTTTAAAAGTACATCAATTTGGCCCATGTCTCCTTAAATTCGTTGCTGACCCATTTCTTTTATTCTTCTTTTAACAAGTTGCTAGACCATTTTGCATATATAAAGAAAGTTTGACCCAATGCCAATCAGTAAGCTGAGGCCCATATCTTCTTTTAAAAGTAGTTGGTCCACTTTCAACTAATAACAAGCAGTCTCTTTTAGATTGATAAGTTGGCTTAACTTTTTTAAAAAAAATATTATTTATAATCTCAATAAAAACAAATCAGATTTTTCTTTTTCTTTAAAAAAAAAAACTTTAATATTTAATCACCTTATTAATTAACTTAAACGCTAGGCAATTAGTAGGCGTGCTTTAATTTCACGGACTCGCTTGCGTAGCGTGATGTTTAACATTTAGTAAATTAATTTCATATCATATCCAATAACTTTAATTATTTTTTTAATTTAATTAATTCCCATACTCGCGGATTCGCTTGCGTAGCACAATAGTAACTTTCGATAAATTTCAAAAAAACAATAATAATTTCTTTGAATGTAGTAATTTTTCAAAAGTAATAACGTACTAATAACCTTTGTCGTGACTCCGGATTCGCTTGCGTAATGCGGTTATGACAAAATTAATAAAATTCGTCTCAGTCGCACATTCACGTGCGTAGTGCGATTAGGACAATTTAATATTATTCAAATATTTCTTTAATAATTAAAAGCGGATACGTTAAACATGAAAATTCAATAAAATGCAGTTTTGTCAAAAATTAAGTCAAGCTAAGTTTAAGTCAATAAATCGACCATGCTAGAACCACGGGACTCGGGGAATGTCTTATACCTTCTCCCCGGTCAACAGAATTTCTTACTCGAACTTTATTTTCGCAGACCAATTAATAATAGAAATATTCATTTGATTAGGGATTCAAATAAAAGGTGACTTGGAACACCGAAAAATCAATTCCAAGTGGCGACTCTGTAAATAAAATAATCCATACTCAAGTTTGTCACTTTAATTGACACACACACACACACACACACACACACACACACACACACACACACACACACACACACACACACACACACACACACACACACACACACACATATATATATATATATATATATATATATATATATATATATATATATATATATATATATATATATATATATATTCGGGCTGGCTAATACTACAGCTGCATTCATGGATTTAATGAATAGGGTGTTCAAGCCGTTTCTGGATAGATTTGTAATAGTATTTATCG
The DNA here is from genome assembly GCF_000715075.1 of Nicotiana tabacum. Classification (NCBI taxonomy): domain Eukaryota; kingdom Viridiplantae; phylum Streptophyta; class Magnoliopsida; order Solanales; family Solanaceae; genus Nicotiana; species Nicotiana tabacum. The sequence goes on along the minus strand of NC_134092.1, from coordinate 7,085,703 downwards.
ATGATATCCTGATATATTCTCGTAGCCAAGGTGAACACGAGAATCATTTGATGACTGTGTTGCAAACATTGCGAGAACATTGGCTTTATGCTAAGTTCTGAAAGTGTGAATTTTGTCTAGGCTCAGTATCATTTCTGGGGCATGTTGTATCCAAAAATAGAATTATGGTAGATCCTAAGAAGACGGAAGTTGTGCAGAAATGGCCCAGACCTACTTCTCCTACAAAGATTTGCAACTTTTTAGGCTTAGCAGATTATTACATGCATTTTGTGTAGGATTTCTCCAAAATAGCAACGCCACTGACCAAGCTAACACAAAAAAATGCAAAGTTTCAGTGGACGGAGGAATGTGAGCATAACTTTCAAAAACTCAAAACATATTCGATAACTACACCAATGTTAGCCTTACCATCAGGTTTTGGAGGATTTACGGTGTTCTGTGACGCATGAAGGGTGGGATTAGGATGTGTTCTCATGCAAAATGGTCGTGTTATAGCCTATGCTTCGAGACAATTGAAAAAAGCACGAGCAAAACTATCCTACACATGATTTGGAGATGGCTGCATTGTTATTTGCTCTAAAAATTTGGAGGCATTACCTATACGGCGAAACTTGTGAGATTTATACTGACCATAAAAGTCTGAAGTATATCTTTCAGCAGAGAGATCTGAATCTTCGGCAGCGTTGGTGGATGGAACTACTCAAAGACTATAATTGTTCTATTTTGTATCATCCTGGAAAAATCAATGTGGTGGCTGATGCCTTGAGCATAAAATCTATGGGGAGTTTGGCACATATAGCTCTTACAAAGAGACTTTTAGCCAAAGATATTCAGAGACTAGAAGATACAGGTATCAGATTTAGTGTCGGAAATTCAGAGGCATTATTGGCTTGTGCTCAGGTTAATTCTTCATTAGTTTAGCACATTAAGGCCACCCAAAATGAGGATGAGCGATTATGCAAATATAGAGATGAGGCCTTGGCTGGTAAAAGCAAGGATATGATTGTTGAAAGTGATGGTGTTCTTCGAATGGGTAACAGGCTATGTGTAGCAGACGTAGATGGGTTGAGACAAGCTATTCTTGAAGAAGCCCACAACTCTAGATACACTATACATCCTGGATCCACAAAAATATACCATGACCTGAAGCAATTTTATTGGTGGGAAGGTATGAAGAGAGATGTTGCTAACTTTATTTCTAACTGTTTGACTTGTCAACAGGTCAAGGCTGAGCATCAGTGACCCGCAGGACTATTACAACAGATTGAGATTCCGGAGTGGAAATGAGAAAGAATTACTATGGATTTTTTCATTGGGCTACTACGAACCCTTATAGGTTATGACTCTGTATGGGTGATTGGAGATCGACTGACAAAATCATCATATTTTTTGCCAGTGAAGACTACATATGGTGGAGTGAGGTATGCACAGATATTTATGAATGAAATTGTCCGACTTCACGGAGTTCCAATATCCATCATCTCTGATAGAGGATCACAATTTACCTCACACTTTTGGAAATCTGTTCAAGAAGCATTGGGTAAACGAGTAGATCTTAGCACCGCATTTCATCCACAGACATCCGGGCAACCTGAACGCACTATACAGATCTTGGAGGATATGTTGAGAGTTTGCATTCTTGAGTTTGGAGGTAGTTGGGATGCTTATCCACCTTTAGATGAATTTGCTTACAACAATAGCTTCCAGTCCAGTATTCAAATGGCACCGTACGAAGTATTGTATGGTAGAAGATGTCGTTCTCCTATCAAATGGTTTGAAGCTGGTGAGACTAATTTATTGGGACCTGACTTAGTACAAGAAGCTATGGACAAAGTCCAGTTGATCAGACAGAGATTGCTTACAGCTCAAAGCAGACAAAAATATTATGCGGATAAGAGAAAAAGAGACTTAGCGTTCGCAATTGGAGACAAAGTATTCCTACGAGTTTCTCCTATGAAAGGTGTGATGCGGTTTGGGAAAAGAGGCAAGTTGAGCCATAGGTTTATAGGACCGTATGAGATACTAGACCGAGTAGGAGCTGTGGCTTATCGTTTGGCACTTCCTCCTGAGTTGTCCTTTATTCATCCAGTGTTCCATGTCTCAATGCTAAGAAAATGTATATCAGACTCATCTCAGGTGCTTGAAGTACTTACTATACCGATTGATGAGAAGTTGTCTTACGAGGAGGAGCCGATGACTATTGTTGATAGACAAGTAAGGAAGCTACGGTAAAAAAAAATTACGTTCGTGAAAGTCTTATGGAGAAATTACACCATTGAAGAAGCTACTTGGGAAGTAGAAAAAGATATGCAAGCGAAGTATTCCCATTTATTTCAGTCTACGGGTATGCACTTGTTGTAAATTCGGGGACCGAATTTCATAAGGTGGAGAAGATCTAATATCCTATATTTTTTCGTAAGAGTGTATTGGTTATTAGCAATAATAATAATAATAATAATAATAATAATAATAATAATAAGAATAAGAAACTAACTAATAAAACAAAACAAAAAGGAAAAAAGGTATAAGGAATTTAAAGAAAAGGGTTGAAGCCCATTTGAAACATATCTGCCAAAAGAAAGGGGAAAAGGAAAAAAAAAAGGGGGAACGCAACTTGCTGCTAAGACAAACAGAAGCAAGAAGGTTTCATGAAAAAAAAAATCCCTTAGAAAGAAAGAAAGAAAGCATCAAACAGAAAAAACAGAAGAAAGAGAGTCTCCGTGTTTCTTTAGCACCGAAGATCGTGTTTCATTTAATCTTTGGCATACAATTCCTTGGATTTCACCAATACACTCTAGATAGTTACATGTATTTCTTCCTCTTTTAAGACAATAGAATTTTATATACATAATTCCGATAGGGCTGAGTAGATATAATTTTGGAATTGGATTAAGAATTTGAAAGACAAAGTTAAGGAAATTGGGAAAAATTCATGAGACTTTTCCGTGAATTAATTGGGTATATCATATGAATAGGTTGTATTTGATTTTGAAGTATTCTCAACTACGAGTAGCGTAAGTAAGTATAAATCGATGAATTAAGAGTCAAACATGAAATCCAAGGATTGTGTATTCTAAATTAGCTATGAATTAGCTAAAATAAGGAAATTAACATGAGATCAATATTATGTAATTATAGATTGCTTGGAGGAAGTTGTACGAATTGCTCGAGGTGAAGCATTTGGTATTTCGGCACGAGTACTGTGAGTAGTAACCTTACTGTAATTTGTGTTTTCATAACTTGCATGATTTACACATGATTTTTAATATGAATATGTTACCGATTATTTTGAGTTGCATATGGGACAAGTCTCTTTACTCGATATGATACCGAAATAGTTATTTGAGATGATTACCGTTGTTTTAAAAATTCTTGTTGTCACTAGATATATTTTACCGTTACTTAAATTTACGGTTATCGAAATGAAATTACATGATTTGATAAGAACCGAAATACCCTATATTGTTTTAAAATATTTTCTTATGAGTATATACGGATTACATAGACAAGTATAAATGAGAGTAAACTTTGAAGTATCCCGTAGCTAACGTCGGGTTCGTTAGACCTGGTGCACCTTGTAATTAACGACGGTAGTTCCGTTACTGATTTCCCTTGAGTAGGGACTACCGTTATATTTGGCTTCTTGCGAGTAAGTCCACAGTTAAACCAATTACATGATTCGTTCATTGAAACCTCCCAAATGTGAATATTAGTATTATACAGTGGTCACCGAGTTTATTACTGAATTGTTAATTGTATTATACTACAAGAAAAATATGATGAGACTGAAAATTATTTATTGTTTCTGAAAGGGCATTTTTCTGATATTTTCTGTTTAACATACTTGCATGTTTTCTGACTTGTCCCCAATAAAAATGGTTGTGGTTAAGTGTTATTACTTACTGAGCTAGCGATTCATTCCCCGCTAATTTGTTTTACAGAGACAACAATTGACGCAGGCGAGAATTTCGTTAATTAGAGCACACAGATTGATAGTTCTTGGTGAGCCTCGCACTTGTTTATGTGGACGAAGATTCTATTTATGGTTATGGTCATTTCTTTGATCTCTTAGAGTCGCTCCATAGTCATTCTTTTAGTGTCTTGAATATTCTTTTGTTATTATAGACTTATGTTGAGTATCGCTAATTCTTATCAAAGTTGGAGATAAAGTAGTATTTTTAGTTGTTAGTGGGTGGACTATAAATGGTAGATATTTGTTTTGGTTAATTGGTAAAGTCATTGTTGTTTGAATTGATATTAGGGTGTTTGGTTGTTGATTTGAGATAGAGAAATTTTTGGGGATAGTTCAAAAATAGGGAAAACTCTGTCCGATTTTCTGTAAAATACCGATGGGGCTTACTTGGGGGCACTTGCTCCTAAGTGCCGGTCATAATCCTAAATTAGGTTGTGACATTAGTTGTAACTTAACTTTTGAAGTTTTCTAAAGAAATATTTTAGCCAACATCCTAAAGTTGTCACTAAATTCTATTTAGACACTGAGTTTGTTAATTGAACACTTATCTATGCATAAAGTTTGCAGCATGCCTATTAAAAGGAAAGGAAAGGATGGTCGTCGGCTGTTGACTGGTGTAGAAAAATATAGAGTAAGGTTCCTATTATATTTTTATGGTTGGGGCGGATGCACGTAGGCCCAAGCGGTGTCACGCTTCGTCGAAAAATTTAATTAAATTCGTTTATGGTAGATTATATGCAAAAACAAAACAACGTATAATAAAAGTAAAGTGACACTACTACACAAATCTAGTTCTCAGTCGAGTGATCTAGCAACTAATTTTTCTACCGAAGGTTATCACCGTCTACCCATGAATTATGACATCGCTTATGAAAAGTTCTGCATATGCTACTGAAATATTTATGGTGTTGGAACAAAGATTTGGAATTCTGGTTTATGTTGCAGTGCAGTATTAGCTTTGTTAAAAAGCCACATTGCTTCGCTTCATTTGTTAGTTTTGACAGGTTATCGCGAGAGCAGCTCATGCTTTTAGTTTTTCTTACTAGTTAGTGCTCAAGGGTTTAATAGGCACAATTTATGCATTAATCATGTGTTTAATAAGTAACAACCTCAGTTAAAGTGTCTAAATAAAATTGATAATAACTTTAAGGGTTGTCTATGAATTTAGCCAAATACTTTTAAGTGATGAGGTGAGCGGCTATTTGGGTTAATTCTTCTTTAATATAAGGTCCTGTAACTAAGCCTATAATTGATCCTCAAAATTATTAATATACATTTGCATAAAGAAAAAAAATTAAAAGTACAAAAAAAAAATTAACTAAGAAAAGCAAGAATCTAGGCAACACACCTGTTCCAAAATGACGTACTAAGAACATGCTTTAGCTAATATATTAAGTGGAAATATTTGTATTCTAATGAAACCCAATACCCAAAATTGCATCCAACAAATTATAATTAATTATAATATGATGGTGATTATCTTGCACCTATATCCTTAAGAAGTAAGAAATCCACACCTGGTTCTTTCTTATTGGATTGCCAGTGGCTTTCACATTGAACGATTAGCCACCCAATTAGTTTACTAATTTTTGTACTTAATTTGCAGAAAAATCAAAAAGAAAAATAGTTTTTTAAGGCTTTTTAAGTGTGTATTAGTTGTCTAGATTCATTACCCCCAGGTTATACGTGGCCTTTCTAGCCTCTTTTAAGGCTAATCATTTTTATGTTAATTTTACAGATATCATCGAGTTGAAAATTGAAATAAAGTCATGAAACGAAATTTAGTAACAAATTAATAAAATATGTCTGTGTTTCAATAAAATGAAAATCGTTAGACATCATTAACCTTGCAACTTAAATTACAACTAAACTACAATAAGATAACATTGTTTAATAAGTATTGCCGAATAAATTTCACAAATGGTCATATCATTTTGTTTTCTCATACAAAAATTATAAAACTTTCACTAACTCACAAAAATCATAGTGGTCAAAAAAAAAATCGGTAGTATTTTCTTGTTTTAAGTTTTTTTTTTTATTTTTTATTTTCAGTCTAATAAATAATTATCCAATTAAAATAGAAAAAATATGAGTATATTTTTAGCCTCTCCCAAAAAATAATAGCCGATAATATATATATATATATATATATATATATATATATATATATATATATATATAAAATTTTGGCTAGCAAATATAATTAATTTCGGACAATCGATTAATTTTATATTTTTTTCTTAAAATAGGAATGACCCAACCTACCTTGACTGAATACCCATATACGTACGTAAGTTAAAATAATACCATAAGTGAATTTTCCATCCATAAAAATTTTTGTTCGGAATGCATGAGATTCTGACAAAAAAAATAAAGAAATAAAGGTATAATTAGAAAGCACTTGCAATAAAAATGCTATCAATTTGAATAAAAATTTTGAAAAAAAAAAAAATAAAAGATAGAAATATCATGTTTTGAAGGATTTACTATTCACTCTTAGTATTATTTTAATTTATATATATATGAGTATTGGGTCAGGTGGGCCAGGACGGGTTGTGTCATCCCTATTTTAATTGGATTATTATTTATTAGACTGCAAATAAAAAATAAAAAATTACAAAATAAGAAAATATTACTGAAAAATTATATTTTCTGATCACTATGATTTTTGTGTGAGTTTGTAAAAGTTTTATGATTTTTGTGTGAGAAAGCAAAGTTATATGATTTTGATGAAAAAAGTCATAATTATTATGATTTTTGTGTGAGAAAATAAAGTTATATGACTTTGGTGGAAAAAATTCATAGTTATATGAGTTTGTGAAATTTAACCCAAGTATTGCACATCATCAACCCATCAAACTCGTATTCACTTCACAATATGTGTCATCTCTTCTTCATTTTTTCCATTTCTTACCCCATTTTAATCTTTTATTTCGCCATTTCTTACTCATTTAGACTGAAAACTAAAATTTATTAGGATACATAAAATATAGAGCTGAATTTAACTATGTGAATTGAAGTTTATTTAGCAAATTGTAATTTCACGTCTGAAAATTTACACGTGTTATATTATAACTTTCTTTGATTGTCAAAAAAATAAAAATTTGAATGCTTTCTTTGATTTCTCCAGAGTAGTAAACGTTAAGAAGTACACGTACGTAACTAGTAACTATTTTAGGAAAAAAGTACAAAATAGATGAGGACGATTAATATTTTATTAGTGCTAATAATAGAGTCATGTTTAGCTTGTTGAAGAAAGGAAATTGATGATGTAAAAGGGCATAAAAATGGACTGATGAGAAGAACCAATACACGAGGCTTTGGTGCAAATATAAATAGCAACACAACTTGCTGATTATGCATGTCACAGAATATTAGAGAGTTAAATAGATAGTCCCCTTAAGCCCTTCGGCCTTACTATCACGATCCAGTGAGATTCAATTCTTTATCGTTTTAGTACGTCTTTTTTAAAATATCTCTACGATCCAGTGAGATTCAGTCTTTTATCGCTCCCGTATCTTTTAAAAATATCTCTGATGGGTGAACAGATGGGAAATTGGAGAGTTATAGAAGAAGAGTGGAGAAAAGGCCCTTGGACTGCTGAAGAAGACAGATTGCTCATTCAATATGTAAATTTACATGGTGAAGGCAGGTGGAATTCTGTTGCTAGATTTGCAGGTAATATAATAAGTTTTATTTTAACTCATGCCAAATCTCTCTATTATTTCTTTAATTCCTTTTCCATTTTGGCCAATATAAGTTCACTTGCTACTAGCAGCTTTATCGAAAAATTTATTATCTTAGTAGGAGTTTTCCAAAGAAATAGCTTATTAGCAACATTAGTAACGTTTCGATCCTTTAGGATAATTTCAGAGGCGGACTATTCCCTTTGGTTGTATAATAGTGCAGTTTCTTGGAATTTAAAATTCGAATTTCCTCCCTTAATTACTTAGCATTTGATTGTTTATATAGGATTGAAAAGAAATGGAAAAAGCTGTAGGTTGAGATGGGTAAATTACTTAAGGCCAGACCTTAAGAGAGGGCAGATAACTCCATATGAAGAGAAGATCATTCTTGAACTTCATGCTATATGGGGTAACAGGTAATTGTCTGAAGTAATTTTGGATATTCTTTATAATTCTTCATTATTGTTAAATATGATTATGAATATCAATAACCTCATGAGGAAATAGGAATCTTTACAAAAATGGCCCGACAAATTTACTGTTTAATTTTTCTAACCGATATACATAAATTATATATTTTTACACATTATACATGTACTACACATATATTATACATTTATTTTAAGCGGCTATTTAGGTTAATTCATCTAAAATATATGCAGATGGTCGACAATTGCTAGAGGCTTGCCAGGGAGAACTGATAATGAGATCAAGAACTATTGGAGGACTCATTTCAAGAAAAAGGTGAAGAAATCAAGTACTGATAAAGCTGAAAAGACTAAAGCCCGTCTTTTAAAAAGACAACAATTTCAACAGCAACAACAACAACAACAACTAAACAATCAAAACGACATGAAAAGACTCGTATCCTTATTTGAAGAAAAGGAGAATAATAGAGTTCCAAATTTGTATTCTCAAGGGAAGCAAGAAATGGCATTTTTGTACCAAAACACTGCTAATCAAGAGCAAGGTGGTGGTTTTTTCTACTCCACTAAGGCCTCATCAAAATATGAAGACATCATATGGGATTATGGCTTATGGAATTTGGATGATTTTAATGCCAATTTAAAAATTGGAGTTTATTACAATAGTTTACCTTGTATGCAAACTCTGGCTACTCCTTTCTATTGAACTCGGAATAAATTCCTCTTTCTAAGCCTCTTTTTAGAGTTTTTTTTTTTTGGTTTAACCATATGATATTCAAAATTCACTAGCTCGACTAATTTAGATCCAAATACTTTTTAATAAGATTTTCTCCATTCACAAAGCTCGAACCGAGACTTAGAGTGAAAGAGCCTGTACATCCTACTACACTCAGTACTTTTTAATTTACTAATTATGCTATTGCACTTCTAGCAAGTTGGGAACCAAAGAAGGTTCAGCTTACAAATATCTGTTCTGGATTTTAGAATTATTGTAATGTAACCATATAATATCCAGGTTTTAATAAACTTTTAAATCTCTTCATTCTGGTACATCATTCTGGTACATCCAGGTTTTAATAAACCATATAATATAATTATGATTTTTTTCATCAAAGTCATATATAACTTTGTTTTCTCACCAAAAATCATATAATTATGATTTCTTTTTATCGAAGTCACATAACTATGTTTTTTCACACAAAAATCATAAAACATTTACTAACTTACACAAAAATTATAGTGATCGAAAAATATATATTTTTAGCAGTATTTTCTTATTTTGTGGGTTTTTATTTTTTATTTTCAGTTTAATAAATAATAATCCAATTAAAATAGGAATGACTCAACCCGATCTGGCCCATCCGACCCAATATTCATATATATAAATTAAAATAATACTAAAGTGAAGAGTAAATCTTTCAAAATATGATACTTCTATTTTTTTTTTCAAGATTTTTATTCAGATTGATAGCATTTTTATTTCAAGTGCTCTCTAATTATACCTTTTATTTCTTTATTTTTTTGTCAGAATCTCATGCATTCCGAACTAAATTTTTTATGGGGGAAGAATTCACTTTTAATATTATTTTAACTTACGTATATGGGTATTGGGTCGGGCTGGCTAAAAATATACTCATATTTATTCTATTTTAATTGGGTAATTATTTAGTAGACTGAAAAAAATAAAACAAACGTAAAATAAGAAAATACTATCGGAAAATTTATTTTCCGACCACTATGATTTTTGTGTGAGTTAGTGAAAGTTTTATGATTTTTGTGTGAGAAAATAAAATTATATGACTTTGGTGAAAAAAGTAATAGTTATATGATTTTTGTGTGAGAAAACAAAGTTATATGACTTTGGTGAAAAAAAGTCATAATTATATGACCATTTGTGAAATTTACCCCATCTTTTACATATATATATATATATATATATATTATATTTTTCATGTCTCTTTACTTATATAGTAAAATGATTTAGTATATAAAATTCAGCTTATACACGGAAGATTAAACAATCGGTTCTTGTAAGTTAAAGTTTGGATCACAATCTAAAATGGAGTTGGACACTCGGTATAATTTTAGCACAAGATTAAGATAATTTTCCTTGATTATGAAAATAGTATAATTCTAATTTCTTGCACTAGTATATTTGGTCTGTTTTGAACAAGACCAAATGAAAAAAAGTATTTTTGTACTGACTATATATAATAAAATTTTATTCCATTAAATGTATTGATACTCTTAATTTGATCTACGCAATTATTATGAGCAATGTATAACGTTTATTGTTTTACTATATTAAGAAGTGAGATTCTCTTGTGGATCTACATATATAATAAATTGGATGATGATAATATACATTTGTCAAAACTATAATTAGTTGATGGAATTCACCTTCTGTATAGAGATCGATAAAAACCCTATAAGAATGCTTATAAATTTCCACCTTAAACAGTAAACTCAGCTAATTGATTTTGTATCGACACATAAAACAAGTATATAACTAAACACTTTTAGTCCAACAGATAAAACATCCAAAACGAACTATAAGGAAATATCACGTATTTTGCACGTGACTAGAGTACAAAATATCCGAGGTATTCTTCCACAATTTCGTGTTTTTTTTCTTTCTAATTTCGGTACTAGTTATACAACAAAAAGTACAAAAAGGAGAATCACTTGTAAAATAAGGGAGGATAAGACGAGCGAGTCAAGGTTGAGATGGTTCAGACATGTTAATAGGGTGCGAGCGGTTAGCCTCGGTGGGTAGCATGAGGGGTAGAGGTAGGCCTAAGAAGTCTCCCGGAGAGTTTATTAGGCGTGTTATGGCGCAGCTGGAGCTGATTGAGGACATGACCGTAGACAGGAGGGTGTGGAGGTCAAAGATTAAGGTAGAAGGTTCGTAACTAGTCGAGCATTTCTCTCTGTCTTACTCAATTTGCTAGCATTAATGTTAGTATCATATCTTTTATCCATAACGGCTATCACTACCTAGAGTTTGACTGCATTCTTGGATTCAATCTTATTTCATCTTGCTGTTATTCCTACTTGTTGAAATTACCTTTTCTTTTTCCGTCGTTCTCTAGCCGATGATCTATCGGATTCAGCCTATCTTCCCTTCTAGAGGTAGGGGTAAGACTGCGTACATCTTACACTCCCCAACCCCATTTGTAAGAAACTACCGAGTTGGTTATCGTTGTATTCGTAAAATCAAAAGAAGAAAAAAGCTAAAAATTTCAATCATGATTGTTGTTTAGTTTGGATATACATGGAAAATATGACATTTCTGTTAATTTTAACTTGACTTATTTGGGTATTGGGAGTTCCATCAATTGAACTAAAAGTGCTTAAATTTTGTAAACTTAATGGGTCACATGTATCTAATGTAAACAATTAGAGACTAAAATGAACTTACTTCTAAACTTAAAAGGGTTTATTTGGATTAAAAACTCCATATTCCTTCCCATATGTATTCTTTTCTTTGAGAACAAGCCAAAGGTTTTAGTTTTCTCTCTCTCTCTCTCACACACACACACACAGCAGCTGCTTCGTCTTGCATCGAGTTTTCAGCCATGGCGGCTCTACAGTACCTGGAATCGCTTTGCAATGCCCATCACGAGCTCTCCGATTGGTACACTACGCTATCAGATCTGTACCAAAGAAAGCTCTGGCACCAGCTTACTCTCAAGCTTGACCAGTTCGTTTCACTTCCCCTTTTTCAGGTCATTATTCAATTCCATTTAATACCTGTGAATTTCGTTTTGTTTTAATCGTATTTAGACCTTTTTTGGGGTGAATGCAATGGGTTTAGGTGTGTAAAAGTTAGGGTTTTGTGGAGGGTTTAGTTTTAAATTGAATTCTATTCTTATTTGCATTTGTTTCATGTAGCATGAATTGGCATGTAATATGTTGATAATTTACCTAATGATGGAATGCAATTGCATCTGGATTAGCTTATATGGAACTAATTAGGACCCTGTTTCCGAACTTAGTGGCAAAATAAGCAGATAGATTATCAAGTCAAGTGTAAGGTGTTTTTATCTACTCTATCCGTCCCCATTTATATGAGGATGTTTGACAGTTCATGGAATTTGGGAAAGAAATATAGCCTTTTGAAACATATGGTCTAAAATAAGCCATAGATATTTGTGTGATTATAAATCAATCTCATTAAGGTAAAATAAGACGGTTAAAGTTAAATTGTTTAAAAATATATAATTTATTGTTCTTTGTTGGGACAGACCAAAAAGGAAAGAATATCACTAGGATTGAGGGAGTGTTATTTTAAATCATCACAATTCAATTACATATTCCCCAAAAGAAATGCTCAATCATCTAAATGGGTGCTTTATCGGTTATCCTTGTCCTGTACTCGTGGTGTAAATTGAAGTCGAGCTGGTAAAACTAACATATTTTAGTAATAAATCTTATCACTGGGGGTCCATTCTCCAGGAATGGTGATGTTTTTGGAGCTTAGACTGTATTACTACTATATGTGTCTTTATTGCATGAAAGTTTGCACCTTTTGCTTCGGACAATCTATTTGTACCGTGCTACATTTGTGCATGATTGATTCTGAAGAACGTTACGTAAACGGGTGTTTGTTTTATTTTGTTGTGTTGGCATCTAACACTTCTCTTCTCCCTTTAGGCTGGTGACGCACTAATACAGTTGTATGACAACTTCATCACTGATTTTGAGACAAAGATCAATCTTCTCAAGCTTGCACATTTTGCGGTCATTGTTTCTCGGCAATACCCCGAAAAAGAGGCTGCTATAGGTTACCTTGAAGGAGTGACTGAGAAACTTCGTAATACTAAAGAGACACGGATAGAGGAGCCGATTCTTTATATTAAGATGCAGATTGCCCTGTTTAAGCTTGAGCAAGGGGATCAAAAGGAGTGCCAGAAACTTTTAGATGAAGGGAAGACTACACTTGACAGTATGACTGACATTGATCCATCTGTTTATGCGAGCTATTATTGGGTTTCGTCTCAGTATCATAAAGCTCGCCAGGACTTCGCCGAGTTCTACAAGAGTTCTCTTCTTTATCTTGCTTACACTTCAGTGGAATCTCTTTCTGAATCATTTAAGCTGGTACTTTGTCATTTCTTTTTTTGTCAACCTGTCCCTGCCCAATTTGCTTGTTTGTATTACTTAGCTAATTGTGTATCAATTGTCCATTTATTAAATTATCTTACTTAAATATGGTAAATTGTTGGTATCTTTGAGAAGATAGTGAGACTGGGAAATATTTGTAGTACATCTCTTTGGCTGGATTATATCTGTAGAAACCACAACTATTTTAGGCATTTAGAAGAGCCTCTTACTTAGTCTTGGTTCTCGACAGAAATGAGTTAAAGGCTCAAGCGGTACCTTATATGATGTCTTTTACAGTCTATGCTACTTGATTTTCAAGAGTATATGATGGAATCACTGGTGTGGAATTTTCATGAATCCCTGTCACATTGTAGTCACCATACTCTCCTTTTAATCAGTTAACTAGCAAGAGAATGAAAGCAATTTAAAAATGAAATTGCACCCCCCCCCCCCAAATGTGATATTTGATTTAATTGCGGACACAGTTTACTGTGTCTCCGAGTATTTAGTCTGTATTTGAGAGTAGAGATGGATGGTGTTGTCTTCTCATCCTTGACTGCAGTATCATCTCTAAGGATGTGTAAAGGAATGCTCTTTTTTTCTTTCCTAACAGAGGAAGCTTCACACAGTTTAGTGAATCTTTTGAAGGTCTTCGTTTTAATTTTTTTTAATAATGATTTGCTATTGGATCTAAATTCTCTAATATGCTCCTCATCATTCCCAAGTTCTGCATAGATTCTTCATGATTTACCCATACATCCTCGTATTAAGTTAGAGACGTCACAGTGCTATGGGCTTAAGCATTAATTCAGTACTTTGACAGTTGCTAATCAATCAAATGCTGAAAAAAGGAAAGCGTTATTGTTTAATTGCTTAATGCATCAGTGTTGAGGTGGTCTTTTCTAACAGCTGCTTTAGCCTTTGAGTAGAAATACTTGTTAGTTGTTTATGTGATTTGCAGTATTTTCTGCAATTTCAGTCTTTTAATTATAATGCATCTGAAAACGGTTACTGTTTCTTCTATTTTGTTTAGGATTTGGCTTTCGATTTGTCCCTATCAGCATTGCTGGGAGACAACATATACAACTTTGGAGAACTACTTGCTCATCCGATTGTAAGTTTATTTGACAGATTCCCTCTTTTTTTCTGTGCTTTCCATGTGCTAGAGTTATGTTCAAGTAGCTGGATATTATCTGCTAGCGCTTCTTTCTTGTGGAAATGGCTAAGTGGACTGCCCATTCAAGGAGTGTACTATTGTTGTCCTTCCCAGCTGTCAGAATATGTCTTCAGGTCTTATCGTGTTGTCATCTGTAGTATGAATAGGGAGCCGCAGTAAGCAGGATCGTCTGTTTTTCTGCTTTTTTCTGTCTTTTTGTCTCTTGCTCCAAGGGTTTCAATTCACATCTGGAAACTCCTAAACATGATTATTGGACCTTCATTATGAGTCTGCTTCTACTTTTTTGTTCACTGCTGAGAACAATTAAACAAGATAGTGGACCTCCACTATGAGTCTGCAACTCTTCTCCACCTACCCCCTCAAACCTTCTGGGGCAAAAAAAAAAAAAAAAGTATTGGATTCTTTCTATGAAGTAAGAGTCGGCCCTATTGGTGACGATGTTGGTCCTGGGATAAGTATAATGTTGACCCAATACGTATGGATGCAAAGTTGTGCCCTAGTCATTGCCGATTATTCCTTACTTTTTCTTGCTTTTGTAGAAATATAGTTCTTCTCATTGGTTCCACTGTGTTCCTCTAATGGTCCCAAATAGCCATCTTTTTCTATTTAGTTTTCTGAGTTTTAGTGCATACTTTTACATGGATGGATGGAATTTCCCTTCTCGTAAGGCATTTAGTTGATATAGTATGGGGGAAGGTTGAGACCATGTATACAAGGACTAAGAGATACCCGAATCAAACTGACAATAAACTAACTACTAAGGCATTGTATCTGAGAACTCACTGAAATCACAATAAATTCCTTTTTATCCATTATATTGGCTTCAGTTGCATGGGACGGACTAGATTTATGTGCTTACAAGATTGTGTATGTTCAATCTATCATGACTTATTCTAATTTGTTACAGATACAGAGTCTGGTGGGGACTAAGGTTGAGTGGCTCTATTATATTCTTGAAGCCTTTAACACCGGTGATTTGGTTCGCTATCAAAAATTATGCCATGTCCATCAAGCTGCTTTGAGTGCTCAACCAGCATTGGTGCAGAACGAGCAAAAGCTTCTCGAGAAGGTCAACATTCTCTGCTTGATGGAAATTATCTTCAGGTACTGTGGCAATTTCGCAGATAATGGAGTTTTATTTACTTATGCCATTAGGATTGATACTAAAGCTTTGGACAATACATTTGCATGCAGTCGCCCAGCAGACGATAGAACTATCCCTCTGAGTGTGATTGCAGAGCGCACAAAGTTAAATGTGGAGGATGTAGAATATCTACTCATGAAGAGCCTTTCTGTAAGTTCTTTTTAGTTAAATTAGAATTTAACCTCTGTTATTCTCACCAACTTCCTTGAATCATGACAGCATAATCAATGTGCATCTTTTATTGTATTATTAATTGATATCAGCATCTTTTGTTTTTCTATGGGTTGAGAAACATATTCTATTGCCCTTGTGTTTTTTGTTTTTGTTCATTGTGCCATACTAATTTAAGCAATGAGTGCAAGCTCCTCCATATGGGCAGTGCTTCGATACTATTTCCTTGTACTAAAACATTCTTATATGAGATGGAAAAATGCTTAATCCTTTTGGATTTGCGTATAGAATGTGAGATTGTATATTTCCTTTTCTTGGAGTGTTCTTCCAGATATCTTTGTTATATTTGTACTTGGTTAGGCCATTTATTCAAAAAGGAGGAAAGAGGTTATTGGATGTTTATTGTTCAGTGTTGCATTCATGCTTTTTCCTTCCCCTTACGTTCACTATTTCATCTTACATAGCTTTGTCATAACTCTTTCCTTTTATGAGAACAGTAACCTAAGATCTTTATCTTTCTATATTAGTTAACTCTAGTTTCTATGCCGGGTTTTGTGGATCTTAATACAAACGATAGACATGTTAGTAATCAGCAATTAACACTTATCCTGAATGTTTATACTTTTCCCACGTCCCCTGAATTTTCCACTTGGGCAGTCTTGATGCTGCTTGTCTTCCTCTTGATGTGGTTCATGTCTTTTGACGGTTGGTTTAATGTTGTTCTCGTGTAGGTGCATCTCATTGAGGGAATAATTGATCAAGTCGAAGGGACAGTTCATGTCTCCTGGGTGCAACCAAGAGTTTTGGGAATTACACAAATCAAGTCATTGAGGGATCGGCTAGACAATTGGGTGGATAAAGTACACACAGCTTTGTTATCTGTGGAGGCTGAAACTCCTGATTTAGTTGCTACATAATCCTTGGTTTTCCCAGTGCCTTCTCCGGTCTCTGTAATAGCCCCGCCTCATCTTTATATTTGTTTTGCTTCCGAAAAGAGCTGGTAATACAGCTGAGAAACTAGGGACACTGTTCTAGTATTCTTAGGCGTTTACTTGTATGTCCCGGTTTATGCTGAGAAATTATTGATATTTTTTCAGATAGCTGGTTGTTCTTGTATTCGATTACTTCTAGTTCATAGTGATGACATTCAAAGGGGATAACTGGAGCCAAGTTGTGATATGGCTTATTTTTACGACTGTTAGAATTTTATTATTTCTTGGACCTTCTTTTGCACTACAACTAAACAGAGCCAATAGACTTTTATATAAATTTCATGGTCAAAATCACCAAGCAAAAATGCATTATTGACACCAAAGTCAAAAACCTGTCCATTTCATCTGAAGACTTAAGAGTGATAAAGGCATTTGATGTTGTCATTTCAATCAGAGAAAAGTTTTAACAAACTTTTATAGCCGCACAATTGTTTTGTCATGTTTAGTTAAATAACATTTTCTTTCTGAGTTGAATTTTGTAATTCTCCCCATTGCTATAGCAAAACAATTACGTAACATTATTGCAGTACTCTAAATAAAAGTACATGTTTTTGGATTTGTCAATAGTATGTGAGATTATATATTTCCTTTTCTAGGAGGAGTGTTCTTCCATATATCTTTGTTATATATGTACATTGGAAGGTTACATAGCTTTGTCACAATTCTTTCCTCTTTTTCAGAATACTAACCTAACATCTTCATCTTTTCTATATTAGTTATAACTCTAGTTTTTGTGGCAAAACCATTTCAAATACCAACTACTTGTCCTTAGTGGTGGAATTAAGATTTTCACTAGGAGGTTTCAAAATATAAAAAGTTAAATACATCGAAAAATCAAAGGGAGTCAACGCATGGTAAATATACATAAAACAAAAAATTTATCTAACAATACTGTATAATTTTCTGGCGAAGTGGTGTAATCAACACCCGCCACTACTTGTTGTTTTTATACCACACTTGAGCGTGTATAAAGAAAGACGATGATTATTGCTTAAATTAGACTCCCTCCGTTTCAATAAATGTTAATATTTTTTATTAGTTCATTACAACAAGACTGTTTCTTTTCTACATTTTAAAATAATTTATTTAGATTTTTTATTTATAGCCGTACGAAAATTAATCATGTTTAAGAACACAAATTTAAAAAGTTTTCAATTCCTTTTTAAGACTTTTTAATCATAATAAAGGAAAATAAAATTCTGTACATAATGGGGGCAAAAAAAAGGAAAAAACAAAAGATTAGTGTCAACTTGTCAGTTGTCACTTAGTGAAATGTAATAAAAAAGAATGGCCCGGTTATTGCGTTTTCAGAGGCGCTATAATTTCCTTTGTCCATACTCAACTCTCTATTCAAACATCACTAACAACCAAAACCACAAAAAAATTATCATTTAACTAATAACCAAATTATTTGCAGAAATGTACTACTATTGGTTGCTATCTCTCTTTTTGATAATTATTATGCTAGTTTCAGCAACTCTCGCTCGTTACACTTCTTCTTAGCTGCTTAGCCTGTAGTCTATTTCTCTCTCTAAAAATTTTGAAGGAAAAAAAGTATGAATATTGAAGAATGCAATAAAGGTGCCATTGATTCAGGCAATGCACGTCTTCACGAACTTGGCTACAAACAAGAACTCAAGCGCGATCTTTCGTAAAACTCCACCTTCATATTAATATACTTTCTTCGTTTCATTTTACGTGACATACTTTTTCTTTTTAGTATATCGACAAAAAATATCACACTTTCCTCAAACGTCTTATCCTTAATGAGATCATTTATAGTCACATAATTTTGCAGGGTGTTATCGAACTTTACGTTTTCGTTTTCTATAATATCAGTGCTTACTGGTTTAAACACATTGTTTGGAACTGGATTGAGTTTTGGTGGGCCAATTTCTTATGTATATGGATGGTTAATTACTGGTTTATTTACTATGGTTGGTTTATCAATGGCTGAGATTTGTTCATCTTATCCAACTTCTGGTGGTCTTTATTATTGGAGTGCTATGCTTGCTGGTCCAACTTGGGCTCCTTTTGCTTCTTGGATTACTGGCTGGTAATTAAATCTTAATTAATCTCACTAATTAATTACTTTTCTATTCTAAATTTAAGTAAATCATGTCATATACTCAGTATGGAGGGGAGCCTTGACGTAACGGGTAAAGCTGCTATCATGTGACTAGGAGGTCACGGGTTCGAGCCGTGGAAACAACCTCTTGTAGAAATACAGGGTAAAACTGCGTACAATAGGCCGTTGTGGTTCGGCCCTTCCCCAGACCCCGGGCATAGCGGGAGCTTGGTGCACCGGGCTGCCCTTTTATGTGATATTTCATATATAGTCTAATTGGTACCATTTGTCATTAATCGACTTAATTCCCTTAATGCAAACATTCCAGTGCCTTGTATTGCCTTGCCCTGTTTTCTTAATCTGATTCAAATTGCATGCACCAATAATGTATTTAATTATTCACGCATTAGGGCAATTTAACCTGTTATAATAGGTTACTTACCATTTATTTTGGATTATCGATCAATATTATTAAATACAATTACCTGCTACCTTTTGAGTGACCTGGTTGTGTTAATACGTTTTACCGTCAGCGCATAAAACTTAAACTTATGGTGGCATTATCTTGTAAGAAAAAGTTGCATCCTTTAGCTTATGTTTCTCTTTGTTGTATTATAGCAGTCACCTGTCATAACTTATACTCCCTCTGTTTCAATTCTTAATTTGGAGTATGAGAGTCAAAGTTCTTAATTCGACCATGAAATTAGACAAAGATTGCTGATATGACTAACTTCGATATACATATTGCTTCATACAGTAAATGGTCTTTTTTTCAATTCATCTTGCACGTTCAACATTGTTGGTCAGGTATCATGAATACACTACTAGAAAATTGTAAATTAGTGAGGGACCAATTCTATTTTATTTCTCATTTATATATATTTAGCTTAATTTTCACTATTTTATTTCGTCTGATGATGACATGATTTGAGCTAAAATGGAGAGTGAGAATTCATATAGCCGATCCCAACTTATTTGCGACTGAAGTGTTAGCTATTGTTGTCATTGTTGTAATATAATCGCTGAAAGAATTGCAGTGGACAGTCACAACAAGTGCAGATTATTCATTGGCACAATTACTTCAAGTGATAATACTCCTTAGCACAGGTGGAGTGAATGGAGGTGGATATCAGGCCTCTAAATATGTAGTTATTGCCTTACATGCTGGAATTCTGCTCTTACATGTTTTTTTGAATAGTCTTCCTATCTCTTGGCTGTCCTTCTTTGGACAATTTGCTGCTGCTTGGAATGTTTTAGGTACTATTATTTCATATATAGTAAATCTACTCTTATCTTTATCGATATATAACAGCTACCATTGTGCCTTTTATGAGCTCTGATTGATGGATTTGAGGAATATTGCAGGTGTTTTTCTTCTTATGATACTGATTCCCGTGGTTGCAACTGAACGAGCCAGCGCTAAATTTGTATTCACTAACTTCAATACTGAAAATGAAGGTGGCATTGGCAATAAAGTGTACATCTTTGTTCTTGGACTTCTCATGAGCCAGTATACATTGTTAGGTTATGATGCTTCTGCTCATATGGTGAATCCTTTTTCTTTCTAAAATTGACTTCTCTATCGATGAAAGAAAGGTCTATGAGAAACAAACTCTCTACTTTCTCAAGGTAGGGGTAAGGACTGCGTACACATTACCCTCCCTAGATCCCACATATGGGATTTCATTGGGTTGTTGTTGTTATCGATGAAAGATAGCATGTCATCTGAATGCTGCAACATCTCTTTTTAGACCTAATGATCATGTACTATTTTGAGAAATTCTTTAGTAAGAAAAATCATACGAAAAGACAAAGGGGGATATGAGATAACCATAACGGATGCGCTGGATGGGCGTCAAGTAGTTGATATTACACCCCCCCAAACAAGAACTTCTTGTTTCCAAGGTCGGAAACTGGGATTTGATGGTATCTATAGAGCAAATTCCATAGGCTTCTCGGTTTGAGGTTGGTTGATAATGATGTGTCATTCTATCACTCAATCACATCCTGCTGTCATTGTCTCTTCAAAGTGGTTTTCATAGAATTTTTCCTTTGTCTTGTCTGTGATTACTTCTCTTTGCAGACAGAGGAAACAAAAGATGCAGATAAAAATGGGCCAAAAGGGATTGTAGGTGCCATTGGCATATCACTACTTGTTGGATGGGCATATATACTTGGTATAACCTTTGCAGTTGCAGACATACCTCATCTGTTGAATAAAAACAACGACACGGGCGGTTATGCAATTGCACAAATATTTTATGATGCATTTAAAAACAGGTTTGGAAGTGGTGTTGGTGGAATTCTTTGCTTAGGCGTAATTGCTGTTGCTGTATTCTTCTGTGGCATGAGCTCCCTGACTAGCAACTCTAGGTATTAAGTATGCTAAGCTTGACCAGAGTTTTTCCTTTGTATAATTCAAGCAAGCTCTCTTCAGACTAGACACAAATTAGCAAAATGTTGTTTGCAGGATGGCTTATGCATTCTCCCGAGACGGAGCAATGCCATTTTCGCCATTCTGGCGCAGAGTAAATGAGCAGGAGGTTCCAATAAACGCAGTCTGGATGTCAGCGCTTATAGCATTTTGCATGGCATTGACGGTATGACTACTGACTGTGTCATATACAGTCAAACTTCTCTATAGCAGTTCACTATAACGGCCAAGTTTTCTTTGAAACCAATTTTTCATGTTATGTTATGATACTTGTTCTCTATAGCAACATTTCGATATAACAACCAAAAAATGTCCTAAGCAAACGAGACTGTTATAGAAAGGTTTTACTAATTCTGTTCTGTTTATTTCACTCCCTTCCAAATGCTAATATAATAGTATGCTACTTTTTTGTGTGTGGTGGTTTCATATTAAAGTCTCTTGGAAGCTTGGTAGCATTTCAAGCGATGACATCAATAGCAACAATCGGGCTATATATCGCGTATGCCTTACCGTCCTTATTTAGAGTGACTCTGGCTCGAAAGTCTTTCACTCCAGGACCGTTCAACTTGGGACGCTATGGAGTCGTTGTTGGTTGGATCGCGGTGTTGTGGGTTGCAGTCATCTCTGTGCTCTTCTCTTTGCCTGTTGCTTACCCTATTACTGATCAAACTCTCAACTATACTCCTGTTGCAGTTGGTGGCCTTCTTATTCTTCTTCTTTCTTCTTGGTTTTTCAGTGCTAGGCATTGGTTTAAAGGCCCTATAACAAATATTGAAGTATAGTTCAACTAAGGAAGTGTTAAACTCTGATTCCTTTACTTGTATTGGACAATGTTCAAGTATATACTCCAACTACTACGTACCTTTGCTGACATAAGCCGGCAAAACTTGCGTGTGTTGTTCAATTATTCACATAGTTTTGCCAAACTGACAAGACTTAGTACTATCTTCACTCTACTTATCTTGTTAAATTGTTCATAGGTCGTGTCGAAATGACAAAACTTGTATGTGTTGTTCAATTATTCGTGTAATTGTATTGCACAATGTTCAAGTATATACTCCAACTATTACGTACCTTTGCCGACATAGGCCGGCAAAACTTGCCCGTGTTGTTCAATTATTCACATAGTTTTGCCGAACTGACAAGACTTAGTACTATCTTCATTCTACTTATCTTGTTAAATTGTTCATAAATCGTGTCAGATGAGCAAAACTTGTCTGTGTTGTTCAATTATTCATAAGTTTTTCCGGACTAGCAAGACGTGCTACTATCTTCATTATATTGTTAAATTATTCACAAATTTCCCTATGGACAAATCTTGCATGTGTTCTTATTCGATGTAAATATGCCCCAAAGAGGCCAATGTTGTGTTCCTTCAATCTATTCAGACAAGTAAACAGATACAATATGGAGCGAATAAAATAAATGCAACTCTGCAGATTTTCAATGCAAGTAATTTAGGAATGCAAGTATTCTGCCCCCAAACAATAAACAAACCAATAATAATCAATGCATAGGAACCAGATTTTAACTTCTATGAGGAAGTGCCGAAAGTGGTACCAATACAGGTGAAATTCCCAAATTGGCCTCTAAATTGTTGGGAGATGGAGACCTTAAGCAGGATCAGTAGTGTGCTAGGGAATCCAATTTATGCTGATGAGGCTACGACAAGAGTGGAGAGATCCGTAGCCTGGATTCATGCAAATGGCGTGCACTATAATATACGAAAAATTTGAAAATCGGTCTGAATTCCAGATTCTTAGCCTTAGAATGCCAAAACACAAGAAACGTTCATGCCTGAAACCATGACTATTGTTCATTAGGTCATTTTTTATTGCCCCACAAAATTTTAGATGATTCGGATCCGGTATCCTGGATTCATGCAGATGGCGTGGACTATAACACAATTATTTTTTAGAAATCGGCCCGAATTGAAATTTTTTGGCCCTAAAATGCCAAAAAGATTAGGAGCGGTCATGCCAAAGTCATGACTATTATTCATTAAATCATTTTTTATTGGCCCGCAAAATATTAGGTGATTCAGATCCGATAGCCCGTATTCATGCAACTGGCATGGATTATAACACACAAAAAGTTGGAAATCGATCAGAATTTTAGTTTTTTGGCCCTAAAATACCAAAAATAAGGAACGGTCATGCCGAAGCCATGATGATTGTTCATTAGGTCATTTTTTATAGCCTCGCAAAATTTTAAGCTATTCAGATCCGGTATCCCGGATTCATGCAGATTGCGTGGATTATAGCACACGAAAATTTAAAAATCGGCCTGAATTTTAGTTTTTTGGCCCTAAAATACCAAAAAATAAGGAACGGTCATGCCAAAGCCATGTCTATTGTTCATTAGGTCATTTTTATGGGCCCGCAAAATATTAGGTGATTCGGATCTGGTATTCCGGATTCACGTGGATGGCGTGGACTATTCACACAAAAAATTGCAAATCGATCAGAATTTCAGTTTTTTGGCTCTAAAATGCCAAAAAAAGAGGTACGGTCATGCTGAAGCCATGACTATTGTTCATTCATTAGGTCTTTTTTGATAGCCCCGTAAAATTTTAGGCGATTAGAATTTGATAACCCGGATTCATGCAGATGGCGTCGACTATATCACACGAGAAATTAGAAATCGGCCCGAATTTCAATTTTTTGCCTTTAAAATGCCAAAAAATGAGGAACGGACATGCCGAAATTATAACTATTGTTCATTAGGTCATTTTTGTGGCCCTACAAAAGTTTAGGCGATTCATATCCTGTAGTCCGATTTCATGCAAATGGCGTAGATGAAAATTTAAAAATCAGCCCGAATTTTAGTTTTTTACCCTAAAATGCCAAAAAGGAACGATCACGCCGAAACCATGACTATTGTTCATTAGGTTATTGTTTATGGCTCCGCAAACTATTAGGGAATTCGGATCCGACAGCTTGGATTCATGCAAATGACATGGATTATAGCACACGGAAATTTAGAAATCGACCCGAATTCTAATTTTTGGCCTTAAAATGCCAAAGAATGAGAAACGATCATGTCGAAGCCATGACTATTGTTCATCAGGTCATTTTTTATGGACCTGCAAAATTTCAGACGATTAGGATTGGTATTATTTTTGATAATTGTGATGGTGGAAGCCATGTACACAAGGTCACAATTGTGTACACGGGCTAAATATAAAAATTTATCAATTTTAGCTACGTAGACTCCTTTCATGCCTTAATTGAGTTATCTTAACATGTTATGTTCATCATCATTAATCTATTTTCACAATGTCCTACTTGTCTTATCTCTTGCTTGCTACAGTACACAAAAATTTAGAAATCGGTCCGAATTAAAGGTTTTTGGTCCTAAAATACAAAACAAATGAAGGACAATCATTAGGTCATTTTTTATGGCCACGCAAAATTTTAAGCAATTCAGATCGGGTAGCCTGGATTCATGCATATGTGTGGACTATAGAAAATAATTTTTTTGAATTCAACCCGAATTCTAAATCTTTGGCCCTAAAATGCCAAAAAAGAGGAACATACATGCCTAAGCCATGACTATTTTTAATTAGGTCATTTTTGATAGCCCCGTAAAATTTTAGGCGATTCGGATCCGGTAGCCCGAATTCATACATATGATGTAGACTATGCACTCAAAAATTTGGAAATCGACCTGAATTTTAGTTTTTTGGCCCTAAAATACCAAAACCTGAGGAACGGTCATACCAAATACATGCATATTGATCATTAGGTCATTTTTATGGCCTCATAAAATTTTAGACGATTCGGATCCGATAGCCCGAATTTATGCAGATGGCGTGGACAATAACTCACGAAAATTTAAAAATCGACCTGAATTCCAGTTTTTTTTTAGCCCTAATACGCCAAAAAACGAGGAATAGTCATGCTGAAACCATGAATATTGTTCATTAGGTCATTTTTTATGACCCCATAAAATTTTAGGCGATTCGGATCCGCTCGACCGGATTCATACAGATGGCATGTACTATAGCGCACAAAAATTTAGAAATTGGCACGGATTCAGGTTTTTGGCCTTAAAATTCCAAATAAAGAGAAACTATATTTTAGGAGATTCGGATTTGGTAGCTCGAATTCATGCTGATGGCGTGGACT
This sequence comes from Nicotiana tabacum, assembly GCF_000715075.1. Taxonomy (NCBI): domain Eukaryota; kingdom Viridiplantae; phylum Streptophyta; class Magnoliopsida; order Solanales; family Solanaceae; genus Nicotiana; species Nicotiana tabacum. Next base: position 7,060,397 of record NC_134092.1, on the reverse strand, counting down.
AGCACACAAAAGTTTAGAAATCGGCCTGAATTCTAATTTTTTTGCCCTAAAATTTCAAAGAAATGAGGAATGGTCATGCTGGAGCCATGACTATTGTTCATTAGTTATTTTATAGCCCCGCAAAAGTTTTAGCGATTCGGATCCGATAGTCCGGATTCATGCTGATGGAGTGGATTATAGCACACGAAAATTTAAAAATCGTCACAAATTCTAGTTTTTGGCCCTAAAATGCCCAAAAACGAGAAACGGTCATGTCGAAGTCATGACTATTGATCATTAGGTAATGTTTTATGACTCAGCAAAATTTTAGGCGATTCAGATTTGGTTGTCCGGATTCATGCCGATGGCGTGGACTATAGCACACGAAAATTTAAAAATACATCTGAATTCCAATATTTTGGCCCAAAAAGACCAAAAAAGAGGACGGTCATGCAGAAACCATGACTATTGTTCATTAGGCCATTGTTATGGACGAGCAAAATTTTAGGCTATTCGGATTCGATTGCCCGGATTCATGCAGATGACGAGGATTATAGCACACGGAAATTTTGAAATCGGTCCGAATTCTAGTTTTTTGCGCTAAAACGCCAAAAACGAATAACGGTCATACCGAAGCCACGACTATTGTCATTAGGTCATTTTTATGGTCCCGTAAAATTTTAAGAGATTCGGGCCAGCCCGAATTCATGTAGATGAAGTGGATTATAGCATAGGAAAATTTTAAAATCGGCCTGAATTCTAATATTTTGGCCCCAAAATGTCAAAATAAAGAGGAACGGTCATACCGAAACCATGACTATTGTTCATTAGGTCATTTTTTATTGCCCCACAAAATTTTAGTCGATTTAGATTCGGTAACCCGGATTCATGCAAATGACGTGGACTATAGCATACAAATATTTGGGAATCGGCCCGAATTATTTAGTGTTTTTCCTAAAATACCAAAAAAGAGTAACGGCCATGCCGAAGCCATGACTATTGTTCGTAAGGTGATTTTTGATGTCCTCGCAAAATTTTAGGCGATTCGGATCCGGTAACCCGGATTCATATAGATGACGCGAACTATAGCGTACGAAAATTTGGGAATCAATCCGAATTTTAATTTTTTGGCCCTTAAATACCAAAAAACGAGGAACGATCTTGTTGAAGCCAAGATAAATGTTCAATAGGTCATTTTTATGGCAGCGCAAAAGTTTAGGCGATTTGAATCGATCAGAATTCTAGTTTTTGGCCCTAAAATGTCAAAACCCGAGGAACGGTCATGCCCGAGCGATTACTATTATTCATTAGGTCATTTTAAAGGCCTCACTAAATTTTAGGCGATTAAGATCCGGTAGCCGTATTCATGCAGATGGCGTGGTCTATAGCACACGAAAATTTGAAAATAAGCCATAATTCTAGGTTTTGGCCCTAAAATAACAATAAACGAGAAACAGTCATGCCGAAGCCATGACTATTATTCATTAGGTCATTTTTAAGACCTCCCAAAATTTTAGGCGATACGGATTCAGTAACCGGATTCATGCATATGGCATGGACTATATCACACGAAAATTTGGAAATCGGCCCGAATTTCAGTTTTTATGTCCTAAAATATCAAAAAATAAGGAACAATTATGCTGAAACCATGACTATTGTTTATTAGGTCATTTTTATGGCCCACCAAAATTTTAAGCTATTCGGATTCGGTAGCGCGAATTCATGTGAATCCCTAAAATGCCAAAAAAAATGAGGAACGGTCATGCCAAAGCCATGTTCATTAGGTCATTTTTTATGGCCCCGCAAAAATTTTAGGTAATTCAGATCCAGTAGCTCGTATTCATGCAAATGACGTGGACTAAAGCGCACAAAAATATTAAATCGGCCCGAATTCAGTTTTTTGGTCCTAAAATGCCAAAATATAAAGAACAGACATGCCAAAACCATAGCTATTGTTCATTAGGTCATTTTTATGGCCTCACAAAAATTAAGACGATTCGGATATGGTATCCCGTATTCATGCAGAAGACGTGGACTATAGCATATAATTTTTTTGGAATAGGCCCGAATTCTAATGTTTTGACCCTAAAATGCCAAAAACGAGGAACAGTCATGTGGAAGCCATGACTGTTGTTCGTTAGGTTATTTTTGTGGCCTCGCAATATTTTAGGTGAATCGGATCCGGTAGACCGAATTCTTGCAGATGACGTGAACTATAACATACGAAAATTTGGGAATCGACCTACATTCCAGTTTTTTGGCTCTAAAATGCCAAAAAATCAGGAACGGGCATGCCGAAGCCATGACTATTTTTTATTAGGTAATTTTTGGTGGACCGGCAAAATTTTAGGCAAATCGGATCCGGTAGCCCGAATTCATGCAGATGATGTGGATTATTGCACATGAAAATTTAGAAATTGGCTCGAATTCAGTTTTTTGACCCTAAAATATAAAAAATACAAGGAACGGTCATGCCGAAGCCATGACTATTGTTCATTAGTTTATTTTATATCCCCGTAAAAATTTAGGCGATTCAAATCCGGTACCCTGAATTCATGCCCAATGACGTGGACTATAACACACATAAATTTAAAAATCTGCCCATATTTCAATTTTTTCTCCCTGAGATGCCAAAAATGAGGAATGGTCATGCCGAAGCCATGACTATTGTTCATAAGGTCATTTTTATGGTCCCGCAAAATTTTAGGTGATTTGGATCTGGTAGCATGGACTCATGCAAATGGAGTTGACTATATCACAAGGAAATTTAGAATCGGCCTGAATTCTAATTGCTTAGCCCTAAAATACCAAAAAATGAAGAACGGTCATGCCGAAACCATGGCTATTGTTCATTAGGTCATTTTTTGTGGCCTCGCAAAACTTTAGGCGATTCGGATTCGGTAGCCCGAATTCATGCAGATGGCATGGATTATAGCATACAAAAATTTATAAATCGGCCTAAATTCCAATCTTTGGGCCCTAGAATGCCAAAAAAAGAGGAACGATCATGCCTAAGATATGACTATTGTTAATTAGGTCATTTTTATGGCCTTGTATAATTTTAAGTGATTCGTCCGGTAGTCCGAATTCATGCAGATGGCGTGGACTATAGGACATAAAAATTTAGAAAACAGCCTGAATTCCAATTTTTGGCCCTAAATACCAAAAATGAGGAACGGTCATGCCGAAGCCATGACTATTGTTTATGAGATCATTTTTTATGGTCTCATAAAATTTTAGGCGATTCGTATCCGATAGCTAGGATTCACGCAGATGGCATGGACTATGCATATGACAATTTAGAAATCGGCCTGAATTCTATTTTTTGCCCTAAAATACCAAAAGGGGAACGGTCATGCCGAAGCCATGATTATTGTTCATTAGGTCATTTTTTATGTCCCCGTAAAATTTTAGGCAATTCGGATCCTGTAGCCCGGATTCATACAGATGACGTGAACTATAGCATATGAAAATTTGGAAATCGGTCTGAATTCTAATTTTTTGGCCCTAAAATGCGAACGGTAATAGTAAAGCAATGACTATTGTTCATAAGGTTATTTTATATGGGCCTGTAAAAGTTTAGAATATTCGGGACCGGTCGCCCGAATTCATGCAGATGACGTGGATTATAGCAGAAGAAAATTTGGGATCGTCATGAATTTTTATTTTGTGGCCCTAAAACACCAAAAAAACTCGGAACGGTCATGGTGAAGCGATAACTGTTGTTCATTAGGTCGGTTATATGGGCCTGCAAGATTCGATGTCGGTCACCCGAATGCATGTAGTTGGCATTGACTATAGCACCCGAAAACCTAGGAATCATCTTGAATTCCTATTTTATGGCCTTAAAACGCCAAAAATAAAGAACGGTGATGGAGAAGCGATGACTATTGTACATTAGATTTTTTTTGGGCCCGAAAATTTTTAAGAGATTCGGGGCCGGTCGCCTGAATTCATGCAGATGTCATGGATTATAGCACACGAAAATCTGGGAATCGACGTGAATTCCTGTTTAATAGCCCTAAAATGCCAAAAGCGAGGAACAGTCATGCCGAAGCCATGACTATTGTTCATTATGTCATCATTTATGGCCCCATAAAATTTTAGGCGATTCGAATCGAGTAGCCTAGATTCATGCAGATGAGGTGGATCATAGCACACGAAAATTTGGAAATTAGCTTGAATTCCAATATTTTCGCCCTAAAATGCCAAAACTGAGGAACGGTCATGCCGAAGCGATGACTATTGTTCATTAGGTCATTTTTTAAGGCACTACAAAATTTTAGGTGATTCGGATCCGGTAGACCAGATTCATACAGATGGTGTGGACTATATAGCAAACAAAAATTTAGAAATTAGCCTGAATTTCAGTTTTTTGGTTCAAAAGGCCATAAAATGAAGAACGGTAATGCCGAAGCCATGACTATTGTTCATTAGGTTATTTTTTAAGGCTCTGCAAACTATTTGGGGATTCGGATCCGGTAGTTTGGATTCATGCAAATGGCAGGGATTATAGCACACGAAAATTTAAAAATCGTCTTAAATTCAAGGTTCTTTTTGTCCTTATATGCCAAAATATAAGCAACGGTCATGCCGAAACCATGATTATTGTCCATTTGGTCATTTTTATGGCCCCGCAAAATTTTACGATATGCGGGACCGGTCGCTCGAATTCATGCAGACGGTGTGGACTGTCGCACAAGAAAATCTAGGAATTATCCTAAATTCCTGTATTATGGCCCTAAAACGCCAAAAAACTTGGAACGATCATGGCGAAGCAATAACTATTGTTCATTAGGTCATTTTTAAGGGTCCGTAAAATTTTATATGATTCGGTGTCGGTCGCCTGGATTCATATAGATGGCGTGGACTATAGCACATGAAAATCCGGGAATCGTCTTGAATTCCTGTTTTATGACCCTAAAACGCTAAAAAATGAGGAACAATCATGGAGAATCGATGACTATTATTCATTAGGTTGATTTTTGGGCACGCTAAATTTTAATAGATTCGGAGTTGGTTGCCTGAATTCATGCAGATGGCTTGTTCTATAACACACGAAAATTTGGGAATCGTTCTGAATTCCTATTTTATGGCACTAAAACGCCAAAGAATAAGGAACGATCATGGTGAAGTGATGACTATTGTTCATTAGGTCATTTTAGATGATCCCGCAAAATTTTAGGAGATTCAGGGTCGGTCGCCCGAATTCATACAAATGGCGTGGACTATAGCACACGAAAATATGAGAATTAACTTGAATTCATGTTTTATGGCCCTAAAATGCCAAAAAACGTGGAACGGTTATGGCGAAACGAATACTATTGTGCATTAGGTTATTTTTTATTGGCCCATAAAATTTTAAAAGATTCGGGGTCGGTCGCCCGAATTCATCCAGATTTCTTGGACTATAGCACACGAAAATCTGGGAATCGTCCTGAATTCCTGTTTTATTGCCCTAAAACGTAAAAAAAATGAGGAATGGTCATGGCGAAGCATTGACTATTATTCATTAGGTCGTTATTTATGGGCTCGCAAAATTTTAGGAAATTCGGGTCCCATTGCCCGAATTCAAGCAGATGGCGTGGGAATCATCCTGAATTCCTACTTTATGGACCTAAAACGCCATAAAATGAGGAACGGTCATGGAAAAGCGATGACTATTGTTCATTAGGTCATTGTTTTGGGCCCAAAAAATTTAGAAAATGCGGAGCCGGTCGCCCGAATTCATGCAAATGGCGTGGACTATAGCACATGAAAATTTGGGAATCGTCTTGAATTCCTCTTTTATGGTACTAAAATGCCAAAAAAAATGAGGAACGATCCTGGCGAAGCGATGACTATTACTTTTTTGGTGTTTTGGCGTTTTATGTTCCTCGTTTTTTGGCGTTTTAAGGCCATAAAACGATATTAGTCACGACGAAGCAATGAGTATTAGTCACCAGGCAATTTTCGATGGACCCACCAAATTTGAGGTCAATCGTAGTCCGTCAACTTTTTTAGCATCGCTAGGATCCAAGTGGTCGTGCATAGCACGCGTAGGTTCCATGTGGTCGTGCGGATAGGGGCGGATTTAGGGGGAGGAAGGGGTTTCACACGAAACCCTTTTGCCGAAAAATTACACTGTACATATAAGGCAAAATTCGGTTTGTACCTCTACATATTATATTTTGAATCCCCTTGATATTGCCCAAAAGCATAGCTCAGTGGTCAAAGGGGTTCAAAATCTTTATTAGGTTGCTAGTTCAATTCCACTAGCCACAATTTTTTAAATTTTTTTAATTTTTTTTACCCCTCAGCGAAAATACTGCCTCCGCCACTGCGTGTAATGTATTCTTATGACCCCAAAATTTCAAAAAACGATGTATGTCATGATTAATATTCCTCCGCATATGATGAATACACTAATTTTTAGGCCAATTAGAATCCGTCAACCAAATTCAGGCAAATCATCATGTATATGTCATTGTGATTTACCTTGTGAATACAGCTTCCTTTTCCCCATGAATTTTGCTCTTGATAGGGTCGATTAACCTCGCTGCTAACGGAGAAACTTCTTATGATAGCACAAAAGTTTTAATGCAAAGACGGTTTATATATCAGTTTCCCAATCCATTACTTTCTAGGTTTCTATTTCCAACTCCTAGTATTTCTGGGAGAACTTATAAATAAATACATACATATCTATATCTATTTATTAAATGAGATATTGACTATCAAGTTCTCTAATGAAAGCAAAATGTATCTTAATTTTGACTTTGCTAAAGATGATACTACCAACTATTATAGTATTATTAGGAAGAATGCTTAAATACTTAGCAATAAATAATCCTTCACCATAGACTCCTTCATCCTTGTCATAAGATAATGACTTAATAATCGGATAGGTAAAGTGACACCTTTTTGACATAATAAGGCGAAAAACATCTTTATATGAAGTTATAGGAAGAAATTACTTTTGAACTTATCTTAATTGTAGCGAGAAATATACATGCAAACCACGTACATAGAGACTAGTATATTTATAAGTAATGTCCACTTTAAATCCAAATATATTTCAGCCGTTCATCCAATTTTAAAAAAAAAAAAAAAAAAAGAAAAGAAAAGAAATATGTATCAAGAAAAATTCCAGTCTACAAAGATAGGGAACCATTAACAGCATTTGCATTCAATGCTTAAACTCATGCAACGGGCAGCAAAAACCATAGTTGGAAACGGCAGTTCAAACACCCAAAATATCAGTTTAAAGGCAACTGAAATTAACCATATTAGAAAGCGTTCGTTTAAACACCCAGACAATGTATAACGGGAAAAACTTGTACTAATTACCCCTGTACTTCAAGAGTAAAATAGAGGACCCTTAAAAACACTCAAAGATGTATGTACTCACGACCTTTCTTCTTTTCCCTTTTTTCTCCTTAATTTGTAAGAAATTCAATTCATCTCAAATCCAACTCCTATAGTACATCTGAAGTCATCTTCAGGGAAATTGCAGAAACGGTCCCTCGATTCCCCACCAGCACTTCCTTCCGTCAGGTTAGTATTTAGACAGAGAACCCCAGGGCGCTCCAGCAGCCACACAGGTAGTTGTTGAAGCGAGACATTCTGTGAACCCTTCGGTCCCTCACAGTGCCGTAAGTTTAATCTGTGACGGGTAGGTCAGACAAGCTCAAGAATAACCTCTCATATTCAGCGTATTGCATTAAAACGTGAAGTTTCATCTTCACCAGAAAAAGCACTCGATGTTGCAGCCGCTAACCATATCCCGGACTAGTATCTTGTTATGAGACCCTGGATAGTGAATACTCGTCAGCAAAATCTTTTAAAGTACTAATGGAAACTCTCAAGTACTTCAAAATTGGAAGGAAAAAAAAAGGCACTGAGGAGCAAGACACTATCTTGATGATGCAATTTGAACGAATACAGTAACAGCATGGAATAAAGTGTAATAAATGCACAATCGAGATGCATCTTTGTGGCATTTCAATTAACCTAGCCACGTGAAGTGATGACTCCTATCTATGCACTTTAACCACACACAAAGTAAGAGCTATTGAGCGCTTTAAAATTTGGCAGAGATGATCATTAAAATCCAACACTGAAGTGATTCAAAGCATTAGTATGACCTACTAGTGATACTCTGGGAAAACTATACTTGCTTGTTTGCTTGATATTCACAGGCAATCCAGCTCACAATCTTCACCAAAACTGAAGATGTTATACCAAAGAGAACACAAAGCATATGAAATACGGAGTGTCATTATCCCAAAGAAAAATCAAAACAAAGACAGACGGATAAAGAGCCTGATAAGACACGAGGCCTATTTCCCTTTCACCCATTTGCCACAGCTTCATGAAGCTAACCAAGGAGCTGTCTTTTATCTCATGCTGAAGTTGCTAATATACACGTCATTTAACAAATGTTCCACTAGGAAAATCTAGTTCAGTCCTTAAATAGCCCTTGCTGGGGACAAATTATGTTCCTTGTATCCTCAGCGAGGAATAAGTTCTTCAAGATATTTTAATTTTACAACAAGATTACTATTCACAGTGAAAACAATTACAAATTAAAATTACATTGTCAGTACGCCGGGACAGCATTATACTTGAACTGGTTTTCTCCAAGTTCATGGTCTCTATGCCATTTTATCCGACTTTCATCATCAATAGAGACTCATCTTCATGCACTACTTGTTTTAACGCACCCCCACCCCCCCACCCCACCCGGCCCAATGACAGCACAAAAGAACACGGAAAAAGCACCATCTGACAGTACTCTAAAAGCCTATTGAATATTTCCAATCGCAAAAGATATAGGACTTACAGGAAAGAAGAAAGTGTCCATATCTCAACATACCACAAAACAAATTTTAGGAGACAAGAATTGTTGCCAAATGAAATATACCTATCACCTTTTCCTATCATCAAAGTTACTAGCCTTCTAAAGCATACGTTGGGACCTGCATTAAATTTACAAGATACCGATGTGAGTAATAAATATAAGTTATCCCAGACAAACAATATACACTTCAAATTACCAAAAAAAAAAAAAAACAATATTCACTTCAATTTCATTGTACCGCATCATGGCTTTGGCTTATTTTCTCAAGGCATACGGAGGAAAGGTGGTCATATGGAGTCACTAGAACCTCTATTGCTCGAGGACCACCGACGAGGGGGCATGCATAAAAATGGCTTTTGTTTTTCCCCCCACCGGATGAATCCAAAGTTAGTTCTGTACTCTTCAGTTTCATTTCTTTCTGTTTTCGTTGTTCTCTCTTTTGTTTACTTGACTTACCTTTATTGGCTGTATAAATGTATGTTTTACTTTAAGTCTTTTCTTTTCTCCTAACAGTGTTCTCACCTACAAATGTCTCTTTCCTATCAGTCACTCAGTGGTCCCAATCAACCAGAAAGATGGCTGTGCATGAATATTTAACAAGCAGTCTTCATTAGAAGTTAACTATGATTTTCAGTTTAATAAAGCATAAGAATAAGTATAATTGATATGGCCAGTGCTTGATCACAAACACATCTTCCATAAAGATTTGAGGCAATAGAGAGGCATACTGGAATAGAAATTGTCAAGCTAAATACTCGTACTTCTTCAGAAGAAAACAGTTACTGGAAATTTGGAGCTAAACTGAACAAGGCTATTTGCATTCTCAAAAAGAACTTTAGACCCTTACAAGAATTTCTAGGAGAATAGCCACAGTATGCCTTTTTATTAGTAAATTAGCGATTTAACTTATCCTACGCAATCAAAAACGAAACTTGATCTATCAAATGACAATCACTGTCTAAAAAGCAAATTGCTGGTTAAAAAAACCTCTACTCCTACTAAAGTCATGACCAATAAGACTCGAAAAATGTAATTACAAATTCAACTTGGGTCTTATAATACCTCGACAATGTTTTCGACAGGAGAACAGGACATTGTGCGACCCAAACCATTTGAATTGTCATATTGGAGAATCCTCAACTTCCCTTCCTGCAAAATTTTAAGGAAAATAAATCATGATGAGAGTTCAGAGATGAGAACAGATTTATCTTTAGAACCAAGAAACATAAAAGCTCATAAAAAGTCATTGTTTACCTTGGTTCCATAGACAAGGCCACCACCAACCGAAGGATGGAAGCAAGCGACATTAACCTCATCCTCCGCACTGGGGAGAACTCTCACAAGTTCCATATCAGAAACTCTATAGACCTGATTCGCAAACGTACAAGTTGAAACTAGAAAAAACAGAATATGCAAAAATAGAAGGGGAAAACCTCTCCTAAAGCTGCCAGCACACAGGCATCCAATTTCAAGAGATCAATTTAATATTAAGTTGCCCCAATTAAACTAAAGTGCCACCGGGTTCCTTCAACTTCTAGGGTTTTTCTTCACTTCTCAGCTTTCACCTTTAAAGGCTTATTTTATTTGCATGACGTAGTTGTATTCGACTTAGCTCTTTGAAGCAGATGTCTAATGAAATTACAAAAAATGCTTACTCATAAGCAAGGAAGAAGGGCTGATTTGCATTAATTAAGTTGTTCACGGTTACTTTGTTAGGGGTTAGTCAATCAATCAACTAGCATCAACGCCAAACTTGTTGGGGTACATTAGATCAATACATTAATCTATTATGTGGACATATTTTATACCATAACTAAATAGTTTATCTTTTAAAGCAATTAGACGTTCTCTAGATCTCACACTTATCTCTACACAGACACACAAGTCTCTAACTAGTCTAAGACGATCCCTGCTAGGTTAAGTTTAAAAACAACTCAGCACTAATTCCAAGTAGTTGATATCACATTAATCGATCATTTGCTTCCATTACGTTATGTTCTTAATCAAATTCGTATTAATTTAGAGAAATTTTAAGTCTCGAGATACGACTTTCCTCCAAATAGTTTTAGGTCTACCTCATCCTGCTTTAGTACATTCACTCATCATACATCAATGCCCGTCTACTTCCTATCCTTCCAATCACATCCCACTAGACCAGACAGAGAGGTCATGCAACAAAGGTTAATATAAAGTTCAGACTTTTACTAGTTTGAGCAACAAGGCTCAATTCCCTTATACAGCCAGTTAATGTTGTTGAACAACCTCAAGTTCTCTGGCTGATATAGCAGGCCCACAACCAAGGCCTCAAAGGATTAAGACATACAAAGCACAAGGCACAAGCTACATGTGTTTCCTGCTTCATGTTATCATCCATTTTAACATGAATCTAAAAACCTGCAACGAGCATGCCAAGCCAATGGGTAAGTTCAACCCTTGTCAACATTGTAATTACACAAGTGCACCAAACATTCTAGTATACAACAACAACAACAACCCAGTGTAATCCCACAGGTGAGATCTGGGGAGGGTAGGATGTACGCAGCCTTACCCCTACCCTGGAAGGGCAGTCTCACTGTTTCCTATAGACCCTCGGCGCACCAAACATTCTAGTATATTGCCACAAAATGGGATAAACAAAGTGGCATTGTTTAACAGTTGTATTAACTATTATGTACTGACTCCAGCCCATTTTTCATTATATAAGGCTAGTAGATCAAATACAGAAATCAATTGGTTTCATTAAACCAGCTATATGTTGTGTTTTCAATGATGTTTTTACATAAGGAGGCAAAAGATGATATCCTGAGCATTTACATATCCAGGACTGCGACCTAACACAAATAGATGCGTCAGAAGTTCCATAAAGATTACTTCTCGATACAATTTTCAAATCATTTAATTCTCATGCATTGATTCTTTATTGTCCGTTAGGGTAGAATATTCATATGGGATTTTCTTACTTTTTTCGTGTGCGGTACATGTTCCTTCTGTTTCAAATATAAAGAAAAGACTTGGTAAAAAAATTGTTTCATAGAGAAAACACTATATCATGGAACTTTAATTTCTTGAAATTTCTACAGGTTATTAAAAATATTATGATAAGTACATCAAACATATTTAGATGCCCAAAGAGAAAATGTGCAACAAAAATTAAGACAAGTATCAATAAGTGTTTACATAATGTAGCTATAAAGACCCATGAAAGTAGTAATCTAATAATTTTTTACGCCCGACACAAGATGGTTCTCACCTCAAGAATCGTGTAAATGGGTATAGTTGTGTCTCCATCAATAACAACACTTTTAAGTAGTGAACTATGGCGACGCCCATAAGCAAGTAACAGATGCTCTGAAGCTGGAGAAAACTGCAATTATAATGGATGTGGAGCCCCAATCAATGTCTCAGATCAGTAAGCAACAGAGAATAGTCCAAAAAATACAAAGTTAATTATTATGTGTTAATGATTGACTCCCTTTTTTCTTTTGGAGAAGTTATGTGTCAATGATTGACTAAGTTCACAAAAAGAAGAATTAAACAACTTGTGAGATCCATCTTGACGTCATGCCAAATCCAATTTTTAAATATTGTTTGTTTGTGGAGGGCGAGCATTAAGGTTGTAGGTTAGGAGGTAGGAGGCTAGCCTGTGTTTTGTCTTAGGCTGCTAGAGGCTTCAGTTGTGTCCATATTACTTCTTTAGGGCTGCAGGTTTGGTCGTAGGAGGCTAATCCGATAGTGTAGTGTCTAAGGATGCTAGTGACTCTTGTTGTATCTATATTATTCCATTGTGTCTGTAGTACTGTGTCATTGCTAGTGCTTATTGTTATTGCTTTTCTCTCTATTTTCTGGTTATTACGTTGCTGATGTTACCTTTCTTGCTTCCTCTGCTGCTACTGCTCCACTATCTCTTTTCATTTTCTTGAGCCGAGGGTCTATCTGTGTCAATGCTTGACTAATTTCAAAAAAAGAAGAATTAAACAACTTGTGAGATCCATCTTGACGTCATGCCAAATTCAATTTTTGCATATTGTTTGTTGACTACTATTGGTAATATCTCGCCAGGTACTGGTATGGAGTAATATGGATCAGAACTTCTATTCTATTGATGGGTATATGCAAAGTGCTATGAAAGCTCGATTATACGAGTCAGAATACTATCCGTAGATGTAAAGAAATCTACAATATAAAAATGTCATGAAACTCAATAAAGACTTGACCTAATGAATAACACTTTATGAATTAACCTCTCCTATCTCCTAATTCTCTCAATCTTTGTCCACTTTTTCTCCCTTCTCACTTCTGGTACCACCAAAAATAGATACATTTCTTAGAAAGGCTTGTAATTTGCATATAACTTTTTGTCAGGAAAGGAGGACCGGCTACACAGTAAAATACTATGACATTCCAAACTATGGAAGACAAGAAAGAGTCAATCTACCACTAGATAAGGCAACTTTCACATAAAAAGCAGAAGTCAGTTCTCGACGAGAGATCAACATCCTGTGCCATCTCTGGACTAACAGATCTTATCATAATCACGTGCTCAATCTCATTTTAGATTTTCATTCACTAAACGAAACAGAAGAGAACAGAACCCTTTCCTCTACTTTTCTCTTCCATATAGAACTAATATTCTTCCAGTTCCTATTCCTACAAGATCTAAAACAAAATGATCAAAACTATTAGATCTAGAGTTTTATTTCCTTAGTCAAAAAAAGGCAAAGAGAAAGAAAAAGATCCAGAGTTTAATATCATAAAGAATGTTCCTTCTCTACCAGAAAACAAGTTTGATCTTACAAAGCCATGAATGTAAATAACACAAATAAAGCATTTACCTGAATTGAAGTTAAACAATGAGCAGCTCTAATTGCTCGAGATGCAAGCACTGAACCAAACCTACATAAGGAGAAAGAGTATCAAGTAACCAACAACCATAGCAGGAACCGAAATAGAGAATGGGGATAAAATAGACAAAAAAGGAAGAAAAAGGAATAAAAGAAAAATAGAAGCTACTGTGATTGGGTATTTACGTTGCCTCCTCCAGGGAATATATCCGTAGCTCATACATAACCTGGTGGGCAGCAACTGGATGTCTGGTTGGAGAAGTTCCAGCTGCCATAATATCATGATGAAGATGGCCATGGAAACCAGGATCAGCATCTACGTTTGGCAGAATACATGCAACACAAGCTGCTAAAAATCTCCCACATGGCGAAAAATGGGCTCCCATTTCACTGAAAATAATGCCTCACAGTAAGCATTCAGAAAAGTTCATCTAAAACCATATCTGAGTTCTGACATAAAAATTAGGAACTCTCAAAGGCGGGAAATTTTCTGAAGTATAGGGCTAAGAGGCTAATCATCAACTACTCTAATAGAAATATTGTCCAAGCTAGCTCATCATGACAGCTTAATAGCTCAGTGTCAGTAAAAGCTTATCCATATCAAGCTTCCAAGCCAAAGATTTGAAACAGTAGATATCATTCCCACCTGCAAAGTACAGCATGTGGTATTGTTAAGCGACATCTTTCAGCATGAAGGGGTGCACATGGAACCTTAACATCATGATGCCATATTCTGAGTTTCACAGTGCATGGCAATTCAGCAGTCGCTGCAGCAGCCAGCGAAGTAGCTATCTCTGACTGGATGCGACCAATAGAAGTTTGAGAATCACTCTCATCATGCATAACGTTAAGGGAAGCAGCACCATCACCAGCTCCAGTAACAGGAATGGCCCGAGAGCGTGAAGAACGTTGCCGAGAACCAGATCTTCCGGACCTTGGATGATTATTGCTTGAAATTACCAAGGGAACAGCAGAAGGATTTTCCAGTTCACCATAAGTTGATGGACTAGTGGTAGTACCACTATGGTCTGGATGAGTTGCTTGTTGGGCAGCTTGGCTTTGGCCAATCAACCATCCTTGCAAAAAAGGCAATTCCCAGTATGCTGGGTCACTAAAAGGGAAAAACTGATTGTTTCTTTCTTCTGGCTGCACATCAGTCTCCATAGGATCAACTAAAGGTTGAGTACCTATATTCTCGTTTTCCCCAACAGAAGAACCAGTATGAGCTTCTTGTGCAGGAGATGCACTTTGCTCAACAGGGGACAATAAAAGTTCATACTGGCCGGACGGAGTTGAATATGTGAGAAGGCGGACAGACGATGAAGTATCTGTTCTGTGCTGTACATCGTCAGTTCTCATATCTATATCAGTTTGCTGCACAGGCATTCTGGGATCACCTCTTGCAATTGACGGCCAGATCAGGAAAGGTAGAGACATGATAGGCAGTTCATTTGCTGAAGCAGATTGATAAGTGGAATGAGCATCAGTCAAATACACAGTAGGGGGAGGGTACTGCAAGTTACCCGGAGAAGTAGCACGTGTCATTGAAGAATCTGATGAATCCAGATCGTTGACCTACAAAATAAAGGGGCAATGCCGTCTAAAACAACCAAAATTCACACCTCAAGTCACCAAACACAGAGTAATACCTCAGCTGTTAAAAGAAATGGGGCAGCATGTGGATGGAAATGTACAGCACGAAGAGAACGCCGTGTCTTCAGTACAATTGCTGGTGTAGAAGCCTCTCCTCTTCTGTTGTAGTGCCATATATAAAGCTGTCATTGATTGCAAAATCAGCACCCACTACCAGAGCTTGGAATATATCACTCAAGAGAATGTTCTCAGGCCAGAATCTTTACCTTGTGGCCTGAAGCAACGGCTAGAACTTCCCCTTGGGCATGGAACGCTATGGATGCGATGGGACGATCTGTAGGAGATGAATATTTCACCAGTTATAATCAAAAGAAAAGAGTAAAGTGCACACAGAGGCTGATCTAACTTGTAACCTATGGGTTCACGGCACAATAGCTTTTTCCCAGACTCAATATATGTATTAAGAAATCCACTAAATATCTATAATTATTTGTCTGTGAACCCAGTTACTATTGTATATTAACTTGAGATCTTTCTAGGAACCCCATATACTTCAAATCCTGGATCCCCTCTGTGCACACAGTTTTTTTCTTCTTTAACTACTGAGATATTACAGAGTATTACAAAAATCTCGCGATCCTATACACTCGGCAGTTTTTGCATCCCACAACCGAACTTCGTGGTCCAAACTTCCACTTGCCAGTATTTCAGGGTACAATGGATGGAAACGAACCTACAGATGTGAACCAGAATGTAAGATCCAGGAACAAAGGTGTTATGCCAAAACATTCAGCAAAGAAAGGCAGCCTTACCACCCAAGGTGTCCTGCGATGTCCACTCAAAACCTTTAAGCACTTCCCAGATTGGTAGTCAATTATTTTCACTGTGTGATCTCCGCTGCCACCAGGGAAAAGATATTATATGTTTGTAAACTTACCAAAGTAGCAAAATTCTAAGTTTAATCCAACCAGAAACAAGTAAAATTGTTCTCTGTCTTATCTATAAGGAGGGAGAATACACAAATAGCTACACTACAAGTTAGCATATATCCAAATATGGTTAGTTATTAGGTAAGTTTGCAAGATGCAGAGAGCTAGACAATTAATATAACAACTACGATAATATAAAACAGATGGATAGACAACTAGCATAAGTGCATAACATATCACATATTGTACATGTCTATGTAATCTAAGAGAGACTGACTGCGTAGAAGCAAGTGTCCTCCCATCAGGACTGAATGCTGCTGCAATGGTAGACCTTGGAGGAGGCAGCAGTGGACAATACTTGGCCGATAAATGTTGCAGTGACTCTGCCTCTACCCTGCAATATTATTTAAATGAGACTGACGAAGAAAACAAAAGTGGCAAGATTCTATCAAACATTACAGGGGAAAAAAGGGAGAACAGAGATAATGAAGTTACCATGATATTAGTCCCCGTCTAGCATCACTTGCCACTTCACGTTTTAATCCATAGGAGTCAAGAGTACATTTAGTGTTCTCACCCCAAAATTTTCTGGAAGCGCGTTTAGTTTGAGGAGATACCTCCCTTCTTGTTAACAGCTGAAAGACATTACTGTAGCAGGTACAAAAATAAACCAAATCAGCAACCAAAATAAAATCAGATAGCACTCTCATTGAGTATGCTCACAAATTTTTCTGCAAGCACATTTGGTTCGAGAAGATACCTCCCTCATTGCATATGCTCAGAAATTACTTGGCTGAATGTTTAATTATTTAACCCTGAGATTCTAATATTCAAACCATATCATAAGTATTATTGTACATTCCTACTATAGAAACCTTCATGCTAAATTGAAGTGACCAGACATAAGCATATAAATCCTCGCCCAAAACATGTGACCTAGCATTCAAAGCGCTTGTGTAAGAGCCTTGGAATCAAGGTGAGAATTCTAATAGAGGTGGCACTAGGTAAATTATTCCTAGCTACCTTAGCTAAGCCTTGGTGGAAAGATTTACTGGTACCTATGCTACTGAAAGGTAGTAGGTATTCGATGAATTAGTCAACGTGCAAGAAGATACAAGAGAGAGAGAGTGTGTGTGTGTGTGTGTGTTCATTCTTATGGTAAGCTAAAAGCTCGGGAATCTAACTGCACCCATTAATAGCAACATTACAACTATTACACCCTTCTCCTAACTTTAAATTATGATGTAAGGATTGTTAAATTTTTGTCAATCCACATAGAGAAAAGGTAACAAAGATGAACTACGAGCTTTAATTCCCAGGCAGAGGAGGTCGAATTCTGATTGTCATTGACGTTTTCCCAAAATTTTCCTCAAACCTCTCAGTCACATGTTACTTTCTACCACAAAATCTCAAACGAAGTTTTAGCTTGGCTTTTCTGGCGATACAAATGTATTTAGAATTTTTTTTTAATTGAATAATGCAAATAGGTCAATGAGGCAGCTTATAACTATAATCATTACCGTCATTTGGGACAAGGAAATGAACTATAAATTACCTATAGAATGTTAGAATTGCAAAATCCAAGTCCATAGCACCATTTGAAGCAATATCTAAAAGTACCAAAATAAAGATTAAGACTTCTTTTTTTATGAGTATGATGTCCGAGCCAACTTGTGCACACCTCGACTATTCAATCCGGCACTTTCTTGGTAACTCTTTCCACCAAGGCTTGGGCACACGAAAACTTATCACCTAGTGTTTTTATCCTCCGCAAGAATTTGAACTTCAGAGTTACCAAGGCTTAGGCAGATGAAAACTTATCACCTAGTGTTTTTATCCTCCGCAAGAACTTGAACCTGAGACCTCATAGTTCACCTCCAACTTCATTGAACACACCCTTGGGTGCCATAAAGATTAAGACTTAGTTACGCTGGTAAGCTTCTTTAGGTCCACTGTTCGCTAGGAGTTGGAGATTTATATGTCACTAAAAAATATAGAGAATTACTAGTATTAGAGCACCTAAATTATTGAATGTTGGATTAAGACGTGTCCAAATGGAGATAGAAACTACTAGTATTGGATTGAGGTATAGTAGTAGTATTGTTGTCGAAACTACAAGATAAAAACATCGGCAATCATCAAAAAGCACACATTTTGACAACATGCCGTCATCTGCCGCTTCAGATCAATCATCAAATCTTAGTTCAATTCCAGACATTAGAGATAGTTAATGAAGAAAAACCTAAATTTTCAGATCTGTGAATAAGAAAGTAACTAAAGATGCAAAATTGAGAAATAAATTAGGGTTTTGGAGATAGACCTGTGTTTACAATTGTGGTTTTGAGGCACCGCCGCAGAAGGATGTGAATTCCGCGAAGTTGACGGCGCACTGCTTGAATTCTCCGGCAAGACAGACGATCTCATGATTTCACCGCATTTCAGTGAATTTAAACAAATTTTATCGGGAAATTCAGATTGGTATATATAGAAGAAAATTGAGGTGCGACTTCAATTTTTGAAAATGTCCTCAAATTTTGATGAATTCCCCGGAAAAATGGAAAAGGACGGTGAGTGTGTGAAAGGGCAAAATGGGAAGAGGAAAATTGGAGAAATGAGAAGGAGAAGGAGGAGACGTTAACAAGGGAAGGGCTGTAATATTTAGTCGCTTTCGGATTTGGATTTTTCCGGCGTCGGACAGTAATATATTTGCTGATAAAAATCCTCGAAGGCGCGTGAAGTCACTACTAACTTAAAAAATAAATTAAAAAATCCAATTGGAAAAAAACTTACATGGAAAAAAAAAGTTAATGAATGAATATATATTTTTTCGTTTCCCCTCCATGTTTGATATTTGAATTGAAGTCCGGAGTAATTTAAATTTACGATGTAAGACTCGTTAAAAAGAGAAATGCTCGATCGTAAGTTAAAAATTAAAGAATGATTATTAAGGCAAAGAATTAATTAGCTCTAGAAATTGGAATCTAATTTCTCTAAAGCTATATCAACTTATAGTATTTACTCAATATTTAAAAAAATGAAAACGTCATTAAAATGAGGTAATAAACTAAAGTTGGAGAACAGGTAAAATCTTGAACCTAGACTTTTAAGAAAGGCTTGATATATTGTATAATATTTCAAATTTGTTAGAGGTATATTTTAATATTGTTTCCGATATTAATTTGAGTGAGATTTTGATTTTATCCCAACGCGAGCTCTTGTGGATTCATTAATTGGATTATTTTTACTTGTGTTTTGGCATTTGTTGTATAAAATTATTGGATCGACTAATATAAATTTGTAAGAGCATTTATATTGGTAAGTACAAATGTTAAAGTCAAGCAATTATTTATTTAAATATAAAAAGTGGAAATCTTTTTGCAGTAGATAAAAATGAAATTAAGAGATTATGGGTGTGTTTGGTATGAAGGAAAATATTTTTTAATTTTTCCATGTTTGGTTGAGTTAAATGTTTTGGAAAATATTTTCCCAATAAACTCATTTTCCTCCAATTCCCTGTCAAGAGAAGGAAAAATATTTTCCAAAATTTCAACCTTCCCCACCCTATTCCCCATCTCTACCAACCCCCACACTCCCATCTACCGATCCCACCCCCGCCCCGCTCTCATCCCACCCTAAATAAATATATTATTAATTATACTTTCTTTTTATGTAATAGATGGATTTTTTTTTCATTTCAACAAATGAATATTTTCTTTTCATGATATAAAAAAGTATTTTTTTTTATTTTAACAAAAAAATACTTTCTTTTCATGATGTAGAAAAAGTATTTTATTTCATTTCAACAAAATGAGTATTTTCTTTTCATGATATAGAAAAAGTTCAACCAAATATTCTTTTTTCAACAAAATGAGTATTTTCTTGGGGAATGGGGTGAAGAGAATACCATAAAAAAATATTTTCCTAAAAAAATATTTTCTACTCTCTAACCAAACACTAAAAAATATTTTTCGGAAAAAGTTTTTCATTTACCTACCAAACAAGGGAAAACTCATTTTCACGAAAATATTTTATAGGAAAATATTTTACATGGAAAATATTTTCCTTCGTACCAAATACACCCTATATGTTGTTCCTTTTACGTTATTAATTTTCAGAGGACTTCAAATGTTAATAACTAAGGGTGTGTTTAATATGAAGGAAAATATTTTTTTATTTTTTCATGTTTGGTTGGCCTTAATGTTTTGGAAAACATTTTACTCATGAACTCATTTCCCTCAAATTGGAGGAAAATATTTTCCCTAATAAGAAAAGAGAAAACATTTTCCGAAACTCCTTCTCAACCTTCCATACCCTATTCCCCATCCTCACCCCACACCCCACCTCCACCCACCCAACCCCACCCCACTCCAACCCCAACCTCCGCCCCACCCCAACCCTAAATAAAAATATTATTAATAGTACTTTCTTTTCATGTTATAGATAGATTTTTTTTTATTTCAACAAATGAGTATTATTTTTTCATGATATAAAAAAATATTTTTTCATTTTAACAAAAAAATATTTTATTTGATGTAGAAAAAGTATTTTTTTCATTTCAACAAAAAAAGTATTTTCTTTTCATGATGTAATTTTTTTTTATTTCAATAAAATGAGTATTTTCTTTCCATGATTTAGAAAGAGTATTTTTTTTTATTTCAATAAAATGAGTATATTATTTTCATGTTGTAGAAAGATTACTTTCTTTTTCAACCAAAAAAATAAATATTTTCTTTTTAGTTATGGAGTACAAATTTCAAGTTATTTTTGCGTAAAAAAGTAAAGCAGCAAATTAGTTCTTTTGAGTTTGTGTGAATTTTTAGAGACTTGGAGAGGGGATAAGGAGAGTAGCATGACTAATATGGTCAATTTCATTGCTCATTAATGTTAAAAGGTGAATTTCTTAATTTATGCGAAAACATTCAAAAAATCACTTATTTTGGACCGGGTGAGTATTAATTTTCAGAGGACTTCAAATGTTAAATAACTAAATTCTAAATTTTATTCTCACGTTTCTAAATTACACGTGGCAAAACCCAGTTTAAGATAATTATGTTGACTAAATCTTATTATCCGTACTTCTTTATCACTATAAATAGTCCACCTTCGTTATTCTTGTATCTCGAAACTCAACTGTAAAACACAGAAAAAAATACTCAAAATTTGTTCTTATATTCTTTCAATTTTTCATACATTTTACTTATGGCAATGAGTTTGCCGCATCAAATCGGAGCATTATCAGGAACGGCAATATCATCGGAAACTGAAAGTGTTTCCGGCGAAGCTCCGGCAAAAACAACACTTACTACATCAGCATTATGGAGAGCTCCGGTAACAAATCTCCGAGTATCGGTGCAAAAATCAGGAAGTCAAGTAGATATAGCGTCACCATCACCGCCTTTGAGTCCGGTGACGTGTCATGCGCTAACGGAGGCGCGTGATGCTTTAGCGGAGACGGCGGAGGTGAAGAAAGAGCACAAATTGGGGAAAGGAGTACCGGTATACGTGATGATGCCGTTGGACAGTGTGAAAACGGATAATACGGTGAATCGTAAGAAGGCGATGAAGGCGAGTTTACAGGCGTTGAAGAGTGCTGGAGTTGAAGGGATAATGATGGACGTGTGGTGGGGATTGGTGGAGCGGGACGCACCGGGAGAGTACAATTGGGGTGGTTATGCGGAGGTTTTGGAAATGGCGAAAAAGCGAGGGCTTAAAGTTCAGGCTGTGTATGTCGTTTCATCAGTGTGGCGGAAACGTCGGTGACTCTTGTTCGTGAGTAGCATAATAACTACTATTTTGAATGAGTTTTAAGTTTTATACACGATAAACATTAATTAATATAACCTGCTAAACATAGTTTCTAACATGCTATTGCATGTTAAAATTCATGATAGTATTAAAAGATCTGTACGCTATTAGTGTAAAGGACAGTAAGTTAAACTAAGCTCTCGCTATGTGCGTGTTCCGGGATGCAGCCTTAATTTCTACATCTTGTTATTTCCACAGCTTGAACTTGTGACCTCGCTATTGCATTTCAACTTTACTATTAGTGTATACAACTTAAATTCTTTCGAATTGTTATTTCTTTATTACTTGAAGATAATTTGAATTGTTAGTTCTTGTAATCTTCTCTTGAAGATTCCGTATTTTGAAGCACGTTTTCAACTTACATTACTTCATGTTGGATTCAAGCTGGAACTAGTTAAAGAAGCTAATTTACTTTTTCTTTTCTTTTTATGTAACTATTGTTATTTCTTTATTACTTGAAGATAATTTGAATTGTTAGTTCTTGTAATCTTCTCTTGAAGATTCCGTATTTTGAAGCACGTTTTCAACTTACATTACTTCATGTTGGATTCAAGCTGGAACTAGTTAAAGAAGCTAATTTACTTTTTCTTTTCTTTTTATGTAACTATTATTAAGCATTTAATAGTGTAGTGTATAATATAATGTAAATGTATTACTTTTTAAGTAGGAGTACTTTTCGATAGCTGATTTATAGGATCCGAGGAAGGAGGAAGGAGGAAGGAGGAAGGGGGGAATAGGGGAACAGGGGAAGACGAGCAAAAAGTTGCATAATCATACAATTTAAACTTAAACATGTCAATCTCGTCCTTAAACTTAAATGGGGGTTTAAAGCCTAGAGTTGTTCAAGTATCCTCATAATCTTAGAACTTCTGATCAATTTTAGTTGGTGCACTCCTTTGGGTGGGATTAGGTACTAACAACATTTAGCATCTCCTTTATATCCTGATGGGGGTTTGATAGGGTATCAGTAAAGAGGACATTATTATTTTTGTGTTTAATTACACATTCCGGGAAACATGCAACAATATTTCTGTTTCATTCATATGTCTATTTTGCTTTAGAACTAAAGGGGTAGTTACATTATGTTACAAGGATGGAATAAGCAAGCTAAGTACAAATTGGTTTCTATGTTGTTTCGTCAAGATCTGTGCTTTATTGAAAAAGGAGTCTGAACAAAGCTTTTCTGATAATCATGTATCAAGCAGGCTGAATTTGGTTAACTTGGTCTGTCGGAAAACATGAAGACGTCAAAAGTCATTGATATTTTGGTTATCAACACCGCAAAGTTATTTGCAGTGTATAGAAATATTGAATGGTGATGAAGTGTTTGAGTTGGAAGAGTATGTTGATTAGTGACTTGATGACTACTGCTAATATTAGTAGTTGTTTGAAACTGCTTGTTGTAATCCTGTCTTGCCGAATGTATGCGTATAGAGCTCTTCTGAACATATGGATCCACAAAAAATTCATAGTCACATTGTTAACCACTTTATTGTGGATTAACTTCTCAAATTTGGTGATAACTGGAGAATGCAATATCTCCCATCTATTTAGTAATCACCTGTTATTGGTTTCTTATCTTAAAAGTAAATTTTGATATTTTAGGATATTTTGATATTTTAGGATCCCTCTTCCAGGGTGGGTCGTTAAAGAGATTGACAAGGATCCCGACCTTGCATATTCGGATCAATGGGGAAGGAGGAATCATGAATATATCTCGCTTGGTTGTGATACTCTTCCTGTCCTTAAAGGGAGGACTCCTGTTGAATGTTACTCCGACTTCATGAGAGCATTTAGAGATAGATTTGAGAATCTGCTAGGGGACACTATTGTGGTAAGTGTTCACATTTTTTAACCTTACGCTATGCTGAATGAAATTGCTTATCCAAGTGTGTGGAAGCTCAAGCTTTTCTTAAACGGCTAATGTAATATAGGAAATTCAAGTTGGCATGGGTCCAGCTGGAGAGCTACGTTATCCATCCTACCCTGTAAAAGATGGAATATGGAAATTTCCCGGTATTGGAGCTTTTCAGTGTTATGACAAGGTACACATTAACTCCTTTCGTTTTCCTTTTGTTCTGTATTCCTTGAAAAAATTTTGAATGCCTTATCTTTGATGAATTGTTCTCACAAATCTTATGTTTTGTAGTATATGCTCAGCAGCTTAAAGGTTGCAGCAGAAGAAGCTGGCAAGCCTGAGTGGGGTTACACTGGTCCGACGGATGCAGGCGAGTATAACAACTGGCCAGAAGATACAACCTTTTTCAAGAAAGAAAGTGGTGGTTGGAATTGTCCGTACGGTGAGTTCTTCCTCACATGGTATTCTCAAATGCTTTTGGATCATGGTGAGGGAATATTGCAGTCCACCAAAGCTATATTCGAGAAGAAGGGCGTCAAGATATCAGTTAAGGTTGCAGGCATACATTGGCACTATGGAACCCGGTCCCATGCCCCTGAACTCACAGCAGGGTACTACAACACCCGTTTCCGAGATGGTTACCTTCCAATTGCTCAGATGCTTGCTCGACACGATGCTATTTTCAACTTCACATGTATTGAGATGCGAGACCACGAGCAGCCACAGGACGCGGAATGTGCACCTGAGAAGTTGGTTAGGCAAGTAGCATTAGCAACTCGAGAAGCTCAAGTTCCACTAGCTGGCGAGAATGCTTTGCCACGATACGATGAGTTTGCACATGAGCAGATCCTCCAAGCATCCTCATTGAATATCGACAGCCAATCAGACGATAGACAAATGTGTGCATTTACTTATCTGAGGATGAATCCAGACCTTTTCCATCCCGACAACTACAAAAACTTTATTTTTCTGTATTTTGTCTTAATCGTATTCATTGCACGAACAAATATAATGATTTCTCCAAACTTCCTTCTCCACTAATTTCTCCCAATAAAACTAAAAAATTAAAAAGAAAAAATAAATGATCTTGCAAAGTCAAATACGCGTAGAGGGAGTTTATTAAATTGTTAATTGAAAGTCAGTTCTTACTATAGGAGTATATTTTATTAAGCAAAGCAATTGTATAGTAACAGTATTTAATTACCAAAATTTGTTTATTAGAAAACGATAAAGGAAAAGGACAAAAGCAAATAGTAATTACATCTTTCTTTGTGGTGTCCCATGTTATCAGAGAAATGCAAACTTCTCTTGAATACGAGCCTAATTTTTTTCTTTTTATACTATTTTCAGGATCCAATGCTAGCATAGTGGAAAGTGCCTAGGTTTTGCCAATCCTCCTCACATGGTATGTTTTTTAGATCCAGAAAAATATGACTTCACTCTTGAACAAAAGAAAATAAGTGAAATTGTGATTTTTTTTCTTTCTGTCTGTTAAAGCCTTGGGGCTCGTTTGGTACGTGCGATATGAGATAATTAATTCCGAAAGTAAATTTGCGATGAGTTTATCTCACATTTGGTAAGGATAAATCGTAGTATAATTGATCCCGGGATTAATTATTCCGGGATTATAGTATTTTTTATCCCTATAGAAAGGTGGGATAACTAATTCCGGGATAATTAATCATGAGATAACTTATTTCCCAATCAAATGATCCCTTAGTGGACAGAATTAACCAATACATGTGCCGGTGGAAAATAGGAAATATCCCGTAAACTTAGTTAGGCGGTACGTTGTTATGGGGAGAGTAATTTTATCAAAGCCTAAAAGGTTTTCTTGTGTTTTTTTTCGAGATATCTGTTCCTCGGTGATCTTTGGTCGGTAGATATATAAATTTTCCAGCCAATTACGTTATTGACTTATCGTATCGAAGGTTCATGCACCAAGTTTAACATCAATATTTTAATTAGGGAAAGCTCCATTTATATAAAATGATAATTCTAAAGTTAATAGTGAAGTACGGGGAACTAAAATAAAGGAAATGAAATGTAAATGAACACATGGAGAATTAGGAACAAAGCAAAGAATATACATTCATATATATATATATATATATATATATATATATATATATATATATATATATATAAAACAATGTCTCTTTATTGTAGTTAGGATTGTTGTTGTTATTGTAGTTGGTAAATAATTGATTGTTAGGTTGCCACAAATTACTACTGATATTAATGTTGAGGTTTTATTTTTTAAGATGTAATATTCTTAAAATGAGGGTGAATGGGAAATGGAGGGAAAATGAAATTTTGAGTAAAATTTTAAGTTTCCCCCTCTTAACAATGAGACATTGTCCCATATTGGAAGTGGAAGACATTTTTGGTGGGTATATATATAATTGCTCTTCTTGTAGCTCTTAAAGAGTTAAGAAGAAAGCAAGCCTCGCGCCGTCGTCGTCGTCGCTCGCTCGGCTCGGCTTCGGCTTCGGCTTCGGGGCTCGAATTCAGTGGGCTCGAATTTATTATTATTGTTTCATTACGTTAACTTATATTTTGCAGAATTAATATTTACAAATACAGCAATATTGACCGGGAATAACAATCTTAAGGAATTTAATATTTATTTCTGTACTTGTGTTATTCTTATTATTCTGCAAACTAAAACCTTTGTGGTTTGTGTACTCCCGTTTTGGAGAGTTAAGCCTTCGTGGCGTTTTGTTGGATATTAAAATCTACGTGATTTTTACTCCAGTTTGAAAACATGTATTAAACGTTTGTTTGTGTCATTCTTTTCTGAAAAAGATGATGACTGAAAACGAAAACCAAGCTGTTCCGATGGCGACTGCCAACGCAACGACAAGCGGAACACCGGCGTTGGCACCGGCAGAAAAACCCGGAAAATTTTCCGGGATTGATTTCAAACGCTGGCAGCAGAAGATGTTCTTCTACTTAACTACGTTATGTCTACAGAAGTTCATCAAGGAAGATGTTCCTGATCTGCCGGATAAAACTCCAGATAATGAACGCTTTCTCGTGATTGAAGCGTGGAAGCATTCTGATTTTTTATGCAAGAATTATATTCTTAGCGGACTGGATGATAATCTGTATAATGTATACAGTAGCATGGAGACATCCAAAGAATTGTGGAATGCACTTGAAAAGAAATATAAGACTGAAGATGCCGGGATGAAGAAATTCATTGCCGCAAAATTTCTGGACTACAAAATGATAGATAGCAAGTCTGTTATTACTCAAGTCCAGGAATTGCAAGTGATTATTCATGATCTACTTGCTGAAGGTCTTGTAATCAACGAAGCATTCCAAGTAGCAGCAATGATTGAGAAGTTGCCTCCGTTGTGGAAGGACTTCAAAAATTATTTGAAACACAAACGAAAGAAAATGTCCCTTGAAGATCTCATTGTTCGGTTGAGAATCGAAGAGGACAATAAAGCTGCTGAAAGGAGAGGCCGTGGAAATTCAACAATAATGGGAGCAAATATTGTTGAAGCTAACAAAAAGAGGAAGAAGGCTTCTGGTCCGAAATACAACCCAAGCAAGAAGCGGTTCAGTGGAAACTGCTACAACTATGGGAAAACCGGACACAAATCTACGGAGTATCGTGGTCCGAAGAAAGACAAGAAAAGGGGTCAAGCAAACATGGTAGTAAACCATGATGATGTTGATAACTTGTGTGCCATGCTCTCTGAATGTAACTTGGTGGAAAATCCTAAACTGTGGTGGTTTGATTCAGGAGCCACTCGCCATGTTTGTGCAGTTAGAGAGGCTTTTGCTACCTATGCTCTTGCTGAACCCGGAGAGACAGTTTATATGGGAAATGCTTCAACAGCAAAAGTTGAAGGATATGGGAAGGTATTTCTAAAAATGACTTCTGGCAAGGTCATGACTTTGAACAATGTCCTTCATGTTCCCGAAATGAGAAAGAATTTAGTCTCTACTGGACTTCTTGTTAAGCACGGTTTTAAGTGCGTTTTTGTATCCAACAAGGTTGTAATTAGTAAGAATAAAATATTTGTGGGAAAAGGTTACCTCACCGAGGGCCTTTTCAACCTAAATGTAATGGTTGTTGAAAATAATAATAATATTTCAGCTTCTTCTTACTTACTTGAGTCAAATGATTTATGGCATGTACGTTTGGGTCATGTCAATTATAAAACCTTGCGGAAAATGATTAACTTGAAAGTACTGCCCAAGTTTGAATGCGAAAAATCAAAATGTCAAATATGTGTGGAATCTAAGTATGTTAAACATCCTTATAAGTCAGTTGAAAGGAATTCAAATCCTTTAGACTTAATTCACACAGATATTTGTGACATGAAGTCAATACCATCTCGCGGTGGAAAGAAGTATTTCATAACTTTTATTGACGATGGTACTCGATATTGCTATGTTTACTTACTGAATAGTAAAGATGAAGCAATAGACGCATTCAGGCAATACAAAAATGAAGTTGAAACGCAACTTAACAAGAAAGTAAAAATGATAAGAAGTGATAGGGGTGGTGAATATGAATCTCCTTTTGAAGAAATATGTTTAGAATATGGAATTATTCATCAAACAACAGCCCCTTACACGCCCCAATCTAATGGGATTGCGGAAAGAAAGAATCGCACATTAAAGGAGATGATGAATGCGTTGTTGATAAGTTCTGGTTTGCCACAGAACTTGTGGGGGGAAGCCATTCTTACGGCTAATCGAATATTAAATCGAGTGCCCCATAGCAAAACACAATCCATTCCTTATGAACAATGGAAAGGAAGGAAGCCCGACTTGAATTATTTTAAAGTGTGGGGGTGTTTGGCAAAAGTGCAAGTTCCTAAACCCAAAAGGGTAAAGATAGGACCGAAAATCGTTGATTGTGTTTTCATAGGATATGCGACAAATAGTAAAGCATATCGATTTCTGGTTCATAAATCAGAAAATCCCGACATTCATAATAATACGGTTATAGAATCAGATAATGCTGAGTTTTTTGAAAATATATATCCGTATAAAAAGGAATGTGAGTCGTTTGGTGAAGGATCTAAACGACCTCGGGAAGAAACAAAAGAAAGTACATGTAATCAGGAGAATCCAAGACGTAGTAAACGTCAAAGAACGTCTACTTCATTTGGACCAGATTTTGTGACTTTCTTATTGGAGAATGAGCCTCAAACATTTAAAGAAGCTATGACTTCTTCGGAATCATTGTTTTGGAAAGAGGCAGTCAATAGTGAAATAGAATCCATATTGAACAACCATACATGGGAATTGGTTGATCTTCCTCCTGGAAATAAACCTTTGGGTTCTAAATGGATTTTTAAGAGAAAAATCAAAGATGATGGCACTATTGATAAATTCAAGGCAAGGCTCGTAGTCAAATGGTATAGACAACGAGAAGGTCTAGACTACTTTGATACATACTCTCCAATTACAAGAATTACGTCCATACGGATGTTAGTAGCATTAGCTGCAGTGTATGGTCTTGAAATTCATCAAATGGATGTTAAGACGGCCTTCTTAAATGGAGAGTTGGAGGAAGAAATTTACATGGAACAACCTGAAGGGTTTGTGGTTCCAGGTAAAGAAAAGAAGGTATGTAGACTTGTTAAGTCTCTTTACGGACTAAAACAAGCACCCAAACAATGGCATGCGAAATTTGACCAAACAATATTGTAAAATGGTTTTAAGATAAATGAATGTGATAAATGCGTGTACATTAAAAATGTTCCAAATCACATAGTCATTGTTTGCCTATATGTGGATGATATGTTGATAATGAGTAATGACATTGCCAACATAAATGCTACTAAGCGTATGCTCAATAGCAAGTTTGATATGAAAGACTTGGGAGTTGCTGATTTAATTCTGGGAATTAAGATCAATAAGACTCCTCAAGGTCTGGCATTGTCACAATCTCATTATATTAAGACAGTACTTGAAAAATTCAAGCACTTGGGCTTTAAAGTTGCAAAGACTCCAATTGACGTGAATCTTGCATTAGCAAAGAACAAAGGCCAAAGCATATCACAATTGGATTATGCTCGTGTATTGGGATGCTTAATGTATATCATGAATTGTACACGACCAGACATAGCTTGTGCTATAAGTAAACTGAGTCGATATACGAGCAATCCAGGCCAATCTCATTGGATGGCAATGAAATGAGTTTTGGGATATTTAGAACATACCCAGAACTTTGAATTGCACTACAGTAATTTCCCTGCGGTGATTGAGGGATACTGTGATGCAAATTGGATCACCGGTTCAACTGATTCTAAGTCCACGAGTGGATATGTATTCACTATTGGTGGAGGAGCGGTATCTTGGAAGTCGTCCAAACAAACATGTATTGCCCGCTCTACAATGGAGGCTGAATTCATAGCCTTAGATAAAGCCGGTGAAGAAGCTGAATGGCTCCGGAATTTCTTGGAAGACATTCCATTTTGGCCCAAACCATTGGCACCAATATGCATACATTGTGATAGTCAAGCGGCAATTGGAAGGGCTGGGAGCGTCATGTATAACGGTAAATCTCGTCATATACGACGAAGACATAAAACCGTTAGGCAATTACTCTCTAGAGGAATTATCACAATTGACTATGTAAAGTCAAGTGATAATGTGTCGGATCCACTTATAAAAGGCCTAACTAGAGAGGTAGTTGAGAAATCATCAAGGGGAATGGGGCTATGGCCGAGAACAAGTCATTGTGGCGGTAACTCTACCTAGAAGACTGGAGATCCCAAGATCTAGGTTCAAAGAGATCAAACAAAGTCATTAATGACGGTTCAACATTGTCAAATAAAATTTTAGTCCATTCTCGTGATGAGACAATGTTCAGTACCAAGGATAAAGCATTAAGACTTTTTAATGATTTCTAAATTTGATACGGGGTATATCAAATAGTGTATCTACAGGATGACACGTTTAGGAATCACCTATTTAAGTGTGAAGTGTGAGCCGCTTCAAGGAGAACTTTGTAAGGCCAGTTCTCTACGCACTTATGAAACCAGGCGGTGTTCATGGCTGAAACGAACACAACAATGAGAACCAAAGACGGTTAAGGGTTGATTGTGTGACTTATGGTTGTCTAGGTATACACCAAAGATCGACGGTTCAAAGATATCAAATCTACCGATTGACCGAGTATATCCGACATAAGTTTACTACGGAAAGTTCAAAGGGAAACCTACTTATCCAGATGCAATTAATCCTTGCTTGTAAATCACACAGTTTTTTCATGCATACTTCCGTGATATAGCCATTCCCCATTCATGTGGGGGATTGTTGAGGTTTTATTTTTTAAGATGTAATATTCTTAAAATGAGGGTGAATGGGAAATGGAGGGAAAATGAAATTTTGAGTAAAATTTTAAGTTTCTCCCTCTTAACAATGAGACATTGTCCCATATTGGAAGTGGAAGACATTTTTGGTGGGTATATATATAATTGCTCTTCTTGTAGCTCTTAAAGAGTTAAGAAGAAAGCAAGCCTCGCGCCGTCGTCGTCGTCGCTCGCTCGGCTCGGCTTCGGCTACGGCTACGGCTACGGCTTCGGCTTCGGCTTCGGATTTGGATTTGGATTTGGATTTGGTCAAATGATCGATTGATTGATTAATTTTTTGGACCAAATTTATTTGTTAATAGTAAATATTAACGTAAGATTATCCGTATTTGTAACGGATATTTTTCAATCCGTGTATTGATAATTTGGCAGCCGGATAATGGTCTTCCCACCATGAAGTGCTTGCTCCACAAATATGAAGTGCTTGCTCCACAAATATGTAATGCTTGATCCACCATGAAGGGTGGACGTTTGGTCTTGCACTCCTTCTTGGCTGCTATATATATGAGCAGCAAATGTTGAAGAAATACCAAAAACTCAACATACAATTCGCTCAACAAATTGGCTATACATTGCACTCCTTCCTCTCAGAACTTCCATACGTTTTTCTGAGTATATACTCCTTCGTTCTGCATTGTTTTTTAACTTCAAACAAAGCAACTGTAAGTGTGATTTGCTACCGAACTTTGTGTTCGCCGAAACACTGGGGTTTGAAGTACCGCTACACCAGTGTGTTATTCGTTCTATCCTGGGAAGAAATAATCCATTACCTTGGGTACTAGGAGGGGATTAAATTCCTTAAGGAAACACTGTGAATTCAGTGGGCTCGAATTTATTATTATTGTTTCATTACGTTAACTTATATTTTGCAGAATTAATATTTACAAATACAGCAATATTGACCGGGAATAACAAAAGATATATTAGTTAGAAATCTTAGGTTTGAGTCGCCTTCGAGAGGGAACACTTTATCTCTAAAATGTGATATTTCGATGCGAATCTTGATTAGTCAAGTTCTGAATCGGGGGAAACAAAAAAAAGAGAGAAATATTGGTTGATTAGGGGTATTTGCGGTATTGTTTAGGCCAAGATTTACCTACAATATGATCACATTAACTATGTTGGTTTGTCAGATATATACACCAAATCCAACCCAATATAAAATCAGCCTTTTGGTATCTAGGAATTATTTTATCTTTAAAATAACAGAAATCAAAGAAAAAAGAGAAATCTGATCATTTATCAACAAAAAAATAAAAAAAATAAATTGCATGGATAAACATATTCTGTGGAAGGCTAAACAAATATATCCATATGAAGGAGGATCAGAAGCAGCAACACACGCATTATCAAGGAACTAAATCAGTAACCTCTCTATTATATCCCATACGCATACAATTTTCATAATATCAAAAACCAAGTTAAGTATAAATTTTCTGAATTACCACATAAATAACTTCTTTAAGGTAAAAACAAATAAATATGTCAAGTGTTCAATACAATGCTGGTGAATCCCATGGCCAAGCTCAGGTAATAAAAACTGTATTGTGTTGTTTGTTTTCTTGATAATGTAGAAATCACTAAGGGTCAGTGGCGCACAATTCGAGCGCCCGTTGCTTGATGCTTCTCCATTTAAATATCAGGCTTTTGTCTGAGGCAAGAATTTTGTACTTTATGTGTCACGCTCTTACCGCTAGACCATCATGAGGCAATTCTTTATGTACTCTCTTTATTCAAAGTACAAAAAGGGTGGTCTTAGAGCAATGATATAAATTATCTTTGTGTTACCTATAAGTCACTGATTCAAGCCGTGGAAACAGTCATTAATGCGTACATTAGGATAGGTTGTATACATCACACCCCACGCGAAATAATTTGTGCACTGGGCTGCCCTTTTTAATTCAAAATACAACTAATTATTTATATTCGTATCATTCTTGTTACTTTCAAGTTTCATATATAAGAAATAAATATATTTTTCTTTTGATGATCTATAAAAATAGGCCAACACAGAGCAGTGGGTAGATTCAGGCAAGAGTATAGCAAATTCTGCTGTAGACAAGGCTGAAAATGCTACCCAAAGAGCTAGTGAGACAGCTGAACAAAACAAGGACCAAAATTCTGGATTGCTCCAACAGGTCATCAATCTAATGCACATTATAGATAACTCTTTTGGTTTTTATATTCAATTGTTTGTTTAATTTCTAAATACCGATAGGACAAAAGAATTTTTGCATTATCAAGTCACTTAAATATAATTACAAAGGTAAAAGTATTATACAATTAGGTCATTTTAACGGTAATTGTATCTTCAATAATTTCTAATCTTTAGTGGACCGCTAGTTAGGATTCAATCCAAATAAAGTTCTGACCATATATCTGAGAAAAAAGAACAAACAAATGGATGCATATAACTTTATGTACTTAGCACTGAGTGTTAACCTAGAATAAATGGTAGATAGTCTGTTTTAACATGTTAAATTATAAAGATGGTGTAAAAGTATTTACATTGTCATTGTGTATAACTTAAATCCTTTTAGATAACCAACGCGTTCATAAATTTGGGATTAGTAACTTGAAAATAAAACAAGTCACTTTGTTTTAACAAATTAAAATACACTGATAGTGCAAAGATTCCGTATACTATAAATGTATATAAGTTAAAACATTTTCTCATTTGATTAAATATTTAGTTTGTAATAGTTAGATTTCTCATTTGATTAAAATACTTAGGATTTAAAAATAGCTTGACTAAAATACTTAGGATTTAATATTGGATTATCCAATTCATTGGTTTTGATAAATTAGAGAGTCCTCCTTTTTGGTGTTAGTGAAGTGACAGTTGATTGAGATTATGGTATCATAATTCTCATGATTATGTAATAAAGATACTATAAGTAAATTTATTTGGTATTGGGAATTCATAATTTTTATTGCCTTTCTCTTGTTCATTGGCCATTGCACTAATATGTGGAAAGAAAAGTTAAAATGTTATTCAAAATCTAAATACAAGTTAACTGAAAAAATCTCAAAGATTAAATCCATCAATTTTAAGTCGTTTATTTACGGTTAAAATTATCAAATACATGTGGAGTATTATGACATACACAAACCCAATGAACAAACTCGCTTAGACACCATTATTTCACTAACCTCCATTAGTCAATGACAGTGGATTAGTAAGCTTGATTAAGGGATTAGGGATTAAGAGCAGGGAAATTTGTAGTCTGACTTTGAGGTTCTATGTAGTTAAGCTATTTTTATTAAAGGAATAAATTTTTGAATATATTTACATTTCATGATATTTATCTTAATTGCTCTACGACAAAAAATTAAAGTCAAATTTCGCTGTGCCATTAGAAAAACAAAAAAAAAAGACCCTCAAATAAATATTAAAATGAGCATACGAATATCATATTAAAATGGTTTTTGCCTTTTGTAAAATTTGAGATAAGATCATAAGTTATTGTTGTGGAAGAATTAAATTCAGGATTTACTCTTTTTTACTTAGATTAGCAATTGTTCTTATCTTTACATTCTTTTCAATGTGGTGTGGATATCTCAAGAGCAGGTAATGCGACTTACGCCCCTTATGCTTTATGTTTTTCTTTATTATTTTATTTATAAAAAAATTATTTCATTCAATTTTTACTTTATTGTTCTAAAGTTACTATATTTTATTTTTGTAACGAAAAAGTAATTCAACATTAATGAAATATGACGACAATCACAAAACTATTTTTGAAGGAATGATCATCAAGGATTAACTAAGATTTGAAATCAGTACCTTTGGACCAAAATTAGTCTTTTTGTTTTTCGAATTGTTCCGATCAATCTCTTTTTCTCTCCATTTTCGGTTCGATTTTAATTATTATCGATATTTATGACTTAGACGACGTTATATATATATATATATATATATATATATCAAACTTCTCTATAACACAAAAACTTCAATAGAGGGTAAATCTTTAACTCCCTTCTTGTTTATTTTTCTTTTACTTCATTTATTGTTCAAACTACCATTGAACTGATGCAATTTGTAAATATTTCTTTTTTATTACTACGTATTAGAAAGTTTTCATAAAGGACGGACTTTATCTTGGGTTAAAAAAATACGTGCATACTATCATCTATAGTTTATGGTATGATGATAAGCGTTTCATCCAAACATAAAATAACGCTTAAATTTTTTTATAAAAAAAACATCAATATGGATATTAATCTTACAAATTCCAATATATATTGATACATCTCTTTTCTTACGACCAATCATACCATTTCTGTAGTTGACTAAGTGTCTCACCTAGGTAAAAACCATCTGCTTGTACTTTCCAGTAACAAAAATGAGTAGGAAAATCACCTGAACAATATTTAACCAAATGCCTATTAAAAACTTCAAACGCTCTTTGTTTTTTACCCCACCAGAAATGACAGAAGAAGAGAGTACTTTCAATAGCATTCATACGAAAACGCCAATGAAAATCATCGCCCACTTTAGGTTTATGATATCCAAGTTCGTCATCTTTAGATGCACAATGAAACTCCAACGGTATTTTATTATCTGGAAGCGCATCAACGATATGAAACTCGTACTGTAAACCATTATCATCAGCTATAATTTGACGAACGTTAATGATATATAAGACAATTAGTAAAATAAAAAATGTTTTAATTATCATGATAATGGAACTAATTTTTGGATTTGTTTGTGTCAACTTCTATATACTCCAGCTAGTTTTTATAGCTCAACAATTGTAAATCAACAATTGTAAAACAAGGCTGACTAATTAAATGGTTTTAAAATCGAGATATGATCAAAATTTAATGTTTTGAAATAATTAGATTCAGGATTTACTCATTTTTACGTCATACATCACCACTTACATCAGCAATTTGTTTTTGCTAACGTTACTAAAGTCAATAAATTTTTATACTATTTTTTAAGGAAAAGGTTACTCAAATTTTGTTGAGAAGAAACCCCATGTTCGTGCGATGCACGAAATATCTTACCAAAAATATTAAACATTCAACTAGTAGTTAATGAAATTTTATCATTTAGACAGTATGAGATACCATGTATAAGGATTGACCCATACCCGTGCATGATTCAAATTTTGTACTCGTTGTTCTAACCTGCAATCTTTATTTTAGTTGGATTGAATGATTAACTCAAACCTCTAATCACTTCTCTTCTAATAAGTATGAAATAAAGCTTTCTATGTTAAAAGAAAAGTAAGCTTTATGTGATAAAATCTAATAATTTCAGTCAGTGTTATCTATAAAGATATAGAAACATGAACTCAAGCAAGTTTACACTACAAAAGAGAAATCTGAATTACCGAAGGAATTCATGATTCGGGCAGAAACCTAATATTTGAATAGGCAAATAATTATAGAATATCCTTTTAGCCTTGTTAAGTGCAGCACTGGTTTTTGAGCAATGGGAAGTTTAAAGTACATCTAATTTATTCGATGAAAAAATATTTTATATGAAAAATAAAATGTGTGATTAAAATAATATAGCTATTTTTTGTAATATTCATACCTGGAGTCAACCCCAATCTTGCAAAATCTTATAACCAAAATACTAACCTACACAAAGACAGCATAACATTAATAACCATTTAGAAAAGAGTGAGGTGAAATCGGAACACTTGGTTCCTTAAGTTAGCTTTAAATGGACAAGTTTGACTTCGGTCAACATTTTGAGAAAACGACCCCGGAACCGGGATTTGACGGTTTCAATAGGTTTGTATGATGATTTTGGACTTGGGTGTATGTACGAATCAGGTTTTGGATAACCCGGGAGCGTTTTGACACTTAATAGTAAAAATCAACTATTTGAAGGTTTAAAATTCTTTAAATTTGGTTTGGAGTAGGATTTTGAGTAATTGAAGTCCGTTTGGAATTCCGAGTTTGGGAATAGTTCCGTATAGTGATTGACTTGCACGCAAATTTTCGTGTCATTCCGAGTAGTTTAAGTATATTTCGGTGCATTGGAAGTAAATTAAAGAACTTGAAATTCTTAAGTTTGAATCAATTTGGTTTAGGGTATGATTCTTAGATTTGATGTTGTTTTACGCGTTCCGAGAGTTCGAGCAAGTCCATTTTATGATTTCAAACCTATTGGTATGTTCGGGCGGGGGCCCGGGGGTCCCGAGTGTTAACCGGACGAGGCTCGGACCAATTTTGGGGAATTGAGCAAGGACTGAAGCTCCCAGCTACTGTCATAATCGCATCAGCGCTTGGACAGCCGCAGGTGCGAGCTACCAATCGCAGGTGCGAACGAGAGAAGCCTGCCCAGCCATTGCAGATGCGAAGCATTTGGTGCACCTGCGAACGCGCAGGTGCGATGGCCTTGTGCGCAGAAGCGGAAACATGCGCAGGTACGAAAGGATGGGCGCACCTGCGCTTGCGCAGAAGCGAGCATTTCTTCCGCATGTGCGGAACCACGAAAAGAAGGAAAATGTGCACCTGCGAGGAATTTCCGCAGGTGCGAAAGCCGCATGTGCGGTACTCCTTCCGCGGGTGCGAAAAATCTGTCTGGGCAAAACATTAAAACAAACGAAAACTTAGTCCATTCCTTTCTATTTTTCATCCATTGTTGGGCGATTTCAGAGCTCTTTGTGAGGAGTTTTCAACTATCAACTTGGAGGTAAGTTAATTCTACACCCCTTGAGTTAAATACATAGATTATAGGTAGATTAGAACTAGTAAATCTTAGAAATCAAAGATTTAGATAAAAAACCTAGATTTTTATAAAAATGAGATTTTAACCACGAAAATAGTTATGGAATTGGGTAGAAATTATATATTTAAGTTCTTGAGATTATGGGTAACGTTTTCATCCGAATATTTCCAGAATCCGAGTACATGGGCCCGGGGTGAATTTTAGAAATTTTACCATTTTGGATAAGGTAATTTATTTAATAGATAAATTTTGAATCATTTAGCATATATTAATTATTTTGTATAATATTTGGATAGTTTTGGATTTTCGGCATCAACTCGAGAATTCAACGTGACGTGGTAATCGAAAAGTGGATTTTGAGACGAGGTAAGTCTCTTGTCTAATCTTGTGAGGGGAAAAATTACCCCATAGGGATTAAAATTAAATAATTATTGCTAATTGCTGGGGCTACGTACGCACGAGGTGACGAGAGTCCGTGCGTAGCTACTATTAATGCTAAAGTCCGGATAGTTTAGGACTCAAAGCATGAATTACTTGTGTAAATTATATTTTTTTTAATTAATATTAATTGATATATATGAATATATTGTGAATTGTTAGATAAAGATATTAAAGGATGGAAATCCCATATGCTTGACTTTCTGTTTAAATTAATTAATTGTTAAAAGAAATTGTTCTTCCTCTCGAATTTATCTTATAATAAACATACTCTCATTCCCGGAGGTACATAAAAAGCCGAACGCCTCGGCAGGATAGATACATCTATGGATCGTGTCGCACGTCCCTTAGTAGTGTACATGACACTCTGGATCGGGCCGAATGACCTCGACAGAAATCGGGCTTAATAATAATAATAATTACATGATACTTTGATAGTTTATATTAGCTTGTGAAGCCAATTGAAATTTGGAAATTATTGAAATTTAAAGAATTTAATTATCTCTGCTTGTTAAGGAATTATTGTTATTCCTGTAAATGAGGCTAATTAATAAACTGGAAATTTATTAGAACTGAAGGAATTTAATTACTTCCGCTGGATCAATAAAATTATTGTTAACTATTTTGATGATTATTTAATATTATTGACCCATAGTGAGTGTCAAAGTCGGCCATCTCGTCTCTACCTCTTCGAGATTAGGCTTGATACTTACCGGGTACACGTTATTTTCGTACTCATGTTGCACTTGCTGCACATTTTATTGTGCAGGTACATATTTGTCTAGCAGCCTTGTGGGCACAGAGGTGTGGTTAATAATTGTGGGGACATAGGTGAGCTGCATTCTGTATTATGATCCGCAGCCAACAGAGTCTCCTTCAGAAATATTATATTTTCCTGTCTAATTTATATTCTGGACAGATGCTGTATTTTATTTTTAATTCCCTAGTAAATGCTCATGCACTTGTGACACCGGGTTTTGGGATGATTATGGGTTGCACTGTATTGGAAATTTTTAAAGATATTATTACGTATTTTGTAAACTTCATCTTCTGCTATTTAATTGAGGGGAACAACTATGACTTCAAAAATATTAAAATAAAAATTTATTTAGTATTTGTTGTTGGCTTGTCTGACAGCGGTGTCCGGCGCCATCACGACCTTTATGGATTTTGGGTCGTGACAACATGGTATCAGAGCACTAGGTTCATGTAGGTCTCACGAGTCATGAGCAAGTCTAGTAGAGTCTTGAGGATCGGTACGAAGACGTCTATGCTTATCTTCGAGAGGCTACAGGGCTGTTAGGAATACTTCCCTTTTTGATTCCTCATCGTGCGATTCGATTCCTTTGAGGCTTATGCCTACATTTCCTTCCTATTCAATTTTATGCGACGTGAAACGCTTGTTATAAATTGGGGATCGAGAAAATTTTAGTTGTACTACAGAGGTAGTACAGGATGTTTCTCCCTGTGTAATTAATTGGGCTATTGTCTTCGCCTTGGGAAAGGCCACTCTGTTATTTACAATTAAGTATCAGTACTACCTAAGGTTTTGAGATTTGGCATTGATTTTTATGACGATTCGTGCGTTGTTATCGCACAATGTTTATGAAATGGAAAAATGCCCGTCTATGTGCAGGGCAGCAAACGACTTGAAAGAAGGTTTTCTCAGTACATGATTCAGAGGTTTCATGTTTTAGTTCCAGCAGAGAAAAGGCAATCGGACCATGAATGTTCAGGTTTGGGGTTGATGGAGTAACGAAGCTTGATATTTCCGAGGGTGGTAGAGTTCTCAATTTTGATGTGGTGTCATCGCCTTGTAAAATGTGTTAAGGTTCGCTAGTGTTATGGTTTTCTTTAACTCGCCTTCACGACGGGGCATTAGGAATTTGTATAGGGGAAGCAGTCATTAGAGATCGCGGTGTGTAGTGATTTAGGATCGAAGTAGCGTTCCTAGTATTGATGTCTCGAGAAGGATGATCGTCAGAAAGGTTTAAAGATGGTAACGAGCTATTGGTTCAAGTGCTACAGAGAGGGATTTTTAGTAAGGCAACAACTGGGCAGTGAAGGATGAGAAAGGACATGTGGAAGGTGTCTTGTGGTGGTTAAGTTCCTAGAAGGCCAAGTGTAAGAAAACAGAAGTCGAGTAGTTGCTTAAAGGAGAAGGGTTTGACCAAAGTGGGAGAGTGTCAAAGTAGCATATGGGTTACGTGGTAGGATAACTACATGGCTTGAGGAAAGTTTGAAGTGATTTGGGATTCATGGTGGACAGTGACTATGTTTACGGGCTTAATTTGGAATATTGACTGCTATATTGAGGAAGATTTGGTGTGACAGGAGAGAGTTGCTTGATATGAAGAAGGATACAACATGACTTTAGATTGGAATGTATTGTCATACCTCTAGTTGACGTCCATGAGGAGTGAACGGACTGGTGCAGGTGGTGAATGAGCTCGGACTCAGGATGATCTACTGATTTCATAGTAATTGCACCCAGTGCAGTGACATTGGAATATGTCAGCATGTAATTTCCACATGTATGTTATCTCCTATGAGCAGGTTAGCGGTTGCGTGGTATTGACAAAACTTCTGCGAAGAATTCTACTGGCTACCCGGTAAGAGATTTAATATGTAAATGTGGCTAGTGGTTCAGAGTATTTATTAAAGGTTAATAGAAGGATTTCGAGAAAATTTGGCGAGTTGCGTGTGCAGGATCATGTCAACAATGAAGAAAGAATCTCGGTGGATTCCAAAATTTTGTAATTGTAGCTTCAAGCTAAGTAGGAGAGCCCCACCGTCTATGATTGGATTGCGTAGTGTCAACTTGTACAGTTTCTAGTTATCGGTGTATTGGTGGGTCATTGCAACTAAGGAAAGAAAATATTAGTGGTAATTTGAGCAAAGAATTTGGGGAATGTGTGCCATATTTGGCCTTATTAATTCATATTCAGGTTTTTGGAAGACTCAGAGTTTATTCTTCGTGTAGATGTAATGCACAAGAAAGTGAAATAGTCGTATGTTTCCTTGATAAAGTGTCCATGTGCTAGCAGGGTCTTGGAATTGATCATGTTTTCGAACAAGTCAAAGCAAGTGACTCTCAATAACGGTCCTAGTGGATTCAACAATTTAAAGTGTGGTATCTAAGGATCTCGAGTCTATAGTATGGTTGAGTATCGAGCTTTTGCAGCAGATTATGAAACAGGGCTTGGAGTACTCTGCGTTATCTTCAGGTTGTGGTGTAGTATTAGAGAAACGGAAGAAAATAATTTCGGATTCATAAAAGAAGTATCAGAATGGGTGTACCAGTTGAAGATGTAAAAAGTGCGCACAAGAAGGGATATGAGATAATTAGTGGGTTTTGAAATAGCGTGGTCTCGTGAAATAAGGTCACTTGGGATGAGTGCGGATTTGAGTTCGTGATATAATGAATGGAGCTATTATTATTTTTAAGTCAAGTTGAGAGTAAATTGAGAAAAGACAGATCGGCTAACAATGGTTGAATCGGCACGATGGTGGCAATGATCAGTTCCTTCAGCGCATTGAATTATGCATGTGATTTGTGGCGGTACGTGCGAGGCTTGACGGCCGCCGTAATTGATTTTATTTGGAGAAATTCAAGTATTATGACATGTTATGTGTATAGGGATCCCAGAAGAGTTATGGTGATTTAGACCACTACTTGAGTTCGGTATTTTTTTTTACGGATATGGGAATGCAGTCACGTGTTGTAATGGTTCTCTTGAAATGAGTTAAGAAGAAGGTTTCTATATGATGAAGTGTTTACCCTATTAGTGGTTCGGGAGTTATGATGAAATTCTTGTACTCCTGCGCATTGGCGTGGTTAAGTGCACTAAGTAGCATGGGATTCGAAAGTTGAGGATTTAAGATTTCGGTTCGGTGTTAATAAGGATGTCATGAGCTCGGATGAGCAGGAAAGGGGTTTAGATGTTTAAAGTAAGATGGTATTGTTTTTGGCATCATCTAAGGTCGATGTCAGGTTTAAGAGACCTTGTGTATTGATTTGTGCGATGCACAAAATATCTTATCAAAGATATTAAACATTCAACTACATGTACGGTAGTTAATGAAATTTTATCATTAAGACAGTATGAGATACCATGTATAAGGATTGACCCACACCTCTGCATGATTCAAATTTTGTACTTGTTGTTGTAACCTGCAATCTTTATTTTAGTTGGATTGAATGATTAAGTCAAACCTCTAATCACTTCTCTTCAAATAAGTATGAAGTAAAGCTTTCTATGTTAAAAAAGAAGAAGTAAGCTTTATGTGATAAAATCTAATAATTTCAGTCGTGTTATCTAAAAAGATATAGAAACATGAGCTCAAGCAAATTTACACTACAAAAGAGAAATCTGAATTACTGAAGGAATTCATGATTCCGGGCAGAAACCTAATATTTGAATAGGTTAGCCTTGTTAAGTGCAGCACTAGTTTTTGAGCAATGGAAAGTTTAAAGTACATTTATTTTATTCGATGAAAAAATATTTTATATGAAAAATAAAATGTGTGATAAAAATAATATAGCTATTTTTTGTAATATTGATACCCGGAGTCGGCCCCAATCTTGCAAAATCTTATGACCAAAGTGCTGACCTACACAAAGACAACATAACATTAATAACCATTTAGAAAAGAACTAAACAAAAGATTAAATAGACAAAACCAAAAGAATAAAACAAAGAAAACCACCTTCAGGTAGTATCTAATACATAAGAAACTAAACACAATCAACATAAAAATTAAAGCATGAAGGGAATCAAAAATTGCAAATCGATTCTATTTTTCTAAGTTGATCTCCAAAGAGATAAGCACTCCCTTCCATATCTTATTTTTTCCTATTAAAGATAAAAACTGTAAAGTAACATAAAATATTAAT
This sequence comes from Nicotiana tabacum, assembly GCF_000715075.1. Taxonomy (NCBI): domain Eukaryota; kingdom Viridiplantae; phylum Streptophyta; class Magnoliopsida; order Solanales; family Solanaceae; genus Nicotiana; species Nicotiana tabacum. Next base: position 7,017,172 of record NC_134092.1, on the reverse strand, counting down.
TCCTTAATATACCTCAATTTCTCCAAAAGAAACAAAAATATTTTCAATTTTGTATTCCAACATTCCAAGAATGTGTGCCGCTTGACGTGGTTGCAAGAACGTCCATGGGTCTATTTGCATTATAGAAAAGGACCAACACCAAAAAACTACAGTAATAATTAATAGATCAAAAGTAGTCGAAATAATCCTTGATTACCAGCGATGATGCAGTCGTCTCTATATCTATATAAATCTGCAAATATAAGAAGATTGAAAAAATTATTAACTGTCGTGCTATATAATTTGACGGAATAATATATGTTGATTTCGTCAGATTTTTTAGGGTCCATGTTCTCTTTAATCAGAAGTTGCATAAAGGTAAGACCTATTCTAATTAAATTATAACTTAGTATTTCCTTACCGTTTTCAAACTACACAATTTCTATCGCCAAGTGAATTAATAAGAAAGATTCCTTGGTCTTGTTCAGCCGTGTAAGACAAGGGTTAGTTTGATGTGGCGATGATTAGCAGTCCACGAATTATACCCGATATCAATTTTGTAGGGTCAGCCATTTCTATCACTAGATAATTTACAATTACATCCTTAAATTATATAAATATTTAAGGGTAATAAAGTCAATCAATATTACGGGAATATTTTAGTCGTTCAACATTTAGCATGAAATATTCGTGCTTTTATAATAATATATATATATATATATATATATATATATATATATATATATATATATAGATAGATAGATAGATAGATAGATAGAATCCACTCCAATTATCACGAAAATTGCTAAATTACTTTTAGTAACCAAAAAAGATCACTTAAATTTGTCTAAATAACACATAAAGTCAGTATGCTATTGATACAAAAAGAAGGATTAACATAAATAACCGTTCACTCAACCACTTAAATTAAAAATAGTTGGTAGATGTGTAATATATATATAATTTATTTATAATGTATAATAATACATAATCAATGTATAATTCATATATATCGGCTAGAAAATGTGATCCATAAATCCGACTGGTTATTTGTGTAAAGATCTCATACAGAAATTAGTGGCTAGAATTTGGGAGTGCAAAAATTGGCGTGAAAGTTTGTTAGAGAAATGGTTAGCCTTGCACTTTGCAAGATTGGTATTAGTTTACATTTCCATTTTCTTTATGTCATTTCTCAGCATACGTTACGTGAGTATAGCTAGTATATAAGCTCACACAAAGAAAAGCTCACATGCTGCTTAGATTAATGGGGAGGTCAAGCTTACAAAAAAGGATCATATACAAAAAGGAGATTCAGAATATTGAAAAGTAAACCCACAAACAAGCCAAGTAAATTCAATATCTACTATTTATATATAAAAAATAATCTTCATCTTAAATATACAATATATTTTTTCGACGAATGAGGGTTGAATGTACCCCTTTCGACACCCTAGCTCCGCCCATGCATGTAGCTAAGGGGATAGCAAATGGGGTTTCTAATAGATACTAGCTTCAACTGTTTAATGTGTTTAAAGTATTATGATGATACATTTATTTAAAAATTTTAAGTTCATTGCTAGGATGCACGTTTGAGCAATTTGCTTTATTAGTTAATGTAGTACATGATATCTATATCTATATTTGGAAGTTCATAGCAAGTGTACTCTATTTGAATTTTTTGTTGGTTGATGTATGTGATGACCCAAAATATCATCTTTAAATTTAATAAGTAATTCTATGTTCTAAGACCTTGAAAAGCACCATTTATCATTTCTCGACTTGCGTGCGCAATCCGTACAATTTTTCGAAAAGTTTTTATGTGAAAAATGGATTAAAATGTGAAATAGAGCTTTAAAACTCAACTAAGTTGACTTTGGTCAACATTTTGAGAAAACGGACCCGGATCAGTATTTTGACAATTTCGCTAGGTCCGTATCGTGATTTGGAACTTGGGCGTATGCCCGGAATCGAATTCCGAGGTCCCTAGCCCGAGATATGGAATTTTGATGAAAAAGTAAAAGCTTGAAAGCTTAATAATTTTTAAGAAATAACTGATGTTGGATTTATTGACCTTGGGTCCGTATTTTAGTTCCGGAGCCCGGTATAGGTCCACTATAATATTTATGACTTGTCTGCCGAATTTGGTGAGAATCAGAGTTGATTTGACGTGATTCGGACATCCAGTTGTAAAAATTTAAGTTTTAAAGTTTTCTTGAAAACTTCCTTTGATTTGGTATCCGATTCGCAGTTCTAAGTGTTATTTTGGCGATTTGTTCGTGCGAGCAAGTTCGCATGATGTTTTAGAACTTGTGTGCATGTTTGGTTTGGAGCCTCGAGGGTTCGGGTGAGTTTCGGAGAGGCTACGGTATGATTTCAGACTTAGGAAATCTGGTTTTCTGCAGACTTCAGGCTTCTGGTGTGTTCTTCTTCGCGTTCACGAAGGTACTCTCGCGAACGTAAAGAGCAAATTGGGGCTGGCACGTTTTGTGCTTCGCGTTCGCGACATAGCGACCGCGTTCGCGAAGGCTTGAGGTTCAAAACTTCGCCTTTGCGAAAGAAGCCTCGCGTTCGCGAAGGGAAAGAGACTGGTCAGGAAAAATTAGCCTTCGCGTTCGCGAAGGCCAAGCCAGGCAAGCATCGCGTTTGTGAGGTAGCCCTCGCATTCGCGAAGAGTAAAAATTAGACAGCACAAATTTGTGCTTCGCGTTCGCGAGAGTACCTTCGCGAACGCGAAGGGTAAAAATTCCAGAAACAAAACTTAAGTTCTGGAAATGGGGTTTCGACCCATTTTCAATTCTTTTCCATTTTTGAGCTCGGGTAAGGCGATTTTTGGGCGATGTTTACGGAAAAATATTGGGGTAAGTGTTCCTTATCTTATATTGATTATATTTCATGATTTCATACTCATTTATATCATGAATTCGTGAAATTATGGAAGAAAAATCAGATTTTTATAAAATCTTCCAAAAACGAAAATTTAAGATTTGAAGGTCCATTTGATATCGGAATCGGATAATTTTTATATGGTGGGACTCATCTCGGAATGGATGTTCGGATTTCGTGAGTTTTTTTTTGAGATTTGAGATGTGGGTCCCACTGTCAAATATTTTAATGAATTTCAGATTTTTATCCGAAAAATGTGTAAATTCATATTGAATTAATTCCTATAATTAGTATTGAATATATTGAATTGTTTGTGAATAGATTTGAAGCTTTCAGAGGCAAATTTAAAAGGAAAAGCTGTGGTTAAATAATTGATTGGAATTTGCAAAGCGAGGTAAGTGTCGGGGTTAACCATGACTTGAGGGAATAGAACCCTTAAATTATTTGATATGTGAATTGCATGTGAACGAAGTATAGGCGAGGTGACGAGTGTCTATACGTCGTCAAATTAATTGTTTGCCTGCTTACTTGAAAAATAATAAATTATTTTTAATCATAAATTAATTATTATAATAATTATTTCTCTCTTATTCTTTGTCAAATATTAATTCTTGAATTTCTGCATTAATTGTTACATGCTATTTGAATTATGTGTTTTAATTGTTATTTGACATTTAGCATATTAAATATTAAACTACCTATTTTCTCCCTGATTTCTATAATAAATTGCTATTTGTCATTGTTTGTTTCATAATTAAATCATAATTGTTGTATGTTTGTTGTCTTATGATTTTATATTAATTGTTGCATTTATTGGGGAATTTATTCTATAAGAATTGATTGAAATGGAAATATTGGAGGATCGGGTTGTACGCCGCAACAGACTTATTAAAAGTTAATATTGGAGGATCGGGTTGCATGCCACAACAGACTTATTAAAAGTCAATATTGGGGGATCAGATTGCCCACCGCAACAGACTTATTAAAAGTTAATATTGGAGGATCGGGTTGCACGCCGCAACAGACTTGTTAAAAAGTTAATATTGGAAGATCGGGTTGTACGCCGCAACAGACTTATTTAAAAGTCTATATATATACTTGATTGAAATAAATATATAATAGACTTGATTAAAATGAATATATTGGAGGAGCGGGTTGTACGCCGCAACAGAACCGAAAGTGAATATATTGTGAGAGCGGGTTGCACGCTGCAACATAATTGAAAGTGAATATATTGTGAGAGCGGGTTGCACGCTGCAACAAAATTGATGGAAATAATAATTGGTTATGACTGCTGAGTTGGCTTCAATTATTATAAATGAGTTACCTGATTTATTTCTATTATTGTTGTTGTTACTAATATTGCGTACAAGTAATGTAAGTGACCCGCTTTAGCCTCGTCACTACTTCGTCGAGGTTAGGCTCAGCACTTACCAATACATGGGGTCGGTTGTACTGATACTACACTCTACACTTCTTGTGCAGATTTTAGAGTTGGTCCCAGCGGCGTACCGTAGACTTGCTCGGATTTCCGCTACCAGAGGAGACTTGAGGTATAACTGCATGGCGTCCGCAGTTCTGAAGTCCCCGTCTATTTTACTTTAGCTGTGTGTTTATTTCTAGACAACTTTATTTTATTCAGACCTTTTTTTGTATTTATTCTAGAAGCTCGTGCACTTGTGATACCAATTCTGGGATGGTATTTAGACACCGTTGTTTTTATGGATTATTAACTATATTTCAAACTTTGCTTCCGCATTTGTTTCTTTGATTATTAATAATTTAAAAATTATTTAAAAATTAGTTAATATTATTCTAACATTGGCTTGCCTAGCAAGTTAAATATTAGGCGCCATCACGGTCCGAAGGTGGGAATTTTGTGTCGTGACAGTTGGTATCAAAGCACTAGGTTACATAGGTCTCACGAGTCACGAGCAAGCTTAGTAGAGTCTGAAGGATCGGTACGGAGACGTCTGTACTTATCTCTCAGAGGCTATGAAGTTTAGGAACAATATCACTTCTTTTTTATTCTGTCGTGCGATTTTATTCTATGATCGATGATTGAACCATTTTACTCTCTCGCAGATGGTGAGAACACGTAATACCTCTACCGATGGACAGGGACCAGAACCCCCGGTGGCAACTATGGCCAGGGGTAGAGGTCGAGGCCGAGGTCGTGCTAGAGGCCGAGGCAGATCTCAATCCAGAGCTCGAGCAGCTGCACCTGTTGTAGAACCTCAGGTGGACCTTCAGGAGGAGGTTCCAGTTCAGAATGTACCAGTTGGACCAGTTCAGGTCCCGGAAGGATTCATAGCCACTCCAGTACTTCAGGATGCTCTAGTCCGTTTGGTAAGTCATATGGAGGGCGTGGCCCAGAATGGTACATTTCCAGTGGCACCAGCCGTCTCACAGGCTGGGGGAGGAGCACAAACTCCCACTACTCCCGCTCTGGAGTAGATGGCTCCCCAGAATCAGGCTCCAGCAGCCCCGCCAGTTGGGATAGTTCAGCCAGTTGTTGCGGCACAGACCGGTGATAGGCCCGCCATGTCTTTTGAGGCTTTATTAAGACTGGATAAGTTTACTAAGCTCTTTCCAGTTCACTTCAGTGGTACACCTTCTGAGGACCCACAAGATTATCTTGAACGCTGCCATGAGGTGCTGCGGAACATGGGTATAGTTGAGACCAATGGGGTTGATTTTGCTGTATTTCAGATGACGGGTTCCGCCAAGAGGTGGTAGAGAGATTACACATTGACCCAACTAGTCGGATCGCCTGCAATTACATGGGAGCAGTTCTCTCAGCTATTTCTGGAAAAGTTCTTCCCTATCACACTGAGAGAGGAATTTCGCAAGCAATTTGAGCGTTTATAGCAGGGCAGTATGACTGTTACTCAGTATGAGTCCCGTTTTGTAGATTTGGCCTGTCATGCTCTCTTTTTACTACCTACGGAGGGAGAGAGAGTGGAGAGGTTTATTGAGGGTTTCACTCACCCTATCAGACTTCAGATGGCTAAGGAGACCAGAAGTGAGATTTCTTTTCAGGCGGCTACTAATGTCACAAGGAGGATCGAGATGGTTCTTGCACAGTAAAGAGGGCAGAGGTCCGATAAGAGGCCTCTTCAGTTCGGTGGTTTCAGTGGTGCCTCGTCTGGAGGCAGGGGTAATTTTGGTAGGGGTCATCCTCCCAAACCGTTTCATTCAGCACTTCATGTATCTCCCGGTGCTTCAGGGAGTCACGGTCCTATTATGCCTTATTCTGGGCAGCCAGTATTCAGTGCACATTCAGCTCCTATCAGTGCACCACCACTCTAGAGTTACTACAGTGGTTATCCTGCCCATCTGGGTCAGCTTCATCTTCAACAGCCATGGCATCAGGATGGGTGTTATGAGTGTGGTAACATTGGTCACATCAGGAGGTATTACCCTAGATTGGCGAGTAACAAATCTCGGCAAGATTTCGCGTGCCATTATGCCGACACTAGTTTCTTCACCGCCTGCTCAGGCAGCTAGAGGTAGGGGTCTGGCAGCTAGAGGTGGATGTCAGGCTATTAGACGTGGAGGTCAGGCCATTAGAGGTGGAGGTCAGACCATTAGAGGTGGAGGCCAGCCAGTTAGAGGTCATCCCAAGGATGCAGTTCAGAGTGGTGGGGCCCAACCCCGATTTTATGCTTTTCCAGCTAGGCCTGAGGCCGAGTCATCTGATGCTGTGATCACAGGTATTATTCCAGTTTGCCATAGAGATGCTTCAGTTCTATTTGATCCAGGATCTACTTATTCCTATGTGTCCTCCTATTTTGCTTCATATTTGGTTGTGCCTTGTGATTCTCTGAGTGCTTCTATATGTGTATCTATACCGGTGAGAGACTCTATTATAGTAGATCATGTCTATCGTTCGTGTGTGGTTACAATTGGTAATCTTGAGACTAGTGTGGATCTTCTACTTCTTGATATGGTAGGTTTTGATGTCATCTTGGGTATGGATTGGCTGTCCCCTTACCATGCTATATTGGATTATCATGCCAAGACAGTGACCCTAGCTATGCTGGGGTTACCTCGGTTAGCGTGGAAAGGAACTCCAGGTCATTCTGCCAGCAGGGTTATTTCTTATATGAAAGCTCAGTGTATGGTAGAGAAAGGGTGTCTAACCTATTTGGCTTATATTCGCGATCCCAGTGCGGATGTTCCTTCTATGGACTCAGTACCAGTTGTTCATGAATTTCCAGAAGTATTTCCTGCAGATCTGCTGGGGATGCCACCCGACAGAGATATTGATTTCTGTATTAATTTGGCTCCGGGCACTCAGCCCATTTCTATTCCACCATACCGTATGGCCCCGCCAGAGTTGAAAGAATTGAAAGAGCAGTTACAAGACTTGCTTGACTAGGGATTCATTAGACCCAGTGTCTCGCCCTGGGGTGCACCAGTATTATTTGTAAAGAAGAAAGATGGCTCTATGCGGATGTGTATAGACTATCGGCAGTTGAACAAGGCTACTATCAAAAATAAATATCCGTTGCCAAGAATTGATGACTTATTTGATTAGCTTCAGGGTGCCAAGGTATTCTCGAAGATTGATTTGAGATCTGGTTACCATCAGTTGAAGATTAGGGCATCTGATGTCCCTAAGACAACTTTGCGGACTCGGTATGGGCATTACGAGTTCCTAGTGATGTCATTTGGGTTGACAAATGCTCTAGCAGCATTTATGGATTTGATGAATCGGGTGTTCAAGCCTTATTTGGATTCTTTTGTAGTTGTATTCATTGATGATATCTTGATTTAATCCAGCAGTCGAGAGGAGCATGAGCAACATCTTCGAAGTGTGCTTCACACCTTGAAGAATAATCAGTTATATGCCAAATTTTCAAAATGTGAGTTTTGTTAGACTCAGTTTCCTTTTTGGGACATGTTGTATCGGCAGAAGGCATAAAGGTGGATCCTAAGAAGATTGAGGCTATTCAGAATTGGCCTAGACCTATTTCGGTTACAAAGATCCGGAGTTTCCTGGGTTTGGCAGGTTATTATCATCGGTTCGTGGAAGGGTTTTCATCTATAGCAAGCACATTGACCAGACTAACCCAGAAGGGTGTCCCATTCAGATGGTCAGACGAATGTGAGTTGAGCTTTCAGAAGCTCAAGACCGCTTTGACTACAGCGCCAGTGTTGATATTACCCATAGGTTCAGGATCGTATACAGTATATTGTGACGCATCTCACATTAGGCTTGGTGCAGTATTAATGCAAGATGGCAAGGTAATTGCATATGCGTTGCGGCAGTTGAAAGTTCACGAGAAGAATTATCCTGTTCATGACTTAAAATTGGCAGCCATTGTTTATGCGCTGAAGATTTGGAGGCATTACCTCTACGGTGTCTTGTGTGAGGTATTTATTGATCATCGTAGCCTCTAGTATCTGTTCAAACAAAAGGATTTTAATTTGAGGCAGAGAAGATGGATGGATTTGTTGAAAGACTATGATATCAGCATTTTGTATCACCCCGGAAAGGCCAATATGGTGGTCGATGCCTTGAGTAGAAAGGCTGTGAGTATGGGCAGTCTTGCGTATATTCCGGTTGGTGAGAGGCCATTAGCTGCAAATGTTCAAACTTTGGCTAATCAGTTCGTGAGGTTAGATGTTTCAGAACCCAGTCGGGTTCTAGCTTGCACAGTCGCTTGTTCTTCTTTATATGAGCGCATCAGAGAGAGGCAGTATGATGATGCTCACTTACTTGTCCTTAAGGACACGGTGTGGAACGGTGATGCCAAACAGGTTATTGTGGGGGAGGATGGGGTTCTGCGAATGCAGGGTCGTATTTGTGTGCCTAATGTGGATGGGCTTCATGAATTAATTCTTGAAGAAGCACACAGTTTCGGGTATTCTATTCATCCAGGTACCGCCAAAATGTATCAAAATTTGCGGCAACATTATTGGTGGAGGAGAATGTAAAAGGATATAGTTGCACATGTAGCTCGATGTCTGAATTTTTAGCAAGTTAAGTACGAGCATCAGAGACCTGGTGGTTTGCTTCAGAAGTTAGAAATTCTTGAGTGGAAGTAGGAGCGTATCACTATGGATTTTGTTGTTGGGCTCCCACGAACTCAGAGAAAATTTGACGCAGTTTGGGTCATTGTGAACAGGTTGACCAAGTCAGCCCATTTCATTCTAGTGGCAGTTACCTATTTTTCAGAGAGGTTAGCTGAAATTTACATTCGTGAGGTTGTCTGCCTTCACGGTGTGCCCGTGTCTATTATTTCAGATCAAGGTACGCAGTTTACCTCACATTTCTGGAGGGCTGTACCGCGTGAGTTAGGCACGCGGGTGGAGTTGAGTACAACATTTCATCCACAGACAGACGGACAGTCAAAGCGCACTATTCAAATATTGGAAGATATGCTTCGCGCTTGTGTTATAGACTTTGGAGGTTCTTGGGATCATTTCTTACCACTTGCGGAGTTTGCTTATAATAATAGCTACCAGTCGAGCATTCAGATGGCTCCATATGAGGCATTATACGGAAGGCGATGCCGATCGCCAGTTGGTTGGTTTGAACCGGGAGAGGCTCGGTTATTGGGTATTGATTTGGTACAGGATGCCTTGGATAAGGTCAAGATTATTCAGGATCGACTTCGCACAGCTCAGTCTAGGCAAAAGAGTTATGCAGACCGTAAAGTTCGTGATACTGCATTCATGGTTGGAGAACGAATATTGCTCCGAGTTTCACCTATGAAAGGTGTAATGAGGTTCGGAAAGAAGGGCAAGTTGAGCCCTAGGTATATCAGACCCTTTGAAATTCTTGAAATGGTGGGTGAAGTAGCCTACAAGCTTGCATTACCACCTAGTTTATCAGCAGTTAATCTGGTGTTCCATGTGTCTATGCTCCGAAAATATCGTGGTGATCCGTCCCATGTGTTAGATTTCATCTCAGTCCAATTGGACAAAGATTTGACTTACGAGGAGGAGCCGGTGGCTATTCTAGCCCGGCAGGTCCGACAGTTGAGGTCAAAGAGTTATCCTTCAGTTCGGGTGAAATTGAGAGGTCATCCGGTAGAGGCATTTACTTGGGAGTCCGAGTCAGACATGCGGAGTAAATATCCACACTTATTCACCAGCTCAGGTACTTTTTTCTAACTTCGTTCGAGGATGAATAGTTGTTTTAGAGGTGGAGAATGTGACGACCCAAAATGTCATCTTTAAATTTAATAAGTAATTCTGTGTTCTAAGACCTCGAAAAGCACCATTTATCATTCCTCGACTTGCGTGCGCAGTCCGTACAATTTCCGGAAAGTTTTTATGTGAAAATTGGATTAAAATGTGAAATAGAGCTTTAAAACTCAACTAAGTTGACTTTGGTTAACATTTTGAGTATACAGACCCGGATGAGTGTTTTCCGGTAGGTCCGTATCGTGATTTGGGACTTGGGCGTATGCCCGGAATCAAATTTCGAGGTCCCTAGCCCGAGATATAGAATTTTGATGAAAAATTAAAAGCTTGAAAGCTTAATGATTTCTAAGAAATTACTGATGTTGAATTTATTGATCTCGGGTCTGTATTTTGGTTCCGGTGCCCGGTATAGGTCCACTATAATATTTATGACTTGTTTGCCGAATTTGGTGAGAATCGGAGTTAATTTGACGTGATTCGGACGTCCGGTTGTAAAAATATAAGTTTTAAAGTTTTCTTGAAAACTTCCTTTGATTTGGTATCCGATTCGTTGTACTAGGTGTTATTTTGGCGATTTGATCGCGCGAGCAAGTTCGTATGATGTTTTAGAACTTGTATGCATGTTTGGTTTGGAGCCCCGAGGGCTTGGGTGAGTTTCAGATAGGCTACGGGATGATTTCAGACTTAGGAAATCTGGTTTTCTACAAACTTCACGCTTCTAGTATGTTCTTCTTCGCGTTCGCGAAGGTACTCTCGCAAACGCGAAGAGCAAATTGGGGCTGACACGTTTTGTGCTTCGCTTTTGCGACATAGTGACCGCGCTCGCGAACGCTTGAGATTCAAAGCTTCGCCTTCGTGAAGGGAAAGAGAATAGCCAGGAAAAATTAGCCTTCGCGTTTGCGAAGGGCATCTCGCTTTCACGAAGGCCAAGCCAGGCAAGTATCGTGTTCGCGAGGTAGCCCTCGCGATCGCGAAGAGTAAAAATTGGACAACACAAATTTGTGCTTCGCGTTCGCGAGAGTACCTTCGCGAACGCGAAGGGAAAAAATCACAGAAACAGAACTTAAGTTCTGGAAATGGGGTTTCGACCCATTTTCAATTCTTTTCCATTTTTAAGCTCGGGTAAGGCAATTTTTACGGGAAAATATTGGGGTAAGTGTTCCTTATCCTATATTTATTATATTTCACGATTTCATACTCATTTATATCTTGAATCCATGAAATTATGAAAGAAAAATCAGATTTTTATAAAATCTTCCAAAAACGAAAATTTAAGATTTGAAGGACCATTTGACATCGGAATTGGATAATTTTTGCATGGTTGGACTCGTCTCGGAATGAGTGTTCGTATTTAGTGAGATTTTCTGAGATTTGAGACGTGGGTCCTACTGTCGATTATTTTAATGAATTTCTTAATTTTATCCGGAAAATGTTTAAATTCATATGGAATTAATTCCTATGATTAGTATTGAATATATTGAGTTGTTTGTGAATATATTTGAAGCTTTCGAAGGCAAATTTAAAAGAAAAAGCTGTGGTTGAATAATTGATTGCAATTTGCAAAGCAAGGTAAGTGTCGGGGTTAACCTTGACTTGAGGGAATAAAACCCTTAAATTATTTGATATGTAAATTGCATGTGAACGACGTAACCCGAAATTTCCACCTTCGGACCGTGATGGCGCCTAACATTTCACTTGCTAGATAATCCAACGTTAGAATAATATTAACCAATTTTAATACAATTTTTAAATTATTAATAATTAAAGAAACAAATGCGGAAGCAAAGTTTGAAATATAGTGAATAATCCATAAAAATAACTGTGTCTAAATACCATCCTAGAATTGGTTTCACAAGTGCACGAGCTTCTAGAATAATACAAATAAAGGTTTGAATAAAATAAAGCTCTCTGGAAATAAACACACAGCTAAAGTAAAATAGACGGGGACTTCAGAACTGCGGACGCCATGCAGTTATACCTCAAGTCTCCTCTGGTAGCTGAAATCCGAGCAAGTCTACGGTACGCTGCTGGGACCAACTCCAAAATCTACACAAGAAGTGTAGAGTGTAGTATCAGTACAACCGACCCCATGTACTGGTAAGTGCTGAGCCTAACCTCGACGAAGTAGTGACGAGGCTAAGGCGGGTCACTTACATTACCTGTACGCAATATAAGTAACAACAACAATAATAGAAATAAACCAGGTAACTCATTTATAATAATTGAAGCCAACTCAGGAGTCATAACTAATTATCATTTCCATCAATTCTGTTGCAACGTGCAACCCGCTCTCACAATATATTCACTTTCAATTCTGTTGCAGCGTGCAACCCGCTCTCACAATATATTCACTTTCGGTTCTGTTGCGGCGTACAACCCGCTCCTCCAATATATTCATTTTAATCAAGTCTGTCATATATTTATTTCAATTAAGTATATATATATACTTTTAAATAAGTCTGTTGCGGCGTGCAACCCGATCTTCCAATATTAACTTTTTAACAAGTCTGTTGCGGCATGCAGCCCGATCCTCCAATATTAACTTTTAATAAGTCTGTTGCGGCGTGCAATCCGATCTCCCAATATTGACTTTTAATAAGTCTGTTGCGGCGTGTAACTCGATCCTCCAATATTAATTATAATTAATTCTGTTGCGGCGTGCAACCCGCTCCTCCAACATATTCATTTACCAATTCTTATAGAAAAATTTTTTCCCAATAAATGCAACAATTAATATAAAATCATAAGACAACAAGCATACAATAATTATGATTTAATTATGAAACAAACTAAGGCAAATAGAAAATTATTATGAAAATTAGAGAGAAAATATGCAGTTTAATATTTAATATGCTAAATGTCAAATAACAATTAAAACACATAATGCAAATAACATGTAACAATTAATCCAGGACTTCAAGAATTAATATTTGATAAAGAATAAGAGAGAAACAATTATTATGATAATTAATTTATGATTATAATTTATGATTTTTCAAGTAAGAATGCAAACAATTAATTTGACGATGTATAGACACTCCTCACCTCGCCTATACGTCCTTCACGTGCAATTCACATAACAAATAATTTAAGGGTTCTATTCCCTCAAGTCAAGGTTAACCCCGACACTTACCTCGCTTTGCAAATTCCAATCAATTATTCAACCACAACTTTTCCTTTTAAATTTGCGTCCGAAAGCTTCAAATCTATTCACAAATAATTCAATATATTAAATACTAATCATAAGAATTAATTCCATATGAATTTACACATTTTTCGGATAAAAATCCAAAATTTATTAAAATATTCGACAGTAGGACCCACGTATCAAATCTCAGAAAAACTCACGAAATCCGAACACCCATTCCGAGACGAGTCCATCCCTATAAAAATTATCCAATTCCGATGTCAAATGGACCTTCAAATCTTAAATTTTCGTTTTTGGAAGATTTTATAAAAATCTGATTTTTCTTCCATAATTTCACGGATTCATGATATAAATGAGTATGAAATCGTAAAATATAATCAATATAGGATAAGGAACATTTACCCCTATATTTTTCTGTGAAAATCGCCCAAAACTCGCCTTACCCGAGCTCAAAAATGGGAAAGAATTGAAAATGGGTCGGAACCCCATTTCTAGAACTTAAGTTCTGTTTCTGGGATTTTTACCCTTCGCGTTCGCGAAGGTATTCTCGCAAACGCGAAGCACAAATTTGTGCTGTCCAATTTTTACTCTTCGCGAACGCGATGCTTGCCTGGCTAGGCCTTCGCGAACGCGAAGGCTAATTTTTTCTGGCTAGTCTCTTTCCCTTCGCGAACGCGAGGCTTCTTTCGCGAAGGCGAAGCTTTGAACCTCAAGCCTTCGCGAACGCGGTGGCTATGTCGCGAACGCGAAGCACAAAACGTGCTAGCCCCAATTTGCCCTTCGCGTTCGCGAGAGTACCTTCGCGAACGCGAAGAAGAACACACCAGAAGCCTGAAGTCTGCAGAAAACCAGATTTTCTAAGTCCTAAATCATCCCGTAGCCTATCCGAAACTCACCCGAGCCATCGGGGCTCCAAACCAAACATGCACACAAATTCTAAAACATCATACAAACTTGCTCGCACGATCAAATTGCCAAAATAACACCTAGAACTACGAATCGGACACCAAATCAAAGGAAGTTTTCAAGAAAACTTTAAAACTTATAGTTTTACAACCGGACGTCCGAATCATGTCAAATCAACTCCGATTCTCACCAAATTCGGCAGACAAGTCATAAATATTATAGTGGACCTATACCGGGCTCCGGAACCAAAATTCGGACCCGAGATCAATAAATCCAACATCAGTAATTTCTTAGAAATCATTAAGCTTTCAAGCTTTTAATTTTTTATCAAAATTCCATATCTCGGGCTAGGGACCTCGAAATTCGATTTCGGGCATACGCCCAAGTCCCAAATCACAATACGAACCTACCGAAATTATCAAAATACTGATCCGGATCCGTTTGCTCAAAATATTGACCAAAGTCAACTTAGTTGAGTTTTAAAGCTCTATTTCACATTTTAATCCATTTTTCACATAAAAACTTTTCGAAAAATTATACAGACTGTGCACGCAAGTCGAGGAATGATAAATGGTACTTTTTGAGATCTTAGAATATAGAATTACTTATTAAATTTAAAGATGATATTTTAGGTCATTACAATATAGTGCTTGAATTGTAAATTACTCATTGTCCTCTAGGATTTCTAATCTAGGCTTTTTATGAGGCATGTCGAACTTGGTTGGCTTGTGTTGTGAACCGAGCTGACTCCGTAAGGACTATGGGTTAGAAGATGTGAATATAACTTATTCAGGTTGAATTATTAGGCCGAATAAAATAGAGGCAATTTCACTTCTGGCCGCTTGGCTGAAACTTTTGACAATCTCTAGTCCACATATCTATTATGTAATTTGAAGCCAAAAACTAATTATAATAGCTAGCCGGTGAAATAAAAATATCACTAGTCGCATTCCAAACCCATGTGAAGTATTTCAAGTCCAAAGCAATGTAAAGTAGAAAACTATTCATTCAAATAAGTTTTCAGTTACACAAACAGAACAATTCGGTCAAAAAATCCAAAAACTGGTGAATTCCAAAAAATAAAATATTTTTCAAAAGAGAAAAACTTACTTAAAAACTCAACTCTGGAAGAAAAAATATACACAGATAACAAGATTATATGTGTATGGAGAGAGAGATGTACATTTCACAATGTATACAAGATATACTTTAGATACATAAACACACTCGGATACACTCAATATACACAAATAACAAACTACCAACCTTAGTATACATTGCATATAGAGTTTTTAACATTGTATAACAATGTCTTTACAACTTCTATATAAAATTAATATACAAGTACCATGTATATACAACTTTATATTAGTGTAAAAACAAACTAGAACTTTTATATAACTTTTAAGAATTAACTAAAAGAGAAAAAAAATAAAAGAGAGAATATTTATACAAAATATTTATTACAGAAAAGAAGAAGAAATAGTAAAGTACGAATGACAAGAAGAAAAAAACAAAAGGAAATAAGATCTAAAAGGGAAAGAGAAAAAAATGCTGAGAGTATTTGTGAGAGAAAGATTATACACTTTATATATAAAATATATATTAATTATTCACTTTATATACATATTATAAATTATATACGCACTATATATATATATATATATATATATATATATATATATATATATATATATATATGTGTGTGTGTGTGTGTGTGTGTGTGTGTGTGTGTGTGTGTGTGTGTGTGTGTGTGTATATATATATATATGAACTATGAATATGTATAAATAGTGTATATGCATTTTATCAGTATAAATACACCTTTCATACAAATGTGATTACATAATTATACACATTATATATAATATTGTCAATACTCACCGTAGCCACTGTAATCTTTCACGTCCAATTTTGTATAATACGGGTATAATAAATGTATCAGTGTATAATGTATACACAATGATCATACACATATTGCACAATTATTATACAAGAATTATATGATATATAAATAAAGGAGCATTGATAGTAATGGAGGACAACCAACTTTGCAGCAAAAAGTTTTTCTCCGGGAGTGGCCATTTTATTTCCTCCATCTCTCATTCTCATAAAATTCATCCAAAAAAATGCCACGCAATACAATATCTGAAAGTGAAAAGAAAGCGAAGAAGGAGGCAACCATCGTTAGAATTTTGTCGGAAATTACACAAAGAAGATAGTATTTTTCTTTTCATCTAAGTGTAGGAGGAGAAAATTGTAAAAAAAAAAAAAAAAAAAAAGAGAGAGAGAAAAAAAATGGTGTGTTGGTATCGTTATAGTGGAAGAGAAGAAAAAAAAGAAGAAGAAGACAGGAGTGAAAAAAGGAGAAGATAAGAAGAGAGGGAAAAGAAGGTTGAAGAAGGGAGAAGATGATGAGGAGAGAGAGGAGAAGTAGGCGGCTGAAAGAGGGAAGAAATAATGAAATTTTAGGGTTTTGGCTATAAGTTAATATTAAGTTGCTAATAAAGTCTAAACAGGATAACTTAGGTAAAGTAGGGCCATTTTATTTTACCCGAATTGCCATAGAGTGATGATTTTTCAATAAAATATTGGAGAATTATATTCGGAATCCAAGTCCAATTAATTAACTACTGGTTAAAAAGGACTAGGTGTACATTAAAATGCCTTTAAATTCTGAATTTACTGAATCATGGAAGACCGAACAATAAACAAAATAAACTAGAATCTCCTCTTCTTAAGGTTTGTCAAGAGAATGTGTAAATAAGTCCATTACTTCTGTATACGGATAAAACCGGGGCTAATGAGCACCCCTATTTTCCGGTGGGACAAACGAAGCAAGGACATAACTAAAAGGAATCAGAATCGAAGTTAGGAACCTCTCGTACTAAAGCCCGAACAAAGCGCCTACCACCGGAGCCATCGAGACCATGCCCCCCGGATTCGGTTCGAGCTTCAAGACCTCGGAAAGCATTACCAAATATCTGCACACGACTGACAAAGGGTCGTGATATCCATGCTCAATCAGATATGACGGCGTAGATCTCGACCCGTATCGGCAACAGATCAGTGGTTAACGAAAAAGAAGATTTTTACTTTTCATAGAATTGTACAAGGGATGAAACTCTCCTACTATATAAAGGGATAATTTTTATTCAAGAGGGACACTGTAACACGCATATCAAGGCAATATAGACTTGTTTTCTCTGCTTCTAAGTTATTCAATTTCTTATTTTTGCTTATAGTTTTTCATAAATATTTGGCTCCAAATCGAGGGCAGAACAATCAATAAGCTCAGATCCGAACTCGGACTTAACATCATGACTGGTTTGGTTATTTATTTTATCTTTAATTCGCTTATGTAACGTTATTGATCACTTGTATTGAACAAATCCACATATCCTTAAAATCGCGTATAAATTTAATTGTTATTCATTTTTAAGGGTAAACAGTTTGGCGTCCACCATGGGGCTAAGGATAATAGTGATGGTTTGATACAAATTTCCATAACACACTCTATTTTATGCTTGTTCTTTGAGATTTTAATTTCAGGTCAACCTAAAAATGTCAAACTCTTAGTATGCTCACTTGAACATCGATGCTGAGTCTGGCCATTGTCACATCCCTTTTTACCCTCAAAAGATATATATGTTATGGATTGTGGGTTAAAGAGTTTTTCCAATTAAAGTAACAAATTTGAGTAGGGATTATTTTATTTAAAGAGTCGTCACTTAGAATCGATTTTTGGGTGTTTCAAGTCACCTTTTATTTGAATCTCTATTCATATAAAGATTTGACTCTATTATTATTGGTCTGTAAAAATAAAGTTTGGGTAAGGAATTTTGTTGACCGGGGAGAAGGTGCAAGGCATTCCCTGAGTCTCGTGGTTCTAGCACGGTCACTTTATTAACTACATTTGGCTTTAAATTAATTTTAAATATTCCTGTGATTGTTGGGATTGTGCTTTGCCTCTTATCTGCTTTTATTTGCTTGATATTAGATTGATGAAAATTATTTTGAAATAAATTACGCGTAGGTATACTCATTTTGTTTGGCGTGTCAATAATCATGTCACGCGTACGTGTACATAATGAATAATACTTTTATTACTATTCGAAGTTGATTGGTCAAGTCGCATGAACATGCACTTGTATTTGGGGTTACGTATCACAGATATGTCACGAGAAACGTGCCCTTAGCCACGATAATTCATATTATTACTTTCTCTCTGAAGCTCTAACGTCTCTCTCTGATCTCTCTAACGTACTATTCACCCGACCTCCGACGACCACCGGACCAGGTAAGACCCCCACCCCACCCCACCACCACCCACCCCACTCCTGTCTTCTTTTCCTCTCTCTCTCTCTCTCTCTCCTACTTTCTTCTTCTTCCCCGTTACTCCCCTCCCCCCTTTTGCTTTCCAGATCTGCCCCCCTTTATATTTCCCTCTTCTTCTTCTCCTTTCTTTCTCTCCCTATACTTCGTCTCTTCTACCCCTTGTCCCCCTATTTTCTGGTGCACTGATCTAGCCTAGCGGCGGTGGCGGTGGCTGTGACAATTCTCTGGCGAGCCTCGGGCGAAGCGGGCAGGAACTTCTAAAATATAGCTGTTGTGGATAACACCTTTCTCGGCACTCGTTGTGACTTCAGGTTCTATTGTTCTTGCTTAGAATTTGCTATTTATTAATATTAGGTCAGCTTCCTTTTACCCTTTTAGCAAAGACAATTCCAAGGTTCTACTCGCGGGAGTTGGTACCTCCCGTTTTATAGTTTCCCTTTGTTGTTTGAGTTAAATTGTTGTCATCTTAGTTTGTATTAGTTTATTCACCTAATTAGTGTGCTTGTTGTTGCAGCTTGTCTTCTTCTGGTTTGGTGTGTTGCTTTGTGTGTGATAGTGATTCCCCTTACTGTGCTGCAGGATATAGTGGCTGTGGTCTGGGATGGTCGAGTGAGGTCATGTCCTCGGGGGGGAGGGGGAGGGGGGGAGGGGGTGGGGTAGGGCGGGAGGTTATGGGGTGGGGCGGGAGGCAAGGGAGGTAAAGGGAGCAAAGGTTTTTGTAGGTTGAGAATTGGGTCATGGAACGTAGGTACATTGACGGGTAAGTGTATAGAGTTGGCGAAGATCCTCCAGAAGAGGAGGGTCAATGTAGCGTGTGTCCACGAGACAAGGTGGGTAGGGTCGAGGGCGAGAGACGCAGACAGGTATAAACTTTGGTACTCAGGAGTCTAGAAAGGTTAGAATGGAGTGGGCATCTTGGTGGATAGGGAACTTAGAGAGTCTGTGGTTGAGGTTAGATGAGTGAATGATAGATTGATGATTATTAAGTTGGTGGTTGGAGAGTGCACCATAAATGTCATTAGCGCCTATGTGCCGCATATGGGCCTAGATGAGGAGGTTAAATGATGCTTCTGGGAGGGGTAAGATGAGATTGTGCGCCAGGTTCCGCATGTTGAGAAGTTATTCATAGGAGGGGATTTAAATGGGCATATTGGGTCGACCGCAGATGGTTATGGCGAGGTGCACAGAGGCTTCAATTTTGGGGAGAAGAACGGAGGAGGTACATCGTTGTTGGACTTCTCTATGGCTTTTGGGTTGGTGATTACGAACCCTAGCTTTCGGAAGAGGGAGGGGCATTTGGTTACTTTTTAAAATGCGGTGGCGAAGACTCAGATTGACTATATCCTCCTCAGGAGGTGTGACAGAGGGCTGTGCAAGGATTGCAAGGTGATTCCGGGTAAGATACTCGCGATGCAGCATAGGCTCTTGGTGATGGACGTTGGTGTTATGTTAAAGAGGAGGAAAAGGTCTACTCGAGGAAGACCGAGAATCAGGTGGGGAGCCTTAACTAAGGATAAAGCCCAAGAGTTTGAGGGGCGGTTGTCGGCTATGGGAGCTTGGAGGAGTAGTGGTGACGCGAGCACTATGTGGTCAGTGACAGCAGACTGTATTAGGGAGGCTGCGAGAGAGGTGTTAGGGGTCTCGACGGGCATCTCTGGTGGGCACAAAGGAGACTGGTGGTGGAATGAAGTGGTCCAAGGTAAAGTGAAAGTGAAGAAGGCGGCGTACCTGAAGTTAGTGGGGAGCATAGGTGAGGAGGAGAGGCAAGCGTGCATGGAGAGGTATAAGGCAGCTAGGAAGGAGGCTAAGCTGGCGGTCACGGAGGCTAAAAGTGCGGCTTATGTTCGTATGTACGAGGAATTGGGGAAAAAAGGAGGGGAGAAGAAGTTATTCCGGCTGGCCAAGTTGAGAGAGAGGAAGGCTCGGGATTTGGACCAAGTGAGATGCATCAAGGACGAAGATGGTAGAGTATTGATGGAAGATGCCCAGATTAAGAGGAGATGGCAAACTTACTTTCGTAAACTTCTGGATGAAGAAGGGGATCGGGATATTGTGTTAGGCGAATTGGAGCATTCCGAGAGTCACCGTGACTTAGGGTACTACAGGCGTATCGAGGTTGAGGAGGTCGTGGGAGCTATGCGTAAGATGAGTAGGGGCAGAGCGACCGGGCTAGACAAGATTCCGATGGAATTTTGGAAGTGTGTGGGGAGAGCAGGTTTGGAGTGGTTGACTAGGTTGTTTAATGTTATTTTTAAGGAGAAGAGGATGTCAGATGAGTGGAGGTGGAGTACGGTGGTTCCATTGTATAAGAAAAAAGGTTATATCCAGAGTTGTAACAATTATAGGGGTATCAAATTAGTGAGTCATACCATGAAAGTGTGGGAGAGGGTGGTTGAAGCGAGGGTGAGGATGACAGTGTCTGTATCCGACAACCAGTTCGGGTTCATGCCGGGTCGTTCGACTACAGAAGCTATACACCTTGTTAGAAGGTTGGTGGAACTGTACAGAGAGAGGAAGAAGGATCTGTACATGGTGTTTATTGACCTAGAGAAAGCGTATGACAAGGTTCCTAGAGAAGTTCTCTGAAGATGCCTGGAGGCAAAAGGTGTGTCGGTTCCCTACATTATGGCGATTAAGGACATGTATGATGGGGCTAAGACTTGGGTTAGGACAGTAGGAGACGACTCTGAGCATTTTCCGGTTGTAATGGGGTTACACCAAGGTTCTGCGCTCAGTCCATTCTTATTCGCCCTGGTGATGGACGCGTTAACACACCATATTCAAGGGGATGTACCATGGTGCATGCTATTCACCGATGACATAGTTCTGATTGATGAGTCGCGAGCCGGTGTTAATGAGGCTGGAGGTTTGGAGACATGCTCTTGAGTCTAAGGGTTTCAAGTTGATCGAGATGAAGACGGAATACCTGGAGTGTAAGTTCAGCGTTGAGCCAGGGGAATTGGGCATGGATGTGAGGCTTGATTCGCAGGTCATCCTGATTAGAGGCAGCTTCAAGTACCTTGGTTCGGTTATCCGGGGGGGGGGGGAGATCGACGAGGATGTCACACACCGTATTGGGGTAAGATGGATAAAGTGGAGGTTAGCATCTGGAGTCCTGTGTGACAAGAGAGTGCCACCGATACTCAAAGGTAAGTTATATAAAATGGTGGTTAGACCGGCCATGGTGTATGGGGCTGAGTGTTGGCCCGTTAAGAACTCACATATCTAGAAGATGAAAGTAGCAAAAATGAGGATGTTGTAGTGGATGTGCGGGCACACTATGATAGATAAGATTAGGAATGACAATATTCGGGAGAAGGTGCACGTGGCTCCCATTGATGATAAGATGCGGGAAGCGAGGCTTAGATGGTTCAGACATATTCAGAGGAGAAGCCCAGATGCTCCGGTACGGAGGTGTGAGCGGTTGGTTGTGGAGGGCACGAGAAGAGGTAGAGGGCGGCCTAAGAAGTATTGGGGAGAGGTGATCAGGAAGGATATGGCGAGGCTCCAGATTTTCGAGGACATGACACTTGATAGGAAGATGTGGAGGTCGAGTATTAGGGTTGTAGGTTAGGAGATAGTTGAGTCGTGCCTTACTTCATACTATTGTGGGACTAGCCATGTAGGATTTTTGTCTAAGATAGCTAGTGGAAATGTTGTATCTTACTATTTCGCTTTTCAGTGCAGATCCTATTTACTAGCTATCACTTTTGCTTTGGATCTTTCTTATGGATTTCACGGTGTTCCTATTTTTCTTATGATTGCTGTGGTGATATTAATATTGTCTCCTTTTGCTTTGCATCTTTTTTCTGGATTTCATGGTATTCCTATTTTTTCTATGACTGCTGTGGTGTTATTAACATTGTCTTCTTTTGTCCTTTTATCTTTTTATTTTCTTGAGCCGAGGGTCTTTCGGAAACAGCCTCTCTACTCTTTCGGGGTAGGGGTAAGGTCTGCGTACACACCACCCTCCCCAGACCCCATTAGTGAGATTTTACTGGGTTGTTGTTGTTGTTGTTGACTCGCGCCTAAAGCAAGCTACGATGTTCATGTATGGTTATTCCGATATCTATTAATTTACAAGAGATAAAATAACTTATCAATTACTTTGGGCCTTAGCAGGATCAAATTATTTCGCCCAAGTTTAATTTTCTAAAAAACAATGATCACCCCATGTCCAAATCAATTGAATAGCCAAACTTACTGCTTGAAAAGTTAGGTCACCTTCTACCTAAAACCAAATGAACTTAAAAACTTCATTCTCAAAAGATATCATATGGTCCACTAACAATTGAATCAGCTCCTAATTAACCAGTGGCAAACATGATTTCTTTTTTTAATCTAACATCCACTATATACTAGAAATTAGAAACTAAAGCAATAAACTAACAAAGCTCAACAAACCCTTCGGGGTTGCCCAGTTGGTTTGGAGGGCGGTCATCCATACGGATGACCTGGGATCGATTCCCCCCTCAATGCCTTCTGGGTTGAGCCTGTCACACAGGGCTTGCTTAGTGCGGTTTACATACTTTGTGTGGTTTGCAGGCTATTACACAGGGGGAGGTTTACCCAGTACACACAAAGTGCTCACTGCCGAGTGCTCGCCCGAAGGGCAGAGGCTGTGGCAGAGGTTGTAGCGGCTGCGGGTTTCCCCTTTTACCAAAAACAAAAATACTAAGCTCAACAATAGGATGGAACCAAATTTGGTAAGAGAATTATTCTAACCTCACAAATCACATGAAGACAAAATCATATATCCGTGAACTTAATATTCAATTAAAAATACATCGGAAGAAAAGAACCTCAATGACGGCTGACGAGAATGATACTGAACAAAAAGCGAAGACCGTCAAACCAGACCTCGGAGCGGCGACCTAGAAGCCTACCAAAAATTAACTCGAACTCAACAGTGTAGCTGCTGTTTTTGTGCGAAGATGGGGCTGTTTTTCTGTGTTTCTCGGCTGGTTTTGGAGTAGTTTTATGTCACGACCCAATTTTTCCTCCGTTTGGGTATCGTGATAGCACCTAGTCTTAGAGACTAGGTAAGCCTAACATTAATTGAAACAACAACATTATTTAAATAACATCTAACAATTTGAAATAGAAATCTCATAAAATTTTACAATTCCCAAAACCCGGTAGTACAAGTCATAAGCTCTACAAGGTTTGCTAGGAATTTCTAAATATAACTGTTTGGAAGTAGGTAAAACAGTGTGAATACAAAATAGGAAGGTGACTCCGAAGCCTGCGAATGCAGCAACAAGTTTACCTTGAGTCTCTCCAGCAACAATCCGCACAACTAGCTAATGATAAACTGACTTCGAAATACCTGGAGCAGCACAAAAATGTGCAGAAGTGTAGAATGAGCACACCACAGCGATGCCCAGTAAGTATTAAGACTAACCTCAGTGGAGTAGTGACGAGGTACAGTCAAGACACTCACTAGTCAAATAACCTGCGTAATACTAAAATAATCGAAAACAAATAGTAGTGATAGCAACAATAATTAACTAGTGATATAAACAGTAAGGCAGCAAGAACACCATAATTATTACTCAGAAGAATAAGAGAAACACAAGTACAACCAATTAAACAAGTCTTTCACATATAATTTCTTCAAATAAATACCCTTCAAATATAAATCTCTTTTAAATAAATATCTTTGAAATATAATTCTTCAATTTAAAAGTCGCTCTGTGACACCTCATTTCATAAACATAAAATACGGGTCTCAACCCACCTTCATATTTTCACGGCACCTCGTGCCCAATATTTTTATCACAACTGCACGAACTACTCACATGCCAATAATATCAATGTATATAAGATCCGCATGATCAATTTATTCCCAATAAGGTAAGTTTAAATTTTTTAAATCAAGTAGGAAATCATCAAAGAAATAAATTTATTTTAGAAATCATCTGGGTGGAGAAAATAACATTTCAATTAAAATGAAACACCCGATAGTTGCTGATTTGGATGTAAAACTTATAAGAATTAAAACATACAATAATTTCTTTTATTCAAAATAACTTAACCTTAAAAATTAATAAAAACTAGAAATACAAATCCTCAGATTCTCGTACAAGAGACAAAGCCCACACATTACAACAAGGAGTACACACACATAATAAAATTAAATAATACATCACGAAATAATACAAGAATTTACATATCACGGGAAAACAAAATAACCAAAGGCAAGTGCAACCATAGAAAACGATATCAACAAAAGGGCACTCCCGAGGTATCGCCTCGTAGTCCCAAAAGTAAATATGCAACAACAACAATGCCCCGAGGCCATCACAAATCAATCCCCGACATAGCCCACCTTGTCTCGCCACGTGCGCAATAATAAAGTAAATTGCCCGCCTTGTCTCACCGCATGCGCATAATAATATTCTCACCTTATCTCGCCACATGCAACCCTCCCCCCCCCCCACACACACACATATATCCCGCCTTGTCACGCCGCATGTGCATAAATCAATAGTAATAATAGCATGGCAGAAACCTCGTGCAAACACCCGAACAAAACTTTCCAACAAAATAACGTGCCAATATCACATCTCATAAACTGCACACCAAGTGCTCTAATATTACAACATATCACAGATTTGTACATCAAGTGCTCAATTATTACAATTTATCACAGATTGCACATCAAGTGCTCAAATATTATAATTTATCACAGAATTCAATAATACATAAATTTCCATAATGAGGAGCCCATGGCTCGACCATCGTGTGCACAAAATTTTAACAATTATATCCGGGAGTAAACAACTCAACAAATAATATTTCACATAAGAATCAAGGTGGCAATCCCACCAAATCATCATATAGAAACAAATCCAACAAAACAATAATTTAGGCAAGACAATTAGAGGGTTTAATAAGTACCAATAATTTCTCTTTTAATACATAAGAGTGTCTAAGGATTTTAACCAATGTAATTTGCACATATAACCCAAGTACGTACTCGTCACCTCGCGTACTTGGTTTTCAATTACACAAATTGCACATAAGACTAAATGCCTAAGGAGTAATTCCCCCACTCGAGGTTAGGCAAGATACTTACCTCTAACTGTGAAATTATTTACTCTTTTGTGCTTTTGAAATGCGAATTGGTCTCCGAAATCCTTGTAGCTTAGACACAATTAATTCGATACAATCAACAAAATTTATATAATCAATTCCATAAGAAAATACTACATTTTTCAATAAAAATCCGAATTTAACCCAAAAATCGCCTGCGGGGCTCACGCTTCGGAATCCGGCGAAAGTTACGAAATACGAACACCCATTCACTCACAAGTCTAACCATACTAAAATACTAAATTCCGATACCATTTCGTCCCTCAAATCGTGATTTTCCATTTTGAAATTTTTCTTCAAAAACTACTCTTTTCCTCAACTCAAAACACAAATTAAACGATAAAAATAAAGATAGAATCATGGAAATAAATAAATTCTAGGTGAAGAACACTTACCCAATCGATTTTTTTGAAAAGCCCATAAGCAATCGCTCAAAACCGAGCTCTATAAGTCAAAATGTGATAAAAATGGCCTAACCATCAATTTGGAAATCTTATATTCTACCCAGGTGATTGTGCATCGCGAACGCGATGGGTCGCTTGCGAACGCGGAGAGGAAAACTCTAATGGCCCACGACTGACCTACGCGAATGCGAGCAAAGGGCCGCGAACGCGAAGAATAAGAACAGGAACCTTCTTGAATGCGAACGCGAAAAAGGAATATTAGGCGGGTCAGCAGAACACTACGTGAACGCAAAAGGCACTTCGCGATCGCGAAGAAGAACACCAGATGACAGAAAACAACAGTTCAAAATAGGAGGAAATGACTCGTGGCCCATCCGAAACACACCCGAGGCCTCCAGGACCTCGTCCAAACATACCAGAAAGTTCCATAACCTAACACAGACTCGCTCGGGGTCTCAAATCACATCAAACCACGTCAAAACTACGAATCACACCATGAATCAAACTTATGAACTTCCAAAACTTCCAACTTCGAAAACTCATACCGAAACCTATCAAACCAACCCGGAATGACGTCAAATTTTTCAGGCAAGTCCAAAATAACATAACAGAGCTGTTCCAACTCTCGGAATCACATTCCGACCCCGATATCAAAAAGTCCACTTCCGATCCAAAACTCCAAAAGTTCGACTTTCGCCAATTCAAGCCTAAATCAGCTACAAACTTCAAATTCACAGTCCGCACACACTCCTATGTCCAAAATCACCCAACGGAGCTAACAAAACCGATGGAACTCCATTCCGGAGTTGTCTTCACACAGTTCCGACTACGGTTAAAATCCTAAGACTTAGGCTTCCGTTTTAAGGACCAAGTGTCCCAAATCACTCCGAATCATCCGATAACTGAATTCAACCACGCACGCAAGTCAATACATATAATACGAAGCTGCTCAGGGCCTTATGCCGACGAATGGGACTTAAATTCTTAAAACATTACATTCTTCCCCTCTTAAACATACGTTCGTCCTCGAACGTGCCAAGAATTATTCTGATGACATTAAATTACTGAGTGCATTATTTCGCACATACTCACGGATGATTCTACGTCACCAAAAATTTAACAGGGGTCCGACAACATCATCTCAGTGGAGATTATTTTTTTTACCTATATTTATAAACCTTAAAGCCAATTTCTTACACTCCAAACATTTTCGAAAGGCCTGATTTTTACATCAACGCACGGTATTAGTCTCAACTGGTTATAGCAACTCGTGCCTACGCACACATCGACTTTCTTGATAGTATTACATTCTCACCCACTTAGGATCATTCGCCCTCAAACACATAACATAACTTATCTCTTCTTTTGCACGTCTCAATCCCCCAAATTTTTACTAACTCCCAAATTTTTCAGAAATTTCGGCAGAGTCTCCCCTGTAATTGGGCCTATCCACCTGCCAGAGTAACACCAAAACAACTCCTAATAACACATCCACAACCCAACAAAGCACCATAATGTATATATCAATAACACTAATCTCAGCTTTACAAGTATTACGTTATCGTAATGATATCAGAACATGAATCACATTATATGTATGCCCATCACCACATGTTTAGTATTAAAAGCTGTTCATAATTAATTTCAGCATCATCAATTAACCTTATATTAACCAAAACCTCATTTTGAATTTTCACAACACTGACAACAAAATATGAGGCATGAATGCCTCATAATTATTTATCCGAATTAACGAGTCACAGTTAACGCCACCTGGGCACCCACCTTATAGGCTAAAACTCGATGTCTATAGCATAATTATGGCTAGATAAGCACAAAACAATATACAAGGATTATCAAATAAGCCCAACAGGCATGACTCCCTATTAATACTATAGTACAAATTAAATTTTACAAAATTTAAACTTATAAAATTTTCACCACAAGGACCTCGTCCTTATATAGGTTCTACCGTGGCTTGTTGCCCAATTTAAATATTTCATCTCATATAAAAATGCGAGGATCTCTTCCTCAACTCCGAATCACAAGTATTTTGCACATTGTGCCAACTGAAATTTTCAAATTCCTTTCTTTCTTCTTTTCAATAAATTCCGTAAATAATTTTTCACAACACATAATGAACCCTCATACCAATAGGGCATATAATTCATAAAAATTGAGATCAATTATTCCGAAATCACATCAAAACCCATTGTAGTGAGTCATATAAAGTCACTTTTGGATTATAGCCCTCAGTAGTGTACAAAATAAAAATAATAGACACGGGCTAACATCTTCAAATTTCCCAACAGGGATAAACATATAAGTGGGTCACAAAATTATGAAGCTCACTCATAAGTGGAGAATAATAGGAGGACTCGCCTCAATATTCATAACCGAATCAAATTAAGGAAAAATATCCTTTTATAATAAATCGGGATGTACCTGTAACGACACCATCTGGTGTAGTGGCCTCAGCCACACCAAAGCAAATATATCAACGGGCTGGCCCTCCCCCTCTAGGGCGCCCTCTACCCACCTGTACTGCACCTCTAACTGGTTGTGCACGTAGAATATTAACTGGAATAAAGCCTGTAACCTAAGTGTTTTGATGAAATTCGCCTCTCCCAAGTATGGGACAATCTCTCATGATGTACCTAGTATTACCACACTCATAACAACCTATCTGAGGTCGCGGCTGTCGTGCTGAGTTTGTGCCGGATAACTGAAATAACCACTTCAAGAATCTTGTGCCGCTGGTGCACTAAAAGTATTAACTGGAGCACTACAAGTACTCTAAATTGCAGACTAGGCTGACCGACTGCCCGAGCCTCCGCCATGATAAGTCACAACTGTAGAGTAGAATCTAATAAATCCTCCAGAGTTCTGAGACCTTTTGGCCTCCTTAGACTCCTCCTCTTTATTTTGAACATGTTCTAATATCCTGGCAGTCTCTACTACTTGCTGAAATGGAATGTCAGTCTGCAACTCTCGAGTCACACATATTTTAAAATCATAATCGAGCCCTTCAATGAATCTGCGGACTCTCTCTCTACCTGTAGGGACCAAGATAGGTGCATGGCGGGCTAACTCACTAAACCTGATAGCATATTCTGACACCGTCATGGTGCACTGACGCAACCGTTCAAACTCTGTGTGCCATGCATCCCGGAGAGTCTGGGGAACAAACTCTTTCAAAAACCTCCCCGAGAAATAAGCCCAAGTTGGTGGTATAGCATCGGCTGTTCTACCTTCTTCATAAATGTGCCACCATTGATACGCTGCTCCTGACAGCTAAAATGTAGTAAAGGTAACTCCGTTCACTTCCACATTCCCAAAGCGCGGAGAATACTGTGACACATTTCTAGAAATCCCTGGGCATCCTCGGTAGCTGTACCACTGAAGGTAGGTGGACTATACCTCTTAAATCTCTCAAGTCTCTTTTGTTCTTCTTCTGATGCCTCTGGTCTGACCTCAGGCTGAACCGGAATAACAGGATGTACCGGTACTATACTTGGAACCTGACCAATATGAACCTGTTGTTCAGGAGTACGGGTGGTAGGAGTCTGAGTTACTCCCCCAATCTGTGAAATATTTGGTGCAATAGAGATCAATCCCGTCTGAGTTAATGTACCAAACATATTCAAGAACTGTGCTAAAGTCTCCTGAATGCCGGGTAACAACAAGTGCTTCTGGTATCTGTCCCCCAACTAGAGCTACTGGCGGCTCCTCAACAGTTGCTCTGACAGGTGCTCTAGTTGCGGCACGTGTCCTTCCTCGGCCTCTACCTCGGCCCACGGTCTCTTGCGGCCCTAACAGAATGCGCGGGTGCCTGCTCAGCTGACCCGGTAGCACGTGTCCTCACCATCAGTGAGAGAATAGAGATACAAAGGCTCAAATTCCAAATTCAATAAATTCCGCATGACAGGACTGAAAGAAGTGGAAATTTCCTAACAGTTTTGTAGCCTCTCAAATATAAGTACAGACGTCTCCGTACCGATCCACAACACTCTACTAAACTCGCTTATGACTCACAGCACCTATGAACCTAGGGCTCTGATACCAACTTGTCACGACCCAATTTTCCCTCCGTTTGGGTATCGTGATGGCACCTAGTCTTAGGGACTAGGTAAGCCTAACATTAATTGAAACAACAGCATTATTTAAATAACATCTAACAATTCGAAATAGAAATCTCATAAAATTTTACAATTCTCAAAACCCGGTAGTACAAGTCAAAAGCTCTACAGAGTTTGCTACAAATTTACAACAACTATTTGGAAGTAGGTAAAACAGTGTGAATACAAAATAGGAAGGTGACTCCAAAGCCTGCGAACGCAGCAACAGGTTTACCGAGTCTCCACAGCAACAATCCGCATAACTAGCTAATGATCAACTGACTTCAAAATACCCGGATCTGTACAAAAATGTGCAAAAGTATAGAATGAGCACACCACAGCGGTGCCCAGTATGTATCAAGACTAACCTCAGTGGAGTAGTGACGAGGTACAGTCAAGACATTCACTAGTCAAATAACATGCGTCATACTAAAATAATCGAAAACAAATAGGAGTGATAGCAACAATAATCAACTAGTGATATAAACAGTAAGGCAAAAAGAACACCATAATTATTACTAAGACGAATAAGAGAAACACAAGTACAACCAATTAAACAAGTCTTTCACATATAATTTCTTCAAATAAATATCCTTCAAATATAAAACTCTTTTAAATAAATATCTTTGAAATATAATTCTTCAATTTAAAAGTCACCCCGTGACACCTCATTTCATAAACATAAAATACGGGTCTCAACCCACCTTCATATTTCCACGGCACCTCGTGCCCAATATTTCTATCACAACTGTACGGACTACTCACGTTCCAATAATATCAATTTATATAAGATCCACACGATCAATTTATTCCCAATAAGGTAAGTTTAAATTTTTTAAATCAAGTAGGAAATCATCAAAGAAATGAATTTACTTTAGAAATCATCTGGGTGGAGAAAATAACATTTCAATTAAAATGAAACACCCGATAGTTGCTGATTTGGATGTAAAACTTATAAAAATTAAAACATACAACAATTTCTTTTATTCAAAACAACTTAACCTTACAAATTAGTAAAAACTAGAAACACAAATCCTCAGAGTCTCGTACAAGGGCCAAAGCCCACACATTACAACAAGGAGTACAAACACATAATAAAATCAAATAATACATCACGGAAAAACACAAGAATTTACATATCACGGGAAAACAAAATAACCAAAGGCAAGTGTAACCATAGAAAAAAATATCAACAAAACGGCATAAATCAATCCCAAAAATAAATTTGCAACAACAACAATTCTCCCAGGCCATTACAAATCAATCCCCGATATAGCCCACCTTGTCTCGCCATGTGCACAATAATAAAGTAAATTGCCCGCCTTGTCTTGCCGCATGCGCATAATAATATTCCCACCTTGTCTCTCCACATGCTCAAACCCCCCCCCCCCCCACACACACATATAGCTCGCCTTGTCATGTCACATGTGCACAAATCAATAGTAATAATAGCACGACAGAAACCTCGTGCAAACACCCGAACAAAACTTCACAACAAAATAACGTGCCAATATCACATCTCATAAACTGCACCTCAAGTGCTCAAATATTACAACATATCTCAGATTCGCACATCAAGTGCTCAATTATTATAATTTATCACAGATTGCACATCAAGTGCTCAAATATCATAATTTATCATAGAATTCAATAATACATAAATTTCCATAATGAGGAGCCCATGGCTCGACCATAGTGTGCACAAAATTTTAACAATTATATCCGAGAGTAAACAGCTCAACAAATAATATTTCACATAAGAATCAAGGTGGCAATCCCACCAAATCATCATATAGAAACAAATCCAACAAAACAAGAATTTAGGCAAGACAATTAAAGGGTTTAATAAGTACCAATAATTTCTCATTTAATACATAAGGGAATCTAAGGATTTTAACCAATGTAATTTGCACATATAACCCAAGTACGTACTCGTCACCTCGTGTACTTGGTTTTCAATTACACAAATTGCACATAAGACTCAATGCCTAAGGGGTAATTCCCCCACTCGAGGTTAGGTAAGATACTTACCTCTAACCGTGAAATTATTTACTCTGTTGTGACTTTGACACGCGAATTGGTCTCCGAAATCCTTGTATCTAGTCACAATTAATTCGATACAGTCAACAAAATTTATATAATCAATTCCATAAGAAAATACTACATTTTTCAATAAAAATTCGAATTTAACCCAAAAATCGCCTGCGGGGCCCACGTCTTAGAATCCGGAGAAAGTTACGAAATACGAACACCCATTCACTCACGAGTCTGACCATACTAAAATCACTAAATTTCGATACCATTTCGTCCCTCAAATCGTGATTTTTCATTTTGAAAATTTTCTTCAAAAACCACTCTTTTCCTCAACTCAAAACACAAATTAAATGATAAATATAAAGATAGAATCATGGAAATAAATAAATTCTAGGTGAAGAACACTTACCCAATCGATTTGCTTGAAAAACCCACAAGAAATCACTCAAAACCGAGCTCTATAAGTCAAAATGTGATAAAAATGGCCTAACCCTCGATTTGGAAATCTTATATTCTTCCCGGGTGATTGTGCATCGCGAACGCGATGGGTCGCTCGCGAACGCGGAGAGGAAAAATCTAATGGCCCACAACTGACCTACGCGAACACGAGCAAAGGGCCGCAAACATGAAGAATAAGTACAGGAACCTTCGCGAATGCACAAGGGGACACGTGAATGCGAAGGGTAAATGGTCACGAGTGCCCAGTGCCTGGTTTCTAGTACGCGAACGCGAAGAGGCGGATGCGAATGCAAAGAAGGGAAAGGGCAGACCTTTGCGAACGCGAGAGCTTGAACGCGAACGCGAAGAAGGAATATTAGGCGGGTCAGCAGAACACTACGCGAACGCGAAAGGCACTTCGCGATCGCGAAGAAGAACACCAGATGATAGAAAACAACTGTTCAAAATAGGAGGAAATGACTCGTGGCCTATCTGAAACACACCCGAGGCCCCCAGGACCTGGTCCAAACATACCAACAAGTTCCATAACCTAACATAGACTCGCTCGGGGTCTCAAATCACATCAAACAATATCGAAACTACGAATCGCACCATGAATCAAACTTATGAACTTCCAAAACTTCTAACTTCAAAAAGTGTGCCGAAACCTATCAAACCAACCCGGAATGACATCAAATTTTGCAGGCAAGTCCCAAATAACATAATGTCACGACCCAAATTAATCCCCCGAAAGGTGTCGTGATGGCACCTAGTCTTTACGACTAGGTAAACCTAATATTACGAAAAATGTAAAGAAAACACAACATTTTAAAGATAAACAGCTTATTGTGAATAACCAAAAGTAGTACCACTCGGCATATACAAAATAATTTCCCAAGATCCGGAATATCACTAAGTCACAAGCTGCTATAATCTATGTAGCTCTATACAAAAGTCTGAAGATAATAAGGAAGATTTCTAGGAGAGGGAGTAGAAGGGGACTCTGAGGATCTGCGGACTCAAGCAGAAGTACCTTGAAGTCTCCTAGAATCAGCAGCACACACTAACCCCGAGGCTGATAGATCGCACCTGGATCTGCACACGTAGACATATGCAGGAAAGGGCATGAGTACACCACAATGGTACCCAGTAAGTGCCAAGCCTAAGCTCAGTCGAGTAGTGATGAGGTCAGGTCAAGGCCCTACCGGAGTAAATATAATAAATTAAACAGTAAAAGATATTAGTAAAATTTACGGTAACACAGTTAAAGAAATTCTCGAAAATTTAACAGTTAAGGGAGCTCTCGGCTCAGAACAAGGTAAACACAATGGGAAATCTCCCGGGATACCATCCCGTAGTTCCGAATGAATATGCAGTAGGGGGAAGGGGGTTCTCCCGGAATATGTCCGTAGTCCCAAAGTAAATATGCAGTGGTGGGGGATCTCCCGGAATACGTCCGTAGTCCCAAAATAAATATACAAGATAGGGGGATCTCCCGGAATACGTCTGTAGTCCCAAAATAATATGCAAGACATGGGGATCTCCCAGAATACGTCCGTAGTCCCAAAATAAATATGCAAGACAGGGGGATCTCCCGAAATACGTCCGTAGTCCCAATTTAAATATGCAACGCAAGATGAAATGACAGGTATGGCATCGAGTTATACAGTTTACACTGAACACAGATAAGGAAAGTAAGGACTTAACTAAGCATGGCGCACATAATGTCAAATAGGTAGTTAAAACACGTAAGCATGCTTCTCTAATCTAAGTTAAACAATTAAATATATTAGTGCAATTTAATAAGGAAAAAATAATTTATGATTTAGAAAGGAAAAACGGGATTTTTTTGCAATAATAGACCGTGTACGTACTCATCACCTCACGTACACGACGCCCACACATAAATTAATATCAAACATCCTAAGGGAAAAGTTCCCAACACAAGGTTAGGCAACCCACTTACCTCGAACCGCTCAAATCAACTCGATATCACGTTCTTGCCACGAGTATCCGACTCCATATGGCCCGAATCTATTCAAATTAATTGCATAATGTAAATATAACTACAAGTAACTAATTTAACTAATTAATTCGAAGCTAAAGCGTGAAATTAGGAAAAATGCCCAAAAGGTCTCCCTGGGCCTATGTCTCGAAATCGGGTAAAAATTACAAATTATGAACACCCATTCACTCAAGAGTCTAACCATATCAAATTTACTAAAATCCGACACAAAATGGTCCTTCAAATCCACAATTCAAACTTTCCAAATCTCTATCCTCCAACTCCCAATTTCCACCTTAAATACACACTAACTAGGTGGAAAAATAAATGGGGAAGCAAGATTATTGATAAAAAAAATAAGCACAAGGGACATACCTCAAGAAATATCTCGAAAATGCTCTCAAAAAGCTCCCTAAACCGAGTTTGCAAAGTCCAAAATGACAAAAATCGCGAAGCCCTTCGGTTTTAACCACTGCCCAGGTATTTCTGCACCTGCGGAGCATGGGCTCGCACCTACGGGTGTGCTTGTGCGGAAAAATGTGCGCATATGCGCAAAACACTTACCCCCTCTGCCTTCGCACCTGCGATGAAAGGGCCGCACCTGTGGAATTTCCTTCCAC
The DNA here is from genome assembly GCF_000715075.1 of Nicotiana tabacum. Lineage (NCBI taxonomy): Eukaryota > Viridiplantae > Streptophyta > Magnoliopsida > Solanales > Solanaceae > Nicotiana > Nicotiana tabacum. Next base: position 6,982,040 of record NC_134092.1, on the reverse strand, counting down.
TTCTGCGGACCTTGCGCACCTGCGATGACCCTAACAGATCTGCGGGCATCGCGAATGCGGAATTCACCTCGCACCTGCGACCCCTGGCACTCCTCCACTTTTCTGCTTCTGTGCTTGCCTCTCCGCATGTGCGATCCCGCACCTGCGGTCTCTCCACCGCAAGTGCGAAAATACCAGAAGCCTGAAGACTTCAGCATCAACACAAATCCAACTTTTGATCCGTTAAGCACTCGAAACTCACCCGAGGCCCCCGGGACCTCAACCAAACATACAAACCAATCCTAAAACACCATACGAACTTAGTCGAGCCCTCAAATTACATCATCTAACGCTAAAATCACAAATCATCCCCATATTCAAACTTAAAGAACTTGAAACTTCCAAATTCGACAACCGGTGCCGAAACCAACCAAACCACGTCCGATTGACCCCAAATTTTGCACACAAGTCATATTCAAATATACGGACCTACTCCAACTTCCGGAATCGGATCCCGACCATGATATCAAAATTTCCACTACCGGTCCAAAACTCTAAAGTTTTGACTTTCACCATTTCAAGCCTAAATGAGCTACGGGCCCCCAAAATACATTCTGGACATGCCCCTAAGCCCAAAATCACCCAACGGAGCTAACGAAATCGACGGAATTCCATTCCGAAACCGTCTTCATACAGTTCCGACTACGGTCCAAATTCTAAGACTTATGCTCTCATTTAGGGACTAAGTGTCCCAAAACACTCCGAAACTCAAAATCAATCATCCCGGCAAGTCACAATAGCAAAAATAGATATGGGGAAAGAAGTTAATAGGGGTTCGGGGCTCTAACTCTCAAAACAACCGGCCGAGTCATTACATATAATGGAGCTGTTCCAACTCTCGGAATCACATTCCGACCCCGATATCAAAAAGTCCACTTCCGGTCCAAAACTTCAAAAGTCCGACTTTCGCCAATTCAAGCCTAAATTAGTTATAGACTTCAAATTCACAGTCCGGAAACACTCCTAAATCCAAAATCACCCAACGGAGCTAACAGAACTAATGGAACTCCATTTCGGAGTCGTCTTCACACAGTTCCGACTACGGTCAAAATCCTAAGACTTAGGCTTCCGTTTTAAGGACCAAGTGTCCCAAATCACTCTGAATCATCCGATAACTAAATTCAACCACGCACACAAGTCAATACACATAATACGAAGCTACTCAGGGCCTTATGCCACCGAACGAGACTTAAATTCTTAAAACGACAAGTCGGGTCGTTACATTTTAGGTTGAAAAGGAGCAGCTAGATTTTGGTGGTTTTGGGGTTGTTTCATTGGTCATTTTTCAGCTGATTCGGGGCTATTTTTGGGGTTGATTCGGGAAGTCTTTGGGCTGTTTTTGGGGCGAGTTTGGCAGAGATTTATTACTGGTCTTTGGCTGTTGATGGGTGACATTCTTTGGACTGTTTCAGCTCGTTTTTGAGCTGTTTCGAGGGAGTTTTGGGGCTAGATTTGCAGCAGCTTTAGGCTGTATTGTTTTGGAGGAAGATCAGGTGGTTTAAGGTGGATCTAGGGAGGAAGAAAGGGCTCCCTTTTGAGGTGAAGTTTGGGGGTGTTTAAATAGTAAAAAATAAGAGAGGAAGAATGTAGGAAGAGGGTGATGGGACAAGGGAATAGTGAAAGGGGAGTGAGATGTGACACGTGAATAGTGTAGTACGTGGGTGATGGACAAGGGAATAGTTAAAGGGCAGTGAGATGTGACACGTGAATAGTGTAGTAGGTGGGTAATGGGTCTAGGAAATAGTGTAGGGGATGTTAGAAGTAATTTTATTGGATTTGGTCTGTGATTAAAATAAATTATTCCGTCCTTTATCTAGTAGACTTTGTTAAAAATATTACATATTCTCTAATAAAGCCTACTAATAAAAATAATATAAAAGTTAAAATATCAAGATTAAACCTAGAAAATATTAAATACAAAAAGTGATGAAAACTCAAATATGGTAAAAAATTAGGTGCTCACAGCATGCCCCTCTTTGTTTGGAAACATGAAACGTTTTCAGGTAAAGAACAGGTGAGCTATGTGACTGATTTTTAACCATATCATTATTCAAAAGGGAAGAAATAAGAGAAAAGAGTGAAAGAGTGCAACCGAGTCCTGGTTTTGGACAGCCTACTGATCACGCCCAACTATGCCTTATAAAAAGGACTAAGCGATCGTTGCAAATATAATCCGGTTTACAAGTCCGGAGTCGAATCCCACAGAGAACTAAGGCTTAGCTACAATTATTCAATATCGCTAAGAAACACAAGTCCAAATAATTTCCTAATTATAAATATTATAATGCTTATTTTTATCTAATTAACTAACAAATACTAGAAAGAAGTAAAACTATCAATTAACAAGGATAAGGATTGGAGACAAGATTAAGGAGGTCTAGAGTTATGATTTCCCTTATTGTCGGAATCCTTTCTGCTACCTTTTTTATAAATTTACCTAAGTTTTCCCTACCGATCATAAGCTCTCTGAATGTTGTAATTCTATCCCGAGTAACTACCACAATTTACTAGCCATATTTTTTCGAATTATGCTAGCTGGCATTAAGTACGGCTCACTCGGATCGCACCAAGGTTTCGTTATCCCTAATCCCACCTTTAAACCCTCCGTATTGATCCCTCATATACGTTAGGAGTGATGTTGTTCAACAACTACCTAAATATACACTCTCTCCCGAGTAATACACACTAAATAGGCACTGTCGATTGAGAACTCTTCAACCAACTACAATATAAACGTAGTTGAACAAATAGAGAAATTCAACAACTCAATTATATAAAACCATAACAAGAATTTATCCTACAAAAGGTTCTATCAAAACTCTAGATAACAAATTATCTATTCATAATAGTATGCATAACTACAATACTAGAATTCATAACCAATAATGGAAATAGGAAGAAGGAAGTGAAAAACTCGTAGAAGAATTCTCCGCCTTTCTCCTAGTGTGTTCTTTCCTCCTTAGGTTGAATCTCGGTCTCTCCCTCTAAAAATGGTGTTTAATGACTATTTATATATATAGGAAAAAGGCCTAGACAAAATAACCAAGTCCAAAACCAAATAGGAGATAAAATAGGCCTAAAACTCGGAACACGCGAACACCTCACGAAGGCCTCATGGTGCCTGTTCTAACGCGAGCTTTTTGGCTCGCTTCGCCGGATGCTTCTCTGCTTCAATTCATTTTGTTGCCTAACATTTGCTTCAGCTTTCATTCTTGTTTCTTGTCTTCTTTTGTAATTGACTTTTATCTTCTTTTGTAATGTTACACTTTACTCATTGTATATCCAATAATTAATTGATCATAACTCCATTCTTGTAGTGTATAAAATACACATAAAATCTTTGCTCCCAATTTCGTCTTCAACATACCTACACATAAAATAAACTCAATTAAGTACAAATATAGTATAGTTTAGTATTAAAGCACTTAAAATATAAAGTAAGTAATATACTAAAAATATATAATTATAGCCACACATCACCTACATATCCCGGGTTATAAGGGAATCAGGTCGAGTGTAGTTCAAGGAGAGTGAAAGAATAATGATTTAGAGAGCCTAGTGAGGTTCCGTCGAGGCTCCGGTCCGCGGTCCTGTTTATTACATCAAAATAAAAAGAAAATTACACTAAAGAAAAGAAAAAAATACAAGATCCTATCTACTCTTCTTGTCTTGAGTCTTGCATCTTCACTTGAAATCTTGTAAACCTGCATTGGTGACTTGAGATTGAAGATTGATTCTTGTAGCTCGAGCTTGAATTGAGACTTGGATTGAGTCTTGAATGCTCACTTATTAATTAGAAGCCGAGAAGATGAATTTTGAGATGCTGGTCGATGTGTGCATTACATCAAAGCTCGACCCCAAATGTCTTTGCACTCAAACAACCTTCTTTTTTCGATCAGAGTTTGGAACTTGATTCTTGGAAAGCCGGATTGCTGACACATTATCAAAGCTGACTCCGACTATCTTGTGATTGAAAGACCTCTTTATTTCTGATGCGAATACCTAATTTTTGCACCATTTTAACACCTCCTAAAGTCATTAGTGTATTGTTATTTTAATTATTTTCTCATTTTTTATGTCTTTAATTGCATATTTCCTATCATAAAAATACCAACAAAAAAAAGTTCTTTCTTCATTTGTGCATTTTAAGAATTAACTAAGTGTTCAATTGGTGAATTAATCTAGTTAATTGATTATTTGAATAAGTTATTTAATTAATTAATTTGTTTGTGTAAATTTAGTTTATTAAGTTTGATTAAGGGAATTAGGCCAAATTTGAAAGAGAAAGTGGCCAAGAGTGCAAGATAAGGGGCTGCCACTAAAAGGGTCTGAAACGACGTAGTTTTGCCTCAAAACTACGTCATTTCATTAAGTGACCCAAGATCAAATCTCACCCATTGATCACCCCTTGATCTAGTGGTCCATATTTGATCTCTCAAGAGGTATTTAAAGCCTCAAAAATCTAAAAATTGCCCTCATTTCCCCCATAATTCTTTTCTTCTTCCTCTCTCTTCTCTCTCCCAGATCCGCCCCCACCACCGCTGCCGCCGCCGAAAATCGCCCACCGGTGACGGACCACCTCCAAACACCTCTAAATTCACACCATGTAATCTCCACAACCTCCTCTTTCCATATATCCAAACCAAATCCTTCAAAAACCCCTGAAACTCCTTGAATTTTAGATCTAGGAAACTTTAGCCGCCATTGTTTTGCCCAAATTCTTGAAATTCCAGCCACTACCACCACACAATACCTACATCAACGGATAGAGCTCATCAAGACCTACCACCTTGTCACGACCCAAAATTCACCTAGTCATTATGGCACCTAACCTAACCCGTCAGGTAAGCCAATTAACAACTATCCAATTTCATTAATATATAACTGACTCTAATACACTCCCCAAGGACTGGTAGTACAAATCATGAGCTTCTAAGAATAGAGTTTACAAAGCTGATATGAAGTAAATACATCATTTGTTTGAAAATTACATAAACAGAATTTTATGAATCTAAGGCTACCATGAACAAGAGGTAGCTACAACCGGAACGCAGGTACATCTTCAGATCCAGCTGCCAACGAACACATCAACATCAGCAGCCAACATCTGCACGCAAGGTGCAGAAGTGTAGTATGAGTACAACTGACCCCATGTACTCAATAAGTAACAAACTTAACCTTAGATTGAAAGTAGTGACGAGCTTTTACCAAGGTCAGGTCCAAAACCAATAGTCCACAACAGTCCATAACAACGTAAACAAGTAATACCATAAGTAACTTAACAATCAAATGCTCAGCAAAAACATGATTTCTGAGAATAGTTCTGCCTTTCAAATATATCAATGAAAACCCAAATCGTTTGCCGGAGTTGCCAAAAGTATGAATAAGTTTGAAAACAATACTTTTCCAAAATCCTTTCAATAATAAATGAGATGTTTCATTTTCTTTTCCGATAACCCATGTAAAACAAATGCATCACTATGCCTATCTGTCAATATGTGTGAGAAATCATGAATGATGTGATACTGTACAACATAAGGAAAATACATCTCTATGCCTGTATGTCATGTGTGCATGTCAATGCGATGCAACTCAGTGATAAAATCATATGCATACTCTTAGAGTATCATTTCATTCAGTCCTCCCAATCACTCAATCCTCCCAGTCACTCAGTCCTCACAGTCACTCAATCCTCACAGTCACTCATGCCTCACAGTCACTCATGCCTCACACTCACTCAATCCTCCCAATCACTGGGCACTCGCGCTCGACACTCGCACTTAGTAGGTACCTGCGCTCACTAGGGGTGTGTACAGACTCCGGAGGGGCTCTTCAGCCCAAGCGCTATAATCTGCACGGACAACTCACGATCTGCACGGACAACTCACGTGCTATAGTATCAATATCTCTATTCGCACGGACAACTCACGTGCTATAATAAAGCCAATATGGCCTGCTGCGGCGTGCAACCCGATCCCATAATTATCCTCACAATCAGGCCTTCGGCCTCACTCAGTCATCAATCTCCAGTCTCTCGGGCTCACAATGTCATAAAAAAGCCCGAAAATGATGATATGATATATCAATAAATAACAACAGAGACTAAGATATGACATGTAATGACATGAATATGACTGAGTATGAATTTTCAATTTAAAACAAATAATTCACAGCAATATGACCTCTGTGGGTCCCAATAATACTGGCACATAGCCTCAATATGATTTTTAATATGATTCTCAGCTCAATTTCTTTAACATAAAACTACATAGAAAATGCCAAGATTATTTGACTACAAAATTCCACGAAAATAATTATGTCACAATTTCCATGGTGCACGCCCACACGCCCATCATCTAGCATGTGCGTCACCTCCCAATAATTCACATAATACATATATTCAGGGTTCATACCCTCAGCTCCAAGATTAGAAGAGTTACTTACCTCGAACAAGCCGAATCCAATGTCGAGCAAGCTAAACAATGCTCCAGAAATTCCATTCTGCGCGTAACAACTTTCAAATGGCTCGAATCTAGTCACAATTAATTTGATTCAATCAACCCAAATTATAGGAATTTATTCGATATAAAAATATTAATTTTTTCATAAAATCCGAAATTACACTAAAAAATCGCCCGTGGGGCCCACATCTCGGAACCCCAAAAAATTACAAAATATGAACGCTTATCCAACCACTAGTACAACCATACAAATTTCACCAAATTCCGACATCAACTCGACCCTCAAATCTTCAATTAAAGTTATTGAAGATTTTTATCATTTTCAACCCAATCTTTACCCATTTGAACTCAAGAATCTTTCTATAAACCTTATTGATATGTATAAATAATACTATTACACCCAAGAATTATACTCTTAATCACCCATCTTTACCCAAACTCGAAATTGAAGACTAGGGGTTAGAACCTTACCTCTTGGGTGAAGATCTTGTGATGTTTCCTTGTTGGATTTCAAAGCTTGAACAAGATCTTGATGAACAAAGCACTTGAGCTTCTTCCTCTCTCTAGAACACTCTCCCTTCTCTCTAAAAATGTCAGTTTTTTGCTCCAAAATGTGTCCCAAAGCCTATTTATCAAAATGAGGTCGGGTTATGAAAATAGAAAAATTAACCCTCCGAAAGCAGGTTTGTGGTCACATAATGGACCGCAGAATGGGTATGCGGGACGTAAAATGGTTGCAAAAATCGGTGCCCAGAACTGGGCTGTTCTGGTCCATTCTGCGACCAGTTTGCGATCGCAGAAGCACTTTATTCTCCGATCGCAGAATTGTCGCAGAATCACATTGTTTTCAGCTTTTGGTAATTTGGTCATAACTTCTTGTAGGAATGTCCAAATGACGAACGGTTTGAAGCGTTAGAAACTAGACTCATAGATCTTTCATTTGATAGGTAATAAACCATATAAAACTTCGTATCATGAGAGTTATACTCATTTGAAGTTAGGTCTTGTGGGAACTCACTTGAAACTTTAGTCTATTATGAAATTTCCATCTTCTACATTCGATGCCGAAACCTATCGAATCAAATTCGATTGACCTCAAATTTTGCACACAAGTCATAAATGATATAACGGACCTATACCAATTTTCGGAATCGGATTCCGACCCCGATATCAAAAAGTCAACCCCCGGTCAAACTTTTCAAAAATTCAACTTTCGCCATTTAAAGCCTAATTCTACTACGGACCTCCAAATAATTTTTCGGACACGCTCCTAAGTCCAAAATAACCATACGAAGCTATTGAAATCATAAAAATTCATTTCTGTGGTCATTTACACATAAGTAAATATCTGGTCAACTTTTCCAACTTAAGTTTTCAATTATGAGACTAAGTGTCTCATTTCACTCCGAAATCCTTTCGGACCCGAACCAACTAACCCGATAAGTTATAAATCAACTGTAAGGCATAAATTGAGCAGTAAATGGGGGAATGAGGCTGTGGTACTCAAAACGACCGGTCGGGTCGTTACACTATTGATGTCAATTCCATCCCGAAAATCCGGCAACTAAAAATCCGGCCAAATTCCAGCGACCACCCCGAACACCCTAGTTTGGTATACACCTATTCTCGTTTCCTTTGTCTATGTTTTCTAATTGTATTGTAGTTAGTTTATGTCTAGCATAATTTATGATTTTTTTTATTTTTATTATTATTATTTATATTATTTATATTTTTATTATTAGTTGTGTTTAATCTATGTTAGCTTAGTCGTTCATAGTTATTAATCACTGATAATTAGTTATTCATTTTCTTTGAAATAACTATTTGCTTAGTCATGATAGTTTATAATAAAAGTTTCAAGTACTTAGTGAATTTATTTTTATTAGATTTGAGTATGTGAATTTTGTGTTGATAAAAGCTGAAATTAGAAAAGGAATAGTACAAGTTTGGTTTGTGTGCAAAGACTTTGGATTATAAAACTCAAAAGTTATTGTGTGGTGACAAATACAATACTTTTTTTACAACTTTTGAATAGTGTTTAGCACACAAAGTCAGTCTTTTGGACAGACTTTTGGTGAACCAAAATTTATCCAAAACATTTGACTTTATTTGCCTATTTAAAGGGCTGCTCTTCTCCTATAAAGGAGGAACACACTCTATCTTACACGTACACACATCTTTAGAGTTTTTTTAACACACATATCTTTGAACAAAAAATCAGCAGATGAATATTTTAGTAATTTGAAATTTGTGAGCTTTTTGAAAGACTCCTAGAGTGCAAAATCATTAAGAAAATAGAGCAATCGTTTGGCTAAGTTTTGAGATTGTTAGTTACTAGTTTCAAGTATCTTCGTGGGATTTTCTGGGCTGTTTCTCATACTGATTGGCTGTTGTTACTGTTGCTGGAATTTCTGTTCATTCATCACTAATCTTTGCTTTTCTATTATCCAGGTATTCCCTCATATGGTACTGTAATTTTTTGGGGTCAACAACGAATGGAAATGAAGCTATTTGAGTTCTTTTCAATTTATTATAAGCTTAACAACATTCTATTTCTTGTATAGTTTTGTATGTAAGCATGCGTAATAAATTCACTATAACCTTGTATTAATGAGAAAATGCTTTGTTAATCTAAGGAGAGTTTTCATGTTCTTTAAGTGATGTGTTTGTATTATGTAATATTTTTTAAATAAGGTCAAATATCTGAAGATGGCAATAGTAATGCATTTTGAAGTGTTAAACTTAGTACTATCAAGTTCCTTCTATAGGCTATTATATTCTCCAAGTGCCATGCGTTCAAAGTGTATAGTAGTCAGATGAAAGGTTTAACTTACTTCCCCTTTTGGATCTGTTATCTTCTTTAAGATGTCCAAAAAAGAATACGATAAGCAGGAACAAGGTTGGTTATTTTTGCAAAAAAAAAGAAGAAGAAAGACCTAATTTTATTTGTCAATTAGCATAAGCTAGCCAACGTAAGTTTTTTAGGAATATTTTGCAGCAGGTTAGTTTCGGTGCAAATCATTGACCAAAAATTTTAAAATAATCTTTTCCTAGCTTAGAGGCTTAATGGATTTCTTAAAGAATTCAATACTTGGGAAATATATTTTCTTCCCTACAAATGTGTTTCTCTGCTCCAAGGAACGAGTTCATTACAGGAGGATTGGGTCTAAATTGGATTGTGTCCAAGTTAATCTTTTTTTGTACATTTAAAAATTTTAATGAATTGATCTTGGGCTGAATTTTGTTTTAATTGGACTTTGGGCCAGATTTCATAATGCTTGTCAGGCTCATTCACATAATAATTTTACCTAAGCCCAAGAAGAATATAACACCTAGCAGGCCCAATGCCTTTAAAGTTCATTTGCCCATTTCTTCCCAAAAGTTGCTGGCCCATTTGTATTTAACTCAATGGCTGCCCACACTTTAAAATAACAAGTTGACCCAATTTTTATTTTTATTTTATTAGTCAATTAATCTCAATAAATCAGATTTTCTTTTATTAAAATAACTTTACAACTTAATCGCCTTAGTAATTGATTTAAACGTTAGGCAATTAGAAGGCGTGCTTCAACTTCACGGAATCGCTTGCGTAGCGTGATGTTTAACATTCAATAAATTAGTTCAATAACCTCATACCATACCCATTAGTTTTAGTTAATCCTTTACTAAATTCGCGGATTCACTTGCGTAGTGCCATAGTTGACTTTTAATAATTTTGCAAAAAATTAATTTTCTCAAATGTAGTAATTTCTCAAAAGTACTACAAACAATTGATTGTCATGATTTCAGATTCGCTAGCCAGGCGCAATTATGATAAGTTAATTAATTTTGTTATTCGATCACGCATTCTCTTGCGTAGCGTGGTTATGACAATGTAATATTATCCAAATCATTTTGTTTAATAATTCTAATAAGCAAGAGAAAAAAGTGAATAAGTAAAACATGAAAATTATATAAATCACAGTTTGTCTAAAATTAATTCAAACTAAGTTTTAAGTCAATAAAGTGATCGTGCTAGAACCACGGGACTCGGGGAATGCCTTACACCTTCTCCCCAGTCAACATAATTTCTTACCCGAACTTTATTTTCGTAGACCAATAATAATAGAGTCAAACCTTCCTTTGACTAGGGATTCAAATAAAATATGACTTGGAATACCCAAAAATCAATTCCAAGTGGCGACTCTGAACAATAAAATAATCCCTACTTAAGTTTGTCACTTTAATTGGAAAAACTCTTTAACCCACAATGAATAACATACATTATCTTTTTGGGGGTAGAAAAGGGGTGTGACATCCGACGAGAACTAAAACTGCAAGCTTTAATAGTCACAACCTCTGCTTTACGACGGGGTCCTAGAAAATCATCAAAGACGAAAATAATGAACAAAATTTTTCTGCCCCAGTTTGGTACTAGAAATGGTTTGTGAGTTATTAGAGAAAGCTATAAATTATCTAATTTATTGAAAGAAAGACAAAGACAACTATATAAATTAGCTATGTGAGGATATACAAAAAGGGGTAGTACCATGTATTACCAAAAGGAAATGAAATTAGAGAATGGTACCCTATGTTACTGAAAGGACATGTAACCCGGGGATGCTTGATGCTGCCCTGTATCACAAAGAGGGAATATAAATAGGGGAGGCCCCCCTATATTACTAAAAAGGGAACGTAACCAAGGGTTGTCACCTTGTATTACTGAAAAGGAATGTAACTAGGGGTTGGTAGCCCTGTATCACTAGGAAGGAATGTAACTAGGGGCTGAGAGTGAATGTAACTAGGAGTTGGTACCCTGTATTACTGAAAGAAAATGTAACAAGGGGTTCGCGCCCTGTATTACTAAAAAAAAAATATAACCACTGGTTGGCACCATATATTATTGATAAGGAATGTAACCAGGGGTTGGTACCCTGTATTACTAAGAAAGAATATAACCAGAGGTTAGTACCCTGTATCACTAAAAGAAAATGTAACCAGGAGTTGGTACCCTGTATTAATAAGAAGGAATATAACCAAGGGTTGGTACCCTGTATTACTGAAAAACAAAGTAACCAAGGGTTGGTACACTATATTACTGAAAAGAAAATATAACTAGGGGTTGATAACCTGTATTACTAGGAAAGAATAAAACTAGGGGTTGGTACCCTGTATTACTGAAAAGTAATGTAACCAGGGGTTGGTGCTCTGCATTACTAGGAAGGAATGCAACCAGGGGTTGGTACCCTGTATTACTAAAACTGAATGTAGCCAGGAGTTGATACCATGTATTACTGAAAGGAAATGTAACTAGGAGTTGGTACCCTTTATTACTGAAAGGAAATGTAACCAGGGGTTGGTACCCTTTATTACTGAAAAAGAAATGTAACAGGGGTTGGCGCCCTGTATTACTGAAAAGGAAATGTAATTAGGGATTGGTGCCCTGTATTACTAGGAAGGAATGAAACAAGGGGTTGGTACCCTGTATTACTGAAAGGAAATGTAGCTAAGGGTTGGTACCCTTTATTACTGAAAGGAAATGTAACCAGGGGTTGGTACCCTTTATTACTGAAAAAGAAATGTAACAGGGGTTGGCGCCATGTATTACTGAAAATGAATGTAACCTAGGGTTGATACCCTATATTACTGAAAATGAAATGTAACCAGGGGTTGGTGCCATGTATTATTAGGAAGGAATGCAACCAGGGGTTGGTACTATGTATTACTGAAAATGAAATATAACCAGGGTTTGGCGCAATGTATTACTGAAAATGAATGTAACCAGGGGTTAGCACCCTGTATTACTGAAAAGGAAATATAACGAGGGGTTGGCACCCTGTATTACTAGGAAAGAATGCAACCAGGGGTTGGTACATTGTATTACTGAAAAGGAATATAACCAGGGATTGGTGCCCTGTATTATTAAAAGAAAATGTAACCAAGGGTTGATACCCTGTATTGCTGAAAAGGAATGTAGCAAGGGGTTGAAACCCTATATTACTGAAAGAAAATGTAACCAGGGGTTGGTACCCTTTATTACTGAAAGAAAATGTAACAAGGGTTGGTACCCTGTATTACTAAAAAGGAATGTAACCAGGGGTCGGTACCATGTATTACTGAAAAGGAAATATAATAAAGGGTTGGTGCTCTATATTACTAGGAAGGAATACAACTAGGGGTTGGTACCCTTTATTACAAAAAAAAGAATGTAGCAGGGGTTGATACTCTACATTACTAAAAGGAAATGTAGCCAGGGGTTGGTACCGTATATTACTGAAAGGAAATATGTAACTAGGGTTTGGTACCCTGTATTACTGATAAGGAAATATAACTAGGGATTGGTACCATGTATTAGTAATGGAAAAATGTAACTAGAGGCTGGTACCCTGTATTACTGATAGAAAGATGTAACCAGGTGTTAGTACCCTGTATTACTGAAAAGAAACGTAACCAGGGGTTGATACCTTGTATTACTAAAAGGAAGTGTAACAAGGGGTTAGTACCCTGTATTACTAAGAAGGAATGTAACCAGGGATTGATACCCTGTATTATTGAAAGGAATGTAACCAGGGGTTGGTAACCTGTATTACTAGAAGGAAATGTAACTTGGGGTTGGTACCCTGTATCGCTGAACGGAAATGTAATCGGGGGTTGATACCATGTATCACTAAAAAAGAGTGTAACCAGGGGCTAGTACCCTGTATTACTAAAATGAATGTAACCAGGCTGGTACCCTGTATTATTGAAAGGAAATGTAGCCAGGGGATGGTACCTTATATTACTGATGGAAATGTAACCAGGGGTTGATACCCTGTATTACTGATAAAATGCTGAATCCCCCTAGGCGAAAAGGTTCTACCCGAGTTAAGCTACGAAAAGCGAGAATGGGCGAAGAGTACTTCTACCCAGAAATATAAGTTGAATCCCCTTGGGAAAAAATGTTCTAACCGGGTTAAGCTATGTCAAACAACTTGAGAAAAGACTACTTTTACCCGGAACTATGAGCTGGATCCCCCTGAGCGAAAAGTTTCTACCTGGGTTAAGCTACGAAAATGAGAGGTATGAACGGTAGTGATGCATGCTAAAAATAAAATAAAGTGGAGATTTTGAGGAAACTTACCTTTGGTGACATTCGTCCTTTAGGAATCACCATTCTACAGTGCTTTGTTCCTGTTTCAAACAAAGAAAAATCGTGAGTTTTCAAAGCGGTGATTAGTTTTTGGCCTTGTTGCCATGAGTATCTTGAATTCACGACCACTATTGTCAAAGGACCGATTCTGTCAATGTGGTACGAGATGCTCATATACTCTGTATCTCTTTCTAGAGACCTTGGATTTCCAAAATTGCCCCCACTGTTTTATAACCGGATGTCTATGGTATCGCTGACCCTTATCCTTAAGGCAAGGCAATTGTTTCTTTAAAATCAAACTTAGTTGTCTTGCACCCAGTACCAGTTTGTGTCTGAAGCACTTATCAACTTTTCTCATAAAGTCAGTCTTGCTTAGGCGAGCTTTTGAGTTTCCTTGAGACACTTTGTTTGTCTTATCAAAAGAGATCACAGATGGATTCGTGCTTTCGTCAATGCCGTATACACCCCAAATTGTGCTCGGTATTACGGGGAAACTGTAGTCAGTTTTGCAGCCATTTCTTTTCTTTGCTTTTGATGTAAGGTTAGACCGAAAGGTACTCAAAAACAATTATGGGAAAAAAAAAGATCAATTGAAAAGTGAAAAAGAAATTGTGTCTAAACAAAAGGTGTCCCTTCCGGGGAGAGGAATAGGGAGACTTACCTGGAGGTATGTGCCGACTTCAATGAATCATGACAAGTATTTTGGACCGGACTCCTGATCCATCTGAGCTGTCTAATTCTCAAAATTCGCCACAAATGTTCATCTTGAAATTGTCTTGGTCGTACTCATGTCGGAGTATCAAAAACCCTTGTGCGGTCACTAGTGCCCTTTCTAGGTTTTTGCTAACTGACCTCTCTCATTTCTCTACTCACCGCCGCCTTATGGTGCCCATACGGGTTTTCACCAGTAAGACTCTCTTATTTCTTTGCTCACTGTCGCCTTACGGTGCCCATACGGGTTTTCACCGATGAGACTCTCTTTTTTTGCTCTTTTTTTTCGTCGCCCTTGACTAAGATACCGCATGCGGCAGGTTGTTCAAAATCTTGGCGTTGAACTGAATTACAACTTTTGGGAACCGTTTTTACGGAGAGACCGTGACAAATAAAACAAACTTATGCCCTAGTTTTGGAGTGTTGGGGTTATGGATTTTCTATTGTGATGGGACCAAACCCAAGGTAAGGCTGCCTACGTATCTTTTTCGGAATCAGGTCGAGCGTAGTTAATTGACTTAGAAAATTCATTTTTTTTGTGCTTTTACAAGTACACAGGTTCCAAAAGGAGGGAAAACAAAGAAGACAAATATGGCTCAAAAGGGTTAACAAAAGGGTGACACCTATTTGGGGTAGTGGGCAAATATAGCCTTCATTAACTCGATCTGAGAAAATCATGTGTGGAAGTTCTGCAGTGGGTATGTATCAAACATAATATCTTTTGACTGCATCTGCGTTAATAGTCATGTCTGGTACCCGTCCTTCTTCATCTAGAAAGTGCAAGGCCCCTTTTGGTAACACTATCTTGATGATGTAGGGTCTTTTCCAGTTCAGGGCAAACTTTCCTTTAACTTTTACTTGGTGTGGAAGGATGCATTTCAAAACGAGCTGGCTGTCATAACCAAAAATTCCAACCTGTCGTGATGACGCCTATCTCGATACTCGGCAAGTCGATAATCTCAATAAACCACAATTTCTCTTTAATTTTGAAAATATAATATTTAAATACAATACAAAATCCCACAAATACTGATACGAACACTCCCCAAAACCTGGTGTCACTAAGTACATGAGCATCTAATATGAATACAAGTCTGGAAAATACGGTCTATAATAGTCTAAGATCAAATACAGTAAACAAGGAGATAGGGAAGGAGAGACAAGGTCTGCGAAACACGGTAGCTACCTCTAAATCTCCGAAAAAATCAATTGTGCGAGAGAATACCCGCTATGTCCAGAAGCATCAGGATCTGCACACGAAGTGCAGGGTGTAGTATGAGTACAACCAACTCAGAAAGTAACAATAATAAATAAGGAATTGAAGATAGTGACGAGCTACACAATTATAGTACATTTTTAGTAATTCCAACAGAGAATAGACATGCTTTCAAATCCAGCAGTTTAAGTCAAATCAATTTATACAGTTCAAGTTCCTGTAATCTGGATATAAAATCCTTCAGAGAATTTCACAACAATGACAAATAACAACTAAGTGCAACAACAATTGAAAAGCAAGTACAGCCTCTCAGGGCAACAGTCACTCCACACATCACAACAACTCAACCACTCGGCTCTCAGCCCTCAGCACTCACACTCAATGGGTACCCACGCTCACTGGGGGTGTTCAGACTACAGAGGGGCTCCTACAGCCCAAGCGCTATAATCTGCACCGACAACTCACGTGCTGCATGGAAAACTCACGTGCTATAGTATCAATATCTCGATTCGCAAGGACAACTCACGTGCTATAGTATAATATCTGGATCCGCACGGACAACTCACGTGTTGCACGGACAACTCACATGCTATAGTATAAATATCTCACAGTCAGGCCCTCGGCCTCGCTCAGTCATAAATCTCTCCAGTCTCTCGGGCTCTCAATAATCATGAAATCAACCCAAACAACAATGATATGATACATCAATAAGGAACAATAGAGACTGGGATAAAATAATCAAGTAAACTGCGAGTGAGTGCAAAACAACAATTAAGTAGATAGTTCAACATGTACATGACCTCTGTGGGTTCCAACAAAACCAACATATAGCCTAAACATGGTTTCTAACATGACTTACAGTCAAATTTCCACAACACATAGAGAGCACATAGCTAACAACAAGTTATTCAACTTTACAGTTTCCATGGGGCGGACCAAGTCACAATTCCCTCGGTGCACGCCCACACGCCCGTCACCTAGCATGTGCGTCATCTCCAAAGTAATCACATGATACCAAATTTCGGGGTTTCATACCCTAAGGACCAGATTTATAACTGTTACTTACCTCAAATCGTGAAATTCTTATTCCGCTAAGACTTTGCCTCGTGAATTGGCCTCCAAATGCCTCGAATCTAGACACAAATAATTTGATCCAGTCAATGAAATTTATTGGAATTAATTCCATAAGAAAATGCTAATTTTCCATAAAAATCTGAAATGTAGCTCAAAAATCGCCCATGGGGCCCACATCTCGGAACCCGACAAAAGTTACAAAATCCTGAAACCCATTCATTTACAAGTCTAACCATACTAATTTTACCAAAATCCGACCTCAACTCGACCTCCAAATCTTCAAATCTTACTTTCAAATCCCTAAGTTCAAACCCCGTATTTACACCTCAAAAACATGTAATCTAGTCGGATTATTCGATGATAATTCAATATTACAGAGTAGAAATGATCACAAGGTACTTACCTCAAGTTTTCCTGTGAAAACCTTGCTCAAATATCGCCCAGCCCGAGCTTGAAATGCCCAAAAATGGCAAAAGCTCGAAACCCCTCTGTTTTTGTATTGCCCAGGGGTTTTCGCACCTGTGGCATCTTGGCCTCTTCTGCGCCATCCGCATGTGCAGAAAAAGCCCTCGCACCTGCGCTTCGCCCGCATCTGCGCGCCTGTATGCGCTTCTGCGCCGGTCGCTTTTGTGCGCATTCTTCGGCATCTGCGCACACGCAGGTGCGAAATTTCCCTCGCACCTGCGACCAATGCCTCATAGCCCTCTGCCCGCATCTGCACTTGCCAGGCTCGCTTCTGCATGCTCGCACCTGAAATGGAATTTTCGCAGGTGCGATTGCATGAGATGGCAGAAACTTTAACTTTTTCTTCTAAGTTCGAATTTGATCCGTTAACCATCCGAAACTCACCCGAGGCCCCCGGGACCTCAACCAAATATACCAACAAGTCCTAAAACATCATACGAACTTAGTTGAACCCTCAAATAACCTCAAACAACGCTAAAACCACGAATCATATCCCAATTCAAGCCTAATGAACTTTGAAATTTCAAGTTTCCACAAACGACGCCGAAACCAAACAAATCAAGTCCGATTGACCTCAAATTTTGCACACAAGTCATAAATCACATAATAGACCTATTAAAATTTTCAGAATCAGATTTTGACCCCGATATCAAAAGTCAACCCCCCGGTCAAACTTTTCAAAAATTTGATTTTTTGCCATTTTGAGCTTAATTCCGCTACGGACCTCCAAATAATTTTTCGGACACGCTCATAAGTCCAAAATCACCATACAGAGCTATTGGAATCATCAGAACTAAATTCCGAGGTCGTTTACACATAAGTCAATATCTTGTCAACTATTTCAACTTAAGCTTCCAACATAAAAATTCATTCTTCCAAGCTAACTCCGAAATACCTTAAAACCAAAACCGATAATTCACACAAGTCATAATACCTCGTAGGAAGTTATACAAGACTTCAAATAGTTGAAAGGAGTGTAAATGCTCAAAACGACCGGTCGGGTCGTTACACTAGCCTACCTCAATGTGCCTTGGGCGTATTTTCTTATTATAAGCGCGTGCCATTCTTTGCTGGTATAATTGGCCAAAACATACTACTGCTAGCCGTTTTTCATCAATCTGCATTAGCTGTTCTAATCTGGTCTTGACCCACTCGGTGTGTTCAATCTCTAATTCCATAATGATTCGAAGAGAGGGAATTTCGACTTTAGCCGGTATTACAGCTTCAGTTCCATAAACCAGTAGAAAAGGAGTTGCACCCACAGATGTGCGAGCAGTCGTGTGGTATCCCAAAAGAGCAAAAGGAAACTTTTCATGCCATTTCCTTGACCCTTGGATCATCTTCCTAAGAATATTCTTGATGTTCTTGTTTGCCGCTTCAACGACTCCATTAGCTTTTGGACGGTAAGTGGTAGAATGGGGATGCACAATTTTAAATTGCTCGCATACCTCCTTCATCAAATGACTATTTAGATTGGCTGCGTTGTCAGTGATAATGGTCTTTGGGATACCAAAGCGACAGATGATGTTGGAATGAACAAAATCTACCACTGCTTTCTTGGTGACTGCCTCCACCCACTTGGCAAAGTAATCAATGGTGACAAAAATGAATCTATGCCCATTTGAAGGTTTTGGCTCGATTGGCCCAATAACATCCATTCCCCAAGCAACAAAAGGGAAAGGAGAGGACATGGGATGTATCTCCGACAGAGGCGAGTGAATCAAGTCGCCATGAATCTGGCATTGGTGACATTTGCGAACAAAACTGAAGCAATCTCGCTCAATAGTAAGCTAATAATACCCAGCCCGCAGAATCTTCTTCGCCAAAACGTATCCATTCATGTGAGGCCCACATACCCCCGAATGCACTTCACTCATGATCCGCTCAGCTTTTGTGGAATCTATGCATCTCAAGAAATTAAAATCTGGGGTCCTTTTGTATAGGATTTCCCCATGCATGAAGAAACCACCGATGAGCCGCCTTATAGTTCTTTTTTGATCTTCCTTGGCATGATATGTGTATTCCCTTATTTTCAGGAATCGTTTTATGTCATGATACCATGGTTCACCATCTGGTTCTGTATTAATAGTATTGCAGTAACCATGTTAATTCCAAACTTAGATTTCCAATGGATCAATATGAGTGTTGCCTGGATAAGGGAGCATCGAGGCTAAAGTAGCCAAGGCATCATCTAGATCATTATGAAATCTGGGAATGTACCTGAACTCTATGGACTTGAATCTTTTGCTTAGGTCTTGCACACATTGTTTGTATGGAATAAGCTTGATGTCCCAAGTCTCCCATTCACCTTGGGCTTGCCGGATAAGGAAGTCAGAATCTCCCATAACCAATAGTTCATGCACATCCAGACCGAGGGCCATTTTTAGACCCATGATACAAACCTCGTATTCTGCCGTATTATTAATATAAAAGAACCGAAGTCGAGCCGTTGTAGGGTAATGCTGTCCAATAGGTGAGATGAGGATTGCCCCGATCCCAACTCTTTTGATATTGACAGCCCCATCAAAATACATTTTCCATGCATGGTTGTTGTCTGGAACTACTTCCGTTATTGAGTTGACCTCTTCGTCTGGGAAGTATGTGCTTAGTGGCTCATAGTCATCATCGACTGAATTCTCTGCCAAATGATCAGACAAAGCTTATGCTTTCATTGTGGTGCGAGTGACATATGAAAGTATGTGCTTGCGAGCCTGCCAGTGGGCATTGGCTTTTGGAAGATGTACTTCAAGGGATCCATTCTGGATATGAGGTATGTAGTGTAGGACAAAAGATAATGCCTCAAACGCATCCAAAGTAATTATCCATCACCGATAGATACAAAAACAAAGGCCTTCCAGGTCCAGGCGAGACCAGTACAGAGGGTTTTGACAGATAATATTTGATCCTATCAAAAGCTTTTTGGCAATCGTCCGTCCACTTAATAGCAACATCCCTTTTCAGAAACTTAAAGATGGGCTCGCACGTGGTTGTGAGCTGATGACGAGTGTCTGGTGTATATAAAATTCTGACTCGTACTCTGTCAAATTATAATATAGAAAGATGTCGAACCCACAGAGATTGGTTTATCTATTCTACAGATGTTTCTTGTTTAATTACTATTTGAGAAAACCAGAGAGAGTTGAGTGGTGAATTAACAAACTAAAAATGCATGAATAGAAAAATAGAAAATGTTTTGTTTTTCACAAATATAATAAAAGGTGTTGGGATCCTGACTTCACTTAATATTTTAATTATATAATAGATATACTTATTCTTCAATTTCTATTTCTCACAAATATATAAATGCCTCTCTCGATTACATTTATATATTATTACTTAAGTTGAACAATTAATTGTACTCCTCTCGGTTATACAAATTAATCGACAAAATAGTAATATTACAAAACCAGAAATATATACTTGAACTAAAGCATACTCTTTTTTAGTAAGTCCCTTTCGATTTCCCTACTTGTTATAACTGATTACTACAATATTCGCCTCTTTCGACTACAAATTAGTGTAAAATCAATTTTAACATATAAGAGTTAGATGTCACTAAATAGAAGTTAACATCTATTAATACCAAAATTTACTATATTACTTCTTTTGCCTTTTTCGATTACAGAATTAGTAAGAAGTTAATATGTAGTACGAAATAGATAGATGTTACAAATTAAATGAAACCTAATTATAAAGCAGATAAGATTCAAATAAAAAGCTTCAGCTCCGGCATGTGAAATTGAGGAATAATTTACTATTATATAAAAATATTAAGATCCATCATTCTCCCAACACATGATAGGCTACTCAATACTGGAGCTAGTATTGCTAATGAAAATATTCTTGTCCATTAGATAAGAAAATAGAAAGAAATATTCAGAAAGAATAATTCCCCCTATTTAATTAAAAGCAGGATATAGAGTAATTTTCAAAGCTAAAATTTATTAGGAACTAGAAACAAAAGCCACTGTAATGACTGGGAAGAAATTCAAAGTACTGAACAACTGACTGAAATGAAAAGGAAAAGCTCTGAAATGGATTCAGTTGTCTACTGAGCTCTCCTTCTCTCGACGCCCCTTCCGAATTTCTGAGACGTCCATTTTATAACCACTCCATAACTAAAGCTCTGATACTAACTTATCACGACCCAAAATCCCATCACAGGCATCGTGATGACACTTAGTCTCTAAGACTAAGTAAGCCGATTATAATTATAATTCAAGCCAAATTATTTTTTTATATATAAATATTTAAATATATATATATATATATATTTTTAATAAAGATATAATTTAATACACGTATCGAAACCAACAACGGAAATAATTATAAACAAACTCCCAAGACTGGTAGTACTGAGTCACGAACTCGAACTGAATACATGAAATGATCTCAAGGATCGAATACTCAATACTGCTTGAAAAATAAATAACAGTACAATAAGATGGAAAGACTCGAAGGAACTGCAACGACCAAGCATCTCTACCTTGATTCCTTGCGATCCCACTCTAACTCTATCCGAGTCCGATGTCTCCAATACCTGGCTCTGCACAAAAATGTGCAGAAGTGTAGTATGAGTACACCATGATCGGTACCCAATAAATATCAAAACTAACCTTAATGGAGTAGAGACGAGGTACAGTCAAGACACTCACTAGTCTAATTACCTGTGCAATATAGTATACAAAATAATAGGAAACAAATAATAATAATGGCAACACAAATCAACCAGTGATATGCCCGACATGGCAACAAGAACTCTATTAATATTACTCAACAAA
Source organism: Nicotiana tabacum (assembly GCF_000715075.1). Taxonomy (NCBI): domain Eukaryota; kingdom Viridiplantae; phylum Streptophyta; class Magnoliopsida; order Solanales; family Solanaceae; genus Nicotiana; species Nicotiana tabacum. Next base: position 6,960,185 of record NC_134092.1, on the reverse strand, counting down.
TAATAAATACAAGTACACCCAATTAAATCAAGTTATTCACATAAATATCCTTCACATATAGTTTTTCCAAATAACTCTCTTTTAAATATAATTTCTTCAAATAAATAACCTTCAAATATACTTCTTTCAATAAATCTTTTTCAAATACAATTTCCTCAATAATTATCTTTCACATATAGTTCCTTCAAATACTACTTTTTGAATAAAAATCCTTCCAAATAAATATTTTGAATATAATTCTTTCAATTAAAAGTCACTATATGACACCTCATTTCATAATTATAAAAATACAGGTCTCAATCCTTTTCCATATTTCTCGTAAACACGGGTCTCAGCCCACTTTCATATTTTTTACGGCACTTCGTGCCCATAAGTAAATCATCATATTTCCCCGACACCTCGTGCCCACTTTTCATATCACATATGTACGGACAGTTCACGTGCCAATAATAAAACCATCACTATTTACTCACGGTACCTCGTTCCCACATTTCTTTTCATAATCCGCCTGACAATAGCCACATGCTCCCAATTTTAACATAAATCGGACTATTATCAATTTATCAACAACAAAACAAATTGCACAAGGTATAAAAATAAACACAAAGAAAATAAGAATATCACATAAAAATCACCAATGCAACCACTCCACATCATCACATATCATCCCTGACAATAGCCACCCTTATTTCTCCTATAGCCACCCTTATCACTCCTATAATAGCCACCCTTATCCCTCCGCCCTGACAATATCAATAGCCACCCTTATCGCTCCTATTGCCACCCTTATCTCTCCTATAGCCACCCTTATCGCTCCGCCCAGACAATATTCCAACAAACACAACAATAGTGAAATGCCACCCTTATACCCACATAATATCAACAGTGGAATGCCACCCTTATATCCTCAAAATAACAACTCACACAACAAAATAATTAATACGGAAAATTATCACGACAATATAACAAAATCAATTCATATCACAATTTGCCCAATGGCCACAACCAAATTCCAAAGATACAACCAAATCAATTAATTTTACAACAAATAGCCGAAGGCTCCACACAATGTGTATAACACCACAAAAACAATCAACGGAGATAGAAATTATCCAGCATAAAACAAAGCCCTCATTAATCCAAATGTAGGTAATTATATTAGCACATCTTCTTAAGATTGCTTAATTACTTATTTGCATAGGGACAATTCATAATGAAAATTAAATTCCAAGAATATCAACCATCAAACTCACAGAATTCACATAAATATACAAGTAATAATTACATCAAATTGTCGTATAAAAACAAATTCAATAAAAGTGATTTGAGGCATGGCAAATAGATGATTAAATATATGCCAACAATTATACAATTTACTACACAATATTCCCAAGACTTTTAACTCTATAAACTTTGCACATATAAATCCGAATACGTACTCGTCACCTCGCGTACACGGCTTTTCACATTTAACAAATAGCACATAATACTCGATGCCTAAGGGGTAATTCCCCCACTCGAGGTTAAGCAAGACACTTACCTTTTTGAAGTTAGGACGATATTCCAAAATAGCCTCATTGCTTGAATTGACCTCCGAACATCTCAAATCTATCCATATTAATTGTACAACTTCATTAAAATGCATCAAAAATAATTTCGGATAATAATACGTCGACTTAAAATTTTATTCCAAAAAGTCAACAAAAGTCAACGCGGGGCTCGCCTCTCGGAACCCGACATTATTTTCATAAAATCCGAAAACCCATTCCGATACGAGCTCAACCATACCAATTTTATCGAATTCCAATAACAACTCGACCTCCAAATCTTAAATTTGCGTTTTTGGAACCTTTTGCAAAAATCTTGATTTCTTCCATTTAAATACGAATTAAATGATGGATATAATCATAGATTCATGAAATATAATAACTTTAGGATATAGAACACTTACCCCAACCAATATTGTGAAAAAGCTCTCCAGAATCGCCCAAATACGAGCTCCAAAAGTCCAAAAACGAAAATGGCGAAATGACCATTTTTGGTCCTTATGATTCTGCCCAGTTTCGCACCTGCAGACTAATTTTTCGCACCTGCGTTCTTGCTTTTGCGAGTGAATGCATGCTTCTCTGAGGTCACTGCCCATCCACAAAGCTCGCACCTGCTGAGCCTATTCCGCTTCTGCGATGATCGCAGGTGCGCAACATTTCCGCTTCTGCGCAGCCTTGTCACTTCTGCGTTGAAAACATCGCACCTGCGCTTGTGCAGGTGCGGAAGGCTGCCCGCATCTGCGACCTTCCTCCAGCTCTACCCAGCTCGCTTCTGCGAAGAAATCCTTGCTTCTGCAAGGACACACCTGCACCCAAATTTCGCAGGTGCGATCCCTACAGGTCTGCCCAGAAACAGCAGAAATCCCAGCATTTTCAACAAGTCCAAATTCGATCCGAACCTCGTCCGAAACTCATCCGAGCTACCCGGGACCTCATCCAAATTTACCGATAAGTCTCGTAACACAACCCGTACTTACTCGGGGTGTCAAATTACATCACACAACAACAAAATTATGAATCGCGCGTTGAATCGAATTATAAGTTTTTAAATCTTCCAACTTCTATATTTTGCGTCGAAACGTATCAAATCAATTTGGAATGACTTCAAATTTTGCACACAAGTCATAATTGACATAATGGAGCTATTCCCATTTCTGGAATCAAAATCCAACCGCGTTATCAAAAATTCACCCTTCGGTCGGACTTTCCAAAATCTTCTATTTTTCAACTTTCGCCAAAATACGTCGAATTGTCCTAGGGACTTCCAAATCCAAATCCGAACGTAGGCCTAAATCCGAAATCATCATACGAAGCTATTGAAATCATCAAAATTCCATTCCGGGGTCGTTTTCTCAAAAGTCAACTCTTCAGTCAACTCTTTCCATTTAAGCTTCATGGAAAAGTTTACCTTCAAAAAATTTCGGAATCCGGGCACGTGGGCCCGAGGGTGATTTTATCGACTTTTCAAGCAGAGTTGGAAATTGTAATAAATTGATTAATTATGTATATTAGAGTATATTTTTATTGGGTTGCAACTTATTTGACTAGTTTTGGAGCGATGGGCATCAGTTTGAGGTGTTAGGGAGACTTTGGAGCCGGTTATAGAATTTCTGAGCGAGGTAAGTCTTCTTTCTAACCTTGTAAGAGGGAATTTACCCCATAGGTAAAATAAATCAATGTGTGCTCCTATTTGTGGGGACTACGCACGCACGAGGTGACGAGAGTCCGTGCGTAGCTACTATTATGCTTAAGTTCGGGTAGTCTAGGACCCAAAAGCATGCTTTACTTGTAATATTTGCAATCTTGTTGTCAATTTAAAATGCTTAAATCATATCGAACATTGTTAATAAATTTCTAAAAGGCTAGACATCATTTTCTTGACTTTTAAAAAGAGAAATTTCCTTTTCCTTGGATAATTGCCCCTTGATGAATTCTTGATTGATTATTTGAATGTGTTTTCTTTTGTGGAAAGGGCCGAACTCCTCGGTACATTAAATAGATGCATCTATGGTTCTCGCCATTCAGCCCTCTGGCAGTGCACAGTTTAAATATTATGTTGGATCGGGCCGTACAACCTCGGCATGATTTGCGCATGCTTGTATTGCTTGCCCTGGAATTTATGACAATTGATATGGCCTCACTGGCCGAAGATATAAATTGTTAAAAGATGAAAATAAATTTGGAGATTCCTTAATTATAAAATAATTGCTTACTTACTTCAAAATAATGAGCTTACAGCCGTTCTACGTAAGCCATACTTAATCATACCATTAGTATTTTATTTATAGCCAATAGTAAGTGTCCGATTCGACCCCTCGTCACTATTGATGATGATGGAATTAATTATGAACAGCTTTTAAGACCAGGGATGTGGTAAAGATTTTGTTGTACATGCATATATGCATTTAGTGATCCTGTGGACGTAGCGGCATGGTTGACACAGGGACTTAGGTGATCTGCATCTTATGTACAATCCGCAACCAGCAGAGTCTCCTTCGGAGTATTGTATTTTATTTCCTGTCCAAATTTGTATTCCGGACAGTTATTATATTTTATTTTTAAATTCCTAGAAAATGCTCATGCATTTGTGACACCGGGTTCTGGGATGATTATAGGATGTTCAGTATTGAAATTGGAAAATATTGTTATATATTCCGTAAATTCATCTTTTACTAGTTAAATTGAAGTAAATTTACGATTTTAAAAATATTAAAATGCGAATTTAATTGACTATTTAGTGCTGGCTTGCCTGACAGTGGTGTTCGGTGCCATCACGACCTTTAACGGATTTTGGGTCGTGACAATATGGTATCAGAGCACTTGGTTCACTTAGGTCTCACGAGTCATGAGCGAGTCTAGTAGAGTCTTGTGGATCGGTACGGAGACGTCTGTACTTATCTTCGAGAGGCTACAGGGCTGTTAGGAACACTTCCCTTCTTGATTCCTTATCGTGCGATTTGATTCCTTTGAGGCTTATGCCTTCATTTCCTTCTCTTTCAATCTTATGCGACGTGAAGCGCTGGTTATAAATCGAGTATTGAGGAATTGTAATGGTACTACAGATGTGGTGCAGGTTGTTTCTCCCTGCGTAGTTGTTTGGGCTATTGTCGTCGCCGTGCGAAAGGATATTCCGTCATTTCAGCTCAGTAGTTGTACTTCTGAGAGCTTTAAGGCTATGCACATGCTGCTATGATACTCATGAGTTGTAATCGCACGGTATTGATGTGAGGGTAGGATGCTTGCCTATGTGTCGGGGCAGTGAATGACTTGGAAGGAGGTTTACTCAGTGCATGGTTCCGAGATTTAGTATCTTATTTCCGGCGGAGGAAAAGCAATTGGCCTATGAATGTCCAGATTTGGGTTGATGGAGTAACGAGGCTTGGTATTTTCGAGCATATTAGAGTTCTCAAACTGTGATGTGGTGTCATCATCCTTGTTGAACGCATTAAGGTTTACCGATGTTATGGCCTTCTTCAATTTGCCTTTGGGGCAGGGTACTATGAAATGGTGCTTGAGATGCAGTTGTCAGAGATAACAGAGTGTAGCGATTTCGGAATCGAATTGGTACTTCTAGTATCGATGGCTCGAGAAAGAGGATCTTTTAAGAGGTTTAAAGTTAGTAGCGATCTGTTGGTTCAAGTGCTACAGAGATAGATTTTTGATTTAAGGCAACAACTGGGCAGCGAAGGATGATGAAGGACATATGGGAGGTGTCTTACAGTGGTTAAAATTTTAGAAGTCCAAGTGTGAGAAACAAAAGTCGAGTAGTTGCTTAAAGAAGAGAGGGTTTGACCAAAGTGGGAGAGTGGCAGAGTAGCATGTGGGTTCTATGATAGGATAGCTACACGCCTTGAGGAAGGTTTAGAGTAATTTGGGAATTATGGTGGACGGTGATTGGGTCTACAAACTTATTTTGAAATATTGGCTATTATACGGCGGGAGATTGGATACAACAGAAAAGAGTTGCTTGATATGAAGAAGGATAAAACATGACTTTGGATTGGAATGTATTGTCGCACCTTTAGTTGACGTCCATGAGGAGTGAACGGACTGGCACAGCTGGTGAATGAGCTCAGACTCGGGATGGTCTACTGATTTCATAGTAATTATACCCAGTGCAGCGACGTTGGAATATGTTGGCATGTAATTTCCACAGGTGGGTCATCTCCTGTGAGCGGGTTAGCGGTTGCGTGGTGTTGACGAAGCTCCTACGGAGAATTTCTACTGACTATCCAGGAAGAGGTCGAATAAGTGCATGTGGCTAGTGATTTAGAGTATTCATGAAGTGTTTAACAGAAAGGATTTCGAGGAATTTGGCGGGTTGATTGTGCAAGGTCATGTCAATAGGAGATAAGGAACCTAGGTGGGTTCCAGGGTCATGCGATGGTAGCTTCAGGCTAAGTGGGAGAGCCCCACCGTCTATGATTGGATTGTGTAGTTGTCAACTAGTGTGGTTTCTGGTTATCGGTGTACTGGTAGGTTGCCATGACTAAAGAAAGAGAACATCAGCAGTAAATTGAGCAAAGGATTTGAGGAATGTGTGCTATATTTGGCCTTATCGATTCGTGTTCAGGTTTGGGGAAGACTCAGAGTTTATGCTTCGTGCAGATGTGATGTACAAGGAAAGTGATTCAGCCGGGTGCTTATTGAGAGAGTGTTCATGTGCTAGCAGAGCCTTGGAGTTGATTATATTCGGGACCAGGTCAGAATGGGTGACTCTCAACAACGGTCCTAGTGGATTCAAAAGTTAAAGTGCGGTGCCTAAGGATTTCGAGCTTGTTGTATGGTTAAGTATCGAGCTTTTGCAGCCGATTATGATAGAGGAGCTTGGAGTGTTCCGTGTTATCTTTGGTCTACAGGGTATCATGAGAAGAAGGGGAGCATGTAACTTTGGATTTATAGAAGAATAATCAGAATGGGTATATCAGTTGAAGACGCGATTATGCGCACAAAGAGGGTATGAAATGGTTCGTGGGTTTGAGACAATGTGGCCTTCTGAAATAGTATCACTCAGGATGAGTACAGATTGAGTTTGTTATATTGATAAAGGAGTTGTTATTTCTAAGGAAGATCCAGAGTAAATGAGGAGAAGTCGGGTTTGGTTAGCAATGGTTGAATTGGCATGATGATGGCAATGATGTCACGACTCGAAATTTCCCACCGACGGGACCGTGATGGCGCCTAACATTTCACTTATTAGGCAAGCCAACGTTAGAGAATTATTTACTAATTCCTTATTTCCGTTCAGTAATTAGAAATAATTAACTACGATGAAATATAACAAGTGCGGAATATCATAAATCTGTATTAACTACTACCACCCGGATCTGGAGTCACAATTCACGAGCATTCTAGAACTTACTACAAGTAATAGATTGAAAGAAATACAACTGTCTGAATGGAAGAAAACAGTAGGACATAAAAAGATAGACGGTGACTTCAAGGTCTGTGAACGCCGACATATCTACCTTGAGTCTCCGGACAGCGGACCAATAGCAAATCTCGATCAACCTGACCGGTATCAAAATCTACAAAGAAAGTGCAGAGTGCAGCATCAGTAAAACCGACCCCATGTACTGGTAAGTGTCAAGCCTAACCTCGACGAAGTAGTGACAAGGCTAAGGCAAGGCTCCTACAATCAACCTGTACAATTTAACAGTGTATACGCAAATAACAGGAATGAAGAACTAAACATGAAATGTCGGGAGGGGAGACATACTGAGGGGAATACAAGATAAAGAACTACAACAGAATGATCACCGGAGCAGTCAATATACCATGAATCAACAGGAATAGTGAATACAGTAAAAAAGAATGCACAGCATCACCCTTCGTGCTTTTACTCTCAATCTCACTATAAAATTAATAGAAACGGCACGACATCACCCTTCGTGATTTTACTCTCATATCATGGCACGACATCACCCTTCGTGCATTAACACTCACAATATGGCACGGCATCACCCTTCGTGCATTAATACTCACAATACGGCACGGCATCACCCTTCATGCATTAATACTCTCCCTTACCATAATGCAATGCATAAATAACAACAGGGAGAGAGAATAACAAGTACAAACCTTACTTCAACATTTGGTTCCATAATATCAATCTTAACTTTGAAATAAAAACTCAATTATCACCGTAAAATTCTGTAAACATGATAAGAACGATAATTTGAACGACACTAGTATAACACGTAGCAATTTGGCATAGGAATGAGAGAATATCAGAAAAATAGAGAAACATGGAAAAACAGGAAAATTGGCGGCGCATAGGTACTCGTCACCTCACATATACGCCGCTCATATGAATTTCACTTAGCAAATAATCTAAGGTTCCTAATTCCCTCAAGTCAGGGTTATACATAACACTTACCTCGCTCCGAAGGCCACTTAATTCTCAATCACATCGTTTCCTTTGGAATTCACCTCCAAACCACTCGTATCTATTTAAAAATGACTCAATAATATCAAATATTTTTAAAGGAATCAATTATATTGAATAAATTAAATTTCTCAAATTTTCCTCCAAAAGTCAAAAAATGGACCACGGGCCCGCTTGGTCAAAATCCGAGGTTCGGACCAAAATCCTTTTACCCATTCACCCCCGAGCCCGAATATGTAATTAGTTTTGGAATCCGACCTCAAATTGAGGTCTAAATCCCCAAATTCCCGAAATCCCTTTTTTCTACCCTAACCCCTAATTCTACCATGAAACTCTAGACTTCTAGGTTGAATTATAGTGAAATGAAGTAAAAGATTGAAAGAAACGAGTTAATGAACACTTTCCTATGATTTGGGGAAGAAAATGTCTTTGAAAAATCGCCCTAGGCCTCCTATCCTTTTGAAAACGATAAGAAAAAAATGGCTGGAGTCCGAATTAAATGCTCACTGCCCAGCGACCTTCGCACCTGCGATGCTTTTGTCGCACCTGCGCATACGCATGCGCGGACGGGGTGTGCGCTTCTACGGAAAAGGGCTGGGCCAACTAGGGCCGCACATGCGGACAGGGTTCTGTTTCTGCGGTACCGCTCCTGCGGAGAAAAGTCCGCATCTGCAAAAAAACGAAGTCCAAGCCTGGGTCGCATCTGCGGGGCTTTCGCTCGCACCTGCGAGCACGCACCTGCGACCAAAGTCTCGCAGGTGCGGGCGCACCAGATTTGGTGCACCAGCAGCCTTTGTTGAGGTTTGAACTCAACTCGCGCATCGCCCAAATGGCACCCGAGCCCTCGGGGCTCCAAACCAAACATGCACACAAGTCTAAAAACATCACACGGACCTGCTCGCGCGATCAAATCGCCAAAATAACACCTAGAACTCTAAATTTAGCACCAAATTAAATGAAATTCTCAAGAACACTTTAAAATTTCTATTTTCTCAACTGGACGTCCGAATCACGTCAAATCAACTCCGTTTCTCACCAAATTTTACAGACATGTCTTAAATATCATAATGAACCTGTACCGGGCTCCGAAACCAAAATATGGACCCGGTACTAACAATGCCAAACATCTATCAATTCTTAAAAATAATTAATTTTCAGACTTTTAATTTTCATCAAAAATTCAAAACTTGAGCTAGGGACCTCCGAATTCGATTCCGGGCATACACCCAGGTCCCATAATTCGATACGAAACTACCGGGACCGTCAAAGCACGGATCCGGGCCCGTTAACCAAAAATGTTGACCGAAGTCAACTAAAATCAATTTTTAAGGCAAAAATTCTTATTTTCATCAGTTTTCACCATAAAAGCTTTCCGGAAACCTGCCGGACTGCGCACGCAAATCGAGGAGGGAAAAAATGAGATTTTTAAGGCTTAGGAGCACAGATTTGAGTTCTAAAACATAAGATGACCCTTTTGGGTCATCACATTCTCCACCTCTAAAACAACCGTTCGTCCTCGAACGGACATAGAAAAATATCTGGGTTGGTGAAAAGGTGGGGATATCTACTCCGCATATCGGACTCAGACTCCCAAGTAGCTACCTCAATAGGCTGACCTCTCCACTTCACTCGAACTGAAGGGTAACTCTTTGACCTCAACTGACGAACCTGCCGGTCTAGAATGGCCACCGGCTGCTCCTCGTAAGTCAAATCCTTGTCCAACTAGATAGAGCTGAAATCTAACACGTGGGACGGGTCACTATGATATTTTCGGAGCATAGACACATGGAATACCGGATGAAGTAAGGATAAACCTGGAGGTAACGCAAGTCTATAAGCTACTTCCCCACTCTCTCGAGGATCTCAAATGGCCCGATATACCTAGGGCTAAACTTGCCCTTCTTCCCAAATCTCATAACACCCTTCATGGGCGATACCCGAAGCAATATTCTTTCTCCAACCATGAATGCAATATCACGAACTTTACGGTCCGCATAACTCTTTTGCTTGGACTGAGCTGCACGAAGTCAATCCTGTATAATCTTGACCTTGTCCAAGGCCTCCTGAACTAAATCTGTACCCAATAACTGAGCCTCCCCCGGCTCGAACCATCCAACTGGCGACCTGCACCATCTACCATATAATGCCTCATAGGGAGCCATCTGAATGCTCGACTGGTAGCTGTTATTGTAGGCAAACTCCGCTAACGGCAAAAACTGATCCCAAAAACCTCCAAAGTCAATAACACAGGTGCAGAGCATATCCTCCAAGATCTGAATAGTACGCTCGGACTGCCCGTCCGTCTCAGGATGAAATGTTGTGCTCAACTCAACCCGCGTACCCAACTCACGCTGAACTGCCCTCCAAAAGTGCGAGGTAAACTGCGTACCTCGATCAGAAATGATAGACACGGGCACACCATGAAGACGGACGATCTCACGAATATAAATCGCTGCAAACCGCTCCGAGGAATAAGTAACTGCCACAGGAATGAAATGCGCTGACTTAGTCAGCCTGTCCATAATGACCCAAACTGCATCGAACTTTCTCTGAGTCCGTGGGAGTCCAACAACAAAGTCCATAGTGATATGCTCCCACTTTCACTCAGGAATATCTAACCTCTGAAGTAAATCACCAGGTCTCTGATGCTCACACTTTACCTGCTGGCAATTTAGGTACCGAGCTATATAGGCAACTATGTCCTTCTTTATTCGCCTTCACCAATAATGTTGCCTCAAGTCCTGATACATCTTGGCAGCGCCCGGATATATAGAATACCGGGAACTGCGGGACTCCTCAAGGATCAACTCACGAAGTCCATTCATATTAGGCACACAAATACGACCCTGCATTCTCAAAACTCCATCATCTCCAACAGTAACCTGCTTGGCACCACCGTGCCGCACTGTATCTCTAAGGACAAGTAAATGAGGATCGTCATCCTGCCGATCTCTGATGCGTTCAAATAAAGAAGGTCGAGCAACTGTACAAGCTAGAACATGGCTGGGCTCAGAAACATCTAACCTCATGAACTGGTTGGCCAAGGCCTGAACATCTAATGCAAGCGGTCTCTCACCAACTGGAATATATGCAAGGCTACCTATGCTGACTGACTTTCTACTCAAAGCATCGGCCACCACATTGGCCTTCCCGGGAAGATACAATATGGTGATATCATAGTCTTTCAATAGCTCCAGCCACCTCCTCTGCATCAAATTGAGTTCCTTTTGCTTGAACAAATACTGCAAGCTCTGATGATCAATGAATACCTCACATGGCACGCCATAAAGATAGTGCCTCTAAATCTTCAGCGCGTGAACAATGGCTGCCAACTCTAGATCATGAACATGGTGATTCTTCTCGTGAACCTTCAGTTGTCGTGAAGCATATGCAATAACCTTGCCACCCTGCATCACTACCGCACCCAGACCAATACGAGATGCATCACAATATACTGTATAAGATCCTGAACTTGTGGATAACACCAATATCAGTGCCGTAGTCAAAGCTGTCTTGAGCTTCTGAAAGCTCACTTTACACTCGTCTGACCACCTGAACGGGGCACCCTTCTGGGTCAATCTAGTTAACGGGGCTGCTATGGATGAAAACCCCTCCACAAATCGACGGTAATAGCCCGCCAAACCCAGGAAACTACGGATCTCTATAGCTGATGTGGGTCTAGGCCAATTCTGGACTACCTAAATCTTCTCAGGATCCACCTGAATACCCTTTGTTGATACAACGTGACCCAAGAAAGCAACTGAACTCAACCAAAACTCGCATTTTGAGAACTTAGCATATAAGTGGTTGTCTTTCAAAGTCTGAAGAACGATCCGAAGGTGCTGCTCATGGTCCTCTCGACTGTGGGAGTAGATCAAGATATCATCAATAAACACAACCATAAAGGAATCCAGGTAGGGTTTGAACACCCGGTTCATCAAATCCATGAATGTTGTTGGGGCATTTGTCAGCCCAAATGACATCACTAGAAACTCATAATGCTTATACCGAGTCCGAAAAGCTGTCTTAGGAACATCGGATGCCCTAATCCTCAAATGATGGTAGCCAGATCTCAAATCAATCTTTGAAAACACCTTGGCACCCTGAAGCTGATCAAATAAATCATCAATCCTCGGCAATGGTTACTTGTTCTTGACGGTGACTTTGTTCAACTGCCAATAGTCTATACACATCCTCATCGATCCATCTTTCTTCTTCACAAACAATGCAGGTGCACCCCAGGGCGAGACACTAGGTCTAATGAAGCCCTTATCAAGCAAATCTTGCAACTGCTCCTTCAATTCTTTCAACTCTAGCAGGGCCATGCGGTATGGCGGAATGGAAATGAGCTGAGTGCCCGGAGACAAATAAATGCAGAAATCAATATCCCTATCGGGTGGTATCCCCGGCAGGTCTGCAGGAAACACCTCTAGAAACTCACAAACAACTAGCACTGTATCCACAGAAGGAACCTCTGCACTAGAATCGCGGACATAAGCCAAATAAGCTAGACACCCCTTCTCTCGACTATATGTCGAGCCTTCACATAAGAGATAACCTTGCTGGCAGAATGGCCAAGATTCCCTCTCCACTCTAATCGAGGCAACCCCTGCAAGGCTAAGGTCACCGTCTTAGCGTGACAATCTAATATAGCATGATAAGGTGACAGCCAATCTATACCCAGTATGACATCAAAATCAACCATGTCGAGAAGTAGAAGATCTACACGAGTCTCAAGACTCCCAAGGGTTACCACACGCGAACGATAAACATGATCTACAACAATAACATCTCCCACTGGTGTGGACACATAAACAAGAGCACTCAAAGAATCACGGGGCACAACCAAATAGAACTGAAGCATCTCTACTGTAAACTGAAACAGTACCTATGATAACAGTGTCAGATGACTCTACCTCAGGCCTGGCTGGAAAGCATAACACCGGGGCTGGGCCCCACCACCCTGAACTACGTCCCTGGGATGACCTCTAGCTGGCTGGTCTCCACCTCTAACGGCCTGAATCCACCTTTAACTGTCTGGCCCCTACCTCTGGCTGCTTGACCCCTACCTCTGGCTGGCTGAGCAGGTGGTGCAGCAACTGGTGTTAGAACTATGGCACGAGAACTCTGATGCTGTGAGCTGCCCGTTGCCCAAGGGAAAAATCTAGCAATGTGCCTCAGATCACCACAAGTATAACATAACCTCGACTGTTGTGACTGCTGACCCTGAAACTGACCCTGCCGACCTGAATGACCACCCTGATAACTCTAGAGTGGAGGTGCACTAATAAGAGCTGGTGGTGCACTGTAGGCTAGCTAGTCAGAATAATGCATCTGAGGGCCACGACCACCTGAGGCACCGTGGGATGCCTGGAGTGCTGAATGAAACGGCCTGGGAGAATGGCCCCTACCAAAAGTACTCCTGCCTCTAGATGAGGCACCGCTGAACTCACCGGAATGACGAGGCATCTTGTCAGACCCCTGACCTCCCTAAGTAAGAACCATCTCGACTCGTCTAGCGACATTAGAAGCCGCCTGAAAAGAAATCTCACTCCCAGTCTCCTTAGCCATCTGCAATCTGATAGGCTAAGCAAGTCCATCAATAAACCTCCTCACCCTCTCTCTCGGTGGGAAGCAGAAGAATAGCATGACGGGCCAAATCCACAAAATGGGTCTCATACTGAGTAACAGTCATACTGGCCTACTGGAGACGCTCAAACTGACGGCGACGCTCCTTTCTCAATATGATAGGTAGAAACTTCTCTATGAAGAGCTGAGAGAATTGGTCCCAAGTAAGAGCAGGCGACCCATCTGGTCTAGTCAACAAGTAATCTCTCAACCATTTCTTGGCGGAACCAGTCATCTGAAATTCAACAAAATCGACCCCATTGGTCTCCACTATACCCATGTTCTGTAGAACCTCGTGACAGCTGTCAAGATACTCCTGGGGATCTTCTGAAGGAGCACCACTGAAGTGAATAGGAAAGAGCTTGGTAAACCTTCCCAATCTCCATAAAGCCTCAGAAGACATAACTGGCCCATCTCCGACCTGTGCCGCAATAACCGGCTGAACTAATCCGACTGGCTGAGCTGCTGGAGCCTGATACTGGGGAGCTATCTGCTCCGGAGCGAGAGTGGTGGGAGTCTGGGCTCCTCCTCCAGCCTGAGAGACTGCTGGTGCCATGGGAAATGCGCCAGTCTGGGCCACACTCTCCATAAGGCCCACCAAACGGATCAAAGCGTCCTGAAGTACTGGGGTAGCAATGAACCCCTCTGAAACCTGAGCTGGTCCGGCGGGAACAGACTGGGCTGGAACCTCCTCGTCAAGCTCTATCTGAGGCTCCACTGCTGGGGCTGCTGCTCGGGCTCTAGGCTACGCCCTGCCCCTGCCTCGGCCTCTGGCATGGCCTCGGCCTTGACCTCAGCCCCGCGTAAGAGCTACCATTGGAGGCTCTGGCTGCTGCTCAGCTGAGGAAGTGGTACGTGTTCTCGCCATCTGCGAGAGAATAAGAGTAGAAGAGTTCAATCAGCATTGAGAAAGCAAAATCGCATGACAGAGAAGAAAAGAAGTGAAACTTGTTCCTAAACTTCATAGCCTCTGAAAGATAAGCACAGACGTCTCTGTACCGATCCTCCAGACTCTACTAAGCTTGCTCGTGAATCGTGAGACCTAGGCAACCTAGTGCTCTGATACCAACTGTCACGACCCAAAATTTCCCACCGACGGGACCGTGATGGCGCCTAACATTTCACTTACTAGGCAAGCTAACGTTAGAGAATCATTTACTAATTCCTTATTTCCGTTCAATAATTAGAAATAATTAACTACGATGAAATATAACAAGTGCGGAATATCATAAATCTGTATTAACTACTACCACCCGGATCTGGAGTCACAATTCACGAGCATTCTAGAACTTTTTACAAGTAATAGTCTGAAAGAAATACAACTGTTTGAATGAAAGAAAACAGTAGGAAATAAAAAGATAAACGGGGACTTCAAGGTCTGTGAACTCCGACAGATCTTCCTTGTGTCTCCGGACAGCAGACCAATAGCAAATCTCGATCAACCTGAGCCGGTATCAAAATCTACAAAGAAAGTGCAGAGTGCAGCATCAGTACAACCGACCCCATGTACTGGTAAGTGTTGAGCCTAACCTCGACGAAGTAGTGATGAGGCTAAGGCAAGGCTCCTACAATCAACTTGTACAATTTAACAGTGTATACGCAAATAACAGGAATGAAGAACTAAATAGGAAATGTCGGGAGGGGAGACATACTGAGGGGAATACAAGATAAAGAACTACAACAGAATGATCACCAGAGCAGTGAATATACCATGAATCAACAGGAATAGTGAATACAGAAAGAAGAATGCACGGCATCACCCTTCGTGCTTTTACTCTCAATCTCACCATAAAATTAATAGAAATGGCACGGCATCACCCATCGTGCTTTTTCTCTCATATCATGGTACGACATCACCCTTCGTGCATTAACACGCACAATATGGCACGGCATCACCCTTCGTGCATTAACACTCACAATATGGCACGGCATCACCCTTCGTGCATTAACACTCACAATATGGCACGACATCACCCTCCGTGCATTAACTCTTTCCCTTACTATAATGCAACGTATAAATAACAATAGGGAGAGAGAATAACAAGTACAAACCTTACTTCAACATTTGGTTCCATAATATCAATTTTAACTTTGAAATAATAATTCAATTATCACCAAAAAATTCCGTAAACATGATAAGAACGATAATTTGAACAACACTAGTATAACACGTAGCAATTTGGCATAGGAATGAGACAATATCAAAAAAATAGAGAAACATGGAAAAACAGGTAAATTGGCGGCGCATAGGTACTCGTCACCTCACATATATGCCGCTCACATGAATTTCACTTAGCAAATAATCTAAGGTTCCTAATTTCCCTCAAGTCAGGGTTAGACACAACATTTACCTCGCTCTGAAAGCCACTTAATTCTCAATCACAACCTTTCCTTTGGAATTCACCTCCAAACCACTCATATCTATTCAAAAATGACTCAATAATATCAAATATTGTTAAAGGAATCAATTATATTGCATAAATTAAATTTCCCAAATTTTCCTCCAAAAAGTTAAAAAATCGACCCCGGGCCCGCTTGGTCAAAACCCGAGGTTCGGACAAAATCCTTTTACCCATTCACCCCCGAGCCCGAATATGTAATTAGTTTTGGAATCCGACCTCAAATTGAGATCTAAATCCCCAAATTCCTGAAATCCCTATTTTCTACCCTAACCTCTAATTCTACCATGAAACTCTAGATTTCTAGGTTGAATTCTAGTGAAATGAAGTAAAAGATTGAAAGAAACGAGTTAATGAACATTTAACTATGATTTGGGAAAGAAAATGTCTTTGAAAAATCGCCCTAGGCCTCCTATCCTTTTGAAAAAAAAGAAAAAAATGGCTGGAGTCCGAATTAAATGCTCACTGCCCAGCGACCTTCGCACCTGCAGTGCTTTGGTCGCACCTGCGCATCCGCATGTGCGGACGGGGTGTGCGCTTCTGTGGAAAAGGGCTGGGCCAACTAGGGCCGCACCTGCGGACAGGGTTCCGCTTCTGCGGTCCCGCTCCTGCGGAGAAAAGTCCGCATCTGCGGAAAAATGAAGTCCAGGCCTGGGTCGCATCTGCGGGGCTTTCGCTCACACCTGCAAGATTTGGTGCACCAACAGTTTGAGGTTTGAACTCAACTCGCGCATCGCCCGAATGGCACCCGAGCCCTCAGGGATCCAAACCAAACATGCACGCAAGTCTAAAAACATCACACGGACCTGCTCATGCGATCAAATCGCCAAAATAACACCTAGAACTCTAAATTTAGCACCAAATCAAATTAAATTCTCAAGAACACTTTAAAATTTCTATTTTTGCTCAACTGGACGTCTGAATCACATCAAATCAACTTCGTTTCTCACCAAATTTCACAGACATAGGGCACGAAAAGGGTGGATGTGGTTCACCGAGAAAGTGGAGGATGCCAAAGAATTCCTCGACCGAGAGTTCTATGCCAATGTTGCTCGTATAGAGAAAGGGATGAAGGTGACCAAAGTGCACAACCTCAAGGTGAGGTTTGATCAGCATACGCTAAATACGTACTTAAACTTTGAGGATGTTGAGCGAAAGGAGTATCTGGAGAAGTGCGCACTGTAGGAGGAAGTCCCACCTTGACTGGCTGAGATTCTAACACCACTAGGGTCAACACCACCATGGGTTCCCATTCAGTGGAGCACTTTGAGTTTTGAGGCAAAGTGGTGGTAGACCTTTGTTTTTAGCAGATTGGATCCATGCCAGAACGAGACTCACTTTCCTATTCCTCGAGAAGTTCTTGTGGCATCCATCATGGATGGGTTCCCAATCAATGTGGGTGCTGTGATGTCGGCCAACATTTCAGTGATTGCACGGCAGGATAGCTCAGCCTACCTTTATCCCAATACTATCACAGAGTACCTTACTGATGTAAAGGTAGAGCCGAGAGATTTTGACACCAAGGTAAACCCGAAGAAGCCATTCGACCGGTATTCACTGATGGATATAAGCAACCCAAAGAAGAAAGTCCAGCCTTCTACCGCCACAGGCCAGTCTGATGAGCCAACAGTAGTAGCTTCTGAGACAGCTGTTCTTCCATCCACCTTTGCTGAGCCTTCTACCAGTGCCGCTGCTATGTCTCTGCCATCATCCTCAGCTTTTACCACAGCCCCTAGAGCAGCTTTGAAGCTAATGCCCATGCCCATAGTTCTACTATCTGCTCTGCGAGTCTCCTAGACATTGGCAAGTCTTAACAACTAGATGCAGATAGCTACTTCTAAGCTGTCTTACTTGTCTAGTACTGTTGCAGCGCAGTCCGCTTCTCAGGCACCACAGGCTCCTTCTGACATTGATGAGATGCTGAAGAAGATTTTGGAGAACCAATAGACGATTATGGACACTTTGGTACAACACGGGTCAGTTATTGAGGAGTTGGGAAAGGAAGTAAAGAAGAAGAGGAAGTCCCAGGTAAGCAAGAAATCAATGGACAAGCTCCGGAGGGAGGTGACTAGACTTGCTATAGCTAGAGACCTTCCTTTTGATATGCTTCTTGATCCGCACTAGTCCGCCCCAGTTCTGTCAGTACCATCTGCACCGGTAGCACCAGCTGGCCAATCTGACGAGCCAAACCTTGTTGCCGACACTGCTGAGGCAGTGCATGCGATGTTCGACAACCCAACCACGCCTAGATTTGATTATGTGAGATATTCAGTTGGTTGATCCTGAGGAAGATGACATTGCTGGGGACACTGAGATTTCCAAGGATCCTTAGGGAGTTTTTCTTCACTCTCTCTCTTTTTACTCTTATTTTGCTATGCATTGGGGATAATTCTTACTTTTATTCGGCGGGGGGGGGGGGGGGGGGGGTGGAATTTATTTGATACATTAGCACATTTTGGATACAATTTGGATTGTAATAATTTGATGATACTCTTTCTTTTCTTATTTGTATTTATCTATCTTCTCTCTCCTTTCTTATTTGTATATTAATCTATCTTTAGTAGTTATTGCTCATTAGCTTCTTTATTTTTTACACTTTACTTCTTGTTTTGTTAAGTAGCTTCTTTTTATGCTTTAGTAGATAATAAGCCTTTGGTTTTCTTAACGCCACGGTTCTTTTCAAAGATAGTCTTTTGTGTGAACCGGGTGACTCGTCCCAACGATGGATGGCATGACAACCGTCTTAAGAGAATGAATTTGTTTTTTGTTTAGGTAATAATAGTAGTAGTAATAATGAATAAAAGACTTAATCAAGTCATTCTCGAAGAGTTAATCATGCTTAATTTGGTACCAACATACTTAACTACGTGCTTATGGTTAGAAAAAAGGTTTTAAAAATAAATAACTCTAGTTAGTGACTTTATGACTCTTGAGTTGACTTTGGTGATCATCAAGTAGTTTATTGGGCCATAATGATCTTTAAACTTGAATGTAGTTGTTGTGGGCTCTTGACTCTATCCTCTTTTATAATCTAGTTGTGTGAGGGGTGAGATGAATTGTTGCTAGTCCAGGTATCAGTGCGAATGGTCTAGAACTTGTGTCGAATGTGTTCCGCAGTAAAATCCTAAGTTTTGCTTGGTTTGAGAAGTGATTGTAGGCTTTCCTTGGCCCGCATGATCTTTCTATTTCCAACCAATGTCGTTATCCCTAGTCAACCCCCTTTGATCCTCTAGCCTTTCGCATTTGATAACCATGCTATAAGCCTTTACCCGTTTTGTCGTGACTTTTTCTTGGCACCCAAACTTTCATTAACACTCTTGTGAAATAAGTGTCTCAAAGCATAAGTTTGGGGGAGATATGAGGAATTTGAAAAAGGTATCAAGGCACAAAAAGAGAAAATAAATGATCTCTATGAAAAGAGAAGGCAAGAAAAGAAAAGAACAAAAAGAAAAATGCAAAAAAAGAGAATAAGTGGAAGGGTTGATAGATTCAAAAAGAGGTAATGATCCCTAACATGAGCATCAAAAAGGGAGAAAAAGAATGAAATGAACAAAAAAGAGTGATGTCAAGTCTCTCTGGCCCTCAATGAAAAGAAAATGCTTCTAAGAATTGATAATTATGAGCCAAAAAATAAAAATGTGGAGTGGTTAAGGAAAGGTGTAACCACTTTCTCATATTGTATCCTACCCTAATCCAAAAGCCTTCATTACAACCCTAAAGGAAGTCCTACTTGATTTCAAATCGAGTGAGCTTACATTAGTGGTGATCTAAATGAGGGGCAAGCCTATGGTACTTGAAGCCGTACTTGTGACATTCTTTTGTGAGAGAAGAGTGAACCTTTCATGAATCTTAAGATTGAGTGCTAACTTTTTTAAGTGAGCTTGGTACCGGGCTCCGGAACCAAAATACGGACCCGGTACTAACAATGCCAAACATCAATCAATTCTTAAAAATAATTAATTTTCAGACTTTTAATTTTTATCAAAAATTCATAACTTGAGCTAGGAACCTCCGAATTCGATTCCGGGCATACGCCCAGGTCCCATAATTCGATAAAAACCTATCGGGACAGTCAAAGTACGGATCTGGGCCCGTTTGCCAAAAATGTTGACCGAAGTCAACTAAAATCAACTTTTAAGACAAAAATTCTTATTTTCATTAGTTTTCAACACAAAAACTTTCCGGAAACCTGCCCGGACGGTGCCTGCAAATCGAGGAGGGTAAAAATGAGATTTTTAAGGCTTAAGAGCGCAGATTTGAGTTCTAAAACGTAAGATGACCCTTTTGGGGCATCACAAATGATAAGCTCCTTCAGCATGTTGAGTTGTGCATGTGATTTATGGGGGTATGTGAGAGGTTTGATGGCCGCCGTAATTGATTTTATTTGGGGGCATTCGAGCATCACAACATGTTATGTGTAGACAGATCCCGGAAGAGTTATGGTGGTTTAGATCACTACTTGAGGTTGGTATTTTCTGCGGATATGAGAATTCAGTCACGTGTTGCAATGGTTCTCTTGAAATGAGTTAAGGAGAAGGTTTCTATATGATGAAGTGTTTACCCTATTAGTGGTTCAGGAGTTATGATGAAATTCTTGTACTCTTGCACATTAGCGTGATTAAGCGCTTCAAGTAGCATGGGATTCGAAAGTTGAGGATTCGAGATTTCAGTTCAGTGTTGACAAGGATGTCATGAGCTCGGATGAGCAGGAAAAAGTATTTAGATGTTTAGAGTAAGACAGTATTGTTTTCAGCGTCACCTAAGGTCGATGTCATGTGTTAGAGGCCTTGTGTATTGATTTGTGGATTCTTGATTTTATTTACAGCTTTAGTACGGTCGGTGGTATGGATGTGCAGACTTGTTACCTGGTGCGGAAGGTCGTGGGAGCGTATCCCACGGGAAGATGGTATAAGTATTATGTGTAGTCATTTGATTGAGTGAATATTGAAACCAAGTATGAAGATTGTGGCGATATCGCTAATTCGAGAATTTATGCCTGGAGGGCACTCGGTTCATTTGGTTGTGGACTGTGGAAGTTTGTTCCGGTTATGATGGTTGTTCTTGTGTTTATGGGAAAAAGGATTATTATGGATCCTTGAAAGGTTATTAGCCTAGTACGGTGCGATCAAAATTGGCTTGAGGTCTGTGGAAGGATTTAAATTTGAATATGGGCTCTGTATCAGGCTGGATGTGTTCATTTCAGCATAGTGCTCCTTATGGAGGAGTATTTGGACGTTTGGATGTCGTTTCGTCATCGTCTTTTTCATGTAATGCTATATTATACCGTGTGAGTTGTGAAACGGCTTGATAAATTTCACATATGCTGAGGTTCCGCGTAGCAATGATGTTATGTGTGCAGGATGTCTCTCGAGATTCAGATCATATGTCGCACCTTAGTTGTGCTTGAGTTTTGTAGTGTATGGCGTTGTCGGTCCTTCCAGGGATGGTATTTTGCACTTAGCGTGCTTGTGTCCGATATTCGGATATTTTGTAGTAATGAGCATTCTAGCTCGGTAAGTATTTCCTTATAGATTCTTCTTGTGCGGATCGGGGCCACGGGTATGTTGTTTGGATCGGGTTGCACGCCACAACAGTGTGATGTTGAGTATAGTCCCCTATATTCTATTTTGCGTGTTTTGTGTCCCATTTTCTGAGGAAAAGTTCATGACACCTTTTCGGTTGTCTAATTAGTTACGTGGGTTGAGTAATCCCTTCCGGAGTTCATTTTCCTTATGTAGCAAGTTCAAGTTGGTAGCTTGTTGGCACATTGTGGCATCACATGAGACTTTTGATCGTGTCTGAGGTGTCTTATTGCCTGAGCAGCTTGTACTGGGGGTGAGACGAGATTATTGGACCCGAGATCAGTGCGATCGGATTATATGAAGTATAGTAAATAGCAAATACCATCATTTGGTTATAATGGGGTGATGATTCTATTCAGGAGGAGAGACTCAATGATTTGTTGACTCGACAGTCGGTTATGAATTTCTACACGTCTCTTCTGTCGTGGCGGTATTGGAAGAGTTGGAACCAGACTTATATATGTCATGAGGTGTATGGTGAGCATCCGATTCGGGGAATGTCGGCTATTATGATCAGAAAATGTTATTATGGTCATGTGAATGTTGCGGTGCATGGTATGAATTCGGCAAAGGTATGCAGTCGTGTTCTAGTACATCGTGTGGTGATTGATACGGTGTTCGTATGTTAGAAACATGCCTAGCAGAAAATTTCGGATGTTGGAATTTGGCTCTAAGGCAAGTTTGACTAAAAACAATGGGGAATCTTCAGATTTGCTCGAGCCAGTGTGCTCAACTGAGTTTGGGTAGCATGGGTAGGTGCACGAGGTGTTAAGCAGTGATTTCAGACAACTCCATAGTAGTTCTTAGCACGTTCGAGGACGAACGTATGTTTAAGTGGGAAAGAATGTACGACCCGATCTGTCGTTTTGAGCTCTAGCACGTTGTTCGGCGATTTGAGGCTATGAGCAGCTTCACTTCAGGTATTATGACTTGTACGCGTGGTCGAAATTGAAATTTCAGAAGTTCAGAGTTGATTTGAGAAGAAAATTCTCATTTCGAAAGCTTTAAGTTGGAAGAATTGACTAAGATTGGATTTTAAAGTAAACGGCCTCAGAATCAGGATTTGAAGGTTCCAACAGGTTCGTATGATGATTTCGGACCTGGGCGTATGTTCGGATCGGGTTTTGGATGCCCTGGGAGCATTTCGGCACCTATTGCGGAAGATAACATTTTGGAAGAATTTATTAATTTGAGTTGAAGTGCATTTCAATGTGATCAATATCCATTTGGGATTTCGAGTCTGGGAATAGCTCCGTATGGTGATTCCGGTATTGGGAACGCGACCGGAAGTGGATTTGGAGGTCCGTAGGTCATTTTGGGGTCATTTGGCGAAAGTTAGAAATTTGAAGGTTTTTGAAAAATTTGACCGGAAGCGGACTTTTTGATATCGGGGTCGGATTCCGATTATGGAAGTTGGAGTAGGTCTGTAATGTCAATTATGACTTGTGTGCAAAATTTGAGGTTAATCGGACGTGATTTGATAGGTTGCAGCATCGAATGTAGAAGTTTCAAAGTTCATTAAAGTTTGAATTGGGGCACGATTCATGATTTTGAAGTTGTTTGATGTGATTTGAGGTCTCGCACAAGTTTGTGTTATGTTATGGGACTGGTTTGTATGATTGGACGGGGTCCCGGGGGGCCTCGGGTGTGTTTCGGACTGGTTTCAGACCAAATTGGAGCTGTTTGGAACTGCTGAATTCTGGTGTCTGGTTTCCTTCTTCGCGAACGCGAAGGAAGTCCCGCGTTCGCGAAGAAGAAATTTTGGGGATGCTAGATTTGGCCTTCGCGAATGCGAAGGAGGTCTCACGAATGCGGAGAGGTGCCTTAGGATCCTACGTGAACGCGAGGGGCCAGTCGCGAACGCATAGAAGGAAATGGAGGAGTTGGGCCTGAGGTCGCTTGGCCTTCGCGAACGCGAAGTGTGGAACGCGAACGCGAATGCGAAGTGTGGAACACAAACATGAACGTGAAGTGTGGAACACGAACGCGAAGAATCAGGTCAGCTGGTCATCGCGAACGCGATGAGGAGGTCGCGAACGCGAAGAGGAAATGTTGGGCCTGGAACATTTGGCCTTCGCGAAAGCGAGGCATAGGTCGCGAACGCGATGAAGAACGGGGCCTGGGCAGATTGTTTTAATTCGGGGATTTCGCCCATTTCACTCATTTCTCTCTTGGTGTGGGCGATTTTGGAAAGGCTTCAAGGGGAGATTTTCGTCATCTATGTCAAGGTAAGTGATTCCCACCCATTGCAAGTTAAATACTTGGATTTTTATATGGATTTAGACATGAAAATTTGTAGAAATTTGGGATTTTAAGAGGAAAAACCTAGAACTTGGTATTTGAGGATTTTGACCACGAATTTGGGCATGGAAGTGGAAATGAATTATATATTTGAGTTTGTGGTGTCATGGAAAAACTTTATCTTCAAATATTTTCGGAATCCGGGCACGTGGGCCCGAGGGTGATTTTATCGACTTTTCAAGTGAAGTTGGAAATTGTAATAAATTGATTAATTATGCGTATTAGAGTATATTTTGATTGGGTTGCAACTTATTTGACTAGTTTTGGAGCGACGGGCATCAGTTTGAGGTGTTAGGGAGACTTTGGAGCCGGTTATGGAATTTCGGAGCGAGGTAAGTCTCCTTTCTAACCTTGTAAGAGGAAATTTATCCCATAGGTGAAATAAATCAATGTGTGCTCCTATTTGTGGGGGCTACGTATGCACGAGGTGACGAGAGTCCGTGCGTAGCTACTATTATGCTTAAGTTCGGGTAGTCTAGGACACAAAAGCATGCTTTACTTGTAATATTTGCAATCTTGTTGTCAATTTAAAATGCTTAAATCATATCGAACTTTGTTAATAAATTTCTAAAAGTCTAGACAACGTTTTCTTGACTTTTAAAAAGAGAAATTTCCTTTTCCTTGGATAATTGCCCCTTGATGAATTCTTGATTGATTATTTGAATGTGTTATCTTTTGTGGAATGGGCCGAATGCCTCGGTAGATTAAATAGATGCATCTATGGACCGCGCCAATTCGATCCTCTCGCATTGCACAGTTTAACTATTACGTTGGATCGGGTCGTACGACCTCGGCATGATATGCGCATGCTTGTATTGCTTGCCCTGAAATTTATGACAATTGATATGGCCTCACTGGCCGGAGATATAAATTGTTAAAAGATGAAAATAAATTTGGAGATTCCTTAATTATAAAAGAATTTCTTACTTACTTCAAAATAATGAGCTTACAGCCGTTCTACGAAAGCCAGACTTAATCATACCATTGGTATTTTATTTATAGCCCATAGTAAGTATTCGAGTCGACCCCTCATCACTATTTCTTCGGGGTTAGACAGGATACTTAAAATGGGTGTTATTTTCGTACTCATACTACACTTGGTGTACATTTTCTTGTATAGGCATATATGCATTTAGTGGCCTTGTGGACGCAGCGGCATGGTTGACATGGGGACTTAGGTGAGCCGCATCTTATGTATGATCCGCAGCCAGCAGAGTCTCCTTCAGAATATTGTATTTTCTTTACTGTCCAAATTTGTATTCCGGACAGTTATTATATTTTATTTTTAAATTCCTAAAAAATGCTCATGCACTTGTGACACCATGTTCTGGGATGATTATGGGATGTTCAGTATTGAAATTGGAAAACATTGTTATCTATTCCGTAAATTCATCTTTTACTAGTTAAATTCAAGTAAATTTATGATTTCAAAAATATTAAAATACGAATTTAATTGACTATTTAGTGTTGGCTCGCCTGACAGTGGTATCCGGCGCCATCACGACCTTTAACAGATTTTTGGTCGTGATAGTTAATTTGAAAACAATAGGATGATGACTCATTCAGAGGAAATTTCATCATTTTCTGCATGTCAAAAATTACTCTCTCCTCATCAACTCGCAATATGAATTGTCCTTGATGAACATCAATGTTCGCTCTTCCTGTTGCGAGAAATGGTCTACCTAAAATTAATGGTACCTCAGTATTTTTTTCCATTTCAAGTACTATAAAATCTACCGGGAATACGAATTTATCTACTCTAACGAGGACATTTTCAATTATTCCTTTGGGTCTTTTAGTACTTTGATCAGCTAATTGAAGAGATACACCAGTATCTTTCAATTCACCAAGTGCTAATTTCCTAAAAATTGAAAAATTCATTAGATTTATTGAAGCACCTGAATTACATAATGCTTTTCAAAGTGAGCACCTCCCACAGTACAAGGAATTGTAAAACTTCCTGGATCACCCAGTTTCTATGGAAGCTTATTTTGAAGTATAACACTACATTTCTTTGTAAGCTTAACCGTTGAAACTTCTTCCAATTTTCTTTTACCTGACAAAATTACTTTGAGAAATTTAGCATATGAAGGCATTTGTGTCAAAGCTTCTGTGAAAGGTATGTCAATGTAAAGTTGCTTTAAAATATCCAGAAACTTTGAAAACTGTTTGTCAAGCTTTTCTCTTTTCATCTTTTGGGAAAAAGGGAGGGGTACATAGTGTGGATTTGTCATCAATTTATTTTCTTGTACCTTTTTTTCTTTATCTTTTTGTTCTTTTAGAAGTTCAGAGTCTCTTTTATTCTTACCTTCATTTACCTGTTCCACTTCTTATGGCTTTCCTTGTCTATCTGCATATGGATTATCAAGAGTTTTACCTGACCGCAGAGAGATGGCTTTGAGGTGTTCCTTTGGATTTTTCTCGGTGTTGCTTGGTACATCACCTTTTATTTGTCCAGACATGAGGGTTGCTAATTGGCTCATCTAGATTTCTAAATTCTTGATGGCTAAACTTTGACTTTCAACCTTCTCGTCAGTAGCCTTAATGAATTTGTACATCATGTCTTCAAGGCTTTGCTGATGAGCTCTTTGGGGCGGTTGTTGATATTTCTGGAAATCTTGTTGCCCTCTATTTTGATATTGAAAACCTGGTGGTCCTTGCACCTGTTTCTTTTGATTGAAAAATCTTTGAGGATTTTCAGCATCATTTAGGCTACTCCATTGGAATCCCGGATGTTTTTGTGCCATGGGACTACCGAATGGATAACTAGTTATATAACCAATAATAATTACTTTTTCTTCATTTTGCGTTGAAGCTTGAAACTCATGATTGGGATGATTACCTCCACAAACATCACAATTCTCGTGTTGAGATGATGATTGAGTATTTACCTGAAAGGCCTTAACCTTTTGTGTCAGAGTTACAATTTGTTGCGCTAATGAATTCCAAGCTTCAACCTGATTGACTCCTGCTGCTTTCTTAATAATCATTCTGTCAGAGGGCCATTGAACATCATTTTCTGAAATTTTATCGAGCAATTGCATGGCTTCTGCAGTAGTTTTGCTCATTATGGATCCTCCTGATGTTGCATCAATAACATTTCTAGCAGGGGGTTTAAGACCATGATAAAAAAATATATAAGATGTCAGGATCTTGGATACCATGGTGTGGGCATTTTCTTAACATTGCTTTTAATTGTTCGCATGCTTGGTATACAGATTCAGAATCTGTCTGCATAAAATTATTGATTTCTTGCTTCATTTTAAATGTTTTTGCAGGAGAAAAATATTTATTAAGAAATTTTTTAGTCATTTGGTCCCATGTAGTGATTGAACCTCTTGGCAGACTTCGCAACCATATTTTGGCTTTACCTTTTAATGAAAAAAGAAAAAGCCGCAACCTGATAGCATCTATTGTGACTCCATTATACCTGCAAGTTTTAACTAATTCAAGAAAATCAATTAGATGAGTGTGAGGATCTTCACTTGCATCACCAGTAAACTGACATGACTCTTGAATGGTTTGAATCAAGCCTGTGCGAATTTCAAAGTTGTTTGCTGCAATTGGTGGTCTCCTCATACTTGATTCTCCTTCAAAATGATCTGGCCTTGCATAATCTCTGAGTATTCTGTCATGTCGTGGAGCTACCTCATCAAACTGTTCTTCTACTTGATGTGGTGGGAGTTGGTTGTTGTTAAGTTCTCCGTTCTCCATTTCTTCTTGTGAAGAAATTTTAGATCATGATACCTGTTCTTTTCGCAATAACCACAAGGATTTTTCAATTTTAGGATCGTATTCAACTAGTTCTCTTAAGGAGGAACGTGTCATACACTTCCTGAATTGTTTTTATTTTTTAAGCACAAAAGTCAAAATAATTAGAAAAAAAAATTATCTCAAATAGTAGTAAAACAATTAATCTTGTAGTAGATTTTTGCCAATCCCCGACAACGGTGCCAAATATTTGACGAGTGTCTGGCGTATATAAAATTCTGACTCATACTTTGTCAAATTATAATATAGAAAGATATCAAACCCATAGAGATTGGTTTATCTATTCTACAGATCTTTCTTGTTTAATTACTATTTGAGAAAACCAGAGAGAGTTGAGTGGTGAACTAACAAACTAAAAATGCATGAATAGAAAAATAGAAAATGGCTTGTTTTTTACAAATATAATAAAAGGTGTTGGGATCCTGACTTCACTTAATTTTTTAATTATATAATAGATATACTTATTCTTCAATTTCTATTTCTCACAAATGTATAAATGCCTCTCTCGATTACATTTATATATTATTAATTAAATTGAATAATTAATTGTACTCCTCTCGGTTATACAAATTAATCGACAAAATAGTAATATTACAAAGTCAGAAATATATACTTGAACTAAAGCATACTCTTTTTTAGTAAGTCCCTTTCGGTTTCCCTACTTGTTATAACTGATTATTACAATATTTATCTCTTTCGATTACAAATAAGTGTAAAATCATTTTTAACATATAAGAGCTAGATGTCACTAAATAGAAGTTAACATCTATCAATACCAAAATTTACTATATTACTTCTTCCGCCTCTTTCGATTTCAAAATTAGTAAGAAGTTAATATGTAGTACGAAATAGATAGATGTTACAAATTAAATGACACCTAATATCTATCAGGCATGTGAGATTGAGGAATAATTTACTATTGTATAAAAATATTAAGATCCATCATTCTCTCAACACATGATAGGCTACTCAATACTGGAGCTAGTATTGCTAATGAAAATATTCTTGTCCATTAGATAAGAAAATAGAAAGAAATATTCAGAAAGAATAATTCTCCCTATTTAATTAAAAGCAGGATATAGAGTAATTTTCAAAGCTAAAATTTATTAGGAACTAGAAACAAAAGCCACTGTAATGACTGGGAAGAAATTCAAAGTACTGAACAACTGACTGAAATGAAAAGGAAAAGATCTGAAATGGATTCAGTTGTCTACTGAGCTCTCCTTTTCTCGACGCCCCTTCTGAATTTCTGAGACGTCCATTTTATAACCGCTCCATAACTAGTTATGCTTTGGTTATGAGTTTTGTTATGGGTTGATTATGGATCTTGGTTATGGATCAGTTATGGGTCTGTTATGAAAGTCCCGATTCGTACATTGTCTTCTTGGTGCCTTGTTTACTTACTCCATCACAGCTTACTTTTCTCCTTTGGTGCGCTATTTCTTAAAATCTTCCTTGATTCTGCATCACTTGTTTTGCAGTCTTTCCTACATAATTTACTAAAAGTTAGGGAAGAATATTATAATTTCTTTATTTTTACAGAGAAAATTATATATTAAAAATCAAGTAAAATGAACTTATCAGCTGAGCAATAAACCAACTGATGTAGTTCAACCTCCTGAGCAAACTCACGACTTTAGTTTTTTTCTTCGATGGTGGAAGATCTCGAATGGATTTTATCTTAGATAGATCTAATTCGATGTCTCTTTGACTGACTATGAAACCGAGGAGTTTCCTAGATGGAACTCCAAATGCACATTTGGCTGGATTGAGCATTAAGTCATACCTTCGCAGCCGTTCGAAGAACTTTTTCAAATCGTGCACGTGATCAGCTTGTGTCTTTGATTTTATGATGACATCATCGATATATACTTCAATCTCTTTGTGCATCATGTCATGAAAAATAGTGGTCATGGCCCTCATGTAAGTTGCCCCTGCATTCTTTAAACCAAATGGCATGACCCTGTAACAATAGGTACCCCATAGAGTGGTGAAAACGGTCTTTTCTAAATCATCCTCGTCCATTTAAATCTGGTGATATCCAGCATAGCAATCCACAAAAGATTGTATCTCATGCTTTGCGCAATTATCTACAAGGATGTGGATGTTTGGTAAAGGAAAGTTATCCTTTGGACTTGCTTTGTTCAAGTCTCTATAGTCAACACATACACTAGCTTTTCCATCCTTCTTCGGCACATGCACAACATTTGTCACCCAGGTGGTGTATCGGACGGCTCTGACAACATTAGCGCTCAATTGATTCATAATTTTCTCTTTGACTTTATCACTCATGTTTGTTTTAAATTTTCGTTGCTTTTGTTGGACTGGTGAAAAATCAGGATACGTGCGAAGCTTATGAACCACTAGATCAGCACTTAAACCCGGCATATCATCATAAGACCAAGAAAACACATCTCTGTATTCAATTAAAATTTGAATCAAGGCATATTTGGTTTTTTGTTCAGTGTGAATGTTTCTCTTTGTTTCTCTGATTTCTTCATAACTTCCAAGGTTAATTGGCTCAGTTTCATTAAGGTTGAGCTTAGGCTTATTTTTAAATTGTCCCAATTCTCTTTTTGTTTCCTCAACAGCCTCATCTTCATCATATTCAACCTCTTGATACATTACTTCAAAATTAGACAACTTTTTAAGATCTGGGCGTGAATTCCACATGCATGTCATATTATTACAGACGGCAATAACAAAACTGAAATGGAAACAAAATGACAGGAATTAGAGAAAAGGAAAAAATACAGAATTTAATATGAAACTGAATTGCATTTTTATTGAATTTGAAAAGATAGAAGGGTTAACATCAAAACAAAATAAGCAAACTGAGATGTTTGGATTACAACCTTGAAAGTAACCTAAATACAAAAAGGAGATTGCAAAAAGCAAACTACTGAGACTCCTTCCTTGTGGGGAGAGGAGTTGTTTCCCAGTTGTTGAGCCTGGTGTCTGGGTCAATTAGTTGCATATCGGCACGACTAGTGCCTTCTCTAGCCTGGATCATATTCACTTCAGAAAATATCTGACTGAGGCCATGGAAAATTTCATCAATGTTTTCCTGTGCCGAGGAATTTCGACCCTCTTGGAGTCGTGAATTGACAAAAGTGTAGAAAATGTGAGGGATCGGTTTCTGCAAGTCTCACCCGTGCTTTTTGCAGTGTTTGGTTTTGTCTTCATTCGCTTGTCTTGGCCTAAAACCTAAGCCAAAAGTACCCTTGTTACTGAATAGAGAAATGGGTTTCGAAATTCCTTGCAAGGATGCCCCCAAGCCTTTTTCTGGCTCATAAACTTGTTTTAGCATAAGTGCAGCCACCATCACGGATGTGGCAGAAAGACAAGGATGCAGAATCGGCTTTCCTTCCTCAATGTCCACTACTTAAAAGACAATTTCAAAATCAACCGGCCCAATTATCATGGTGAGGTTGATTTCCCCAAGGGTGTCTCTCGTTGATCCATCAAAAGCCCGGATGCGGACATTGCTGGGTCGGATTCTGTCTGTATTAATCTTCATGCTTTGCAAAGTAGAGAGAGTGCATACATCTATGCTCAATCCTCCATCAACCATGACTCGCTTTACGTAGTGCCCCTCATATTTGACAGTCAGGTGCAAAGCCCTATTGTGCCCGACTCCTTCCTCGGGGAGTTCATCATCATTAAAGGAGATTTTGTTCACCTAAAAAAATATGCTGGCCATCTTTTCTAACTGATTGACCGAGGTCTTCTTTGAGACATGTGATTCGTTCAGGATCCTAATTAATACCTAGGCATGCTCTTCTGAATGTATGAGCAGTGATAATAGAGAGATTTGAGCAGGAGTCTTCCTCAGCTAGTCAATGATCGATTAATACTGTACTTTCATCTTTTTCAAAAACTCCTCCACCTCTTCTTCAGTGACTGCCTTTTTTATTGGCATTTGGCCTTTTCTGATTTGCTTGGCCATCCTCAATTCTTTCGGAGAGTAATACCTCCCCGATCTAGTCGAATCTCCAGTTTCCCCACTTCAATAATGATATCCTTGACTTTGTAGGTTACCACATTTTTGTTGTAGTTCCAAGGAATGGTTTTCGTGTTTGTCACACGAGTTTGCACAGCGGGTTTAATCATGATCGGCTCTATTATGCCTTTTGTACCGCCCTGATTCTGCTTTGTGACAGGGCGGCCTCCCAGGACATACAACATTGGGGTTGGAACAGTGGATTGGACTTCCAATTTCGAGATTTTTGGAGCAAATAAAGTTGCCTTCTTTGAGCATTGGGCGCCTTTCACAATCAACGACATATCTCGGCTTGGACTTACTTCCAGTCCTATTCCTTCTTGAATCATTCCCATTGTCATTCCTGCTCGATCAACTGGCTTGCATTCTTGATCTCGGCTAATCATTCCCATGAAATGAACATTGTCGTGTGCTGGCAACGGGTTGTTTGTAACATTAGGAGGGTCTTCGCCATTAGTTACCAGAATCAACTTTTTTGCGATGAGTCTTTTTATGGCTCTTTCTAGAGTCCAACAATCGTCAGTGCTATGCCTCGTGACAGCTGAATGATATTCACATATGGTATTTGCTTGAAATCCATGTGAATATGGATGCGTATTGAGAGGAGCGATGGGTCCAATCATGCTCATCTGCTTCGACCTCTGGAATAGACTAGAGTATGATTCAACCAATGGAGTAAATTTTTCCACCGGCCTCTGCTCTTGACCATAATCCTGCCTGGGACGAGCATTGTAGGGTGTCCAAAAATTTTGCTATTGAGGTCAAGGGATCCTTGGAACTGGTGCCCGTACCTGTTGATTGGGAGGCCGAGCATAAGACTAGGCATTAAACACGGTATATCGTGGTGGGCCCACAGAGTACTGAGGAATTGGCGGGGGATAATAATGTTGAGGGTAGCTGTATTTCCCCTGCTGAACTTGCACATACGGGTGTGATGCCCTTCTTTGGACTTCCTTGGATCCCGAAGTCATCATGGACCCTTCCTCTCTCTTCTTTCTATTCGCCAAACTTCCGGATCCATTTTGGATTGCTTGGGTGGTGGCTTTGAGAGCAGCTTGACTTACAATTTTTCCAGTCTTGAGGCCATTTTTGACCATCTCTCCTATTTTGATCGCTTCTGCAAAAGGTCTACCCATTGCGGACATCATGTTCTAAAAGCAATCAGGCTCTTGAGCCTCTAGAAAAACAATGATCAACTCGTGGTTATCCATGGGTAGCTTAACTCTAGCTGCTTGCTCCCTCCACTTGATGGCATATTCCCTAAAGCTTTCGGTCGGCTTTTTCTTCATATTGGATAGGGAATTGCGATTTGGCACAATATCAATGTTGTATTGAAATTGTTTGACAAAGGCTTGTGCCATGTCATCCCAAATATGCCAGTGGGAGATATCTTGGTCAATGAACCATTCAGAGGCTACTCCCACCAGACTTTCCCTAAAATAATCCATCAGCAACTCTTTTTTTCCTCCTGCACCCCCCAGCTGGTTGCATTACCTTTTCAAGTGGGCGATAGGATCGCCGTGTCCATCATATTTCTCAAATTTTGGAGTCTTGAACCCTAGTGGCAAATAGATGTGAGGGAACACGCATAGATCACTGAAGGAAAAACTTTTGTGACCACCTAGTCCTTGTATGTTCTTTATGTTCTGCTCAATACTTTTAATTATTTTGGCCATCTCATCTGGTTCAACCGTCTTGGCAGCCTTTTCAATTTCCCCTGGTGACTCATACTGAGGAGTCTAATTGTATGGAGCCGAGACCCTAAAAGCCATATTTGGAAAGTGGCATTGGCTATCATAAGCATGGGATGGTGGCTCGTTGTTTGGTCTCGTCACAAGAGGTGGTGGCGGGATGGTATATACCGACATGCCAGACACGACGAGAGGGGTGTTCCTGACCGGTGCCACTGGAGGCCGCACATTAGAGGTACTAGGGGCAGCATGGACACTGTAGTTTGGCACATACCCTGGTGGTAGAATGTGATCGTGTCACGGCCCAATTTTTCCTTAGTCTGGGTATCGTGATGGCACCTAGTCTTAGGGACTAGGTAAGCCTAACAATAATTAAAACAACATTGTTTAAATAGAATCTCTTAAAACTCCCAAAACCGGTAGTACAAGTCATAAGCTCTACAGAATATTTGCTAGAAAACTTCTAACTACAATAGTCTAGAAATAAGAATAAACAGCGCAAAACGAAAAGTTGAAGGTGACTCTGAAGCCTGCGAACGCAGCAGCAAGTTTACCTTGAGTCTCCACAGTAACAGTCCACACAGATAGCTAACGAATAAGTACCTGGATATACACAAAAAAAATGTGCAAAAGAGTAGCATGAGCACACCACAACGGTGCCCAGTAAGTATCAAGACTAACCTCGGTGAAGTAGTGACGAGGACTAGTCAAGACACCCACTGGTCTAATAAACTAAACAAGTATAAGTACAGGGATGACAGAACATGACATCTATCTAAGGACCCCGAGATATGGCTAACGACATAGCGACTGCAATAAGGAAGGAAAAACAGCAAGTAACCGCAGAACACCAAAATAAGACACAGAAGAATGAACGAAAACACAACCCAAATATAGAAATCACAATACAGTAAAGTAACTCAGCAGCTGCAATAGTTTTCACATCAGGCCTCAGCCAACAACCCCAATAAATTAGTCAAAATCCTTCAAGTGTAAACTTTCACCCGTAAGTTTTTTTTTTAAATTGAGATCATTAGAATATAAACCTTTCCAATAAGAAATTATTTTTGAAATATATTTCCTTCAAACATAGTTCTTTCAAGATAAAACCTTTCAAATATAAACTTTTCAAATAATTAGCCTTCAAACATAGTTCTTTCAAGATAAATACTTTTTAAGTATAACCCTTTCAAATAAATATCTTCAAATATAGTTCCTTAGAGATAAATACTTTTCAAATATAAACTTTACAAATAATTAGCCTTCAAACATAGTTCTTTCAAGATAAATACTTTTCAAGTATAACCCTTTAAAATAAATATCTTCAAATATAGTTCCTTCGAGATAAATACTTTTCAAATATAAACTTTTCAAATAATTAGCCTTCAAACATAGTTCTTTCAAGATAAATACTTTTCAAGTATAACCCTTTCAAATAAATATCTTCAACTATAGTTCCTCCGAGATAAATACTTTTCAAATATAAACTTTTCAAATCATATCCTTCGAGTATAAGTCACCCTGTGACACCTGAGTATGGAATATTTGCAGCCCCAAACACAGATATAACCACAGTGGAGAATCTACCGGAATACCGTCCTGTAATCCCAAAATAAATATGCAGTGCTGGGGGATCTCCCGGAATACGTTCGTAGTCCCAAAGTAAATATGCAAGACCGGGGGATCTCCCGGGATACGTCCGTAGTCCCAATTTAAATATGCAGTGCTGGGGGATCTCCCGGAATACGTCTGTAGTCCCAAAGTAAATATGCAAGACAGGGGGATCTCCCGTAATACGTCCGTAGTCCCAATTTAAATATGCAACGCAAGATGAAATGGCATGTATGGCATCCCAATTTAAATATGCAGCGCAAACAACAGAGATAACAACTATAACACTATAGAAACCTCGTAAATCACCACAACGGGTACAAAAGCAACAATGACAGAAATGCAAAATACGGCGAGAAAATCAACTCAAGAATTTAAATCACAAGAACGGTATAACTCATTCACAAGAAATAACCACAGTAAAGAATGTTAGGCACAAGGAGAACAGCTTAACAAGGGAAAACAAAACAAAAATATAGCAACGATTCCACAATATGCAAGTCAACAATAAGAAGCCAACACGAGTCAAATAGTTCCAAATAATGGCAAGTCAACTAAGATATAGGTTATCTAAACTCCTTTTGAGGTCGAGCAATTACGAGAAAAATTCAACAATTCAAATAAGGATAAGCAGCGAAAGATAATCATAACTCCAATTAAGACTAAACAATTGTAGGGTGAGAAAATAATGATTTCAATTAAAGATAAACAGTTATGAAAAAAAAATATAGCACGACGATAGAAGAGGTAAAATCTTTGGTTAAGTCGAATAAGGGTCAAAT
This sequence comes from Nicotiana tabacum, assembly GCF_000715075.1. NCBI lineage: Eukaryota > Viridiplantae > Streptophyta > Magnoliopsida > Solanales > Solanaceae > Nicotiana > Nicotiana tabacum. Next base: position 6,924,482 of record NC_134092.1, on the reverse strand, counting down.
AGAAAGTAAGAGTGAATCCTAAAGCAATTATCTCTAGTCAAAGCATGTAGAGGTGAAACTAGCAAATAGGAATTCAAAAAGATCAAAAACAACATCATACACAGTGAATATAAGGACATAAGAACCCTAAAAGGTCAACTTTCCACAAATAGGTTCGAGCACGCACTCGTCACCTCGCGTACACAGACTATAATCAACATAGATAACTCAAATCCTAAGGGGTAATTCCCCCATACAAGGTTAGGCAAGATACTTACCTCGAGTCAAGCTCAATAAATCCGTAAGAATGCCCTTTCCACAAATATCCGGCTCTGGATGGCCCAAATCTAGCCAAAAGAAATTATATATCATAATTACAACAATAATAGACTCATCTAATTAATGAAATCAACATTTTAACGAAAATTCTGAAATTAACTCAACATCGCCCGTGGGGCCCACTTCTCGGAATCAGGTAAAAATCATAAAATTTGAACACCCATTCACTCATGAGTCCAGCCATATAAGAATTACTCAAATCCGACCACAAATCCCCTTTCAAAACTCGAAATCTTCATTGAAGAAGTTCTTCCAATTTTTCCCAATTTCAACCCCAAAAATCCGAAACTAAATGGAGAAACAACTATAGATTAATGGAATACAACCAAAAACGAGTTAGGAATCATTACCCCAAAGTTTCTTCTGAAAATCCCTCGAACAATCGCCAAATTCCGAGCTCTCAAGTCCAAAAATGAAGAATGAAACCAAACCCCCGGATTTCTCTTTTCTGCCCAGGCGTAACCGCACCTGCGCATAATTAGCCGCATCTGCGCGACCGCAGGTGCGCACGTCCGAGCCGCACCTGCGCTTCCCCTTGCTTCTACGCGCCAAAATCCGCATCTGTGGGCATTGCAGATGCGGAATTTTCCTCGCACCTACGACCCCTGGCACTTCTCCACCTTTTCGCTCCTGCGCTTGCCTCTCCGCATGTGCGCTCTCGCACCTGCGGCCTCTTCACCGCAGGTGTGAAAATACCAGAAGCCTGAAGACTTAGCAGCAACACAAATCAAACTTTTAATCCATTAAGCACCCGAAACACACTCGAGGCCCCCAGGACCTCAACCAAACATACCAACCAATCCTAAAACACCATACTAACCTAGTCGAGCCCTCAAATCACATCAACTAAAGATGAAACTACGCATCGCACCATGAATCGAACTTATAAATTTCAAATCTTTCAATTTCTAAAACTTGTGCCGAAACCAATCAAATCAACCAGAAATGACGTCAAATTTTGCATGCAAGTCCCAAATAACATAACGGAGATGTTCCAACTCTCGGAATCGCATTCCGACCCTAATATAAAAAAGTCCACTTCCGGTCATAATCTCTAAAAATTCGACTTTCGCCATTTCTAGCCTAAATCCGCTACAGACCTCGGATTTTCAGTCCGGATACGCTCCTAAGTCCAAAATCACCCAACATAGCTAATGGAACATATGTAACTCTATTCCGGGGTCGTCTTTACATAGTTCCGACTACGGTCAAAATCCTAAGACTTAAGCTCCCATTTTAGGGACTAAGTGTCCCAAGTCACTCCGAAACAATCGGTAACTGAATTCAACCACACATGCAAGTCAATACACATAATATGAAGCTGCTCAGGGCCTTATGCCGCCGAACGAGACTTAAATTCTCAAAATGACTGGCCGGGTCGTTACAGATCGCTCGTTACATGGAGCGGTGGTTGAGTAACAAGTGGTACGGTGGAAGTTCACTTTGAGAAGGACCCCGGGGTGGAGGCTGACCGGAAACCCAAGCTTGATGTACATCAGACAGTTGATGTCTCAATCTTCTTATGTCCTCCGACTCTTGCTCAACTGACTGAACCTGGGGGTCATCACTGACCAACTCGATCTCATTATTGTTAGTCATTACTACCTTTACCTTAGATCTGGTGAAGTAATGATGTGTTGCCAGTTTCACCACAAACCAACCACCTTAAGCTTACTTAGATTAAGAGACAACAAACGTGTTAGGGTTAAGCATTTTACACATATGAATCTAAGTAATAGGCCATACTTCTAACATTATCAACATTTTTAACATGCTTTTGGAAGGCTTCATGTTTCATTACGGCTTATCAGGTTACTTCTTATTGATGATCTTATCTTCTCTTTTCTTTTTCACTCGCCTCATTTTGATCTATTATTTTAGAGTCGTTAAAAGATATTTTGATCGAACCTTCTGTGGGTTGCCTACGTATCATGTCGCCGCATGAATCAGATCTTTACGTAGTTCAGGGGATCAGGAATAAAGTAAATAAACTAACTCTCTTTATTTTTTTACTCATACAAATAATCCCACAAAAGCTACTAACAAGAAAAATATTTTAGATTTTGTTTTTTGGGAATTGTTGAAAAAAAACATCTAAAGAAGAAAGAAAAATATTTTTTTTGGATTTCGATTTTTTTTTTTTGTTTTTGGATTTTTCGAAAGAAAGACTTCAAAAGAGGAAAGAAAATATTTTTGGATTTAGAATTTTGCCTTTGAATTTCCGAAAAGATTTTTGGATTCGGAGTTTTCTTTTTAATTTGAAAGAAAAGTTTCTGAAGAAGAACGAAAATATTTTGGAATTCAAAATTTTATTTATTTAAAAAAAATTCTGGATTTGATGTCTTAAAGATAGATTTAAAGAAAAATATTTTTGGATTTTTTTTGGAATCTTCAAAAGAAATACTTCGAAAAAAGGAATTAAAGGAAAATATTTTTTTAGATTTTTGAAAATTGGGGCCGGACCCGATAAAGGTTGATCTCACATCCGGTGAGAACCAGGCCTGCATAGTTCAGTCAAGAGTCGGAAGATTTTCTTTCAGACACCTCACGTCATACTACAAAAAAAAAATTTTTTAGTAAAAATGGATTATTTGTACCAAACCGGGGGAATGTTTTCTTTTCAATTTCGCTCAACTAATTTTCTAAAATCGGTCAACAATGCATGCAAGCCTTCCAAATGATGTCACAAGTAGCACATTAGTGAACATGATGGTCTCAAAGAAGGTACCTGGCTTATACGGACTCAGACCCCGTTCCGAGCTTCGCTAAGTCAAATGCACATGATGCAACAACACGATCCTGTCACGACCCAAAATCCCACCACAAGCGTCGTGATGGCACCTAGTCTCTAAGACAAAGTAAGCCGATTTTCATTACATTTTGAAGTCATTTTTTTTTAATATGAACTGAATAGATAATCAAAACCAACAATGGAACAAATATGAATATAACAACCTCCCAAGACTGGTAGTAGTGAGTCACGGACTCTAACTGAATACATGAAATGATCTCAAGGATCGAATACTCAATACTATTTGATTAATAATTAACAGTACAATAAAATGAAAATACTTCAAGGGACTGCGACGACCAAGCAGCTCTACCTTGAATCCTTGCGATCACGCTTTAACTCTGTCCGAGTCCGATAGCTCCAATACCTAGCTCTGTACAAAAATGTGCAGAAGTGTAGTATGAGTACACCACAGTCGGTACCGAGTAAGTATCAAGACTAACCTCAGTGGAGTAGAGATGAGGTACAGTCAAGACACTCACTAGTCTAATAGCATGTGCAATAAGATATATAAAATAATAGGAAACAAATAGCAATAAGTACAACAAGAACACTATTAATAACGCTAAACAATTTATAAATATAAGTACACCCAATTAAATCAAGTATTTCAAATAAATATCTTTCACATATAATTCTTCCGAATAAATCTCTTTCAAATATAATTCCTTCAAATAAATATCTTTCAATATACTTCCTTTAAATAAATCTCTCTCAAATATAATTTCTTCAAATAAATACCTTTCGAATGTAGTTCTTTCAAATAAATCTTTTTGAATAAAAATCCTTCCAAATAAATATTTTGAATATAATTCTTTCAATTAAAAAGTCACCATGTGACACTTCATTTCATAATCATACAACTACGGATCTCAGCCCATTTTTATATTTTTCATAAACACGGGTCTCAGCCCACTTTCATATTTCCACGACACTTTGTGCCTATAATTAAATCATCATATTTTCCCGGCACCTCGTGCCCTCATTTCATATCACAACTGCATGGACAATTCACATGTCAATATTATCATTATTTACTCATGACACCTCGAGCCCACATTTTCATATCATAATCCGCCTGGCAATGGCCACAGACCCTAATTTCAACATAAATCAGACTATTACCAATTAACCGACAACAAGACCAATTGCACAAGATATAAAAATAAACACAATAAAAATCACAACATCACATAAAAATTTCCAACGCAACAACCCCACATCATCACATATCATCCCTGACAATAGTCACCCTTATCTCTCCTATAGCCACCCTTATCACTCCTATAATAGCCTCTCTTATCCCTCTGCCCTGGCAATATCAATAGCCACCCTTATCGCTCCTATAGCCATCCTTATCGCTCCTATAGCCACCCTTATCGCTCCGCCCAGACAATACCCCAACACACATAACAACAATGAAATGCCTCTCTTATGCCCACATAATATCAACAGTGAGATGCCACCCTTATATCCTCAAAATGATAATTGAAATGACCCGACTTGTAGTTTTAAGAATTAATGTCCCATTTTATGATTTAAAGTATCGAGTAGCTTCGTAATATGTATTATGAACCGTAGGTGTGGTCGAATTTGATTTTCGGAAGATTCGAAATAAATTGAAAGAACAATTCTTATTTAGAAGCTTAAATGGAAAGAGTTGACCGGAGAGTTGACTTTTGAGCAAACGACCTCGGAATGGAATTTTAATGATATCAATAGCTTCGTATGGTGATTTCGGACTTAGACGTATGTGCGGATTTGGATTTGGAAGTCCGTAGGACAATTCAACGCATTTTGGCCAAAGTTGGAAAATAGACGATTTTTGAAAAGTTCGATCGAAGGTTGAATTTTTGATAACAAGGTCAGAATCTAATTCTGGAAATTGGAATAGGTCCGTTATATCATTTATGACTTGTGTGCAAAATTTGAGGTCAATCGGACTTGATTCGATAAGTTTCGGCATCGAATATAGAAGTTGGAAATTTCATAATAGACTAAAGTTTCAAGTGAGTTCGCACAGGACCTAACTTCAAATGAGCATAAATCTCATGATACAAAGTGTTATATGGTGTATTACCTATCAAATGAAATATCTTTGAGTCTAGTTTCTAACATTTCAAACCTTTCATCATTTGGACATTCATACAAGAAGTTTTGACCAAATTACCAAAGGCTGGCAAAATGCAATTCTGGGACCAATTCTGCTATCGCAGAATAGTTATGCGATCGCGAAACTGCTTCTACGACTGCAAAATGGTCACAGAATGGACCAGAATAGTCCAGTTCTGGGCACCGGATTTTGCGACCAATGTGCGGCCCGCATACCCATTTTGTGGTCCATTATGCGACCGTAGGCCTGCTTTCGGAGGGTTAATCTTTCTATTTTCATAACCCGACCCCATTTTAATAAATAGCCTTTGGGGCTTATTTTGGGGTGTTTTTCTGAGGGTTTTAGAGAGAGGTAAGAGCATTTTAGATAGAGAATGAGGGAATCTAGCATTCTAATTATCCAATCTTCAAGAATCAAGGAAGCTAATCACAAGATCTTCATCTAAGAGGTAAGATTCAACCCCTAGTCTTCAAATTTCGAGTTTGGGGTAAAAGATTGGTGATTGGGAGTATGATTCTTAGGTGTAAGAGTATTATGTATATATGCTTGTACCAATAAGGTTTGTGGGAAGATTTTTGAGATCAAATAAGTAAATATTGGATTGTGGAATGAAGGAAATCTTGTAGAAGAACTTGTAACCAAATTTGTTCACCTAGTGTTTGATAAAATGCTCAAATGAGCTGAAACCATTAAAATCTTCCTGATTATGGTTCACTTTTGTTATGTTTCTAAATAGATTGAAGTTGCTAGGATTTCCGGGACCTCGTAGTAATGTAAGGAAGGCTCAAGAAATATTGGAGCAGTCCGGAGGTCAATTCACGTAAGAAAGCTATTTTGGAATATCGGCCTAAGTTCAAAAAGGTAAGTATCTTGCCTAACCTTGAGTGGGGGAATTACCCCTTAGGCATCGAGTCTTATGTGCCATTTGTGAAATGTGAAAAGCCGTGTACGCGAGGTGACGAGTACGTACTCGGGCTTATATGTGCAAAAATTCATTGAGTTAAAGTCTTGAGCATATTGTATTGTAAATTGGATAATTGTTGGTATTTATTTAATCATCTATTTGCCATACCTCAATTCGCATTTATTGAAGTTGTTTTTATATGGCGATTTGATGTGAATGTTACTTGTATATTTATGTGAATTCTGTGAGTTTGATGGTTTGATATTTCTTGGAATTTAATTTCATTATGGATTTTTCCTCTGCAAATAATAAATTAAATGAGCTTAAGAAGAGTTGTTTATATAATTATTGAGAATTTGGATTAATGAAGGCGCTACCCTATGCTGAGTAATTTCTATCTCTGTTAATTTTTTTTGAGGTCTTATACACATTGTGTGGAGCCTTCGGCTATTTGTTGTGAAATTAATTGATTTGTTATATCTTTGAAATTGGTTGTGGCCATTGGACAAATTATGTTATGAATTGATTTTGTTATGTTGCCATGATAATATTCTGTGTAAATTGTTGAGTTATTATTTTGAGGATATAAGGGTGGCATTTCACTGTTGATATTATATGGGTATAAGGGTGGCATTTCATTATTGTTATGTGTGTTGGGATATCGTCTGGGAAGAGCGATAAGGGTGGCTATAGGAGAGATAAGGGTGGCTATAGGAGAGATAAGGGTGGCTATTAATATTGTCAGGGCGGAGGGATAAGGGAGGCTATTATAGGAGTGATAAGGGTGGCTATAAGAGAGTTAAGGATGGCTATTGTCAGGGATGATATGTGATGATGTAGAGTGGTTGCATTAGTGATTTTCCTTGTATTTATTTTTATACCTTGTGCAATTTGTCTTGTTGTTGGTAAATTGATAATAGTCTGATTTATATTGAAATTGGGAGCTTGTGGCTATTTCCAGGTGGTTGTGATAAAGAAATGTAGGCACGAGGTGCCGTGAGTAAATAATGATGATATTGGCACGTAAATTGTCCTTGCAGTTGAGATATGAAACGTGGGCACGAAGTGCCGGGGAAAATATGATGGCTTTATTATTTGCACGTGAAATGTCCGCAGATGTGATATGAAAAATGGGTAGTAGGTGCCGAGGAAATATGATGATTTAATTATGGGCACGAAGTGCTGTGAAAATATGAAAGTAGGCTGAGACCCGCATTTATGAAAAATATGAAAGGGGCTGAGACCCGTATTTTTATGATTATGAAATGAGGTGATCACATGGTGACTTTTAATTGAAAGAATTATATTCAAAATATTTATTTGGAAGGATTTTTATTCAAAAAGTAGTATTTGAAGGAATTATATGTGAAAGATATTTATTTAAGGAAATTATATTTGAAAAAGATTTATTTAAAGAATTATATTTGAAAGATATTTATTTGAGGAAATTATATTTGAAAGAGAGTTATTTGGAAGAATTATATGTGAAAGATATTTATTTGAAGAACTTGATTTAATTGAGTGTGCTTGTATTTATTATTTGTTGAGCAATATTAATAGTGTTCTTGTTGCCATGCCGGGCATATCACTGGTTGATTTGTGTTGCCTTTATTGTTATTTATTTTCTATTATTTTGTATACTATATTGCACAGGTTATTAGACTAGTGAGTGTCTTAACTGTACCTCATCTCTACTCCACTGAGGTGAGTCTTGATACTTACTGGGTACCGACTGTGGTGTACTCATACTACACTTTTGCACATTTTTGTGCAGAGCCAGGTATTGGAAATATCGGACTTGATCAGAGTTAGAGTGGGATCGCAAGGATTCAAGGTAGAGCTGCTTGGTCGTTGCAGTTCCTTGGAGTCTTTCCCTTTTATTTCACTGTTATTTATTATTCAAACAGTATTGAGTATTCGATCCTTGAGATCATTTTATGTATTCAGTTAGAGTTCGTGTCTCAGTATTACAAGTCTTGGGAGGTTGTTATATTTGTAATTATTTCCATTGTTGGTAAAAAAGATGACTTGAATTGTTATAAAATCGGCTTACCTAGTCTTAGAGACTAAGTGTCATCACGACGCCTGTGGCGGAATTTTGGGTCGTGATAATAACTCAATTAACACAACAATTTACACGGAATATTACCACGACAACGTAACAAAAATCAATTCATATCACAATTTGCACAATGGCCACAACCCATTTCAAGGATATAACAAAATCAATTAATTCCACAACAAATATCCCAAGGCTCCACACAATGTATATAAAACCTCCAAAACAATCAACAGAGATAGAAAAATAATCAACATAGGTGTCACGACCCAAAATCCAACTAGTCGTGATGGCACCTAACCCAACCCGCTAGGTAAGCCAACTTTCAACTATCCAATTCTAATAACAATTATTAAAGAAATTTAAGTAAATAATTATCTTAACCTTATACATTCTCCAAGAACTGGTAGTACAAATCATGAGCTTCTAAGAATAGAGTATACGAAGCGAAAATGAAATAAATACATAATCTGTTTGAATAATACTTAAACAGAGCTTTTATAAATCTAAGGCTACCCTGAACAAGAGGTAGCTACAACAGGAATGCAGGTACATCTTCAAATCCCGCAACCATCGAGCACAACAACAACATCAGCCAATATCTACACGAAATGTGTAGAAGTGTAGTATCAGTACAACCGACCCCATATACTGAGTAAGTAACAAACCTAGCCGTAGGTTGAAAGTAGTGACGAGCTTCCATCAAGGTCGGGTCCAAAACCAATAGTCCACAACAATCTATAACAACATAAAGAAAATAATACCAGAAGTAACTCAGAGATAAAATGCTCAGTAAAATCACGATTTCAAAAATAATAGTTCTTCCTTTCAAGTACATCAGTGAAAAACCCAAATCATTTACCGAAATTTTCAAAAATATGAATAAGTTTGAAAGAAATAATTTTCCCAACATCCTTTCAATAATAAATGATATGTTTTATTTTCTTTCCAGATAACCCGTGTAAAACAAATGCATCATTATGCTCATCTGTCAACATATGTGAGAAATCATGAATAATGTAATACCGTACAGCATGAGGAAAACACATCTCTATGCATATATGTCATGTGTGCATGTCAATGCAATGTATCTCAGAGATTGTACTCATGTACTCACACTCTCAGAGTACTCAATCTCACTGTCTCGCATTCTCTCTCACTATGCTCAGCACACTCAATCACTCAGCGCTATACAATACATGTTGCGGCGTGCAGCCCAATCCCTGTTTATAGTCGACTGCGCTTACTGGGGGTGTGTACAGACTCATGAGGGGCTCCTACAGCCCAAGCGCTATAAGCACGGACAACTCACGTGCTGCACGGACACCTCACGTGCCATAATATAAATATCTGGATCCGCACGGCCAACTCACGTGCAATAATAATATAAGGATCTGCACGGCCAACTCACATGCTGCACGGCCAACTCACGTGCAATAAGAATATAAGGATCTGCACAGCCAACTCACATGCTGCACGGCCAACTCACATGCAATAAGAAGCCAATAAGGCCTGCTGCAGACGGGCAGCCCCGATCCATAAAATATCCTCACAATCAGGCCCTCGGCCTCCCTCAGTCATCAATCTCTCCAGTCTCTCTCTCATGGCTCACAATGTCATGAGAATAGCCCAAAATGATGGTATGATGTATCAATAAATAACAACAGAGACTGAGATATGATATGCAATGAAATGAATATGACTGAGTATGAATTTTCAATTTAAACAAATAATTCACAACAATATGACCTCCGTGGGTCCTAATAATACTGGCACATAGCCTCAACATGATTTTTAATATGCTTTTCATCTCAATTTCTTTAACTCATAAAATCGCATGGAAAATGCCAAGATCATTTAACTACAAAATTCCACAGAAATAATTATGTCACAATTTCTATAGTGCACGCCCGTCACCTAGCATGTGCGTTACCTCCTAACAATTCACGAAATACATATATTCAGGGTTCATACCCTCAACTCCAAGATTAGAAGAGTTACTTACCTCGAGCAAGCCGAATCCAATGTCGAGCAAGCTAACCAATGCTCCAGAAATTCTATTCTGTGCGTAACAACTTTCGAATGGCTCGAATCTAGTCACAATTAATTTGATTCAACCCACAAAAATTATAGGAATTAATTCCATATCAAAATACTAATATGTTCCAAAAATCCGAAATTACACTCAAAAAATACCCGTTGGGCCCACGTCTTGGAACCCGACAAAAGTTACAAAATATTAACGTCCATCCAACCACGAGTCCAACCATACAAATTTCACCAAATTCCAACATCAACTCGACCCTGAAATCTTCAATTGAAGTCTTTGAAGATTTCTACCATTTCCAACCCAATCTTTACCCATTTGAACTCAACACTCTTTCCATAAACCTTATTGATACGTATAAATAATACTATTACACCCAAGAATCATACTCTTAATCACCCATCATTACCCAAACTCGAAATTGAAGATTAGGGGTTAGAACCTTATCTCTTTGATGAAGAACTTGAGGGATTTCTTGTTGGATTTCAAGGCTTGGACAAGAATTTGATGAACAAGGCACTTCATCTACTTCCTCTCTCTAGAACACTCTCACTTCTCTCTAAAATCATTAGATAATTGCTCCAAAATAAGTCCCAAAGCCTATTTATCAAAATGGGGTCGGGTTATAAAAAATAAAAAAATTAACCCTCCAAAAGAAGAATGGGTATGCGGGCCGTAAAATTGATCGCAAAATCGGCGCCCAAAACTGGGCTCTTCTGGTTCATTCTGCGACCTGTTTTGCGGTCGCAGAAGCAGTTTTACGATCGCATAATTGATCGCAGAATTGCATTTTTCTAGCCTTTAGTAATTTGGTCATAACTTCTTGTAGGAATGTCCAAATAACGAACGGTTTAAAGCGTTAGAAACTACATTCAAATATCTTTTATTTGATAGGTAATACACCATATAACACTTCGTATCATAAGAGTTATACTCATTTGAAATTAGATCTTGTGCGAACTCACTTGAAACTTTAATCTTATGAAATTTCCAACTTCTACATTCGATGCCGAAACCTATCGAATCAAGTCCGATTGACCTCAAATTTTGCACACAAGTCATAAATAACATAATGAAGCTATTCCAATTTCCATAATCGGATTCCGACCTCAATATAAAAAAGTCAACCCCCAGTCAAACTTTCTAAAAATTCAACTTTCGGCATTTCAAGCCTAATTCCACTACGGACCTCCAAACAATTTTCCGAACACGCTTCTAAGTCCAAAATCACTATACGGAGCTATTGAAATCATCAGAATTAAATTCTGAGGTCGTTTACGCATAAGTGAATATCCGGTCAACCTTTATAACTTAAGTTTTTAATTATGAGACTAAGTGTTTCATTTCACTTCAAAATTCTTTCGGACCCGAACCAACTAACGCGATAAGTCATAAATCAACTATGAGGCATAAATTGAGCAGTAAATGGGGGAACGGGGTTGTGATACTCAAAATGACCCGTCGGGTCGTTACAATAGGGCACACCTTCATTAATCCAAATTTAGATAATTATATTAATACTTCTTCTTAAGCTTGCTTAATTAATTATTTGCATAGGGAAAATTCATAATGAAATCAAATTCCAAGAAATATCAAACCATCAAACTCACGAAAATCACATAACTATACAAGTAATAATTACATCGAATTGTCATATAAAAACAAGTTCAATAATTGTGATTTGAGGCATGGCAATTAGATGATTAAATATATACCAACAATTATCCAATTTACTACACAATATGCCCAAGAATTTAACTCAATAAATTTTACATATATAAGTCCGAGTACGTACTCGTCACCTCGCGTACACGGCTTTTCACATTTCACAAATGGCACATAAGGCTCGATGCCTAAGGGGTAATTCCCCTACTCGAGGTTAAGCAAGACACTTACCTTTTTGAAGTTACGCCGATATTCCAAAATAGCCTTCTTGCTTGAATTGACCTCCGGATAGCACAAATCTATCCAAATTAATTGTATAACTTCATTAAAATTCATCGGAAACAATTTCGGATAATAAAACGTCGACTTGAAAATTTGTTCTAAAAAGTCAACAAAAGTCAATGCGGGGCTCGCCTCTCGGAACCTGACATAATTTTTACGAAATCCGAACATCCATTCCGATACGAGTTCAACCATACCAATTTTATCAAATTCCGATAACAACTCGACCTCCAAATCTTAAATTTTTATTTTTAGAAAATTTTGCAAAAATCTTGATTTTTCTTCCATAAATTCACGGATTCATGATGTAAATGAGTATGGAATCATGAAATATAATCAATATATGATAAGGAATGGTCTTGCACCAGCCTTCATTCAATCGATCATAACTTTATGTACAAATGTCCAAATGATGAATGGTTTAACTTTCTGAAAACTAGAATCAAAAGACTACAACTTTCATGTTTTGATAATTTTTGATTCCTTATGAATTGTGAGATATAAGCTTTCAAATTCGGCTCAACGCATCAAAAATTTCTGGCGAAATTTTTGGCGAAACTGTCTACTAGCCTTCATTCAATCTATCATAACTTTCTGTACAAATATCCAAATAATGAATGGTTTAACTTTCTGGAAACTAGAATCAAAGGACTATAACTTTGACGTTTTAAAGATTTTTTGATTCCTTATATATTATGAGATATAAGCTTTCAAAGTTGGCTCCACGCACTAAAAATTTCTGGCGAACAGCTCTGCAACAAAAATTTCCAGCAACCCTCTTTGTCCGAAATCCATTCCGTTTACCTTCCGAAATCCACCCGAGGCCCTCGGAACCTTAACCAATTATACCAACATGTCCCAAAATATAATACAAACTTAGTCGAGGCTTCAAACCACATCAAACAACATCAAAACGATGAATCGCACCTCAAATCAAAATCTATGAACTTTGAACTTTCAAATCTATATGTTGTGCCGAAACACATCAAATCAATTCAGAATGACTTCAAATTTTGCACACAAGTCATAAATGAAATAACGGACCTATTCCAATTTCTAGAATCAGATTTCGACCTCGATATCAAAAAGTCAACTCCCCGGTCAAACTTCCTAAAAATTTAACTTTCGGCATTTCAAGCCTAATTCCACTACAGACCTCCAAATAATTTTTCGGGCACGCTCCTAAGTCCAAAATCACCATACGGAGCTATTGACATCATCAAAATTACATTCTGGAGTTGGTTGCTCAAAAGTCAACTCTTCGGTCAACTCTTTCCATTTAAGCTTCAAATTAAGGATTATTTCTTTTAATTAATTCCGAATCTTTCGAAAATTCAACCTCGACCACACCCGCGAGTCATAATACTTATTACGAAGTTGCTCGAGACCTTAAGTCACTGAACGGGGCGTTAATTCTTAAAACGACAAGTCGGGTCGTTATATTCTCCACCTCTTAAACAAACGTTCGTCCTCGAACGTGCTAAAAATTATTCTGAGGTTACCAAATTGATGATTTTACTTTTACACATATACTTACGGTTGATTCCACGTTACCGTATTTGAGATAAGCCCGACAACACCGTCTCAGTTGAGATTATTTCTTTGATTTACACTTATAAGCCTAAAAACCAATTTCTTACACTCCAAACATTTTCAAAAGGCCCGATTTTCACATCAACACACGGTATTAGTCTCAACTGGCTATAGCCACTCGTGTCTACACACACATCAACTTTCTTGATAGTGTTGAAGTACTTCGAAATTATTTCGGGGTGTTACATTCTCCCCTGCTTAGGATCATTCGCCCTCAAATACATAACATAACTTATCTCTTCTTTTGCACGTCTCAATCCCCCAAATTTTTACTAACTCCCAAATTTTTCAGAAATTTCGACAGAGTCTCCCCTGTAAATGGGTCTATCCACCTACCAAAGTAACACCAAAACAACTCCTAACAATACATCCATAACCCAACAAAGCACCACAATGTATATATCAATAACACTAATGTCAGCATTACATGTACCGCATTATCATAATGATATCAGAACATGAAGCACATCATATGTATGCCCATCACCACATCTCTGGTCTTAATAGTTGTTCATAATCGATTACAACATCGCCGATTAACCTCATATTAACCAAAACCTCGTTTCGAATTTTTCACAACACTGACAGCAAAATGTGAGGCATGAAGACCTCATAACTATTTACCCGACTTAACGAGTCACAATTAACGCCACTTGGGCACTCACCTCGTAGGCTAAAACTCAATAACTACAGCACAATTATGGTACAAAAACACATAAAAGAATTATCACATAAGCCTATCAGGCATAACTCCCTATTAGTACTTTAGTACAAATTAAACTTCACAAAGGGAGAATTTAAACTCATAAATATTTCACCACAAGGACCTCGTCCTTATATTATTTCCACTGCGGCTTGTAGCCCGATTTAAATATTTCACATCATATAAAAATGCGAGGATCTCGTCCTCAACTCCGAATCACAAGTATTTTGCACATTGTCCCAACTGAAATTTCAATTTCCTTTCTTTCGTCTTTTCAATAAATTTCGTAAATATTTTTCATAACACATAATGAACTCTCATACCAGTAGGGCATATAATGCATAAAATTCGAATCAATTATTTCGAAACAAATCAAACCCACTATAATGAATAATAAAAATTACTTTTAGACTTATAGCCCTTAATGGTGCCCAAAAATAAAATGATAGACACGGGCTAACATCATCAAACCTCCCAACAGGGATAAACATATAAGTGGTTCACAAAATTACGATGCTCACCCATAAGCAGAGCATAATAGGAGGACTCGCCTTAATATTCAGAACAGAATCAAATTAAGGAAAAATATCCTTTTATAACAAATCCGGATCATACCTGTAACGACACCATATGGTGTATCGGCCTTAGCCAAATCATATCGATTATATCAACGGTTCGGGCCTCCACCTCTTAGGCGCCCTCTACCCGTCTGTCTTCCACCCCTAACTGGTTGTGCATGTGGGGTAGTAGCTGCACTGGGGCCCATAGTCTGAGTGTTATGATAAAATCTACCCCTCCCAAGTCTGGGATAATCTCTCATAATGTGCCTAGTGTCACCACACTCATAACAGCCCCTCCAATGTCGTGGCTGCTCGTACTGAGTCTGTGTCGGATAACTGGAATAACCACCGTAAAAATCTTGTGTCGGTGGTTCACTATAAGAACTTACTAGGGCACCCCGACTGAGCTGGCCGATTGCTCGAACCTTCGTCATAATGGATCATAGCTGAAGAGTAAAATCCACTGAACCCTCCAGAGCTTTGAGACCTTTTGGCCTCCTTAGACTCCTTTTCCTCACGTAAAACACCCTCAATCCTCCTCGCAATCTCCACTACTTGCTGAAATGGAATATCAGTTTGCAACTCTCGAGCCATGCATAATTTAAGATCATAATTGAGCCCCTCAATGAATCTGTGGACCAGTTCTCTGACAGTAGGAACAAAAGTAGGTGCACGACGAGCTAACTCACTGAACCTGATGGCATATTCTGACACTGTCATGGTGCCCCGACGCAACCATTCAAACTCTGTACACCACGCATCTCGGAGGGTATGGGGAATAAATTCCTTCAAAAACATCTCTGAAAACTTAGCCTAAATAGGTGGTATTGCATCGGATGGTCTACCTTCTTCATAGATTTGCCACCATTGATACGCTGCGCCTGAAAGTTAAAATGTAGTAAAGGCAACTCTGCTCATTTCCACAATACCCATAGTGCGGAGAATACGGTGATAATTTTCTAGAAATCCTTGGGCATCCTCTATAGCTGTGACACTAAAAGTAGGTGGACTGTACCTCTTAAACCTCTCAAGTCTCTTTTGTTCTTCTTCTGATGCCTCTGGCCTGACCTCAGGCCGAACCGGAATAACAGGTTGTACCGGTATTACACCCGGAACCTGACCAACGTGAACCTGCTCCTCTGGGGTCGTGGTAGGAGTCTGAGATACTCCCCCAATCTGTGAAATATTTGGTGCAACAGAGATCAATCCCGCCTGAGTTAATGTACCAAACATACTCAGGAACTGTGCTAAAGTCTCCTGAAGTCCGGGGGTAACAACATGTGCTTCTGATACCTGTCCCCCGACTGGAGCTACTGGCGGCTCGTCAACTACTGTTCTGACAGGTGCTCTAGTCGCGACACGTGCCCTTCCTCGACCTCTACCTCGACCCTGGCCTCTTACACCCCTAGCAGTATGTGCGGATGCCTGCTCAACTAACCCGGTAGCATGTGTCCTCACCATCTATGAGAGAATAGAGATATAAAGGCTCAAATTCCAAATTCAACAAATTCCGCACGACAGGAATGAAAGAAGTGGAAATTTCCTAACAGTACTGTAGCCTCTCGAAGATAAGTACAGACGTCTCTGTATCGATCCGCAAGAATCTACTAGACTCGTTCGTGACTCGTAGAACCTATGAACCTAGAGCTCTGATACCAACTTGTCACGACCCAAAATCCCACCACAAGCGTCGTTATGGCACCTAGTCTCTAAGACTAGGTAAGCCAATTTCCATTACATTTTGAAGTCATTTGTTTTTTTTATTGAATATGAATTGAATAGGTAATCAAAACCAACAGCGAAACAAATATGAATATAACAACCTCCCAAGACTGGTAGTACTGAGTCATGAACTCTAACTGAATATATGAAATGATCTCAAGGATCAAATACTCAATATTGTTTGATTAATAATTAACAGAACAATAAAATGAATAGACTTCAAGGGACTGCAACGACCAAGCAGCTATACCTTGAATCCTTGTGATCACACTTTAACTCTGTCCGAGTCCGATAGCTCCAATACCTGGCTCTGCACAAAAATGTGCAGAAGTGTAGTATGAGTACACCACGGTCGGTACCCAGTAAGTATCAAGACTAACCTCAGTGGAGTAGAGACGAGGTACAGTCAAGACACTCACTAGTCTAATAACCTGTGCAATATGATATACAAAATAATAGGAAACAAATAACAATAAGGGCAACACAAACCAACCAATGATATGCACAACAGGGCAACAAGATAAGTATACCCAATTAAATCAAGTATTTCAAATAAATATCTTTCACCTATAATTCTTCCGAATAAATCTCTTTCAAATATAATTCCTTCAAATAAATATCTTTCAAATATACTTCTTTTAAATAAATCTCTCTCAAATATAAATAAATACCTTTCGAATGTAATTCTTTCAAATAAATCTTTTTGAATAAAAATCCTTCCAAATAAATATTTTGAATATAATTCTTTCAATTAAAAAGTCACCATGTGACACTTTATTTCATAATCATACAACTACGGGTCTCAACTCATTTTTATATTTTTCACAAACACGGGTCTTAGTCCACTTTCATATTTTCACGGCATTTCGTGCCTATAATTAAATCAACAATTTTTTCCGGCACCTCGTGCCCTTATTTCATATCACAATTGCACGGACATTTCACATGCCAATATCATTATTATTTACTCACGACACCCCATGCCCATATTTTCATATCATAATTCGCCTGGCAATGGCCACAGACCCCAATTTCAATATAAATCAGACTATTACCAATTTACCATCAACAAGACCAATTGCACAAGATATAAAAATAAACACAATGAAAATCACAACATCACATAAAAATTTCCAACGCAACAACCCCACCTCATCACATATCATCCCTGACAATAGACACCCTTATTTCTCATATAGCCACCTTTATCACTCCTATAATAGCCTCCCTTATCCCTCCGCCCTGACAATATCAATAGCCACCCTTATCGCTCCTATAGCCACCCTTATTACACGGAATATTATCACGGCAACGTAACAAAAATTAATTCATATCACAATTTGCACAATGGCCACAACCAATTCCAAGGATATAACAAAATCAATTAATTTCACAACAAATAGCCCAAGGCTCTACACAATGTATATAAAACCTCAAAAATAATCAACAGAGATAGAAAAATAATCAACATAGGGCACGCCTTCATTAATCCAAATTTAGATAATTATATTAACACTTCTTCTTAAGCATGCTTAATTAATTATTTGTATAGGGAAAATTCATAATGACATCAAATTATAAGAAATATCAAACCATCAAACTCACAGAAATCACATAACTATACAAGTAATAATTACATCGAATTGTCATATAAAAACAAGTTCAATAATTGTGATTTGAGGTATGGCAATTAGATAATTAAATATATACCAATAATTATCCAATTTACTACACAATATGCCCAAGAATTTAACTCAATAAATTTTACATATATAAGCCCGAGTACGTACTCGTCACCTTGCGTACACGGCTTTTCATATTTCACAAATGGCACATAAGACTCGATGCCTAAGGGATAATTCCCCCACTCGAGGTTAAGCAAGACACTTACCTTTTTGAAGTTAGGCCGATATTCCAAAATAGCCTTCTTGCTTGAATTGACCTCCGGACAGCACAAATCTATCCATATTAATTGTATAACTTCATTAAAATTCATCAAAAATAATTTCGGATAATAAAACGTCGACTTGAAAATTTATTTTTAAAAGTCAACAAAAGTCAATGCGGGACCCGCCTCTCAAAATCCGACATAATTTTCACGAAATCCGAACACCCATTCCGATCCGAGTTCAACCATACCAATTTATCAAATTCCGATAACAACTCGACCTCCAAATCTTAAATTTTTTGTTTTTAGAAGATTTTGCAAAAATCTTGATTTTTCTTCCATAAATTTACGGATTCGTGATGTAAATGAGTATGGAATCATGAAATATAATCAATATAGGATAAGGAATGGTCTTGCACCAGCCTTCATTCAATCGATCATAACATTATGTACAAATGTCCAAATGATGAATGGTTTAACTTTCTGGAAACTAGAATCAAAAGACTACAACTTTCATGTTTTGATAATTTTCGATTCCTTATGAATTGTGAGATATAAGCTTCCAAAGTCGGCTCAACGCATTAAAGATTTCTGGCGAAACTGCTCTACTAGCCTTCATTCAATCCATCATAACTTTCTGTACAAATGTCCAAATAATGAATGGTTTAACTTTCTGGAAACTAAAATCAAAGGGCTAAAACTTTGACGTTTTAAAGATTTTCAGATTCCTTAGAGATTACGAGATATAAGCTTCCAAAGTTGGCTCCACGCACCAGAAATTTCTGGTGAAATCCATTCCGTTTACCTTCCGAAATCCACCCGAGGCCCTTGGGACCTTAACCAATTATACCGACATGTCCCAAAATACAATACTAACTTAGTCGAGGCTTCAAACAACATCAAAACGATGAATCGCACCTCAAATCAAAATCAATGAACTTTGAACTTTCAAATCTATATGTTGTGCCGAAACACATCAAATCAATTCGGAATGACTTCAAATTTTGCACACAAGTCATAAATGACATAATGGACCTATTCCAATTTTCAAAATTGGATTCTGACCTCGATATCAAAAAGTCACCCCCCCTCCCCCGGGTCAAACTTCCCAAAAATTCAACTTTCGGCATTTCAAGCCTAATTCCACTACGGACCTCCAAATAATTTTTCGGACACGCTCCTAAGTTCAAAATCACCATACGGAGCTATTGACATCATCAAAATACCATTCTGGAGTCATTTGCTCAAAAGTCAACTCTTCGGTCAACTCTTTCCATTTAAGCTTCAAATTAAGGATTGTTTCTTTTAATTAATTCTGAATCTTCCGAAAAATCAAAATCGACCACACCCGCGGGTCATAATACTTATTACAAAGTTGCTTGATACCTTAAGTCATTGAACGGGGCGTTAATTCTTAAAATGACATGTTGGGTCGTTACAGATCCTACTAGGGATAACCAGGCATGTGACTTGCTCTTCTAGGTTTTAAAAATCCTAGGGATGAGGTATATTTAAACTGGCCATAAAACGAGCGGACAACTCGAGTTGGGAAGGGGTAGCATACCGGGAGCAATACTTCTCCAACTTAACTACTGGACCCTCCCCATTCTTAAACATGGGTGACTAATAATCCTTCATCAGGAGCCCAGACCCACCGAATTTATCTCAAAAAAGAATGGGGTGCGTATTCGTGATTCCCAGAGTTATATTTAGAAGTTTCAGAGGGGATGCATGAGAAGACAGTTTATATGTAGAGTTCAACAATATCACAGCGATAAAAAGTGGACAAGTAGCACATTAGGCCCAAATAAATCACAATATATACAAAATTTATAAAGCCAAATAAAGTCTGTAACGACCCGACCGGTCATTTTGAGCTCTAGCACGTCGTTCAGTAGTTTGACGCCATGAGCAACTTCACTTCAGGTATTATGACTGATATGCATGGTCAGAATTGAAAATTTCGGAAGTTCAGAGTTGATTTGAAAAGAAAATTCTCATTTCGGAAGCTTTAAGTTGAAAGAATTGACTAAGGTTGGGTTTATGAGTAAACCATCTTGGAATCGGGATTTGAAGGTTCCAAAAGGTTCGTATGATGAATTCGTACATGGGCGTATGTCCGAATTGGGTTTTGGATGACCCGGGAGCGTTTCGGCGCCTATTGTGGAAGTTGCCATTTTGGAAGAATTTCATAAATTTGGGTTGAAGTGCATTTCAATGTTATCAATGTCTGTTTGGTATTCCTAGTCGGGGAATATCTCTGTATGGTTATTCTAGTATTGGGAACGCGTCCGAAAGTGGATTTGGAGGTCCGTATGTCATTTTGGAGTCATTTGGCTAAAGCTAGAAATTTGAAGGTTTTTGAAAAGTTTGACCGGAAGTGGATTTTTTGATATCGGGGTCGGAATCCAATTTTGGAAGTTGGAATAGGTCTGTAATGTCAAATGTGACTTGTGAGCAAACTTTGAGGACAATCGGATGTGATTTGATAGGTTTCAGCATCGATTGTAGAAGTTGAAGTTTCAAAGTTCATTTAAGATTGAATTGGGGTGTGATTCATGATTTCGATGTTGTTTGATGTGATTTGAGATCTCGAGCAAGTTTGTGTTATGTTATGGGACTGGTTGGTATGATTGGGCGGGGTCCCGGGGGCCTCGGGTGTGTTTCGGGGTGGTTTCGGATCATTTGGAGCTGCTTGGGAACTGTTGTTGCTGGTGTCTAGTGTCCTTCTTCGCGAACGCGAAGGAAGTCCCACGTTCGTGAAGAGGAAAATTGTGGGGCTGTTGAGATTGGCCTTCGCGAACGCTAAGGTTGAGATGCGAACGCGGTGAAGAACTTGAGGAACCTACGTGAACGTGAGTGGGGAGCCGCGAACGCATAGAAGGAAAAGAGGACTGGGCCTGAAGATGTTTGGCCTATGCGAACGTGAGGCTGGGTATGCGAACGCAAAGTAGTGGGGGCGGAAAGCTTCGCGAACGCATCGTGAGGAATGCGAACGCGAAGGAGGTTTTCTGGGCCTGGGTTGGCTGAGCTTCGCGAACGCGAAGGGGTTGCCGCGTTCGTGAAGAAGGAGTCGGTCTGGGCAGTGAGATGTTTTAAAACGGTATTCTTGGATTTTGATCACGCATTTGGGCATGAAATGGAGAATAAATTATATATTTGAGTTCGTGGGATTATGGGTAAAGTTTATCTTCTAAAATGTTCAGAATCCGGGCACGTGGGCCCGAGGGTAATTTTATCAACTTTTTGAACGGAGTTGGAAATTGTTATAAAATGATTAATTATGAGTATTAGAGTATATTTTGATTTGGTTGCATCATATTCGACTAGTTTTGGAGCGGGGGGCATCAGTTTGAATTGTCGAAGCGGCCTTGGAGCCGATTATGGAATTTCGGAGCAAGGTAAGTCACCTTTCTAACCTTGTAAGAGGGAATTAACCCCATAGGTGAACTAAATAATTGTGTGCTTCTATTTGTGGGGGCTACGTACGCACGAGGTGACGAGAGTCCGTACGTAGCTACTAGCTATGCCTATGTCCGGGTAGTTTTAGGCTCACATCATGCCTTGTTGATATTGTTATTGATTTATGCTTATTGCCTGCCTTGAGAGGGAGCGAGATTGAGTTTTCTTATTAAATGTTTTGAAAGGAGTTGAAATTGAAGAACGTAAGATTTAAAAGGGTTCGTTTGAACTTCGTAATTTTGAAAAGGATTGAGTAATGCTATAACAGCTGAAGAAATCTATGTGTAACCGCGTCGCATGTATGTTTCGCGAGCGGGGTAATTTCCTTTAAAAGCTACAAGCTTAGTTTCCCTTATTTTGAAAAGAATCAAGAAAGAGATATGATTTTAATGTTAAATTTATATTTGACAGCGTCGCAAGTATGATTCGCGAGCGGGGAGATTCCTTAAATTCATATTTGACCGCATCGCAAGTATGATCCGCGAGCGGGGAGATTTCTTAAATTTATATTTGACCACGTCGCACGTATGATTCGCGAGCGGGGTATTTACTTCTACTACTCTTATGGGATTGGGTTGTTCGCCTCGGCAAGATTTAAGTAACACACTCTCATGGGAGCGGGCCATTCATCTCGGCAGTTTAATAGATGCATCTATCGTTCACGTCGTTCGACCCTCGGCAGTGCACAGTTTACTTTTATGTTGGATCGGGACGTACGCCTCGGCATTTCCTATATATATATATATTATCCTCATGGAATCGTGCGTAACGTTTGTCAAGAAGCCAGTGTATCTGAGGGTTTTTCCCTGATTTGGATTATGACAACCTCTTTGATGAAATCCACTATATTTATATATATGCTCCGGTTACGGAGGGAACTTGCTAGTTGAGAGCTTTAGTAAATTATAAAGAGGAAAATTGTACTATGTATTTTATACTTGTTTGTTTCATATATTTACTCTGTCTCATATTCATTCACTTCTTTACTATACCTGATATTATCGGATCACTAGTAAGTGTCGAAGTCGACCCCTCGTCACTACTTCTTCGGGGTTAGGCGGGATACTTACTGGGTACACGTTGATTTACGTACTCATACTACATTTGCTGCACATTTTTGTGCAGGTGCATATATGACTAGCAGCCTGATGGGCGCAGAGGTGTGGTTAAATGCGGAGACATAGGTGAGTTACAGTCCCATCTACGATCCGCAGCCAGCAGAGTCCCCTACAAAGTTACTTATGTATTTTCCTGTCTAATTTGTATTTTGGACAGGTGTTGTATTTTATTTTATCTTCCTAGTTGATGCTCATGCACTTGTGACACCTGGTTTTGGGGTGATTATGGATTGTCTTGTATTGAAATTGTTGAAAATATTATCATTTACTTTGTAAACTCCATCTTTTGCTATTTAATTGAAGGAAAATATGATTTCAAAAGTAACAAAATGAGAACCTAATTAAGTATTTATTGTTGGCTTGCCTGACAGTGGAGTCCGGCGCCATCACGACCTGGATTTTGGGCCATGACAACATGGTATCAGAGCACTAGGTTCACCTAGGTCTCACGAGTCATGAGCAAGTCTAGTAGAGTTTTGTGGATCGGTACGGAGATGTCTGTACTTATCTTCGAGAGGCTATAGGGCTGTTAGGAGCACTTCCCTTCTTGATTCCTCATCATGCAATTTGATTCCTTTGAGGCTTATGCCTTCATTTCCTTCCCATTCAATCTTGTGCGACGTGAAGCGCTGGTTACAAATCGGAAATTGAGGAATTTTAATGGAACTACAGATGTGGTGCGGAATGTTTCTCCATGCGTAGATGTTTGGGCTATTGTCGTCGCCTTGCGAAAGGATATTCTATAATCTTAGCTCAGTAACTGTACTTCTGAGAGCTTTGAGGTTATGCACAGGTTGCTATGATGCTCAGGAGTTATTGTCTCAAAGTATTGATGTGATGGTAGGATGCTTGCCCATGTATCAGGGCAATGAATGACTTGGAAGGAGGTTTACTTAGTGCATGGTTCCGAGATTCAGTATCTTATTTCGGTGGAGGAAAAGCAATTGGCCTATGAATGTCCAGATTTGGGTTGATGGAGTAACGAGGCTTGATATTTTCTAGTGTGATGGAATCTTCATCAGAGGTGTGGTGTCGTCATCCTTGATTGAATGTGTTAAGTTTGCCGGTGTTATGATTTTCTTTGATTCGCCTTTGGGGCCGGGTAGTATATGGGTTCTGTGGTAGGATGACTACACGCCTTGAGAAAGTTTAGAGTGATTTGGGATTCATGGTGGACCGTGACTAGTTCTACGGACTTAACTTGGAATATTGGCTGCTATATTGAGGAAGATTGGGTGTGACAGGAAGGAATTGCTTGATATGAAGATGGATACAACATGACTTTGGATTGGAATGTATTTTCGCACCTTTAGTTGATGTCCATGAGGAGTGAACGGACATGTACAGCTGGTGAATAAGCACGGGCTCAGGATGGGTTACTGATTTCGTAGTTATAGTACCTAGTGCAGCAGCATTGGATGATGTCGGCATGGAATTTCCAAAGGTGTGTTATCTCCTGTGAGTAGGTTAGCAGTTGTGTGGTGTTGATGGGGCTGTCACGAAAGAATTCTACTGGTTATCCGGTAAGAGGTCGAATATGTGAATGTGGTTAGTGATTCAGAGTGTTCATGAAAGGTCAAATGTAAGCATTTCGAGGAATTTGGCGAGTTGGTTGTGCAAGATTAGTTCAACGATGAAGAAAGAATCTTGGTGGGTTCTAGAGTTATGCAATGGTAGCTTCAAGCTAAGTGGGAGAGTTCCACCGCCTACGGTTGGATTGCATGGTCGGCTAATTGTGGGATTTCCGGTTATCAGTATATTGGTGGGATATTATGACTAAGGAAGATGATCATCAAGTGATTTGGGCAAAAAATATTGAGGAATGTGTTCTATAATTGGCCTTATCGATTCATGTTTAGGCTTTGGGAAGACTCAGAGTTTATGTTTCGTGTAGATGTGATGTAGAAGGAAAGCGATTCAGTCGGGTGCTTATTGAGAGAGTGTTCACGTGCTAGCAGAGCCTTGGAGTGTTCTATGTTACCTTCGGTCTGCGGTGTAGTATTGGAGGAATGAGAGAAAATAACTTCGGACTCATAGAGGAATTATCAGAATGGGTGTACCAGTTGAATATGTGAATATGCGCACAAGGAGGGTATGAGATGGTTCGTGGGATTTGAGACAACATGGTCTCATGATTCAAGGCCACTCAGGATGAATGCGGATTGAGTTCGTTATATGTTGACTGGAGTTATTATTATTTCTAAGACAAGTTAAGGATAAGTTAGAAGAAGTCGGATCGGTTATCCATGGTTGAATTGGAATGATGGTAGAAGTGATCAGTTCCTCTAGTGTGATTAGATTATGTATGTGATTTGTGGCGAAACTTGTGAGCCTTGACGGCCGCCGTAATTGATTGTATTTGGATGCATTCTAGTATTATGGCATATTATGTGTAGGCGGATCCCGGAAGGGTTATGGTGGTTTAGACCACTACTTGAGGATTTGTGTGTTCTACAGTTATGTGAAGTCAGTCATGTGTTGCAATGATAATTCTGAAATGAGCTAAGTAAAAGGTTTCTATATGATGAAGTGTTTATCCTATTAGGGGATCAGGGGTTATTATGGAATTCTGGTACTCTCACGTATTGGCATGTTAGGTGCAGTGAGCAGCATGGGGAATTGGAAGCTGAGGATCAAGGTTGCGGTTAGGTGTTGACAAGATTATCACGGGCTCGAATGATCAGGGAAGAATTCAGATGGTTAGAATCAGCTGGTATTGTCTTTAGCGTCACCTGAGATCGGTGTCCTGTGTAAAAGGCTTTGTGTACTGATTTGCGGCTTCTTGATTTTCTTTACAGCATTAGTGTGGCCGGTGGTATGGATGTGCAAACTTGTTACCTGGTGCGGAAGGTCGTGGGAGAGTACCCCACAGGAAGATTGCATAAGTGTGACATGTAGTCACCTGATTGATTAAAGGTTGGAACCAAGTATGGGGATTTGGTACTATCGCTAATGTGAGAATTTATGCCTGAATGGCGCTCGGTTCATTTGGTGGTGGAATGTGGAAGTTTTTTCCGGATTTGACGGCTGCTCTTATGTGTCGTGAATAGGTCATTGTGGGTCCTTGAGAGGCTATTTAGCCAAGCATGGTATGATCATAATCGGTTTGAGGTCCGTGGATGCATCTAAATGTGCATGTGGGCTCTATATCAGACTGGATGTGCTCATCTCAGCATAGCATTGTTTTCGAAATGATCTTCGGGCCTTGGTTGTTATTTCTATCGTCAGCTATTCCGTGTAATCTATATTATACCAGGTGGGTTGTGAGTTGGTTTGATTATTCGCACTCGTATTGAGATCTTGTATGGTTTGTGGTATTATGTGAGCAGGATGGCTCTCGAGATGCAGATCATATATCGCACCTTAGTTGTGCTTGAGTTTTGTAGTGCGTGACGCTACCCGTCTCCCCAGGATTTGTATTATGCACTTGGCGTGCTTATGGTTGATATTCGGGCATTTCGTGAGTATAAGAGTTACGGCTCGATGCGTGTTTTCTTTAGATTATTATGTGTGGATCGGGTGGCATGCCGCCATGGGTATCATGGTTGGATCGGGTTGCACGCCTCAGCAGTGTGTTATTGAGTACAGTTTCCTATATCTATTATTGCGTGCTTTGCTTCTCATTTTTTGGGGAAGGTTCATAACGCCTTTTCAGTTTTCTAATTAGTTGTGTGGGTTGAGTAGTCCCTTCCAGAGATTCATTTTCCTTATGTATTGCATTCGAGTTTGTAGCTTATTGGCACATTGCGGCATCATATGAGACTTTTGGTCAAGTCTGGGGTGGCTTGTTGCCTGAGCAGCTTATACTGGGTGAGACAAAATTTTTGGATCTGGGATCGGTGCGATCGGATTATATGAAGTATATTAAAGAGAAAATACCATTATTTGGTTCATAATGGGGTGATGAGATTTGGTCTGTGATTAAAATAAATTATTATGTCCTTTATGTAATAGACTTTGTTAAAAATATTACATATTCTCTAATAAAGTCTACTAATAAAAATAATATAAAAGTTAAAATATCAAGATTAAACCTAGAAAATATTAAATACAAAAAAGTGATAAAAATTCAAATATGGTCAAAAATTAGGTGCTCACAGCATGCCCCTCTTTGCTTGAAAACATGAAACATTTTCAGGCAAAGAATAGGTGAGCTATGTGACTAATTTTTGACCATATCATTATTCAAAAGGGAAGAAATAAGAGAAAAGACTAAAAAGGGGCAACCGAGTCCTGGTTTTGGACAACCTACATATCCCGAGTTATAAGGGAATCAGGTCGAGTCTAGTTCAAGGAGAGTGACTATATAATGATTTAGAGAGCCGAGTGATGTTTCGTTGAGGCTCCGGTCCGCGGTCCTATTTATTACATCAAAATAAAAAGAAAATTTACATTAAAGAAAAGAAAAAAAAATACAAGATCATATCTACTCTTTTTGTCTTGAGTCTTGCATCTTCACTTGAAATCTTGCAAACCCGCATTGGTGCCTTGAGATTGAAGATTGATTCTTGTAGCTTGAGCTTGAATTGAGACTTGGATTGAGTCTTGAATGCTCACTTCTTAATTAGAAATCGAGAAAATGAATTTTGAGATGCTGGTCGATGTGTGCATTACATCAAAGCTCGACCCCAAACGTCTTTGCGCTCGAACAACCTTCTTTTTTCGATCAGAGTTTGGAACTTGATTCTTGAAAAAGCCGGGTTGCTGACACATTATCAAAGTTGACTCCGACTATCTTGTGATCGAAAGACCTCTTTATTTCTGACTAGAACTAAAATTGCAAGCTTTAATTGTCACAATCTGTGCTTTACGTTGGGGTCCTACAAAATCATCAAATACGAAAAAAACGAACAAATTTGTTTTGCCCCAGTTT
Source organism: Nicotiana tabacum (assembly GCF_000715075.1). Lineage (NCBI taxonomy): Eukaryota > Viridiplantae > Streptophyta > Magnoliopsida > Solanales > Solanaceae > Nicotiana > Nicotiana tabacum. The sequence continues at coordinate 6,896,384 of NC_134092.1, read as the reverse complement.
GGTACTAGAAAATTTTTGTGAGTTATTAGAGAAAGCTATAAATTATCTAATTTATTGAAAGGAAGACAAAGACAACAGTATAAACTAGCTATGTGAGGATATGCAACAAGGGGTAGTACCATGTGTTACCAAAAGGAAATAGAATTAGAGAATGCTACCCTATGTTACTGAAAGGACACGTAACCATGGGATTGCGCCCTGTATCACAAGGAGGGAATATAAATAGGGGATGGCCCCTATATTACTAAAAAGGGAAAATAACCAAGGATTGTCACCCTGTATTACTGAAAAGTAATGTAACTAGGGTTTGGAGCCCTGTATCACTAGGAAGGAATGCAACTAGGGGTTGGCGCCCTGTATCACTGAAAGAAAATGTAACCAAGGGTTGGTACCCTGTATTACTGAGAAGGAATGTAACCAAGGGTTGGTACCCTATATTACTGAAAAAGAAATATAACCAAGGGTTGGCACCCTTTATTACTGAAAAGGAATGTAACCAGGGGTTGATACTCTGTATTACTGAGAAAGAATATAACCACAGGTTGGTACCCTGTACCATCGAAAGAAAATGTAACCAGGGGTTGGTGCCCTGTATTACTGAGAAGGAATGTAACTAAGGGTTGGTACCTTTTATTACTGGAAAGGAAAGTAACCAGGGATTGGTACCCTGTATTACTGAAAAGGAAATGTAACCAGGTTGGTAACCTGTATTACTAGGAAGGAATAGAACAAGGGGTTGGTACCGTGTATTACTGAAAATGAATGTAACCATGGGTTGGTGCCCTATTTACTAGGAAGGAATGTAGCCAAGGGTTGGTACCCTTTATTACTGAAAAGGAATGTAGCCAGGGGTTGATACCCTGTATTACTGAAAGGAAATGTAACCAGATGTTGGTACCCTTTATCACTAAAAGTAAATGTAACCAGGGGTTGGTACCCTGTATTATTGAAAAGGAATGTAACCAGGGGTTGGTACCCTGTATTACCGAAAAGGAAATATAATTAAGGGTTGGTGCCCTGTATTACTTGGAAGGAATACAACCAGGGGGTGGTGTCACGGCCCAATTTTCCCTCCGTTTGGGTATCGTGATGGCACCTAGTCTTAGGGACTAGATAAGCCTAACAATAATTAAAACAACAATATTATTTAAATAGAATCTCTTACAATTCCCAAAACTGGTAGTACAAGTCATAAGCTCTATAGAGTGTTTGACTAGAAAACTTCTAAAATACAACTGTCCAAAAATAAGAATAAACAGTGCAAAACGAAAACTGGAAGGTGACTCCAAAGCCTGCGAACGCAGCAGCAGGTTTACCTTGAGTCTCCACACAGCTAGCTAACGAACAAGTACCTGGATCTGCACAAAAATGTGCAGAAGAGTAGCATGAGCACACCACAGCGGTGCCCAGTAAGTATCAAGACTAACCTCGGTGGAGTAGTGACGAGGAACAGTCAAGATACCTACTGGTCTAATAAACTGAATAGATATAAGTATATGAATAAAAGAAGTATGATGTCTACATAAAGAATATGCAATATGGCTCACAATACAGTAATGGCATTAAAGCTAGAAAACAACAAGTATCAGCGGAATATCATGAAAATGATGCAGACAAAGTGAATGGAACACAACCTAAATCCGAAATCACGAATACAGCAAGGACAAGTAATAACCCAGTAATTACAACCGCTTTTACATCAGGTTAGCCAACAACTCCACGAGGCACCGAACCTCGGACAATTCACAACTCACGGGTCTCAATACCTGAACCCTAACACTTGGCATCTTGTGCACTCATAACATCTCATAACCACACTGACGACTCACATGCCAATAGAGTCATTCTCACATAGAAGACAAGTAAACAAGGGTGAGCATCTATGCTCAACAATATCAAGAACACCTCTTATCCGATAAGAGTGCTTAACTACGTGTATGCTTGTGCAAGTGTCCTAACATAGTCCATACCAGCAAATAAGCATAAGGAAGAAGAAGAACGGACAACACGTAGAATATTTTCTCACAACTTTCATAAGATAAAGCTCACACAGGTACACATACCACTACACAAATATCAACAACAAGAATGCCCCCAGGCCATAAATCATCACAAATCAATCCCTGACACAGCCCCACCTTGTCTCGCCCCGTGTGCAATAGTAACATAAATGCCCGCCTTGTCTTGCCACACGTGCATAATAATGTTCCCACCTTGTATCGCCACATGCGCAACCCACACATATATATATCCCACCTTGTCACGCCATATGTGCAAATATCAATAGTAACAATAGCACGGCAGAAACCTCGTGCAACCCCATAACAACAACCGCACGGCAGAAAACTCATGCATCACAATAAAAACAACCGCACGGCAGAAACCTCGTGCATCACCACAACAAGTACCCCAGCAACAATGACAACAATATAAAGTATGACAAGTAAGACAACGCAAGAACTTTAATTCACAAAGAAATGGTAGAACCAATTCACAAGGAATAACCACAGTAAAGAATGTTAGGCGTAAAGAGAACAGCTCAACAAAGGGAAAACTAATGTGTAGCAACGATCCCACAATTTACACTTCAACAACAGGGAAGCTAACACGCATCAAATAATTCCAAATAAAAACAAGTCGACTAAGACATAGGATATCTAAACTTCTTTTAAGGTTGAGGAAATTACGTAGGATATTCAACAATTCAATTAAAGATAAGCAGGAGAAAAATAATCATAACCTCAATTAAGACTGAACAGTTATAGGATAAAATAATATTAATTCCATTTAAAGATAAGCAGTTATGAAAAGATAGCGTGGCTATAAAAGAGATAACAGTTTCAATTAAGGCACATATGAATCAAGTAACGATAATAGTGGATCATGAAGTAATTTATTCTAATTAAGCAGATAGATGTGAATCTAGCAATTAAGATATATAATCATAACAAGAACAACTGCATATTCAATGAATACAAGGACCTAAGAACCCTAAAAGGCCATCTTTTCACAAATAAGATCGAGCACGCACTCGTCACCTCGCGTGCATGGACTACAATCAACATAGAAAACTCAAATTCTAAGGGGAAAATCCCCCACACAAGGTAAGGCAAGATACTTACCTCGAACCAAGCTCACACAGTCCATAAGAATGCCCTTTCCTCAATTATCCAACTCTGAATGGTCCAAATCTAACCAAACACAATTGCATATCATGAATACAATGATAATAGACTCATCTAATTAATGAAAACAATATTTTAACAAAAATTCCGAAATTTGCCCTAAAAAGTCGACCCGGGCCCACGTCTCGGAATCGGGTAAAAATTACAAAATATGAACACCCATTCACTCACGAGTCCAATCATATAAGAAATACTCAAATCCGACCACCAATCTCCTTTCAAAACGCGAAATCTTAGTTGAAGAACTTCTTCCCATTTTTCCTAAATTTTCAATCCAAACCCGAAATTTAATGATGAAAACAACTATAGATTAATGAAATACAACCAAGAGCGAGTTGGAAATCGTTACCCCAAAGCTCTCTCTGAAAATCCCTCGAAAAATTGCCAATTCCCGAGCACCCAAGTCCAAAAATGAAGAAATAAATCAAACCCTCGATTTGCCCCATTTTCTGCCAGTTAAACCGCATCTGCGGACCTGCCTTCGCACATGCGTCACCGCACCTGCGGAATTCCACTAAGGTCTGTGCACACCAGCCGACCCATGTCCGCTTCTACGGTCCTTTACCGCTCCTGCGATCGTTCTATTGCATCTGCGGGCATCGCAGATGCGGAATTTACCTCGCACCTGCGACCACTGGCACTCCTCCACCTTTCTGCTTCTGCGCTTGCCTCTCCGCACGTGCGCTCTCGCACCTACGGTCTCTTCACCGCAGGTGCAAAAATACCAGAAGCCTGAAGACTTAGCAGTAACACAAATCAAACTTTTAATCTGTTAAGCACCTGAAACTCATCCGAGGCCCCCGGGACCTCAACCAAACATACCAACCAATCCTAAAACACCATATGAACTTAGTCGAGCCCTCAAATCACATCAACTAACGTTGAAACTACGCATCGCACCATGAATTGAACTTATAAATTTCAAATCTTTCAACTTCTAAAACCCAAGCCGAAACCTATCAAATCAACCTGAAATGACGTCAAATTTTGCAGGCAAGTCCTAAATAACATAACGGAGTTGTTCCAACTCTCGGAATCATATTCCGACCCCGATATCAAAAAGTCCACTTCCAGTCCAAATCTCCAAAAATTCAACTTTCGCCATTTCAATCCTAAATCAGCTACAGACCTCTGATTTACAGTCCGGACACGCTCCTAAGTCCAAAATCACCCAACGAAGCTAATGGAACCGACGGAACTCCATTCTGGAGTCGTCTTCACATAGTTCCGACTACAGTCAAAATCCTAAGACTTAAGCTTCCGCTTTAGGGACTAAGTGTCCCAAATCACTCGGTAATTGAATTCAACCACGCACGCAAGTCAATACATATAATATGAAGCTGCTCAGGGCCTTATGCCGCCGAACGAGAATTAAATTCTCAAAACGACCGGTCGGGTCGTTACATCCTTCCCCTCTTAAACAAACGTTCGTCCTCGAACGTGCTAAGAATCGCCTCGAAGTCTTGAAATCACTGAAAGCATATATTCGACATACACCCGTGGGTGACCCCACGTCACCCCAATCCACATAAGCCTGACGACACCATCTCAACTGTAAATTATCCTTTCTGCCAACACCGATAAGCTTTAGAGTCAAAAATTCTCACCTTCCATTTATCTTCAACAAGACAGACCACATATAGGCCCATAATAACATTTCTGATCACAATAGCTGCCCGAAATCAAAACCAGCACTGGCAATTAGACCTATATCCGTTAGCAACCCATTTCAAACCTCCACAATGCTGACAATGATGCAAGAAACATGAAGACCTCATAACTATACACCCAAATCAACAAGTCATAACTAACACCACCGGGCACACACCCCGCAAGCCAAAACTCAAGAAGCACATAACGAAATTGACTAAATATGTAAAGAGAAACACATAAGATAAATATCAAATAAGCCCGACAGGCACAACTTTCTAACAATACCCTACTAAGAATCAATTCAAAAGGAAGAATCAAAGTACATGAACAAATCATGAGGATCTCATCCCGGTATCACCCTCCACCGCGGCACGCAGCCCGGCTCAAACATATCAAATCACATAGAATCGCGAGGGTCTCACCCTCAACTCTGAATCACAATTAGAATACACATCATACCAATGGAAATCTTCCACTAACTCAATTCTGCCAATAAAATCTCAACACTTGCTAAACTCTCACCCCGGTATAGTATCAAATCACAAATTATAATCAATTTACTCAAGAATCACATCAAACCTACAATAATGGACAACGTGAATTCACTTATAGTCTCGTAACTTTCAATAATGAATAGAAACAAACGATAGACATAGGCTACCACTCATAGAGTCTCCCAACAGGGGTAAATACCTAAACATAATACTAAGTCATGAACTCACCCATAGGTGGGACAACAAGTAGGGAAACTCGCCCTGATAAGCAGGATCGAATCAAAATACGAATGGTGCCCCTCTGTAGCAAATCAAAAGCATACATGTATGACATCATCTGGTGTAGTAGCCTCAAGCCTACTATATGGAACACATCAACGGGTCGGGCCTTACCCTCTTAGGCGCCCTCTACTCGCCTGAATACTCTGTTATGACACACCCATCCGGAGTCTAGGACAATCTCTCACCCTGTGGCTGGTATCTCCATAATCGAAGCAACCTCTCTGCTGACGTGGTTGTGGGAACTGTGCAGTACGGGTACTCTGAGACTCATGAGCACCTGAAACACTGTGCGAAGCCTGAAGTGCAAACTGAACTGGCTGACCCACAAAACCCCTACCATGTCATACCCTAACTCCAAAATAAGGACCAGTAGATCTCTCCGGTCTACGAGGCCTCCTCACCTCCCTGTCCTCTCTCTCCTGATCTCGCATGTACTCTCTCTCGTGGCCTCGCCTATCTTCTCTCTCCTGGTCCCACATGCCCTCTACTCGGCGGGCGATCCCTACTACCTGCTAAAATGAAACATCTGACTCTAACTCACGAGCCATGCTGAACCGAATATCATGCCTGAGTCTCTCAATGAATCTGCGGACACGCTCTCTAACTGTGGCGACCAAAGCAGGTGCATGCCTGGCCAAATCACTAAATCTCACGGCATACTCTGACACTGACATAGTGCCCTGGCGCAGCTGCTCAAACTCCGCGCGCCATGCATCTTGAAGGGACTGAGGTACAAACTCTCTTAGGAATATCTCTAAAAATTGAACCCATGTAAGTGAAGCTAACTCGGCTGGGTTACCCAACTCAAATGCCCGCCACCACTGATAAGCCGCTCCCCTGAGCTGGAATGTAATAAAAGCAACCCCGCTCGTCTCCACAATACCCATAGTACGGAGAATGCGATGACACTCCTCCAGAAAACCATGTGTACTCTCTGAAGCCAAACCACTAAATGTTGGAGGGTCATATTGCTTGAACCTTGCAAGTTTAGGCTGCTCTTCCTCAGATGTTGCTGCCCTTACCACGGGCTGAACTGGGAACACAGGCTGTGTCGCCATGAGACCTGGAACCTGACCAACATGAACTCGTTGCTCTGGGGTGTGGGCGGCGGGAGTCTGGGCTCCTCCCCCGATCTGTGAAATAGCTGATGAAACCGGAATCAACCCCGCCTGAGCCAATGTACCAAACATGCTCAGGAACTGTGTTAAGGTCTCCTAAAGTCCGGGGGTAACAGCGGGCGCCTCCGGTACCTGCTCCCCAACTGGAACTACTGGCGGCTCCTCAACTGTTGTCCTGGTAGATGATCTGGTTGTGGCACTTACTCCTCGTTGGCCTCTGCCTCTGCCTCTAGCGATACTTGCTCCGGGAGCAGCGTCGTCGATAACTACAGCTCGTGTCCTCACCATCTGTAAGAGAATGGAATGATAAAAGTTCAAACTCCGAGATCAATAAGCTCGCACGATAGGGATGAAAGAAGTGAAATTGTCCTAATAGTTCTGTAGCCTCTCGAAGATAAGTACAGATGTCTCAGTACCGATCCGCAAGACTCTACTAAACTCGCTTATGACTTGTAGCACCTATGAACCTAGAGCTCTGATACCAACTTGTCACGACCCAATTTCCCCTCTGTTTGGATATCGTGATGGCACCTAGTCTTAGGGACTAGGTAAGCCTAACAATAATTAAAACAACAACATTATTTAAATAGAATCTCTTACAATTTCCAAAACCGATAGTACAAGTCATAAGCTCTATAGAGTGTTTGCTAGAAAACTTCTAAAATACAAATGTCCAAAAATAAGAATAAACAGTACAAAACGAAAACTGGAAGGTGACTCCGAAGCCTGCGAATGCAGCAGTAGGTTTACCTTGAGTCTCTACAGCAACAGTCCACACAGCTAGCTAACAAACAAGTACCTAGATTTGCACAAAAATGTGCAGAAGAGTAGCATGAGCACACCATAGCGGTGCCCAGTAAGTATCAAGACTAACCTCGGTGGAGTAGTGACGAGGAACAGTCAAGACACCCACTGGTCTAATAAACTGAACAGATATAAGTACATGAATAATAGAAGTATGATGTCTACATAAAGACTATGCAATATGGCTCACAATACAATAATGGCATTAAAGCAAGAAAATAACAAGTATCAACGGAATATCATGAAACTGACGCAGACAAAGTGAATGGAACACAACCTAAATCCGGAATCACGAATACAGCAAGGACAAGTAATAACCCAGTAATTACAACCGCTTTTACATCAGGTTATCCAACAACTCCACGAGGTACCGAACCTCGGACAATTCACAGCTCACGGGTCTCAATACCTGAACCCTAACACTTGGCATCTTGTGCACTCATAACATCTCATAACCACACTGACGACTCACCTGCCAATAAAGCCATTCTCACATAGAAGAAAAGTAAACAAGGGTGAGCATCTATGCTCAACAATATCAAGAACACCTCTTATCGGATAAGAGTGCTTAACTATGTGTATGCTTGTGCAAGTGTCCTAACATAGTCCATAGCAGCAAAAAAGCATAAGGAAGAAGAAAAACGGACAACACGTAGAATATTTTCTCACAGATTTCACAAGATAAAGCTCACACATGTACACATACCACTACACAAATATCAACAACAAGAATGCCCCCAAGCCATAAATCGTCACAAATCAATCCCTGACACAGCCCCACCTTGTCTCGCCACGTATGAAATAGTAACATAAATGCCCGCCTTGTCTCGCCACACGTGCATAATAATGTTCCCACCTTGTCTCGCCACATTCGCAACCCACTCATATATATATCCCACCTTGTCACGTTGCATGTACAAATATCAATAGTAATAATAGCACAGCAGAAACCTTGTGCAACCCCAAAATAACAACTGCACGGCAAAAACCTCGTGCATCACAATAATAAAAACGGCACGGCAGAAACCTCGTGCATCACCACAACAATACAAAGTACGACAAGTAAGTCAACTCAAGAACTTTAATTCACAAAGAAACGGTAGAACCAATTCACAAGGAATAACCACAGTAAAGAATACTAGGCGTAAAGAGAACAGCTCAACAAAGGGAAAACTAATGTGTAGCAACGATCCCACAATTTACACTTCAACAACAGGGAAGCTAACAGCGGAAATATAATCATAACCTCAATTAAGACTAAACAGTTATAGGATAAAATAATATTAATCCCAATTAAAGATAAGCAGTTATGAAAAGATAGCGTGGCTATAAAAGAGATAACAGTTTCAATTAAGGCGCATATGAATCAAGTAACGATAATAGTGGATCATGAAGCAATTTATTCTAATTAAGCAGATAGATGTGAATCTAGCAATTAATATATATAATCATAATAAGAACAACTGCATATTCAATGAATACAAGGACCTAAGAACCCTAAAAGGCCAACATTTCACAAATAAGTTCGAGTACGCACTCGTCACCTCGCGTGCATGGACTACAATCAACATAGAAGACTCAAATCCTATGGGAAAAATCCCTCACACAAGGTTAGGCAAGATACTTACCTCGAACCAAGCTCACACAGTCCGTAAGAATGCCCTTTCCTCAATTATCTGACTCTGAATGGTCCAAATCTAACCAAACACAATTGCATATCATGAATACAATGATAATCGACTCATCTAATTAATGAAATCAATATTTTAACAAAAATTCCGAAATTTGCCCTAGAAAGTCGATCCGAGCCCACGTTTCGGAATCGGATAAAAATCACAAAATATAAACACCCATTCACTCACAAGTCCAACCATATAAGAAATACTCAAATCCGACCACCAATCCCTTTTCAAAACTCGAAATCTTAGTTGAAGAACTTCTTCCCATTTTTCCTAAATTTTCAATCCAAACCCGAAATTTAATGAAGAAAACAACTATAGATTAATGAAATACAACCAAGAGCGAGTTGGAAATCGTTACCCCAAAGATCTCTCTGAAAATCCCTCGAAAAATCGCCAATTCCCGAGCTCCCAAGTCCAAAAATGAAGAAATAAATCAAACCCTCGATTTTCCCCATTTTCTGCCAGTTAAACCGCATTTGCGGACCTGCCTTCGCACATGCGTCACCACACCTGCGGAATTCCCATCGCAGGTGCGGATTCCACTCAAAACTCAGCGTCCGCTTCTGCGATCCAAGGGTCGCACCTGCATGTGCGCACCTGCGAATCCATGTCCGCTTCTGCGGTCCTTCACCGCTCCTGCGATCGTTCCATCGCATCTGCGGGCATCGCAGATGCGGAATTTACCTCGCACCTGCGACCACTAGGACTCCTCCACCTTTCTTCTTCTGTGCTTGCCTTTCCACACGTGCGCTCTAGCACCTACGGTCTCTTCACTGCAGGTGCAAAAATACCAGAAGCCTGAAGACTTAGCAGTAACACAAATCAAACTTTTAATCCGTTAAGCACCTGAAACTCACCCGAGGCCCCCGGTACCTCAACCAAACATATCAACCAATCCTAAAACACCATACGAACTTAGTCGAACCCTCAAATCACATCAACTAACATTGAAACTATGCATCGCACCATGAATCGAACTTATAAATTTCAAATCTTTCAACTTCTAAAACCCATGCCGAAACCTATCAAATCAACCCGGAATGACGTCAAATTTTGCAGGCAAGTCCCAAATAACATAACGGAGTTGTTCCAACTCTCGGAATCGCATTCCGACCCCGATATCAAAAAGTCCACTTCCGGTTCAAATCTCCAAAAATTTGACTTTCGCCATTTCAAGCCTAAATCAGCTACAGACCTCGGATTTATAGTTCGGACACGCTCCTAAGTCCAAAATCACCCAACGAAGCTAATGGAACCAACGGAACTCCATTCCAGAGTCGTCTTCACATAGTTCCGACTACGGTCAAAATCCTAAGACTTAAGCTTCCGTTTTAGGGACTAAGTGTCCCAAATCACTCTGAATCACTCGGTATTTGAATTCAACCATACACGTTAAGTCAATACACTTAATATGAAGCTGCTCAGGGCCTTATGCTACTGAACGAGAATTAAATTCTCAAAACGACCGGCCGGGTCATTACAGTTGGTACCCTGTATTACTGAAAAAGAATGTAGCCAGGGGTTGATACCCTACATTACTGAAAGGAAATGTAGCCAGGGGTTAGTACCCTATATTACTGAAAGGAAAAATATAACCAGGGGCTGGTACCTTGTATTACTGATAAGCAAAATATAACTAGGGGTTGGTACCCTGTATTACTGATGGACAAATGTAACCAGGGGTTGGTACCCTGTATTACTGATGGAAAAATGTAACCAGGGGTTGGTACCCACTATTACTGAAAGGAAATGCAACCAGGGGTTGGTACCCTATATTACTGAAAGGAAGTGTAACTAGGGGTTAGTACCCTATATTACTTAAAGGAATGTAACCAGGGGTTGATACCCTGTATTACTAGAAGGAAATGTAACCAGGGGTTGGTACCCTGTATCACTGAAAAGAAATATAATCATGGGTTGGTACCCTCTATCACTAAAAAGGAGTGTAACAAGGGGCTAGTACCATGTATTACTAAAATGAATGTAACCAGGGGCTGGTACCCTATATTATTGAAAGAAAATATAGCCAGGGGCTGGTACCCTGTATTATTGAAAGAAAATAAACTTATGCCCCAGTTTTGGAGTGTTTGGGATATGGATTTTATGTTTTGATGGGACCAAACCCAGGGTAAGGCTGCCTACGTATTCTTTTCGGAATCAGGTCAAACGTAGTTCATTGACTTAGAAAATTTGTTTTTTTTGTGCTTTTACAAGTACACGGGTTCCAAAAGGAGGGAAAACAAAGACGACAAATATGGCTCAAAAGAGTTAACAAAAGGGTGACATCTATTTGGGGTAGTAAGCAAAGATAGCCTTTGTTATCTCGATCTGAGAAAATAATGCGTGGAAGTTCTGCGGTGGGTATGTATCAAACATAATATCTTTTGACTGCATCTGTGTTAATACTCATGTTTGGTACCAGTCCTTCTTCATCTAGCAAGTGCAAGGCCCCTTTCGGTAACACTTTCTTGATGATGTAGGGTCCTTGCCAGTTCGGGGCAAACTTTCCTTTATCTTCTACTTGGTGTGGAAGGATGCATTTCAAAATGAGTTGGCCTACCTCAAAGTGCCTTGGGCGCACTTTCTTGTTATAAGCGCGTGCCATTCTTTACTGGTATAATTAGCCAAAACACATAGCTGCTAGCCGTTTTTCATCAATCTGCATTAGCTGTTCTAATCTGGTCTTGACCCACTCTGTGTCTTCAACCTCTAATTCCACAATGATTCAAAGAGAGGGAATTTCGACTTCAACCAGTATTACAGCTTCAGTTCCATAAACCAGTAGATAAGGAGTTGCACCCACAGATGTGCGAGTAGTCATGTGGTATCCCAAAAGAGAAAAAGGCAACTTTTCATGCCATTGTCTTGACCCTTGGATCATCTTCCTAAGAATCTTCTTGATGTTCTTGTTTTTCGCTTCAACTGCTCTATTGGCTTTTAGACGGTAAGGGGTACAATGGCGATGCACAATTTTAAACTGCTAGCATACCTCCTTCATCAAATGTCTTTTTAGATTGGCTGCGTTGTCAGTGATAGTGGTCTTGGGAATACCAAAGCGACAGATGATGTTGGAATGAACAAAATCTACCACTACTTTCTTGGTGATTGCTTTGAAAGTGACGGCCTCTACCCATTTGGCAAAGTAATCAATGGTGACCAAAATGAATCTATGCCCATTTGAAGCTTTTGGCTCGATTGGCCCAATAACATCCATTCCCCAAGCAACAAAAAGCCAAGGAAAGGACATGGGATGCAACTATGATGGAGGCGAGTGAATCAGGTCGCCATGAATCTGGCATTGGTGACACTTGCGAACAAAACTAAAGCAATCTCACTCAATAGTAAGCCAATAATTCATGGCCAGCAGAATCTTCTTCGCCAAAATGTATCCATTCATGTGAGGCCCACATACCCCCGAATGCACTTCACTCATGATCTGCTCAGCGTCTGTGGAATATATGCGTCTCAACAAATTCAAATCTGGGGTCCTTTTGTACAGGATTTCCCCATTCAGGAAGAAACCACCGGCGAGTCGCCTTATAGTTCTCTTTTGATCTCCCTTGGCATGATCTGGGTATTCCCTTATTTTCAAGAATCGTTTTATGTCATGATGCCATGGTTCACCATCTGGTTCTATCTCAATAGTATTTTAGTAACCGTGTTGATTCCGAACTTAAATTTCCAATGGATTAATATGAGTGTTTCCTGGATAAGGGAGCATCGAGGCTAAGGTATCCAAGGCATCAACTAGCTCGTTGTGAAACCTGGGAATGTACCTGAACTCTATGGACTTGAATATTTTGCTTAGGTCTTGCACACATTGTCTATATGGAATAATCTTGATGTCCTGAGTCTCCCATTCACATTGGGCTTGCCGGATAATCAAGTCAGAATCTCCCATAACCAATAGTTCATGCACATCCAGATCGAGGGCCATTTTTAGACCCATGATACAAGCCTCATACTCTGCTGTTTATGACTTGCGGGGATGGTTGTATGTATTTTTAATAATTTATGACTTGCGGGGATGGTTGGTTCGGGATTTGGAAGTGTTTGGGTTGAAATCGGAACACTTGATTCCTTAAGTTGGCTTTAAAAGGCTAAGTTTGACTTCGGTCAACATTTTGAGAAAACGACCCCGGAGTAGAATTTTGATGATTCCAACAGCTCCGTATGGTGATTTTGGACTTAGGAGCGTGTTCGAAATTTTATTTGGAAGTCCGTAGTTAAATTAGGCTTGAAATGGCTAAGATAGGAATTTAAGTTTGAAAGTTTGGCCGGGGAGTTGACTTTTTGATATCGGAGTGGGAATCCAGTTCTGAAAATTTTATAGCTCCGTTATGTCATTTATGACCTGTGTGAAATATTTGAGGTCAATCGGACTTGATTTGATAGGTTCGACATCGAATGTATAAGTTGGAAATTGTAAGTTTCATTAAGCTTGAATTGGAGCATGATTCATGGTTTTAGCGTCGTTTTATATGATTTGAGGTTTCAAATAAGTTTGTATGATATTTTAGGACTTGTTGGTATATTTGGTTGAGGTCTCGAGGGCCTCTAGTGAGTTTCGAATGGTTAACGGAACAAAAGTTGGACTTAAAACAGCTGCTGCAATGTTTCTCTTATGCTGGAAATTCTGGGTTGTGATCAAGCCCAAGATCGAGGCTCAGGATCGAGATCCAAGATCGAGGCCATGATCGAGGGTCATGATCGAAGGCAGGGCTCGAGGGACATGATCGAAGGCCCATGCTCGAGAGCCATGATCGAAGACAAAGGCTCAAGGGCCATGATCGAAGCCACGATTGAGGCCGAGGATCGAGGGCATGATCGAGGCCGAGGATCGAGGTCATGATCGAAGACCCAGGCTCGAGGGCCATGATCGAACCACGATCGAGGCTGAGGATCGAGGTCATGATCGAGGGCTGCCTGGGCAGAATTATAAAGAAGGGCATTCGTCCCATTCGCTATTTTTAACAAATTGGAGCTTGAGCAGAGGCGATTTTTGATAGATTTTCAAGGAAAAGACATTGGGGTAAGTGATTCTAACTCGGATTTGGTCAATATACACGAATATATCATTGTTTTCACCATTTAATTAGTGTTTTGAGATTGAAATTTTTAGAAATCTCATAGAAACGAATTTTTGAGATTTCAGTATTAATTCAGAGTTGGATTTGAGTGAAACTAGTATAGTTGGACTCGTAACTGAATGGGTTGTCGGATTTTATGAGTTTCGTCAGATTCCGAGACGTGGGCCCCACGGACGATTTTTGAGCTAATTTCGGATTTTTATTTTAAAATGTAGTATTTATTTATGAAATTAATTCCTATAATTTTTGGTGACTGTATCGAATTATTTTGGTTAGATTCAAGCCTTTCAGAGTTGGATAGTCGAGGAAAAGGCCTACTATTGGATTAAATCAGAGCAAGTTGAGGTAAGTCTCTTGTCTAATCTTGTGAGGGGGAAATTACCCCATAGGTAATTAAAGTAATAATTGCTGCTAATTGTGGGGGTTACGTACGCACGAGGTGATGAGAGTCCGTGCGTAGCTACTATTAATGCTAAAGTCCGGGTAGTTTAGGACTCAAAGCATGAATTACTTGAGTAAATTGTATTCTTTATTTAATTAATATTATTTGATATATATGAATATATTGTGTGATTAATATTATTTGATATATATATATATATATTGTGAATTGTTAGATAAAAATATTAAAGGATGGAAATCTCATATGCTTGATTTTCTGTTTAAATTAATTAATTCTTAAGAGAAATTGTTCTTCCTCCCAAATTTATCTTATAATAAATATACTCTCCTTCTGGAGGTACATAAGAAAATGTCCTCCTTTCTTGTGGAGCGGGCCGAATGCCTCGGTAGGATAGATGCATCTATAGATCGCGCCGCACATCCCTCGGCAGTGTACACGACACTCTGAATCGGGCCGTACGACCTCGGCAGAAATTGTGCCAGATAATAATAATTACACGATACTTTGATAGTTTATTGCAGCTTGTGAAGCTAATTGATAAATTGGAAATCTTTGGAATTTAAAGAATTATTATCCCTGCTTGTTAAGGAATTATTGGTATTCCTGTAAATGAGACTAATTGATAAATTGGAAATTTATTGGAATTGAAGGAATTTAATTATTTTTGCTGGTTAAATAAATTATTGTTAAATTCTGTGTATCATGCTGATTTAGATATTCTAGTTTTATTTCAATTATTATTATTGATCCATAGTGAGTGTCGAAGTCGGCCATCTCGTCTCTACCACTTTGAGATTAGGCTTGATATAAGGGTGGCATGTGGGCCAGTTAGGACCGGTCCTGGCCCAGGACCACAAGCCCAAATGGGCGGTGGGCCTAAACGGTCCTAACCGGATAAGACCGGGACCGTGGGGAGGTGGGCTGGGTAGTGGGCCAGTCCCATAGGTGAGGCCCGCGAGACCGTGACCGGCTGGGAAGTGGGCTAGTTCAACCGGTCCTAAATGGGCCTATCCGGGCCCAACGGCAAATGTTTTTTTAAAAACAATCTGCCACATTATAGCCTTTATGGAATTTAAAATATGACCGTTTTACCTGCCGAAATAGTCGTTGGCTATTTATAAAATAGGCATTTAACCCTCCCCCCCCCCCCCAACTTTGTTATAACCCCAATTTTTTTATAATTACACTTTTTCTTATATATATATATATAATATATATATATATATATATATATATATATATATATATATATATATATATATATATATATATATATATATATATATATATATATATATATATATATATATATATATATATATATATATATATATATATATATATATATATATATATATATATATATATATATATATATATATATATATATATATATATATATATATATATATATATATATATATATATATATCCAATAGGTGAGATGAGGATTGCCCCGATCCCAACTCCTTTGATATTGACAGCCCCATCAAAATACATTTTTCATGCATAGTTGTTGTCCGGAACTACTTCCTCTATTGAGTTGACCTCTTCATCTAGGAAGTATGTGCTTAGTGGCTCATAGTCATCATCGAATGGATTCTCTGCCACATGATCAGCCAAAGCTTGTGCTTTCATTGCGGTGCGAGTGACATAGACGATGTCGAACTCTGTGAGCAGAATTTGCCACTTTGCGAGCCTACTAGTGGGCATTGGCTTTTGGAAGATGTACTTCAAAGGATCCATTCTGGATATGAGGTAAGTAGTGTAGGACAAAAGATAATGCCTCAAACGCATCCAAAGGAATTATCCATCACTGATAGATACAAAAACAAAGGCCTTCCAGGTTCAGGTGGGACCAGTACATGGGGTTTTGACAGATAATCTTTGATTCTATCAAAAGCTTTTTGGCAATCGCCTGTCCACTTGATAGCAGCATCCTTTTTCAGCAACTTAAAGATGGGCTCGCACATGGTTGTGAGCTGAGCAATGAACCGACTGATGTAGTTCAACCTCCCGAGCAAACTCATGACTTCAGTTTTGTTCTTCGGTGGTGGCAGATCTCGAATGGATTTTATCTTAGATGGATCCAATTTGATGCCTCTCCGGCTGACTATGAAACCCAGGAGTTTCCCAGATGGAACTCCAAATGTACATTTGGCTGGGTTGAGCTTAGGTCATACCTTCACTGTCGTTCGAAGAACTTTTTCAAATCGCGCACGTGATCAACTTGTGTCTTTGACTTTATGATGACATCGTCGACATATACTTCAATCTCTTTGTGCATCATGTCATGAAAAATGGTGGTCATGGCCCTCATATAAGTTGC
The DNA here is from genome assembly GCF_000715075.1 of Nicotiana tabacum. Lineage (NCBI taxonomy): Eukaryota > Viridiplantae > Streptophyta > Magnoliopsida > Solanales > Solanaceae > Nicotiana > Nicotiana tabacum. The sequence goes on along the minus strand of NC_134092.1, from coordinate 6,879,344 downwards.
CCCTGCATTCTTCAAAGCAAATGGCATGACCCTATAACAATATGTACCCCATGGAGTGGTCAAAGCGGTCTTTTCTGCATCATCCTCGTCCATTTGTATCTGGCGGTATCCGGCATAGCAATCCACAAAAGATTGCATCTCATGCTTTGCGCAATTATCTACAAGGATGTGGATGTTTGGTAAAGGAAAGTTATCCTTTGGTCTCGCTTTGTTCAAGTCTCTTTAGTCAACACATACTCTAGTTTTTCCATCCTTCTTCGGCACAGGCACAATATTTGCCACCCAAGTAGTGTAACAGATGGCTCTGACCACATTAGTGCTCAATTGCTTCATAATTTCCTCTTTGATTTTATCACTCATATCCGTTTTAAATTTTTGTTGCTTTTTTCGGACTAGTGGAAAACCAGGATACGTGGGAAGCTTATGAACCACTACATCAGCACTTAAACCGGCATATCATCATAAGACCAAGCAAACACATCTATGTATTCAAATAAAATTTGAATCAAGACATCTCTAGTTTTTTGTTCAGTGTGAATGTTTCTCTTTGTTTCTTTGATTTCTTCATGACTTCCAAGGTTAATTGGCTCAGCTTTATTAAGGTTGAGCTTATGCTTATTTTCAAATTGTTCCAATTCTCTTTTTATTTCCTCAACAGCCTCATCTTCATCATATTCAACCTCTTGATGCATTACTTCAAAATTAGACAGCTTTTTAAGATCTGGACGTGAATTCCGCATGCATTTCATGTTATTAAAGCCGGCATTAACAAAACTATAATGGAAACAAAATGACAGGAATTAGAAAAAAGGAAAAGATACATAACTTAATACGAAACTGAATTGCATTTTTATTGAATTTGAAATGATAGAAGGGTTAACATCAAAACAAAATAAGCAAACTAAGATGTTTGGATTACAACCCTAAAAATAACCCAAATACAAAAAGGAGACTGCAAAAGCAAACTACCGAGACTCATTCCTTGTGGGTAGATGAGTTATTTCCCAGTTGTTGAGCCTGGTGTCTGGGTCAATTAGTTACATATCAGCACGACTAGTGCCTTCTCCAGCCTAGATCATATTCACTTCAGAAAACATCTAGTTGAGTCCATGGAAATTATCATCAATGTTTTCCTGTGCCAAGGAATTTCGACCCTCTTGGAGTCATGACTTGACAAAAGTGTAGAAAATGTGAGGGATCGGTTTCTGCAAGTCCCACTCGTGCATTTTGCGGTGTTTGGCTTTGTCTTCATCCGTTTGTCTTGGCCTGAAACCTAAGCCAAAAGTACCCTTGTTACTGAACGGAGAAATGGGTTCCGAAATTCCTTGCATGGATGCCCCCAAGCCTTTTTATGGCTCATAATCTTGTTTCAGCATAAGTGCAGCCACCATCATAGATGTGGAGAAAAGACGAGGATGCAGAATGGGCTTTCCTCCCTCAGCAAGATCCACAACAACCACTTCAAAATCCTGATAGACAATGGACTCACATCCTTTTTGGCATCAATACACGGGATTAACGAGTCTTTATAAATGGATGACTCCTCTTCTCCGTGAACAATAATTCCTTGTCTCTCATGTTCAAACTTCAGCATCTGATGCATGATGGATGGAATAGCTCGAGCCATATGTATCCATGGACTTCCAAGAAGAAAGTTATAAGAAGTTTCCATGTCCACTACTTGGAAGACAATTTCAAAATCAACCGGCCAAATTGTCATTGTGAGGTTGATTTACCCAAGGATGTCTCTCGTTGAGCCATCAAAAGCTCGGATGCGGACATTGCTGGGTCAGATTCTATCTTTCATTCTTTGCAAAGTAAAGAGATGGCATACATCTACGCTCGATCCTCCATCAACCATGACTCGCTTTATGTAGTGCCCCTTACATTTGACAGTCAGGTGCAAAACCCTATTGTGCCTGGATCTTTCCTCGGGGAGTTCATCATCAGTAAAGGAGATTATGTTCACCTCAAAAACTCTGTTGACCATCTTCTCTAACTGATTCACTGAGGTTTTCTCTGAGAGATGTGCTTCATTCAGGATCATGATTAATACTTGGGCATGTTCTTCTGAATGTATGAGTAGAGATAACATATAGATTTGAGCAGGAGTTTTCCTCAGCTGGTCAATGATCGATTAATCCTGAACTTTCATCTTTTACAAAAACTCCTCCGCCGCTTCTTCAATAACTGGCTTTTTTATTGGCATTTGGCCTTCTCTGATTTGCTTGGCCTTCCTCAATTCTTCCAGAGAGTAACACCTCCCTGATCTAGTCAAACCTCCAGTTTCCCTCACTTTTTCAACAATTTCCTTGCCTTTGTAGGTCACCACATTTTTGTTGTAGTCCCAAGGAATGGTTTTTGTGTTTGTCACACGGGGTTGCACGATGGATTTGATCATAATCGTCTTTGTTATGCCTTTTGTACCCCCCCCCCCTGATTCTTCTTTGTGATGGGGCGGCCTCCCAGGACATACAACCTTGGGGGTGGGACAGTGGATTGGACATCCAATCTCAAGATCTGGAGCAAATAAAGTTATCTTCTCTAAGAACTAAGCGCCTTTCACAATCAACGGCATATCTCGGCTTAGACTTACTTCCAGTCCTATTCCTTCTTGAATCATTCTGATTGTCATTCCTGCTCAACCAACTGGCTTGCATTCTTGATCTCGGCCAATCATTCCCACAAAATAAACAACGTTGTGTGCTGGCAACGGGTTGTTTGTAACATTATGAGGGTCTTCGCCATTTGTTACCAGAATCAACTTTTCCGCGATGAGTCTTTCTATGGCTCTTTTCAGAGTCCAACAACTGTTAGTGCTATGCCCCGGGGCACCTGAATGATATTCACATATGGAATTTACGTGGAATCCATGTGAATGGGGATGTGTATGGCAAGGAGCGATGGGTCCAATCACGCCCATCTGCTTCAACTTGTGGAATAGACTGGAGTATGATTTAGCCAATGGAGTGAATTTTTCCACGGGCCTCTGCTCTTGACCATAATCTTGCCTGGGACGAGCATTGTAGGGTGTCCAAAAATTTTGCTATTGAGGTTGGGGGATCTTTGGAACCGGTGCCCGTACCCGTTGATTGGGAGTACGAACATAAGACTGGGCATTAAACACCGTATATTATGGTGGGACCACAGAGTGCTGAGGAATTGGCGGGGGATAATAATGTTGAGGGTAGCTCGATTGCCCCTGCTGAACTTGCATATACGGGTGTGATGCCCTTCTTTGGACTTCCCTAGATCCCGAAGTCATCATGGACCCTTCATCTCTCTTTTTCCTATTCGCCAAACTTCCGGATCCATTTTGGATTGCTTGGGTGGTGGCTTTGAGAGCAGCTTGACTTATAATTTTTCCAGTCTTGAGGCCATTTTTGACCATCTCTCCTATTTTGATCGCTTCTGCAAAAGGTCTACCCATCGCGGACATCATGTTCTGAAAGTAATCAGGATCTTGAGCCTCCAGAAAAACAATGATCAACTCGTGGTTATCCATGGGTGGATTAACTCTAGCCGATTGCTCCCTCCACTTAATGTCATACTCCCTAAAGCTTTCGGTCGGCCTTTTCTTCATATTGGACAGGGAATTGCGATCTGGCGTAATATCAATGTTGTATTGAAATTGTTTGATGAAGGCTTGCGCCATGTCGTCCCAAACATGCCAGTGGGAGATATCTTGGTCAATGAATCATTCAGAGGATACTCCTACCAGACTTTCCCCAAAATAAGCCATAAATAACTCTTCTTTTCCTCCTGCACCCCTCAGCTAGTTGCCGTACGTTTTCAAGTGGGCGATAGAGTCGCCGTGTCCATCATATTTCTCAAATTTCAGAATCTTGAACCCTAGTGGCAAATGGATGTGAGGGAACACACATAGATCACTGAAGGAAACACTTTTGTGACCACCTAGTCCTTGTATGTTCTTTATGTTCTGCTCGAGACTTTGTATTTTTCTGTCCATCTCATCTGGTTCAACCGTCTTGGCAGCCTTTTCAATTTCCCCTGGAGACTCGTACTGAAGAGTCTGATTGTATGGAGCCGAGACTCTGAAAGCCATATTTGGAGCATAGTATTGGCCATCATAAGCATGAGATCGTGGCTCGTTGTTTGGCCTCGTCATAGGAGGTGGTGGAGGGATTATATATATCGGCGTGCCAGACACGACGAGAAGGGTGTTCCTGACCGGTACGACTAGAGGTTGCACATTGGAGGTACCAGGGGCATCATGGAGACTGTAGTTTGGCACATACCCTGGTGGTAGAATGTGATCGCTCGTTGCATGGAGTGGTGGTTGAGTAACCAGGGGTACGGTGGAAGTTCCCTTTGAGGGACCCTGAGGCGGAGGCTGACCAGAAACCCAATCTTGATGTACATCAGACAGTTGATGTCCCAATCTTCTTACTTCCTCTGAGTCTTGCTCAACTGACTGGCCCTGGGGGTTGTCACTGACCAACTCGATTTTAATATTGATAGTCATTACTACCTTTCCCTTAGATCTAGTGAAGTAATGATGTGTCGCGAGTTTCACCACAAACCAACCACCTTAAGTTTACTTAGATTAAGAGACAACAAACGTGTTAGGGTTAAGCATTTTACAGATATGAATCACACGTAATATGTCATTCTTCTAACATTATCACCATTTCTAACATGCTTTTGGAAGGCTTCATGTTTCATTCCAGCTTATCAGGTTAGTTCTTATTGACGATCTTATCTTCTCTTTTTTTTATCACTCGCCTCATTTTGATCTCTCATTTTAGAGTCGTTCAAAAATATTTTGATCAATTTTTTTATTTTTCTTTTGGGAATTGTTGAAAGAACAATATATATTTTTGGAAGAAAGAACAATATATTTTTTTGGATTTCGATTTTTTGTTTTTGTTTTTGGATTTTTCGAAAGAAAGACTTCTAAAGAGGAAAGAAAATATTTTTTGATTTAGAATTTTGCCTTTGAATTTCCGAAAATATTTTTGGATTCAGAGTATTCTTTTTAATTTTCGAAAGAAAAACTTCTGAAGAAGAACGAAAATATTTTGGAATTCAAAATTTTATTTATTTATTTTTTAAAAATTATTCTGGATTTGATGTCTCAAATATAGATTTAAAGAAAAATATTTTTGAATTTTTGAATATTGGGGATTGTTGAAAGAAAGACTTCAAAAGAAGAAAGAATTTTTTTTTTTTTTTGCTTTTTTTTTTGGAATATTCGAAAGAAAGACTTCTAAAAAAGAGAGAAAATATTTTGGATTTTCATTTTTTTTAGTAAATTTCAAAAGAAAGAAAATATTTTTTGGATTTCATTTTTGTTTTTTGAGTTTAGGGATAAAGACTTCTAAATAAAGGAAGAAACTATTTTTGGATTTTTGGATTTGACGTCTCAAAGAAATACTTCTAAAGAAGGAATTAAAGGAAAATATTTTTTTGGATTTTTGAAAATTGGGTCCGGACCCGATAAAGATTTTCTACGTATCTCACATCCGGTGAGAATCAGACCCGCATAGTTTGATCAAGACTCGGAAGATTTAATTTCAGACACCTCACGTCATACTACTTCAAAACAAAATTATATTTTTAGTAAAAATGGATTATTTGTACCAAATCGGGGTAATATTTTCTTTTCAATTCCGCTCAACTAATTTTCTGAAATCGGTCAACAATGCAAGCAAGCCTTCCAAATGATGTCGCAAGTAGCACATTAGTGAACATGATGGTCTCAAAGAAGGTACCTGGCTTATACGGACTCGGACCCGGACCCCGTGCTGAGCATCGCTAAGTCAAATGCACATGATGCAACAAAACGATCCAACTAGGGAGAACCAGGCATGTGACTTAATCTTCTAGGTTTTAAAAATCCTAGGGGATGAGGTGTATTCAGACTGGCGATAAAACGAGCGGACAACTCGAGTTGGGAAGGGGTAGCGTACCGGGAGCAATACTTCTCCGGCTTAACTACTGGACCCTCTCCGTTCTTAAACATGGATGACTACCTTCTACCTAAACCCAAATGAACTTAAAAACTTCATTCTCAAAAGATACCATATGGCCCACTAACAATTGAATTAGCTCCTAATTATCCATTGGCAAACATGATTTTTTTTTTTAAATCTAACATCCACTACATACTAGAAATTAGAAACTAAAGCAATAAACTAACAAAGCTCGACAATAGGATGGAACCAAATTTAGTAAGAGAATTTTTCTAATCTCACAAATCACATGAAGACAAAATCATATATCCGTGAACTTAATATTCAATTTAAAATACATTGGAAGAAAAGTGCGATGACCCAAAAGGTCATCTTATATTTTAGAACTCGAATCTGCGCTCTCAAGTCTTAAAAACCTCATTTTTATCCTCTTCGATTTGCATGCGCAGTCCGGGCAGGTTTTCGGAAAGTTTTTATGTTGAAAACTAATGAAAATAAGAGTTTTTGCCTTAAAAGTTAATTTTAGTTGACTTCGGTCAATATTTTTGGTAAACAGGCCCGGATCCATATTTTGATGGTCCCGGTGGGTCCTTATTGAATTATGGGACCTGGGCGTATGCCCGAAATCGAATTCGGAGGTCCCTAGCTCAAGTTATGAATTTTTGATGAAAATTAAAACTCTGAAATTTAATTATTTTTAAGAATTGACTGATGTTTGGCATTGTTAGTATCGGGTCCGTATTTTGGTTTCGGAGTCCGGTACAGGTTCATTATGATATTTAAGACCTGTCTGTGAAATTTGGTGAGAAACGGAGTTGATTTGACGTGATTCGGACGTCCAGTTGAGAAAATAGAAATTTTAAAGCATTCTTGAGAATTTCATTTGATTTGGTGCTAAATTCGTAGTTCTAGGTGTTATTTTGGTAATTTGATCGCACGAGCAAGTTCGTATGATGTTTTTAGACTTGTGTGCATGTTTGGTTTGGAGCTCTGAGGACTCGGATGAGTTTCGAATAGGCCACGGGAAGTTTTGGACTTTGGAAATCTGGTTTTTCTGCAGAGTCTGTGTTCTGGCATGTCCTTCTTCGCGTTCGCGAAGGTACTCTCACGAACGCGAAGAGCAAACTGGGCAGCTGAAGTCTTCTTCTTCGCGAACGTGAAGGCCTGGTCACGAACGCGAAGTTATGGGGGACTTACCCTTCGCGAATGCGACAGGCTCAACGCGAATGCGAAGCATGTGGGGACCTGAAGGGGTTTGGTCGTTCCTTCATCGCGAACGCGAAGGCCAGGGGGAGTGATCATCGCGAACGCGAGCTAGGTCTCGCGAACGTGAAGGCTTGGCAGCCAGTACCCTTCACGAATGCGACAGTGCTCTCGCGAACGTGATGAACATTGTCGCCGAGCACTTAACAGAATCCAAAACGGGATTTTTGCCAAAAATTCATTTTTCTCAAAAACAAAAATGTGAGGGGCGATTTTTCAAGAGTAATTCCTTCCCCAAATTGTTGGTAAGTGATTCTAAACCATTTTCTTTCAATTACCCATTACATTTCTTGAATTTTCAACCTAAAATCTAAAGTTTTCATGGTAGAATTAGGGATTAGGGTAGAAACTAGGGATTTCAGAAATTTGGGGATTTAGACCTCAATTTGAGGTCAGATTCCAAAACTAATTACATATTCGGGCTCGGGGGTGAATGGGTAAAAATATTTTGGTCCGAACCTCGGGATTTTTACCAAGCGGGCCCGGGGTCGTTTTTTGACTTTTTGGAGTAAAATTGAGAAATTTAATTTATGCAATATAATAGTTTCCTTTAACAATATTTGATATTATTGAGTCATTTTTTAATAGATACGAGTGGTTTGGAGGTAAATTCCAAAGGAAAAGTTGTGATTAAGAATTAAGTGGCCTTCGGAGCGAGGTAAGTATTGTGTCTAACCCTGACTTGAGGGAATTAGGAACCTTAGATTATTTGCTAAGTGAAATTCATGTGAGCGGCGTATATGTGAGGTAACGAGTACCTATGCGCCGCCAATTTACCTGTTTTCCATGTTTCTCTATTTTTCTTATATTGTCTCATTCCTATGCCAAATTGCTACGTGTTATACTAGTGTTGTTCAATTTATCGTTCTTATCATGTTTACGGATTTTTTTGGTGATAATTGAGTTTTTATTTCAAATTTGAGATTGATATTATAGAACCAAATGTTGAAGTAAGGTTAGTACTTGTTATTCTATCTCCTTGTTGTTATTTATGCATTGCATTATGGTAAGGGAGAGTGTTAATGAACGAAGGGTGATGTCGTGCCATATTGTGAGTGTTAATGCACGAAGGGTGATGCCGTGCCATATTGTGAGTGTTAATGCACGAAGGGTGATGTCATTCCATATTGTGAGTGTTAATGCACGAAGGGTGATGTCGTACTATGATATGAGATTAAAAGCACGAAGGGTGATGTCGTGCCGTTCTATTAATTTTATGGTGAGATTGAGAGTAAAAGCACGAAGGGTAATGTCGTATATTGATGTCGTGTCATTTCTATTAATTTTATGGTGAGATTGAGAGTAAAGGCATGAAGGGTGATGTCGTGCATATTTTCTTACTGTATTCACTATTCATGTTGATTCATGGTATATTGACTGCTCCGGTGATCATTCTGTTGTAGTTCTTTATCTTGTATTTCCCTTAGTACGTACCCCTCCCAAAATTTCCTATTTAGTTCTTCATTTCTGTTATTTGCATATACATTGTTATATTGTACAGGTTAAACTGTAGGTGCCTTGCCTTAGCCTCATCACTACTTCATCGAGGTTAGGCTCGACATTTACCAGTACATGGGGTTGGTTATACTGATGCTGCACTCTACACTTTCTGTGCAGATTTTGATACCGGCTCAAGTTGATCGAGATTGGCTACTGGTCCGCTGTCCGGAGACTCAAGGTAGATCTGTCGGCGTTCACAGACCTTGAAGTCACCGTCTATATTTTATGTCCTACTGTTTTCTTTCATTCACACAGTTGTATTTCTTTCAGACTATTACTTGTAGTAAATTCTAGAATGCTCATGAATTGTGACTCCAGATCCGGGTGGTAGTAATTAATACAGTTTTACGATATTTCGCACTTATCATATTTCACCTTAGTTAGTTATTGTTGTTTACTGAATGGAAATAAGGAATTGGTTTAATAATTTTCTAACGTTGGCTTGCCTAGCAAGTGAAATGTTAGGCGCCATCACGGTCCCGTCAGTGGAAAATTTTGGGCCGTGACAGTTGGTATTAGAGAACTAGGTTGCCTAGGTCTCACGATTCATGAGTAAGCTTAGTAGAGTCTGGAAGATCGGTACGGAGACGTCTGTGCTTATCTTACAGAGGCTATGAAGTTTAGGAACAAGTTTCACTTCTATGTCGTACAATTTTGCTTTCTCAATATTATTCTACTCTTATTCTCTCGCAGATAGCGAGAACACATACCGTTTCCTTAGCTGAGCAGCAGCCAGAGCCTCCAGTGGCAGCTCCTACATGGGGCAGAGGTCAAGGCCGAGGTTGTGCCAGAGGCTGAGGCAGGGGCAGGACGCAGCCTAGAGCCCGAGCAGCAGCCCCAGTAGTGGAGCCTCAGATAGAGCTTGACGAGGAGGTTCTAGCCCAGACCGTTCCTGCCGGACCAGCTCAGGTTCCGGAGGGGTTCATTGCTACCCCAGTAATTCAGGACACTTTGGTCCGTTTGGTGGGCCTTATGGAGAGTGTGGCCCAGACTGACACATTTCCCATGGCACCAGCAGTCTCTCAGGCTGGAGGAGGAGCCCAGACTCCTGCCACTTCCGCTCCGGAACAGATAGCTCCCAGTATCAGGCTCCAGCAGCCCAGCCAGTCAGATTAATTCAGCCGGTTATTGCGGCACAGGTCGGAGATGGGCCAGCTATGTCTTCTGAGGCTTTATGGAAATTGGACAGGTTTACCAAGCTCTTTCCTGTTCACTACAGTGATGCTCCATCAGAGGATCCCCAGGAGTATCTTGATAGCTGTCACGAGGTTCTACGGAACATGGGTATAGTGGAGACCAATGGGGTCGATTTTGCTGCATTTTAGATGACTAGTTCCGCCAAGAAATGGTGGAGAGATTACTTGTTGACCAGACCAGCTGGGTCGCCTTCTCTTACTTGGGACCAGTTCTCTAAGCTCTTCATAGAGAAGTTTCTGCCTATCACATTGAGAGAGGAGCATCGCCGTTAGTTTGAGCATCTCCAGCAAGGCAGTATGACGGTTACTCAGTATGAGACCCGTTTTGTGAATTTGGCCCGTCATGTTATTCTTCTGCTTCCCACCGAGAGAGAGAGAGAGAGAGAGAGAGGGTGAGGAGGTTTATTGATGGAATTGCTCAGCCTATCAGATTGCAGATGGTTAAGGAGTCTGGGAGTGAGATTTCTTTTCAGGCGGCTGCTAATGTCGCCAGACGAGTCGAAATGGTTCTTACTCAGGGAGGTTAAGGGTCTGACAAGAGACCTCATCATTCCGCTGAGTTTAGCGGTGCCTCATCTAGAGGCAGGATTACTTTTGGTAGAGGCCATCCTCCCAGGCCGTTTCATTCAGCACTCCAGGCATCCCACGGTGCCTCAGGTGGTCGTGGCCCTCAGATGCATTATTTCGACCAGCTAGCCTACAGTGCACCACCAGCTCCTATTAATGCACCTTCACTCTAGAGTTATCAAGGTAGTTATTCAGGTCGACAGGGTCAGTTTCAGGGTCAGCAGTCACAGCAGCCGAGGTTATGTTATACTTGTGGTAATTCGAGGCACATTGCTAGATTTTGCCCTCGGGCAACAGGCAGCTCACAGCATCAGAGTTCTCGTGCCATGGTTCCGGCACCAGTTGCTGCACTACCTGCTCAACCAGCCAGAGGCAGGGGTCAGGTAGCCAGAGGTAGGGTCTAGACAGTTAGAGGTGGAGATCAGGCCATTAGAGGTGGAGACCAGCCAGCTAGAGGCCGTCCCAGGGACGTAGTTCAAGGTGGTGGGGCCCAGTCCCGGTGTTATGCTTTCCCAGCCAGGCCTGAGGCTGAGTCATCTGACGCTGTTATCACAGGTACTGTTTCAGTTTGCAGTAGAGATGCTTCAATTCTATTTGATCTGGGATCTACTTACTCCTATGTGTCATCGTATTTTGCTTCCTATTTGGTTGTGCCCCGTGATTCTTTGAGTGCTCCTGTGTATGTGTCCACACCAGTGGGAGATGCTATTGTTGTATATCGTGTTTATCGTTTGTGTGTGGTCACCATTGGGAGTCTTGAGACTCGTGTATATCTTCTACTTCTCGACATGGTTGATTTTGATGTCATACTGGGTATGGATTGGCTGTCACCTTATAATGCAATATTAGATTGTCATGCCAAGACGGTGACCTTAGCCTTGCAGGGGTTGCCTCGATTAGAGTGAAGAGGGAATCTTGGCCATTCTGCCAGCAGGGTTATCTCTTATGAGAAGGCTCGGCATATGGTCGAGAAGGAGTGTCTAGCTTATTTGGCTTATGTCCGCGATTCTAGTGCGGAGGTTCCTTCCATAGATTCGGTGCGTGTTGTTCGTGAATTTCCAGAGGTGTTTCCTGCAGACCTGCCGAGGATGCCACCCGACAGGGATATTGATTTCTCCATTAATTTGGCTCCGGGTACTCAGCCTATTTCCATTCCGCCATATCGCATGAACCCGCCAGAGTTGAAAGAATTGAAGGAGCAGTTGCAAGATTTGCTGGATAAGGGCTTCATTAAACCTAGTGTCTCACCCTGGGGTGCACCTGTGTTGTTTGTGAAGAAGAAAGATGGATCGATGAGGATGTGTATAGATTATCGGCAGTTCAACAAAGTCACTATCAAGAACAAATATCCATTGCCGAGGATTGACGATTTATTTGATCAGCTTCAGGGTGCCAAGGTGTTTTCAAAGATTGATTTGAGATCTGGCTACCATCAGTTGAGGATTAGGGCATCCGATGTTCCTAAGACAGCTTTTCGGACTCGGTATGGGCATTATGAGTTTCTAGTGATGTCATTTGGGCTGACAAATGCCCCAGCAGCATTCATGGATTTGATGAACTGGGTGTTCAAACCCTACTTGGATTCCTTTGTGGTTGTGTTTATTGATGATATCTTGATCTACTCCCACAGTCAAGAGGAGCATGAGCAGCACCTTCGGATCGTTCTTTAGACTCTGAAAGACATCCAGTTATATGCTAAGTTCTCAAAATGTGAATTTTGGTTGAGTTCAGTTGCTTTCTTGGGTCACGTTGTATCAACAGAGGGTATTCAGGTGGATCCTAAAAAGATTGAGGCAGTCCAGAACTGGCCTAGACCCACATCAGCTACGGAGATTCGTAGTTTCCAGGGTTTTGTAGGCTATTACCGTCGATTTGTGGAGGGGTTTTCATCCATAGCAGCCCCGTTGACCAGATTGACCCAGAAGGGTGCCCCGTTCAGGTGTTCAGACGAGTGTGAAGTGAGCTTTCAGAAGCTCAAGACAGCTTTGACTACGGCACCGGTATTGGTGTTACCCACAGGTTCAGGATCTTATACAGTATATTGTGACGCATCTCGTATTGGTCTGGGTGCGGTATTGATGCAGAGTGGCAAGGTTATTGCATATGCTTCACGGCAGCTGAAGGTTCACGAGAAGAATTACCTTGTTCATGATTTAGAGCTGGCAGCCATTGTTTACGCGCTGAAGATTTGGAGGCACTATCTTTACGGCGTGCCATGTGAGGTATTCACTGATCATCGGAGCTTGCAGTATTTATTCAAGCAGAAGGAACTCAATTTGAGGCAGAGGAGGTGGATGGAGCTATTGAAAGACTATGATATCACCATATTGTATCATCCTGGGAAAGCCAATGTGGTGGCCGATGCTTTGAGTAGAAAGTCACGCAGTATGAGTAGCCTTGCATATATTCCAGTTGGTGAGAGACCGCTTGCATTGGATGTTCAGGCCTTGGACAACCAGTTCGTGAGGTTGGATGTTTTTGAGCCCAGCTGTGTCCTAGCTTGTACAGTTGCTCGGTCTTCTTTATTTGAGCGCATCAGTGATCAGTAGGATGACGATCCTCATTTACTTGTCCTTAGAGACATAGTGCGGCACGGTGGTGCCAAGCAGGTTACTGTTGGAGATGACGGAGTTTTCAGGATGCAAGGTCGTATTTGTGTACCTAATATGGATGGACTTCGTGAGTTGATCCTTGAGGAGTCCCACAGTTCCCGATATTTTATTCATCCGGGCGCAGCCAAGATGTATCAAGACTTGAGGCAGCATTATTGGTGGAGGTGAATGAAGGAGGACATAGTTACCTATGTAGCTCGGTGCCTAAATTACCAGCAGGTAAAATGTGAGCATTAGAGACCCGGTGGTTTACTTTAGAGGTTAGATATTCCTGAGTGGAGGTGGGAGTGTATCACTATGGACTTTGTTGTTGGACTCCCACGGACTCAGAGGAAGTTCGATGCAGTTTGGGTCATTATGGACAGGCTGACTAAGTCATCGCATTTCATTCCTATGGCAGTTACCTATTCCTCGGAGCGGTTGGCAGAGATTTACATTCGTGAGATCGTCCGTCTTCACGGGGTGCCCGTGTCTATCATTTCTGATCGAGGTACGCAGTTTACCTCGCACTTTTGGAGGGCAGTTCAGCGTGAGTTGGGTATGCGGGTTGAGTTGAGCACATCATTTCATCCTCAGACGGATGGGCAGTCCGAGCGTACTATTCAGATCTTGGAGGATATGCTCTGCACCTGTGTTATTGACTTTGGAGGTTCTTGGGATCAGTTTTTGCCGTTAGCGGAGTTTGCCTACAATAACAACTACCAGTCGAGCATTCAGATGGCTCCCTATAAGGCATTATATGGTAGACGGTGTAGGTCGCCAGTTGGGTAGTTTGAGCCGGGGAGGCTTGGTTATTGGGTACAAATTTAGTTTAGGAGGCCTTGGACAAGGTCAAGATTATACAGGATCGACTTCGTACAGCTCGGTCCAGGCAAAAGAGTTATACCGGCCGTAAAGTTCATGATATTGCATTCATGGTTGGAGAAAGAATATTGCTTCGGGTATCGCCCATGAAGGGTGTTATGAGATTTGGGAAGAAGGGCAAGTTGAGCCCTAGGTATATCGGGCCATTTGAGATCCTCGAGAGAGTGGGGGAGGTAGCTTATAGACTTGCGTTGCCTCCAGGGCTATCCTCAGTTCATCCGGTATTCCATGTGTCTATGCTCCAGAAATATCATGGTGACCCGTCCCACGTGTTAGATTTCAGCTCTGTCCAGTTGGACAAGGATTTGACTTACGAGGAGGAGCCGGTGGCAATTCTAGCCCGGCAAGTTCGCCAGTTGACATCAAAGAGTTACCCTTCAGTTCGAGTGCAGTGGAGAGGTCAGCCTATTGAGGCATCTACTTGGGAGTCCGAGTCTGATATGCGGAGTAGATATCCCCACCTTTTCACCAGCCCAGGTACCATTCTATGTCCGTTCGAGGACGAACGGTTGTTTTAAAGGTGGAGAATGTGATGACCCAAAAGGTCATCTTATGTTTTAGAACTCGAATCTTCACTCTCAAGTCTTAAGAACCTCATTTTTACACTCCTCGATTTGCGTGCGTAGTCTGGGCAGGTTTTCGGAAAGCTTTTATGTTGAAAACTAATAAAAATAAAAACTTTTACCTTAAAAGTTGATTTTAGTTGATTTCGATCAATATTTTTGGTAAACAGGCCCGGATCCGTGTTTTGACGGTCCCGATGGGTCCGTATCGAATTATGGGACCTGGGCGTATGCCTGGAATCGAATTCGGAGGTCCCGAGCTCAAGTTATGAATTTTTGATGAAAATAAAAAGTCTAAAAATTAATTGTTTTTAAGAATTGACTGATGTTTGGCATTGTTAGTACCGGGTCCGTATTTTGGTTCCAGAGCTAGGTACAGGTTCATTATGATATTTAAGACCTATCTGTGAAATTTGGTGAGAAACGGAGTTGATTTGTCGTGATTCGGACGTCCAGTTGAGAAAATAGAAATTTTAAAGCGTTCTTGAGAATTTTATTTGATTTGGTGCTAAATTCGTAGTTCTAAGTGTTATTTTGGCGATTTGATCGCACGAGCAAGTTCGTATGATGTTTTTAGACTTGTGTGCATGTTTGGTTTGGAGCCCTAAGGGCTCGGGTGAGTTTTGGATAAGCCACGGCACATTTTGGACTTTGGAATTCTGGTTTTTCTACAGAGTCTGTGTTCTGGCATGTCCTTCTTCGTGTTCGCGAAGGTACTCTCGCGAACGCAAAGAGTAAACTGGGCAGCTGAAGTCTTCTTCTTCACGAACGCGAAGGTCTGGTCGCAAACGTGAAGTGATGGGGGACTTACCCTTCGTGAACGCGACCGGCTCAACGCGAACGCAAAGCATGTGGGGACCTGGGGGTTTGGTCATTCCTTCATCGCGAACGCGAGCCATTCCTCGCGAATGCAAAGGCCAGGGGGGAGTGATTATCACGAACACGAGCTGGGTCTCACGAACGCGAAGTCTTAGCAGCCAGTACCCTTCACGAATGCGACAGTGCTCTCGCGAACGTGATGAACACTGTCGCCCAGCACTTAACAGAATCCAAAATGGGATTTTTGCCAAAAACTCATTTTTCTCAAAAACCAAACGGTGAGGGGCGATTTTTCAAGAGCCATTCCTTTCCCAAATTGTTGGTAAGTGATTCTAAACCATTTTCTTTCAATTACCCATTACATTTCTTGAATTTTCAACCTAAAATCTAGAGTTTTCATGGTAGAATTAGGGGTTAGGGTAGAAACTAGGGATTTCGGAAATTTGGGGATTTAGACCTCAATTTGAGGTCGGATTCCAAAACTAATTACATATTCCGGCTCGGGGGTAAATGGGTAAAAAGATTTTGGTCCGAACCTCGGGTTTTGACTAAGCGCCTGGGGTCGATTTTTTGACTTTTTAGAGGAAAAATTGGGAAATTTAATTTATGCAATATAATATATTCCTTTAACAATATTTGATATTATTGAGTCATTTTTTAATAGATACGAGTGATTTGGAGGTGAATTCCAAAGGAAAAGCTGTGATTGAGAATTAAGTGGTCTTCGGAGCGCGGTAAGTGTTGTGTCTAATCCTGACTTGAGGGAATTAGGAACCTTAGATTACTAGTGAAATTCATGTGAGCGGCGTATATGTGAGGTGACGAGTACCTATGCGCCGCCAATTTACCTGTTTTCCATGTTTCTTTGTTTTTCTTATATTGTCTCATTCCTATGTCAAATTGCTACGTGTTATGCTAGTATTGTTCAATTTATCATTCTTATCATGTTTACGGATTTTCTAGTGATAATTGAGTTTTTATTTCAAAGTTGAGATTGATATTATGGAACCAAATATTAAAGTAAGGTTTGTACTTTTTATTCTATCTCCCTGTTGTTATTTATGCATTGCATTATGGTAAGGGAGAGTGTTAATGCACGAAGGGTGATGTCGTGCCATATTGTGAGTGTTAATGCACGAAGGGTGATGTCGTGCCATATTGTGAGTGTTAATGCACGAAGGGTGATGCCGTGCCATATTGTGAGTGTTAATGCACGAAGGGTGATGTCGTGCCATATTGTGAGTGTTAATGCACGAAGGGTGATGTCGTGCCATGATATGAGAGTTAATGCACGAAGGGTGATGCCGTGTCGTTTCTATTGATTTTATGGTGAGATTGAGAGTAAAAGCACGAAGGGTGATGCCGTGCATTTTTCCTTACTGTATTCACTATTCCTATTGATTCATGGTATATTGACTGCTCTGATGATCATTTTGTTGTAGTTCTTTATCTTGCATTTCCCTCAGTATGTCCCCCTCCCGACATTTCCTGTTTAGTTCTTCATTTCTTTTATTTGCATATACACTGTTAAATTGTACAGGTTAAATTGTAGGTGCCTTACCTTAGCCTCATCACTACTTCGTCGAGGTTAGGCTCGACACTTACCGGTACATGGAGTCGGTTGTACTGATGCTGCACTCTGCACTTTCTGTGCAGATTTTGATACCGGCTCAGGTTGATCGAGATTGGCTACTGGTCCGCTATCCGGAGACTCAAGGTAGATCTGTCGGCGTTCACAGACCTTGAAGTCCCCGTCTATCTTTTATGTCCTACTGTTTTCTTTCATTCAGACAGTTGTATTTCTTTCAGACTATTACTTGTAGTAAATTCTAGAATACTCGTGAATTGTGACTCCAGTTCCGGGTGGTAGTAATTAATACAGTTTTACGATATTCTGCACTTATCATATTTCACCTTAGTTAGTTATTGTTATTTACTGAATTGAAATAAGGAATTGGTTTAACGATTTTCTAACATTAGCTTGCCTAGCAAGTGAAATGTTAGGCGCCATCACGGTTTCGTCGGTGGGAAATTTCGGGTCGTGACAAAAAGAACTTCAATGGCGGGTGCCGAGAAGAATACTGAACAAAAAGCAAAGACCGTCAAACCAGACCTCGGAGCGGCGAACTTGAAGCCTACCAAAAAAAAACTCGAACTCAATAGTGGTGCTGCTGTTTTTGTGCGAAGATGGGGCTGTTCTTCCGTGTTTTCGGCTAGTTTTGGAGTAGTTTTAGGTGGAAAAAGAGTAGCTGGATTTTGTTGGCTTTGGGGCTATTTCATCGGTCATTTTTCAGCTGATTCGGGGCTGTTTTGGGGGTTGATTCGGGCAGTTTCTGGGCTGTTTTTTGGGGCGAGTTTGGCAGAAATGTATTGCTGATTTTTGGCTATTGATGGGTGACGTTTTTGTGACTGTTTTCAGCTCGTTTTTAAGCTGCTTTGAAGGAGTTTTGGGGCTAGATTTGCAGCAGATTTAGGCTTTGTTTTTTTGGAGGAAGATCGGGTGGTTTAGGGTGAATCTAGGGAGGAAGAAAGTGCTCCCTTTTGAGGTTGGGGGTGTTTAAATAATAAAAAATAAAAGAGGAAGGGTGTAGCAAGAGGGTGATGGGGCAAGGGAATAGTGAAAGAGGAGTGAGATGTGACACGTAAATAGTGTAGTATGTGGGTGATGGGACAAGGGAATAGTGAAAGGTGAGTGACATGTGACACGTGAATAGTGTAGTTGTTGAGTAATGGGTCAAAGAAATAGTGTAAGGTAGGAAGTAATTTTATTAAATTTGGTCCGTGATTAAAATAAATTCTTCTGTCCTTTATGTAATAGAATTTGTTAAAAATATTGCATATTCTCTAATAAAGCCTACTAACAAAAATAATATAAAATTTAAAATATCAAGATTAAACCTAGACAATATTAAATACAAAAAAGTGATGAAAACTCAAATATGGTCAAAAATTAGGTTCCCGCAGCCATCATGGGGAAAACAACAATATCGTGCCTAGCAACGAGGAGCCCTCTGCTGATCCCAATGGAGTCCCAGTTGCAGACCCATTTGATGCCAACTCACATATGGCCATCGACGCTAACCTGCCGGCCGACCCCGAGCACAATGTTCGTGGAGGAGCCCGACCAACAGCTCAAGGTACGCCCGAAGATGAAGACGATGTGATCAATCTGCGGGGTGATTTTCGAAATGTTACAGGCTCAACAGGCGGCTATAGCACATCTGTGAAATGTTACAGGCCCATCCCGGTAAAACACCCGAAGAAATGAGCAGGTCACAGAAAGGCAGGGTGAAGCTGATCCCGGGACCAACCCCGAAATAATAAAAATGCTTGAGTAACTAACAAAGCAGTGGAATCAGGGGAGAAAAATATTGAGGCCAACGAAAAAAAGTGGAGACCTATAACTCCAGGGTCGATCAAATACCAGGAGTGCCCCCGAAATTTGAAAGGCCTAGACTCCAAGAAATTTGTCCAAAAGCCTTTTCCTCCGAGCGCAGCACCGAAGCCAATCCCGAACAAGTTTCGTATGCCCGATATTCCAAAGTATAATAGAACCATGGATCCAAATGAGCACGTGACCTCCTACACGTGTGCCATCAAGGGGAACGACTTGGAAGATGACGAAATTGAGTCAGTTTTGCTAAAGAAGTTCGGAAAAACCCTTCCAAAAGGAGCAATGACATGGTATCACAACTTACCCCGAATTATATTGATTTGTTTGCTATGCTTGCAGATGCTTTTGTGAAAGCGCATGTCGGAGCCATCAAGGTCGAGACCAGAAAATCGGATCTTTTCAAGGTAAAACAAAGAGACAACAAAATGCTCAGAGAGTTCATATCGAGGTTTCAAATTGAACGGATGGACTTGCCTCCTGTTGTGGATGATTAGGCCATTCGGCGTTCACTCAAGAACTTAACCCCCGAAGCTCCCTGGCTACGCAGCAGTTAAAACCAAATTTAGTAGAGTACCTGGCGGTAAGTTGGGCCGACGTCCATAACAGGTACCGGTCAAAAATCAGAGTCGATGACGATCAGCTAGGGGCCCTTTCTGGGTCTGTTTATCCCATCAGTACCAATGACAGGTCTAGGAAAGTCATCAATCATGAGCCGAGACCAAGTAGAGATCGATACCAACCGTATAGATGAGATCGAAGGGGTAACGGATCTGGGCGTCACCCTACGAGGAACGAGAAGAGGAGCGATCGAGGCCATAGTAGTCGGGGACTAATGAGCAAAAATGGTTTTGATAAGCCACTCGGGGCCTGGGAGGCACCAAGGTTATCGGAGTATAACTTCAGCGTCGATGCTGCCAGCATCATAACTGCCATCGGGCGCATCAAGGATGCTAAGTGGCCTCGACCATTGCAGTCTGACTCTACCCGAGAGACCCTAACTTGATGTATAAGTATCATGGCACTCATGGCCACATGATCGAGGACTGTCAGAAATTAAGAGAAGAAGTGACCCGATTATTCAATAACGGGCATCTCGGGGAATTTCTGAGTGATCGAGCCAAAGTCACTTCAAGGACAGGGACTCCAACAAATAGATCAAACAAGAAGAACCTCAACACGTCATCAACACGATCATTGGAGGGGTCGATGTCCCACAGGGACCAATGATAAAGTGCACTAAAGTGTCCATCACAAGGGAAAAATGAACCCGAGATTATATCCCGGAGGGAACCATTTCGTTCAACGATGAGGACGCCGAAGGCATCATACAATCTCATAATGCCGCGCTGGTAATATCTGTACTTATAAATAAATCTCGATTTAAGCGTGTGTTGATTAATCCAGGTAGCTCGTCCAACATCATTATATCGAGGGTCGTGGAGCAGTTGGGTTTACATGACCAAATAGTGTCGGCAGTCTGAGTGTTGAACAGATTTAACATGGCATGCGAAACCACTAAAGGGGAGACAACTGTACCGGTGAACAATGCCAGGACTATCCAGGAAATACAGTTCTATGTGATTGAATGGGATATGAGATATAATGCTCTATTCGAAAGACCATGGGTTCATAACATGAGGGTGGTTCCTTCAACCTTGCACCAAACATTGAAGTTCCTTATACCGGGAAGGATCAAGATGGTGTATGGAGAGCAGCCGGCTGCTGCAAAGGAGATGTTCACAGTCAATAAAGTACTCTCGATACCCGCTGTTTCGACATTAAAAAGTGTGGAGCCGACCAGAAAGGCCGAAGTTAAATAACAATCGCCTATGACAGTCTCGGTCAGATCGAAATGACGAGGGGTCGATGAGGAAGATGATTACGGAATTCCGAGATCATTCATAGATCCCCATGATACTGATGCCACCAAATAGACGGTCGAGGAGCTGGAGCAAGTCGTATTAACCGAACACCTACCAGATCGAAAGGTATACCTAGGCACGGGGTTAACCCCCAAGCTCAAGAAAGAATACATTAGTTTCCTTAAAACTAACATATCTTGTTTTTCCTGGTCCCATCTTGATATGACAGGGATCCCGCCGGAGGAGAAGATAACCACTCATAAGCTGAGTTTGGATACGAAGTTTTACCCGGTCAAACAGAAGAGGAGGCCTCAATCCGAAGTCAAGCATGCATTCATCAAAGACGAGGTATCTACACTCCTTTAAATAGGCTCCATTCAGGAAGTTAAATACCCGGACTGGTTAGCTAACGTAGTGGTAATGCCTAAAAGGAAATAAATTAAGAATGTGCATAGATTACAAAGACTTGAACAAGGCATGCCCTAAGGACTCTTTTCCTTTGCCTAACATCGGTCGCATGATTGGTACGACGGCCGGGCACGAGATACTCAACTTTCTCGATGCCTATTCCGGGTACAACCAAATTCGGATAGACCCGGGCGATCAAGACAAGACTTCTTTTATCACTAAATTCGACACCTATTGTTATAATGTAATGCTATTTGGGTTAAAAAAACACCGGAGCCACTTATCAACACATAGCAAACCGAATGTTCGAATAACAGATAGGAAAATAAATTGAGGTTTATATTGACGACATGTTAGTCAAGTCCCTGCGAGCAGAGGACTATTTGAAACATTTGCAGGAAACCTTCGACATATTAAAGAGCTACAATATGAAGCTGAACCCAAAACAATGTGCATTCGGGGTTGGATCCGAAAAATTTCTCAGGTTCATGGTGTCCAACCGAGGGATCGAGATCAATCCCGATGAAATCAAAGCTATAGAACACATCACCATGGTAGATAGTGTCAAGGCCGTTCAGAGGCTAACCGGACGTATAGACGCCCTGGGTCAGTTCATATCGAGGTCCTCAGACAAAATCCATCGGTTCTTCTCACTATTGAAGAAGAAGAATAACCTTTCTTGGACCCCGGAGTGCCAACAAGCTTTGGAAGAACTCAAATGGTACCTTTTGAGTCAACCCCTATTCCATACTCCGAATACGGATGAGCAATTGTACCTTTACTAGGTGGTATACGAAGTGGCGATAAGTGGAGTCTTGGTCCAGGAAGATGAAGGTACGCAATTTCCTATTTACTATGTTAGTATAACTCTAGGCGAGGCAGAAACAAGGTATCTTCACCTGAAAAAATTGGCGCTCGCTTTGCTAAGCGCCTCTAGAAATTTAAAACCATACTTTCAATGTCACCCTATATGTGTCGTAACCTCTTACCCACTGAGGAACATCATGCACAAAACTGAGCTCTCGGGCCGATTGGCCAAATGGGCAGTAAAGATTAGTGGGTATGATATCGAGTATTGGCCCCGAACTGCCATCAAATCACAAATTTTGGCAGACTTCGTAGCCGACTTTACGTCGGCCTTAATACCCGAAGTCGAAAGGGAACTATTATTAACCTCAGGGATTACCTCGGGAGTTTGGACCCTCTTTACAGATGGTGCTTTGAATGCAAAGGGGTTCGTGCTCAGCATCGTGCTAAAGCCACATACGGGTAACGTAGTTAGGCAATCTATTAGAACTATGAAATTGACTAACAATGAGGCCTAGTATGAGGCTATGATTGCTGGTCTCGAATTGGCTAAAAGCTTTGGGGGCTAGGTGGTCGAAGCTAAGTGTGATTCACTCCTTATGGTAAATCAAGTCAATGGGACGTTCAAAGTAAAAGAGGAACGAATGCGAAGGTATTTGGACAAGGAGTGGGCCCTACAACACGTGCACCGAAAACAAAATAGCGAGGTCGATGCTCTCGCTAACTTGGGGTCATCGATTGATGACGATGAATTCAGTTCGGGAACAGTCGTACAGCTCATGAAGTCGGTGGTAGAAGAAGGCCATGCCAAAGTAAACTCGATAAGTTTAACTTGGGATTGGAGGAACAAATACATAGATTATTTGAAGACTGGAAAGTTGTCCTCGGATCCTAAAGAATCGAGAGCCCTGCGCACGAAGGCGTCTAGATTTACCTTGTTCGAAGGGACTCTGTTTAGAAGAACATTCGACAGCCCGCTCTCCATATGCTTGGGGCTGGGAGATATCGAATATGTCTTGAGAGAAGTTCACGAAGGCACTTGCGAAAACCATTCGAGGGCGGAATCTTTGGTTCGGAAATTAATCAGAGCCAGCTATTACTGGATCGACATGGAGAAAGATGCAAATGACTTTGCGCGAAGGTGCAACGGCTGTCAGAGACATACACCGATGATCCATCAACTTGGAGAGCTACTCCATTCGGTCTTGTCCCCATGGCCTTTCATGAAATGGGGAATGGACATCGTCGGTCCCCTGCCGTGGGCACTTGGTAAGGCTCAATTCATATTGTTTATGATTGATTATTTTTCTAAATGGGTTGAAGCTCAAGAGTTCGAGAAAGACCGGGAAAAATAAGTCACTGACTTCATTTGGGACCATATAATATGTCGGTTCAGGATATCGGCCGAGATCGTGTGTGATAATGGGAAGCAATTCATCGGCAGCAAGGCAAACAAGTTTTTCGAAGACCACAAGATTAAAAAGATACTATCGACACCCTATCACCCTAGTGGGAACGGACAAGAAGAATCCACAAACGAGATCATACTCCAAAACCTGAAAAAGAGGTTGACTGATGCCAAAGGGAAATGTAAGGAAATTCTGCTCGAAGTCTTGTGGGCATACCGTACAACTTCGAAGTCTAGTACCGGGGCCACCCTATTTTAATACCAGTCGAAGTGGAAGAACCGAGCCTCAGGTTCTGATATGCAATCGAAGAATCGAACGGTGAGGCCATGAGCACGAGCCTGGAACTATTGGATGAAAGGCATGAGGCCGACCTAGTCTGGTTGGCCGCCCAAAAATAGCGGATAGAAAGATATTACAACCGAAGATCCAACCTCCGACACTTCAAGATCAGGGACTTGGTGTTAAGGAAAGTAACGCTACACACCCGGAACCTGAACGAGGGGAAACTGGGACCAAATTGGGATGGACCATATCGAATCGTCGGGATTACCAGCAAAGGCTCGTACAAACTCGAAGCAGGAAATGGTGTACAACTACCGAACAACTGGAACGTGACACACTTAAAATGGTACAACTGCTAAGGTATGATCTCATTTACTTTTTAATAATATTATAAACTGACTAACACTTGCAGGCAACGGCCAAGGGAGAATGTGACTATTAGGTCTGAAAGCACGCGTTGCACTCTCTTTCTCTTGAACCAGTTTTGTCGGTTTTTTAGCAAGGTTTTTAGTGAGGCAATAGTAAATCGTACTAACTTATATTCAAAGGCCGGTCTTAAATTGGAGTCAATGGGCGCATCAACAGTATCCGAGCCCTCTCAAGATCGACCTCGAATATTGGGGTCCATCACCCTCGGGTTAAGGTTCTTAGCAAGGAAAGAAGGAAACTTTGTACTTGAATAGCTTAGGCTCGGTGGTTAGGATTTATTGTAAGGCCAAATGGTCAAGTGAAGTGTGCCCGCATAGGCCACCTTAGCCATGATATAAGCTTTTACACACTTTCGATCATGTACTTTACACACATAAATGAAAGAAAGTTTCCATCTTTCTATTATGCATTTTTGCCTCCTAAAACATAGATCCTAAGGGCCCACGGGATACCCCCTATTCGAGGACTATCGAGCCCAAGGGCTACCCCTATTCGTGGACTATCAATCCCAAGAGCTACCCCTACTCGGGGACTGTCGTCCGAAAAAAGTTCGGGCAACTCGGGCTACCAAATCTCGGAGGCACAAAACCTATTAGGTAGTTCCTAAACACAAAAGGTTATGGACACCTTAAAAAATGGCTCGGAGACATCCGAAGCTCGTAATCAAAACATAAGGCCTTTATAAAAATTCAAAACCTGATAAAAGGTTACCCTCAGCAAAAGAATCATCTAAAATCACTTAAGCATCTTGGGAAAAACTGTCGGTCATACCGAGTTTTCAAAGTCTCGAGCAAATAAAATCGAAGTCAGGCTCTGTTCGGACATCTGAAAAACGAACAACTTATTACTACATTTGATTCTATGCTAAGGCATTATAAATATTTGCAAGAATAGAAATTATGAAAAGATGCTAAAAAAGTAGAGACTCGAAATTGCCAGAAAGGGAAATTTTATATACTCCGGAATGTATTTAAAAAGGCCCAACAAAAACGACCTCAAAATAAACAAAAAATATACACAAGACAAATACTAAAAAAGTTCTAATGCATTCATGCCTAGTCTTCACCAGGGCCCGACTCATCGCCAGAATCGTCAAAGCCTTCGAATCCCTCAGAACCCTCGGAGCCTTCGTCACCATCAAGCTCGGAAAGTTTCTTCGCCTCATCCTCAAGCTTTATTGCTTCCTCGATCTCAGCTGACAGGTTGAAGCCTCGAGCGTGAATCTCTTCGAGGGTCTCCCTTCGAGACAACCGCCTCATATATTCAACCTTCGTCTTCAGGTGGGTCTCGGAAGCCTCAACACCAGCCTTGTACTGGGCCACCATCTCTTCAGCATCGGCGGAGGTTATGTCCAACTTGGACTTTATTATTCTCTACTGAGGGCGTCTTGCTCTACGACAGCCGAGCTCAGTTGTGCTCGGAGATCGTCATTCAGCTGGGACCGCTTGTCAGCTTTCTCTTTCACCACCCAAAGTTAGATCTCTACCGATGCCAGCTTTGCCTGGGCGGTTTCCTTTTCCGAAGCTAGCAGGTCCATTTTATTTTTCCATCCATCAGCCACGGACTGGACCTCGTTCATCTCGACTCAAAGTTGGTCATTTTGATCGATCTTTTGCTGGACCTACGAGGTTTTGTAGTTAGACGCTGCGACTAGCTCCTCGTTTTTAACTTCAAAGACTTTTACCTTTTCGACCAGATTGGCATGCTCCCGCCTCAGTGAAGCTTCCCTCTAAGCCTTGTCTAGCTCGGCCTGAAGGTCCTTGATGGCCCCATCTTGTTTCTCATTGTAGAGCTTATACATATCTTTATTTCGAGCCTGCTCCTTAAACTCAAACTCGAGCTGGGTGATTTCGGAGTGGAACCTGAGGAAGCTCTCATGGTGAAGCACCGAGGCCTGCAAAGTAACAAAAATAATAAGAGGTATTGAAACCTAAGTAGAATCCACAAAGGAGTATTGTTTCCTTACCCGGTTCAGTGCCTGCTGAACCTCGTTGAATAGACTCGATGCGCCCACCTCGTTCATCTTTGTTTGCTCCTCTTCGGTCAACACACATCGGAGGTAACTAGATATGCCCCTAGAGTAGATAAAGCTAGAGCATCCTCCGGAACCGTAAGAATGACTGTTCTCTTGCGACCAAGGTCCACACTCGGAGCAGGAAACTGCTTCACCAGTTTTGGGCTCGTTCTCGGCCCATCAGTTTCCAAAGGCACGTCCTTCTTCGGGACCTCCAAGTCGCCCAGCCGGTAAAGTCGTCCAAATTGGACATGTCCACGCCATCAAAGAAGGAATGGAGGGGGTCACCTGTGCCTTGTGCTCCTTCACTTAATTTCTCTTTGCCTGCTTGGGCCTCGTCGAGCATAGAATCAGTGTAGGAGGGCGTCTCAACGATGCCAATCACCCTAGTAGCCTCCTTCAAGGCAGGAGTAGTTTCTTGAGAGGTCGCAACTTCTATCTCGACTTCGGATTCTTAGACTGGGAGGGGCCCGACCTCATGGCTCTTCTCATTGGTTGCCTCCTGCTCTTCGGGAGGGGTCGATCTGTGGGCAACAAAAATGTCGTCTTTTTCTTACTTATCCCTGAGCCAGAGAAGTGAGTCGGAATCTGGCACCTGGGAGTTGGTACTCTTCTTGGGCTTGCGAGCCACCCTCGTCTATGGATTCACCTCGGAACCCGAGGAGCCCGAAGATTTTCTTTTTCTCTTCTTATTTTCCCCCGCGACAGCCCTGGGCTGTCCCGTAACGGAGGGATCAACAGACAAGGACACATCCTCATCCCCTTCCAAAGGCCTAAGTTCGGTGGTCTTAGGCAAACCTATAAAAGAAATAAGAAAGGCCAGTATGATGTGAGTTAAGAGAATGGTAATAGTTGTTCAAAGGAGAACCTTACCATGAGAACGGGCCTCCCATCAGCCCTTCGAAAGCTTGCGCCATGAGCGCTCGAAGTATGACATCTGCTTGCAGATGCCTTCGATCCACTCCTTAAGCTGGGGGACCGCATTTGGAACCCGGGCAACAGCTGCACAATTTCAAATACGAATGATGAGAATGAAATGAAGAAAAATTGACACTTAAGGAAAGAATGTACTTACGAGATGCATTCCACTTCTCGGGTAATGGCATGAACTCGGGAGGGATCAAGTCTTCGGTCTTCACCCGAATGAAGCGCCCCTGCCAGCCTCGATCTCGATCTTTGTCAATACTCAAAAAGGAGCCCTTGTTAGCCCGACGAGTGAGCTTGATTAATCCCCCTTGGAAAATTTGGGGACTATATAGATGGAGCAGGTAGTCGAGGGTGAACCGACGAGACTCAGTGTTATTCACAAAATAACGGAGGAGGATCACGATACTCCAAAGAGACGGGTGGATTTGCCCAAGGAGCACCTCGTATCTCTTGCAAAAGTCCAAAACAACTGGGTCTACCGGGCCCAGTGTGAAGGGGTAAGTGTAAACACTTAAATACCCCTCCACGTGGGTAGTAATAGCATCCTCAGGCCTGGGGACTATTAAATCCTTGCCTTCCCATTTACAATCCTCTCGGACCACGGGAAGGACATCTTCGGTAACAGAGCATAGATACCTCGATGCTCCTTCACCCCGGTCCTATTTGGAAGAGAGTTTCTCGACTTTGAAGTCGTACGCGATTGAGCAACCCCGCGGGTATAAAGATTTTCATGGGAGGCTCGGGGGCAGATGCCTTGAGGGCAGCCAGCTCGGGAGTGGCCACTTCAGGAACAGCCGCCTCGGAAGCAGCCACCTCGACATTCGTGGCCGGGTGGGAAGATTAAGAGGCAGCTTATTGAGGAACTGATTTGGAAGTTTTAGCCATTGTTATCTGATAAAATTTGCAAATTTAAAGAAAACATATGAAGTTTTGAAGGAACAAGTTTGAAGGCTGAAGATCAGAGTATGAAGATTTGAAGAAAATCTAGGTAAGAACCTAAGAATAATTATGAAGATTTGAAGATCAAAGAGGAAGATATGAAGGTTTGAAAGAAGTTGGTGATAGCTAGGAAATTCGAAGGTGGAAGCTTGATCGAAAAGTGGAAAAAGAGCAAAGGGTAGAAGCTTTTATTAGGGAAGTACGCGACGCTTCGCATTCGGAGGCACCAGTCGATGGTTGACACGTGTCTGAAGTCAGAACGACACGACTGATGGGACGTTTCAACTTCTTCGTCGTTTCGGTTGTAACGTACGGACGAAGGAACCCAAGAATATCTATCGTTTCTCATCGTTTTGGCAAACCTACTCTCTGAGAAACGAGGGGACTATCTGTATACGGGTAAAACCGAGGCCAATGAGCACCCCGATTTCTCGGTGGGGCAAACGAAGCAAGGACATAACTACAAGGAATCGGAATCGAAGCTAGGAACCTCTCGTACTAAGGCCCGAACAAAGCGCCTATCACTGGAGCCATCGAGACCACGCCCCCCCGGATCCAGTTCGAGCTCCAAGACCTCGGAAAGCATTATCAAATGCCTGCACATGACTAACAAAGGGTTGTGATATCCGTGTCCAACCGGATATCACGGCGTAGATCTCGGTCCGTATCGGCAGCAGATCAATGATTAACGAAAAAGAAGATTTTTACCTTTCTTAAAATTGTACTAGGGATGAAACTCTCCAACTATATAAATGGGGTGATTTTTATTCAAGAGAGACACTGTAACACGCATATCAAGGTAATATAGACTTGTTTTCTCTGCTTCTAAGTTATTAAAGTTCTTATTTTCGCTCATAGTTTTTCATAAATATTTGGCTCCGAATCGAGGGCAGAACAATCACTAAGCTCAAATCCAAGCTCGGACTTAACATCACGACTGGTTTGGTTATTTATTTTATTTTTAATTCGCTTATCTAACGTTATTGATCGCTTGTATTGAACTAATCCACATATCCTTAAAATTGCGTATAAATTTTATTGTTATCCATTTTTAAGGGTAAACAACTTAGTTTTGCTAACTTTGTGTCATATTCTTACCCAAGCGATGTGAACGCAAATATGTTATTGTATGTCCTAATATAAGTTTATTCCTAGCCCCTAGGTATTGAGATTTCCTAAGTCTATTGGCATTTAATGTGAAATTAAGTGAACATAACCATTTCCACAAAACTACACATAGGATTACATGTACACACAAAAGATTTCACAATCTGCCATTCAGTAAACTTAATTTGCTCCGTCCTCCGGATTATATCAAAGATGAAAAAGAGTAGTTCAGTGCACGAGATATTCCGTATTCACGCATGATCCGGGGAAAGGCCGGGCTTCAAGGGGTGTGACGTTGACAGTCTACTCTAATGCAAGTATTTGTATGGTTGCTTTCACGGATCGAACTCGTGACCTATAGGTCACACGGAGACAACTTTACCGTTACTATAAAGAAGATAACCACACTATATGACATTCTAAGTTTTGCAGGATTAGGCACTCTACATTCAAAGTGGCTACTAATTTGCAAAAGTTGTTTTGGAATGTACGTAGAAGTAGCTAGAAAAATATTAAAAACCCACTAAGAAAATTACAAAATCACTAACATACCTATTAATGCCAAAATTAAACATGTGTATCTTGAAAATGTAGCAGTGGAAGCAATTCTAGCAAACTTTTTCTTGGAAATTTGATTTGCTTATTTTAAAGGCAAGAGGAAGTGCAAAAAGGAACAAGAGAACACTTTAAAAAATAACATTCATATAGATATTATTATTATTATACTTATAAATTCCATACATCTCTTTTCTTACGACCAATCATGCATTTTCTTTAATTGACTAAGTTGAGGACCCATATAAAAGCCATCTTCTTGTACTTTCCAGTAACAATAGTAAATAGGAAGGTCGCCTGAGCAATTATTAGCCAAGTCTTGGGTAAAAACATTAAACGCATTTTGTTTTTTACCCCACCAGAAATGACAAAAGAAGAGAGTATGTTTAAAAAGATGCATATTAAAGCGAAAATGGAAATCATCGCCCACTTTAGGATTATGATATCCAAGATCGTCATCTTTAGATGCACAATGAAACCATAACGGCATATTATTATTTGGGAGAACATCAATAATATGAACCTCGTAATAAGGACCGTGATCATCAGATGTAACTCGACGAACGTTGATAATAAACGAAGTAATGAGTAAAATGAAAAGGCTTTTGATCATGATGATGAAATTGATCATTATAAATTTGATTTCTTTATAGTATTTTTCTTCTTTCAGCTAGTTTTTATAGCTCCACAACTGTAAAAACAAAATGAGTTAAAAGGATTAATTAATTAAATGATTTTTGCCCTTGTAAAATCTAGATAAGTAAGTAATAAGTTAATGTTTTGAAAGAATTAAATTTAGGATTTAATCATATTTACTTCCATCAATATTTGTTCTTATCCTGACATTTTTTCCCAAATGAAGTGAGGATATGATCTCAAGAGTGGGCTATAAATTACACCTTTATGTCTTATTTTATTTATTTTCTTTTCTTAAATTCTTTTTACGGCTTGAGGTAAATCCTAAATGGTGGTAAAATGGAAATTAAAAAGGGAAAAACCTCTGGTGCAAGAATAGAGAACTACTTGAGTCAAATTTGGACGGGTCTGTCAATAGATGGGTACCAATCCTTCCAAAATCAGTTGAATATATTTGTAACCGCACCCAAAAATAATAGCTGATAATATATACTTCGTCTGTTTAAAAAAATTGGCACTATTACTATTTGAAAAGTCCACGAGGTTACTCTTTGATCACATTTTTCATAAATATTTTATAAATATTTTAAATTATGAATTATTTATGACTTATAATACTTTTTATGTAGTTTTTGAAAATATAAATTTTAATTTTAAAAATTTAAAGAATCTATGTCCAAATTCTTTAACTACTTTGACCCTTGTACTCCGAACAATGCCAATCTTTTTTAAACGGATGGAGTATATGTTTTGCATATACTAGTCTTAGGGTAGGCCATACGCGCTTTGCGCATGTATTCATATAATGAGTGTAGAACTTATTAAGAAATTGTCTAAATATTACATAACATATTTGCATTATAAAATAAAATTAGAAAATATAAATTCCTAAAAAATGATGAATATTTATCTTATTTAGTTGTTTCGACAAATGAAAAAATATGACTTATCCGATTATCTTATTTCTTTCTCTTTGCCTCCCTCTATCTTTATCTTCTATGTTCTTAATTATTTGTTTGTTATTTATTTTGATTATTAAGTATCATTTCAAAATATTATACAAAAACTAATGATGTAAAAAGTATTATTTGAGCAAATAATTAAAGAGTTCAAAGATAATATCAAATGAATTGTAGTCATGTTATAATATAAAAAGAATTATGACAATGTTATAATATTCAAATAAGAAATAATTTATATAAATTAAAATCTCGATTGCTTTTAAAATTTATAATATCAAGACTTCCAAAACTATTCAATGAAGGATTCAAAAGGTAAAAAAAACTAATGAATATATCAGTGTTGAATCTTTCTACTTGGCCTTTACTAATAACTTTTGTTTGCACTTGCCAAATAAAGGGTAGGCAAAATTGGAGACACTCGTAAGATATTCTTGAATTTATGCGTGGGCTCATATCTTTGCAAGCTTATGACTCAAGCGCGGGGACGAACACTTGTTATGGGCTCACCGCCTTACGTACGGGCTCGTCCCACGATTCTTGTGCAATCATGTGTAAAGCTTTAAAGATCATAAAAATTCATTATTTACCACATGACTCGTCAAAAAACTCTATTCATTAATTATATTTTAGAAGTTGAGAACACTAACATCGTGTCATGAAAGTGAATTTTCGATAAAATATTTTAAATAAAAATTCTTCTATTTTTAATGCACGCGAGGCTCAAAAAATCTTGTGCTAAATAGTGTGGAGGTTCAACTCATCTTCGAGGCTCTCTTCAAATCTTGTTTTTTACATTATTTTGTTTGATAGCAATATTTCATATATGTGCATTGTGAAACTTATTATTTAATAATTAATGTTAGTGATTAACAACTTATAAATAATTATATTCATTAATGTTTTTTAATAATAAATTAGAGTACTGGATTATATGTTAATTTTTTAGTAGCTTATTAGAAGAACATAATGCCAAATTGCATTATGTAATTGTTAACTTTTTCTAAAAGACTGAATTTCCAAAAAATCAATCTTTACAAAAAAGTTAACAGAAAAAGAAAAAAAAAAGACTCTTAAATCTTGTTTGGATGATTATTACATATTATATTGTATCGTATTATTACTTTAAATATAATTTTTTTGGTTGCTACTTAAATTTATTATATCATATTGTTAAATCTGTCGTTACGTAATGACGAAAAGTGTTACTTTATGGAACGACCGATTTGGTGTGGTCGCGTCATTCCCTTAGTTTTTTCTCTCATATTGCCCTTCCATATTATTAAATAATTTTATTTTATCCTTTACCCTATCTTTTTATATAATAATTCTACCTCGTACCTTACTTTTTTCTCTATAATATTGTAAATTTATTCTTCATATTGTTGGTGCATGATATCATAAAATGACGAAAAACAATACAATATATCCAATCATTGTATACATCAAAACGATACAATACTATACGATACATCATGAAACGATACATAATAGCCATCCAAACAAGCTGTTAAATTTGTTAGTTATGAAACATCCCCTTTTTAATCAATCCTTTTTTCTCCACTCGTAATTCTTTTAAATTTCTTTTCTCCTAACTAAATTGTATTTGCAATATTTTCTAAAGCTTCTAAACCTAAAAATGTGATTTTTTTATGTATTACGTGTTATTACTTTTTTTTGTTGCAAATATGGTATACTACATAATTCAAATAAGAAAAAACTTCAATATAGAAAACTTAGTTGATATAAAAGTCCTAGATTTTAGAAAATTATTAAAGTCCTAAATATTAGGAAAATTATTAATTGACTATGTCATAAATATTAGAAAAATAATCAAATGACTATTTTTTCTAATACGAACTCTATTTTAAAAGAGTAAAAAAGACGAACGACTTTTTGCTAAAGGTTTTCGTGCTTTTAATATAGTATTGATGATATAGATAGATAGATGTGTATTATAAACAAATAATATATATATTTACACACGTTTCGCCTAGAGAATAGAATTAGTTTGGGATCTTTACATAAATAGCGGTCGCATTCATTGTTTACTTTTTCTAGTCATATTCATAGATTATACATTGAATATACATAATTATACACATATATTATATAAATTATACATATATTATACATCCACTGATTATTTTTAGTTTAAATGGTTGAGTGAACAACTATTTGAGTTAGGTCTTCTTAGTTTTAGCCGACTAGCCAGTTTTAAATTTTATCATTTTGGATCAAAATGGGTTAGGCTAAGATGAATTCATAACCCAGTCCGTCAATTAAAACTCAAAGGGAAGCAACATGTGCGCAACAACGGCATGTGAAGTATGAATAGCTATTGAAATGCAAAATAAATTATTAGAGTTATAAATCAAGAAATATAAACATACAAGGATATTAAGTTCCTCTTATTAAAAAGGGATTGAGGTTTAACTAATAAAGCCCTCTTAAGCTAATTTAATGGTAAAATGTAAAAATAAGAAGGAAAGTTGAGTTTATAGTACAGTAAAACCTCTCTATAACAGCCTCGTTTGTTCCGAATATTTTTGGATGTTATAGCGAAGTGCTGTTATAGAGAACATATATTATTGTTTACCCTAAAAATTGAGTAACAATTAAACTTATATTGTGGTTTAAGGATATGTGATTTAAACCATCACCAATTGATAAACAACAAATTAAATAGATAAATTGGACAATAAAATAAATTAAACTGGTCCGCAAACAATGCCTCGATCTCGATTCGAGATAGTCTCGAGGTTAATTCATAATAACAGTGGAGGATGGAACAAACAGCGATGAATAGTAAGTAAAACAAAGAAACAACACATATGTATATTCTTATCAGTGAATAATCCTTCATTTTTTTACAAGTGAATGTGATCCCTTTTTATATAATAGAGGAATCTTAAATAAGGTACAACTCTAATAACGGAAGTAGATCCCATGATTGGCACTAATAACCGCTTTGATTTGAACTGTTTCCGAATTTCTGCCGGGATCTTCGACCGATTACTAATATATCGCCATTTTGTTATTACGCCTTACTCGAAGTCACTCATGCTTGATCTCGATTGTTTCCGGCCTCGACCTCACTGAACACTTCGATCTCCAAGCATGATGTTCTATCTTCGAGCTCGAGTCCGATCTATTATGAGGTTACCCTCGAGGCAACTCCCTTGCCAACGAAATCGGGTATGCCCGATTTCGACCGTATACAGATAGTCCCCTCATTTTTTGGAGTGTAACGAGAAGAAACGAATTTGAGACTTCGATTTAATACCTCGATCAATTATGACATCAACATTGTGACGTAAGCGACAGAAGCGATTGAAGCTTCGCATCTGCGCAGTTCCCAAGGTCATTAATTAACGCCAGTTGATGGTCGGCCACCAGTGCTTTCAAACCATCAAAGTGGCTATTATAAATCGACAACATTCATAATATTTTCAAACTTTACTTTCAAACTTTTTCTAATCTTCAAAAACTCTTCTATTCTCTTCAAGTTCATCAACTTTGTCGGTTTCCGTTTGCCAATCTCTTATTAAAATCCAAATTTCGCCTTCTCCTTCCTTAAACCTCATATAGCAATGGCATAAATATTAAAGACCGTTCCTCAAGAAGAAAACACCGGTGGAGCCACGTATCGAAGAGTGCATCCCTGGGCCATGTGAACTTACTTCCGACTTTAAAATCGAAAAATCCTCTTCGGTTCTTGGCCGATGCGAGCCCATGTCTAGATACATCTGTTCGATATCCGAAGGCGATCTCGAGCAGGTGAAAAGGGACTGCCACTGGGAGAATAAAGAGGTGGTGATTCCTACCCCCGAGGAGGACATCACCACTCATGTGAAAGGGTTCTTAAGTGTGTATATTTACTCTTTCACGCTAGGTTCTATCGATCCTGTCGTAATCGACTTCTGCCGCCAATACCGGGTAACCCTAGGCTAGATCTACCACTCTTTTTGGCGCATTGTCATTTTGCTCAGATACTTCTCGAGCAAGATCGAGGGGATGTCTTTCATCCTCGATCATATCATTAGGCTATACAGCCCCCGTCTATATCGGGGCGGACTGATAAGGCTTCAGCGCCGCACCACGAAGGTGCTATTCTCGAGCATAGACGAGGACAAGGACCGATGATGGATGTGCTGGTTTGTCCGAGTCAGGACCTCTGACTTAATCCCCGCCGAGAAGATTCCATTCCCCGAAGACGGAACATGAAGCGTAAGTAGAACGTCGCCGATAACGTTTGATTACTTGTTATGTTTCCTTTACCTCTTCTCATCTATATTCTTATTTGTGGTGCAACTTCCCCTTGGTTTCATGGTGCAGTCCCGGACCTTGCAGGTTGGGTTCGACAACTAGTTTCAACCTCTTCGTATGCTAAGCGCTCGTGGCGCGATTTAGCAAAGGGTCGATGGGAGGCCAAAAATCATGGTAAGTTCCCCTGTCAGTATTTGATGCTTTCATGTGAAATACTTCTTTTTAACTTGATTTCTTCTCATACAGGTCTTGGAGATAATGTCGTTATCAGGCTGCATCCCCTTGGGGAAGAGGAGGTCCCGAAGCCGACCAAAGACAAGAAAAAGGAGAAGGGCCTCGCCACCAGATACCCCAAAGCCCAGGAAAAGTAGGGCTCGAAAGTCGAAGACTGATCTCGTCGTTCTACCTGCCGATGTAGTCCAAACGCTACGAGATGAAGACGGGGAGGGAGAAGATGTCGACTGCTTGCTGGTGGCTCAGAAGAGGGATGGAATCAAAGTTTCGAGAACTGCTGAGTCGGTGACAGTCGAGGAGGTTCAGCCACAGACCGAGGTGATCTCGGAGGAAGGTCCGAGCAAAGTCCCCGAGTCATCGGGTGTTGAGGATGCCTCATGCCGTGATGAGCAACCGGGGGGTGTGCCCTAAGGCTCTAGTTCTGAGGCCCTTCAAAGAGAAGAGAATGCCCCAAGTGACTCGCTTTGTGCAATTAACATTGATGATTCGCCGCCCGATCCCACATTCTCTGAGGGGCAATTTTGGGATGCCCTGTCCATGGGGACCCCCGATGTGGGGACAACCCCCAAAGGGGATGATATATTTCGCGGCTACTTCGTGGGGGTCAATGATGTTTCCGACCTGGATGCATCACTCACTTTTGATGAGGCTCAGCGGCTTCTGAACCAAGTGAGTTTTACTTGCGGTCGATGACGTTACCATGCTTGCATTTGTTCTTATTTCTCTAAGTCTGATTTCCTTTCTTTCTGCACAGGCTACGACGCTCCATCGAGAAGTGTCCTCCAAATATTGGCCTGAGCTGGCCCGATGTGAGACTGATCTCAAAAAGCTTACGGAAGAGAGGGACGCCCTCAAACTCCTCTATGTGCAAAAAGAAGAGGAGATCATGAGTATTCGAGCCGAGCTGACAAGAGCTCATCAAGATCAAACCAAGCTCATTGAACGGGTAATGTAAATGTTTGGGAGCTTGTTATGTATTAACTTGATATAGGCGACTAACACTTTGATTCTGCAGGTTCAGCAGAAGACCGAATTGGTTGAGCGGCTTCGTGAGAAGGCCAAGATGAAAGAGGCAGAGACTTTGGGGTGGAAGCAGAACATGGACCGTCTCGCCTCGGAGAAAGATGCGGTTCGGGCCCAACTATCTTCGGTTGAGTGTCAACTCCAAAGTATGAAGGAAGAGAACTTGGCCCGAGCCGAGAAGGTTGAAAAGCTCGAGACTCGGTTGGCCGCTGAGCTTGCAAGGGCCACATCCGAGGCAGAGGCGCTCGTGGCCTCCTACCGAGCCGATGCTAAAGCCACTAACACTTGGGCAAAGGAAATTCCTGATGCTGAGGTTAGATTGTCTCGTATTGCCGAGCATGCTAGGCGTCAGTCTCGGAGAGAGACTCTTGAGGAGGTACATGCTCATGACTTCGACCTCACGGCCGATATCGAGAGTGCGAAGGTTTTGGAGGATGAGGATGAAGCTTTGCTTTCCGATGATGAAGACTCTGCGAGTGGATCCGAGAACGGAGGAGATGAAGATGAAGCTCCCGAAGATGTGGCTCCCGAGGCAGACTAGGAACTTAGGAAATAATTTGTGTAAGACCCTGTGTAAGACCCTCTGTTGTCTTTGTAAATACTTTGCATATATGAAAGATTCCTTTTATTTCTGTTTCGTCTCCGATTTTTGATTTATGATAAATTCTGTTTTGCCTTTGCCTTGTGAAAACTTTGTTGCAATCGGGTTGTTGTAGCCTCTATAATCGAGCGAGAAATAGCTTGAGCTCAGAGTAGAACAAACCCTTAGGTTTTTAGTCAAGCGAGGGCGAGTCCCCGAGCTCAACAATATGTTCGGGATTTTGATTTCAGATGGCTTGATCGAAGCCGTAATCGTACTGTTTTTATAGCCGAGTTCGAGTAAGTTTCAAACTCACAGTAACAGACCCCTTAAGGTTTTATATCAAATAATGATGAATCCTCGAGCTATATTCAAGTCAGTTTTATTTGAGCTCGGAATTGTGGAACCCTTAGGTCCGAATTGAGTGAGAACAAAATCTCGAACTCTAAGTGTATTGGCCCTTGGGCTCTTTAGATTGGGCCGATATGGCCTCTAAAAGATGGTTATTTTCCCCCTTTTCGGCTTAAAAGACTTAGTAAAAAATTTCTTTATACCTTAACATGTATTCTTTACCTATTGAATTTTTTGAGGGTTTGATGTCGATTGAAACTCCTTTGCTTTGTGTGCCTTAGCACGTTTGTGTTAAGAAAATTTGATACCTCTTAAGGTTTTTCTAGGTCTGATTTCATCGAAGCCCTTTTGATTACTTGCCGAGGGTAGCCTTTTTTAACTGTTTTTTTAAAGAATTCGAAGGTCTATTTTTATTGCGGGATTCGGACGTCTCCGAGCCGCCTTAATTTGGCCGTAGCCTTTGGGTATGCCTCTTGGGCTTATTTCCCAATAATACTTCAAACTTGTTCGAAGTGTTAGTCCCCGATAGTGATGTTCTTGGCCTATAGATCGAGGGGTGCCTCTTTGAGGTCTTATGAATTTGGGTTTAGATTACTCGAATATGTCGATCGTCGACGATAGTCCCCGATTGTACGAGGTATATTTGCACTTGGCCCTTGAGCCATTTCTCACAAAATCATAAGTATGGAGCTTGTATAGTAGAAAATTATTTTTGAGACACAAGATGTTTGATATAGAAATAATGCTTTTATGTATAATTTATACATGCGTACATGTTTTGCCATCGGGGCTCGACTAATCTATATGGACACGGTTCATTCGACCGCTTGGCCCATTACAAAGTTTCTCTATCGAGACCCTTTGACACGAAGTATTTTCCTCGAAAGTGTAACATCCGAGGGTGATGCCCCCCAGTATTCGAGGTTTATTGTAAAGAAACCTTGGATACTATTGAATTGTCCTCTTGTAGCACATAATTGTTGCCTCATTAAAACCCTCGCCGGGAAAATCCACTTGGGACAAAAATCGATCTAAGGGAAAAAGGGTGCAACGCGTGATTTAAAATGTGAGGTCTCGATGTCTTTGGTCGAACACCTGCAGTGAGTTAGTGTCGAATATATAAATGAAAAAGGGGATAAAGTCATACCTTAGCAATAATACCGTTTGAGAAGCGATATGTTCCAATTATTTGGCAATTGTTCGTTGTCCATCGTGCCGAGCTTATAAGATCCCTTTCCGACGATGTATAGGGTCCCTCCTAATTTGGGTCGAGCTTCCCTTCATTAGGATCTCGAGTGTTGATGGTGACTTTCCTCAGGACTAAGTCCCCGACTCTGAAATGGCGAAGGTTGGTTCTCATATTGTAGTATCTTTCGATTCGTTGCTTTTGTGTAGCCATTCGAACGAGTGCGGCTTCTCATTTTTCATCCAATAATTCGAGGATATAGTATTCATAGCCTCGTGATTTGACTCTTCTGTTGTATGTTGAAACCTGGCACTAGGTCCCCGACTTCGACTGGAATCAAGGTTTCGGATCCATATACCAAGGAGAACGGGGTTGCCCCCGTACTGGACTTTGATGTTGTTCGATATGCCCAAAGGACTTCGGGTAGAATTTCTCTCCATTTCCCCTTGGCGTCGTTCAACCTTTTCTTTAGATTTTGAATGATAGTCTTGTTCGTCGATTCAGCATGTCCGTTCCCACAAAGGTGATACGGCATTGATAATATCCTTTTTATTTTATGGTCTTCGAGGAATTTTGTCACTTTGCTGTCGATAAATTATTTTCCATTGTCACACACTATTTCGGCGGGTATCTCAAATCGACATACGATGTGATCCCAGATAAAGTCTATAACCTCTTTCTCTCTCACTTTCTCGAATGCCTGCGCTTCAACCCATTTAGAGAAATAGTCAGTCATAAATAAAATGAACTTAGCTTTACCTGGGGCCGATGGCAGAGGGCCGATGATATCCATCCCCCATTTCATGAACGGCCATGGGGATAGGACTGAATGAATTTGTTCTCCGAGCTGATGGATAATCGGTACAAACCTTTGACATTTATCACATTTTCGAACAAACTCCTTAGTGTCTTTTTCCATGTTATCCTAGTGGTATCCTGCTCTAATAATTTTGTGAATCAGTGATTCGGCGCCGGAGTGATTCCCACAAGTGCCTTTGTGGACCTCTCGTAAAACATAATCAGTGTCTTCTAGTCTTAAGCATACTACCAATGATCCATTGAATGTCCTTCTGTATAATGTTCTATCTTCAGCCAATGTGAATCGAGCAGCTTTGGTCCGTTGGGCCCTCGACTCTTTAGGGTCCGATGAGAGCTTTCCGTTCTTCAAGTATTCAATATATTTATTCCTCCAATCCCAGGTTAAGCTTGTAGAGTTTATTTCGGCATGACCTTCCTCGATCACGGATCTCGAGAGTTGAACGACAGTCCCCGAGCTGATCTCATCTTCCTCGACCGATGACCCCAAATTTGCAAGTACATCGGCCTCATTGTTTTGTTCTTGAGGTACATGCTGCAAAGTCCATTCCTTGAAACGGTGCAAAGTTACCTGCAATTGGTCCAAATACCTTTGTATTCTATCCTCTCGAACTTCGAAGGTTTTGTTTACTTGGTTCACCACCAGTAAAGAGTTACACTTGGCTTCAATAACTTTTGCTCCCAAGCTTTTAGCTAGTCCGAGACCTGCAATCATGGCCTCGTACTCAGTCTCATTGTTAGTCAACCTAGAAGTTTTGATAGATTGCCTAATAGTGCTACCCGTGGGCGGCTTCAAAACAATTCCTAGCCCGGACCCCTTCACATTCGAAGCACCGTCTGTGAAGAGGGTCCATACCCCCGATGATGTACCATATTTAACAAGAGTTCCTTTTCAACTTCGGGTACGAGGGTTGGCGTGAAATCGGCCACAAAGTCCGCTAAGATTTGAGACTTGATGGTCGTCCGGAGTTGATATTCAATATCGTACCCACTGAGTTCGATGACCCATTTGGTCAATCGGCCCGATAGTTCGGGCTTGTGAAAAATATTACGAAGTGGGTAAGTGGTTAATACGCATATGGGGTGACATTGAAAGTATGGTCTTAACTTTCTAGAGGTGCTTATCAGTGCAAGTGCCAATTTCTCCAAGTGTGGATATCTAGTTTCTGTTTCTCCTAAGGTTCGACTTGCATAATAAATGGAAAATTACGTACCTTGCTCTTCTCGAACTAGGACACCACTTACCGTGATTTCCGATACTGCCAAGTACAAGTAAAGTTTCTCATCTGCCATTGGAGTGTGAAGCAGTGATGGGCTCGATAGGTACCGCTTCAATTCCTCTAATGCCTGTTGGCATTCCGGGGTCCAAGCGAAATCATTCTTCTTTTTGAGTAGAGAGAAAAATCGGTGGCTTCGATCCGACGACCTCGAAATCAATCGGCCTAAGGCAGCTATCCGCCCAGTTAACCTCTGCACGACTTTTACACTGTCCACGACGGTGATGTCTTCGATGGCCTTGATTTTATCGGGGTTGATCTCGATCCCCCGATTCGATACTATGAAGCCAAGGAACTTGCCCGAACCGAACCCGAAAGCACATTTCTCGGGGTTGAGCTTCATATTGTATTTCCTTAAAATCTCGAACATTTCCTGCAAATGAGCCAAATGGTCATCTACACGCAGGGACTTAACTAGCATGTCATCAATATAAACTTCCATTAATTTACCTATTTGTTCTTCAAACATTTTATTTACTAGGCGTTGGTAAGTAGCTCCTGCATTTTTTAGCCCGAAAGGGCATTACATTATAACAGTACGTTCCATACTTGGTGATAAATGAAGTCTTTTCTCGGTCCTCCGGGTACATTTGGATTTGATTGTACCCGGAATAGGCATCGAGAAAAGTAAGGATCTCGTGGACGGCCGTGGAATCGATCATGCGATCGATGTTAGGCAGTGGAAAAGAATCTTTGGGGCACGCCTTGTTTAAATCCTTATAATCTATACACATTCTAAGTTTGTTCCCTTTTTTAGGGACTACAACTATATTGGCTAACCATTTAGGATATTTCACCTCCCGAATGGACCCTATTTTGAGAAGTTTAGTTACCTCGTCCTTTATGAATGTGTGCTTTACCTCGGACTGGGGTCTTCTCTTTTGCTTCACCGGTTTGAACCTAGGGTCCAGGCTTAGCTGATGCGTCGTTATTTCCGGTGGGATCCCTGTCATGTCTAAATGGGACCAAGCAAAACAATCTATGTTATCAATAAGAAATTGAATAAGCTTTTTCCTGAGTTCGGGGGTTAATCCCGTTCCCAGGTATACCTTTCGCTCGGGCAGGTACTCGATCAATATAACCTGTTACAGCTCTTTGACCATTGATTTGGGGTCAAAAAATCCTTCTCTTCTTCTTCTATCTCCTGCTTCCCCGATTCGGTCGAGGCTGGTGGTTGTGATTGCTATTTGACTTTTTGTTTATCTTTGATGCTCAACCTTTCCGAGGTTGATAGTGTCGATATCGGTGTTACCTCATCGACCGCAAACATTTCCTTTGCAGCATGTTGCTCCCCGTATATTGTTTTTACATCGTCCAACGTCGGGAATTTCATCATTTGGTGGAGAGTCGAAGGGACTGCCCTCATATTATGGATCAAAGGCCTTCCGAGCAGAGCATTGTACCTCATGTCGCCCTCGATTACGTGGAACTTGGTATCTTGAATTGTTCCAGCCACGTTCACCGGTAGAATAATCTCCCATTTAGTTGTTTCACTGGCCATATTAAAGCCGTTTAAGACTCGAGCTGCGGGTACGATATGATTTTGCATGTCGAGCTGCTCTATGACCCTCGATCGGATGATATTCGCCAAGCTACCTGGATCCACTAAAACATGCTTAACTTGAACTTTATTTAATAAGATAGAAATTACCAGAGCGTCATTTTGGGGCTGAGAAATACCTTCTGTTTCTTCGTTGTTGAATGATAAAGTGCCTTCGGGAACATAATCTCGGGTTCATTTTTCCCTAGTGATCGATACCTTAGTGTATTTGAATATGGGTCCTTGTGGAATATTGACCCCA
Organism: Nicotiana tabacum; assembly: GCF_000715075.1. NCBI lineage: Eukaryota > Viridiplantae > Streptophyta > Magnoliopsida > Solanales > Solanaceae > Nicotiana > Nicotiana tabacum. The sequence continues at coordinate 6,836,758 of NC_134092.1, read as the reverse complement.
CCGACGATCATATGAATGACATGTTGGGGTTCCTCCGATTTATTTTTCCTATTGGCGTCCCTTTCTCTGAAATGATTCTTGGCTCGATCGCTAAGGAACTCTCGAAGGTGGCCCTCATTGAATAGACATGCTACCTCCTCCCTTAATTGCCTGCAATCCTCGGTCTTGTGACCATGCGTGCCATGATACTTGCACATCAAATTTTGGGTTTCTTTGGGAAGGATCGGTTTGTATGGGTCTAGGCCACCTAGTATCTCTGATCCTTCCGATTGCCGATACAATTCCCGATGCATCGACGCTAAAGTTATATTTCGATAACCGAGGTGCCTCTGTGGGATCGTCATACTTGTCAAAACCACTTTTGCTCATAAGTCCCCGAGAATTCTATCCTCGATCACTTCTTCAATCGTTCCAGGCGGAATTGTGTCTTGAACCATTGTTCTTTCGATCTGCGGTATATGGTTGATATCGGTCTTTGTTCGACCTTGGCTCCTTGTCGACATCCCTCTGTTTTTAACTACCGACCTATTTGGATGTACTGAACCGGAATGGGCTCCTAATTGGTCGTCCTCGACCCTGATCTTCGATTGATATCGATTATGCACATCTGCCCAAGTTACAGCTGGATACCCAATAAAATTTTATTTCAACTGACGTGATGCTATCGAACTCTGCTCGTTCAACCTTTGGGTGAAAGCTTGAACGGCCCAATAATCTATGACCGGTGGCAACTCCATGTGTTCCATTTGAAATCGGGACACGAACTCCCTCAGCATTTCATTATCCCTTTGTCTTACCTTGAAAATGTCTGATTTCCTCGTTGCGACCTTTATGGCCCCGACGTGTGCCTTTACGAAAGAATCTGCTAACATGGCAAATGAGTCGATGGAATTTGGTGGCAGGTTGTGATACCAAATCATTGCTCCCTTCGAAAGGGTCTCTCCGAATTTTTTCAACAGCACAGATTCGATTTCATCATCTTCTAAATCGTTACCCTTGATGGCGCATGTATATGAAGTAACATGCTCGTTGGGATCGGTGATCCCATTATATTTGGTTATGTCTGGCATACAAAACTTCTTTGGAATAGGCTTCAGAGTCGCACTGGGAGGAAACGACTTTTGTACAAACTTCTTCGAATCCATCCCTTTCAAGATTGGCGGTGCCCCCGGTATCTGATCAACTCGAGAGTTGTATGTCTCTATTTTTTTATCATTGGCTTCGATTCTCTTCTCCCCTGATTCAATTCTTTTGGTAAGCTCCTCGAGCATTTTCATTACCGCAGGATCAATCCCCGATTCGTTACCATTCGACCTTTCCGGTACTGGCTCGGTACGACGAGTAGTTTCTGGCTCGATCCTATTCGGATCTCTATGTTGATTTTGTAACTAAGCAATAACGGCTTGCTGAGCCTGAAGCATCTCGAGTATCACTTGGAGAGTGACTCCTTCGTCTCCTCTGCCCTGTGTTCCTTGGCCACTAGATCGGCATTCTTTGCGTACACTCCCATCGAGATCTGCACCCAGGTCCGCGTTTAGAGCAACGTGCGAACTGACATCGATTGGGTTGGCAACCGATGCTCCCCCGAGATTAGCCTGTGACACCTCGACTCCTGGAGCAATCACATTTTCGTTTTCACCGTGGAATCCGAGACCATTGTCACCGTGTGTGGATGCGTTTTGTGAGTTTGACATGTTTTAACCTGAAAGCAAAGATACTTGACAAGAACAAGCGTAAAATAATGTGTTTTACCAGAATCAGTACCGAACAATCACTATTATCCTTAGACCCACTGTGGGCGCCAAACTGTTTACCCTAAAAATTGAGTAACAATTAAACTTATATTGTGGCTTTAAGGATATGCGATTTAAACGAGTACCAATTGATAAATAATGAATTAAATAGATAAATTGGATAATAAAATAAATCAAACCGGTCCGCAAACAATGCCTCGACCTCAATTCGAGTAGTCTCGAGGTTAGTTAATAAGAACAGTGGAGGATGGAACAAACAACGATGAATAGTAAGTAAAACAAAAAAAGCAGTGTATATGTGTATTCTTATCAGTAAATAATCTTTCTTTTTTTTACAAGTGAATGGGATCCCTCTTTATATAATAGAGGAATCCTAAATAAGGTACAACTCTGATAACGAAAGTAGATCCCATGATTGGCACTAATAGCCGCTTTGATTTGATCTGTTCCGGGATTTCCGCCGGGATCTTCGACCGGTTACTGATATCTCGCGCCATTCCGTTATTACGCTTTACTCGAAGTCAGTCATGTTTGATCTCGATTGTTGACAGCCTCGATCTTAATGAACACTTCGATCTCTAGGCGTGATGTTCTATCTTCGAGCTCGAGCCCGATCTATTATGAGGTTACCCTCGAGGCAACTCCCTTGCCAACGAAACCGGGTATGCCCGATTTCGACGGTATACAATTATAACATAAGATGAAAATTGGTTCCGGAAAAGCTTGGTTTTTATAGTGAAGTATTGTTATATATGAATGCTGTTATAGAGAGGTCTAACTGTATACCCAAACTTCCTTTTACCATGAAAAATTTAAAAACATCTAAAATAAGAAATTGCTTTATTATTTGAGCTTGTTAAGTTCTAACTATTGGCTTTTGTTTTTCATCCTATTTATGTAGCCATTGAAACTTCATATGCATCATTATAATCTTTGTATCGCCAATCAAGCAAAAATGGACTTAGCAGAATTATTTTCCCTCGTTGCAAAAGTTTGCTAGATTTTTTCGGTGTCATGTACCCGCTTCAAGCTCGATTTATAAGGGGAAGTCCCATTTAGGGAGATGTACCCGCTTCAAGCTCGATTTATAAGGGAAAGTCCCATTTAGGGAGGTCAAGTGCTCCCGACAACTCTAATTTTGTGATTTTGAACTCGAAATCTTTAAGTAAGAACGGAAAAGTACTTATAACTCCACTACAATTGTTGGTGATCAAACAGTGTGATAGAGCTATATGAATAATCAAAATTTTCTTAATCTTCTGAGATTTAGGCAATTGCCTAAATTTAAAAAAGAGTTTGATGAATCTTATTTTATTGTTCACATCTTAGTTCTAGGAAATTTTGTATTCATATGATATAGTTTTAATAATTCTCACCTTATATCTTGTAAATTCTATCAAGTAATTAGTACTATTGAGTAAGAGTTCATTTGGCCAGGCTAGCAAAAATTGCGTATTTTAAAGTTAAAAGATTTACATCATAAATTCGGAAGTTGTCATTCGGAATTCCTTTTTATTTTTCCTTTGAAATTTACTATTTATTGAAATCAATTTGGTGATATTAATTATATAGTTGCCAATATTGCTGAGAGCGTAGCTCTAGCTCTGAGAGGGCTGCTTAGACCATGCTTGTTTTAATTGTATCTTTACTTTATTATTACTCCTCTTTATAGCTCTTACCTATAAATAATAAATAAAAAAAGAACTATTAAGCAAATTATTTATCACGCATATAAGAGAAGGGATAAACATTCGTTTTTTGTTATGTCAGCTTATTGCGTTTAATAAGAACACATCAAGCAAGATTAGAGTATCTAATAAGTAAAATAATTCAGTTGAGGTGTCTAAATTTTAAATAAAGATATGGCAAAGAGTGTTACATATATAAATATTTGACCTACTTTTAGAGATAATCATAATATATTTCTATGTAAATTCCCTATATTCTTGTATATAAGTTATTTACCTTAATACAGAACGAAATGATCTAGAAAAGCAAATAATATATTTTTTTGTCATACGAACCATACTCTATAATAAAATAAAATGGAATCCAATCTCTGACCTTGTAAGTATCATATATATATACAGAAGACATTTGCAAGTAACAAATATTAATTAGTTTTTAACATAGTAAGAAGTTAAAATATTAATTTAGAATCTTTTTCCTCATTCTCCTGAACAGATCATTTTTTCTTTTTGTATTTTTTTTCTCACAGCAGCAATTATTCAAATCAATTTAGTAAATTCAATGCAAGAAAACAAAGAAAATAAAAATAGGGAGTAGTTGTTCATTAACTTTTTTAGAGTTTAAGTTATAAATATTGCAGTGCAAATAATTTTTTAACACTATCACATATTTGAGGTAAACCTTCTTAAAACGTAAAATTTATAATCTTCAAAATAAAATAAATTACCTCTCAACAGGTAAATGTGATAAGTTCATGTAAAAATTCCTCACAGTAACCATATATATAACTTAATTTTTTTCTTCTGTTTAAAAAAGAACATTTTTTTTTATAATTCAAAAGCTTTTCCTCTTTTTTTTTTTTTTTTTTTTAATTTAAAATAGATAAAACCCTAAAACCCTAGAAGCTGTTTCTTCTAGACTCTTCTTTTCTTCTCTAAATAAGCCCCTTCAACACGTTTCTCCTCTCTTCTGTTTTCTTTCTCTTTCTCAGTCTGCAAATTTTCATAGTTCCCACTATGTATCGTTTTGCAGCAAAACTTGCTTCTAAAGCCAGGTATTTCCGTCAAATCTGGTTTAATTATTCAACCAACTCTGTACATTTTGCTAATTGTTTTTTTTTATTCTATGTATTATTTGTGTTCGAATTATGTAATCATTATCTGAACAAATGCCTTTTTTTTGTACAGTGTTGCCAGAAACAGCACCAACCAGGTAATTTTTAACATTTTGAGTGGATCGGAATAATTTAATTTGGGTGTATTTGGGTTAAGCAGAAAATGTATTTCTAACTTTTGGTTATGAAAACATTTTCCACCAGAAATCATTATGTTCTACAAATATTCAGCTCAATTACTCCATATCACTTATTTCAATCAGCAGTTGAGCATTGTTTTAATAAGGATTTAAGATATATATACAAACAGTGTAATGAACTTTTTACACCATTAGTGTAACTTTTACCTGTTATAATAGGTCATTTAATAGTTATTCTAGTTAACTAATCAATGCTATTAAATATAGTTAGTTACAAATTATCTTTTAAGTTATATGATTGTGTAAATATTGTTTACAGCATTAGTGCATTGAACTTAAACTCTTTAATAAAAAAGTATGTCGACACGCTATACTCGTATTATCATATGTCAAACTTTGTCTCTAGCCAAAAAAACTGGAAACTAAAATAATTTCCAAAGGTAAAGCATTTTTTGCAGTGTCTTTCCTATGAAAAACATTTTTCCTCCAAACTGGGTGCACCCTCGAGAATCTCTTAGATTTTTGGGATTGGGTTGGTATTTACGATGAGTATGATGCAGGTTGGTAGTAGGCTGAATTGGAGCAGAAATTATGCAGCCAAGGACATTAAATTTGGAGTTGAAGCTCGGGGATTGATGCTTCAGGGCGTTGAGCAGCTTGCTGATGCAGTTAAAGTAACTATGGGTCCTAAGGTAATTCAAGTTACAATATTAGCAGTGCTCATGCTGAAATTCCGAACATTAATTTCAAATACTTGTTGTCAGTGAATTAGATATTATATTGTCTACATGTGTACATTAGCACATTTTACCGTTCTTATTTGTATTGTGATGAGAGAATGTGATATTACTTTTGGGTTGGTAACTTGTCGGATTGTGATGCTTTAACCATGAACAAGTTTGTGGATGGAAGTGTTCAATTCTGTGGAAAATTGAAATAATGAATGCGCGATACCATAGACATTTGGCATTTTACCATCTTGAAATGATACAGTTTACATACTTATTAGAGTGCAATAGAAAGTGGCTAGAGTGACTTGTCTCAACTAAAAATAGTATCGTGTTTTCTTGGTTTTGACTCTTTTCCCCCGAGTATTTTAAAATCAAGCTGTTGCAAAGCTTAACTGTCTGATTAGGGCAACTGGATGTTTTTTTTACTTGTTCCCTTTCAATTAAAAGTGAAGTGTGTTACTGTTTCTCTCTCCTTGTTCATGTTATTTGAACTTGGAGGATTATTGACAAGCAAGATTTCTAAATGCTTATATACTCCTAGGGGACACAATATAAAGTGGACCACCACCAATATATATTTGATTTTGCTGGGAATAGATTCATTAGGTGCAACTAATGTTATATGTTTATTATGAAGGGTCGTAATGTGGTGATTGAACAAAGTTGGGGTGCGCCCAAGGTAACAAAAGATGGTGTAACTGTTGCAAAAAGCATCGAATTCCAGGACAAAATAAAAAATGTTGGTGCCAGCCTCGTAAAACAGGTTGCCAATGCCACTAATGATGTTGCTGGTGATGGTAAGACTTTAGATATACTGTTTCTTCCCCAGTGTCTTCATATGTGCCTAGTTCGCATGTTGGAGTTCTAAAAATCTTTTACATGTCAGCTCGCGTTTAACTTTAGCTTTGTATTTCAGGTACCACTTGTGCAACAGTCCTCACCCGAGCAATATTTGCTGAAGGGTGCAAGTCTGTTGCAGCTGGTATGAATGCAATGGACCTTAGACGGGGTATCACAATGGCTGTGGATGCTGTTGTAACAAATCTGAAAAGCAGAGCACGGATGATAAGCACATCCGAGGAGATTGCCCAGGTATCTTTGCTAGCTTTAAACTTTTATGAAGTACAGTCCAAAGGGTATGTCTTTTTCCGGTTCTTAAACATCAACATTTGGAGCAGCAGGCCCTTCAACCCCTGAGCACCTACCCCACTCCCACCCAAAAAAAAAATCCAAAAATTGGGGGGGGGGGGGGGAGATTCATTTAAGAAAGTGATATTGATCTTCTACCGTAGTGGTCAGCGCTGTATTATTTCTGCTAGGATTCTGGTATTGCAAGAATCAAGCAGAGGGGGTAAAAGCAGAATCTAACTTGCTCTTCAGTGCAAGTGAAAATTTCAAAACACTAATTTTCTGGATAACTGAATGAGATATCAATTTTCTGTTCTAGAGTGTCGCAGCTGCACTATTTCCAATAAGATTATGATAGTATGACCTTTTGATAGGTTGGGACAATCTCTGCAAATGGAGAAAGAGAAATTGGTGAGCTAATTGCAAAGGCTATGGAGAAAGTAGGCAAGGAAGGTGTCATCACTATTCAAGTAAGTAATTTTCAGATTTTGTTTTATGTGTATAACACATGATATTTCTAAAGATGTGAACACTAATCAATTCTAATATCATGCAGGACGGAAAGACATTATTTAATGAGTTGGAAGTTGTCGAGGGGATGAAGCTGGACAGGGGCTACATATCTCCATACTTTATCACGAATGAGAAGAATCAGAAATGTGTACGTCTTCAGTTTGCCAGTATTAATTTAGCTGCATGATTGTTGTGGCAATATTACATATTTTACAGCCAGCCTCTTTTTCATATGAACTCACAACTATTCTGATGCTTGACAGGAGTTGGATGACCCGCTTATTCTTATTCACGAGAAAAAAATCTCAAGCATAAATGCTGTGGTGAAAGTGTTAGAGTTGGCTTTGAAGGTAGTCTTTCTTCTGACATTCTTAATTCGAGTTTCAACTATGACCTTTAGAGCTGTTTCTTATTCTTACTTCATATGTTCAGAGACAAAGGCCCCTCTTAATTGTGTCTGAAGATGTGGAGAGTGAAATACTTGCTACACTTATTCTGAACAAGCTTCGTGCTGGAATCAAGGTAATATGCTGCTCGAGGAAAAAAAATATGTTAAACTTTTTTGAGGTCAGTGTAATACTTCGTTCGGCTAATTTTATTGGCAAATATTACAGGTTTGTGCCATCAAAGCTCCAGGATTTGGTGAAAACAGGAAGGCTAATTTGCAAGATCTTGCTACTTTAACTGGAGGCCAGGTAAGCAACTGTTTTCGTACGCTCCTGTATAAGATATTTACTATTTTTTCTTATGTAGCTAACATTTCGTACCTGTGCATGATAGGTCATAACTGAAGAACTTGGATTGAATCTTGAGAATGTGGAGTTGGACATGCTGGGAAAATGTAAAAAGGTACATTTGATAATCTCACTGTAGTATGGATTTGATCGGTGCATCCCCACGTTTTGGTATTACTTAATGGTGCAAGAAAAGTGGTCCCTCATTGCAATTCTTGTTTAGTTTCTATTTTTGCTGCTGAACAACATTTCTCTGTCTTCCGTAGTCTCACGGCATTTTGTTTTAGGTGACCATCTCCAAGGATGACACCGTTGTTCTTGATGGTGCTGGTGAGAAGAAGGCCATTGAGGAGAGATGTGAACAGGTTTTTTTTGGCTTACATCTACACTGATATTATCAATACAAGCACCATATTATCCAATGGTGCGGGGTTGAACATATATGCTCTTTGTATTGACAGATCAGATCAGCAATTGAACTGAGTACATCTGATTATGACAAGGAGAAATTGCAGGAAAGACTAGCTAAGCTTTCAGGTGGTGTTGCAGTATTGAAGGTATTCAATTTAATTGCAATCTGTATTCTTTCAGAAACTAAATATACAGAAACTTTTAGAAAAGATCCCAACTTCTCTAATATGCCAATTGTAGAAGGTATATTGATTTGAGTTGGTATGGGTCTGCCAGGTCGGAGGAGCTAGTGAACTTGAGGTTGGTGAGAAGAAAGACAGAGTTACAGATGCTTTGAATGCCACAAAGGCTGCTGTAGAGGAAGGAATTGTTCCAGGTTATTACATGTTCATATCTCTTCATGGCTTGTCCACTTACCAAGAGACTAATTTTATTCTTGTCGTGCAGGTGGTGGTGTTGCACTTCTTTATGCATCAAAAGAATTGGATAACTTGCCAACAGCCAACTTTGACCAGAAGATTGGTGTCCAAATTATTCAGAATGCTCTTAAGGTCTGCAATTTTACATTCCTCGCTATCGCATTTTCAGAGTAGTTGTCAAGCCATAATTAGCTGACTGGTTATGCTTTGGAATGAATTCGTATTTGATAGGCTGATATGTCTGAACTTTCTAATTGCAGACACCAGTACACACAATTGCCTCTAATGCTGGGGTTGAGGGTGCTGTAGTGGTTGGTAAACTTTTGGAGCAGGATGACCCTGATCTTGGATATGATGCGGCAAAAGGTTCGGATCCCTCTATTTCCTAAAATTAGAATTAAAATTGGTGGCATGTCCATAATGCATACGGAAGAAAAAAATCGATTAATCTTTACTTTCGTCTCTGCAACAGGTGAATATGTTGATATGGTAAAATCAGGGATCATTGACCCTTTGAAAGTAATTAGGACTGCCCTAGTCGATGCTGCTAGGTGAGCACATACTCCTTTATATTTTCTTCTTCCAATGTATTTCTTCCCTTGGCATTCTTGCTAATATGCTATGGATTTAACTTATATTCTCGGACAACTTATAGACTATTAGTGCAACTTAATCTGTTATATCATCGTCAATGTAAAAGTTAGACTGTTGGTGTGAAGAAGTTAAGGCTTATGCTTTTACTTTTTTTTGTTGCGTGCAGTGTGTCATCTCTATTGACTACAACTGAAGCTGTTGTTGTTGAGCTTCCCAAGGACGAGACACCGTCTCCAGCTATGCCTGGTGGTGGTATGGGCTACTAATGCACTAGCAAAGAACAGTGATTCAAGTGCCTGACATACAATTTAGCACACAGAATAAGAAACTTAAGGTTGTCTGATGAATTCTTACGGTAGCAATGGTACCTCAATTGTAACAATAGCAAGAGATGAATGTGAATTCATGTTTTTGTAGGTTGAGAATTTGTAATATTCGTATGACAGTTGGCATCATTTTTTTTTTTTGTCTACGAAAATTGTTATTATCAGTGACAGTTGAATTCTAAGAATTTTTGAATGAGCCCCCCCAACCAACCTTCCTTTCTTAGTTATAATAAATAAAAATAAAAATACTAATACTGCAAAGTCAAGTTTCCTATTATTGTCGGATATGTTATAAAAATAATTATATTATGAATGTTCATTTATTATTCTGTTATAGATAATCTTCCTTAAGAAGATTATCCATTTAGTAATCTGTTTGTAGTTTATCTACAAGTAGTTGATGCAGGCAGCTTGCAAGCAGCTCAATGAAATGATTTGCAGTAACTTCTTATTAAATAGGCAGGTTGCAAGTAGCTCATGCAGACAACTTACCAGCAGCTAAAGAAAAGCCTTGCAGCTGTTTCCTTTCTTCTATAAATAGAGTAATTTTCAGTTTATTATGTACATAAGTTCGAAGTTTGAATAATATATCAATCTCTTTCTATACTTGTCTTCGGTTTATTTACTTAACAGTTTTTATTTTATAACACGTTATCAGCATGAGACTCTGCCATCTCGAGCAAATACTTTGAAAGTATCACATGTACGAACTTTATTTTTCTAAATAATGTCAAATCTTTCTAAATTTGAATTTGTAGCCCTGGATATATCGGGCAAAAGGTACATGTCTTGGGTGCTTGATGCCGAAATTCATCTTGATGCGATGGGTCTGGCAGACACCATTAAGGACAAAAATCAGGCATCAAACCAAGACTGTGCCAAAGCAATGATATTCCTACGCCATCACCTTGATGAGGGCCTGAAAATGGAATATCTTACTGTTAAAGATCCAGTCATACTGTGGGATAATTTGAAAGATAAATATGACCACTGAAGATGGCCGTTCTTCCACAGGCACGATATGATTGAACTCATTTAAGGCTACAAAATTTTAAATATATCGGTGAGTGTAATTCTGTTATGTTCAGAATTATTTTCCAATTAAAATTATGTGGTGATAATATTACTGATCATGATATGTTGGAGAAAACTTTCACTACTTTTCATGCCTCGAACATGCTCCTGCAGCAGCAATATCGAGAGATGGGATTCAAAAAGTATTCTTAACTTATCTCACATCTTCTTGTAGCCGAGCAACATAATGGGCTATTAATAAAAAAATCATGAAATCTGGCCTACTGTTTCTTGCCCATTCCCTGAAGTGAATGAGACGAACTTCCACCAAGCTAAGCGTGGAAGAGGACGTGGCCCCAGTAGTGGTCATGGCCGTGGTCGGGGAAGAAACACTAATCATGGTAATAATAATGCACCAAAGAACCATCCTCACCATCAGCAGTGGAAAAGGAAGGAACAAAAGCATGAAGCGGTGCAAGCAGCAAACGCAGAAAATGCATGCTATAGATGTGGAGGAAAAGAGCACTGGTCACGTACATGTCGTACGCCAAAGCACCTGGTTGAGCTGTATCAAGCCTTCCTGAAGAAGACTGAGAAAAATGTTGAAGTAAATTTTATTTCTGAAGATAATTTAGACTTCATACATTTGGATGTAGCTGATTACTTTGCACTCCCAGAAGGAGAAATAAGTCATGTGATCGGTGATGAATCTGTAAAGATGTAAATATTTTAATTTTTATTGTTTGTAGTAGATAGTATGGTTATGTAATAGTTGTACATAAATAAAAGTTATCCTTTGATAATAATGTTTACTATCATATTTATTTTGTTTGTCATTTTGAAGAATATGGATAATCCTCAAATTATGTTTGGATCAAAGACCAATCACGAAGATATTTGTGTAATTGATAGTGGAACAACTCATGCCATATTCAAAGATCAGAAATACTTTTCTTATTTGCATAAGGAAAAAGCAGATGTTTCTACAATTTCTAGTAATATAAGTTTGATTGAAGGCTCCAGAAGAGCTATTGTATTTCTGTCTAAGGGAACAAAACTTATTATAGACAATGCATTATTCTCCTCCAAGTCCCGAAGAAACTTGTTGAGTTTTATGGATATCCACCGAAATGGGTATCATGTTGACACGATAGATGAAATGAATATGGAATATCTTTGTATTATAAAGAATATTTCTGGCCAGAAGTGCATTGTAGAAAAGTTACTAACTTTATCTTCTGGCTTATACTATTCAAAGATTAGTACAGTTGAAGCACACTCTATGGTAAATAGGCAGTTTACTGATTCAAATACTTTTGTGCTTTGACATGGCCGTCTGGGCCATCCTGGATCAATAATGATGAGACAAATTACTGAAAATTCGAGTGGGCATCCATTAAAGAACCTGAAGATTCTTACAGATGATGAATTTTCTTGTAATGCTTGTTATCAAGGCAAATGATCACTAGACCATCACCAATGAAGATTGATATTGAGTCCCCTGCCTTTTTAGAGCGTATACATGGGGATATATGTGGATCTATTTACCTATCAAGTGGGTTGTTCAGGTATTTTATGGTCCTAATAAACGCATATTCAAGATGGTCTCAGGTATGCCTACTATCATCTCACAACCTGGCGTTTGCAAAGTTATTAGCCCAAATAATTCGATTAAGGGCACAATTCTCAGATTATCCTATAAAGGCTATTCGCCTTGATAATGCTGGAGAATTCTCATCTCAAGCTTTTGATGATTACTGTGTATCAGTTGGGATAAAAGTTGAACATCCTGTAACTTATGTTCATACTCAAAATGGCCTTGCAGAGTCATTTATTAAACACATGCAGTTGATAACAAGACCACTACTTATGAAAACAAAATTGTCCACTATTATTTGGGGCCATGCTATCTTGCACGCAACATCACTTATCTTTCTCAGACCGACACATTATAATAAATATTCTCCGTCACAATTAGTTTTTGGTCATGAACCAAATATTGCCCATCTACGAATTTTTAGATGTGTTGTATATGTGCCAGTAGCACCACCACAGTACAGTAAGATGGGCCCGCAAAGAAGGTTAGGAATATACGTTGAGTTTGAATCACCCTCTATTATTCGCTATCTTGAACAATTGACGGGAGATTTATTTACTGCTCGATTTGCAGATTGTCGATTTGATGAAACAAATTTCCCACAATTAGGGGGAGAGAAAAAGGAAATCAAAAAAGAAATTGTGTGGAAAGTTTCATCATTATTTCACTTTGATCCATGTACCCCTATATGTAATCAGGAGGTCCATAAGATCATCCATTTACAGAATATAGCAAATCAAGAGAAAAAAAAAATCAAAAGAGAAATTATGTGAAAAGTTTCATCATTATCTCACTTTGATCCACGTACCCCTATATGTAATCAGGAGGTCCAGAAGATCATCTATTTACAGAATATAGCAAATCAAATGCCAGACACATTTACTGATTTGAAAAGGAAAACTAAGTCACATATCCCTGCAGAGAATGTGTCTATCCGAATTGATGTTCCAGCAGGACCATCTACTAGTATGAGAGCTAGTGAACCAAAAGTACGCTTGAAGCGTGGTAGGCCTTTAGGTTCTAAGGATCGAAATCCTAGAAAAAGAAAATCGACAAATGATCAAAATGATATTATGAAGGGATCTCCTGAAGAGACCCAAGATCTGATTAGTTCTGAGATTCCTGAAGAAATCAATGAACCCGAGACTCAAGTGAGTGAGGAACTTTTAATAAGTTCTACTGGTGATGGGATTAATTTAAATCGATCTGAAATAGTGGTGGATAATATTTTTGCATATAATGTTGCACTTAACATTATACAAGATAGTGAGAATCTTGAACCCCGATCTGTCGAAGAATGTCGACAAATATCTGATTGGCCAAAATGGCAAGAGTCAATTCAATCGGAATTGAAGTCACTTGCTAAAAGAGAGGTCTTTGGACCAGTAGTCTAAACACCTGCTGGTATAAAGCCAGTTGGTCATAAATGAGTTTTTGTGCAAAAAAGGAATGATAAAAATGAAGTTGAAAGATACAAGGCTCGCCTTGTTGCACAAGGATTCTCACAACGACCGGAGTCGATTATGAAGAAACATATTCACCCGTTATGGATACCATAACATTTCGATATCTCATCAGTTTAGCCTTACGTGAAAGGTTTGAAATACATCTAATGGATGTGGTTACAACTTATCTATACAGGTCACTTGATAATGAAATTTATATGAAATTCCCCGAAAGATTTAAAATGGCTGAAGCATATTCAAAATCTCAGAAAATGTACCCAATCAGATTACAAAGATCTTTGTACGGTTTAAAGCAATCTGGGCGCATGTGATATAATCGCCTCAGTGAATATTTGCTGAAAGAGGGTTACATAAATGATGTTATTTGTCCATGTATTTTTATAAAGAAAATAGCTTCAGAATTTGTTATACTTGCTGTTTATGTTGATGACATAAATATTGTTGGAACTCCAGAAAAGCTTCAAAAGGCAATTGAATATCTTAAGAAAGAATTTGAGATGAAAGATCTTGGAAAGACAAAACTTTGTCTTGGTCTGCAAATCGAAAATTTAGCAGACGGGATCTTTATCCATTAATCTGCCTATACAGAAAGGGTCTTAAAACGCTTTTACATGGACAAAGCGCACCCATTGAGTACACCAATGGTTGTTCGATCACTTGAAGTAAATAAAGATTTGTTCCGACCTCCAGAAGAGGATGAGGAACTCCTTGGTCCCGAAGTACCCTATCTCAGTGCAATTGGTGCACTAATGTATCTTGCTAGTGTTATAAGGCCTGACATAACATTTTCTGTTAATTTACTAGCAAGATATAGTTCTTCTCCTACACGGAGACATTGGAACGGGATTAAGCATATATTGAAATATTTAAAGAGAACTCTTGATATGGGTTTGTTTTATGCTAACAAAGATAGTGCAGATCTTGTTGGTTATGCAGATGCAGGTTATTTATCTGATCCTCATAAAGCTAGATCTCAACCCGGGTACGTGTTTACATGTGGAGGTACTATCATATCATGGCTCTCCACAAAGCAATCTATTGTTGCTACTTCTTCAAATCATGTTGAAATAATAGCTATTCATGAAGCAAGTAGGGAATGTGTATGGTTGAGATCAATAATTCATTTTATTGAGAAAAAATATGATTTGGAATGTGAGAAAAGACCCACAATTTTATACGAAGACAATGTTGCATGCATAGCCCAATTGAAGGGATGATTTATAAAAGGAGATAGAACGAAGCACATTTTACTAAAATTATTCTACACACATGATCTTCAAAAAAATGGTCATATTGATGTGCAACAAATCCGTTTAAGTGACAATCCGGCAAATTTATTCACTAAATCTTTGCCAACTTCAACTTTTGAGAAGATGGTATATAAGATTGGAATGCGGAGACTCAAATATTTGAAACAAGGTTTTCATCAGGGGGAGTAAAATATGTGATGTACTCTTTTTTCCTTACTAAGATTTTTTCCCACGTGGTTTTCCTTATAAGGTTTCTAATGAGGCAGCTAGAAATGCGTATTACTAAATATGTGTACTCTTTTTCCTTCACTAGGATTTTTTCCACTGAGTTTTTCCTAGTAAGGTTTTAACGAAGCACAATACCTTTTAATAAACATCCAAGGGGGAGTGTTATGAAAATAATTATATTGTGAATGTCCATTTATTACTCCGTTATAGACAATCTTCCTGAAGAAGATTATCCATTTAGTACTCTGTTGAAGTTTATCTACAAGCAACTGATGTAGGCAGGTTGCAAGCAGCTCAATGAAATGATTTGCAGCAGCTTCTTATTAAACAGGCAGGTTGCAAGCAGCTCATGCAGACAGCTTACAAGCAACAAAAAAAAAAGCCTCGCAGCTGCGTCCTTTCTTCTATAAACAGAGGAGTTTTCAGTTCATTATGTACATAAGTTTGAAATTTAAATAATATATCAATCTCTCTCTATACTTGTCTTCGGTTTATTTACTTTACAGTTTTTATTTTATAACATGATACAAAATCTTTCTGTATATAAAGAAAGGAGCATACACAATTTAGCAAGGTTCTGTTGTACCCAACACTCTCAAAGGAAATTCCAACAACTTTACCACATTTTAGTGGGCATTTGGACATATATGAATTGTAAAATTCCAAAATAGGGACAAAATAATTTTAAAGTGAAAATGGTATTTGAAATTTAGAATTGTGTTTGAACATGAATATAATTTTGGATTGTTTTTGAAGTTTTGTGAGTGATTTGAGTGAAAAAATTTAGAAAACAGCTTTTAGAGTTTTTCAAATTTTCGAAAATTTCCAAAATGCATTTTCAAGTGAAAATTGAAAATTTTATGAACGTTGATTTCGAAAAAAAGTGATTTTTTTGAAAAAAAAGGGAAAAATTTCTTATGTCCAAACGGGCTCTTAATCTCACAACTCCATTTTTCTACATTTCTGATCACTTCTCTTTAAAAAGTGCATGGCATTGTCAATCAAAGAAACAACTTAGACTCAATAACACACATCAACAAGAAGAAAGAATATCAATGTCAAGGCAATCATCACCCTCCCTTATTGCAGTTCCATTTGCAGCCATCAACTTTGCAGCCTTTATAGCAGCAGTTGATCCATAGACCTGTTGAAACAATCCTGGAATTATACACGCATGATACTCTCAGCGGCAACAACCCGACAGCCAGGCCAATCATCGGCTTGTGAAGCAGCATCTACAGCGGCCAAGCACCCTTTGCAAGACCTCTTGGTTTCGGACTCCAAAGGATGGCGTAGCCATTCCAACAGTCAACATCAACGTTGTTCCACTAGGAACAGGATTCACAGCCACATCATTTGCCGGAGGAAACAAGAATGGCCAAACTGTGACCATGGGCGGAGCCAGAAACCCCTTCATAGAAAAATTACACAATATATATCAAGTCAAAATTAATTTTTATGTATATATAGTAGATGTTGAATCCCAATAACTTCTTTGTATGTTTACTTCTTTATGTTTTGAATTCCCTTACTGAAATTCCTGGCTCTGCCTGACTATCCAACTAAGCCCTGAATCCTGATGGCTTAAGACTTGGCTTTGGAACAATCACTGTTATTGATGATATCTTGACCTCTTCCCCTGAGCTGGCCACACAAATCCTTGGCAAAACACAAGTCCAGCTTAGGAAGGAGGGGAATACGGCGACACCCTTAACTTCTTTGGTGTATACAGGATAGGAAGCACCATATCCTAGTTTTCAGTTACCGGAGGCACTGGCAAGTTTAAGAATGCTTGTGGCATTGCAGAGCTTGTTCACTCATACCAGCTGGTCAGCATGTCACAAATGGTGCAGAGACACTGCTTAGGATCACTGCTCATCTTATTTACTGAAGTTTCTCTGTGAATCTTTAAGAAAATTGAGCTACTGAAAATCTCCTTAGACCCTATAATTCTCCCTCGACGAATGTCTCATTTTCTCTTTTATGAATTCATCAACAAACAAGTGAGAGAAGCAAGATTCCAAGCTACAAGCCACAATATTCTAAAACCGGTTTCAACATGAATAGAAAGAAATTCTTCAGTCTGCTTTTTCTAAACCCATGCTTTTATTAAGGGTTAAAGAATGTAAAAGACCTACCAAGTAAAATAACATTGAGTTGATTATTAGACATATACTTGATGCTATCGAAGTCCACATTTGCTCTAACGGGCAATGCACACATTCAATGCTCCTCTAAGCATTATAAGCAGCTGATTCTTACTCGGCCAAGTGCAGTAGCTTTGTCAAGTCCATATAATGAATCGATCAATGATGTCCGCAGTGAAGCTGGACCTCTAGCCATGTCCATCCCTATCTCACTAGCGACACCAAAGATAGCCAATGCAGAAGCTGTCGCTTCAACAGCATTTGATGGATCAACCGCGACAAAGGCAGCAATGAGGGCAGTGACAGAACAACCAGATGCAGTAATCTTTTGCAACATAGGCACCCCATTATGCACACAGACGACCCTGTCACCGTCTGTGATAAAGTCAACAGCTCCAGAAACTGCAACTACACTACCACTTTGTTGAGCAAGGGATTTTGCTGCTTCAACAGCATCTCCTGAACCGTATACACTATCCACACCCTTAAATCAGTAAAAAGAAAGAGATGAGACATTATATGCACAACAATAGAATTTAGTGGCTTAATCAGAAACACAGTACGAATGCAAAAGAAAATAGTAATACAGTAACGATGTTTTCTCACAAACAATTCTTTGCTTATCAGAAAATAGTAATATCCCTTTCAATTTCTCTAAAGTTTAACTTGAATGCTATGACCATTAGTAGCTAAATTTGTCCTAAAGTAGACAAATCAAACAACATGAACATTTCATCGGATTACTT
Organism: Nicotiana tabacum; assembly: GCF_000715075.1. NCBI lineage: Eukaryota > Viridiplantae > Streptophyta > Magnoliopsida > Solanales > Solanaceae > Nicotiana > Nicotiana tabacum. The sequence continues at coordinate 6,818,757 of NC_134092.1, read as the reverse complement.
GCTCTTCATTTAACGATATCATTTTCTGTCCATTTACCCTGTCCATAACTAGTCAAATTAGTACATGATCACTAAGATCGTGAAACAATCTAACGACTAACACATTTTAATCAGACCAGTTATTATTTTCCCAACCCATATATTGAACTCTCGTCAATTTCAACCGATTTTAGGAATTTTCTCAGCTACCACTCCGCCTATACAATCAATAGGTGGAATAGCCCCGATTCACATATTTTCTGACTAAGCACAAGAAATAAGAAATATGAAGAGGAGTTAACTTTGCACAAATGGAAGTAGATTCTTGTCTTTCTCCCATTCTTACATCAGTAGTATTAAAGACAAGCTAATAGTAGGTCATTCAAAAGGAGAGACCAAAATCTAGGATAGACTGATATCACCAAATCTTGCATAGAAATGCAGCCTTTGGTAAAACTTACACCATTTTCCAAGAAAGAGAATAGAAATGGAAACCAGATGAAGGACCCATTTTGGCTTGATTGTCATGAAATAGAAAACTGAGAAGGTAGTTATTCAACAACAAAAATAATTACGTCTCAATCCCAAACCATGAGTAGTCAGTTATATGAATCCTTATTATCCATTTGTACCCGTTTCATTCCAATATTCAATAATTTAGTATTCTTTAACACTATAGAGGCGCTCTAATTTTTCAACTAGCAATTAACATACAAATCTCTTAACAGACTAAACTAAAAAGAACTCCTAGTAACCATGGGACATAATGTAAGCATACCAGTAATGATAATATTGGTATTCCATACTCCCTTCGTTCCAGTTCATGTGACACTATTTTTTATTCCAAAAAGAATGACACATTTATATATTTGAAAATTTTTTAACTTTAAACTTTTCACTTTTTACCATTAATAAAAAGTTTTTATAATCACAAATGTTTCAAAACTATTTTTTTCTTAAACTTTGTGTTAGGTCAAACTGTATCATATAAATTGGAATATATAGTATATAGTATGCAAAAATAGCTGATACAAAACATTGTATATTTCCTCCGTCCTCACTTATGTGACATTCTTTACTTTTTAGTTTGTCTCAAAAAGAATGTCACCTTTAGAAACACTTCAACTTTCAAATTTTCATTTTATTTAGACCATAAATTTTAAAAGTGTTCATTTATTTTCTTAAATTTTGCGCCAAGTCAAAAACGGTACCACATAAATTGGAACAGATGAAGTATATACTGACTCCGGTATACAATAAGTGACTTTTTTGTCTTTGGCACACCCCTTAATAAAATACAAACTCCTAGAAAACAAATAAGTATTTTAACTAGATTACCCTTAATTAAATTTTGCATATTGTTAACTTGACTCATTGAGATATGTAAATAGGGACAAATTTGAAAAACTATAGTTAATTAATTTTTGATTATGTAAAAATAAAATTTATTTTGGATCAAAATAAAAAGATAAAAAGTCACATATTATGCACAGATTATCTACCTTGGAATTAGAGTCAACAGAACCCTTAAAAAGAGCAAGAATCTCAGACCCATTCCCTCTAACAACACTAGGCCTTAAATCCATCATCTCCAAACACGCCTTTAACCGGAAACTTGTTCCACCAGCAGCTACAGGATCAAGGACCCAAGGCTTCTTACACTGGTTAGCCACTTCTGCAGCCAACTTCATACCCGGTAACCAGTCAGGTGTGAGTGTTCCCATATTTATGCAAACTCCGAGGGCTTTTGGTGTAAATTCCGGAATTTCATCAACTGAATGAATCATTGCCGGCGATGCGCCGGCGGATAATAAAGTGTTGGCCATGAAATCCATTGAAACGAAGTTTGTTATGCATTGGATTAATGGTGATTTTGAACGGACTAATTCTAAGTGGGCCCATGCTTGTGGGGCCCACTGTAAAATGGAACCTTCAATTCCTTTTTGGGGTTCATTGGTTTTGATTTTGTCTTCTGCCATGGATGTTTTTGGCTAAGAAAATAGAGTTTTGAAGTATAGGAAATGGGCGAGCCGATGTATATAGGAGCTGAACTGTTGGATAGTATTGGTATTGCCTTCGGATTTAGTTCTTAATTGCATAAAACTTTTACTACTACTAAATTTTCTTTTAAGAAAATGGGAAAACATGCAAGTTGAGAAATAGTCCCCTAACCTAAGTTTTAACATTGAACAGTTTTAATCGAGATGTGAACACCTCCACTTCTAACTTAAATTTTCTTGTAAGTTCGAGTGTGAGTAGTTTTTGGAGGGAGTGAGCCGAGGTTCTATCGGAAACGGCCTCTCTATCCAGGGTAGAGGTAAGATCTGCATACAAACTAGACCCCATTAGTGAGATTATATTGAGTTGTTGTTATAGTTTTTGCTACTTTGGGTGTGTCTTTTATATTTGGTGCAATTTTTGAGCTGTAGGCACATGGTTAGGGGCGGACCGCATTGGTTCGAGCGGGTTCACGCTTCCTAAAAGATTAGACTGTTTTTATATGTAAATTATTTTTTCAAGCACCAAATGGAGTTAAATCTGAGTTCCTTCTTTTCCGCGTATATTTTGGTTTTTCCATGGTGTTTTCATGGTGTTTTTTGTTAATTTTTTATTACAGTTTCCATTAAATTACTTAAATTTAACCATTAGAATTTGTTAACTATTTGATAAAAACCAAAAATTGTACACTCTTAACAAACTTAAAGTGCCAAAATGATCACAAACCTACCCTTAAACTTAAGTTCTCGCCTTTGGGCCTCCTCATCCCAATTATATTGAGAATCCAAATAAACCTCGAACGCATTTACGTGTTTTAAAAGAGTAAAAATATCTAGAATTCTATGCAGATATGCATTTATCACATTCTAGTTTTCATTAGCTACTCTTGCATGAATTTTTTTAAAAATAAAATAAAAAAATAACCGAACTGTACGATACCATAAAGAAACCGAGATGATTGACACGGTTTGAAAAGTTTTAATTTTGGTTATACGGGAATAACAGAAAAATTGATTCTGTACAAATCTATATCTATATACAGGAATAACTGTAAATTGGTAAAACACTTTTACTCCAGGATTTGATCGCCATGTTAAACTTTTGTTATTGCTTTAATTAAGCTCTTTGTAGGTCTAAATTGTTAGTCCCGCCAATATTGCTGTATTTGTAAATAATAATTCTGCAAAATATAAGTTAACGTAATGAAACAGTAATTAATTCGAGCCCACTGAATTCACAGTGTTTCCTTAAGGAATTTAATCCCCTCCTAGTACCCAAGGTTATGGATTATTTCCTCCCAGGATAGAACGAATCACACACTGGTGTAGCGGTACTTCAAACCCCAGTGTTTCAGCGAACACAAAGTTCGGGAGCAAATCACACTTACAGTTGCTTTGTTTGAAGTTAAAAACAATGCAGAACGAGGGAGTAGAAACTCAGAAAATCGTATGGAAATGCTGAGAGGAAGGAGTGCAATGTATAGCCAAATCTGTTAAGCGATTTTCAGTTTGTGTCTTGTGTGTTATGTTGTTGAGTGTCTTTCTTCAACATCTGCTGCACATATATATAGCAGCCAGTGTTGAAGAAGACCAAACGTCCACCCTCCATGGTGGAGCAAGCATTAGCTTATTTGTGGAGCAAGCACATTCATGTTTGTGGAGCAAGCACATTCATGGTGGGAAGAGCATTAGGCGGCTGCCAAATGATCAATACACGGATTGGAAAATATCCGTTACAAATGCGGATAATCTTACGTTAATATTTACTATTAACAAATAAATTTGGTCCAAAAAATTAATCAATCAATCGATCATTTGACCAAATCCGAATCCGAATCCCGAATCCGAAGCCGAGCCGAGCCGAACGAGCGACGACGACGACGACGCGAGGCTTGCTTTCTTCTTAACTCTTTAAGAGCTACAAGAAGAGCAATTATATATATACCCACCAAAAATCTCTTCCTCTTCCAATATGGGACAATGTCTCATTGTCAAGAGGAGGAAACTTAAAATTTTACTCAAAATTTTTATTTTTCCTCCATTTCCCATTCACCCTCATTTTAAGACTATTTCATCTTAAAAATTAAAACCTCAACAATCCCCCACATGAATGGGGAATGGCTATATCACGGAAGTATGCATGAAAAAACTGTGTGATTTACAAGCAAGGATTAATCGCATCTGGATAAGTAGGTTTCCCTTTGAACTTTCCGTAGTAAACTTATGTCGGATATACTCGGTCAATCGGTAGATTTGATATCTTTGAACCGTCGATCTTTGTTGTATATCTAGACAATCATAAGTCACACAATCAACCCTTAACCATCTTTGGTTCTCATTGTTGTGTTCGTTTCAGCCATGAACACCGCCTGGTTTCATAAGTGCGTAGAGAACTGGCCTTACAAAGTTCTCCTTGAAGCGGCTAACACTTCACACTTACATAGGTGATTCCTAAACGTGTCATCTTGTAGATACACTATTTGATATACCCCGTATCAAATTTAAAAATCATTAAAAAGCCTTAATGCTTTATCCTTGGTACTGAATATTGTCTCATCACGAGAACAAACTAAAATTTTATTTGACAATGTTGAACCGTCATTAATGACTTTGTTTGATCTCCTTGAACCTAGATCTTGGGATCTCCAGTCTTCTAGGTAGAGTTACCGCCACAATGACTTGTTCTCGGCCATAGCCCCATTTCCCTTGATGATTTCTCAACTACCTCTCTAGTTAGGCCTTTTGTAAGTGGATCCGACACATTATCACTTGACTTTACATAGTCAATCGTGATAATTCCTCTAGAGAGTAATTGCCTAATGGTTTTATGTCTTCGTCGTATATGACGAGATTTACCGTTATACATAACGCTCCCAGCCCTTCCAATTGCCGCTTGACTATCACAATGTATGCATATTGGTGCCAACGGTTTGGGCCAAAATGGAATGTCTTCCAAGAAATTTCGGAGCCATTCAGCTTCTTCACCGGCTTTATCTAAGGCTATGAATTCAGCCTCCATTGTAGAGCGGGCAATACATGTTTGTTTGGACGACTTCCAAGATACCGCTCCTCCACCAATAGTGAATACATATCCACTCGTAGACTTAGAATCATTTGAACCGGTGATCCAATTTGCATCACAGTATCCCTCAATCACCGCAGGAAAATTACTGTAGTGCAATTCAAAGTTCTGGGTATGTTCTAAATATCCCAAAACTCGTTTCATTGCCATCCAATGAGATTGGCCTGGATTGCTCGTATATCGACTCAGTTTACTTATAGCACAAGCTATATCTGATCGTGTACAATTCATGATATACATTAAGCATCCCAACACACGAGCATAATCCAATTGTGATATGCTTTGGCCTTTATTCTTTGCTAATGCAAGATTCACGTCAATTGGAGTTTTTACAACTTTAAAGCCCAAGTGCTTGAATTTTTCAAGTACTGTCTTAATATAATGAGATTGTGACAATGCCAGACCTTGAGGAGTCTTATGGATCTTAATTCCCAGAATTAAATCAGCAACTCCCAAGTCTTTCATATCAAACTTGCTATTGAGCATACGCTTAGTAGCATTTATGTTGGCAATGTCATTACTCATTATCAGCATATCATCCACATATAGGTAAACAATGACTATGTGATTTGGAACATTTTTAATGTACACACATTTATCACATTCATTTATCTTAAAACCATTTGACAATATTGTTTGGTCAAATTTCGCATGCCATTATTTGGGTGCTTGTTTTAGTCCGTAAAGAGACTTAACAAGTCTACATACCTTCTTTTCTTTACCTGGAACCACAAACCCTTCAGGTTGTTCCATGTAAATTTCTTCCTCCAACTCTCCATTTAAGAAGGCCGTCTTAACATCCATTTGATGAATTTCAAGACCATACATTGCAGCTAATGCTATTAACATCCGTATGGACGTAATTCTTGTAACTGGAGAGTATGTATCAAAGTAGTCTAGACCTTCTCGTTGTCTATACCCTTTGACTACGAGTCTTGCCTTGAATTTATCAATAGTGCCATCATCTTTGATTTTTCTCTTAAAAATCCATTTAGAACCCAAAGGTTTATTTCCAGGAGGAAGATCAACCAATTCCCATGTATGGTTGTTCAATATGGATTCTATTTCACTATTGACTGCCTCTTTCCAAAACAATGATTCCGAAGAAGTCATAGCTTCTTTAAATGTTTGAGGCTCATTCTCCAATAAGAAAGTCACAAAATCTGGTCCAAATGAAGTAGACGTTCTTTGACGTTTACTACGTCTTGGATCCTCCTGATTACATGTACTTTCTTTTGTTTCTTCCCGAGGTCGTTTAGATCCTTCACCAAACGACTCACATTCCTTTTTATACGGATATATATTTTCAAAGAACTCAGCATTATCTGATTCTATAACCGTATTATTATGAATGTCGGGATTTTCTGATTTATGAACCAGAAATCTATATGCTTTACTATTTGTCGCATATCCTATGAAAACACAATCAACGGTTTTCGGTCCTATCTTTACCCTTTTGGGTTTAGGAACTTGCACTTTTGCCAAACACCCCCACACTTTAAAATAATTCAAGTTGGGCTTCCTTCCTTTCCATTTTTCATATGGAATGGATTGTGTTTTGCTATGGGGCACTCGATTTAATATTCGATTAGCCGTAAGAATGGCTTCCCCACACAAGTTCTGTGGCAAACCAGAACTTATCAACAATGCGTTCATCATCTCCTTTAATGTGCGATTCTTTCTTTTCGTAATCCCATTAGATTGGGGCGTGTAAGGGGATGTTGTTTGATGAATAATTCCATATTCTAAACATATTTCTTCAAAAGGAGATTCATATTCACCACCCCTATCACTTCTTATCATTTTTACTTTCTTGTTAAAACTTCATTTTTGTATTGCCTGAATGCGTCTATTGCTTCATCTTTACTATTCAGTAAGTAAACATAGCAATATCGAGTACCATCATCAATAAAAGTTATGAAATACTTCTTTCCACCGCGAGATGGTATTGATTTCATGTCACAAATATCCGTGTGAATTAAGTCTAAAGGATTTGAATTCCTTTCAACTGACTTATAAGGATGTTTAACATACTTAGATTCCACACATGTTTGACATTTTGATTTTTCGCATTCAAACTTGGGCAGTACTTCCAAGTTAATTATTTTTCGCAAGGTTTTATAATTAACATGACCCAAACGTACATGCCATAAATTATTTGACTCAAGTAAGTAAGAAGAAGCTGAAATATTATTATTGTTTTCCACAACCATTACATTCAGATTGAAAAGGCCCTCGGTGAGGTAACCTTTTCCTATAAATATTTCATTCTTACTAATGACAACCTTGTTGGACACAAAAACGTACTTAAAATCTTGCTTAACAAGAAGTCCAGTAGAGACTAAATTCTTTCTCATTTCGGGAACATGAAGGACATTGTTCAAAGTCATGACCTTGCCAGAAATCATTTTCAAAAATATCTTCCCATATCCTTCAACTTTTGCTGTTGAAGCATTTCCCATATAAACTGTCTCTCCGGGTCCAGCAGGAGCATAAGTAGCAAAAGCTTCTCTAACTGCACAAACATGGCGAGTGGCTCCTGAATCAAACTACCACAGTTTAGGATTTCCCACCAAGTTACATTCAGAAAGCATGGCACACAAGTTATCAACATCATCATGCTTTACTACCATGTTTGCTTGACCCCTTTTCTTGTCTTTCTTCGGAGCACGACACTCCGTAGATTTGTGTCCGGTTTTTCCACAGTTGTAGCAGTTTCCACTGAATTGCTTCTTGCTTGGGTTGTATTTCGGACCAGAAGCCTTCTTCCTCTTTTTGTTAGCTTCAACAATATTTGCTCCCATTATTGTTGAATTTCTACGGCCTCTCCTTTCAGCAGCTTTATTGTCCTCTTCGATTCTCAACTGAACAATGAGATCTTCAAGGGACATTTCCTTTCGTTTGTGTTTCAAATAATTTTTGAAGTCCTTCCACAACGGAGGCAACTTCTCAATCATTGCTGCTACTTGGAATGCTTCGTTGATGACAAGACCTTCAGCAAGTAGATCATGAATAATCACTTGCAATTCCTAGACTTGGGTAATAACAGACTTGCTATCTACCATTTTGTAGTCCAAAAATTTTGCGGCAACGAATTTCTTCATCCCGGCATCTTCAGTTTTATATTTCTTTTCAAGCGCATTCCATAATTCTTTTGACGTCTCCACGCTACTGTATACATTATACAGATTATCATCCAGTCCGCTAAGATTATAATTCTTGCATAAAAAATCAGAATGCTTCCACGCTTCAATCACGAGAAAGCGTTCATTCTCTGGTGTTTTATCTGGCAGATCAGGAACATCTTTCTTGATGAACTTCTGTAGACATAACGTAGTTAAGTAGAAGAACATCTTCTGCTGCCAGTGCTTGAAATCAATCCCGAAAAATTTTCTGGGTTTTTCTGCCGGTGCCAACGCCGGTGTTCGGCTTGTCGATGCGTTGGCAGTCACCATCGGAACAGCTTGATTTTCGCTTTCAGTCGTCATTTTTTCTGTAAAAGAATGACACAAACAAACGTTTAATAAACGTTTTCAAACTGGAGTAAAAAATCACGTAGATTTTAATCTCCAACAAAACGCCACGAAGGCTTTACTCTCCAAAACGGGAGTACACAAAACCACAAAGGTTTTAGTTTGCAGAATAATAAGAATAACACAAATACAGAAATAAATATTAAATTCCTTAAGATTGTTAGTCCCGCCAATATTGTTGTATTTATAAATAATAATTCTACAAAATATAAGTTAACGTAATGAAACAGTAATTAATTCGAGCCCACTGAATTCACAGTGTTTCCTTAAGGAATTTAATCCCCTCCTAGTACCCAAAGTTATGGATTATTTTCTCTCAGGATAGAACGAATCACACACTGGTGTAGCGGTACTTCAAACCCCAGTGTTTCAGCGAACACAAAGTTCGGTAGCAAATCACACTTACAGTTGCTTTATTTGAAGTTAAAAATAATGCAGAACGAGGGAGTAGAAACTCAGAAAATCGTATGGAAATGCTGAGAGGAAGGAGTGCAATGTATAGCCAAATCTGTTGAGCGATTTTCAGTTTGTGTCTTGTGTGTTGTGTTGTTGAGTGTCTTTCTTCAACATCTGCTGCACATATATATAGCAGCCAGTGTTGAAGAAGACCAAACGTCCACCCTCCATGGTGGAGCAAGCATTAGCTTGTTTGTGGAGCAAGCACATTCAAAATAAATTTGGTCCAAAAAATTAATCAATCAATCATTTGATAAATCCGAATCCGAATCCGAATCCGAGTCGAGCGACGACGACGACGACGACGGCGCGAGGCTTGCTTTCTTCTTAACTCTTTAAGAGCTACAAGAAGAGCAATTATATATATACCCACCAAAAATCTCTTCCTCTTCCAATATGGGACAATGTCTCATTGTCAAGAGGAGAAAACTTAAAATTTTACTCAAAAATTTTATTTTTTCCTTCCATTTCCCATTCACCCTCATTTTAAGACTATTTCATCTTAAAAATTAAAACCTCAACATAAATCCCCTAAGAATTAGCTTTTATTCATTATATAGGTCCACTGCTGTGCAAAATCAATCCGGTGACCAAATCACTTCTGCTCATTGATGCAAAACAAAAGATCATTGGTAGTAGTTATTCATAATAAGTCTTCAAATTTGTTGGTTGAGGATCTCGATGTGGGAAAACTATACTGCTTTTATTACCTCATTGCAGTACTACATGCTCTGAATTTACGATATTTTCTTTCATGTAAAACAATATTTGTAAGTTTTATATACGTGATTCTTCTCAAGAATACAATTAGCTTTGTAGTCCTGAGAAAAGATATTACTGAAATAATGAAATACTTCTCTCAGTGTATATTTCAAGTTAAATTTGTGGTTATAAAACTGCATATATAATTTATGTTATTTCATCAAAATTAATCAAAGAACTTTACTTGCTTAAATGAAGATTCTTTATACTTATATAACATTGCAACTATTCGCTCCATGGAGTGACTCCCGAATCCCGATTTGGTTGTTTGGGATAACTATTTAGAATTTTCAATCAGCGAAAAGCAAAGGTGAAAACAATTACATGTCTTATGTACTTTTGTTTTTCAACTTTTCTAAAATGTGAAATTGCTAATCTTGGAAATTGAATTCCATGTAAATTAAATTAGATGTGGAAGTTCTTTGCTTCTATGGGCATAAATAAGATTAGTTCCACAAGCAAGCCTATGTACCTCAGGTAAGAATAAACATTTTTGTTTATTGAATATACAAAAATAACTTATATTTTCCTTCTAAAGACAATAACTTATGTTTTATATACTGAATATACATTTTAATATATTACCAAAACAAAGAATATACATTTTTGTAATGATATTCCTCATGGAATATATACACTACCGTAAGCTCTTTTCATTTATTTCCTTTTATATGAAAATTAAAGGAGGGGAGATGATAAAGAAAAAGAAAAACCAAAAAGAAGACAAGAAAGTAATTTTTAAAAAAAAAAGAGTAAAAAGAGTATTTAATAAATAAATAAGTAACAGAAATTATATACTACAAGAAAATCTATATATATATATATATATATATATATATATATATATATATATATATATATATATATATAATTGTGGGAATGAAAAAGTTGATGTGGCATATTTCAAATTAGATTTATCTTTTTCCTACTTTTTTTTTTTTGAGGTTTTCTCCTATTTTAATAGTTAAAAACTCAAAGTCACACCCCACATAACTCTGTACGGTTAAGAAATGAAAAGTCAGGCAGTTTTGAAAACAAAATTTAATTGCAGTTTCACAGTAATAATTAGGAAAGAGAAACGCATGGTTTCAAAATTTTATACCCAAATCTTTTGACTTTTCAACTACCACATTTAAAGGTAAAATTATCCTTTACTATTTAGTTTCCTCCTACACGTGAAGAATGGAAATACGCTGCCAATCTTTTCACCCTCTTTTATATTTTCTCTAATTCTCTCAAATATTTTTCTAAAATTGTGAGGCTGCTTTGCTTTTTCACCAAAGTTTTTTGGTTAATTATATTTTGTTTAGTGTAATTGTTAAGTTTCGTAGGTGATAGTTTATTTAGATATTTTTTAGAGTGAATTATGATGCATTTGAGATGATGATCAAAAAAGTAATACCGTATGCATGTTTAATTTATTAATGTTGAATCTGTTTCTCTCATATCTGACTCATGGATATAGTCATTTTTTCTTTCTCGGAAGAGAAATGTTGAGGAAGTGTTCTCTACATCCTTGCATATTTTATAGTGCTGGATATACTGGGAATATAATTGGTGATATGTCAGTTCCATGGCATAAAAATACTATTTATCTTTTATCTCTATCTTTTAACTATTTTCTTACATTTTTTCATTTCTCCTATTTTAAAAAGTCCACATCCAAAAGTAATGTTTGTTAATAAAATAAAATGTTGAGGAAGAATGTGATAGTTCAACCATAAAAATGTAAGCTTATGCAACGATTGTAATTATTTTAAAAATAATGGTAGTAAGTAAAGTAATTTATATTTCATTTCATACCTCATCATATACTTTCTGCAAAAGACAATTAAATGTTTGTTAATAAAATTATAAATAAAATCCTTTCGAAATGTGCTGCTTAATAAATTAAACTTTTATATGAAATGGTCATACATCTATATATTCTATATATAAAAGAGAGCAATAGAAAAGTGAGGTGGCATATCTCTTAAGCCAAGAAACATATTTATCTTTTTTCTCCTTTTGGGGGGATTTTTCATCATCCTTTCTATTTATTTTATATTAAAAATAAAAAAATTATTTTCATAACTCACAACTCTTTATCTTCTTAACATATACTTTTAATAGTCTCAATAACTCCAATCCCTTTCATATTCATAACCTCCAAATGTTTAATGTGTAAGTTTATGATAATTTATCTCATTTTTTTAATCTTCCCCTTCATTTCTCTCATTTAATCTATTTAACATAATGGAGTAAATGAGTAAAAAAGAACCCATGTAGTAGTTTTCTAGAACAAAGCTCACTCAGCTTTAGCGCTTGAATACCATTTTTATTTATCTTTGTTGTCCTTTATTTATTTTAAAATTTAAAATTTCATTTTCATAACTCATACTACCTTAACTTCTACTCTTAATAATATCCATAACTCCCATATTTTTCATATCGGCAAAGGTCTAAATATACCCCTCTACTTTCGAAAATCGTCTAAAAATATCCCTCGTTATACTATTGAGTTATCTATACCACTGCAGTCATACTTTGGGTTTAAATATACCATTAATTTAAACGGATGGACACGTGTCATCGTCTTGTTGGTCAATTCTAAATATCTTTTAATTAATTAAAAAGACCCATTACCCATACACGAAAAATAAATTTTATTTTTTGTAAAAACTGGAAAAAACTGATATTATTTTTACTAAAAACTGAAAAAAAAACGAAAATATTTTTTTTTTCAGTTTTTACAAAAACCTTCCTTAGAAAAAACTAAAAAATATTTTCTAAAATAATATTTTTGTAAAAACTAAAAATAAAAAGCTGAAAACTAATTTTCTAAAGCAATTTTTTTGTAAAACTGGAAAAAAACTGAAATATTTTTTTACTAAAAACTGAAAAAAAAATGATTGTTTTTACAAAAAAAAACTGATTAAAAAAAAGCTGAAAAATATTTTCTAAAATTATTTTTTTTAAAAACTGAAAAAAAAAACTAAAAAGAAATTTTCTAAAGCAATATTTTTGTAAAAACTGAAAAAACAAATATTGCTTTAGAAAAGCAATGTTTTTTCAGTTTTTAGTAAAAAATATTTCAGTTTTTTTCAGTTTTTACACAAAAATTGCTTTAGAAAATTGATTTGCAACTTTTCTTTTCAGTTTTTACAAAAACATTGTTTTAGAAAATATTTTTCAGTTTTTTCTAAGACAATGTTTTTGTAAAAACTGGAAAAAAAAATATTTTTTCAGTTTTTAGTAAAAATAATTTCAGTTTTTTCCAGTTTTTACAACAACAAAAAATCGTGTATGGGTAATGGGTCTTTTTAATTAATTAAGAGATATTTAGAATTGACCAACAGGACGATGACACGTGCCCCTCCATTTAAATGAGGGGTATATTTGAACCCAAAGTATGACTGCAGGGGTATAAATAACCCAATAGTATAACGAGGGATATTCTTAGACCATTTTTGAAAGAAGAGGGGTATATATGGCCCTTTGTCGTTTTCATATTCATAACCCCCAAATATTTAATCTAAAAATTAAATTACCTTATGGTATTCATCTATTTTTTCTTATATAAATTCATAACTTTGTTTCATGAGACCCCTACCCAAGACTACCTTTTTTTGTTCTTTATCTGAAATAGTAATGCTGTCATATTTACTGCAGCATTCGATTCATGTTTTAGTTTGGCTTGAGGATGAAGGCTCTTTAATAATGATCGATATTGCGGGAGGGGGTGTCGACAAGAACTCGAAAAATTATACATTGATTTTGCATTCCTATTTCCTTCTATTTTCTTAAGATTAAGGTCTCAAGTTGTATCTTTTTCTTCTCTATTTACTATATCGTGTGTTCTCTTTCGCTTTATTTTCTATGAACTTTTGATTGTCGCAAGTCTGTATTTTCGTTTAGACTCAAATTAATTACTTATGAGTTAAACTTTGTTGGAAGTCTGCTAACTACTAACCAATAATAGCTCATTGTATAAAAGGGATAAATTTTAAACATTGAAATACGCCCTTCATTGGATATTTTGGCAACACTTCTTATTTCTTTTAGTCAGTAAAAAATATTATAGCTAAAAGTCACAGAGCAGACGCAAGTTCTTCTTTGTTGAGCCATCGGCATGCTTGTTTCTTGTATAATAGAAATTATTTTCTACGTCATTTCTACTTGTAATTTTTATAAAGTAAGTAGTAAATTATTTTTCATTTTATTCGTATGATTGGATTATGTATTATATGTACGACAAAATAAAATAAAGTATTTAGTTTACTTTGTAACTTTTGGTTCTTTTTGAAGTATTGTGATAATTATCTTTCTTTTTGAAAGTTATGTTTTGATTTTCTTCTTTAAATTGCCTATTATTTGTAAGACAATTTTTTTTTTTTTTTTTTTTTTTTTTTGCTGATAGGATACAAATAATTGAGCAAGTATTCTGAAGTGAAGTACTCTGTTCTCCTTGGAATGGAGAATATGAGAGGGAAACTAATGAATAGAAAGTTAAAGAAAAGACAAAGATGAAGGCTAAAAAGGGCATGACGAGAAGGAATAGAAAAAAGAATACGCCGCAATTTTCACATATTTCTTTTGTTTTATTTTGTTTTATTTTCGTTATTAGTTTCTTTACTTTTATTTCATATTTCTTTTATTTGAATAGGAGAAATTTTAGCAAAGCCAGTGTTTTACTATCTAATAAAAAAATTATCTCTTTACATGCCTCTAAGATATAATTGTACTTAAAAGAGTCATGTATTAACCTCTCACTTTCTCCTCATTAATTATAATATATGTAAGTGAAATTTTTTTCTTAAAAATCCCTTCTCTTTTATTTCCTTTTAAAAAGAAAATCAGGAAAATATGCAGTTACCTAAAATCTAATTCTAATTAAAATGCTAAGTATATGATTTATCAGTATGTAGAATTATCTTTTATATCTGAGAATATGATTTCTATAAAAATTATTAAATGTGCTGGCGCCGAAACATAGGATATGCATGGAAACGACAAAAGAAATTAACTTGGTGATGCACACTATTTTCAGTTTTGTATTTTAATGTTACAAATTGTCTAGGTACTTGCTTGCCATGTTTAGGGTATTATTTAGGGTGAGAGTTGAGAAAGGAACTTTTAACTTTGTTATTGAAAATCTGAGGAAAAAAATTATATTTGTCTTTTACTGTTTATACGAGTTGTTTAAGTATATAATTGTTTTTACGTTTCACTTTGTCTTTGAGATAAATCATTGGTCAATTCGTTTCTTAATATAAACTTATCTCCAACTTTTCATGCAATCAGTACCAAAACACATGTTAATAGATTTTTTTTTATAAATAGTATTTTTAAAATTAATGTAATATCATAAAATACAAAATTATATCCCATCTATATATAAAACTAAAAGTTGCGTTTAATTTTTATTTGCAGTGAAAAGTTTCTTGGTAGTTGATAAGGAGGGTTTTACTAAGGCTTATCCAATACAGATCTCAGTTAATTAGATAAGTAAGGTACAATAATAATATTGCAGTTACAGAATATACAAAAGATAAGATTGTTTAATGGCTACTATCTCCCTGATAATTCCTTGAATGCTCTTGAGATACACATAGAAGATTTAACCAAAATGGACGCCCACCTAATTTCTTAAACTTAAAATAATCGGCGAATGTATAATATATATATAATTCAGAATATACAAAAGATAAGATTGTTTAATGGGTATTATTTCCCTGATAATTCCTTGAATGCTCTTGAGATACAGATATGATATTATTTGATAAAAATATGAGGATATCGATAAAATTATATGTAGTCAATCTTAAAGACCGCGCGAAGCGCAGGCAAATTAATTAGTTACAATTAAGTTTGGCTTTCTGTGTTCATAATATGTGTCTTCAAAGAAACAATGGGGGGCTCACCGCAAGTCGTTAGATGGATTAGCCATCAGTTTCTCCCTCTTGGTTATGAAATTTTCATATTTATTTTCATTAAAATGAAATTCATGATTGTGAGCACCTAATTTTTGACTATATTTGAATTTTTATCTTCTACTATGTAAATATTTTCAGAATTTAATATATATATGTTTTTTTTATCTTTGTTACACTTATACATATATATATAGAAAAAATTATTAATAATTTAAAAGGTAAATTATTACTATTAGTATTATTTTTATTTTTAAATAAAATGAATTAAAAATCGAAAATAAATAAAAATTAATTTTTTTTATTTTTTTATTTTTATTTTTTAAAACAAATTTCGGATGGGAATTAAAAAATAGGAAAAGTAGAAATATAAAATTAAAAAGTAAAAGTAAAAGTAGGTAAAAATTGTTTAATAAAAAGAGTAAAAGAAAGTGGAAAATTAAAAAAATAAAAGTAAAAGAATGTGGAAATTTAAAAAATAAAAAGTAAAATAAAGTTGGAATTAAAAAAAAAAAAAAGTAAGGGTATCTGATTTTTTTTTAAAAAAAAGTAAAAGTAAGTGGGAAATAAAAAAAGAAAAGTAAAAAAAGTGAGATTTTAAATATATTAAAAGTAAAAAAAATGAGAAATTAAAAAATAAAAGTAAAGGAAAGTGGGGAATTATTTTTTAAAAAAAATAAGAAAAATGAGAAGTAGAAATTCTTTTAAATTAAAAATAAAAAAATAAATTAAAAATAAAAAAATAAAAATCTGAAAATTTCGAAAAAAATTTCTATAAATAGAAGAGAAATGTGATGAAAAAAGGAAAGGGAGAAAGAAAAAATAGGGAGGAAGGAATTGAGAAAATTTTATTTTTCTTCTTCTAGGATAAGGAAATTTCTACTCGTTTCATTCTTTCTTCGGCTTTCTTTCGAAAAATCCAGCAGCTTCACCACCCCAAAACCACCAGCCCTTGACCACTTTTGAGCCATCATTAACCCCCTCCCCCCCCCCCACCACCACCAAAAAAAAAAAGCTCCAAAAATAGCCACTAAATCGTCTGTTTTGCAAGGTCGATTGAGGTTGCAAGTTGAGATTTGCCGCTCGAGTTTTTCGTGGTCCGAAGGGTCCAGTTGAGAGCTATCCGATCATTGAGTGGTTGTAATTTAAATCCACAATCATCAATACAAAGGTTCACTTCTCTTTCTATTTTGTTTTTCTCATTAATGTTTTGGGTCACTCTGTTTTAATTTAACTTTGAGTATGATATGATCGAGTTCGCATTTGAGTGTGTTAAGATTAATTTGTTCTCACGTTGAGTATTTGTTACGATTAATTTATTTTCCTTTTTAGTAGTTCATATGGTTAATTTTATTGATGAATATGTATTAATTTGTTACTTTTCTTGTTTATTCAATGAAGTAATGACTTTCCATTTTTAACATGCTTTAGTTTCATTTTGATGCATGTCTTATTTACTAGCTACCCACAATGGTACGAAGTAAGGCACGAAAATGAAACTAGTGGCAATGTTGTGGATTACTATTTCGCTTTTCAATGCATGTCTTATTTACTAGCTATCACTTTTTCTTTGCATCTTTCTTCTAGATTTCATGGTGTTTCTATTGTTCTTATGATTGTCGTGGTGATACTAATATTTACTAATATTGTCTCCCTTTGCTTTGCATCCTTCTTCTGGATTTCATGGTGTTTCTATTTATCATATGATTGTTGTTGTGATACTAATGTTGTCTCCTTTTTGTCCTTTTGTGTTTTTGTTTCTTTTTGAGCCGAGAGTCTTTCGGAAACAGCCTCTCTACCCCGTCGGGGTAGGGGGGATAGGGGTAAGGTCTGCATACACACTACCCTCCCCATACCCCATTAGTGGGATTTTACTGAGATGTTGTTGTTGTTGTTGTTTAGTTTTATTTTGATCTCCTATCTTAGTGACTAAATTGGTCCTGCTTGTATTTATCTATTCCAACCATAAATTTAGTCTAGTTTCAAATATTGGTTAGCAGTAAAATTATAAGAGATTAGGTTGGGGCATGATTGGTGTAAGACTTTAATTGGAATTCCCTAACGTATTTATGGGCTAATTGTTGCACATGACCAAAAATAAATAAACATTCACAAGCTAGCCAACTTTTTTCCGTAATTAATTTACTTCATTTCCTCCATAACAATATACATACCTCATGACCTTACAATAATGTCAAAAAAAATAATTAGTAATTGAATAATATTCTAACATCATAGCTTGATTTAGGCGCGATTAATAATAAATTATCGTGACTATGGGTACGGTTCCCGTGGCATAGTCATGATACGTAAACCCCAATTCAAGTGCGCGTTTCACGCGACTTGACTTCAACTTCGAATAATAATAAAAATAAGCATGTTGTAAATCGCGGGCGCATTTCACGTGACGCGATTCGCAATATATACAAAAACAAAATGAGTGTGCGACATCGCGACTTGTTCAAATAAGTTCCATAAATAATTAAAAGCGGTTAAAAGTTAAAAATGCACAATAGGTTTTAAGCATGTATTAAATCAGATAATTAGGCCAATCATTAATAGTTGAGCGACCGTGCTAAAATCACGGAACTCGGGAGTGCCTCGCACCTTCTCCCGGCTTAACAGAATTTCTTACCCGGTCTTCTATGTTCGTGGACCATAAATAGAGTCAATTTTCTTGATTTGAAATTTTAAAATAAATCGGTGACTTGGGACACCATAACTTATTCAAAGTGGCGACTCTGAATTAAATAAATAATCCAATTTCGAATAATGTCACTTAAATTGGAAAAACTCCCATATCCCTTACCCCCTCGGGAAAAAGGAGGTGTGACAGCTCTAGCGACTCTGCTGGGGAATAAGAACCCAGAATCTCTGGTTCAGGGTTCAAAATTCGAGCTTAGAATAGCTGTTATACTTGGCTTTTATTTATTATCTGATTTTTTCGTGTTTGAGCCTAATGTGCTAAATGTCGCTTTTTACCGCTTTGATATTGCTTGAACTGTATATAAACTGTTACGAAACCCTCTTCTCTCTGAGTCTTCTAAATCTTTTGGGAAGCGTGCGCTTCGCGTGGCTTCTTTTCTATTAGAGTCATACCCTAATTTTTAGAACTAGGTTCGGACAAGTTGCAAAGCCGGTGAAACTTCTGTATTCCCGGTACGCTGCCCCCCCTCTCCCCGGCTCGAGTTGTCTGCTCGGGTAAGCCAGGTTTAGAACAACACACCTAGGATCTAAACCTAGAATAACATAGCCTCATGCCGGATCCCTAGTAGGAACGTTTATTTGCATCACGTGCATTTGACTTTGGGGACTCAACATAGGGGTTGGGTCCGTCTAAGACAGGTGTACCCAATATATTGGATCATCTTGATGCATTTTACGTGCTATTTGTGCATATGTTTGTTTCGGCTTGCATGTTGACCGGCTTCTAGAATAGGGAAATGGAACCAAGAAAAAACAAAGAGTGAGGTAAAAAAAAAATAAATAAATAAATTTACCCGGTTTTGAAAATCCAGGTATTTGAAAAATACTGAAACTCTGGAAAAAAAAGTCATTTTCAAAATAAGTCGTGTTTTCCTATTGCTCCAAAACCTACCGAACTACGCGGGTCTGATTCTCACCGAATGTGAGATACGTAGGCAACCCTTATCAGGTTCGAGCATATTTTTTCAAAACTAACCAAAATAAGAACCTTTTGAAACATGATCATCGCCCGAGGTCGTTCTTGTCAAAATAGCCTTAAATCATTCTCCTGGAGCGCCGAAAAGCTGTTTTCACAAGAATAGCCACAATGTAAACCCAAGTCAGTCTTTTCTCCTATAACCAACCTCAGTTGGCAGAAACAACCCTAAAAACTTTCCTCAAGTGCTGAAAGGGCCGTATTTGCAAAAAAAAAAAAAGTTACGAAATTTACTGATTTGGATTTTTAAAATTAACCACTTTGTGTTTTTGAAAAATGTGTCGATTTTGATTTTTGTCCTCAATTTGTGTGCAGAATGAGCACCATTGAGAATGTACCTTTTCGGGTCGTAGATGAGATTCCACTGGGACTCCACATGTGGTGGAATGACCTGGGTGAGGTCAGCAAGCTTTATGTGACAAAGGCTTTAGGTGGGCTTACCGGGCTTCTGAAAATTAAACCAAGGGTTGATATAATTGAAGCTTTGATACCGTTTTGGGACCCGACGCACAATGTTTTCCACTTCTCTGATTTTGAGTTGACCCCTTTGCTAGAAGAGATGGCAGGTTATGTTGGTCTTGACGGGAATCTCATGCACCAATATCCAGTAGCACCAAGACCTGTAACTCCTCATAAGTTTTTGGACCTTCTGAGCAATAGCCGGCAGGTTAAAGATGGAAATTTGGCCAAAGAATTTTGCACATTCCACTTCTTATACAGCCGGTATGGGGATCCCCGAGGATTTGAGGCTCCGGACAATGGTTTGAGTCATCAGGGAAATAAAAATAAATGGGAAGCACGCAGAGGTTTAGCCTTCGTAGTTGCCTTTTTAGGCACTCTGATATGCCCAAGGTGTTCCACCAGCCACATTTGCAAAAGCAAGTTGCAACCCTCAAAGAACTTTGTCCCAGCTCGACAGACATATAGAGCTAGGACTTACAGGAATGGCCGACTTTATGGTGAAAAAGGCCAACGGCACTCTTATACCGATGATTCTCGCAGAAATCTATCGAGCTCTAACTGCCTGTCGAGTTGGGACAAAGTTCTTTGAGGGTTGCAACTTGCTTTTGCAAATGTGGCTGGTAGAACATCTTTGCCATCGCCCGAGGTACATAAACTACGGTCTGACTGGACTCGATTGCATTGAAGAATACGGAAACCGGGTAAACGGTCATGAGTTACCGGAGGGTACTGAGGCTTGGTTCGCGTATTTGGGTTTTTTGACCGCAAACCGAATTGAGTGGACTTTTAGTTGGCTCACGGTCAACGAGGTTATTTATATGACGCCGGAGTGTGCTTTCTTTTATTGATGGGACTTCGGAGTATTCAGCCATATGCTCCGCATCGAGTCCTACGCCAATTAGGAAGATACCAAACAATCCCTTATGATGAAGATTTGAGTCCACATGTTATTGAACTATGCCCAAAAGCCGTATTCCCAGAAGAAAAGGTTCGCCAGATTTGGCACCAATGTAGGTTTCTGGAGCCACAGACTCAAGTACGAGATTGTTCCTCGGGTGAAGTAGAATCTAACTACACAGCCTGGTATGGTAAGAGAGTTCGAGTCGATCAAGAGACAGAACAGCCCGTCAAAAGACCCCATGTCCAACAATTCACCGATGGAGCGCGAGAACAATGGGTTTGGTTAGCTAAAGAAAAGGAATACGGGACCACCATAAGCAAGCTAGAGGATCAAATCAAAAACCTCAAATTTAACAGTAGTTTGCAGGCTGCTGAGGATGAAGGAGAAAAGAAAAGGTTGGCCCGAGAAAATAAAGCCCTCCGAGCTCAAATTCAGAAAATGAAAATAGTTGCTGAAAACCCGGTAAAGAGCGAAAAAAATGAAAGACTCATAAGCAATTTGAGACGAAAAGTTCATGATTATGGGTTTGATTTGACAAAGGCCGAGGATGAATTGGCAAAAGCTCGGGCAAAATTGGCGAATAATGCAGAAGAACGGGCAAGGTGTGTTCAGTATTTAAAGCAAAAGTATGATAGAGGGGTCGCGATCTTAAGGGAAAAGCTGACTAATCTCGAAAATAAAATGGTCCAACAGACAAAGGATTTCAAAGTTGAAAGAGAGAATTGCTATACATCGATTTCCCGATTGGAAGAAGTCATACAACAATTGCAAGACCAAAACCATACGGCCACACAAGTATTGGAGGCCCGGTCTCAGCAAATTGGACGATTGCTCCAAGAAAAGGGTGTCATTAGAATGAGGATTAAAGAAATCATTGATTACGTTGTAATGAAATGCCATGAATGCGAAGACCAGGTCCATGTTCTTTACTTTTGTGATGACTTTTGTCCGTCATGTGATGGGTGATTTAGAGTACCTTCAAGAAGAGATTGCACGCAGGCCCACGTCAAGACCGACTGATGTACCACGGGGCCCCGGAGTAGTATTAGAGGCTCTTATGTATTCCTGATTTATTTATTTATTTATTATTTTTGGCTTTGAGTCTGTATTTTTTACCTTTTCGAGTCTTTTTTTTTTTGGAGTATGTATGTTTAATCATCAGTATTTCCAAAATTTTTGTAATAGAAAAACCCAAAAAGATTTTATTTAATGAAATGTTGAAAAAAAAAACCAAAAAACCAAAATTTTCTTTTCTTTTATTCTGCATTTATTTCCTGAACTACGTAATGATCTAATTCATGCGGCGTCATTATACGTAGGCAATCCCCATCGGATTCGATCGTAGCTATAGAAAATCTGAGTGAAAAATAAAGAAAAAGAGAGAAAAAGAAGGAAAATTGAGTGAAGAAAAAAGAAAAAAAAGTGAAAAATAAAAGAGCAAAAACAGCAATAAGGGAAGGAAAAAGAAATAAGGATTCGAAATTTGAGAAAAGAGATAGTAAAGCCGGGATAAAACATACAGCCGTTGCAAAGACATTTAGAAACATTTAATTGTTTAAGTGCATTGCACCCCCAATATGCGATTCCTTATCTGTTAAATATCTCAAACTAACCAGATTGTTGTGTGTGCAAATATCAAAGGTCCTGTTAAGGTGGTTGGTTTTGTGGTAATCTGGCTTCCCATCCTTACTTCACGAGATCTAAAGGCAGTGTTCATATGGCCTCTGAAAGTCATCTACCAATTATTGAGCCTGAGGATAGTCCTGTATCGGCTATTCCACAGTCAGAGTCTGCAACCACTGAGGAAAATAGGAGGCTGCGCGTCCTCATGTTAGAAATGTGGGACGCTTGGTCTAATGGCAAAGAACCGCCCAGTATAATCCCCGGATTTCCTGAACTGCTTCCCAGGACAAGTGGAATCTCTAATGTCCCCATCCCCGTAACAAACCCATTTATCCCGTTTGGGTACCCCACTATTTCGGACAATTTCACCGGTATGCCTTCTGAGGTTCGCCCCCAGGCACCATTTTCAGGGGTACCTTCTACATTATTCACCGCACCACCAGTCTCTACTACGGCACAACCAACAGTTCCCAGGCCATGCTTCGATCCTTCAGCTTTCACTTTTCAAATCCCGCAATTTCAGCTAGACAACGCTCATGTTACCCCAAACTCTTACCCTCAACACCCACAGTTTGAGTCTCCTATGGAACAGGAAAGAGCTATGAGAAACCCCGAGCAAGAAGAGATGGTTCGGAAGATGAAAAGCCTCAAAAAAGGTTTGAAGAACATGAAAGGCCTGAGTGGCCAAAAGAGTGTCTCCAACTCCGATCTGTGTATGTTTCCTCATGTTCATTTGCCTATTGGTTTTAAAATGCTAAAATTCGAAAAATATGACGGGCACGGAGACCCGATCGCTCATTTGAAAAGATATTGCAATCAGTTGAGAGGGGGAGGTGGAAAAGAAGAACTTTTGATGGCCTATTTCGGGGAGAGCTTAACGGGAATTGCGTCAGAATGGTACATAAATCAGGACATCTTCCATTGGCATATATGGGATGACTTGGCCCGAGATTTCGTCAGGCAATTTCAATACAATATTGATATAGCTCCAGATAGGAATTCTCTGACCAATTCCAAGAAGAAAATCACGGAAAGCTTCCGTGAATATGCTATCAAGTGGCGTGAGCAAGCATCCAGAGTGAAACTGCCTATGGATGAGGCAGAAATGGTCAATGTTTTCTTGCAGGCCCAAGAGGCCGATTACTTTCAAAACATGATGTCTGCAATGGGCAAACCTTTTGCAGAGGCCATAAAAATCGGAGAAATGGTAGAAAATGGCTTGAAAACTGGCCGAATCATAAGTCAATCTGCTTTGAGAGCCACCTCCCAAGCCATCCAGAACGGCTTTGGAGGTTTAGCAAATCAAAAAAAGAGGGAAGAAGGAGCCTTGATGACTTCAGGTTTGAAAGGCCCCCATCGATCCCACGATCATTCTTACCTGCCTTCCAGAACCCCACAACACTACTACCCCCATCAAGATGCAGCATATGTCGTGGCACCGCCTCCTTATGCGGTAATGAATGTCCAACCTTATGCACGGCCACAACAACACTACAACCAAAACCGAGCTCCACCTCCCAGAAATAACCATCCTTACCAAGCTCCATATAACCCCCGTCCCCCACAAAACAATTACCAATATAATACACACCCCCGTGAGCATCCTAGGAGAAACGACTTCACCCCTATTGGTGAGTCCTACTCTAGCTTGTTTCCAAAATTAGTCCAGATGGGTCTATTGCAACTTGTGCCTCCAAACCGGCAAAATCCGGAATCTCCATCATACCGGCCCGGTACTAGGTGTGCCTATCATTCAGGGGCAGAGGGTCATGATACTGAGGATTGTTACAAAAATGAGTGGTGCTGAGGGACGAGGAAGTCCCCAATGTGACTAACAATCCATTACCGACTCACAACAACGGGCCGGTCATTGGAATGATTTGTGATGATAAAGAGTTTTATCCAGCTTTGAAAGCTATCATCGCCATTGTCGATTCAGAGGCAAGACCTAAAGCGGCGTTGAAACAAGCCAGAAATGAGAAGAAAATCACTCTAACTCCTCAAGTTGCAGAAACAAATACTGGGAAGCACCAGCTAAGGATGCAATTCTCTATGTTCCTAGGGCCCCAAGGAAATAACAACACATGTTGAACACTCCCAAAAGATTTGAGTAGAGGAAAGTCACGCTAAATGTGCCAAAGTTGAATGTGCCAAAAGGGACTTATGTGGCGCGGGGGCCGGTAATTTCACCAAGGCTGAATGAGCCTGTGGTTATTAGCCGCGCACCACATAGCCCTATGAGAGATCCCACTGCAGTCCCCTGGAATTATAGCAAAACAATGGTTACTTACAAGGGGGAAGAGATTATGGGAGAGGTGAACGAAATGAACCAACCTAGAAAGTACCACAACCCAGAAGAGCAAAAGATGTTAAAACTGAGCAAGGATAAACGGTTTCCGCCTAAGAAGCCTATGAGTTCTGAGGAAGCAGAAGAGTTTTTTCGAAAAATAAAAACTTCGGAATATGCAATAATTGACCAGCTCAGGAAGACTCCTTCCCAGGTTTCACTTTTATCTCTTTTTATTAGCTCAAATGAACATCAGAAGGTACTCCTCAAAACATTGAACGAGGCATATGTCCCGGTTGAAATTTCAGTTGAACAACTAGAAAGAATGGCTAAACAATTCTTTGAAGTTAATAAGATTTCCTTCAGCCGTGATGATTTGCCCCAAGAGGGAGCCGCCCACAACAAAGCCCTTCACTTGACTGTCAAATGCGAAGGTTATTATATGAAGAGAGTCATGCTAGATGGTGGGTCTGGGGTCGATATTTTCCCTCTCTCAACGCTCCAGAGGATAAAAATTAGAACAGAAAGAATCCGACCAAACAATGTATGTGTGCGCACTTTTGATGGTGTCAAACGAGACACAATAGGGGAAATTGATTTGATTTTGACCATTGGCCCTGTGGATTTTGAGGTAACTTTCCAGGTTCTGGACATGGATACTTCATATAATTTTTTTCCTAGGAAGACCATGGATTCACACTGCAGGAGTTGTGCCCTCCACTCTTCATCAAATGGTCAAATTTGAACATGAAAATCAAGAAATTGTTGTCTACGGGGAGGATGAACAGTTCTTTTACAGGGACCCTTCAGTCCCATGTCTCGAAGCTAGAGAAGGAAGTGAGCACATTGTCTACCAAGCCTTCGAAATTGTGATCGCTGATCAATGCGAAGAAGGGGCCCCGTTCCCTCAACCTTGCTTATCTAATGCCTCGGTCATGGTCGCCACTGAAATGATTAAACATGGGTACAAGCCCGAAAAGGGGCTCGGGGTATATCTACAAGGCATCATAGAGCCCGTTACGTTAACCGCCAATGAGAAGTTCTTCAGCGTAGGTTTTCGAGCTACAAGAGGCCGATAAAAAATGGGCTGATGAGCGCAGGAAAAATGGGTGGGTCCTGCCTCAGCCCGTTCCGTATCTCACCAAGTCATTTATTGATCCCAAATATGTAGAAGAAGAAGAAGAAGAAGAAGAAGAAGAAGAAGAAGAAGAAGAAGAAGAAGAAGAAGAAGAAGAAGAAGAAGAAGAAGAAGAAGAGACCTTCATGGCTGAAAAGATTGAGGACATTTGTGAAGCCATGGCATGAGTCCCACATGGTCCAGCTTGGGGAAGGAACGAGCACTGCTGAAGTGTTATACATGGGGCCAAATGCCAAGCTTCAGAATTGGAAAGCTACCCCATTCCCTGTCAGGCGGGAATCCCGGTAGTCCAGTCTTGCCATCTTTTCTACATTACGAGTTATTTCAGGGTGTAACTCGAATGTTTTTATTTTATTGTCTTTTGATTTCGATGTAAACCCTCTTATCTTCAATTCAATGAAATGAAATCAATATTTCATCATCAATGGATGTTTCCTTTTTCTTTATTCTAATTTTGCTATTTTTCTTATCTTTTCCTTTTCAGTTCTAATAATGCAGACTTAAATAATATGACATGCTTGCGGACTTCATGCCCAGATCCTAAAACGATGTCTAACTGTGAAATAATGAATCAAGATCCAGAATATGATGAAGATGAGGCTTTTAAGGAAATAAATCGAGAATTGAAACAATTTGAGAATAAGCCTAAGCCAAACTTAAATGAAACCGAGCCAGTTAATTTGGGCAGTCTAGAAGAGGTCCGAGAAACCATGATAAGCATTCACGCCGATGAAAGAACTAGGGATGTATTGATCCAACTTTTGTTTGAATTCAAGGATGTGTTTGCATGGTCCTATGATGATATGCCAGGTTTGAGCGTTGATTTGGTAGTACATAAATTGCCAACTTATCCCGGTTACCCACCCGTAAAACAAAAGCAAAGAAAGTTTAAAACGGAAATCAGTGATAAGATCAAAGAAGAAGTCTCTAAACAATTAAAAGCTGGTATGATTCGGGTGGTCCGATACACCACGTGGTTGGCTAATGTGGTCCCAGTGCCAAAGAAAGATGGGAAAACCCGAGTGTGTGTTGATTATCGGGATTTGAGCAAAGCAAGTCCCAAGGACAACTTTCCACTGCCAAACATTCATATTCTTGTTGACAACTGTGCCAAACATGAGATACAGCCTTTCGTGGATTGTTATGGTGGGTATTACCAGGTTCTGATGGATGAGGACGATGCAGAAAAGACGGCTTTCACCACGCCGTGGGGCACTTATTGTTACAGAGTCATGCCATTCGGTTTGAAAAATATAGCGACATTATTACATGAGAACCATGACTGCCATCTTCCATGACATGATGCACCGAAAAATTGAGGTGTATGTGGATGATATGATCATTAAATCCAGAACACAAGAAGGCCATGTGCGAGATCTAAGAAAGTTCTTTGAGCGTCTGCGCAGGTATGATTTGAAATTGAATCCAGCCAAATGTGCATTCGGAGTTCCATCTGGAAAACTTCTGGGGTTTATAGTCAGCCAGAGGGGTATTGAGTTAGATCCGACAAAGATAAAGTCTATTCGGGATTTGCCACCTTCGAGAACTAAGAAAGAGGTCATGAGTCTACTAGGGAGATTGAATTACATCAGCAGGTTCATTGCTCAGCTTACTACCACGTGTGAGCCCATATTTAAGTTGCTGAAGAAAGATGCAGTGATCAAATGGACAGATGAATGTCAAGAGGCTTTTGATAAGATCAAAGAATATCTGTCAAATCCGCCAGTGTTGGTTCCACCCGAGCCAGGAAGACCTTTGTTCTTGTATCTGACAGTCTTGGAAAATTCCTTTGGCTGTGTCCTGGGGCAACATGATGTGACCGGGAAGAGAGAGAAGGCCATATACTACTTGAGCAAGAAGTTTACCATTTATGAAGCCAAGTATACTTTGTTGGAAAGAACTTGTTGCGCCCTAACTTGGGTCGCCCAGAAGCTCAGACATTATCTTTTGGCCTACACCACATATCTCATAACTAGAATGGATCCTCTGAAGTACATATTCCAGAAACCAATGCCCACGGGAAGGTTAGCAAAATGGAATCCTGCTCACTGAGTTCGACATTGTCTATGTCACCCGTACAACGATGAAAGCTCAAGCCTTGGCGGATCATCTAGCTGAGAACCCGATTGATGATGAATACCAACCCCTAAGTACTCACTTTCCGGACGAGGAAGTAAATTCAGTTGAAGTAATTCCAGAAGACACCAATTCTTGGAAAATATTCTTTGATGGAGCTGTAAATGCAAAAGGTGTCGGGATTGGGGCAATTTTGGTTTCACCCACCGGTCAGCACTACCCGGCCACAGCCCGGCTTCGGTTCTTTTGTACCAAAAACACCGCTGAGTATGAAGCCTGCATTATGGGCATGAATATGGCAGTTGATCTGGATGTGGAAGAATTGTTAATCATGGGAGATTCAGATTTGATCATTCGGCAAGCCCAAGGTGAATGGGAAACTCGAGATATCAAGCTTATCCCATATAGGCAACATGTGGAAGATCTTAGCAAACGATTCAAGTCCGTCGAGTTCAGGTATATTCCTCGATTCCACAACGAGTTAGCTGATGCATTAGCTACTTTGGCCTCAATGTTGCCCTATCCGGGCAATGTCCATATTGACCCGCTGGACATCCAAATTCGAGAGAGGCATGGTTATTGTAATACAATTGAAATAGAACCAGATGTTCAGCCATGGTATCATGATATCAAAAGGTTTATGAAAATAAAGAAATATCCCGAATAGGCTAGTGGAGACCAAAAGAGAACCATTAGAAGGCTTGCCAGCGGTCTCTTCTTGAGCGGAGAAATCTTGTACAAAAGAATTCCAGATCTGAATCTCTTGAGGTGTGTAGATACCCTAGAAGCTGAAAAGATCATGAACGAAGTGCATTCGGGAGTATCACATGAACGGATATGTCCTTGCAAAGAAAATCCTTCGGGCAGGTTATTACTGGATGACCATGGAAAAGGATTGCTTTAGTTTTGTCCGGAAGTGTCATCAGTGTCAGATACATGGTGACCGGATTCATGCACCGCCTTCAGAGTTACATCCTATGTCAGCACCTTGGTCGTTCGTTGCTTGGGGTATGGATGTCATTGGGCCAATCGAGCCGAAAGCTTCAAATGGGCACAGATTCATCTTGGTTGCCATTGATTATTTCACAAAGTGGGTTGAAGCAGTCACTTTCAAAGTCGTCACCAAGAAAGCGGTGGTGGACTTCGTGCATTCCAACATTATTTGTCGTTTTGGTATTCCTAAAACTATCATTACAGATAATGCTACAAATCTGAACAGCCACTTGATGAGGGAGGTATGCGAACAATTTAAGATTACGCATCGTAATTCTACCCCTTATCGGCCCAAAGCTAATGGCGTTGTTGAAGCTGCAAACAAGAATATCAAGAAGATCCTCAAGAAAATGATTCAAAGTTCTAGACAGTGGCATGAAAAGCTGCCTTTCGCATTATTGGGATATCGCACAACCGTGCGCACATCAGTTGGGGCTACGCCTTACTTATTGGTTTATGGCACTGAAGCCGTAATACCTGCAGAAGTTGAAATTCCCTCTCTTTGAATCATTGTTGAAGCCGAGATCGAGGATGATGAATGGATCAAGGCTCGATTGGAAAAATTAACTATGATTGATGAAAAGCGAATGGCCGCAGTTTGCCACGGGCAGTTGTACCAACAAAGAATGGCCCGTGCCTACAACAAGAAAGTGCGACCCAGGAAATTCGAAGTGGGGCAACTCGTTCTGAGACGTATTCTCCCGCATCATGAGGAAGCAAAAGGAAAATTTGCTCCAAATTGGAAAGGTCCGTACATTATAAGAAAACTGTTGTCGAAAGGAGCATTGTACTTGGGAGACATTGAAGGAAATGACCCCGAAACAGTTGTCAATGCAGATGCGGTCAAGAGGTATTATGTTTGACCCTTTTTTGTTTCTTTGATCACCCTCTTTGGAACCTAGAAGTTATTACGGAAAAAAAAAAAAACAAAGTTCCTTGAACTACGTTTGACTTGATTCTGAAAGGATACGTAGGCAGCCTCTCTCTGGGGTTCAGTCACACCAAAACAAAAATCCAAATTCCCTCAAAAGTGAAACCGGGGCAGATATTATAATGGTTTGGCGATGGTTTTGTCTGAAAGGTTCCAAAGTTGTAATTCAATCCAAATTCTTTTTACCCAAATCCTTTTCAAGTCCTTCCGATCAATCGGCAAAGAGATTCAAAATGGGAGGATACAGTTACTTGGATCTGATACAACAAAATAAGAGAAATAAAATGAGAGAGTCTTATTGGTGAAAACCTCACGGGCATCATAAGACGATGGTAAGCAGAGAAATTCGAAAATAAGAGAGTCTTGTTAGTGAAAACTCACAAAGAGCACTATAAGGCGATGGTGAGAAGAGAAATGAGAGAGGCCAGCTGGTGAAAACCCGCAAAGGGCGCCACTGATCGAAAAGAGAATCCTCACAGTCACTGGCATCGACACAGTCCTGGGCAAAGTTTCTCAATCTCAAAGAAAGAGTTGTGATGAATTTCTGAGAGTTGGATGGTTTACATAGATCAGGCATCTAGTCCAAGAGGCATGTCATGTTCATTGAAGTCTGTATACACTCCAGATAAGTCCTTCTTTCTTTTCCCCGAAAGGGATACCTCTTGTCTAAATTCATTTGTCTATTCCATTATTTGATTTTCTTTGAATCCTTTTCGGTTTAACTCTGTTCTAAAACTAAGACAAAGAAGGGAAGGCAGGACTGATTTACAGGGTTCTCACTTGATACAAGCCAATATGCAAAAGAAAAGGCACCCAATCTCGGCAAGGGCATCAAGTTGACTCCAACTGGCCATGTTGGCCGATGTTTCGAAATCAAAAACTGTTGAAAGAGGAAATTCAAAGTCAAATGCCCACAAGGGCAAAATAAAAGTTGAAAAAGTTAAGTCCCACGTGACTAACCATCATAGCAAAATTCGGAAAAGCCAGAGGTTCTCCGAGGTTAGAAATGCAATCGATATTCAGGAAACAATCAGTTGCAACTGAAAGAACCGAGACCAAGTGACTGAAACAATCAAGGCCACAAAACCAACCACCGTTTCAAATTGACAAATTGTTCTTTGTTTAAAAAAAAATAGGGAAACAGGTGCAATCCAAAAGCAACCTTGCAAGAAGCAGGTGCAACCAAAACGAAATTACGCAAAGGCTAGAAACAATTTTGCAGCAACTACTGCAAAAGGGAAGTCTTCTCCAAATTCTTTCCCGCATTTTACTCATTATCTTAAAAGAATATATGAAATTAAAAAGAAAGAAAAAAAAATATCATAGTAGTATAGGGTCTCCAATCCCTAGCTACGTTTTCCAACATAGGGTCTCCACTCCCTAGTTGATAATTTTTAGACATAGGGTCTCCACTCCCTAGTCTCTTTTCCAACATAGGGTCTCCACTCCCTAGTTGATGTTTTTAGACATAGGGTCTCCATTCCCTAGTCTGCTTTTCCAACATAGGGTCTCCACTCCCTAGTTGATATTTTTAGACAAAGGGTCTCCACTCCCTAGTCGTTTTTCCAACATAGGGTCTCCACTCCCTAGTCATTTTTCCAACATAGGGTCTCCACTCCCTAGTTGATGATTTTTAGACATAGGGTCTCCACTCCCTAGTCGCTTTTCCAACATAGGGTCTCCACTCCCTAGTTGATTTTATTTTAGACATAGGGTCTCCACTCCCTAGTCGCTTTTCCAACATAGGGTCTCCACTCCCTAGTTGATGATTTTCCAACATAGGGTATCCACTCCCTAGTTGATTGATATTTTAGACATAGGGTCTCCACTCCCTAGTTGATGATTTTCTAACATAGGGTATCCACTCCCTAGTTGATTGATATTTTAGACATAGGGTCTCCACTCCCTAGTCTCTTTTCCAATATAGGGTCTCCACTCCCTAGTTGATGATTTTCCAACATAGGGTATCCACTCCCTAGTTGATGATATTTTAGACATAGGGTTTTCACTCCCTAGTCTCTTTTCAAACATAGGGTCTCCACTCCCTAGTTGATGATTTTCCAACATAGGGTCCCCACTCCCTAGTTGATGATTTTTAGACATAGGGTCTCCACTCCCTAGTTTATTTTCCAACATAGGGTCTCCACTCCCTAGTTGATGTTTTTAGACATAGGGTCTCCACTCCCTAGTCGCTTTTGCAACATAGGGTCTCCACTCCCTAGTTGATGTTATTGTAGACATAGGGGCTCCACTCCCTAGTCGTCTTTTCCAACATAGGGTCTCCACTCCCTAGTTGATTTGATTTTAAATGCAGGGTACACCATTCCCCGATATCTTTGCCAATATAGGGTATCCCATTCCCTGGCCATATTTTTCCAACATAAGGTACATCAATCCTTAGTTGAGACATCCTTTTGACAATAAAAGAACACAATCCAAAAAAAAAAAATGACATTTTCAGGGTACACCACTCCCGACCTTTTATTGCTTTCAATAAAGAAGTAGTTTAGAATTTTGTTACAATAACTCACGAAATTTTTCTAGTGCAAACTGGGACAGAAAAATTTTGTTCGATTGTTTGTTTTGGTGTCTGAGTAGGTTTTACCTCGAGACACAGGGTTCGAGATGACCAAAAGAAGAAGTCTCAATTCAGAATAAAAGAAAAGAAAAAAAATAATTGAATCCAAAATGCAAAAGCAATTGAAAAGATGTGGAATGCTAAGACATGACTGAAGCCACGAGCATTGGAGTTCCGGTTTGATTAGAAGAAGCTATAGAACAATGAACTAGAACCTACAGCTAGTGAGCATCAAGGTTTAGATCAGAGTCTGCATGAAGAACCAGTCAAGCCTCAACATCAAGTTTCTGAAGACTCATAGATAGGAATCTTGTAACTCATAATTCATAGGCTTGTTTAGTTTCTTTTTTTTATTTTGATATAATAGCAGGACCGCGGACCGGAGCCTCGGCGGAACCTCACTCGACTCCTCAACTCATCATTCCACCATTCTCCTTGAACTACACGCGACTTGATTCCCCTATAACCCGGGATATGTAGGCTGTCCAAAACCAGGACTCGGTTGCACCCTATCTTTTATTTCTTTTCCTTTTGAATAATGGTTTGGTCAAAAATTAGTCACGTGGCTCACCTAGTCTTTGCCTGAAAACTCTTCATGTTTCCAAGCAAAGAGGGGCAGCTGTGAGCACCTAATTTTTGACTATATTTGAATTTTTATCACCTTCTACTATGTAAATATTTTCAGAATTTAATATATATTTTTTAGCTTTGTTACACTGTAAATATTTTCAGAATTTAATATATATATGTTTTTTTTATCTTTGTTACACTTATACATATATATATAGAAAAAATTATTAATAATTTAAAAGGTAAATTATTACTATTAGTATTATTTTTATTTTTAAATAAAATGAATTAAATTAAAACCGAAAATAAATAAATAAAAAAAAATTATTTTTTTTTAAAAACAAATTTCGGATGGGAATTAAAAAATAGGAAAAGTAGAAATATAAAATTTAAAAGTAAAAGTAAAAGTTGGTAGAAATTGTTTAATAAAAAGAGTAAAAGAAAGTGGAAAATTAAAAAAATAAAAATAAAATAATGTGGAAATTTAAAAAATAAAAAGTAAAATAAAGTTGGAATTAAAAAATAAAAGTAAGGGTATCTGATTTTTTTTTTTTTAAAAAGTAAAAGTGGGAAATAAAAAAAGAAAAGTAAAAAAAGTGGGAAATAAAAAAAAAGTTAAAAAAGTGGGATTTTAAATATATTAAAAGTAAAAAAAGTGAGAAATTAAAAAATAAAAGTAAAGGAAAGTGGGGAATTATTTTTTAAAAAAAAATAAGAAAAATTGGAAGTGGAAATTCTTTTAAATTAAAAATAAAAAAAATAAATAAAAAATAAAAAAATAAAAATCTGAAAATTTCGAAAGAATTTTCTATAAATAGAAGAGAAATGTGATGAAAAAAGGAGAGGGAGAAAGAAAAAATAGGGAGGAAGGAATTGAGAAAATTTTATTTTTCTTCTTCTAGGATAAGGAAATTTCTACTCGTTTCATTCTTTCTTCGGCTTTCTTTCGAAAAATCCAGTAGCTTCACCACCCCCCCAAAAAAAAAACTTCAAAAATAGCCACTAAATCGTCTGTTTTGCAAGGTCGATTGAGGTTGCAAGTTGAGATTTGCCGCTCGAGTTTTTCGTGGTCCGAAGGGTCCAGTTGAGAGATATCCGATCATTGAGTGGTTGTAATTTAAATCCATAATCATCAATACAAAGGTTCACTTCTCTTTCTATTTTGTTTTTCTCATTAATGTTTTGGGCCACTCTGTTTTAATTTAACTTTGAGTATGATATGATCGAGTTCGCATCTGAGTGTGTTAAGATTAATTTGTTCACACGTTGAGTATTTGTTACGATTAATTTATTTTCCTTTTTAGTAGTTCATATGG
Source organism: Nicotiana tabacum (assembly GCF_000715075.1). Lineage (NCBI taxonomy): Eukaryota > Viridiplantae > Streptophyta > Magnoliopsida > Solanales > Solanaceae > Nicotiana > Nicotiana tabacum. Next base: position 6,784,479 of record NC_134092.1, on the reverse strand, counting down.
TTAATTTTATTGATGAATATGTATTAATTTGTTATTTTTCTTGTTTATTCAATGAAGTAATGACTTTTCATTTTTAACATGCTTTAGTTTCATTTTGATCTCCTATCTTAGTGACTAAATTGGTCCTGCCTATATCTATCTATTCCAGCCATAAATTTAGTCTAGTTTCAAATATTGGTTATCAGCAAAATTATAAGAGATTAGGTTGGGCCATGATTGGTGTAAGACTTTAATTGGACTTCCCTAACGTATTTATGGGCTAATTGTTGCACATGACCAAAAATAAATAAACATTCACAAGCTAGTCAACTTTTTTCCGTAATTAATTTACTTCATTTCCTCCATAACAATATACATACCTCATGACCTTACAATAATGTCAAAAAACAAATTAGTAATTGAATAATATTCGAACATCGTAGCTTGATTTAGGCGCGATTAATAATAAATTATCATGACTATGGGTACGGTTCCCATGGCATAGTCATGATACGTAAACCCCAATTCAAGTGCACGTTTCACGCGACTTGACTTCAATTTCGAATAATAATAAAAATAAGCATGTTGTAAATCGCGGGTGTATTTCACGTGACGCGATTCGCAATATGTACAAAAACAAAATGAGTGTGCGACATCGCGACTTGTTCAAATAAGTTTCATAAATAATTAAAAGCGGTTAAAAGTTAAAAATGCACAATAGGTTTTAAGCATGTATTAAATCAGATAATTAGGCCAATCATTAATAATTGAGCGACCGTGCTAAAACCACAGAACTCGGGAGTGCCTCACACCTTCTCTCGGCTTAACAGAATTTCTTACCCGGTCTTCTGTGTTCGCAGACCATAAATAGAGTCAATTTTCTTGATTTGAAATTTTAAAATAAATCGGTGACTTGGGACACCATAACTTATTCAAAGTGGCGACTCTAGATTAAATAAATAATCTCATTTCGAATAATATCACTTAAATTGGAAAAACTCCCATATGCTTTACCCCCTCGGGAAAAAGGAGGTGTGACAATGATCTTAAACGTTATAATAATAATGATAGGTATTAAAGAGGGCGGTAAATATTAAATAATTGCAACCAAAAAAAAAAAAGAAGTAAACGTACATTTAGGAGTTATAATAGAAATAATATTAAGTGCAATAATTGTAATATATTTGATAGTAAACAAATGTTTGGAAGAAATTTTTTTTTTTGGACAAATTAAAAAGTGAGAAATGTTATAAAATAAAGACTATAAAAGAAATAAACTGAAGACAAGTATAGAGGGAGATTGATATTTTATTCAACTTTCAAAGTTATGTACATAATGAACTGAAAACTCCTTTATTTATAGAACAAAGGAAGCAGCTGCGAGGCTTTTCAGAAAGCAGCTGCAAGGCTTTTCTTTAGCTGCTTGTAAGCTGTCTACATGAGCTGCTTGCAACCTGCCTGTTTAATAAGAAGCTGCTGCAAATCATTTCATTGAGCTGCTTGCAACCTGTCTGCATCAGCTGCTTGTAGATAAACCTCAACAGAGTACTAAATGGATAATCTTCTTCAGGAAGATTATCTATAGCGGAGTAATAAATGAACATCCACAATATAATTATTTTCATAACACTCCCCCTTGGATGTTCATTAAAAGATAATGTGCCTCATTAAAACCTTACTAGGAAAAAACCCTGTGAAAAAAAATCCTAGTGAAGGAAAAAGAGTACACATATTTAGTAATACGCATTGCTAGCTGCCTCATTAAAAACCTTATAAGGAAAACCCTGTGAGAAAAAACCTTAGTAAGGAAAAAAGAGTACATCGCGTATTTTACTCCCCCTGATGAAAATCTTGTTTCAAATATTTAAGTTTCCGCATTCCAATCTTGTATACCATCTTTTCAAAAGTTGAAGTTGGTAAAGATTTAGTGAATAAATCTGTCGGATTGTCACTTGAACGGATTTGTTGCACATCAACATCACCATTTTTCTGAAGATCGTGTGTATAGAATAATTTTGGTGAAATGTGCTTCGTTCTATCTCCTTTTATAAATCCTCCTTTCAATCGGGCTATGCATGCAGCATTGTCTTCGTATAAAATTGTGGGTCTTTTATCACATTCCAACCCATATTTTTCTCGAATAAAATGAATCATTGATCTCAACCATATGCATTCCCTACTTGCTTCATGAATCACTATTATCTCAGCATGATTTGAAGAAGTAGCAGCAATAGATTGCTTTGTGAAGCGCCATGATATGACAATACCTCCACATGTAAACACATACCCAATTTGAGATCGAACTTTATGGGGATCGGATAAATAACCTGCATCTGCATAACCAACAAGATATGCACTACCTTTGTTAGCATAAAACAAACTCATATCAAGAGTTCCCTTTAAATATCGCAATATATGCTTAATCCCAATCCAATGTCTCCGTGTAGGAGAAGAGCTATATCTTGCTAGTAAATTAACAGAAAATACTATGTCAGGCCTTGTAGCATTAACAAGATACATAAGTGCATCAATTGTACTGAAATAGAGTATTTCAGGACCAAGGAGTTCCTCATCCTCTTCTGGAGGTCAGAACGGATCCTTATTCACTTCAAGTGATCGAACACCCAATTGGTGTACTTAATGGGTTCGCTTTTTCCATGTAAAAGCGTTTTAAGACCTTTTTTGTATAGACAAATTGATGGATAAAGATCTCGTCTGCTAAATATTCAATTTGCAGACTAAGACAAAGTTTTTCCCTTTGGAGATCTTCTAGAGTTCCTATGATATTTATGCCATTAACATAAACAATAAGTATAACAAACTATGATGTTGTTTTCTTTGTAAAAATGCATGTACAAATGCCTTCATTTACATAACCTTCGTTCATTAATTTAGTGAGGCGATTATATCACATGCACCCAGATTGATTTAAACCGTACAAAGATCTTTATACTCTGATTGAATGCATTTCACGATGCTTTGAACTATATGCTTCAGGCATTTTAAATCCTTCAGGGATCTTCATGTAGACTTAATCAAATGAGTCATATAGGTTATGCCTTGCATTTAGATGGCATGACATCTTCAGGTGTCTGGACTACAGGTCCGATCCTCACAATCTTTTACAATATTGTGCACTATATTGTATCAAATATATCGTCGACGATCATTTCATATCGGTTCGCAAGCGACATAACTTGTTGAGATCTCATCACTTTCTTTATTTTCAGGTACCTGAACTTCTTCCGGAGTTTCATGAAATGTTATGTCGTGGGCTCTTCCAGAGCTTATTTCCTCCTTATTATGATCATTTTGATCATTTGCTCCTATTCTTTTCAAGGATTGTTACCTTTGGAACTGATTGGTCTACCACGCTTCATGCGTACAGTAAACTCTATCCTTCTGGGACTTAATTTTAATAGGAGCATTTGCAACTGAAATATGATATTTAATTTTGGATCAGCAAATGCTTCTGGCATTTGACTTGAATTATCTTCTAAGCGAGGATCATATTAATGATAATTCGATTCATATAGCATATTTTCCAACTGTTTTATTCCATCCCCCAAATGTTACAAAAACTAACATATATCCCAAATCTTCTTTGGAAAACATATCTTTGTGTATTGTGGTAGAGAAATTAATCATATACCACACATCAAAAGTTATTAGATAGTAAAAATATTTGGTTTCTGATCCTAAATCAATTGTGAGGGGATGACTTATCATATTTTGTTGGTCTGATGCATACAAATGCTGATGTATGCAATTTAGAAAATCTTAGACCAACACATGAGGCTTTGTTCTCATAAGCAATAGTTTAGCCATTAATAGGAGGTATTCAATACTAAACTAGCTTGGATATAAACCAGCATCATCAAGATGAATTATCTTAATTTCATAATCTGAAAATTGTGCTCTTAGTTGAGAAAGACAATTACAAATGTCAAACTGCAGGTTGACAATAAACATACATGTAACCATCTTATATATGCATCTATAAGTGGTTCACATGATAGGTGAATGGGCTCATATTCAACTTTTATATATTTTAAAATTCGGAGATTTTAGTCCCAACTTTAGTTGGTATAATCAAGTTATTATGAGAACAAGCAACACAAGAGAATTCTTGAAGAATCTTCTAGTTCTTCAGTATATGCTTATCTGAATTCTCAAATAGTTCATTTAAAAATGGCAAATGAAAACTTAAAGTTTATCATGGCATGTGTTATCTCTAAGTAAACTTCTGATTTACTATAGCATAAACTTTTGCATCAGTAAACTTCTGATTTACTGTGGCTACTTTTGTATTAGTAAATTTTTGATTTACTGTGGCTACTTTTGCATTAGTAAACTTCTGGTATACTGTGATATATGATGTAGTACAAATTTGAAAAACAAGGCGGGTAACTTCTTACATACATATTTACCCCATATGATTATGGAAACATGAAGATTTTCAATCTTTCAATCATTTGTAGTCTCAATATGATAGCCATTTATATTAGTAAACTTTAGGTTTATTACAATATATGTTTTGACCATAATCATATAATATGAATAACATATTTGTATATAAGCTCTTCGAGAGCCTTTATTTATTATCCACAATCTAATATTTATCGGACACTACTGGTGTCATGTGTCTTCTAGACAAACATCTAGCTCTTCAGGAGTTGTTGATACATTTTATACTATCAAATATTGCTCAGACACTTCTGGTATCATGAGAGAAAATCATAATCAAATAAACAATATAAAGACAATTCTAAATTTATAAATGTAAGAAATCAAGAATTTCAATATTTTTACCACCAACTTTGTGTCTCCTTCAGGGAGAAACGCCAATATTTTATATCAAAGCGGCAACCACATAGTCATTACATCCTTTAGGAAAATATATATGAGTTGTTATTTTCTTCGGGGTAGTTAATAACAACTAACCATAATATATCAATGTGGTTGTAGTATAAAGCATTCTACAAGAATGATTTTGCCTTAGAATGATACTTAATAAAATTATCCAAGATGTTTTACGTACAACAGGTACGTGCGACAATGATCTTTATGCCACAAAAATAATATTTATATCATATGTTATTCTAGCTCTTCCGGAGATGAGTTATGGTATTTTTTCATTCACTACAGGGAATGAAAATGTGCTTCAAAAATAAGTTTGAATAGCTCATTATTTTATTTACATACAGAAAGACACAGTTTCATAATATTTTTCTACTTCGGGAGAAAATTTCAATTGTGTTACTTCTTCAGGAGCAAATTAAAATACGAAAAATTGAGTATATATTCTCTCAATCATATTACCTCTTCTGGAGGTGAATTGTAATATATTTACATCAAGAGTACGTTCATATTTATGACTTTATTAATATTATCACATTCATTTCAGGGAATGGATTAATATTTATCAAAAATTCTCATTCTTCAGAAAATCGAATATAATTATCTGAACGCGCATTAATCACATCAATTGTGATGCTTCAACCTCTTTTAAAATATTTACTACTTCATGAGCAAATCGATGTGTGCATGTAATATAGAGAATATTTCTCTAGCTTATCTTTAATTGTAACCATAGAAAGCCTAAATTATCACTTCTGGTGGTCATAGGCATATATCACTTCTGGTGGTTAATAAAATTTAGTTACAATAAGATATACGAAACATAACCACTTCTGGTGGTTGTATATTTCTTGCAAACTCTGCTGGAGTTTAAGTGGATCTAACAATGTTATCCACTTTGTAATCCTTTATTAAGATAATTAGGATGAAAACAAATACCAAAATAGGTACTATATACGTAACATATAACCAAGCAAGCGATGATAATGATATTAAAATATAAGCAAAAGGCTCAAATTAAATTACGCAAATTTGGCCACACCAGATGTAAGTGATATCTATATCACTATTGCCAAGAAGAAAAACTCATCACCTCAAGGATATAATCTGCCTTATGATGCTCGTTATGAACAAGATCTAACCACGGACATAAGAGTGTCGTCTTACATCGGAGACGAACATGAAATAGAAATTAAATTCGAAGTAAGTGCTCAAAATGGCAGAGTCTCGTGCTGATAACGTGTTATAAAATAAAGACTATAAAAGAAATAAACTGAAGACAAGTATAGAGGGAGATTGATATTTTATTCAACTTTCAAAGTTATGTATATAATGAACTGAAAACTCCTTTATTTATAGAAGAAAGGAAGCAGCTGCGAGACTTTTCAGAAAGCAGCTGCAAGGCTTTTCTTTAGCTGCTTGTAAGCTGTCTGCATGAGCTGTTTGCAACCTGCCTGTTTAATAAAAAGCTGCTGCAAATCATTTCATTGAGCTACTTGCAACCTGTCTGCATCAGCTGCTTGTAGATAAACTTTAACAGAGTACTAAATGGATAATCTTCTTCAGAAAGATTATCTATAGCGGAGTAATAAATAAACATCCACAATATAATTATTTTCATAACAACAAATACAAATTTACTAGTTTTATAAAATAACCGAACCATTGATTCTTTAATACGTGCCGTCATCACCAAAAACTGAATTAAGCAAATCAATAACATGGATCAGCCGTAGTGATTGCTGTCCGACAAACAAATGAAACCAAAGAAACTTTAGCATTTCCTCTATCGCCGGCAGCAGTAGCATTTGCAACCAAAATGCATAATCACAACCACCTTCAACCACCACCCACCACCATTTCCTCCGCCGCCACCACCACCAGCATTTGCCGCAGCATAACTTTTTCAACACCCTTTATCCTCTTAATCACAACCCTATTCTCTCTTCTCCTTATACTTTCCCTCTCCTTCTCCCCTACCACCCCCCCGCCCCACCCCCACCCTTCCCTTTTCCCTAACTACCTCAACTCCCCATCCACCCCAAATGACCAAACTACCCTCCCACCCACCCCCCCTTCCATTGCTTACCTCATCTCAGGTTCCACTAAAGACTCTTCAAGAATCCTTAGATTACTATTTTCCATTTACCATCCAAGAAACCAGTATTTAATCCATCTTGATAAAAAAACTTCTAAATCAGAACTTAATAATTTAGCACTTACTGTTCAGTCAGTGCCAGTATTTAAAGCTGCCCAAAATGTAAATGTTATTGGAAAAGCTGATTTTAGGTATAAAATCGGGTCTTGTTCATTGGCTGCTAAACTACATGGAGCTTCTATTCTTTTGAAACTTTCAAAATCTTGGGATTGGTTTATTAATCTTTCAGCTGCTGATTATCCACTTGTTACTCAAGATGGTATGAAATAGAAAAAAGATTTGTTTTTTATTTGATTCTCCGGCCCTATTTATGCGGCGTTGTTTAACTGAGCACGAAATTTGAGGGAAAAAAGAAAGATTTGATTTGATTTAAAAGTTAAATTGTTTCTAAATATAGAAATGTCACATTCTGTTTGAGATTGGTTCATTGATCTTTCAGCGGTTGATTATCCACTTGTTACTCATGATGGTTTGAAATAGAAAAAAGATTTGATTTTTATTTGTTTTTGTTTCGAATTACTACTCCCTCTGTCCCAATTTATGTGGTGTTGTTTAACTGAGCAGTAAGTTTGAGAAAAAAACGAAAGTTTGTTTGAAATTTGAGGTCTAAAACAGGTTAAAATGAGAAGTGTAAAAGTTAACTTGTTTCTAAATATAGAAATGCGACATTTGTTTGGGATTGGTTCATTAATCTTTCTGCTGCTGATTATCCACTTGTTACTCAAGATGGTATGAAATAGAAAAAGAGTTGATTTTTATTTGTTTTTGTTTCAAATTTCCTAAAAAGATTGGTTTTTTCTGTGAGAAGTCTAAATACTACTTCCTCCTTCCCAATTTATGCGGCATTATTTGAACAGGCATGAAGTTTTAAAAAGAAATACATTTGAAACATGTGATCTAAAACAATAGGTAGAGATTTGTGTGGTTATAAATATCTCATTAAGGGTAAAATATGAATTTTAAAGTTAAGTTATTACTAAATATATAAAGGTGACACTTTTTTGGGATTGGTTCATTAATCTCTGTTGATCCACTTGTTACTCAAGATGATAAGTATAAAAAGAATTGGTTTTTATTTGTTTCTGATCCGAATTTCTTCTGCTGGCTGTGCTTTTTGTTATTTATTTGAGTGTTGAATTTCATTTTTGGTGAGTTTAGGATGTTAATTGAGTTCTTACTGAGATTGGTTTTTGTCGAACTAAGCCTGGTGTTTAAGTGGAGAAGGGTGGAGGAGCGGACTCATTATCCCCGAGTTTTAAAGGCTGCGGTTGGTCCTAAGATTTGGTCCCAGATAGATTTCTGGTCATAAAGAAAGATTGATTTTTTTTCTGCGAGTAGTCTAAATACTCTGTGAAGGCGAGTACTATTTAAAATGGCCATTGACCACCTTAGCTGTAAAGGGATTATTCAGTTGTCACTGACATTATTCTATGCAAGTATGTGCTCATGATGCACTTTTGATTCTTGGAGAAGAGTTTCGAAGGCTGCGGTCGGTTCTAAAAGTTGGTTCTAGACGGATTTCTCGGTCATCAAGAAAAACAAGACTGACTTTTTCCGGCTAAATACTATGTGAACGTGAGTTATATTTAAAATATCCATTGACCACCTTAGTTCTGTTGTTGCTGAGATTCTTCTATGGGAGTATCTGCAATTGATGCAATTTGTTTTCTTGGAGAATTTTGTTAGAAGCATATTAGGAGAAGTTCGTTGATGTTGGTAACCTTCTATTAATAGAAATGTCTTCTTGAAAATTTATAGGTATTTGGGTTGGCTTACTGTTAGATTTCGATCAATTTCTGTGTAGTTGAACTCCATTTGTCCTTGCACCTGGATATCTATTCAGTTGATGAGCGAATGGTTTTGTTATGCAAATTCTTGTCATTGAACTGTGCCATTTGTGTGTTTCGATTGGTTTACAGTAGAATCTCAACCGATTATCTTTTCATTGACCTCAATTCTCCCTATACCTTGCTTTCTCTTTGGCGATGAGTGATGACTAATGCGTTATCTGGTGCAAATTCTTGTTGATTTTCAGATCTTCTTCACATTCTATCATATCTACCAAAGGATCTTAATTTTGTCAATCACTCGAGCTACATTGGTTGGAGAGAGTATGACCCTTTCCTTCTATTATATGATTCTCCTATACTACTTAGGAATATGAACACACGGGTAACATACAGTTCTTTGGATTGTGTAGGTCAAAGAAGTTGAAGCTGATAGTAGTTGATCCCGGGCTTTATCTTGCAGAAGAAAGTGAAGTATATTATGCCACTCAAAAAAGGGTACTGCCAGATGCTTATCGGTTATTCACAGGTGAGGATGCTGATGATCATTTTATCTGCAACAATAGTTATTGCAATGTGGGAATAGTACTTTTTGCTTTTTTTTGCCTTGTGATTGAGGGAAAAAAATGATTTTCTTGATGGGGAGGACAACTATAACATTGAGAACAAGCATCCCTTTTGTTAAAGAGAAAGGAGTTAAAAGTAGAAAATAAGATTAAAACTGAAGCATTATGCATTAAGAGTAGAGTTCCATCCCTTCATTGGTTTTGTAACATTAGGAAGCAAGGAGAACCATCTTTTTTTTATAACTGTGATGTTCAGGCCAGCTTTCGCGCATCTCGTCTAATTCTATCATATATTTGCTACCTCCGACTAACACAAGTACCATGCAACTCTACCCACCTAGGCTTGGGTAGAGCAAGGAGAACCATTGTTCTCCAAAATGTCCATCACGTATCAGGCATTAATTGCATTTGCATTACACCAAATAAAATGATCGTTTGGTAAAAGGCCACTTGGCTAGTAGATCCGTTAACCAGTAAATATAGTGAAAACATAAGATGCAGGCACACACACAAAAGTAGATCACACAACTTGGTCTATCAAATATCAAAACTATCCTCAAGAGTTCTGCATTTGAAAAGGGAATATTAGCTACTTTTCCTTCATATAAGCGATATTCAAGTCTAACTTTGTCTAATTTTCATTCCATTCATTTAATGGGGGATTGACAGAATTATAGTATGATATATGTTGAAAGTAATTGGTTTTACATGAGTTTCATACTACTGCTGAATAATTTGTTCTTACTGCAGGGTCATCATCAGCTATATTGACTCGGAAGTTTATCGAGTACTGTATCTTAGGCTCAGAAAACCTCCCTAGAACTCTGTTAATGTACTTGTCAAACTCACCATCCTCAGAATCTGTTTATTTTCCAACCATTTTGTGCAACTCGCAGAAATTCAATAGGACGACAATCAACCACAACATGCTCTATGCTTCTTTGAACTCCAGATCACAAGCTCGCCGATTGAACTCCAGTGACTTCAATGACCTATTGATGAGTGGAGCAGCATTCGCCTCGCCATTTAAGGTAGATGATCCGGTTCTTGATCAGATTGACCATGAACTTCTCCACCACAATCGTGACGAACCAGTGCCAGGTGGATGGTGTTTAGGTGACACTGAAACTAACAAATGTAGTGTTTGGGGAGACGCTGAAATCCTAAGACCCGGTCCAGGAGCAAAGAGGCTTGAAAAACATTTTCTTGAGCTTTTTTCTAATGAATCATATTTGTCTGATCAATGTCAATATGAGAAGAGCTCTTCTTCCAGATGATAACATAGCAAAGGAAGAGACGAAGAGATGAATACAACAACAACAATTGCGCATCAGTCCCAAACAAGTTGGGGTCGATTATATGAATACAGTAGCAAAATAGACAGAAGATATGACACGAGCTATTCATCAAACCACTTGAAATATTAAATTGTGTATCAATGTCAGGTAGCCAATTCTTTGATTGGAAGCTGATTGTTGTATATTGAGGTTTTTGAGAGTAAGATTATATACTGAATTGGGCAAGCTCTACTGATAGTTGTATCATATGCTCATTTCATTCACAATTCAAGATCCTTTGATGTCAATACTGTACTCATGTTCTTTTTTCAAAACAATACTCTAATACTCTTCAAGGCTCATTTTAGACCTCGTATTTTTGTTTCAGAGAGTAAGATATCTGAATCTGAATACATATCCAATTATTGAGTATTGTATCAAAATTTGAACGCTGGATAATTAAGGCTGTTTGTATCTCACCATCTTAATGTATATAATTTATCTAAAACTAATAGATTTTGTATTTAAATGGAAGAAAGAACTTTATATTAAATGGGCTTCTATTTGTATGAGTACCTACTAGACTTGATTGTTCATTTGGAATGTGCCTAACGATCCATAAATTAGAATTCACACATTTTCACGTCAAAATAGTATCGGCTAGCCAGTTTTCGGACTGATAATTGAAAAATAGTCAGCATTAGCAAAGTCATTGAAAAATAGTCACTATTTTATGCTGAGTAAAAATATCCTAGTTGAAATACAGAAAATTCCAGCATGATATGCTGGATTATGGAGCTCCTGCGTATAAACTTCCAGCATATTATGTTGGAATCTCATATGTAAAAAATTCGAACTCCAGCATATTATACTGGAATTTTTTCGGATTTTTAAGGGTGTGTTCGTTCAAATTTTATTTTTACATGAAAAAATAACTGCATTTCAATTACTTTTGAAATTGTGGCTAATTTTCAATTGCCAGCTGTATTGTATATCGGGCTATTTTTTTTCTCTTCCCATTTTCACTTATAGTCCTTGATAAGAAACTTGAGGTTATGAGCAAATTATTAGAGTATGTACAAACCATATCATGTTGAATCTTGTAAGAAAGAGCTTTTTGTTGGAAAAGATAGCATATCATATCGTTACATTTAGTCATAACTCATACCTAAAAAGTTTTAACACTATCATTTGCAATTATATCAATATTTACTTACACTTAAAAAGAAAGACAAATATACATGTGTAAGCACATGGGATATCTTATTAAATTAGAAATGATGCTTTCTTTATCCAAATCCGCGACAGAAAATCTCATTTTGGGAGTAAACAACACTATTGAAAACGGTTTCATCCTCAAGGTACGAATTTGATACCTATAATTAAGGATGGGGTACTTATCACTCCCACCATAATTTTTTGTGGTAGAGATAATGTCTAATGCACTTTCAACAATTAAACTGAAATTTACTGAATTATAGAATACTAAAAGTGTTACTAATTACCAACTTTAATCGACCTTTTGTGAAGAACAAGGAAGATCCTCCCTTGCAACAAAAACATACCCATCGAAATCCTAAAATACGAGTTGAGAAGAGTAGTGTGTACGCATACCCTCTATCTTGTAATAACTTGTTTGGATAGTTGTTATTTATCGTATTGTTACTTTAAATACAATATTTGTTTTGATTGTTGCTTAAATTTTATTGTATCGTATCGTTAAATCCGTCATTATGTAACGACAAAAAGTATCACTTTATGTAACGACGGATTTGGTGTAATGGCGTCGTTACCTTGCGTTTTTTTAATCTCATTTTGTCTTTTCTATATTATTAAATAATCATATTTTATCTTTTACCCTACTTTTTATATAATAATTTTACTTCGTATCTTATTTTTTCTTAGTAATGTTGCAAGTTTATTCTTCATATTTTTGGTACATGAAATGATGAAACGACGACAAACGATACAATCAATTCAAATATGGTATACATCAAACAATACAATAAAATACGATACATTATGAAACGACATGTAACAACCAGAGGCTGATTTAGGATCTTTTAAACTTCATGGGTTCAGATTTGCAATTTTACCACATTTCATCTAATTTAATGATTCAAAATTTATTATTTGTACATATTTAATAATTTTTTGGGTAAAAATACAGGGTATGAGCGAAAGTTATGAGTTTAATTGAATCCAGAGACGGATCTAGGATTTCTAGAACATGAGTGCACCACTAAAAAGGGAGGGGGAAGTAAGAATTGATCAATGTTTCTTTAATTAAATAATTAAGTATTGAACCAAGTGCATCATTCAACATTTATGGAGCATGTGTGCTAATACATAATACTGGACTAATTTTAAAAAATATGTACATAAAATATCTAGTTTGACGGAGGATTATGAGTTCATGTGCCCCGTAATATGAATTATAAATCCGCCCCTGATTGAACCTATAGTTTCTATACTGAATACGTCTCTAGTAACAACCATCCAAATAATGTATAAAAATAGAGAAGTTGTTTCCGATATACGCTAGATAACATCCTCTACCCTTGACTATGGAATCATTGAGTTGATGTGTACATAGTCACAAAAGGGAAGCTACTTTTCTTCTACTTCAATTTGAATAATACAAAATACAGAACACACAATATGACTATTTCTATATTGCATGTGACTATCACATGCAAAATGGGAGAGTAGTTGCAAGCATCTAACCACTAATAAATCTAATCATAGAACTTCCAAAACATGGGTGGTCCCTACCAACGGGCAAATTAGCTCCACTTAATAAATTATTTTAAAAAGCACCGGATCACAAAATAAATAAATGAAAAGGTAAGCATAGGAGATATTCACATTTTAGATTTTTAAAACCATATTTTAGACATTACACAAAAAAAAAAAACGAATAAGTCAAGAGAGTCAATGTTACGCTAAAACAAGTATCTTATGTGTCGTTTGGTTGGAAAACAAATTATCTCGTGATTAGTTATTATGAAATTAGTTATCTTATCCTCTTATATGGGTAAAAAAATAATACAATTCGGGAATAATTAATCACGAGATCAATTATATCATAATTTTATCTCAACAAACATGAGATAAACTCGTCTCAAATTTAATCTTGGATTAATTATTCATTATCCTTCCTACCAAAAGAGCCCTTACTTGTCAAATTTAATGTGATAGAGTTTAGAAACGATAGTCAAAATAAAATATTTTTCATATAAATACATACATTTTTAAAAATAAAACTCGCATATTTTAAAAATTACTTACAAGTATTATAAATTAAAACGTTAAAAAATCAAGAATATTCAACAAATGTTCGAAGGAAGAGAAGTTTTCATATTATGCAATAAATAACAATATCACATCAAGTAAAATACGGAGTAATGATAAAGACTGCGTACGCATTAATCTTCGTAGACCTCACTTACGTTAGATTAATGGATTTGTTGATGTTATTTATAAAATCTCAAGAATAATCTAGCTACGATTTTACTCATTCGTCATTTCGCAAAAGTTAAAACCACCTTGTTTAAACTTTTGATTCCGACTTTTGAATTTTTCCTTAAAACACAAAAAGGAAAATAAAATTCTTACATTGCTACATCATCGCCGCCACATGCGGTGTCGGAATAGTCAAAGATTTTTCCTATGTAATTTATCATAGTTAATAACTTAATAACATACGTGGCTCTTTTTAATTGGTTACATTACCGTAATCATTCGGCGAGTTGCTTTAAGCGGCGTGCTCTTGCTAATAATGTAAGATACATGTGTTATGACAATAATGCCCATAACCTTTTAATTATTTACTATTGTATCCCACCCCCGAAAATGGAAAACACCATGTGAAGATTCTATAATAAATAAATAGAGACTATAATCCCACAGGTTTTGGGAGGGTAGAATGTATGCAGTCTTTACCCTTACCTTGTGAAGGTAAAGAGATTATTTTTAATAGACACCCGACTCAAGAGAAATATGAAAAAGAAGCAGAAACAACAAATCGTAACAACAACAATATAAGATGATACAATAGCCGAAATTAAAGAAACGATCATAAATAGATAAATAGAGACAGTTAATCACTATATGTTGTAGTCCGATGAATGAGACCTTTACAGAGGCGAAGCCGTTATGGTTTCAAGATTCTAATTTTTTTTAAGTTACTGAATTCTAAATTAATAAGTTGTGCATATTCAATGAATTTCTTTAGACAAATATAAGGTTTGGACCAAAACTACTGAGTTCGACCGAACCCATAGTTGAAGGGCTGGCTCCGCCCTCGATCTTTACTCCATTACATAAATTTTAGATTCGAGTTCTATGTATGAAAAAAATCTTAATTTTTTTATTTAATGGGCCTTATACGACTCGAATTCGAAATAAGCGGAGCACCAATACAAATAGCGAAGGGAGTTTTACCTATATGTACTATATTAGAAACTTATTTACCCTCACTATTTATGTTTTAACTTAATTACAAGTTGATATACAATTTTTATCAATTATATACAAATTAGCATTAATGAGTATTTCATTATATTATGAATTGAATAGGGAATTCTCTGTTCGCTCTCTCTCTCTCATTCTTATTCTCTATCAATATTCTTATATAGTTATATTAATATCTTCATGTGGATTAACTAAAGAAATGATACCTAGCAAAGAGAGAAGAAAGAAATTAGTACCTAGCAAAGTTCTTACTTCAGATCCTATAAAAACGAGGAAATAAATTAGATCTGATAAAGAGAATCATTTTAGTTATCATTCTTTTAGCTTTTTGGAATCAATAAACAAAATAGTATTAATTAGAAGTGAGTAGATCGAATTAGAAATTATGTTAATTCATTAAAAACTTCATTGACAACCATTAAAAAGCTTCAAAGCTTTGGATTCGAAAATAAATTTTTATGAAATTATTTTTTGTTTGGATTGGGTGTTGTTGCAAATGATTGAGAATATCCGTTGGAGTTTATATCTCACATTTGAGATAATTTGGTGAAGATTCGAGGTGGTTTTAGTTGAAATTTCAAATTGAAACTCAAAAAAGAAGACATGAACAAATTGTATATATTTTGTATGTCGAATGTAGAAATGGTATACAAAATATCTACAACTTACATAATTGTATATAAATTGTATGTAAATTGTAATTTTTGACCGGATACTGTACAAAAAATGTGTATTTATGTTGTAGATTTTGATCGGATTTGTATATATTTTGTAAAAATACTTTTGTTACTTTCTGCAACAAAATCGAATAAATAAATTTAAAATCTTATATATATAGGAAAAAGCCCCTAGCGAAGGGATTTTTAAGAAACAAGAGACAGTGAATAGTCCTTTTCAGGTTCACGAAATGTTGGGTGTACGTTCACTCATAATGTACTTTAACTAGTACTATTTCTGGTCTTGTCGATTTGATACAGACCAATACCTAAATATAATTAATGGCAAAGCGATACCTACTTAACTTTATTGAAATAAATAAATACAGCCGAGAAAATCTTTAAAAAGGAAAGAAAGAAAAACGATAGTAGTCTTAGCAAGATCTTTTTGGTAAAGAATAAATGTAAATAATGACTTCATATTCAAATTTGAACTAGATTAAATGTCTCTGTATCTTGTTTAGTGTTAATTTTAATTTCAAATTCACTTTCATATTAGAACCACAATTAACATTATTTAAGTACTCTCTCCGTCAATTTTTACTTGTTCATATTTGATTAGGAACACCTCTTAAGAAATAATTAATAAAATAATAATTTAACTATACCACCCTTAATTAGAATATTAGAAAATAAATTCAAAATGATTAGTAGTATTTAATAATAATGGTAAATTAAATAAAAAAGGTAAAATTATCTCTTAATTTTCAAAACTGAACAAGTAAAATTGATTATCTCTTTTTAGTATAGTAGACAAGTAAAATAGATAGAAGTAGTATCTAAATTATTTACATTGGTAAAAGGATATTTTTGGCAAATAGTGAAAATTGATGCATGGTTTAATAGGAATTATTATTTCACCATAACTTAGATTTATTTCAGCATTCAATATACTCAATATAATGATAACCTCATAATTAAGAACACACTTACAAATCCGTTACTGAATCAAGCCAATCTCACCCAAATTCTTGAGTCAAACTTATCTCTTGGTCTAAAATCTTAAATGAAGAAAGTAAATGCAATTTTATTACTACCAATCTTCTCTTCAATTTAGAAAAATAATTTTGCTCCATAATTTTGTAATGTTTGATGAAAATTTTAAAAAAATGAGACAAGAGATATAAATAATAGGCTATCTTCTCCATTTCAATTTACATAATACTAGTATTTCCTTAGTAGTTCGTTAAAAAAAATAGTACTATATTTTTATATTTAAAAATAATTTAACTTTATAGTTAAACTTTTACGACATATTTAAAAATATAAAACCAAAAATAACTTTATTTTAAAATTTCGTATTCAATCAAATTATATCATATAAAACCAGAAATAACAAGTAAAGTCAGACCTCTCTATAATAAATATCCTCTATAATAACATTTTACTATAACAATTATTTTTTTAAATAATTTATCGTGTTATGTTATATTATATGTTCTGTATAACAACAGTCACTATAATATCCAAAAAAGAAATCAAACAAATTATACTCCATCCGTCTCATATTATCTGTTATGATTCTATCGTATACGCCCCTTAAGAAAAATTAATTAAGATAGAATTTTGACTACTTTACCCTTATTTGTGTCTTAATATTTAATCTTTTCTTCATTAGTATTTGAACAAAGTTAGGTATTTGTAGTATTTAAGGATAATTATTATTAAGGATAAAAAAGAAAAAAATAATTAATTTTATCTTAAACTTTTAAAGTGATAAATAATTTGAAATAATTATTTTTAATAATTACGACTGTTAAAATGAGACGTATGGAGTATTATTTTAGAGAGATTTGACTATACAAGATAAGCACGGTATCATTTCAATGTGCAAACGTAAAAGGAAAGAAAATAAAATTAAAAAACAAGCAAAAAATCAACATCCTCGTGTTGCCAACTTGCCATCCAAAAAAAAAAATTAGCTTTATTGGTAACAATAATAGAGTTTACAACTATATGCCTTAAAAAGAAAGAGAGAGGAAAGAGATCAATCTCTCTCTCTTAAGTCTCTTCTCACCCACTATTTCTCCCTAATATCTCTCTCAGTCAACCAATTCAAACCAACTCAAAGCCAAAGAACCAAACTAAGTTTCATTTTTTCTTCAATTCTAAAAATTTTCTAAGTTTTTTCTTTGTTGAAAGAAATGAATATGATTGAGGATTTGGATTCAACAGCTTGTTTTATGGTTGATGATGATATTTTGAACTTCTCTTTGGATGAAGAGAAACACCCTTCTATTTCTTCTTCTTCTTTTTCTTCTTTGGATTCTTCAAACAACATTAGCTTTCTCCCGGATGATCATAGCCGTTCATTTCATGTAAGTCATTGATTGATATTTCCACCCGTTTCACTTTGTTTGTCTTAGTTTAATTTGACATAAAGTTTTGAAAGAAATTTTTTAAGGGGAGCGATAAGATAACGGTAAAGTTGTCTCTGTGTGACCTGTAGGTCACGAGTTCGAATTGTTGAAACAACCACTAATATTTGCATTAAGATAGGTCGTCTATGTCGTACACTTTGGGATGCGGTTCTTCCCATACCCTGCATGAACGATAGATGTTTTATGTACCGAGCTGACCCTTCTTTTAAATTTTTTTTAGAGGAACTTATAAAATTTGTGATTTTAAATGTACTATAATATTTATTTGGCTATATAGTATATACGACATTTGAAACTTGTGTTATTAAAGCTTTTCGTTAAGAAAATAATGTAACATATCGTTTTTTTTTTGTGTGAACTAATAAAAGAAATTGCTCAAACAAAATGGAACGCTACAATTTTCCGGCGGAGGGAACAAGATACCCTCTGACAAAAGTGGAGGCGTTCAAGAATTTCTGTATTTGGACTATTTTACCCTTCAAAACCCTAAGAAAATTCCATTCAGATAAGAAAATAGTAGTTTTTGCAATTTTCTTTGCTAAGAAATGATAGGGGCACTTTTGGAAATTAAATTTGAGGGTATTTTTGGACTTAAAAATATGGCCGACATATCTTTATGATTGGTACTTTGGTTATCACGAGGCACTGAGCTGTACGAATAATACGACGTATCTGACTTCCACTTGCATTCTATAAATATAAAAAGACATTTTGGTCCCTATATACAAATTCTTTTGGAATTGACTTTTTCTTATTCAACATTAGCCCTACAAAATATTATATTCCCTCCTAAATATTTTATTTATCTTTAATATCATGTCATTATAGTTAAATAAATATCATCGTATGTTTTAAATCACAAATTCTAAATTTATTTATTCTTTTCAAATTTCGAGCCAATCAAACATCATATGAATTGAAATATCATAGTATTAACAGTGCATATTGCAGGAATCTGTAGAGGAAGAATTGGAATGGCTTTCAAATAAAGATGCATTTCCAGCAGTAGAGTTTGATATATTCTCCGAAAATATCCCGAATGTCATATTTGATCACCACAGTCCAGTTTCAGTATTGGAAAACAGTAGCAGTATCAGCGCTAACAATAACAGTTGCAATATAAACGACAAGGAAAACGCGTTTATGATTGGCTGTAGCAGCCTACAAGTTCCTGTTAACTACCCGTGCGTGCACGGGGTAAGAGAAGGCGAAGAATTAGCTTCGCTGACTTGACAAATGAGCGTTGCGTATGGGGAAGAAAATTGAAATTCAAGAATAATAAGCAAGAATGGGAATTGCTCTCATTACCAATGACGAAAGCTAGAAGAGCTAGCATTGGTAGGAGATGTCAGCATTGTGGGGTCGATAAGACCCCACAATGGCGTGCAGGTCCTATGGGACCTAAGACGCTCTGCAACGCTTGTGGGGTCCGGTATAAGTCTGGAAGGTTGTTACCTGAGTATCGCCCCGCGAATAGTCCTACTTTTTCAGCTGATTTACATTCAAATTCTCATAGGAAAGTTTTGGAGATGAGGAAGCAGAGGATTGGAATATAGGAGGATTACTACATGAAGTATGTTGATATATAGGGCAGGTTAATTAGTGTTGAGTCTATAGCATATTTTCTTGACCTTTTTTTTCTTTTAGCATAATTAATATGGAGTCTAGGTTTGTTGTTATGGCTAGAAGGTTACTGAACCATATTATTTGTTTTCATTTCCATCAAATTCACTAGGGAATTTTCAAGTTTCAAGCAATACTTTTTGCTTCTTCATTTGCATGGTTTTGGAAATGATGAAATTTTGTGTATTGAGACGAAGAAATCTGCTTTGACTAGTTGATGGAGA
This sequence comes from Nicotiana tabacum, assembly GCF_000715075.1. Taxonomy (NCBI): domain Eukaryota; kingdom Viridiplantae; phylum Streptophyta; class Magnoliopsida; order Solanales; family Solanaceae; genus Nicotiana; species Nicotiana tabacum. The sequence continues at coordinate 6,764,432 of NC_134092.1, read as the reverse complement.
GTTACTACCAATAAGATGTTTTGATGGTCGGGGAGCTAGTTGTCTCAGTGTGATCTATAGGTCACGGGTTCGAGCAACAATGCTTGCGTTAGGGTAGATTGTCTGCATCATAACCTTTGGGTTACGCCCCTTTCCCGGATCGTGTATGAATACGGAATGCCTGCCCTTTTGACGGTTGGGGAAGTTGCAGTTTGCTCTGATAGAAGTGTTTACACTTGTCCTAATTCTTAGAGGTGTTTGATCAACTTTACCTTTTCTGGAGAGTGTCTACCTGATGTACTTCTTGTTGAAGTTTTCTTTTTGTTTTCTTGTACTGCAATGTACATTTTGTTGGCTAGACCTAAAAATACTAATGGAAGTTATATGGCAAAGTTCTCAATTTAGTACATGGCTGAAATTGATATTTCAACCATTGGATGCTGGATATTCTCATTATTGCATCCATGCTGTGAAGATTTTCAAAATTTGAAATTGTTTATGGCTAATCTCCGTCTTGAACTTAAGGAATTCTATAGACGGTTCTTAAGAATTACTCAATCCCTTCACTTTTACTTGTCCACTATACTAAAAATATTTTTCCACTTTTACTTATCCATTTTAGCAAATCAAGAGAAATACAATCTTTTTTCATATTTTACCCTTTAGCATTAACTACTAATTCCTCAAATTAATTCAAGACTTTTTGAAATGCTATCATTATTATGGATAAAATTGTAAAATACACACTTCGTTTATTTTTTCTTAAAGGGAGTGCAAAGTCAAAAATAAACAACTAAAATTGAACAGAAAGAGAGTACTAACGTGTTGAGACTGGTCCTCATCTCTCCTTGTTTTATAGATTGGGATTACCAAGGGATTTGGAGATGGATAAGATCGTCCACCTTAACTAGGTTTTAAGTTCGAGTCATAAGAGTGGAGAAAGATAGGGTACACTTCCCCCTTAATAAGTTCTACACAACGCAAATCTGAATTAATCAGTGAAAGCAACATAAAAAAGAGGAAAGATTTGGAGGTTGGGAGTACAATCTTTTCAGCTGGTTGGTGTTCTCGTTCTAAGGGTGCTTTTTATGGCTAGCTTCCACGGTATAGCAGAAGCAACAATACAAACTAACAGATGTTACACATGATTACTATGATCATTGATTTTGTGCACATTTTAGAGGTCAGAAGTCAGAACCAGGTCAACCTCGGAAAAAGATGCAGAGCCCAGAGGTGTAGTTTACATATAAATTGGTCTCTCATAATTTCATATGAAAAGAAAAACAGGAAGAAAATGGGAAGGAAACAACTACATCACTTGACTTTTTTGGTCAGTGCTTACATTTCAACTGGTGAAAACGTCAAAACTAACTCAAACCACATATCGGTAAGTAATATAACGGCCTGCAGTCTCACTTGGTCTGATAATCTTCACGACTTGGCCCCGTTTTAGCCCATAATATCTAGCAATAGGATCCGTTATCTGAATTCGAGGAAGCTGTTTTAACAGAAGAAATGATTAGGCATTCGATTAGATAGAAAGATGCAATAGTAATCAACCACGATTATCCAAATAGCACAAGTCAAAAGTGGCAGCGCTAACCAAGATGACAGGAACAAAACAATCCGCCAAATGGTAGAAGCATAAGAGAACTAGGCCATGACAGCAATAATCAATGCATGCTGGTAGTTTTTTCATCAAAGCTACTCAATTAACAAACATTAGGTTCATCAAAGCATAACTCAATATAATAACTGAATTGTTCAAGCCGTAGATACGTTTGGGCAAGCCTCCCAGCTGGACCCTAGTTCCTTAAAAAAATTCCCCTCAGCCAAAACCCAAGTCATAATAGAAGTTAAGCTATAGAAATGTATTAACATAGACGAATAGCTATTCGACACAAGGGTTCAAATGATCTTTCACACAAAATAGGACGCAAAAAAAAAATTGGTTAATTTCTAGACTATTAAGGGAGATCACGACAATTTTGGCTTTAACACTATAAGGAAGCATGCTGCTTTATCTTCTTCCTTTCTCTATCTTCGATTTCATTCACAATAGGTTGAAGGGAATACAAAGCCATCGCATTAATTCTTTCACTCTTAACCACACTAGCAGTAAAAGATTCTGCCTTCAAAATTATGAAGGCACCATGTGTCTCCTGGTTTTTAATGTATTATATGAGGTCAAAAGTTTAACAAGTGCAATAATGTTATCAACACGAACCTGTGTTTCTTTCACAGTATATCGTTCCAACAAGGTCTTCTTTTCTTCAGGAGTAAGTGGCTGGTGCTCCGGAACTAGAACATGATTTTTTATGTTTACCAACAGCTCTGCTTCCTGAAACATTAAGCACATAGCACGATGATTAGGGACCAATTTTCACTATCTAAATGGATAATTATCAATCACATAAAGCAACTAAAGGTGCAAAATGCAAGCTCCCCGATTACCAAGTCAAACAAAGAACAAAAATGTCGCCCCTCCGGCCCTCCCACACCACAAAAATGAATAAGGAGGAATACCAAATAATCCTTCATATGAGTGAAAATGCCAGTAGAATCACTCGGTCAAAACCCAAAGAAGATGAATTGATAAATTTCATATTTGTATAACCCCCCCTATCAATATGCACATGGCTGCAAATCACAATAACCTCTGATTTTGATGATCCTACTACTTGAGATGTAGTGCCAGGTGCTCAAATGAACAATAGTTAGACCAAAATCCAAAAAACCAAATAGAAAAGATAACAAAAAAATGATCACAAAAGTAGAGTAAACTAAGCTCCTCAGCTATTTTATAACAATTTCAATCCTTCGCTCAAAGTAGTAAGGACAAAATATTTGTAGAAATAGTAAGTAGTCACCTGGAAAACCTCCAAATGGAATTTTGTAGATATTTCAGAAATGCAGGTACGAGCAAAGGGAGTCAAATTTTGTTGTACAACGAGAATTGCCTGGAAGACATCTTCTTTTTTCATGCGCTCCGTATAAGTTTTCATTGTCTTAACACCAACCTTTGCCTCCTCTGGAAAGAACACATATATCTGGATTCAATAAACCAAGAAAATGGCTGAGACATGGGTAGCAAATAATTTCGCTGAACAAATTATTCCAAGTGAAATGCAAGAAACTCAAATGTTGAAGTAGCTAAAAGCATCTGAAAATTTTTATGCTAAACACAGACCAAAACAGATTCAAAGGACAAATTGTCATATCACATTACCCATCAACTGTTTCCTTAGTTACTATATTACAAAAGCATTTTTACAAGCAAAATTCTGTTGCTTTCATATTGAACATTTTCAATTCCTTTGGTACGGGGATTACAGTGAAAAGTCGGGTAGGGAGGGAAAGGAAGATGCAGGAAAGCCTCTACCGAGATTGTAACTTTACACCTAAGTGATGCAAGGTAGAGTTGCAACTACAACTACAACTCCAATTCCCAACTTTGGTGTTCCTGGATTCTGAACTATATGCATATCGCTTTCCATTATTGAACTAAAAAATAAGGAGACATTCTTTCCCCTTTCTAGTTTCCTTTTTCTTCCTTATATCCACCGATGTTTTTTCTTTATGTTGTGAACAAGTCCAACACTGAACTCGTTGCTATATATATAGAAAATATGTCCAAATGGAGTGACATGGATAATGAGTATTCATACCACTGTCCCCACCTAGCTTGGTACTGAGGCATAGTTGTTATATCCTACAGAAGTACACTTCCTATTTTTTCTGATAACTGAGAAATCCCCTAGGGTAAAATGGTGCACGGTTCTAAAATTGGTGGGGGTAATAGGCTCGTCCCTCTACCCTTCTCCGGTCACCACTTAAATACTAGACTTTTATCCTCGGCAAGATTCGAACATTTGACGTGCGCCTAAACCCACACATCACGTGTTGCAATCTTACCGCTAGACAAAAGCTCTGGGGTACAAAAATACACTTTTTATCTTTAAGTCTTTTATCTGTTTTGTAGATATGACGAGCTTTTTCTTCTTTTCATTCTCCTAGGTCTCAGAAAAAGTTTGATTCACGATCAGGATTTTTCCTTTTGCTTTGGAGAAGTCCAACTTTGATTTTTTTGAATGTCCTTCCCAATTACATTTATTATATTGGGGTCATTTATCCATAATTAACCTTTAATGTGTTTTCATTTTCTAATTGACAAACTTTTTTTCCTTCCCTTTTCTTCATGATAATGGACAACATTGTTTAACATAAAATATGTATACTGCACTATGTGGTGGAAAGAAATAGCCATCTTTCTATGATATCCCCTTAACTTGTCTTCGGCAAGATAGTTTATCCAATGTCAAGAGCATCTATTACAACAATGACAAGATACTCTTAGACTTTATCAAAATGAAATCTTCAGTTATACAATGAAGTGACAGAGTATACTAACATACTAGTAGAAAAGGAGTAACTTAACCCATAAAACCTGGAAAAGAATCAATTCTTTTGCTGGATAAGTAAAACAAAACCCAAAAAGTTGATCTATTAAAGGAAAGATCAAAACCCTTAGACAAGAAAGGACTGCAAATAAACTGACAGTAAGCTTAGTTAAGATTGCCAACACCAACTAAGCCTCGGTCCCACTATTATTAAAATACCTTAGTTAAAAATTAGGCAAGAAAGGAAATTAAAAGAGCACAGACCAGCTCAGAACTATTGTTGCGCTTGGCTTTCTGAATAACAAGGTCATCTCTCTTCATATTCTCACCATACTTCTGAAGAAACTGATGTTTTGACATATTTATCTCAAACTCTCCAACAAGGTAACCCCTATCCGCCAACATTTCCATCAGTGTCCTACGAACTCTGAAAAGTCTCGAGAGCTCCTCTTCCGATAGAGTCATCTTTGCCCTACTAAATTCAAAAATTAAAAAAACAAGGCTATTGTTACCAGGAGTGGATGTACCTTTTAAGACATGGATTCGAACAAGTAGCTTAGGCCCCAGCCAGAGGCTGACCTATGCTATAAAAGGAGGGGTCACCGGCACAAGTAAAGTACGCCAAAAATTTCATGTATACATGTATGTCTTTAAGAAATAGTGCTATATTAATAGTGGACACCTTATATATAAAGCAGATTTTGGTCGAATTCAAAAGTGCACCCGTGACCTTCAAATCCTGGGTCCTCCTTTGGCCCCAACACTGTATATGTGTTAAGAAATCCAAAACCTAGTTAGTTACTAGCAATTGATGTCGCTCTCCTAGAATAAGAACCCTGCTCCTCTGAAATTTATAGCAAAATAAAATGATAGAACTACTAGTTAGAGATATACCTTGAACACAAAACACATCAGACAAGAATTTTGACACAATCAATATACATGTACAATCCACCCTTTAACAATCAGAAATTTTGACACAAAAGGTATTACTAATATTATAAAGTACAAATCACCCTATTACCATCACAACTTTGAGCTACTATCGTATGAGAAGCAAATAAAAAATACTATATTTAACTAGAAAAAACATATATTTAACAATAAAAAAATCGCAATAATCACAAGTAACAATGATATAAAGGTTGATGCATTCTTTGAGAAAGTAAAGCAAATAAATAAATATTGATGCAAAATCAGTAAAAAAAATTTGTTTACAATTAAAATTAGGGGTTAGGGTTTTGGTCGGAGCAAAAAAAAGTACATACAATTGATTCCGGAGCAAAGCGAAGTTTGTCGTCTAGATAGGAATATGGAAAAGCGAGGGAATAGCAGTAGAGGGTTGGGTATTTAAGGCAGAAAGCTGGCTTTAACTTATTTTTTGGGCTAAGGCCCTTACTTTCAAATGGGCCATTATAGACCATCTGATTTGGGGCCCAGTACGTTTTGAGGAATGAAATTTTTACATTCATATACACTATTTAAAACTTTATTACCCTCCCTACTCAAGTTTTAATCTAATTACATAGTATATACAAAATTACCAATTATGTACATTTTTAGGTATTTAATGATAATAATTAAATCCTAAAATCACTCTAACGTTTATATCACACCCACCCCACATTTCTCTCTCCACACACCCCCACGTATCTTCAGTATCTCCCTCCATTAACGCATGTTTTCACTCTTCTTCAAAAATTCCTCAATATCTTTTCACTCTTCTTAAAAAATCCCTCTCTATTTTTATAGATTCAAGCTCTTAATACTCTACCACACACCTCCATTAATGCTTATTGCTTGCTTAACTTTCAATGAAAAAGAAAACACTTTCGAAGATCAGCCCTAATTCCAGTAAGAGAGCAGCAATTCCACCATTGATAGCCATTAATAAGCTTTGAAGCTTTGAATTCGAATTTGAATTTTCAAAAACCATTATTTGTTTGGATTGGGTGTGGTTGCAAACAATTGGGAATATTGTTTGGAGTTTATATCTCAATCTTGAGGGTGTTTTGATGAAGATTAGATTTGATTTTGGCTGAATTTCAGACTGAAGAAGAAGAAGAAGACATGACATAGCATTCTCCCCAATCTATATTTACACTTTTTTATTTATCCTTGCATTTTGTGTTAAGTTACGCCACATATCCTCGGAGCTACGTATAAATTCAATTCTATCTATTTTTCGGGTAAACAATATTGTATAAAAATTATATTTAAGTGGTATGATATTGTAGTTGTATATAACTGGGTAGAAAAAAATGTATGAAAGTTGTAGAAAAAATCCCTTTGGAAAAAGGTAGTGCTACTGTTTTAATAGTTAGACAAAACGCTTCACAAAATATTAAGTATAAAATTTGTATACAAATTTTATTTAAGTGGTATGATATTGTAGTTGTATATAACTGGGTAGAAATAATGTATGAAAGTTGTAGATAAATTAGATGAGATGTAATATAACTGCGAATCTGAACCCATAAAGTTCAAATCCTGAATCCACTTCTGACTGCCAAACACGTTTCGATGGTATATTACGGCAAAAAAAAAATCAACATTTTAACAAATAAAGGGGGAATTGTAAAAAAAAATTATTCCTTCTGTCAGTCCACCAAAACATAAAATATAGAAAAAGAAACGAAAGGCAAAAGGAAGAAATAAGCTATTATAGGATTTGTATAGATAAGAGACTGTGAAGGATTTTTGCCACTCTTCGTTTACAGATCGTAAAGCATCAAATCTTATGATGGACAAGTTTAAATTTGGTGCACCATAATTGATTCCGACATCTAGGGAACTAATTGAAAACATATGAAGCTTAGATTTTCGAATTTCTTTTAATGATAGTCAACTGAGTGCTTTGTGTGTAAAGATAGATGAATTGGATGGAGGAAAAATTAGGAAGTTTGTGAGGGATATTTTTATTTTACCAAAATTGGAAACTAAAATCAAGGGATACAATAGTTAGCTTAAATTACGGCAAGGGTGGAAGATTCGGAGAGAAAAGGGGAAAGAGGAGAGAAAAAAGGAGAATGGTGCAACTAAATCCCTTGATTGAAGGCACTAATAATGGATTGAGAGCCTTTTAAAGTAGAATGTATATATTTTGTAGATAAAACTTGTTTAGGTCGGGTAATTAACTAAACGTGGACATTTTTGATAATAAAGTTTCAAATAGTGTATAGGAACGAAAAAATCCCTCGAGGAATTAACCCAAATAGCCGCCCACCTAATCTCTTAAATTAAAAATAGCAGAAAAATATATAATATACATAGAATTCAAGTATCATATATGTAATTGTATATAATTTATGTATACTTTATGTATACCGGCTAGAAAAAGTAAACAATGAATCTAACCGGCTATTTGTGTAACAATCCCTACTTTTTTGGCCTGAAAATACAGAATAGGACACTATAAGGGTGGTCTTTAACTTTTGGCCTTTAAGATAGGTTACCTGACCGTGGGTAAACCTTCTAGGTCAAAGCTAGAGAATTAGTAATAGAGAGTTGGGTATTTAAGGAGGAAAGCTGAATTTAATTTAATTTTTGGCTAAAAGGCCCTCATTTCAAATGGGCCACCATAGACTCCATTTTTTTGGGGCCAAATGGGGAACAATACATTTTTTTTGGAAGTGATAGAAATAGGACTATAATGACGGTCTTTAGCTTTTAGGCTTTGAGATAGGTTACCTAAACATTGGTAAATCTTCAAGGTCAAAGTGAGTAGGGATTTTTACACAAATAGCCGGTCATATTAAGTATTTATTTTTTCTAGCCATATACATAGATTATACATAAATAAATTATGCATATAATATACATTCACTGGCTATTTTTAGTTTAAGTTGTAGGATAGGCGGCTATTTGGGTTAATTTTTCAAGCGAGTATTAGTAGTGAAGGGCTGGGTATTTAAGGAAGAAAACTGACATTAACTTATTTGTTTGGGCTAAAGCCTTTATTTTCAAATGGGCCACTATAGATTCCATTTGTTTTGGGGCAACATGGGGCCCAATATTTTTCTTGTTTCTGAAAATGATAGAAATATAACACTATGAGGGTGATCTTTAACTTTTGGCCTTTGAGGTAGGTTACTCTACCATGAGTAAACCTTCAACGTCAAAGCGAGCGAATTAGTAGTAGAGGTTGGGTATTTAAGGAAGAAAGCTAGTTAACTTTTTTTTGGGCTAATAGCCTGTTTGGCCAAGCTTTTTTTTGGGGCAAATAGTATTTTTTTTGGCCAAAAGTGCTTTTGGCCAAAAATTGAGATGTTTGACCAAACTTTCAGAAGGAAAAAAGTGCTTTTGAGGAGAAAAATAAACGGATTTTGAGAAGCAGAAAAATATAGTTTCTTTCCAAAAATACTTTTCTAAGAAGCACTTTTGAGAAAAATACACTTAGAAATAATTTTCAAAAGCTTGGCCAAACACTAATTACTGCTCAAAAGTATTTTTCAAATTAATTAACCAAACACAAACCGATTCTCACCAAAATATTTTTTGAAAAGTACTTTTGAAAAAAAAAAATACTTCTCAAAATAAGCAGAATTTAAAACCTTGGCCAAACAGAATATAAGAACCTTACTTTCAAATGGGCCCACTATAGACTTCATTTGATTTGGGACTAAATGGGCCCAATTGTTTTTAAATGACAGAAATATGACACTTTAAGGATGGTCTTTAACTTTTGGCCTTTGGGGCAGGTAACCACCTGCCCATGGGACCACTTTCAATGTCATTTGTGACATTAATTTTTTTTTAATGTTATATATTTTATCGCTCGACCAAAAATATTTATTATTCCTAGCTTTTATATATATATATATACTAATTATGTGTATTTTACACACTATTGACGCCGCCCAAGTTCCATTTGCATTGTGTTTGAATGGTGATGAGTCGCCCAATACTCCATTAATTGTCTTAAGTTCATTTTTATATGATGGGATTAAGGATTCGCCCGATGGATTTAAGTCGTCAAATGTAAGTCAAAGCCCTTAACTTTTGGATCAAAGATGGCTAATGATACTGCTAGCAAATTAAACCTAGTTCTGGTAAAATAATCCGTGAGCTGTTACTATTGGAATTAATGCGCTACCATCTATATATACTATCTTGTTTGGTCTTATAAATTACGTGCCAAAGGGAAGAAGGTGATTATATTAATCTTAAATAAATCGGGCAATGAATAAATTAAAGAGAAGATCAAATTCTAGAAGAAACATGTAATTCTTCTTTCTTGTAAAACGAACTTATAGAATAATTTATACTTGTAAAACCAATATTATACAAATGAGTTCAAATCCTGACTCCGTCTCCGACTTTTATATCTTGTGTTCGTCTCTAATCATATCTTGCGGTCCCATCCATCAATCAACTTCCAATGAACTTTATTCCAACTGCGATAAAAACCATCTTTTTTAACCAATCAATAGATATTATGATAGCCTTTGTCTCTTTTTGGTTCAAATGCATCAATAGAAGTGAATTGCAAACCCCATATGGGCTATGGCTACACAATAATATGTATTTTTCACTTTATATGCTTTAAATGAAAAATCTTGGCCTGGTTGAAGAGCTTGTGAAATCACAGGGAATCCGCCTGCTTTGCAATTAATTTGGACTGATTCTGTCCCATTAACTAATTTGCTAATAAAATGAACAGTTGGTGTTTTGTGTGCAAAAGAAGATGAGAATTGAGACAAGATAAAACACACAACAAAAATGATAATCAAGAAAATTGAAGCCATTCTTTGTATGAAGGTTTGTTATAATTTATTTGTTTTGCCTTCACAACTATCCTATTTATAGTTGGAATAATGAGTTTTTTAGGAAAAATAGTATTTAAGAAGACCTAAACATTTCTGAGACTTGGTAGTTTGGTAAGACTTCGTTATCATATTTCCATATTCGATAAGTTGTTGAATTTAGTATTTTAAATTTAGCATGCGAAATCAATAATTTATTGAAATCTCTGCATGCAAAGATAGAATAAAATTGATGCTTCATTAATGATAATTATTTAGCATAAAATCATAAGCGATATTTTGCAAAACCAACAATCTCAACAATAATTCAACGTAAACTAAAAAATGTACAACTTACGTCACTACAAGAAATAGAGTTTTTTGTGGCGACTCCTAACGTCTCAGAAAGTAAGCATTATATAATAAACTAATTTGATATTTTAGGGATAAATTTGGCTCTTATAATATTTGTCTATGTGACTCCATCGTGACATACGCTAGAGCTAAGTTGGACAGAAATTAGATCAGACATAATTAACGATACGATGTTTTTACATACCGAAATAAAAATTAAGAGCAAATGTAAGACAAATCGAATACTTCATCGATAAATTTAAGCCTTTTCCCTTATAAAACCAATATCAAATAACAATTTTCAAGAAACAACATAAGGGGCAAGTTATTCAGACTCCCACTCTACAATCAACTTCCAATCAATTTTATTCCAACTAAGATAAAAACCATCTTCTTTTATCCACCAATAAATAATAGAATGGCCTTTATCTCTTGTTGGTTCAAATGCATCAAATGCAGCAATATATCTACCCCAAGAAGCTTCACAATTATATTTACCCTTCACATTAGTTGTAAATTGAAAATCTTGGCCTGATTTAAGAGTTAAATCAGCACTAAGTGCACCATTTACTTGGCATTTAATTTGGACTGGGTTTGTACCATTATCCAATTTGCTAATTAAGTGAACAGTTTGTGGGGTTTCTGCAATAGAAGATGAGAAGGTGAAAAACAAAGCAAGAATGAGAATCAAGAAAGAGTTGGTAATTTTGGAAGACATATCTCCAAGAATATTTAATTTGTTATATAGTATATATATATATTTTGCTTTCAATGTTCTCCTTTTTATAGTTTTGAATTCTAGAGTTTGTTACATGACTTAATTGCAAGTTGAGAGTTGGATTTAATGTAATCTAATTATCTAAAATCAGATTTTAGGAGATGAATTTCTTCAAATGTAGTAACATCTTGATAAGATTTGAGGAATAGAATTTTTGAAAAGATTTGAATACATGTAAAACTACGGTCAGGGGCGGATGCACGTGGAACGAAGCAGTGCCATATATGCGATACCGCTTCGTCCAAAACTTTTACGAGATATATATAGTAATATTGTATGAAAATAATAAGGTAAAGGAAATGACACCCCTTAACATATATTGTTGTTTGACATACCGGTTAAGTTCCTAATTTCGCTCTAGGATGATAGAATTTCAAACCTCAGCTAGGTTATTATTTTTGGCAAATATTTGAAAGAGCCTCTATTGTTAAAAATTGTAGATAAGTAAAATTGAACTCATAACTTCTTCCGGAGTAGATCTACACTAAAAAAAAAGAAGAACACCAGACATGAAAACAAATATCTCAAGACACTTATTGAAACCTTCTAAAACTAAAAAGAGTCGACGAACTCTTTTAGTCCTCTATTTCCGTTTTTGGACTATAAGACTCTTAGCTTCTAGCGCGTGACTCAACAAAACCGATGGACTAAGTCTATTTCTTATTAGGCAATATGATAATTAATATTATTTATTCTTCGCTCTTCTATAAATATTGATCGCTTACAAAAAAAATCCTGCGTACCTGTGGTGGGTTGAAAAACTTACTTTAACAAATTTCCATTTTTTTTTTGTTTTATTTTTTCACCAAATGTTTTGCAAAATCTCAATGCGTAGACCTTTTTTTCTCTTCAATTTTCACTTCAATATGTCTTCCTAGGTAACATGGTACAATTTTTGGCATTACCGAATGGTATTATTTGAAGACATGTCGGTCATTTTATTTTGTCTCCCCCCCCCCCCCTTTTATAAATAAATCTGATTTTGTAGTCAATAACTCAAGAAATGATTTCAAAATCCGACAATAAAGGTGGTCTTTCTTTTCTCTTCCTATAAAACAATTTTTAAACAATAACTCTTAGAATAATTTAGTTAATTATTTAAAAAGAATTCGACAGATTTTCCACGGCCAGCCTTCAAAAAATCCAGTAGATATACGTTGGTAAAATATTCCTTCTATTATCAACGGCTAGCCGGAAAAATTATTTTCGGGATTATATCATGAGAATAAAAAGATGATCTTAACCACAAATCCGACAATAAATAGAGAGAAGATAAAAATCTAATAGGGGCAATTAATCTCAAAATAAAAAAAGGAGAGGATCGCCGTAAGCTGGCATCTAGCATAAAACTTAGAGCTTGTGTTGTTATTGTAATGACCCGGCCGGTCGTTTTGAGAGTAATAGTCCCGATCCCCTATTTATTGCTTCTCTCATATCTATTTCTACTATTGTGACTTGCCGGGAGGTTTCGTTTTGATTTTTGAAGTGTTTTGGGACACTTAGTCCTAAATGGAGGCTTAACTCTTAGGATTTGGACCGTAGTCGGAACTATGTGAAGACGACTCCGGAATAGAGTTTCGTCGGTTCCGGTAGCTCCGTTGGGTGATTTTGGGCTTAGGGGCGTGTCCGGATTGTGTTTTGGAGGTCTGTAGCTTATTTAGACTTGAAATGGCGAAAGTCGATTTTTTGGAGATTTGGACCGGTAGTGGAAATTTTGATATCGGGGTCGGATTCCAATTCTGGAAGTTAGGATAAGTCCGTAATGTCGAATATGACTTGTGTGCAAAATTTGGGGTCAATCGGACGTGATTTGGTTGGTTTCGGCATCGGTTGTCGAATTTGGAAATTTCAAGTTCTTTAGGTTTGAATCAGAGGATGATTTATGATTTTAGCGTTGTTTGATGTGGATTGAGGGCTCGACTAAGTTCGTGTGGTATTTTAGGATTGGTTGGTATGTTTGGTCGAGGTCCCGGGGGGCCTCGGGTGAGTTTTGGGTGCTTAACGGGGGAAAGCATGGACTTAGAAGAATTCTGAAGTTGTTGGTTCTGGTGTTTTCACACCTGCGGTGGGAAGTTCGCAGGTGCGGCGCCGCAGAAAGCGAGGCTAGGATCGCAAGTGTGCCTTTAGGCCGGGGAGTCAGTGGTCGCAGATGCGATGAGTGAGCCATAGGAGTGGAGCCACATCTGCGGAAGGGCAGTCGCAGATGCGGAGATGAGAATGACCCAAGGTTCTGCAGAAGCGGACGATTGAGCACAGAAGCGCATCCGCAGATGCAGACTTAGGCACGCAGGTGCGGGCTCTGGAGTTTAATGAAAACTCGCAGGTGCGGCGTCCTAGCCGCAGAAGTGGCACCGCATGTGCAATGATGAGTTCGCGGGAGCGGGTTCGCTGGGCAAAAAAGAGAGTTTCGAAGGCTTGATTCATTTCTCCATTTTTGGACTTGGGAGCTAAAAAATGGCGATTCTTCGAGGGATTTTCAGAGAGAGCTTTGGGGTAACGATTCCTAACTTATTTTTGGTTGTATTTCATTAATCCATAGTTGTTTTCTCCATTTAATATCGGATTTGGATTGAAAAATTGGGAAAATTGGGGAAAAGTTCCCTAACCGAATTTTTAAGTTTTGATTGGAATTTAGACATCGAATTTAGATAATTTTGGTACGAGTGAACTAGTGAGTGAATGGGTGTTCGTATTTTATGACTTTTACCAGATTCCGATACGTGGGCCCGGGTCGACTTTTTAGGGCGAATTTCGGATTTTTTGTTCAAATATTGATTTCATTAATTAGATGAGTCTTTATGGTTGTATTCATGGTATGCAATTATGTTTGGCTGGATTTGGGCCATTCGGAGTCGGATAATCGAGGAAAAGACATTCTTACGGATTGATTGAGCTTGACTCGAGGTAAGTGGCTTGTCTAACTTTGTGTGGGGAAAATCCACCTTAAGATTTGGAACTATTATGATATGTGAACGCCGTGTACGTGAGGTGACGAGTACGTACACGGGCTAGTTGTGGTAAAACCCGATTTTTCTTACTGAGCAACAATATGTTTTCCTTTTATTTTGAGTTATACCACTTTAATGAGTATTAATCTATTTTCATTCTTAATTGAGTTATTCCAATATGTGTAGCTATCATGTTTAGTCTAATACAGCATGTCTACGCGTCTTAATTGCTTATGTGAACTCTGTGCAGCATGCTTAGTAAGTTTCCTGCTTCTTCCTTGACCGGTACTTAGTCTAAATCGTAAGATTTTGTGATGTAGTTGTATTTCTATTGTTTGCGCTGCATATTTACTTTGGGACTACGGAACGATATTCCGGGAGATCCCCATGTACTGCATATTTACTTTGGGACTACGGAACGATATTCCGGGAGATCCCCCTGTCTTGCATATTTACTTTGGGACTGCGGAACGGTATTCCGGGAGATCCCCCTGTCTTGCATATTTACTTTGGGACTATGGAACAGTATTCCACGAGATCGCCCCTGCACATTTACGTTTGGGACTACGAGACGGTATCTCGGGAGATCCCCTATTGTATTTCTGTGTATTGAGCTGTTACCTTCTATGAATTCTTTTTTGTTAAATTTCAGTCTTTATTTTACTGCGATATTTTATTCTTGCCTTGCTTTATTATCATATTCCAGTAGGGCCCGGACCTGACCTCGTCACTACTCTACCGAGGTTAGGCTTGGCACTTACTGGGTAACGATTATAGTATACTCATGCTACTCTTCTGCATATGTCTTTCGTGTGCAGATCTAGGTACTCCTTATCAGCCGCACTATCAGTGAGCCGGGATAGCTTTGGAGGCTTCAAGGTATATCTGCCGCATCCGCAGACCTCGGAGTCCCCTCTACTATTCCCCATGTCCATTATCTTCTGTATTTTCTTTTGATAGACTCTGATGTATAGAGACACTAGATTTTTTCTCCTGTAGTTTGTGATTCACGATGTTCCGGGTTTTGGGATTATTGTGTATTTTTGAATAGTTGGTTAAATTTATATTTTTATTTCATTATTCCGCAAAAATGCTAGGCTTACCTAGTTGTAGAGCCTAGGTGCCGTCACGACGTCACGCAGAGGGAAAATTGGGTCGTGACAAGTTGGTATCAGAGCTCTAGGTTCATAGGTGTCGTGAGTCACAAACCAATTTAGTAGAGTTTCGCGGATCGGTACAGAGACGTCTATACTTATCTTCGGGAGGCTATGGAACTGTTAGAAAAATTTTACTACTTTGATTCTCTGTCGTGCGACACGTACGACCACGTGGTGCAGCCAGAGCACCCGCACGAGCTGCTATAGAGGAGCCCCCAGTAGCTCCAGTTGGAGGGCAGACACATGAGATACCTGTTGCTGCACCAGCCCTCCAGGAGACTCTAGCCCAATTTCTGAGCATGTTAAGCACCTTAGCTCAGGCTGGATTGATTCCACTTGCTCCTGCCACATCTCAGGCCGGGGGAGGAGTATAGACTCCTATCACCGGTACCCCTGAGCAGCGAGTTCAGGTCGACCAGATTCCAGAGATTGTAGCAATGCAGCCGGTAGCTCCGGCTCAGCCCGAGGTTAGGGAAACAACTTCTGAGGTGGAGCAGCTCAGACTTAAGAGGTACAAGAAGTACCACCCACCTACCTTCAGCAGATTAGCTACAGATGGTGCTCAGGGTTTCCTGGAGGAATGTCATCGTATTCTCCGTACTATGGGCATAGCGGAGACGAGCGAGGTTTCTTTTACTACATTCCAGCTTAGAGGAGCAGCCTATCAGTGGCGGCATGCTTATGAGTTGAGTAATCCGGCTGAGGCAGCTTCACTTACATGGACTCAGTTCTCGGACATGTTTTTGAGAGAGTATGTCCCTCAGAGCCTAAGGGACTCATGGCGCGCGGAGTTTGAGCAGCTGCGCCAGGGTGCTATGACTGTGTCAGAGTATGCAGTCCGTTTCAGCAATTTGGCCCGACATGCACCAGCCTTAGTTGCCACAGTTCGAGAGAGGGTTCGACGGTTTATTGAGGGAATCCATCCCAACATCCGGAGTAGTATGGCCAGGGAGTTAGAGATAGATATTTCTTATCAGTAGATTGTGAGTCTTGCCAGGAGATTTGAGGGCATGTTTGCCCGGGATAAAGAGGAGAGGGAGGCTAAGAGGTCTCAAGAGACTGGTTATTATTCTGGAGCTCATGCCCCAGCAGCTCGCCATGGTAGGGGTTATGTGAGTCGCCCCGTTCATTCAGCCCTTCTAGCCGCCAGCGGTGTCCCATCTCCTTCTAGGCCCCAGGAGCCTTATTATGCACCACCAGTATCTAGTGTGCCTCCTGCACGGGGTGTTCCTAGTGGCCAGTCCAACAGACCTTGCCTGAACCAGTCACAATAGCCACGCCCTCCCAGAGCTTATTTTGAGTGTGGAGACACTTGCCATATGGTGAGGGATTGTCCCAGATTTAGGAGGGATGCACCTCAACAGACTTCTCGGCCACAACGTCCTCTACCGGGCCCTCAGGCTATGATTACAGCACCAGCTGCCACCCCACCTGCTCAGCCAGCTCGAGGTGGAGGTCGGGGAGGTAGAGGTCGCCCTAGAGGGGGGAGGCCAGGCCATATATTATGCCCTTCCTGCTTGTACAGAGGCGGTCGCTTCTGATTCTGTCATTACAGGTATTGTCCCGGTCTATCATAGAGACGCGTCAGTATTATTTGACCCAGGCTCTACATATTCTTATGCGTCCTCTTATTTTGCCACGTATTTGGGCGTATCTCGGGATTCTTTGAATTACCCTATTTATGTGTCTACTTATGTGGGAGATTCTCTTGTTGTGAACCGCGTGTATCAGTCGTGTTTGATTGCTCTTAGTAGTTTTGAGACCAGAGCCGATTTATTATTGCTCAGCATGGTAGACTTTGATATTATTTTGGGCATGGACTGGTTGTCGCCCCATTATGCTATTCTTGATTGTCATGCTAAAATCGTGACGCTGGCTAACAATTTGAGTGGAGAGGTACCTTAGAGTATACTCCCAGCAGAGTTATTTCATTTCTTAAAGCTCAACGAATGGTTGGGAAGGGGTGTGACGCGTATCTAGCTTATGTGAGAGATGTCAGTATTGATACCCCTACAGTTGAGTCAGTTCCAGTAGTGAGGGACTTTCCAGATGTGTTTCTAGCTGATCTTCCGAGCATGCCGCCCGACAGAGATATTAATTTTGGCATTGATTTGTTGCCGGGCACTCACCCCATCTCTATTACTCCATATCATATGGCTCCTCCTGAGTTGAAGGAGTTAAAGGAGCAGTTACAGAAGTTGCTTGATAAGGGCTTCATTCGGCCCAGTGTGTCACATTGGGTGCTCCTGTCTTATTTGTGAAGAAGAAGGATGGTTCTATGCGGATGTGTATTGATTACCGCCAGTTGAACAAAGTCACAATGAAGAACATGTATCCATTGCCTCGTATTGATGACTTATTTGATCAATTACAGGGTGCAGAGTGTTTTCCAAGATTGACTTACGTTCAGGATATCATCAGTTGAAGATTCGGGAGCCAGATATCCCGAAGACTGCTTTCAGAACCAAATATGGTCACTATGAGTTTCTTGTTATGTCTTTTGGGCTGACCAATGCCCCAACAACTTTTATGCACTTGATGCACAGTGTGTTCCGGCCTTATATTGACTCATTCGTCATTGTGTTTATTGACGACATTCTGGTGTACTCTTGGACTCGGGAAGATCATGAGCAACACCTGAGGACTGCACTTCAGACCTTGAGAGAAAAGAAGTTATATGCAAAATTTTCAAAGTGTGAGTTTTGGCTAGACTCAGTGGAATTCTTGGGTCATATAGTATCGAGTGAGAGGATCCAGGTGGATCCGAAGAAGATTGAAGCAATGCAAAGTTGGCCCAGACCGTCCTCAGCTATAAAGATTCGGAGTTTTCTTAGTTTGGCGGGGTATTACCGTCGATTTGTAGAGGGTTTCTTATCTATCGCAGCACTTATGACCAGGCTGACCCAGAAGGGTGCTCCGTTCAGGTGGACAAAGGAATGTAAGGAGAGCTTTCAGATGCTCAAGACAACTTTGACTACAACCCCAGTATTGGTATTACCTACAGGTTCAAGGTCTTATACTATATATTGTGATGCCTCGCGGATTGGTCTCGGCACGGTGTGATGCAGGACAGTAGGGTGATTTTTACGCATCCAGACAACTGAAGGTGCATAAAAAGAACTATCCTGTCCACGACCTTGAGTTAGCAGCTATTGTTCATGCCTTGAAGATTTGGCGGCATTATTTGTACGGTGTTCCTTGTGAGATTTACACTGATCACCAGAGTTTGCAACATCTGTTCAAGCAGAATGATCTTAATTTGCGTCAGAGGAGGTGGTTGGAGCTGCTTAAGGATTATGATATCACCATTTTGTACCACCCTGGTAAGGCCAATGTGGTGGCCGATGCTTTTAGTTGCCGGGCAGAGAGTTTGGGGAGCTTAGCATATCTACCAGCAGCAGAGAGGCCCATGGCATTGGATGTTCAGGCCTTAGCCAGCCAGTTTGTGAGATTAGATATCTCTGAGCCGAGTCGAGTATTGGCTTGTATGGTCTTTCGGTCTTCTCTTTATGATCGTATCAGGGAGCGTCAGTATGATGACCCCCATCTGCTTGTCCTTAAGGACACGGTCCATCACGGTGATGCTAAGGAGGTCACTATTGGAGATGATGGTGTATTGAGGATGTAGGGTAGGCTATGTGCGCCCAATGTAGATGGTTTGCGTGAGTTGATTCTTTAGGAGGCTCATAGTTCGCGGTACTCTATTCATCCGGGTGCTGCGAAGATGTATCAGGACTTGAGACAGCATTACTGGTAGAGGAGAATGAAGAAGGACATAGTGGAGTATGTGGCTCGGTGCATAAATTGCCAGCAGGTGAAGTATGAGCATCAACGACCAAGTGGGTTGCTTGAAAAATTGGAAATTCCGGAATGGAAATGGGAGCGGATCACTATGGATTTCGTTGTTGGACTCCCACGGACTCAACGGAGGCTTGATGCAGTTTGGGTGATTGTGGATAGGCTGACCAAGTCGGCTAATTTAATTCCTGTGATGACTACCTATTCTTCCAAGCAGCTAGCTCGAATCTACATCCGTGAGATCGTTAGGCTTCATGGCATACCGATATCTATTATCTCTGACCGGGATACACAGTTTACATCACAGTTCTGGAGAGCTATACAATATGGGTTGGGTACTCGGGTTGAGTTGAACGCAGCATTTCATCCTCAGACGGACGGGCAGTCCGAGCGCACTATTTAGTTATTAGAGGATATGCTCCGTGCGTGTGTGATAGATTTTGGGGGTGCTTGGGACCAATTCTTGCCACTTGCAGAGTTTTCTTACAACAATAGTTATCAGTCCAACATTCAGATAGCACCGTATGAGGCTCTGTATGGTAGGTGGTGTCGGTCCCCAGTGGCTTGGTTCGAGCCCGACGAGGATAGATTATTGGGTACGGACTTGGTTTAGGATGCCTTGGAAAAGGTTAAGGTGATTCAGGATAGACTTCGCACAGCCCAGTCCAGACAGAAGAGTTATGCGGATCAGAAGGTTTGTTATGTGGCATTCATGGTTGGAGAGCGAGTCTTGCTCCGAATTTCGCTTATGAAGGGCGTTATGAGGTTTGGAAAGAAGGGCAAGCTGGGCCCAAGTTTCATTGGTCCATTTGAGGTGTTCCGAAAAGTTGGGGAGGTTGCTTATGAGCTTGACTTGCCTCCCAGTCTAGCAGGAGTTCATCCGGTATTCCATATTTCTATGCTCCGGAAGTATCACGACGATCCGTCTCATGTGTTGGATTTCAGCTCAGTCCAGTTGGACAATGATCTATCTTGTGTTGAGGAGCCAATGGCTATTTTAGACAGGCAGGTCAGAAAGCTAAGATCAAAGAACATTGCTTCCGTGAAGGTTGAGTGGAGGGGACAGCTGGTCGAGGAGGCGACTTGGGAGAACGAGTAGGATATGCGCAGCCGTTATCCTCATCTTTTCACCACTTCAGGTATGTCTCTATGCTCATTCGAGGACGAACGATTGTTTTAAGAGGGGGAGGATGTAACGACCCGGCCGGTCGTTTTGAGAGTAATAGCCCCGATCCCCTATTTACTGCTTCTACCACATCTATTTCTGCTATTATGACTTGCCGGGAGGTTTCGTTTTGGTTTTTGAAGTATTTTGGGACACTTAGTGAGGCTTAAGCCTTAGGATTTGGACCGTAGTCGAAACTGTGTGAAGACGACTCTGGAATGGAGTTTTGTCGGTTCTGTTAGCTCCGTTGGGTGATTTTGGGCTTAGGGGCGTGTTCGGATTGTGTTTTGGAGGTCCGTAGCTTATTTAGGCTTAAAATTGCGAAAGTCAAATTTTTGGAAATTTGGACTGGTAGTGAAAATTTTGATATCGGCGTCGGATTTCGATTCTAGAAGTTAGAGTAGGTCCGTAATGTCGAATATGACGTGTTTGTAAAATTTGGGGTCAATCGAACGTGGTTTGGTTGGTTTCGGCATTGGTTGTCGAATTTGGAAATTTCAAGTTCTTTAGGCTTGAATCGGAGAATGATTTGTGATTTTAGCATTGTTTGATGTGGTTTGAGGGCTCGACTAAGTTCGTATGGTATTTTAGGATTGGCTGGTATGTTTGGTCGAAGTCCCGGAGGGCCTCGGGTGAGTTTCGGGTGCTTAACGGGGGAAAGCTTAGACTTAGAAGAATTCTGAAGTTGCTGGTTCTGGTGTTTTCGCACCTGCGGTGGGAAGTCCACAGGTGCGGCCCCACAGAAAGCGAGGCTGGGATCGCAGGTGCGCCTTTAGGCTGGGGAGTCAGTGGTCGCAGATGCGATGAGTGAGCCGCAGGAGCGGAGCCGCATCTGCGGAAGGGCAGTCACAGATGCGGAGATGAGAAGGACCCAAGGTTCCGCAGAAGCGGACGATTGAGCGCAGAAGCGCATCCGTAGATGCGGACTTAGGCGCGCAGGTGCGGGCTTTGGATTTTAATGAAAACTCGCAGGTGCGGCGTCCTAGCCACAGAAGCGGCACCACAAGTGCGATGATGAGTTCGCATGAGCGGGTTTGCTGGGCAGAAAAGATAGAGTTTCGAGGGCTTGATTCATTTCTCCATTTTTGGACTTGGAAGCTCGGAATTGGCGATTCATCGAGGGACTTTCAGAGAGAGCTTTGGGGTAACGATTCCTAACTTATTTTTAGTTGTACTTCATTAATCTATAGTTGTTTTCTCCATTTAATTTCGGATTTGGATTGAAAATTTGGGAAAATTTGGGAAAAGTTCCCTAACCGAATTTCTGAGTTTTGATTGGGATTTAAACATCGGATTTGGATAATTTTTGTACGAGTGAACTCGTGAGTGAATGGGTGTTTGTATTTTGTGACTTTTATCCGATTCTGAGATGTGGGTCCGGATAAACCTTTTAGGGCCAATTTTTAATTTTTTGTTAAAATGTTGATTTCATTAATTAGATGAGTCTATTATAGTTGTATTCATGATATGCAATTGTGTTTGGCTAGATTTGGGCCATTCGGAGTAGGATAATCGAGGAAAGGGCATTCTTACAGATTGATTGAGCTTGACTCGAGGTAAGTGGCTTGTCTAACTTTGTGTGGGGGAAATCCACCTTAAGGTTTGGAACTATTGTGATATGTGAGCGCCGTGTACGTGAGATGATGAGTACGTACACATGCTAGTTGTGGTAAAACCCGATTTTTCTTACTGAGCAACAACATTTTTTCCTTTTATTTTGAGTTATACTACTTTAATGAGTATTAATCTATTTTTATTCTTAATTGAGTTATTCCAATATGTGCAGCTATCATGTTTAGTCTAATACAACATGTCTACGTATCTTAATAGCTTATGTGAACTCTGTACAGCATGCTTAGTGAATTTCCTGCTTCTTCCTTGACGGGTACTTAGTCTAAATCGTAAGATTTTGTGATGTAGTTGTATTTCTATTTTTTGCGCTGCATATTTACTTTGGGACTACGGAACGATATTCCGGGAGATCCCCCTGTACTGCACATTTACTTTGGGACTACGGAACGGTATTTCGGGAGATCCTCTGTCTTGCATATTTACTTTGGGATTACGGAACGGTATTCCGGGAGATCCCCCCTGTACATTTACATTTGGGACTATGGGACGGTATCTCGGGAGATCTCCTGTTGTATATCTGTTTATTGAGCTGTTACCTTCTATGAATTCTTTCTTGTTAGATTTCAGTCTTTATTTTACTGCGATATTTCATTCTTGCCTTGATTTATTTTCATATTCCAGTAGGGCCCGGACCTGACCTCGTCACTACTCTACCGAGGTTAGGCTTGGCACTTACTGGGTACCGATTGTGGTGTACTCATGCTACTCTTCTGCACATGTTTTTCGTGTGCAGATCCAGGTGCTCCTTATCAGCCTCACTATCAGTGAGCCGGGACAGCGTTGAAGACTTCAAGGTATATCTACCGCGTCCGCAGACCTCGGAGTCTCCTCTACTCTTTTCCATATCCATTATCTTCTGTATTTTCTTTTGATAGACTCTGATGTATAGAGACACTGGATTTTCCTCCCTGTAGTTTATGATTCACGATATTCCGAATTTTGGGATTGTTGTGTATTTTTGAATAGTTGGTTAAATTTATATTTGTATTTTATTATTCCGCAAAAATATTAGGCTTACCTGGTTGTAGAGACTAGGTGCCGTCACGACGTCACGCAGAGGGGAAATTGGGTCGTGACAGTTATATATCGCTTCATAATGAAGTATAGTATTGTAATGACCCGACCGATCGTTTTGAGTATTACAACCCTGTTTCCCCATTTATTGCTCAATTTATTCTTTACAGTTATTTTGTGACTTGCCGGGGGTGATTAGTTCGGGTCCGGTAAGGTTTTGGAATGATTTGAAACACTTAGTTCCAAGGTTTAGAACTTAGGTTGAAAAGGTTGACCGGATGTTGAATTATGTGTAATCACCCCGGAGAATTTTTGCTAAGAAAATTAAGATTTTGTGGTGTCGAGGTAGATCAATTAGTATAAAGGTTGTAGAACTTTCTCCCTTGGATGTTAATTTCAAAGCAATAAGACTAAAGAAAATACAGTGAGTTATCTCCCCATAGCAAAACTATAACACAGGAGGAAAGCTGAAAATTTTTGCAAACCAGTGAGCTAAAGCCTTATAGCACAGGGATAACACCAGTGGAAAAATACTATATCTGATTTTAGCAAACAGTGAGTTAAAGCCTTATAGCACAGGGATAACACCAGTGGAAAAATACTGTATCCGATTTTAGCAAAACCAGTGAGCTAAAGACTTATAGCACAAGGATAGCACCGGTAGAAAAATATTGTACCTGGGCCTATTAATACATGAGCGGGGAGAGAGAAGAATAAAAGAATTTCAAGACTAGGGCTTTTCTCTCCATCATCCATCCGGCCAAGGCTTCCAATACCCACTTAAGGTGAGTTTTTAATAGTGTTTTATGATGATTTTACTTCTCAATCACTGGTTACAATAAGATTTTGTATTGGATTCCATAGGATTTATTCAAAATCTCAAGAACACCCCAAAAGTAGACTTTCAAGATTTGATCTTCAAGCGGTAATCTTTCACTCTTAAACCTATAAGCATGGATTATTAGTGAATATATGAGCAAGAAATAAGCATTTGCACTTATTAGATGGTGCTTGGAATCCATAAATATTTAAACTAGATTATTGGGTGTTGTAGAGATTTTGTAATGAATTAATTAGCAATAATTGGATGGATGTGAGTTCATTGATGATTGCAATGGTGCTAAAGAAGGCAATTTGTAGACAAAGGATGGTTTAGTATCTCTTATTGGTGGGAAGGAGGGAATGTTGAATGAAGAAATACCATTATTAGAGGTAGTAAAATGCTATGCACTCTAAGTATTGATAAAATGCCTAAATGGCCAAAAATCTGAAAATGTTTACTAATATTAGTCCAATTGAATTATGTTGATGTAGATTGAAGTTGTAAGAGTAGTTTGAGGTTTTAATATCACTAAAGAGCTGAATTAAGAAAGCTCAATTTGTGGCAATCTTATTATCGAGGGATTTTCAAGGAAATCATCGGGATTTGAGCCATCCGGAGGTTGATACGCGCGGAATAAAATTTTTGGAGTATTATACAGCTTACTCGGTATTGAATTTGGCTTGTTCGAGGTAAGTAACACTTCTAAACTTGGTTCTAAGGGTATGAATCCCTGAATTACATGTTGTATGAATTGTTTGGAGATGACGCACATGCTAGATGACGTGCGTGTGGGCGTACATCATAGGAATCGTGACTTAATTGATTCTGTATAGTTGCATAATTAAATAAATATCATTATCCACATATCCTCCACGTGTTGTAGAAATTGAGCTGAGATTCGTATTTGAGATCATATTTAGGCTACGTGTCGATATTTTGGGACCCACAGAGGTCGTGCTATTGTTGAATTAAATTGTTTAAAAATGTAATTTGTACTCAGTCACATCTATTATTTGCATATCATATCTCAGTCTCTGTTGTCATTTATTTATACATCATATCATCATGTCGGGCTGATTTTCATATCATTGTGAGCCCGGGAGACTGGATAGGTTTATGACTGAGTGAGGCCGAGGGCCTGATTTGTGAGTTATAATTATGGGATTGGGTTGCGCACCGCAACATATTTATTTATTTATGTATGGATCTGGCTTTTATAGCGCTTGGGCTGAAGGAGCCCCTCCGGAGTCTGCACCCCCACAATGAGCATAATTGATATATATATATATATATATATAAATATATATATATATATATATGGGATAGATCTTCCCTGGTCATGGACCTTGCCATAGATATATATATTGAGGGATGGATCTTCCCTAGGCATGGATCTTGCCCGAATCATTTATATTGAGGGATGGATTTTTCCTAGGCATGGATCTTGCCGGAAGCATCTATATTGAGGGATGGATTTTTCCTGGGCATGGATCTTGCTCGAAGCATCTATATTGAGGGATGGATTTTTCCTGGACATGGATCTTCTCCAAATCATATATATTTGGGGATGGATCTTCCCATGAGTTGGATTGGCCTTGTACAGTATTGAGTGACTGGATGTCAGTTATTATGTATATATATTGGGATGGATCTTCCCTGGGCTGGATTGGCCATATACAATACTGAGTGATTGAATACTATGAGAGTGCGAGTACATGAGTTCATCTCTGAGGTACATAACATTAACATGCACACATGACATACATGCATAGAGATGTATTTTTCTCATACTGTACGGTATCACGTCATTCATGACTTCTCACACATATTGACATATGGGCATAGTGATGCATTTTACACTGGCTATCTGGAAAGAAAATGAAACATCTTATTTATTATTGAAATGAGTTTTGGGTGAATTACTATTTTCAAACTTTCTCATATTTTTGACAACTTCGGTAAACGACTTGGGTTTCACTGATACACTTGAAAGACAAAACTATTTTCAGAAATCATGATTAAGACGAGCATTTATTTTTGAGTTACTTCTCTTATTACTTGCTTTATGTTGTTATGAACTGTTGTTGGTTATTGGAGTTAGACTTTGACCTTGGTACAAGCTCGTCACTACTTTCAGCTCAGAGGTTAGTCTTGTTACTTATTAAGTTGGTTGTACTCATACTACACTCTACACCTCGTGTGCAGATCCAGGTACTTCAGGATACGGCGGTTGCCAGATTTGAGGATTTATCTATAAGAGACTATCAAGGTAGCTGCTTGGCGTCCGCAGACCTTGACTCTCTTTCCTTTCAGTTATTGTACTGTTCTATATTTTCAGACAGTGATTTCTTTCAGTCAGACTTTGTATTCATTTAGATGCTCATGTACTCAGTGACACCGGATTTTGGGAGTGTTTATATATGTATTTATGAGATTTTCTTCCGCTGAATTTAAATATTATGTTTTCAAACTTAAAAGAAATTGTGGGTTATTGAGGTTGTCGCCTTGCCTAGTATTGAGATATGCGCCACCACGACATGTTAGGATTTTGGGTCGTGACAAGTATTGTTTTTTTTTGTATTGTGTTGTATCGTTTTAATGTATACAATATTTGAATATATTGTATTGTTTGCTGCCGTTTCATGATGTCATGCACCAACAATATAAAGAATAAACTTGCAATATTATATAAAAAAAAGTAAGATTATATACGAGATATAATAATTATATAAAAATACAGGGTAAAGAATAAATATGATTATTTAATAATAAGGAAGGGCAAGATGAGAGGAAAAACATAAGGCAACGACGCGACCATACCAAATTGGTCATTCCACAAAGTACCATTTTTCATTTGTTACTTAACGACGGATATAATGGTACAATACAATAAAATTTAAATAACAATCAAAACAAATATTTTATTTAAAGTAACAATACAATACGTAACAATCATCCAAACAAGCTGTAAAGTAGCACTTTTCATCATTACTAATGACGAATATAACGATACGATATAGTAAAATTTAATTAACAATCAAAACACATATTTTATTTAAAATAACAATACGATACAATAACAACATGTAACCAATTCTTCAAATAAAAATAACAAAAGGGAAAGCTAGTTAACCCAATCAGTAACCCCAACCCAATTAACTTTATCCCAACTCTTATAAAAACCATCAATTCTAATTGACCAATAAACAATAGGTTTACCTTTATCATCTTTAATTGGATCATATGCATTAAACCAAGCATAAATAGCACCCCATTCAGCAAAACAAACATAAATATCATTAGTAATACCAGCATCAAATGGAAATTCTTGGCCTGGTACCATAGTTACAGAAAGCAAAGGCAATCCTGTTTGTATTTTACAAGTAACTTGCATTGTTGGTGTTCTATTTGTAGGCAAATCTGCAATTAGGTGAACACTTGGTGTTGTATCATCTGCAGAAGAAAATGAAAATTGAGATAAAGTAAAAGACAAAACAAAAATGAGAATCAAGAAAGAGTTGGTATTGAAAGCCATTCTTGTTATAATTAATTTGTTTTGCTTTTCACTATTGATGTCTTATTTATAGTTTGGAATTCTAAAGTTTGGGACATATGATTTAAGAGTAATTAACAACATACTTTAGGATATGATTTAATTTACTTCCCATAAAGTAGCGAAGTGATAAATATTTTTCCTTTCAATAGAAGAAAAAATTACTAAGTAAAATATTGATTATTTCTCTTGGTAAATTTCAAAATTTAATTTAACTTAAAAACACTTATCAAATATGGAAATATGATAACGAAAACATATCAAGCTACCAATTTCCAAAAAAACTTTAGTTCTTCTTAAGAATTTATTTCCTAAAACACTCTTGTTATCATAAAGTAAATATCCGTTAATATGCCAACTTATAGTAATTTGCTATGTTGTTGAAGGAGAAATCTTTATCATATTCTAAAAACTGCCCTTGAAGTATTGAAATTGGTACAAAAATATTCTTTGTCCACCTATTTAAATAAAAATATCCCTACCGTTATCTTTTGGGCTCAACATTACCCTTATTACTAATAGAAAATTCAGAAGAAAAAGAAAATTTAATTAATATCCATGTGTCACCGTCCCATTAGCTTAACGTGAACCCTACGCCAAATTATAATTAAATTCACCCGTAACCCGTCCGGATATTGACCCGCCCCAATTTGTAAACATAACTCTCTCTCTCTCTCTCTCTCTCTCTCTCTCTCTCTCTCTCTCTCTCTCTCTCACATACACACACACACATACCCTCTGCCTCTTCGCCATTTTTGTTTTTACGAGTGTTTTTGTACGGATTGTATGTTTATTATTGTTCATGAGGCAAATTCAAAATTGAGCTCTCTATTAGAATCATTTTTGTGGAAGATGGAAGGAAGTGTCACATTCTTCTTTATGTGTGATGACCCAAAATATCATGTTTAAATTTTATAATTAATTATGTGTTCTAAGACCTTGAAAAGTACTATTTATCATTTTTCGACTTGCGTGCGCAGTCCGTAAAATTTTTCGGAAAGTTTTTATGTGAAAAATGTATTAAAGTATGAATTAGAGCTTTAAAACTCAACTGAGTTGACTTTGGTCAATATTTTGAGCAAACGGATTCGGATCGGTATTTTGACAGTTCCGGTAGGTCCGTATATTGATTTGGGACTTGAGCGTATGCCCGGAATCAAATTCCGAGGTCCCTAGCCCGAGATATAGAATTTTGATGAAAATAATTAAAAGTTTAAGTTCAAATAGTGACCAGATGTCGAATTACATGCAAATGACCCCGGAATAGAATTTTGATGATTCCAACAGCTCCGTATGGTGATTTTGGACTTAGGAGCATGATCAAAATTTTTATTAGAAGTCCGTAGTGAAATTAGGCTTGAAATGGCTAAAATAGGAATTTAAGTTTGGAAGTTTGACCGGGGAGTTGACTTTTTGATATCGGGGTCGGAATCCAGTTCTGAAATTTTTTACAGCTCCGTTATGTCATTTATGACTTGTGTGCAAAATTTGAGGTCAATCGGACTTGATTTGATAGGTTTCGACATCGAATGTAGAAGTTAGAAATTCTTAAGTTTTATTAAGCTTGAATTGTGATGTGATTTGTGATTTTAGCGTTGTTTGATGTGATTTGAAGTTTTGACTAAGTTCGTATAATATTTTAGGACATGTTGGTATATTTGGTTAAGGTCCCGAGGGTCTTGGGTGAGTTTCGGATGGTTAACGGATCAAATTAGGACTTAGAAGCAATCTGGGAAAGTTTCTGTCTTCTGGTGAAATCGCACCTGCGAGAAATTGGCCACAGGTATGATGTAGCAGATGCAGCTCATGTTGCGCAGAAGCAAGAGAAAGGGTGCAGGTGCGGGCATGCCCGCAGGTGCGATGGAATTTTATGCACCTGCGAAGGCGCAGATGCGGTCCAAAGCTCGCAGAAGCGAAGGCAACTGGGCTGAGCAATTTCCGCAGATGCGGTATTTCAATGCAGATGCGGGACCGCAAGTGCGAGAATTTTATTCGCAGGTGCGAAAGCACTGAGCAGTATACAAAACAGAAGGGTCCGAAAAATTTTGTCATTTTTGACATTTCCAAAAGCGGATGAGGCGATTTTTGAGGGAGAAATCACGGAAAATCTTGAGGTAAGTCACATGTGATCATTGTTAGTCAATTATATTGGATTATCATTGAATATTTCGAATAGATTACATATTTTTGGGGTGAAATTAGAGGATTTGGGCCTAGGGATTTCAAAATGAGAATTTGAGATTTGGAGGTGAAGTTGATGTCAGATTTTAGTAAAAATAGTATGGTTGGACTCGTGGTTGAATGGTCGTTCGTATTTCGTAACTTCCGCCAGATTCCGAGACGTGGGTCTCACAGGCCATTTTTGAGTTAATTTCGAATTTTATTAAAAAATATAGTATTTTCTTATGGAATTGATTCTATAATTTTTGTTGACTGTATCGAATTAATTATGACTAGATACGAGTCGATCGGAGTCAGAAAATCGAGGAAAAGGCATACTACGTGATTAAATTAGAGCAAGTCGAGGTAAGTGACTTGTCTAACCTTGTGTGGGAAAATTTTTCCCTAGGATTGGTATTAATTGTAATGTGATAAAAGTCATGTACACGAGGTGACGAGTGTATGCACGGGCTAAATGTGAAGGATTATATTTTAAATTGTGTAGATCACTGTTGCATATTAATTAAATTATTAAATCTTGTTATATTCTCCATCATTGATTTGATTTATATACTTTAAATTTGCTTGACTTTTTTCCTGCTAATTATTTTACTTGTTTAGTTGGAACTTGATTTCTTTTATTCTGTGCATTATTTGCAGGTTGGTTTTCTTTAAATTAAATATTATTAATATGAAGTATTTGACCTTTTTAAAATTAGTATTGAAGTAACGTATTAAAGATTTTGAAATATTATTTTGCTCAATTATATATTCCTGAATATTATTGATGATTTATTTTGGCATGAACCGTGAGCTCTTTATTGTGAAAAAATATTATTGATGATTTATTTTGGCATGAGTTGTGAGCTCTTTATTGTGGAAAAATATTGTTGTTGAATTATTTTGGAAAGTTAAATTATTTGAGCACTTGAGGTGCAAATTGTGATATATTGTGATATTGATACGCATGCGGTGGTATAAGGTCTGGGTATTGAAATGCATGCGGTGAGATAAGGGTGGCTTGATACGCGTGGCTAGTAGGGGGAACTACTAGAAGTCATGCGGTGTGATAAGGATGGCTAAAATGCGGGATGCTATTTCGAAAAAAATATTTTCTTTAAAATAAATTGTGAAGGCTCTCGCGGTGAGATAAGGAAATGAGATATTGTGAATTTATTTATGATTTGGGACTACGAAGCGGTACCTCGGTAGTGCCCTTGTTGATATTGATTTATGGCCGTAGTTGCCTTTGATTTTTGTTGTGATTTTTCTTAAAGTTGAAAAGAAATTCTGTTTTGTTTTCACGAGGTATTTATTTGCCATTATTTGGTGTAATTAAATATGACATACTACTTGATTCATTTTTATTGTCATTTTATCTTATTATATTGTTTGAATATTTTACCATGTTATTATTTATTCTCCAGTAGGGCCTGACCTGACCTCGTCACTACTCTACCGAGGTTAGGTTTGGCACTTACTGGGTACCGCTGTGGTGTACTCATACTACGCTTCTACACATCTTTTTGTGCAGATCCAGGTACTCTTTACCAGCCCCTTCTTTAGTGAGTTATCTGTGCACGGAAACTTCGAGGTATATCTACCAGCGTCCGCATACTCCGGAGTCCCCTTCTATCATTATTATGTTGCTTCCCTATTTTTCGTTAGACCTTGATATATAGAGACATTGAGGATAAAATTCTTAGAAGCTTGTGACTTATTTCTACCGGGTTTTGAGAGTTGAAATTGTTTGAATTGTAGTTTATTTATTTCAGATATTTATTATTTTTTCGCATTAATAGGCTTACCTAGTCTTAGAGACTAGGTGCCATCACGACATCCTACGAAGGGAATTTGGGGTCGTGACAAGTTGGTATCAGAGCTCTAGATTCATAGGTGTTATGAGTCATAAGCAGGTTTAGTAGAGTCTTGCGGATCGGTACGGAGACGTCTGTACTTATCTTCAGGAGGCTATGGCACTGTTAGGAAAATATTCACTTTTTTGATTTCTTATCATGCACAATTGTTGAATTCAAAGTTCTAAACCATTATCTTTCTATTCTCTCACATATGGTGAGGACACGCACAACTGAATCTGATGATCAGACACCCGCACCACCTGTTGGAGCCGCAAGAGGCCGGGGTCGGGGCAGAGGTCGAGCCAGAGGCCGAGGAAGACCACATGGTGTTGCCAGAGCACCTACACGAGCTGCTGCACCAGAGCCACCAGTAGCTCCAGTTGGAGAGCAGGCACCTGAGACGCTTGTTACTACTCCTACACTTCAGGAGACTCTTGCCCAGTTTTTGATCATGTTTGGCACTCTAGCTCAGGCAGGGTTAATTCCACTTGCTCTTGCCACATCTCAGGCCGGGGGAGGAGCATAAACTCTCGCCGCCCGTACTCCAGAGCCACGGGCCCAAGTTGTCCATGGCCCAGAGGTTATACCAGTGCAGCCAGTTGTCCCAGTTCGACCTGAGATTAGGACAACAGTTTTAGAGGGGGAGCAACTCAGGCTCGAGAGGTATAAGAAGTACCGCCCTCCCACTTTCTGCGGTTTAGCTTCAGAGAATGCTCAGGGTTTTCTGGAGGAATGTCACTGTATCCTTCGTAATATGGGCATTGTGGATTCCAGTAGGGTTTCTTTCATGACATTCCAGTTTAGAGGAGCAGCCTACCAGTGGTGGCGGGCATATGAGTTGGATAGTCCGGCTGAGGCAGCTTCACTCCCTTGGACTCAATTTTCAGATATGTTCTTAAGGGAGTATGTTCCTCAGAGTCTTAGAGATGCATGGCGCACAGAGTTTGAGCAGTTGCGCCAGGGTTCTATGACTGTGTCAGAGTATGTGGTCCGATTCAGTGATTTGGCGAGGCATGCACCAGCTTAGTTGCTACTGTTCGAGAGCGGGTTCGCAGATTTATTGAGGGTCTCAACCCTAATATTAGATACAGTATGGCCCGAGAGCTAGAGATGGACATCACATACCAATAAGTGGTGTCAATTGCTAGGAGATTGGAAGGTATGAGGATCTGGGAGAGGGAAGAGAGAGAAGCTAAGAGACCCCGAGATTCTGGCACATATAATAATTCTCGTACCCCGGTTGCAGCCCGTCATGGTAGAGGTTATGTGAGTCGTCCTATTCATTCAGCACTTCCAGTTTCCAGTAGTATTCCGGCTACTCCCAGACCTCAGGTTCCATATTATGCACCGCGAGTCTCTTCTGTACCTCTTATACGGGGTGCTTTCAGCGGGCAGTTTAGTCAATCAGGCCCGAGCCAGTCCCAACAACCACGTCCTCCGAGGGCTTGTTTTGAGTGTGGTGACACTCGTCATATCATGAGAGATTGCCCCAGACTTAGGAGGGGTGCACCTCCACGGATTTCTCAGGCCCCACCTATTCCACAGGGCCCTCAGGCTTCTCAGGCCATTATTACTGCTCCAGTTGCCACTCCACCTGCACAACCAGCTAGAGGTGGAGGTCGGACAGGTAGAGGTCACCCTAGAGGGGGAGGCCAGGCCAGATATTATGCCCTTCCTGCTAGGACAGAGGCTGTTGCATCCGATTCTATTATCACAGGTATTATTCTGGTCTGTCATAGAGATGCATCAGTCTTATTTGATCAAGGCTCCACTTATTCTTATGTGTCATCTTATTTTGCCCCGTATTTGGGCGTATCACGTGATTCTTTCAGTTCTTCTATTTATGTATCTACACCCGTGGGTGAATCTATTATTGTGGACCGCGTGTATCGGTTGTATTTAATTGTTATCAGTGGTTTTGAGACCAGAGCTGATTTATTATTGTTCAGTATGGTGGATTTCGATATTATTTTGGGCATGGACTGGTTGTCGCCCTATCACGCTATTCTTGATTGTTACGCCAAGACGGTGATGTTGGCTATGCCAGGTCTATCGCGGCTAGAGTGGAGAGGTACCTCAGATCATGTTCCTAGAAGAGTTGTTTCATTTCTTAAAGCTCAACGAATGGTTGAGAAGGGGTGTGATGCGTATCTGGCATATGTGAGAGATGTTAGTATTGATACTCCTATTGTGGAGTCAGTTCCTGTAGTAAGGGATTTTCCTGATGTATTTCCAGCGGATCTTCCGGGTATGCTACCCGATAGGGATATTGACTTTGGCATTGATTTGTTACCGGGTACTCAGCCTATTTCTATTCCACTATATCGTATGGCTCTAGTAGAGTTGAAAGAATTAAAAGAACAGTTACAGGAATTGCTTGATAAGGGCTTCATTTGGCCCAGCGTATCGCCTTGGGGTGCTCTTGTCTTATTTATAAAGAAGAAGGATGGTTATATGTGGATGTGTATTAATTACCGCCAACTGAACAAGGTTATAGTGAAGAACATGTATCCATTGCCACATATTGATGACCTATTTGATCAGATTCAGGGTGCTAGAGTGTTTTCTAAGATCGACCAGGCTATCATCAGTTGAAGATTCGGGAGCCAGATATCCTAAAGACTGCTTTCAGGACTCGGTACGGTCATTAAGAGTTCCTTGTGATGTCTTTTGGGCTGACCAATGCCCCAGCAACATTTATGCACTTAATGAATAGTGTATTTCAGCCCTATCTTGATTCTTTCATCATTGTGTTTATTGACGACATTCTGGTGTATTCCCGGAGTCGGGAAGATCATGAACAGCACCTGGGGACTGTGTTTCAGATTTTGAGAGAAAAGAAGTTATATGCAAAATTTTCAAAGTGTGAATTTTGGCTTGATTCAATGGGATTTTTGGGTCATATAGTTTCGTATGAGGGGATCAAGGTAGATCCGAAGAAGATTGAAGCAGTGCAGAGTTGGTCCAGACCGTCCTCAGTTACGGAAATCCGGAGTTTCCTTGGTTTGGCAGGGTATTATCACCGATTTGTAAAAAGGTTTATCTTCTATTGCTGCATCTATGACCAAATTAACCCAGAAGGGTGCTCCGTTCAGGTGGACCAAGGAATGTGAGGAGAGCTTTCAAAAGCTCAAGACAACTTTGACTACAGCCCCAATATTGGTATTACCTACAGGTTCAGGGTGTTATACTGTGTATTGTGATGCATCGCGTATTAGTCTCGGCGCAGTGTTGATGCAAGATGGTAGGGTGATTGCCTACGCGTCCAGATAGTTAAAGGTACATGAGAAGAATTATCCGATCCACGACCTGGAGTTAGCAGCTATTGTTCATGCCTTGAATATTTGGCGGCATTATTTGTACATGTCCATTGTGAGGTCTACACCTGATCACCCGAGTCTACAATATCTCTTTAAATAGAAGGATCTTAATTTGCGGCAACGGAGATGGTTGGAGTTGCTTAAGGATTATGATATCACCATTCTGTATTATCCTGGGAAGGCCAATGTAGTGGCCGATGCCTTAAGTCGTAAGCGGAGAGTTTGCGCATCTTAGCATATTTACCTGTAGCAGAGAGGCCTTTAGCCTTGGATGTTCAGGCCTTGGCCAACCAGTTTGTTAGACTGGATATTTTCGAGCCGAGCCGAGTTTTGGCTTGTGTGGTTTCTCAGTCTTCTCTTTACGATCGTATCAGGGAACGTCAGTATGATGACCCCCATCTACTTGTCCTTAAGGATGCAGTTCAGCACGGTGATGCCAATGAAGTCACTATTGGAGATGACGATGTATTACGGATGCATGGCAGGCAATGTGTGCCTAATGTAGATGGTTTGCATGAGTTGATTCTCCAGGAGGCTCACAGTTCGTGGTACTCCTTCATCCGGGTGCTGCAAAGATGTATCAGGACTTGAGAAAACACTATTAGTGGAGGCGGATAAAGAAAGACATAGTGGGGAATGTAGCTCGGTGTCTAAATTGTCAACAGGTAAAATATGAGCATCAACGACCGGGTGGACTGCTTCAGAAGTTAGAGATTCCAGAATGGAAATAGGAGAGGATCACTATAGATTTCGTTGTTGGGCTCTCACGGACTCATTCGAGGCAGTTTGGGTAATTATGGATAGACTGACTAAGTCAGCTCATTACATTCATCTGAGTACTACTTACTTTTCAGAGCAGCTGGCTCAGGTATATATTAGCGAGATTGTCAGACTTCACGGTGTACCGGTATCTATCATCTCTGACCTGGGTACACAGTTTACCCCATGGTTTTGGAGGGCTGTACAATGAGAGTTTGGTACTCGTATGGTGTTTAGTACATCATTTCACCCTCAGACGGACGGACAGTCCGAACGCACTATTCAAATACTGGAGGATATGCTTCGTGCATGTGTGTTAGATTTTGGGGTGCTTGGGATCAGTTCTTACTATTTACGGAGTTTGCTTACAACAACAGTTACCAGTCAAGCATTAAGATGGATCCGTATGAGGCTTTGTATGGTAGGCGGTGCCGGTCTCTAGTGGGTTGGTTCGAACCGGACGAGGCTAGGCTATTGGGTATAGACTTGGTTCAGGATGCCTTGGAAAAGGTTAAATTGATTCAGGATCGACTTCATACAGCCCAATCTAGACAGAAGAGTTATGCGGATCGGAAGGTTCGTGATGTTACATTCATGGTTGGTGAGCGGGTCTTGCTTCGGGTTTCTCCTATGAAGGGTGTGATGAGGTTCGGGAAGAAGGGCAAGTTGAGCCCTAGGTATATTGAGCCTTTTGAGATTCTTGAAAGAGTTGGAGATGTGGCTTACAGACTTGCGCTACCACCTAGTCTTTCTGTGGTTCATCCGGTATTCCATGTTTCTATGCTTCAAAAATATCACGGTGATCCATCTCATGTGTTAGACTTCAGTTCAGTTCAATTGGACAAGGATCTATCTTATGTTGAGGAACCAGTGGCTATTTTGGATAGGCAGGTTCGAAAGCTGAGGTCAAAGAACATTGCTTCCGTGAAGGTTCAGTGGAGGGGTCATCCGATCGAAGAGGCAATTTGGGAGACCGAGCATGATATGCGCAACTGTTATCCACACTTATTCACCAACTCAGGTACTTTTTCTAACTCTGTTCGAGGACGAACGTTTGTTTTAGAGGTGGAGAATGCGATGATCCAAAATGTCATCTGTAAATTTTATAATTAATTCTGTGTTCTAAGACCTTGAAAAGTACTATTTATCATTCCTCGACTTGCGTGCGCAGTCCGTAAAATTTTTCGAAAAGTTTTTATGTGAAAATGGATTAAAGTATGAATTAGAGCTTTAAAACTTAACTGAGTTGACTTTGGTCGATATTTTGAGCAAACGGATTCGGATCAGTGTTTTTACAGTTCCGGTAGGTCCGTATTGTGATTTGGGACTTGAGCGTATGCCCAGAATCAAATTCCGAGGTCCCTAGCCCGAGATATAGAATTTTGATGAAAAAATTAAAAATTTAAGTTTAAATAGTGATCGGATATCGAATTACGTGCAAACGACCTCATAATAGAATTTTGATGATTCCAACAGCTCCGTATGGTGATTTTGGACTTAGGAGCGTGATCGGAATTTTTATTGGAAGTTAGTAGTGAAATTAGGCTTGAAATGACTAAAATAGGAATTTAAGTTTGGAAGTTTGACCGGGGAGTTGACTTTTTGATATCGGGGTCGGAATCCAGTTCTGAAAATTTTTACAGTTCCGTTATGTCATTTATGACTTTTGTGCAAAATTTGAGGTCAATCGGACTTGATTTGATAGGTTTCAACATCGAATATAGAAGTTGGAAATTCTTAAGTTTCATTAAGCTTGAATTGGGGTGTGATTTGTGATTTTAGCATTGTTTGATGTGATTTAAAGTTTCGACTAAGTTTGTATAATATTTTAGGATATGTTGGTATATTTGGTTAAGGTCCCGAGGGTCTCAGGTGAGTTTCGGATGGTTAACGGATCAAATTCGGGATTTGAGCCATCCGGAGGTTGATACGCGCGGAATAAAATTTTTGGAGTATTATACAGCTTACTCGGTATTGAATTTGGCTTGTTCGAGGTAAGTAACACTTCTAAACTTGGTTCTAAGGGTATGAATCCCTGAATTACATGTTGTATGAATTGTTTGGAGATGACGCACATGCTAGATGACGTGCGTGTGGGCGTACATCATAGGAATCGTGACTTAATTGATTCTGTATAGTTGCATAATTAAATAAATATCATTATCCACATATCCTCCACGTGTTGTAGAAATTGAGCTGAGATTCGTATTTGAGATCATATTTAGGCTACGTGTCGATATTTTGGGACCCACAGAGGTCGTGCTATTGTTGAATTAAATTGTTTAAAAATGTAATTTGTACTCAGTCACATCTATTATTTGCATATCATATCTCAGTCTCTGTTGTCATTTATTTATACATCATATCATCATGTCGGGCTGATTTTCATATCATTGAGAGCCCGGGAGACTGGATAGGTTTATGACTGAGTGAGGCCGAGGGCCTGATTTGTGAGTTATAATTATGGGATTGGGTTGCGCACCGCAACATATTTATTTATTTATGTATGGATCTGGCTTTTATAGCGCTTGGGCTGAAGGAGCCCCTCCGGAGTCTGCACCCCCACAATGAGCATAATTGATATATATATATATATATATATATATATATATATATATATATATATATATATATATATATATATATATATATATATATGGGATAGATCTTCCCTGGTCATGGACCTTGCCATAGATATATATATTGAGGGATGGATCTTCCCTAGGCATGGATCTTGCCCGAATCATTTATATTGAGGGATGGATTTTTCCTAGGCATGGATCTTGCCGGAAGCATCTATATTGAGGGATGGATTTTTCCTGGGCATGGATCTTGCTCGAAGCATCTATATTGAGGGATGGATTTTTCCTGGACATGGATCTTCTCCAAATCATATATATTTGGGGATGGATCTTCCCATGAGTTGGATTGGCCTTGTACAGTATTGAGTGACTGGATGTCAGTTATTATGTATATATATTGGGATGGATCTTCCCTGGGCTGGATTGGCCATATACAATACTGAGTGATTGAATACTATGAGAGTGCGAGTACATGAGTTCATCTCTGAGGTACATAACATTAACATGCACACATGACATACATGCATAGAGATGTATTTTTCTCATACTGTACGGTATCACGTCATTCATGACTTCTCACACATATTGACATATGGGCATAGTGATGCATTTTACACTGGCTATCTGGAAAGAAAATGAAACATCTTATTTATTATTGAAATGAGTTTTGGGTGAATTACTATTTTCAAACTTTCTCATATTTTTGACAACTTCGGTAAACGACTTGGGTTTCACTGATACACTTGAAAGACAAAACTATTTTCAGAAATCATGATTAAGACGAGCATTTATTTTTGAGTTACTTCTCTTATTACTTGCTTTATGTTGTTATGAACTGTTGTTGGTTATTGGAGTTAGACTTTGACCTTGGTACAAGCTCGTCACTACTTTCAGCTCAGAGGTTAGTCTTGTTACTTATTAAGTTGGTTGTACTCATACTACACTCTACACCTCGTGTGCAGATCCAGGTACTTCAGGATACGGCGGTTGCCAGATTTGAGGATTTATCTATAAGAGACTATCAAGGTAGCTGCTTGGCGTCCGCAGACCTTGACTCTCTTTCCTTTCAGTTATTGTACTGTTCTATATTTTCAGACAGTGATTTCTTTCAGTCAGACTTTGTATTCATTTAGATGCTCATGTACTCAGTGACACCGGATTTTGGGAGTGTTTATATATGTATTTATGAGATTTTCTTCCGCTGAATTTAAATATTATGTTTTCAAACTTAAAAGAAATTGTGGGTTATTGAGGTTGTCGCCTTGCCTAGTATTGAGATATGCGCCACCACGACATGTTAGGATTTTGGGTCGTGACAAGTATTGTTTTTTTTTGTATTGTGTTGTATCGTTTTAATGTATACAATATTTGAATATATTGTATTGTTTGCTGCCGTTTCATGATGTCATGCACCAACAATATAAAGAATAAACTTGCAATATTATATAAAAAAAAGTAAGATTATATACGAGATATAATAATTATATAAAAATACAGGGTAAAGAATAAATATGATTATTTAATAATAAGGAAGGGCAAGATGAGAGGAAAAACATAAGGCAACGACGCGACCATACCAAATTGGTCATTCCACAAAGTACCATTTTTCATTTGTTACTTAACGACGGATATAATGGTACAATACAATAAAATTTAAATAACAATCAAAACAAATATTTTATTTAAAGTAACAATACAATACGTAACAATCATCCAAACAAGCTGTAAAGTAGCACTTTTCATCATTACTAATGACGAATATAACGATACGATATAGTAAAATTTAATTAACAATCAAAACACATATTTTATTTAAAATAACAATACGATACAATAACAACATGTAACCAATTCTTCAAATAAAAATAACAAAAGGGAAAGCTAGTTAACCCAATCAGTAACCCCAACCCAATTAACTTTATCCCAACTCTTATAAAAACCATCAATTCTAATTGACCAATAAACAATAGGTTTACCTTTATCATCTTTAATTGGATCATATGCATTAAACCAAGCATAAATAGCACCCCATTCAGCAAAACAAACATAAATATCATTAGTAATACCAGCATCAAATGGAAATTCTTGGCCTGGTACCATAGTTACAGAAAGCAAAGGCAATCCTGTTTGTATTTTACAAGTAACTTGCATTGTTGGTGTTCTATTTGTAGGCAAATCTGCAATTAGGTGAACACTTGGTGTTGTATCATCTGCAGAAGAAAATGAAAATTGAGATAAAGTAAAAGACAAAACAAAAATGAGAATCAAGAAAGAGTTGGTATTGAAAGCCATTCTTGTTATAATTAATTTGTTTTGCTTTTCACTATTGATGTCTTATTTATAGTTTGGAATTCTAAAGTTTGGGACATATGATTTAAGAGTAATTAACAACATACTTTAGGATATGATTTAATTTACTTCCCATAAAGTAGCGAAGTGATAAATATTTTTCCTTTCAATAGAAGAAAAAATTACTAAGTAAAATATTGATTATTTCTCTTGGTAAATTTCAAAATTTAATTTAACTTAAAAACACTTATCAAATATGGAAATATGATAACGAAAACATATCAAGCTACCAATTTCCAAAAAAACTTTAGTTCTTCTTAAGAATTTATTTCCTAAAACACTCTTGTTATCATAAAGTAAATATCCGTTAATATGCCAACTTATAGTAATTTGCTATGTTGTTGAAGGAGAAATCTTTATCATATTCTAAAAACTGCCCTTGAAGTATTGAAATTGGTACAAAAATATTCTTTGTCCACCTATTTAAATAAAAATATCCCTACCGTTATCTTTTGGGCTCAACATTACCCTTATTACTAATAGAAAATTCAGAAGAAAAAGAAAATTTAATTAATATCCATGTGTCACCGTCCCATTAGCTTAACGTGAACCCTACGCCAAATTATAATTAAATTCACCCGTAACCCGTCCGGATATTGACCCGCCCCAATTTGTAAACATAACTCTCTCTCTCTCTCTCTCTCTCTCTCTCTCTCTCTCTCTCTCTCTCTCTCTCTCTCTCTCACATACACACACACACATACCCTCTGCCTCTTCGCCATTTTTGTTTTTACGAGTGTTTTTGTACGGATTGTATGTTTATTATTGTTCATGAGGCAAATTCAAAATTGAGCTCTCTATTAGAATCATTTTTGTGGAAGATGGAAGGAAGTGTCACATTCTTCTTTATGTGTGATGACCCAAAATATCATGTTTAAATTTTATAATTAATTATGTGTTCTAAGACCTTGAAAAGTACTATTTATCATTTTTCGACTTGCGTGCGCAGTCCGTAAAATTTTTCGGAAAGTTTTTATGTGAAAAATGTATTAAAGTATGAATTAGAGCTTTAAAACTCAACTGAGTTGACTTTGGTCAATATTTTGAGCAAACGGATTCGGATCGGTATTTTGACAGTTCCGGTAGGTCCGTATATTGATTTGGGACTTGAGCGTATGCCCGGAATCAAATTCCGAGGTCCCTAGCCCGAGATATAGAATTTTGATGAAAATAATTAAAAGTTTAAGTTCAAATAGTGACCAGATGTCGAATTACATGCAAATGACCCCGGAATAGAATTTTGATGATTCCAACAGCTCCGTATGGTGATTTTGGACTTAGGAGCATGATCAAAATTTTTATTAGAAGTCCGTAGTGAAATTAGGCTTGAAATGGCTAAAATAGGAATTTAAGTTTGGAAGTTTGACCGGGGAGTTGACTTTTTGATATCGGGGTCGGAATCCAGTTCTGAAATTTTTTACAGCTCCGTTATGTCATTTATGACTTGTGTGCAAAATTTGAGGTCAATCGGACTTGATTTGATAGGTTTCGACATCGAATGTAGAAGTTAGAAATTCTTAAGTTTTATTAAGCTTGAATTGTGATGTGATTTGTGATTTTAGCGTTGTTTGATGTGATTTGAAGTTTTGACTAAGTTCGTATAATATTTTAGGACATGTTGGTATATTTGGTTAAGGTCCCGAGGGTCTTGGGTGAGTTTCGGATGGTTAACGGATCAAATTAGGACTTAGAAGCAATCTGGGAAAGTTTCTGTCTTCTGGTGAAATCGCACCTGCGAGAAATTGGCCACAGGTATGATGTAGCAGATGCAGCTCATGTTGCGCAGAAGCAAGAGAAAGGGTGCAGGTGCGGGCATGCCCGCAGGTGCGATGGAATTTTATGCACCTGCGAAGGCGCAGATGCGGTCCAAAGCTCGCAGAAGCGAAGGCAACTGGGCTGAGCAATTTCCGCAGATGCGGTATTTCAATGCAGATGCGGGACCGCAAGTGCGAGAATTTTATTCGCAGGTGCGAAAGCACTGAGCAGTATACAAAACAGAAGGGTCCGAAAAATTTTGTCATTTTTGACATTTCCAAAAGCGGATGAGGCGATTTTTGAGGGAGAAATCACGGAAAATCTTGAGGTAAGTCACATGTGATCATTGTTAGTCAATTATATTGGATTATCATTGAATATTTCGAATAGATTACATATTTTTGGGGTGAAATTAGAGGATTTGGGCCTAGGGATTTCAAAATGAGAATTTGAGATTTGGAGGTGAAGTTGATGTCAGATTTTAGTAAAAATAGTATGGTTGGACTCGTGGTTGAATGGTCGTTCGTATTTCGTAACTTCCGCCAGATTCCGAGACGTGGGTCTCACAGGCCATTTTTGAGTTAATTTCGAATTTTATTAAAAAATATAGTATTTTCTTATGGAATTGATTCTATAATTTTTGTTGACTGTATCGAATTAATTATGACTAGATACGAGTCGATCGGAGTCAGAAAATCGAGGAAAAGGCATACTACGTGATTAAATTAGAGCAAGTCGAGGTAAGTGACTTGTCTAACCTTGTGTGGGAAAATTTTTCCCTAGGATTGGTATTAATTGTAATGTGATAAAAGTCATGTACACGAGGTGACGAGTGTATGCACGGGCTAAATGTGAAGGATTATATTTTAAATTGTGTAGATCACTGTTGCATATTAATTAAATTATTAAATCTTGTTATATTCTCCATCATTGATTTGATTTATATACTTTAAATTTGCTTGACTTTTTTCCTGCTAATTATTTTACTTGTTTAGTTGGAACTTGATTTCTTTTATTCTGTGCATTATTTGCAGGTTGGTTTTCTTTAAATTAAATATTATTAATATGAAGTATTTGACCTTTTTAAAATTAGTATTGAAGTAACGTATTAAAGATTTTGAAATATTATTTTGCTCAATTATATATTCCTGAATATTATTGATGATTTATTTTGGCATGAACCGTGAGCTCTTTATTGTGAAAAAATATTATTGATGATTTATTTTGGCATGAGTTGTGAGCTCTTTATTGTGGAAAAATATTGTTGTTGAATTATTTTGGAAAGTTAAATTATTTGAGCACTTGAGGTGCAAATTGTGATATATTGTGATATTGATACGCATGCGGTGGTATAAGGTCTGAGTATTGAAATGCATGCGGTGAGATAAGGGTGGCTTGATACGCGTGGCTAGTAGGGGGAACTACTAGAAGTCATGCGGTGTGATAAGGATGGCTAAAATGCGGGATGCTATTTCGAAAAAAATATTTTCTTTAAAATAAATTGTGAAGGCTCTCGCGGTGAGATAAGGAAATGAGATATTGTGAATTTATTTATGATTTGGGACTACGAAGCGGTACCTCGGTAGTGCCCTTGTTGATATTGATTTATGGCCGTAGTTGCCTTTGATTTTTGTTGTGATTTTTCTTAAAGTTGAAAAGAAATTCTGTTTTGTTTTCACGAGGTATTTATTTGCCATTATTTGGTGTAATTAAATATGACATACTACTTGATTCATTTTTATTGTCATTTTATCTTATTATATTGTTTGAATATTTTACCATGTTATTATTTATTCTCCAGTAGGGCCTGACCTGACCTCGTCACTACTCTACCGAGGTTAGGTTTGGCACTTACTGGGTACCGCTGTGGTGTACTCATACTACGCTTCTACACATCTTTTTGTGCAGATCCAGGTACTCTTTACCAGCCCCTTCTTTAGTGAGTTATCTGTGCACGGAAACTTCGAGGTATATCTACCAGCGTCCGCATACTCCGGAGTCCCCTTCTATCATTATTATGTTGCTTCCCTATTTTTCGTTAGACCTTGATATATAGAGACATTGAGGATAAAATTCTTAGAAGCTTGTGACTTATTTCTACCGGGTTTTGAGAGTTGAAATTGTTTGAATTGTAGTTTATTTATTTCAGATATTTATTATTTTTTCGCATTAATAGGCTTACCTAGTCTTAGAGACTAGGTGCCATCACGACATCCTACGAAGGGAATTTGGGGTCGTGACAAGTTGGTATCAGAGCTCTAGATTCATAGGTGTTATGAGTCATAAGCAGGTTTAGTAGAGTCTTGCGGATCGGTACGGAGACGTCTGTACTTATCTTCAGGAGGCTATGGCACTGTTAGGAAAATATTCACTTTTTTGATTTCTTATCATGCACAATTGTTGAATTCAAAGTTCTAAACCATTATCTTTCTATTCTCTCACATATGGTGAGGACACGCACAACTGAATCTGATGATCAGACACCCGCACCACCTGTTGGAGCCGCAAGAGGCCGGGGTCGGGGCAGAGGTCGAGCCAGAGGCCGAGGAAGACCACATGGTGTTGCCAGAGCACCTATACGAGCTGCTGCACCAGAGCCACCAGTAGCTCCAGTTGGAGAGCAGGCACCTGAGACGCTTGTTACTACTCCTACACTTCAGGA
The DNA here is from genome assembly GCF_000715075.1 of Nicotiana tabacum. Classification (NCBI taxonomy): domain Eukaryota; kingdom Viridiplantae; phylum Streptophyta; class Magnoliopsida; order Solanales; family Solanaceae; genus Nicotiana; species Nicotiana tabacum. Next base: position 6,719,641 of record NC_134092.1, on the reverse strand, counting down.
GACTCTTGCCCAGTTTTTGATCATGTTTGGCACTCTAGCTCAGGCAGGGTTAATTCCACTTGCTCTTGCCACATCTCAGGCCGGGGGAGGAGCATAAACTCTCGCCGCCCGTACTCCAGAGCCACGGGCCCAAGTTGTCCATGGCCCAGAGGTTATACCAGTGCAGCCAGTTGTCCCAGTTCGACCTGAGATTAGGACAACAGTTTTAGAGGGGGAGCAACTCAGGCTCGAGAGGTATAAGAAGTACCGCCCTCCCACTTTCTGCGGTTTAGCTTCAGAGAATGCTCAGGGTTTTCTGGAGGAATGTCACTGTATCCTTCGTAATATGGGCATTGTGGATTCCAGTAGGGTTTCTTTCATGACATTCCAGTTTAGAGGAGCAGCCTACCAGTGGTGGCGGGCATATGAGTTGGATAGTCCGGCTGAGGCAGCTTCACTCCCTTGGACTCAATTTTCAGATATGTTCTTAAGGGAGTATGTTCCTCAGAGTCTTAGAGATGCATGGCGCACAGAGTTTGAGCAGTTGCGCCAGGGTTCTATGACTGTGTCAGAGTATGTGGTCCGATTCAGTGATTTGGCGAGGCATGCACCAGCTTAGTTGCTACTGTTCGAGAGCGGGTTCGCAGATTTATTGAGGGTCTCAACCCTAATATTAGATACAGTATGGCCCGAGAGCTAGAGATGGACATCACATACCAATAAGTGGTGTCAATTGCTAGGAGATTGGAAGGTATGAGGATCTGGGAGAGGGAAGAGAGAGAAGCTAAGAGACCCCGAGATTCTGGCACATATAATAATTCTCGTACCCCGGTTGCAGCCCGTCATGGTAGAGGTTATGTGAGTCGTCCTATTCATTCAGCACTTCCAGTTTCCAGTAGTATTCCGGCTACTCCCAGACCTCAGGTTCCATATTATGCACCGCGAGTCTCTTCTGTACCTCTTATACGGGGTGCTTTCAGCGGGCAGTTTAGTCAATCAGGCCCGAGCCAGTCCCAACAACCACGTCCTCCGAGGGCTTGTTTTGAGTGTGGTGACACTCGTCATATCATGAGGGATTGCCCCAGACTTAGGAGGGGTGCACCTCCACGGATTTCTCAGGCCCCACCTATTCCACAGGGCCCTCAGGCTTCTCAGGCCATTATTACTGCTCCAGTTGCCACTCCACCTGCACAACCAGCTAGAGGTGGAGGTCGGACAGGTAGAGGTCACCCTAGAGGGGGAGGCCAGGCCAGATATTATGCCCTTCCTGCTAGGACAGAGGCTGTTGCATCCGATTCTATTATCACAGGTATTATTCTGGTCTGTCATAGAGATGCATCAGTCTTATTTGATCAAGGCTCCACTTATTCTTATGTGTCATCTTATTTTGCCCCGTATTTGGGCGTATCACGTGATTCTTTCAGTTCTTCTATTTATGTATCTACACCCGTGGGTGAATCTATTATTGTGGACCGCGTGTATCGGTTGTATTTAATTGTTATCAGTGGTTTTGAGACCAGAGCTGATTTATTATTGTTCAGTATGGTGGATTTCGATATTATTTTGGGCATGGACTGGTTGTCGCCCTATCACGCTATTCTTGATTGTTACGCCAAGACGGTGATGTTGGCTATGCCAGGTCTATCGCGGCTAGAGTGGAGAGGTACCTCAGATCATGTTCCTAGAAGAGTTGTTTCATTTCTTAAAGCTCAACGAATGGTTGAGAAGGGGTGTGATGCGTATCTGGCATATGTGAGAGATGTTAGTATTGATACTCCTATTGTGGAGTCAGTTCCTGTAGTAAGGGATTTTCCTGATGTATTTCCAGCGGATCTTCCGGGTATGCTACCCGATAGGGATATTGACTTTGGCATTGATTTGTTACCGGGTACTCAGCCTATTTCTATTCCACTATATCGTATGGCTCTAGTAGAGTTGAAAGAATTAAAAGAACAGTTACGGGAATTGCTTGATAAGGGCTTCATTTGGCCCAGCGTATCGCCTTGGGGTGCTCTTGTCTTATTTATAAAGAAGAAGGATGGTTATATGTGGATGTGTATTAATTACCGCCAACTGAACAAGGTTATAGTGAAGAACATGTATCCATTGCCACATATTGATGACCTATTTGATCAGATTCAGGGTGCTAGAGTGTTTTCTAAGATCGACCAGGCTATCATCAGTTGAAGATTCGGGAGCCAGATATCCTAAAGACTGCTTTCAGGACTCGGTACGGTCATTAAGAGTTCCTTGTGATGTCTTTTGGGCTGACCAATGCCCCAGCAACATTTATGCACTTAATGAATAGTGTATTTCAGCCCTATCTTGATTCTTTCATCATTGTGTTTATTGACGACATTCTGGTGTATTCCCGGAGTCGGGAAGATCATGAACAGCACCTGGGGACTGTGTTTCAGATTTTGAGAGAAAAGAAGTTATATGCAAAATTTTCAAAGTGTGAATTTTGGCTTGATTCAATGGGATTTTTGGGTCATATAGTTTCGTATGAGGGGATCAAGGTAGATCCGAAGAAGATTGAAGCAGTGCAGAGTTGGTCCAGACCGTCCTCAGTTACGGAAATCCGGAGTTTCCTTGGTTTGGCAGGGTATTATCACCGATTTGTAAAAAGGTTTATCTTCTATTGCTGCATCTATGACCAAATTAACCCAGAAGGGTGCTCCGTTCAGGTGGACCAAGGAATGTGAGGAGAGCTTTCAAAAGCTCAAGACAACTTTGACTACAGCCCCAATATTGGTATTACCTACAGGTTCAGGGTGTTATACTGTGTATTGTGATGCATCGCGTATTAGTCTCGGCGCAGTGTTGATGCAAGATGGTAGGGTGATTGCCTACGCGTCCAGATAGTTAAAGGTACATGAGAAGAATTATCCGATCCACGACCTGGAGTTAGCAGCTATTGTTCATGCCTTGAATATTTGGCGGCATTATTTGTACATGTCCATTGTGAGGTCTACACTGATCACCCGAGTCTACAATATCTCTTTAAATAGAAGGATCTTAATTTGCGGCAACGGAGATGGTTGGAGTTGCTTAAGGATTATGATATCACCATTCTGTATTATCCTGGGAAGGCCAATGTAGTGGCCGATGCCTTAAGTCGTAAGCGGAGAGTTTGCGCATCTTAGCATATTTACCTGTAGCAGAGAGGCCTTTAGCCTTGGATGTTCAGGCCTTGGCCAACCAGTTTGTTAGACTGGATATTTTCGAGCCGAGCCGAGTTTTGGCTTGTGTGGTTTCTCAGTCTTCTCTTTACGATCGTATCAGGGAACGTCAGTATGATGACCCCCATCTACTTGTCCTTAAGGATGCAGTTCAGCACGGTGATGCCAATGAAGTCACTATTGGAGATGACGATGTATTACGGATGCATGGCAGGCAATGTGTGCCTAATGTAGATGGTTTGCATGAGTTGATTCTCCAGGAGGCTCACAGTTCGTGGTACTCCTTCATCCGGGTGCTGCAAAGATGTATCAGGACTTGAGAAAACACTATTAGTGGAGGCGGATAAAGAAAGACATAGTGGGGAATGTAGCTCGGTGTCTAAATTGTCAACAGGTAAAATATGAGCATCAACGACCGGGTGGACTGCTTCAGAAGTTAGAGATTCCAGAATGGAAATAGGAGAGGATCACTATAGATTTCGTTGTTGGGCTCTCACGGACTCATTCGAGGCAGTTTGGGTAATTATGGATAGACTGACTAAGTCAGCTCATTACATTCATGTGAGTACTACTTACTTTTCAGAGCAGCTGGCTCAGGTATATATTAGCGAGATTGTCAGACTTCACGGTGTACCGGTATCTATCATCTCTGACCTGGGTACACAGTTTACCCCATGGTTTTGGAGGGCTGTACAATGAGAGTTTGGTACTCGTATGGTGTTTAGTACATCATTTCACCCTCAGACGGACGGACAGTCCGAACGCACTATTCAAATACTGGAGGATATGCTTCGTGCATGTGTGTTAGATTTTGGGGTGCTTGGGATCAGTTCTTACTATTTACGGAGTTTGCTTACAACAACAGTTACCAGTCAAGCATTAAGATGGATCCGTATGAGGCTTTGTATGGTAGGCGGTGCCGGTCTCTAGTGGGTTGGTTCGAACCGGACGAGGCTAGGCTATTGGGTATAGACTTGGTTCAGGATGCCTTGGAAAAGGTTAAATTGATTCAGGATCGACTTCATACAGCCCAATCTAGACAGAAGAGTTATGCGGATCGGAAGGTTCGTGATGTTACATTCATGGTTGGTGAGCGGGTCTTGCTTCGGGTTTCTCCTATGAAGGGTGTGATGAGGTTCGGGAAGAAGGGCAAGTTGAGCCCTAGGTATATTGAGCCTTTTGAGATTCTTGAAAGAGTTGGAGATGTGGCTTACAGACTTGCGCTACCACCTAGTCTTTCTGTGGTTCATCCGGTATTCCATGTTTCTATGCTTCAAAAATATCACGGTGATCCATCTCATGTGTTAGACTTCAGTTCAGTTCAATTGGACAAGGATCTATCTTATGTTGAGGAACCAGTGGCTATTTTGGATAGGCAGGTTCGAAAGCTGAGGTCAAAGAACATTGCTTCCGTGAAGGTTCAGTGGAGGGGTCATCCGATCGAAGAGGCAATTTGGGAGACCGAGCATGATATGCGCAACTGTTATCCACACTTATTCACCAACTCAGGTACTTTTTCTAACTCTGTTCGAGGACGAACGTTTGTTTTAGAGGTGGAGAATGCGATGATCCAAAATGTCATCTGTAAATTTTATAATTAATTCTGTGTTCTAAGACCTTGAAAAGTACTATTTATCATTCCTCGACTTGCGTGCGCAGTCCGTAAAATTTTTCGAAAAGTTTTTATGTGAAAATGGATTAAAGTATGAATTAGAGCTTTAAAACTTAACTGAGTTGACTTTGGTCGATATTTTGAGCAAACGGATTCGGATCAGTGTTTTTACAGTTCCGGTAGGTCCGTATTGTGATTTGGGACTTGAGCGTATGCCCAGAATCAAATTCCGAGGTCCCTAGCCCGAGATATAGAATTTTGATGAAAAAATTAAAAATTTAAGTTTAAATAGTGATCGGATATCGAATTACGTGCAAACGACCTCATAATAGAATTTTGATGATTCCAACAGCTCCGTATGGTGATTTTGGACTTAGGAGCGTGATCGGAATTTTTATTGGAAGTTAGTAGTGAAATTAGGCTTGAAATGACTAAAATAGGAATTTAAGTTTGGAAGTTTGACCGGGGAGTTGACTTTTTGATATCGGGGTCGGAATCCAGTTCTGAAAATTTTTACAGTTCCGTTATGTCATTTATGACTTTTGTGCAAAATTTGAGGTCAATCGGACTTGATTTGATAGGTTTCAACATCGAATATAGAAGTTGGAAATTCTTAAGTTTCATTAAGCTTGAATTGGGGTGTGATTTGTGATTTTAGCATTGTTTGATGTGATTTAAAGTTTCGACTAAGTTTGTATAATATTTTAGGATATGTTGGTATATTTGGTTAAGGTCCCGAGGGTCTCAGGTGAGTTTCGGATGGTTAACGGATCAAATTCGGACTTAGAAGAAATTTGGGAAAATTTCTGTCTTCTGGTGTAATTGCACCTGCGAGAAATTGGCCCTAGGTGCGATGCCGCAGGTGCGGCTCATGTTGCGCAGAAGCGCTTGCGCAGAAGCGAGAGGAAGGGAGCAGGTGCGGGCAGGCCCGCAGGTGCGATGGAATTTTTCGCACTTGCGAAGGCGCACATGCGGTCAAAAGCTCGCATAAGCGAAGGCAGCTGGGCTGAGCAATTTCCGCAGATGCGGTATTTCACCGCAGATGCAGGACCGCAGGTGCGAGAATTTTGTCCGCAGGTGCGAAAGCACTGGGCAGTGTACAAAACAGAAGGGTCCGAGAAATTTTATCATTTTTGACATTTTCAAAAGCGGGTGAGGCGCTATTTGAGCGAGAAAGCACGGAAAATCTTGAGGTAAGTCACATGTGATCATTGTTAGTCAATTATATTGGATTATCATTGAATATTTCGAATAGATTACATGTTTTTGGGTGAAATTAGAGGATTTGGGCCTATGAATTTCAAAATGAGAATTTGAGATTTGGAGGTCATTTTTGAATTAATTTCGGATTTTATTGAAAAATATAGTATTTTCTTATGGAATTGATTCTATAAGTTTTGTTGACTGTATCAAAATAATTATGACTAGATACGAGTCGATCGGAGTCGGAAAATCGAGGAAAAGGTATACTACGTGATTAAATTGGAGCAAGTCGAGGTAAGTGACTTGTCTAACCTTGTGTGGGGGAAATTTTTCCTAGGATTAGTATTAATTGTAATGTGATAAAAGTCGTGTACACGAGGTGACGAGCGTGTGCACAGGCTAAATGTGAATGATTATGTTTTAAATTGTGTAGATCACTATTGCATATTAATTAAATTATTAAATCTTATTATATTCTCCATCATTGATTTGGTTTATATACTTTAAATCTGCTTGACCTTTTTCCTGCTAATTGTTTTACTTGTTTAGTTGAAACTTGGTTACTTTTATTCTGTGCATTATTTGCAGGTTGGTTTTCTTTAAATTAAATATTATTAATATAAAGTATTTGACATTTTTAAAATTAGTATTAAAGTAACGTATTAAAGATTTTGAAATATTATTTTGCTGAATTATTTATTCCTAAATATTATTGATGATTTATTTTGGCATGAGCCGTGAGCTCTTTATTGTGAAAAATTATTATTGATGATTTATTTTGGCATAAGCCGTGAGCTCTTTATATTGAAAAAATATTATTGCTGAATTATTTTGGCAAGTTAAATTATTTGAGCACTTGAGGTGCAAATTGTGATATATTGTGATATTGATACGCATGCGGTGGTATAAGGTCTGGGTATTGAAACGCATGCGGTGAGATAAGGGTGGCTTGATACGCGTGGCTAGTAGGGGGAACTACTAGAAGCCATGCGGTGTGATAAGGATGGCTAAAACGCGGGATGCTATTTCGAAAAAAATATTTTCTTTAAAATAAATTGTGAAGGCTCCCGTGGTGAGATAAGGAAATGAGATATTGTGAATTTATTTATGATTTGGAACTATGAGGCGGTACCTCGGTAGTGCCCTTGTTGATATTGATTTATGGCCGTAGTTGCCTTTGATTTTTATTGTGATTTTTCTTAAAGTTAAAAAGAAATTCTGTTTTGTTTCCACGAGATATTTATTTGTCATTATTTGGTGTAATTAAATGTGACATACTACTTGATTCATTTCCATTGTCATTTTATCTTATTATATTATTTAAACATTTTACCATGTCATTATTTATTCTCCAGTAGGGCCTGACCTGACCTCGTCACTACTTTACCGAGGTTAGGCTTGGCACTTACTGGGTACCGCTGTGGTGTACTAATACTATGTTTCTGCATATCTTTTTTTGCAGATCCAGGTACCCTTTACCAGCTCCGTCTTCAATGAGTTACCTGTGCACGGAGATTTCGAGGTATATCTGCCAGCGTCCGCATACTCCGGAGTCCCCTTCTATCATTATTATGTTGCCTCCCTATTTTTCTTTAGACCTTGATATATAGAGACATTGAGGATAAAATTCTTAGAAGCTTGTGACTTATTTCTACTGGATTTTGGGAGTTGAAATTGTTTGAATTGTAGCTTATTTATTTCAGATATTTATTATTTTTTCGCATTGATAAGCTTACCTAGTCTTAGAGACTAGGTGCTATCACGATATCCTACAGAGGGAATTTGGGGTCGTGACATTATGCCAAAAAGTTTAGATTCTTTTTTTGTTTGTGTAATGGGTATCCCTTATTGTGTAAGTTTTTTTATTCGAATTTTTTAGGGGTTTTGTTCACTAATTTTTGTCATTCCTCTATGAAAATCTGAGGATTATTTCTAATTTTTTTATTGTATATGTAATGTGCATTTCTATTTTAAATTTTTTTACTATTGTTTTATTAATATGTAAGCTTTTCTCCTCTGTGTAACGGGTATTGTCACATTTCACACACACTAGGTTCATATGATGTACTAATAATAATTGAATCTTTTTAGATAATTTCTTCACTAATATTTGTTTTCTTCTTTTGAATTCTTTTTTGTTATCATGGATTCCATTTTCTAGATTAGATTATTGTGCTAAGTCTAGTAAAAAAAGAATTTTCTATTCATAATTTGCAAGTGAGATGAGAATGTTGTGTTTGTTGCTATTTCCGGCGAATTCGCCAGTGAATTCCGCCCAAGCAGCAACGAGGAGAAAAGAGAGGGGGGGGGGAGGGGGGATGTATTTTAAAATCGGAGCGGGTCAATATTCGAACGAGTTACGAGTGAATTTAATTATGTTTGGGATGAATTTTAAGTTAGGCAATGGGACGGTGTTAATTAAATTTACTTTTTTTTCAAGAATTTTCTGTTAGTAAAAAGGATAATGTTGAGCCAAAAAAATAACGTTAGGGATATTTTATTCAAATAGGTGAACGAAGGACATTATTGTATAAATTCTGATACTTTAGAGGCAGTTTTGGCCCTTTTCCGTATATTATTTATAAGTTATATACGAATTTGTACTTGGTAGCAAACTTTAGAATTCCAAACTATAAATAGGAGATAGTGAAGGCAAAACAACTCATTATAAGAAACCTGATACGAATAAAATAATTACAATTAAACCTCTCTATAGCAACACCATTTGTGTCGACATAGAGAAATGCTATTATAAAGAACATATAATATAAGATAACATAATAAATCGATTCCAAAAAATGTTGGCCATTATAGTGAAATACGGTTATGAAAGATGATTGTTATAGAAAACTTTGACTATACTATTGGTGTATTAGTTACATGGATATAGGAATTAGTCAAGCTACATGGATGCATGAGCTAACAAACATAACTAATTAGTGTATTAGTTAGCTAATAATAATAATTTAACTTAGTGACAATTGAATTGGTTAGTTGATATATTGGGCCCTATAAATACATTCTACTGTATATTACTTTTTTTGGTATCAATGAATAAACCTTAGCTGCTATTTCTCCATCTTTCTTCTTCTCACCCTTTCTCTTCTTTCTTACTACAGTCCGGTGCGAATAAGTATTTACCCTCTCGAACCCTCGGTCTATTAACAAAACCTTCATATAACAATGGGATTTAATACCAATCCTTTCTTGATTCTCATTATTTTTACCTTGTCTGCATTCTCATTTTCTTATGCACACACAACACCAATTGTTTATTTCATCACTGTAATGACCCGACCGGTTGTTTTGAGTATTGCAATCTGATTTTTCCATTTGCTGCTCAAATTGGGCTTTACAGCTGTTATTTGACTTGCCGGGGTAATTGGTTCGAGTCCAGTGAGGTTTTGGAATGAATTGGAACACTTAGTTCCAAGATTTAAAACTTAAGTTGAAAAGGTTGACCAGATATTGACTTATATATAAATGACCCCGGAATAGAATTTTGATGATTTCAATAACTCTGTATGGTGATTTTAGATTTAGGAGCGTGTCCGAAAAATTATTTGGAAGTTCGTAGTTAAATTAGGCTTGAAGTCCGTAGTTAAATTATTTGAAAGTCCGTAGTTAAATTATTCCAGCCGTATCTTGATTCATTTGTCGTAGTATTTATTGATGATATCCTGGTGTACTCACGTAGCTAGGAGGAGCATGCACAATACTTGGGTATTGTATTACAGAGGCTGAGAGAGGAGAGACTTTATGCCAAATTCTCTAAGTATGAGTTCTGGCTTAGTTCAGTGGCATTCTTGGGACACATAGTGTCCAGTGAAGGAATTAAGGTGGATCTGAAGAAGATAGAGGCAGTTCAGAGTTGGCCCAGGCCATCTTCAGCTACTGAGATTCGGAGTTTTCTCGGCTTGGACGGTTATTATCGTCGCTTTGTGGAGGGCTTCTCGTCTATTGGATCGCCTTTGACTAAATTGACCCAGAAAGGTGCTCCATTCAGGTGGTCAGATGAGTATGAAGAGAGCTTTCAGAAGCTCAAGACTGCCTTGACCATAACTCCAATTCTAGTTTTACCTTCAGCTTCATGCTCTTATACAGTATATTGTGATGCTTCTCAGATTGGTATTGGGTGTGTCTTAATGTAGAAGGGTAGAGTGATTGATTATACTTCGCGTCACTTGAAGCCGCATGAAAATAACTACCTTATTCATGATTTGGAGTTGGCAACTATTGTTCATGCATTGAAGATTTGGAGGCATCATCTTTACGGTGTGTCTTGTGAGGTATTAACAGATCATCGAAGTCTTCAGCACTTATTCAAATAGAAGGATCTAAATTTGAGGCAGTGAAGATGGTTGAAGCTGCTAAAAGACTATGATATCACTATTCTGTATCATCCCGGGAAGGCCAATGTAGTGGCCGATGCCTTGAGTAGAAAGGCAGTAAGTATGGGTAGCCTTGCATTCATCCCTGTTGGTGAAAGGCCTTTTGCAGTTGATGTTCAAACCCTGATTAATTAGTTCGTGAGATTAGATATTTTGGAGCCCAATCGGGTTCTAGCTTGTGTGATTTCTCGGTCTTCCTTATATGACCGCATCAGAGAGCGCCAGTGTGATGACCCCCATTTGATTGTCCTGAAGGACACAGTTCAACATGGTGATGCCAGAGATGTTACTATTGGGATGATGGGGTATTGAGGATGCAAGGTTGGATTTGTGTGCCAAATGTGGACAGGCTGCATGAATTGATTCTTAAGAAAGCTCACAGTTCGTGGTATTCCATTCATCCGGGTGCCGTAAAGATGTACTAGGACTTGAGGCAATACTATTGGTGGAGAAAATTTAAGAAAGATATAGTTGGTTTTGTCGCTCGGTGTTTAAATTGTCAACAGGTGAAGTACGAACATCAAAGACCGGGCGAATTGCTTCAAAGACCTGAAATTTCGGAGTGGAAGTGGGAGCGTATTACCATGGACTTCGTAGTTGGACTCCCCCAGACTTTGAGAAAGTTTGATGTTATTTGGGTGATTGTAGATCGGTTGACCAAGTCCGCACATTTTATTCCAGTCGGTACTACTTATTCTGTGGAGCGGTTGGCTGAGATTTATATCCGCGAGATTGTTCGCCTTCACGGTGTGCAATGTCCATCATTTTAGATCGGGGCACGCAGTTTACATCACAGTTTTGGAGAGCAGTGCAACGAGAATTGGGCACACAGGTTCAGTTGAGTATAACATTTCACCCTCAGTCGGACGGACAGTCCGAGCACACTATTCAGATATTGAAAGATATGCTACGCGCTTGTGTTGTAGATTTTGGAGGTTCTTGGGATCAGTTTCTGCCACTTGTAGAGTTTGCTTACAATAACAGCTACCAATCGAGCATTCAGATGGCTCCGTATGAGACTTTATGTGGGAGACGGTGTCGTCCTCCGGTGGGTTGGTTTGAGCCGAGTGAAACTAGGCTATTGGGTACTGATTTGGTTCAGGATGCTTTGGAGAAGGTTAAATTGATTCAGGAGCGGCTTCGCATGGCCCAGTTTAGACAGAAGATTTATGCCGACAGGAAGGTCTGTGATGTTGCTTACATGGTTGAGGAGAAGGTTCTGCTCAAGATTTCACCCATGAAGGGTGTGTTGAGGTTCGAGAAGAAGGGCAAGTTGAGCCCTCAGTATATTGGGCCGCTTGAGGTGCTTAAGAAGATTGGAGAGGTGGATTATGAACTTGCATTACCACCTAATCTATCGAGTGTTCATCTAGTGTTTCATGTATCTATGCTCCGAAAGTATGTCGGGGATCCGTCTCATGTTTTGGACTTTAGCACAGTGCAATTGGATGGTAATTTTACTTATGATGTAGAGCCGGTGGCCATTTTAGACCGGCAGGTTCGAAAGTTGAGATCAAAGACCATAGCTTCAGTGAAAGTGCAGTGGAGAGGTCATCTAGCCGGAGAATCTACCTGGGAGATTGAGCGGGAGATAAGAGCACATATCCACACCTATTTGAGGCTACAGGTATGATTCTAAACCTGTTCGAGGACGAACGTTTGTTTAAGAGGGGGAGAATGTAACGACCCGGCCGGTCATTTTGAGTATTGCAACTTCGTTTCCCCATTTACTTCTCAAATTATGCTTTGCGGTTGTTGTTTGACTTGCTGGGGTAATTGGTTCTGGTCCAATGAGGTTTTGGAATGAATTGGAACACTTAGTTCAAAGGTTTATAACTTAAGTTAAAAAGGTTGACCGGATGTTGACTTATGTGTAAACGACCCCGGAATAGAATTTTGATGATTCCAATAGCTCCGTATGGTGATTTTGGACTGAGGAGCGTATCCAGAAAATTATTTGGAAGTTCGTAGTTAAATTAGGCTTAAAATGGCTAAAATAGAAAATTAGGTTTGGAAGTTTGACCGGGGTGTTGACTTTTTGATATCGGAGTTGGATTCCGATTCTGAAAGTTGGAGTAGGTCCGTGGTGTCATTTGTGACTTGTGTGCGAAATTTGGGGTCAATCGGACGTAATTTGATAGGTTTCAGTGTCGTTCGTAGAAATTAGAAGTTCAAAGTTCATTAGGCTTGAATCTATGTGAGATTCCTGTTTTGATATTGTTTGAGGTGATTTGAGGGCTCAACTAAGTTCGTATCGTGTTTTAGGACTTGTTAGTATATTTTGTTGAGGTCCCCGGGACCTCGGGTTAATTTTGGGTGGTTAACAGATCAAGTTTGGAACTTAGAGAATTGCTGAAGTTGGAAGCTGCTGGTGTAATCGCACCTGCGAAATCCCATCGCAGATGCGGCCAGGCGTGGCTGGGGCTGTGATCGCAGAAGCGGCCCCGCACCTGCGGGCATTTGATCGCAGAAGCGCAAGGGCGCTTGGTGAGGCAACTTCGCAGAAGCGGATAGCTCCTCGCAGAATCGTGTCCGCATAAGCGGACTGGGCGCTGCAGATGCGGCTAAGTGAATCGCAGAAGCGGTTTAGCTGGGTAGAATTAAAAACACAAGGGTTCGCGGTTTTCTCCATTTTAAAACATTTTGAGCTCGGTCTAAGGCGATTTTGGAGAGGATTTTCGAGGGGATTCTTGAGGTAAGTCCCTTGTACTTGTTTTTGATCAATAATCTTGTTTTCTCATTAATTTTCCCCCTAGTTGATGTGTATTTAAGGTGTAATTTGGGGGTTTGAGGTTAGGGATTTGGAGGGTTTGATTTGGGGATTTGGGTGGCGTTTTGATAAATTTGGTATGGCTAGACTCGTGGTTGAATGAGCTTTCGGGTTTTGTGACTTTTATCGGATTTCGAGACATGGGCCCCACGGGCGATTTTTGATTTAAATTTCGGATTTTATTGGAAAATTTATATTTTCATATGGAATTAATTTTAATAATTTGTATTGACTGAATCGAATTAAATGTGACTAGATACGAGGCTTTCGGAGACCGATTCGCGAGGAAAAGGCATAGCAGGATAAAGAACTATACTGTTTGAGGTAATTAATAGTTCTAAATTTGGTCTTGAGGGTATGAAACCCAGATTATGTGTTATGTGATTGGTTTTGAGGTGACGCACATACTAGGTGACGGGCGTGTGGGCGTGCACTGTAGGAATTGTGACTTGATCAATTCCATGAAACTGTATAGTTGAATAATATATTCTTATCAGTGCATTTTTCCACGTATTAGAGAAATCGAACTGTAAATCATGTATAAACCATGTTTGACACAGTTGGGACCCACATAGGTCGTGTACATGTTGAATTGTCTGCTAAATTGTTGTTTCATACTCAATCATGATTTTACTTGCATATTACATATCAGTCTCTATTGTTCATTATTGATACATCATATCATTGATGTTTGGGCTGCTTATCATGATTTTTTGAGAGCCCGAGAGACTGGAGAGGTTGATGACTGAGTGAGTCCGAGGGCCTGATTGTGAGGATATTTATGGGATCGGGCTACACGTTGCAACATGTTTCATTGATTTATGCCATGATTGGCTTGTTATAGAGCTTGGGCTGAAAGAGCCCCTCCAGAGTCTGTACACACCCCCAGTGAGCGCAGATACCTACTGAATGCGAGTGCCGACTGCTGAGTGATTGAGAGGAATGCGTGATTGTGAGGAAAGAGTGATTGTGAGGTTGGAGTGAATGGAAGGACTGAGGAACTGTTGCTCTGAGAGGATGCATTGATCTCATTATTGTTGCACTTCAACTGTCATATATCACTGTTTTGGAAATTTTTGAAAGATATTATCTTCTGTTTCAGTCGAACTTGATATGAAATTACTGTTTGAGTTTTAAATGTTGAAGTTGAAAGCATACCTACCTCCTTATATTGGAAATTACTATAATTGGACTTAGCTGTGAAGCTCGTCACTATCTTCAGCTATTTATTTTGTATTGTTACTTGCTAAGTTGGTTGTACTCATACTACACCTTGCATCTCGTGTGCAGATCCAGGTACTTTCGGATAAGGCGGTTGCTAGTTTTTCAGAGCTTTATCTGTTGAAGACTATCGAGATAGTTGCTTGACGTCCGCAGTCCTTGACACTCTTTCCTTTTAGTTTTTGTACTGTTCTATATTTTCAGACAGTGTTTTTATCAGTCAGACTTTATTATCATTTAGATGCTCATGTACTCAGTGACATCGAATTTTGGAAGTGTTTTATGTCGGTATTAATGAGATTTTTGTATTGAATTTAAATATTATATTTTCAAACTTAAAAGAAATTGTAGTTTATTGAGGTTGTCGGCTTGCCTAGAATCGAGATAGACGCCATCACGACATGCAGATGCATATTTTAGGTCGTGACAATTATCAAATTGGCTAAAAGTACAAAATCAATCCAAATTAATTGCAAAGCAGGTAGATTCCTGAGGATTTCACAAGCTCTCTAACCTAACCAAGATTTTTCATTTAAGGCTTATAAAGTGATAGATACATACTATTGTGTAGCCATTTGGGGTTTATTTTTCACTTCCTTTGATGCATTTGAACCAAAAGGTGACAAAAGGCATCATAATGTTTATTGGTTGGTGAAAAAAGATGGTTTCTATCGCAGTTGGAATAAGGTTCATTGGAAGTTGATTGCGGGATGGGACCGTGGGATATGATATTTAGTAATTAATTAGCCAATTTCTTGCAAATTGTTATTTTATCTCGCTTTAATTCGCATGATATTGGTTTTGCAAGCATAATTTCTAGTAATCGCATGATGAATAACTATTTTTGTTGAATTTTTATTCTCTTTGTTTATTGCCCGATTTACGATAATTATAATCACCTTTTTTTCCTAAGGGGTTATTTGGTATGGTGGATAAGCAAAAATAGTGCTAGGATAAAAATTTAGTACTGCCCTATCCTTTGCTTGGTTACTAATTCTTGGATAAGTTATTTCAGGATTAAAAATAATATCCGAATAACTTATACTTACAGATGGTGGAATAGTAATTCCATAATAAGCTATTCCAAGATAAAATAGTAAAATTAATAATCCCAAAATGAATAGAATATATCAATTTTTATTATACACCCTCTTTCCCTGTCCGCGATGTAATGAAAAGAATTTTAAAAAATTAAATGTGATGTGATGTCAAAAGTGCCCTAATATGATGTTCTTGTCTTGTCCTAAAATTTGAACGACGGTGATCTATGAAAGTAATCATTGTAATTTGATCTATGAAAGTAATCATTGTAATAAAGATCGTAACGCCAGAAAAATAATCAGCACAAAGAAGGGGTTCGTAATCATTTATACTTAAATCGATTTTCAACACGATGAACAAGACGTATATGATAGAATTGTAGGCAACGAAGAATTTGTAACCATCCGACTAGTCATTTTGAGAATTGACGTCCCCTTCAGCAGCTTAAGGTCCCGAGCAGCTTTGTGATGTGCATTATGATTTGCGTGTACGGCCGAGTTTGGTTTCGGATGATATAAGATTAAATTAAAAGAACAATGTTCACTTTTTGAAGCTTAAGTGAAAAAAGTTGACCGAAATTTGACTTTTGTGCAAACGACTCCAGAATGGAGTTTTGATGGTTCAAATAGTTCCGTATTGTAATTTTGGACTTAGGAGTGTGTCAAGATATTTATTTGGAACTCCGTAGTTGATTTTGGCTTGAAATGACGAAAGTTGGAAATGGAAGGTTTGAAAGTTTGACCGGGAGTTGACTTTATTGATATCGAGGTTGGAATCCAATTCTGAAAATTTGAATAGGTCTGTTATGTCATTTATGACTTGTGTGCAAAATTGGAAGTCAATCGGACTTAATTTGATAGGTTTCAACATCGAATGTAGAAGTTGGAATTCGATAATTTCATTTAAGCTTGAATTGGGGTGTGATTCATATTTTTAATATTGTTTGATGTGATTTGAGGCATCGATTAAGTTCGTATGATGTTTTAAAACTTGTTGGTATATTTGGTTGAGGTCCCGAGGGCCTCGGGTGGATTTTAGATAGTTAACGGAATTTAATTTGGATATTTCTAGAATGTTTCGACATCGTTTCTTCAAGAATAAGTGGTGTCACATTAAGCAAATGAGATCCAAATTCAGCTTTGATGAAGCATTATATCCGTATTGAAATTTCGGAGCCATAGTAAAAAAAATCCTCGAATTTGGACATTGTATGAGAGAGTTATGCCCATTTCCATGTCGGAAAAGATTTTCCGTCGCCGCCAGCGTCCAGGGTAGCGTGGGGCGCTAGCCCTGGCACTGGAAATTTTTGAAATTCTGGAAACGGCACCACAGGCAGCTCCCCACGCCACTTGTAGCATTACAGACATAAACCCCTATAAACGGGGAGTTTTGCCATTTTAAACAAAAATAGAGTTGGGGAGCTCGGTTTGGGCGATTTTCAGAGGGACTTTTCACAAATTTGAATTGGGTAATTGTTCTTTATCCTAAATCATTTATATATCATCATTTCATACTTATTTACATCATGAATCCGTGAATTTAATTGAAGAAAATTAGATTTTTATAAAATCTTCTATAAATGTAAAATGAAAATTTGAAAGGCAATCCGATGTCGGAATTTGATAATTTTTGTATGGTTGAACTCATATCAGAATGGGTGTTTGGATCCTGTAATTTTTTGTCGGGTTCCAAAAAGTGGGCCCCATATTGACATTTCCGAAAATGACTTAAATTAAGTCTCTGTCGAATTGTGAATAATTTCTAAAGCTCAAATTGAATTGGTGGTAAATAAATTGCTAAGTTTGATTGGTTTGGAGACAAATTCGAAAGGCAAAGCCGTGGTTGAGCTTTGAGTCAATTTTTGATTTGAGGTAAGTATCTTGCCTAACCTTGAGTAGGGGAATTACCCATTAGGCATTAAGTCGTATTTGCCATTTGTATAATGTGAAAGCTATGTACGCGAGGTTGACGAGTACGTACTCGAGTTTATATGTACAAATTTTATTGGTTTAAAGTCGTGAAAATTTTCAAGTATTAAATTGGTAATTGTTGGCACTTATTAAATCCTTATTTGTCATGACTCGTTTTTTTGTTTGTCAAATTTGTTTTATATGATAATTTGGTGTGATAGCTACTTTGATTTTATGTGAATTCCGTGTGCTTGTTGAGTTGATATTTTTTAAAAATAATTACATTATGGATTTTTCATCTGTAAATAATTAATTAAATAAATTTAAATTGAGACGTTAATATATTTATAAGAAATTTAGATTTAAGAAGAGGTTATTCTTGGTGAGTTATTCTTCCATCTTTGCGGTTGCATATTTACTTTTGGGACTACGAGGCGGTTCCTCGGAAGATCCCCCTGTTTGCATATTTACTTTTGGGACTACGAGGCATTTACTCGGGAGATCCCCCTGTTTGCATATTTACTTTTGGGACTACGGGGCGATTTCTCGGGAGATCCCTATGCAATCTTCGGGAGATCCCCCTGCTATTGCATATTTACTTTTGGGACTACGAGGCGATTACTTGGGAGATACCCTTGCTATTGAATATTTACTTTTGGGACTACGAGGCGATTCCTCGAGAGATTCCCCCCGTTGTTGCATATTTACTGTTGGGATTACGAGGCAGTACCTCGTGTAATGACCCGACTTGTCATTTTAAGAATTAGCATCCCATTCAGCGGCTTAAGACCTCGAGCAGCTTCGTATTGTATTTTGACTTGCGCGCGCGGTCGAGTTTGGTTTTCGAATGATTCGAGATTTAATTGAAAGAATAATATATTCTTGTTTTGGAAGCTTAAATGAAAAGAGTTGACCAGAGTTTGACTTTTGTGCAAACTACCTCGGAATGGAACTTTGATGGTTCCAATAGCTTCGTATGGTGATTTCGGAATTAGGCGTATGTCCGGAATTGGAATTGGAAGTTCGTAGAATAATTCAGCGCATTTTGGCGAAATTAGAAAGTTGATGCATGCTAATTATATTATTCTGTGTGCAGACGAGGACTATTAATATGATAGATATCAATTGGATATGATAATAAGTGCACGAGGCATATTATAAGTGATGTGGGGTCTAAGGGGAGGCCTAAGCCTAAGTCAAGTTGGAAATTTCATGATAGACTAAAGGTTAAAGTGGGTACGCACAAGAACAAAGTTTGGACGAGCATATCTACATACATATAAGAGGTTATGTGATGGATGAACTATTCAATTAAAGCTCTTTGAGTGTAGTTTCTAAAGCTTCAAACTGTTCGTCATTTGGACACTCCTACAAGAGGTTATGACAAAATTATTAAAAGCTGGCAGAATGCAATTCTGCGACCAATTCTGCAACCGTAGAATCATTTTGCGGGCCGCAGAAGTGGTTATGCGACCGCAAATGGTCGCATACCTGTCCAGTGAAGCCCATTTCTGGACATCAGTTTTGCGGTGCATTGTGCAATCCGCATACCAATTGTGCGGTCCATTATGCGACCGCAGACCTGATTTCGGAGGGTTAATTTTTTTATTTTTATAACTCGACCCCATTTTGATAAATAGCTTTTGGGGCTTATTTTGGGGTATGTTTATGAGGGTTTTAGAGAGAGAAGGAAGGAACCTAAGATTCTAATCATCCAATCTTGCACCAATCTTCAAGAATCAAGGAAGCCAATCACAAGATCTTCATCTAAGAGGTAGGATTGAAATCCCTAGACTTCAATTTCGAGTTTGGGGTAAAAGATGGGTGATTGAGAGTATGATTCTTGGGTGTAAGAGTATTATGCATATATTCTTGTACCAATAAGGTTTGTGGGAATATTGTTGAGCTCAAATAAGTAAGGATTGGGTTGTGAAGTGAAGGAAATCTTGTAGAAGAACATTGTAACCAAATTTGCAAACCTAGTGTTTGATAAAATGCTTAAATGAGCTGAAACCATGTATATCTTCCTAATTATGGTTCACTTTTGTTATGTTTCTACATAGATTGAAGTTGCTAGGATTTTCGAAATATTGTAGTAATGTAATGAAAGTTCAAGAAAGATTGGAGCCATCCGGAGGTCAATTCACGTGAGAATGCTATTTTGGAATATCGGCCTAACTCCGTTAAGGTAAGTGTCTTGTCTAACTTTGCGTGGGGAAAACTACCCCTTAGGATTTGAGATGATTGTGTCATTCTTGTTATGTGAAGGTCATGTATGCGAGGTGACGAGTGGGTACATGACCTATATGTGATATTTGACTGGTTAGGACTGTTAGGCTCCTTTTATACACTTGTTTGTAAATATTGTGTCATGATTATATCTTTTGTTGTTAGAATTGTTTGTACGTACTATACTTGAAACTGTTAGCACATATTCCATCCTTATTGTCAACTTCACCCTTATATGCTAATTGTTGATTGTACTAACTTGTTGAATTACTGCTTTGTCTGCTACATGCCTTCATTGTTAATTGATGCTCATAAACTATGCCTTGATTGTGGATTGTTATTACCTTGCAATTTGACTTCGTGAGCTATCGTGTAGCTTTTTCATTAATTGTGACTTCCATATGAAAATAATTACATTATGATTTTTTCATCTGCAAATAATTAATTAAATAAATTTAAATTGAGGCGTTAATATATTTATCAGAAATTTGGATTTAAGAAGAGGTTGTTCTTGGTGAGTTATTCTTCCACCTTTGCGGTTGCATATTTACTTTTGGGACTACGAGGCATTTTCTCGGAAGATCCCCCTGTTTGCATATTTACTTTTAGGACTACGAGGCATTTACTAGGGAGATCCCCCTGTTTGCATATTTACTTTTGGGACTACGAGACGATTCCTCGGGAGATACTGATGCAATCCTCGGGAGATCCCCCTGCTATTGCATATTTACTTTTGGGACTACGAGGCGATTCCTTGGGAGATCCCCTTGCTATTGAATATTTACTTTTGGGACTACGAGGCGATTCCTTGAGAGATCCCCCCTGTTGTTGCATATTTACTGTTGGGATTACGAGGCGGTACCTCGTGTAACGACCCGACTTATCGTTTTAAGAATTAGTATCTCGTTTAGGGGCTTAAGACCTCGAGCAACTTCGTAATGTGTATTATGGCTTGCACGCGCGGTCGAGTTTGATTTTCGAATGATTCGAGATTTAATTGAAAGAACAATATATTCTTATTTTGGAAGCTTAAATGAAAAAAGTTTACCAGAGTTTGACTTTTGTGCAAACTACCTCGGAATGGAACTTTGATGGTTCCAATAACTTCGTATGGTAATTTCAGACTTAGGCGTATGTACGGAATTAGAGTTGGAAGTCCGTAGAATAATTCAACGCGTTTTGGCAAAATTAGAAAGTTGATGCATGCTTATTATATTATTCTGTGTGCAGACAAGGACTATTAATATGATGGATATCAATTGGATATGATAATAAGTGTAGGAGGCGTATTATAAGTGATGTGGGGTCTAAGAGGAGGCCTAAGCCTAAGTCAAATTGGAAATTTCATGATAGACTAAAGGTTCAAGTGGATACGCACAAGATCAAACTTTGGATGAGCATATCTACATACATATAAGGAGTTATATGATGGATGACCTTTCAAATTAAAGCTCTTTGGGTCTAGTTTCTAAAGCTTCAAACCGTTTGTCATTTGAACACGCCTACAAGAAGTTATGACCAAATTACTAAACATTGGCAGAATACAATTCTGCGGCCAATTCTGCGACCGCAGAATCATTCTGCGGGCCGCAGAAGTGGTTATGCGACCGCAAATGGTCGCAGACCTGTCCAGTGAAGCCCATTTCTGGGCATCAGTTTTGCGGTGCATTGTGCGACCCGCATACCAATTGTGTGGTCCATTATGCGACCGCAGACCTGAGTTCGGAGAGTTAATTTTCCTATTTTTATAACCCGACCCCATTTTGATAAATAGCCTTTGGGGCTTATTTTGTGGTGTTTTTATGAGGGTTTTAGAGAGAAGTAAGAGCATTTTAGAGAGAGAAGGAAGGAACATAACATTCTAATTATCCAATCTTGCACCAATCTTCAAGATTCAAGGAAGCCAATCACAAGATCTTCATCTAAGAGGTAAGATTCAAACCCCTAAACTTTAATTTCGAGTTTGGGGTAAAAGATGGGTGATTAAGTGTATGATTCTTGGGTGTAAGAGTATTATGCATATATTTTTGTACCAATAAGGTTTGCGAAAAGATTGTTGAGCTTAAATAAGTAAGGATTAGATTGTGGAGTGAAGGAAATCTTGTAGAAGAACATTGTAACCAAATTTGCACACCTAGTGTTTGATAAAATGCTCAAATGAGCTGAAACCATGCATATCTTCCTAATTATGGTTCACTTTTGTTATGTTTCTAAATAGATTGAAGTTTCTAAGATTTTCGGAATATTGTAGTAATGTAAGAAAAGATCAAGAAAGATTGGAGCCGTCCGAAGGTCAATTCACGTAAGAATGCTATTTTGGAATATCGGCCTAACTCTGTTAAAGTAAGTGTCTTGTCTAACTTTGTGTGGGGGAACTACCCCTTAGGATTTGAGATGATTGTGTCATTCTTATTATGTGAAGGTCGTATACGCGAGGTGACGAGTGGGTACATGACCTATATGTGTCATTTGACTGGTTTGGACCGTTAGGCTCCTTTTATATATTTGTTTGTAAATATCGTGTCATGATTATATCTTTTGTTGTTAGAATTATTTGTACGTGCTTTACTTGAAATTGTTAGCACATATTCCATCCTTATTGTCATGTTCACCCTTATATGCTAATTGTTGATTATAGTCACTTGTTGAATTACTGCTTTGTCCGCTACATGCAGTCATTGTTAATTGATGCTCATAAACTGTGCCTTGATCTTGGAATTTTTATTACCTTGCTATTTGACTTCGTGAGCTATCGTGTAGCTTTTTCATTAATTGTGACTTCTTTATGTAGACTCGTTCTTCCTTTTGATTTTGTGGTAAACCGTAGTTGGTTGTAAATTGGTTGTTTAATTTGTGTTGTTGGAGGATCGGGTTGCACGCCGCAACATAATTAAATAAAAATAAATATATTGGAGGATCGGGTTGCACGTCGCAATAGAATTAAATAAAAATAAATATATTGGAGGATCGAGTTGCACGCCGCAACGAAATTTAATATGAATATATTGGAGGATCGGGTTGCACGCTGCAACGGATATGCAAATATGAAATTATTATGTTATTAAGGTTAATTCCGATTATGATTCTCATGATGCATTCCATGTTAGGACAGTTATTGTGGTTTCTTAAATCACTTCATTATATTTTGAACATAATTAATTAATCGTCAATATATTCAAAATGGAAAAATATGGACTTCTTGGGTGATTCATGCATCATATCTGATATGATAAGTTACTAAAAATTTAGTAGATTTAAATGAAAAGAATTTTCAAGCTGTTCTACTTGTGTGTCTTTCGAAAAAATAAAACTCATATCATATTCGGAGATTTATTAATTTAAATGATGATTATATTTTTACTCAAATTGATATCTAATTTACTCATTATCTTATTGTCGAGTAATTTACACGAAAATTGTTATTTAATATTAATTTAATAAATCCCATATTTATATCGTTAAGATTTGATTGAATGTCTTATTTGTATAAATACAATATTTTATCGGATATCATATATCTTTAAACTAAGTTCAATTGATATTCTATTTGTACAACCTATCCACTATTTTACCTTATTTAAATCCTAAATTGGCTTAATAACTCATTGGACACTTTACTATGTTCAAATTGGAATTGTATTTAATTTTGTTTAAATTATTCATCATTGCATGGTAAGGACGAGAGTAAGAGTACGATGGGTGATGTCGTGCCGTGTTTATATTATAGTTATACTCTGACTGTGTTGTTGCTTAATTGCTTGATTGTTTGCTCGATGCCATCCGTGTTATCATTGTTTTCATTGTTGAATTGAATTGGAAATTCTTCTATTATTGGCCTTATATTGATATTTTTTCCTTGTTAGATTTATGTAACATATTGTACAGGTTTATATGTCTGGTAGGTGTCTTGACCTGGCCTAGTCAAAACT
The DNA here is from genome assembly GCF_000715075.1 of Nicotiana tabacum. Lineage (NCBI taxonomy): Eukaryota > Viridiplantae > Streptophyta > Magnoliopsida > Solanales > Solanaceae > Nicotiana > Nicotiana tabacum. The sequence goes on along the minus strand of NC_134092.1, from coordinate 6,696,174 downwards.
CTACCGAGGTTATGCTTGATACTTACTGGGTACCGCTGTGGTGTACTCATACTACACTTCTGCACATCTTTTTGTGCAGATCTAGGTACCTCAGTGTTGTCGATAATCTTACTAATTGATCGGACATTGCTGTGGAGACTTAAGGTATACCTGTTGTCATGTTCGCAGGCCTCAGAGTCACCTTTTGATATTTTCCTGCATTGTTGATTCTATTCTGGAATAGTTGTATTTAGAGATTTTCTAGTAAACTAAGTAAAGCTTGTGACTTGTACTACTGGTTTTGGGATTGTAGGAAAATTTTCTATTTCATATTTATTCCAGATATTTGGTTGATTTATTATCATTTCAACTGAATTTTATTTTAAATGGCTAATATTATTCTAATGTTGGCTTGCCTAGCAAGTGAAATGTTAGGCACCATCACGGTCCCGAAGGTGAGAATTTCGGGCCGTGACAAGTTGGTATCAGAGCTCTAGGTTCATGGGTGCTACAAGTCATAAGCAGGTTTAGTAGAGTCTTGCAGATAAATACGGAGACGTCTGTACTTATCTTCGAGAGGCTACGAAAACTATTAAGAAATTTCACTTCTTTCATTCCTTGACGTCCGACATTGATTCAACTTGAAACATATATCTCACATTCCTTTACATCTACTTGTGTATGACATTGTGCACTCGATATCAATTGTGCGCCGAAGATTCGTGATACCGCAAATTGACTATAAGGGAGTCAGGTCTTCTCAACGTTGTCTCAACATGTGGTTCTGACCGAAGATGCGGATGTATTGAAAGATCCCTCAGTGAATCATGTAGGGGTACAACAGACCTTGGCATGTGGTTGATTTGTACGAGCTGTGAAGGTTAATATTGTGGATCATCGTACATTGTGACCTATGACATCGTTCCAAGTGGGGGAGTCCACTATTAATGGATGGATTGCGGGGTCACATGTTATATCAGTTTGGGCCTGAGATGTATATGTACGCGGTACCGAAAGGTTCCCCAAAATTTGCACATGTTTAAGGCCCGAGATTTTGCAGGGGGTAATGTTGGGACTTGCGGTATGTCTGCGTCCTTAATAATCCTATACTTCAGAATCAAAGGAGTTAGATAAATAACTCTAAATTTACAGAAGGACTATTCAGTGTGGGCGTCTCGGTTGCGGCATTATGGGGTACTCCAGAGGAAGTACAGTGATTGACGAGCTTCTGGACTATGTGGTTCGGGCCAAGATTTGTCTGTATGGAGCTCTACTTTTGTGATCATTGTGTATAAATAAGGGGGAGAGTTACCCCAAGGAAGAATCGAAGAGTATGTGAAGAAATGGGGCAGCTCAGCAATGTTGAGTCAGCATAGCAAAAGAAGAAACTGGCCTTGGGAGAGATAATTCTCCACTGGTGTTTGTGGCAAGCCTATCAAGAGGGCAGACCAACCAATGTAACACCACCTACTTGGGCTCAGTCTTCAGAAATGCTTTGAAAGAGTTTCTTCCCCAGACTCTCCGTAATGTGTGGCGTACAGAGTTTGAACGTGTAACGACCCGACCGATCATTTTGAGTATTATAGCCCTATTTCCCCATTTACTACTCAAAGTGGGCTTTACAGTTGTTGTGTGACTTGACGGGGCAATTGGTTCGGGTCCGGTGAGGTTTTGGAATGAATTGGAACACTTAGTTCCAAGGTTTAAAGCTTAAGTTAAAATAGTGACCGGATGTCGACTTATGTGTAAACGACCTTGGAATTTAATTTTGATAATTCCAATAGCTCCGTATGGCGATTTTGGACTTAGGAGCGTGTCCAGAAAATTATTTGGAGGTCCGTAGTGGAATTAGGCTTGAAATGCCGAAAGTTGAATTTTTGAGAAGTTTTACACGGGGGTTGACTTTTTGATATCGGGGTCGGAATTCGATTCTGGAAATTGGAATAGGTCCGTAATGTGAAATGTGACTGTTGCGCAAAATTTGAGGTCAATCGGACTTGAAATGATAGGTTCCGGAGTCGTTTATAGAAACTAGAAATTTCAAAGTTCATTAGGCTTGAATTGGGGTATAATTCATGGTTTTTGCGTTGTTTGAGGTGATTTGAGGGTTCGACTAAGTCCGTATGATATTTTAGGACTTGTTGGTATATCTGATTGAGGTCCCGAGGGGATCGGGTAAGTTTCGGATGGTTAGCGGGTCGGATTTTGGACTTGGAACTCTGCTGGAATTTTTTTGATGCACCATCTGGTTTCCTTCATCGCGTTCGCGAGTGGAGCCTCGCGTTCGCGAAGAGGAACTGAGAGGCCGGCAATATTTGCTCTTCGCGTTCGCGAAGAGAAGAATGCGTTCGCGAGGGGTGGACTGGGTGTGCATCGCGAACGCGAGAGGTGTTACGCGTTCGCGAAGAAGAGAGGAAGTAGCTGAGGACCCCAGACAATTGGTCTATGCGTTCGCGTAGGGGTGTCACATTCGCGTAGTGAGGGGGAACGAAGCATCGCGTTTGCGATTGGTTGAACGCGTTCGCGTAGAAAGTATTGAGGCAGAGGCACTTTGTGCTTCGCGAACGCGAGGGTAAAGTCGCGTTCGCGAAGGAGGAATTTGGACAGGAACTATTTTGTGCTTCGCGAACGCGAGGTAATGACCGCGTTCGCGAAGAAGAAAAGCCTGGGCAGTGAGTTTAAGTTCTGAAAATGGGACCATTTTTGATGGATTTGAGTTCGGGAAGAGGCGATTTTTGGGAGTTCTTCAAGGGACACAACGGGGTAAGCGATTCTAACTCGATTTTGGTTAAATTACACGAATCTATTATTGTTTTTATCAACAAATTAGTGTTTTGAGTTGAAAATAGTAGAAAAATTCATAGACTTTAATTGAGGATTTGAAGGCCGAGTTGTGGTCGGATTTGAGTAATTTTGGTATGGTTGAACTCGTGGTTGAATGGGAGTTCGGATTTTGTAAGTTTTATCAGATTTCGAGACGTGGGCTCCACGGGTGATTTTGGGACGTAATTTCGGATTTTCGGAAAATATTAAAATTTTGATATGGAATTAATTCCCATAATTTTTGTGAGCTGAATCAAATTAATTGTGACTAGATTCGAGCCCTTTGGAAGTTGATACGCGCAGAATGGAATTTCTGGAGCGTTGATTAGCTTGCTCGACATTGGATTTGGCTTGTTCGAGGTAAGTAACTCTTCTAATCTTGGAGTTGAGGGTATGAACCCTGAATATATGTATTTTGTGAATTGTTGGGAGGTGACGCACATGCTAGGTGACGGGCGTATGAGTGTGCACTATAGAAATTGTGACATAATTATTTCTGTGGAATTTTATAGTTAAATAATCTTGGCATTTTCCATGCGGTTTTAAGTGTTAAAGAAATTGAGCTGAAAAGCATATTAAAAATCATGTTGAGGCTATGTGCCAGTATTATTGGGACCCACAGAGGTCATATTGCTGTGAATTATTGTGTTAAATTGAAAATTGATACTCAATGATATTCATTTCATTGCATATCATAACTCAGTTTTATGACTCTATTATGATGCATATAAATGTTTTGGGTCGAATGCCCTGTTTTACTAAAATGCCCGACTGGCTTGAGAGGTTTATGACTGAGTGAGGCCGATGGCCTGATTTGTGAGTATGAGTGTGGATCGGGGCTGCCCGTCTGTAGCATACTTTATTATTATGGCATGTGAGTTGTCCATGAAGCACGTGAGTTATCCGTGCAGATTATAGTGCTTGGGCTGAAGGAGCCCCTCCGGAGTCTGTACATACCCCCAGTGAGCGTAGGTACCTACTGAGTGCGAGTGCCGAGTCCCGAGTGCTGAGTGACTGGGAGGCATGAGTGATTGTGAGGTATGCCCGAGTGACAAGAGTGATTGTGAGGTATGCCCGAGTGGCAAGAGTGATTGTGAGGTATGCCCGAGTGGCACGAGTGACTGTGAGGTTTGCCCGAGGGGCTGTATATGAGTGATGTTCTGCCCGAGGGGCTGTTTATGATTTTATCACTGAATTACATCGCATTGGCATGCACACATGATATACAGGCATAGCAATGTATTTTTTCTCATGCTGTACAGCATCACATCATTCAAGATTTCTCACACATTTTTGACAGATGGGTATAGTGATGCATTTGTTTTACACAGGTTATCCGGAAGGAAAATGAAATATATTATTTATTATTGAGAATATTTTTGGAGAAATTTATTGTTTTCAAACTATTAATATTATTGGAAACTTCGGCAAAACATTTGGGTTTCACTGATGTATTTGAAAGAAAGAACTACTATTTGTTTTTTGAAATCATTATTTGGCTGAGTATTTTATCCCTGAGTTACTTCTGATATTATTTGCTTTATGTTATTATGGATTGTTGTGGACTATTGATTTTGTACCCGACCTTGGTAGAAGCTCGTCACTACTTTCAACCTATGGCTAGGTTTGTTATTTACTCAGTACATGTGATCGGGTTACTGATACTACACTTCTGCACATTGCATGCAGATGTTCGCTGCTGTTGTTGTTGTGCTCGATGATTGCGGGACTTGAAGATGTACATGCGTTCCTATTGTAGATGCCTCTTGTTCAGGGTAGCCTTAGATTTATAAAAGCTCCGTTTATGTATTATTCAAACAGATTATGTATTTATTTCATTTCCGCTTTATATACTCTATTCTTAGAAGCTCATGATTTGTACTACCAGTTCTTGGGGGATGTATAAGAGTAACATGATTATTCACTTAGATTGCTTTAAAAATTATTATTGAAATTGGATAGTTGGTAATTGGCTTACCTAACGGGATGGGTTAGGTACCATCACGACTAGTTGGATTTTGGATCGTGACAAGGTGGTATCAAAGCTCTAGGTTCATAGGTTCTACAAGTCATGAGCAAGCGTCTAGTAGAGTCTTGCGGATCGGTATGATGACATCCATACTTATCTTCGAGAGGCTACAGGGAATTTAGGATATATACTTCCCATCTTTCTTTCCTTATCGTGCGAGATTGATTCAGCTTGAAATATAACTCCTTGAATTCCTTCCACATATTCGTATGCGCACATGAGCGCTCCGTATCAGCTGTGTATCGTCGGCTTGTGATTTCAGGGATGATGTGTGAGATGTGTATTTTATGTTTTGGTGATGGCCCAATCTGGAGGACTTGTGGCCAGGCTTAGATCACAGCTTAGGCTCGGTAGCTTCAGTTGTAACCTGTACATTTGGACTCATATGTCCGGTAATATCCCTATGAGTGGAAGTTATGGCTCGATGAGCGGCGGAATGGGTTTGTGATGAGTATGATGTAAATGCGGGATGTGTTAAGATGATTTGAATATGACGAGAAGTGTTTCCTTGAAATGTAAAGGAAAGGCCATTGGGTGCTTGATTTTCGAATTGATATAGCGTACAGTCTCCAGTATGAATGTTTTGAAGGATCTTTCACATTGTTAAATTTTGGGGTAAAAAAAACTAAATTCTCACGTATGGTTAATGAGTTAGGACTCAGAAAGATTAAGTGATTGCATAGTAATTGTGGTTGCGAAAAGGTATAACAAGATGCCAATTTGAGGCTGAGTAGGTGGGTTATCTTCTGCAGAGTAATCTACGTAGGAGTATTCCTTATGATATGAGTAGAGAGTTTCTTTTCTACCGACGAGGTGTATGGGTGGAGATTTGAATTTGAATCTGGCTGAGAAAGTTGACATGAGTGTCAAGAGAATAAATGCGAGCTTAGTGGATGATTGAGGTATTTTATGGTTGGCATTGTATGAACTTGGGAAGAAGTTTCGTTGGATTGACTGTGGCATTATGGCAGTGAGAGAGTATTGGTATTGTGAGTTATGGAATGTTTTAACCTATGGCTTTGAGCCAAGTGGGGGAGTCCGCTATTGACCATTTGATTTCATGGTTAGGTGTTAAATTTTAATTTTGGTCTGAGGCATACTTGTGGGTTAGCTATGACTTGCAGAAGTTGAGATCGAGGATGACTCGAATAAGGAAATTCCTGGTTAAGGATTATATTGCACGTATGAGTAAATGAAATTCGCGGGATGAGTGAGTTGTTATTGGAGAATGATGTAGTACGCACGGAGTATGAATTTGATATGTGTGTTAAAGTAGAGTTACTTCTTTGAGTATTGTGGTGCTAATGGGGCACGTGTCTTGGGGCCCATTTGGGCGATGCAATTAGATTTGAGCAAAGTGGGTGACTCCCGAGAAAATTCCAGTGGGTTTGAGAATTATATATAGCAACTGAGAATGTTTTCAGACTTGTGTAGGGATAAAATCCGAGATTTGCGTTTGATGGTGCCTGGACTTGCGGAAATTCTATATAACTATGGATTCTACATTTTTGTATAAGGAAGGTAAGAAGAACAATTTCAAATTCACATAAGGTATTCTCAGAGTGAGTGTTATAGTTGTGGTATTTTTGAAGGTGCTTAAGAAGAATATAGTTGCTTATGGGTCGTAGGGCATTGTGGTTCTATGCTAAGGTTTGTAGGATAAGTTGTGGTTAAAGATCGTGGTATTTTAGCAAGAAGAAGTATCAATCTGAAGACAAATTCGGAAGGGACTCGGAGAAAATAGGACAACTGGGTAGTAGATTGGATCAGTATAGTAATGGATATAATCAGTTCTTTGGGTGCTTATGATGTGGGGGTTTTCTACAGGTGCTTTGTGGAAATACACCTGGACTTGGCGACCTGCGTGGCTTGGTCGAGTTAGAGGAATTTAGTTTTAAGGGCTTGATTATGTGCAAATGGATTCCAAAGTATTCTTGATGGTTTCTACCGGTGTGGAGAACGTGTTGTGTATTGTGATTTCCTCCTGGAAAGAAGCAAGAGAAAGGTTTCTAACTAAAATGGTATGTAAATTATTGGTGTTGTATGAGAAAGGAGCGGACTTCAGAAGGCGCATTGTATTTTGACTTACAGATGTATAAATTAGTATTGCGGTACTCACATGGTTGATAGACTGTGTTATTCAAATTTTGTCACATTTTGCTCGACTCTTTTTCAAATTCGATAAATATTGGTTGATCGTATATTTCATTATAGTTCTATGATTCAGAGTATCCTTTCCTATTTGATCCCTTTGAATTCCATATTCGTGTGGAGAACGTGTTGTGTATTGTGATTTCCTCTTGGAAGGAAGCAAGATAAAGGTTTCTAACTAACCGGATATGTAATTTGATGGTGACCAGAGTTGATAATGAGATTCTTGTGCTTTTCACATTATGGAAAGATAGATGTTATGTGTTGTGCAGAAGTTAGATTTACATGTACAAGGTGGCAGTTCAGTCTTGAAGGAAGGTAACGAAGTTTGAGCAGAATGGTCATGAATTCTTAGACAACATGGGCAGTTCCAAATGACTAGATGAATACGATTACTGCTTGGTGTATGGGAAAGGTGCGTATTTCAGAAGGCGCATTGTATTTTGACTTACGGATGTTTAATTAGTATTGCGGTACCCACATGGTTGATAGACTACTGATATTCAAATTTTGTCAAGTGGTACGGAAGAACTTTCAAAGTATTTCTCGTGGGATGATCGTGTATGAGAGAGGTGTTAGGCATTCGGGCGGTGGAGATGGAATCAAATATGGTGATTCGCGTGTTCAATGGATTTGGAGATTGGGAGTTCCCAGGAGCAGATTGTTTCATGGTTGTGGACTGTGAAGTTATGGCCTGAGCTAGCCAGATGATGAAATGTGTTATGATTCAGTCATTATGGCTTTTCAGAGGGATTTTTTAAATCTATTTGTGGGTAACCCGAGTTGATCTGGGGGTCTATAGGTAGGCCCGATTAAGATGTGTATTCTACACCGAGCCGGAATGGTTGGCTCCATACTGCTATTATTGAGGGATGTGTCATTCGGTTGATGTTGAACTTATTCGTGTTCTCAAATGATCTGTGAGTTACTCCTTTATGCTATGAGGAGCTGTGATTCATTGGTTATGTGCACAGATGGTGCAATTCTATTTGAGCTTTATAGCGGAATTTGAGTGTGATGAGTATTTGGGTATTTCATGATCGATAGCATAATGGTTATGTTCTTTCAGGTTTTGTGTGGTATTTTTGTCATTTGCCTCTCCGTCATTATTAATTTGGAGCAGGGTGGCTCGGAGTATATAATATGAACCTCGTGTTAAAATCGGGTGATGGCTCTATGGTGTATGATGAATTTTCAACGTTTCGTTGTGGAGGTACTTGTTAATCTGGCGGGGCAGTTCTCTCATTTGAGTCATTTTCCATGACTAGGGTACATTTGAATTTTTGCGTATTAGTGCACGGATGACAGAGTTGTGGCTCTGAGTTATATTGGTGAGCCATGTCTATGGAACAATTGTGTTTAATAATATAAGGTCATTGGACCTAGAATGGGTATTATCAGGTTTGATTTCGGTATATTCGGGAGTATAATATTGAAAGTCGGCTCAGAAAGGGATTATGGTTCTGGTTGGGGCGAGAGGGTTCCGTGACTTGTTGATCTGGTAAGCGGTCATGAAATTTTACGTGTCTCTTTTATTATCAACAGTGTACGAAGGTTTTGGGATGAGGTTTGGTTCGATATAGGTTTATACTAGTATGCAGTTGGTTTTGGAGTAGTCACTGCGATCAGGAATGGTGGTACGAGCATGCGAGTTATGTAGTATGCAATGTGATTATATCTGGGGTTATGGCTATAGCTTGATACAACTTGTTCAGACTTATACGGTGTATAAAAGTAAGATTTGTGTCTTGAAAGAAATTTTAAAGGTTGGAAATTAAACTCCAAGGTTTATGGGCTAAGGTTAAATTAATGATTTTCAGTTGTATTGTGTAGTCAAGCCTATATGGAATAAGGTGACGTGGGTTCACCCCCGGGTGCATGTGTGGTAAGATGGAACTGTGATTTGATGGCTTGGAAACAACTCTTGGCACGTTCGAGGACGAACGTATGTTTAAGTGGGGGAGAATGTAATGACCGACCGGTCGTTTTGAGTATTACAACCCCATTTCCCCATTTACTGCTCAAAATGGGCTTTACAGTTGTTGTGTGACTTGCGGGGGTAATTGGTTTGGGTCCGGTGAGGTTTTGGAATGAATTGGAACACTTAGTTCCAAGGTTTAAAGCTTAAGTTAAAATAGTGACCGAATGTCGACTTATATGTAAACGACCTCGGAATTTAATTCTGATAATTCCAATAGCTCCGTATGGTGATTTTGGACTTATGAGCGTGTCCGAAAAATTATTTGGAGGTCCGTAGTGGAATTAGGCTTGAAATGCCGAAAGTTGAATTTTTGTGAAGTTTGACCGGGGGGTTGACTTTTTGATATCGGGGTTGGAATCCGATTCTAGAAATTGGAATAGGTCCGTAATGTGAAATGTGACTGTTGCACAAAATTTGAGGTCAATCGGACGTGAAATGATAGGTTCCAGAGTCGCTTATAGAAACTAGAAATTTCAAAGTTCATTAGGCTTGAATTGGGGTATAATTCATGGTTTTTGCATTGTTTGAGGTGATTTGAGGGTTCGACTAAGTCCATATGATATTTTAGGACTTGTTGGTATATTTGGTTGAGGTCCCGAGGGGCTCGGGTAAGTTTTGGATAGTTAGCGGGTTGGATTTTGGACTTAAAACTCTGCTGGAATTTTTCTGATGCACTATCTGGTTTCCTTCATCGCGTTCGCGAGTGGAGCCTCGCGTTCGCGAAGAGGAACTGAGAGGCCGGCAATATTTGCTCTTCGCGTTCGCGAAGAGAAGAACGCGTTTGCGAGGGGTGGACTGGGTGTGCATCGCGAACGCGAGAGGTGTTACGCGTTCACGAAGAAGTAGCTGAGGACCCCAGGCAATTGGTCTACGCGTTCGCGTAGGGGTGTCACGTTCGCGTAGTGAGGGGGAACGAAGCATCGCGTTTGCGATTGGTTGAACGCGTTCACGTAGAAGGCATTGAGGCAGAGGCACTTTGTGCTTCGCAAATGCGAGGGTGATGTCGCGTTCACGAAGGAGGAATTTGGACAGGAACTATTTTGTGCTTCACGAACGCGAGGAAATGACCGTGTTCGCGAAGAAGAAAAGCCTGGGCAGTGAGTTTAAGTTCTGAAAATGGGACTTCGTCCCATTTTCCATTTTTTGACGGATTTGAGCTCGGGAAGAGGAGATTTTCGTGAGTTTTTCAAGGGAAACAACGGGGTAAGCGATTCTAACTCGGTTTTGGTTAAATTACATGAATCTATTATTGTTTTTATCAACAAATTAGTGTTTTGGGCTGAAAATAGTAGAAAGATTCATAAACTTTAATTGAGGATTTGAAGGCCGAGTTGTGGTCGGATTTGAGTAATTTTGGTATGGGTCGACTCGCGGTTGAATGTGAGTTCAGATTTTGTGAGTTTTATTGGATTCCGAGATGTGGGCCCCACGGGTAATTTTTGGGGCGTAATTTCAGATTTTTGGAAAATATTAAAATTTTGATATGGAATTAATTCCTATAATTTTTGTGAGGTGAATCAAATTAATTGTGACTAGATTCGAGCCCTTTGGAAGTTGATACGCGCAGAATGGAATTTCTGGAGCGTTGCTTAGCTTGCTCGACATTGGATTTGGCTTGTTCGAGGTAAATAACTCTTCTAATCTTGGAGTTAAGGGTATGAACCCTGAATATATGTATTTTGTGAATTGTTGGGAGGTGACGCACATGCTAGGTGACGGACGTGTGGGCGTGCACTATAGAAATTGTGGCATAATTGTTTCTGTGGAATTTTATAGTTAAATAATCTTGGCATTTTTCATGCACTTTTACGTGTTAAAGCAATTGAGCTGAAAAGCATATTAAAATTCATGTTGAGGCTATGTGCCAGTATTATTGGGACCCACAGAGGTCATATTGCTGTGAATTATTGTGTTAAATTGAAAATTGATACTCAGTCATATTCATTTCATTGCATATCATAACTCAGTTTTATGACTCTATTTTGATGCATATAAATGTTTTGGGCCGAATGCCCTGTTTTACTAAAATGCCCGAGTGGCTTGAGAGGTTTATGACTGAGTGAGGCAGAGGGCCTGATTTGTGAGGATGAGTGTGGATCGGGGCTGCCCGCTTGCAGCATACTTTATTATTATGGCACGTGAGTTGTCCGTGCAGCACGTGAGTTGTCCGTGTAGATTATAGCGTTGGGCTGAAGGAGCCCCTCCGGAGTCTGTACATACCCCCAGTGAGCATAGGTACCTATTGAGTGCGAGTGTCGAGTGTCGAGTGCTGAGTGACTGGAAGGCATGAGTGATTGTGAGGTATGCCCTAGTGGCAAGAGTGATTGTGAGGTATGCCCGAGTCGCATGAGTGACTGTGAGGTTTGCCCGAGGGGCTGTTTATGATTTTATCACTGAATTGCATCGCATTGGCATGCACACATGACATACAGGCATAGCGATGTATTTTTCCTCATGTTGTACAACATCACATCATTCATGATTTCTCACACATTTTTGACAGATGGGCATAGTGAGGCATTTGTTTTACACGGGTTATCCGGAAGGAAAATGAAATATATTATTTATTATTGAGAATATTTTTGGAGAAATTTATTATTTTCAAACTATTTATATTATTGGAAACTTCGGCAAAAGATTTGGGTTTCACTAATGTATTTGAAAGAAAGAACTACTATTTTATTTTTAAATCATTATTTGGCTGAGTATTTTATCCTTGAGTTACTTCTGGTATTATTTTCTTTATGTTGTTATGGATTGTTGTGGACTATTGGTTTTTTACCCTACCTTGGTAGAAGCTTGTCACTACTTTCAACCTACGATTAGGTTTGTTACTTACTCAGTACATGGGGTCGGTTGTACTGATACTACATTTCTGCACATTGCGTGCAGATGTTGGCTGCTGTTGTTGCTGTGCTCGATGGTTTCGGGACTTGAAGATGTACCTGCATTCCTGTTGTAGCTGCCTCTTGTTCAGGGTAGCCTTAGATTTATAAAAGCTCTGTTTATGTATTATTCAAACAGACTATGTATTTATTTCATTTTCGCTTTGTATACTCTATTCTTAGAAGCTTATGATTTGTACTACCAGTTCTTGGGGGATGTATAAGAGTAAGATATTTATTCACTTAGATTGCTTTAATAATTATTATTGAAATTGGATAGTTGGTAATTGGCTTACCTAACGGGATGGGTTAGGTGCCATCACGACTAGTTGGATTTTGGGTCTTGACAGAACGGTTGTGTAAGGACACCACGACGATGTCAGAATATGCCATCAGGTTCAGTGAGGTAGCCCGTCATACCCCTACTTTGGTTCCTACAACTAGAGAGCGATTTCACAGATTCATTAAAGGACTCAATTATTATCGTAAATTTTGTATGACTCGGGAGCTACATGCTGATACTCCATTTCGGCTATTAGTAGAAATTGTCAAGATGTTAGAACGTGTTCGGGGTGAGGAAAATGAAACTAAGAAGACACGGAGGTCTCGAGGTTCTAGAAGATTCAGTGGATTCTATTCTACAACTATGGACCATTATGGAGGAGGCCCGAGCAGTCGGCCAACCTAGACCGCATTTCAGAATACTCGTAGTGCTCTAGTTAATCAGGGCACTCATGTGGGGCAGTCATCTTTTAATGCACCACTGGCATGGGATTCCTACAATGGTTATTCCAATTATCCGGCACAGACTCAGTATGTGCAGCCGAACCGCAGACTTGGGGGAAACCTATTTCATCACAACACTCAGGCCATGGACTCCATTACAGTTACAACTCTACCTACACTACCAGTTAGGGGTGGAGGACAGGCGGGTAGAGGGCGCCCAAGAGGTGGAGGCCCGGCCCATTGATATAATTGATATGGTATGGTTGAGGTCGCTATACCAGGTGGTGTCGTTACAAGTACGATCTCGAGTTATTATAAAGTAACAATTTCCTTAACTTGATTCGGTTCTAAGTATCGAGGCAAGTCCTCCTAATATGCTCCACTCATGAGTGAGCTTCGTAATCCTGAAATCTACCTATGTGAATACTCTCGTTGGGAGATTATATGGAGATAGCTATGTCTATCATTATGTTTTGGTCACAAAAAATAACTGTGAGGCTAAAAGTGACTTTGTTTATCATTTCGGTGAGTTTGATTTAATTTTCCAATAATTGATTTCAATTGTGAATTATATGCCCTATCGGTATGAGGGTTCATTATGTGTTGTGATTTTGTTTAAGGGAAATTATTTAAAAGAATAAAATGGAATATTTTGATTGGCACGATGTGTATATTACTTGTGATTCAGAACTGAGGACGAGATCCTCGCATTTTAACATGATTTGATATGTTTAAACCGGGTTACGAGCCGCGGTAGAAGTTATATAAGGACGAGATCCTTGTGATAAAAATTTATGTGTTTAAATTCTCCCTTGTGAAATTAAATTTGTACTATAATACTTATAGGGAGTCATGCCTGTTAGGCTTATTTGAAAATTCTTGTATGAATTTCTCTGTACATAATTTGCCAAATTCGTGTTGTAATTATTGAGTTTTAGCCTATGAGGTGAGTGCCTAGGTGGCGTTAAATGTGACTCATTAATTCGGGTAAATAATTATGAGGTCTTCATGACTCGTGTCTCATTGTTAGTAAATTGGAGGTTTGAAATGAGATTTTTGTTAACATGAGGTTATTTGGCGATGTTGTAATCGATTATGAACAACTATTAAGACCAGAGATGCGGTTATGGGCATACATATGATGTGTTTCATGTCCAGATATCATTATGATAATGCAGTGCTTGTAATGTTGAGATTAGTGTTATTGATATATACATTGTGGTTCTTTATTGGATTATGGATGTATTGTTAGGACTTGTTTTGGTGTTACTCTGGCAGGTGGATAGGCCCAATTACAGGAGAGACTCTGCCAAAATATTTAGAAAATTTCGGAGTTAGTAAAATTTGGGAGATTGATATGTGCGAACGAAGAGATAAGTTATGTTATGTGTTTGAGGACGGACTCTACTTCTCATTTGAGGATGAATGATCCTAAGTGGGGGAGAATGTAACACCCCAAAAAATTTTGAAGTACTTAAGCGCTATTAAGAAAGTTGGATGTGTGCGTAGGCACGAGTTGCTATAGCCAGTTGAGACTAATACCATGCTTTGATGTGAAAATCGGGCTTTTTGAAAATGTTTGGAGTGTAAGAAAGTTAGTCTTAAAGTTTACAAATATGGATAAAAGAAATAATCTCAATTGAGATGGTGTTGTCGGGATTATGTCAAATGCGGTAACATGGGATCAACCATGAGTATATGTTTAAAAGTAAAATCCTAAATTTGGTAACCTCGGAATAATTCTTAGCACGTTCAAGGACAAACGTTTGTTTAACAGGTGGAGAATGTAACGACCCGACTTGTCGTTTTAAGAACTAGCGTCCCGTTCAGCGGCTTAAGACCTCAAACAACTTCGTAATGTGTATTATGACTTGCGCGCAGTTTGGTTTTCGAATGATTCGAGATTTAATTGAAAGAACAATATATTCTTGTTTTGGAAGCTTAAATGAAAAGAGTTGACCGGAGTTTGACTTTTATGCAAACTACCTCGGAATGGAATTTTGATGGTTCCAATAGCTTCGTATGGTGATTTCGGACTTAGGCGTATGTCCAGAATTGGAGTTGGAAGTCCGTAGAATAATTCAAAGCATTTTGGCAAAATTAGAAAGTTGATGCATGCTAATTATATTATTCTGTGTGCAGACAAGGACTATTAATATGATGGATATAAATTTAATATGATAATATGTGTATGAGGCATATTATAAGTGATGTGGGGTCTAAGGGGAGTCCTAAGCCTAAGTCAAGTTGGAAATTTCATGATAGACTAAAGGTTCAAGTGGGTACGCACAAGACCAAATCTTTGATTAGCATATCTACATACATATAAGGAGTTATGTGATGTATGACCTATCAAAATAAAGCTCTTTGAGTCTAATTTCTAACGCTTCAAACCGTTCATCATTTGGCCACTCTTACAAGACGTTATGACCAAATTACTAAAGGCTGGCAGAATGCAATTCTGCGACCGTCATTCTGCGGGCCGCAGAAGTGGTTATGCGACCGCAAAATGGTCGCAGACCTGTCCAGTGAAGCCCATTTCTGGGCATCAGCTTTGCGGTGCATTGTGCGACCCGCACACCAATTGTGCGGTCCATTATGCGACCGCAGACCTGAGTTCGGAGGGTTAATTTTCCTATTTTCATAACCCAACTCCATTTTGATAAATAGCCTTTGGGGCTTATTTTGGGGTGTTTTTATGAGGGTTTTAGAGAGAAGTAAGAGCATTTTTAGAGAGATAAGGAGGGAATCTAACATTCTAATCATCCAATCTTGAATCAATCTTCAATAATCAAGGAAGCCAATCACAGGATCTTCATCTAAGAGGTAAGATTCAAACCCCTAGTCTTCAATTTCGAGTTTGGGGTAAAAGATGGGTGATTGAGAGTATGATTCTTGGGAGTAAGAGTATTATGAATATATTCTTGTACCAATAAGGTTTGTGGAAAGATTGTTGAGCTCAAATAAGTAAGGATTGGGTTGTGGAGTGAAGGAAATCTTGTAGAAGAATATTATAACCAAATTTGCACACCTAGTGTTTGATAAAATGCTCAAATGAGCTGAAACCATGCATATCTTTCTAATTATAGTTCAATTTTGTTATGTTTCTAAATAGATTGAAGTTGCTAGAATTTCCGGAATATTGTAGTAATGTAAGGAAAGCTCAAGAAAGATTGAAGCCGTTTGGAGGTCAATTCACGTGAGAATGCTATTTTGGAATATCGGCCTAACTCCGTTAAGGTAAGTGTCTTGTCTAACTTTGTGTGGGGTAAACTACCCCTTAGGATTTGAGATGATTGTGTCATTTGTGTTATGCGATGGTCGTGTACGCGAGGTGACGAGTGGGTACACAACCTATATGTGGTATTTGACCAGTTTGGACCGTTAGGCTCCTTTTATACACTTGTTTGTAAATATCGTGTCATGATTATATCTTTTGTTGTTAGAATTGTTTGTACGTGCTTTACTTGAAATTGTTAGCACATATTCCATCCTTGTTGTCAAGTTTACTCTTATATGCTAATTGTTGATTGTAGTCACTTGTTGAATTACTGCTTTGTCTGCTACATGCCTTCATTGTTAATTGATGCTCATAAACTGTGCCTTGATTGTGGATTGTTATTACCTTGCTATTTGACTCCGTGAGCTATCTTGTAGCTTTTTCATTAATTGTAACTTCTTTGTGCAGACTCGTTCTTCCTTTTGATTTTGTGGTACACCGTAGTTGGTTGTAAATTGGTTGTTTAATTTGTGTTGTTGGAGGATCAGGTTGCACGTCACAACGGAATTAAATAAAAATGAATATATTGGAGGATCAGGTTGCACACCGCAACGGAATTAAATAAAAATGAATATATTGGAGGATCGGGTTGCACGCCGCAACGGAATTAAATGAAAATGAATATATTGGAGGATCGGGTTACATGCCGCAACAGAATTTAATATGAATATATTGGAGGATCGGGTTGCACGCCGCAACGAATATGCAAATATGAAATTATTGTGTTATTAAGGTTAATGCTGATTATGATTCTCATGATGCATTCCATGTTAGGACGGTTATTGTGGTTTCTTAAATCACTTCATTATATTTTGAACATAATTGATTAACCGTCAATATATTCAAAATGGAACAATATGGACTTCTTTGGTGATTCATGCATCATATCTTATATGATAAGTTGCTGAAAACTTAGTAGATTTAGATGAAAAGAATTTTCAAGCATTTCTACTCGTGTATCTTTCAAGAAAATAAAACTCATATCATATTCAGAGATTTACTAATTTAAATGGTGATTATAGTTTTACTCAAATTGATATCTAATTTACTCATTATCTTATTGTCGAGTAATCTACACGAAAATTGTTATTTCATATTACTTTAATAAATCCCATATTTATCTCGTTAAGATTTGATTGAATGTCTTATTTGTATAAATACAATATTTTATCGGATATCATATATTTTTAAACTAAGTTCAATTGATATTCTATTTGTACAACCTATCTACTATTTTACCTTATTTAAATCCTAAATTGGCTTAATAACTCATTAGACACTTTACTATGTTCAAATTGGAATTATACTTAATTGTGTTTAAATTATTCATCATTTCATGGTAAGGACGAGAGTAAGAGCACGATGGGTGATGTCGTGCCGTGTTTATATTATAGTTGTACTCTGACTGTGTTGTTGCTTAATTGCTTGATTTTTTGCTCGATGCCATCCGTGTTATCATTGTTTTCATTATTGAATTGAATTGGAAATTCTTCTATTATTGGCATTATATTGATATTCTTTCCTTGTTAGCTTTATGTAACATATTGTACAGGTTTATATGTCTGGTAGGTGTCTTGACCTGGCCTCGTCACTACTCTACCGAGGTTAGGCTTGATACTTACTGGGTACCGCTGTGGTATACTTATGCTACACTTCTACATATCTTTTTATGCAGATCCAGGTACCTCAGTGTTGTTGATAATCTTACTAATTGATCGGACATTGCTGTGGAGACTTAGGGTATACCTTCTGTCACGACCCAATTTCACCTATAGGTCACGATACATCTTCGTATCACCTGGATGAATAGAATACCAAGAATTGTGTGCCTCCTCTAGGATCTTTTTCCTCAGTCCATCCATATTAGGAACACATAGACGATCCTGGAGTCGCAGAACACCATCCGCGCCAATAGTAACTTCCTTGGCACGACCCCGTAGTGCCGTTTCTCGAAGAACCATTAAGTGTGGATCATCATACTAGCGAACCTTGATCTGCTCAAATAGTGAAGACTGAGCTACAATACATGCAAGAACTCGACTGGGCTCTGAAATATCCAGCCGCACAAGTCTGTTGGCTAAGGACTGAATATCCAAAGCTAATGGCCTCTCCTCTGCTGAAATGAAAGCCAAACTACCCATACTCTCCGCCTTTCTACTCAAGGTGTCTGCAACCACATTTGCTTTTCCCGGATGATATAGGATAGTAATATCATAATCTTTCAGTAACTCCAGCCATTTGTGCTGCCTCAAATTTAGGTCCCTCAGCTTGAACAAATGTTGCAAACTGCGATGGTTAGTGTAAACCTCACAAGACACCCCATAAAGATAATGCCTCCAAATCTTAAGAGCGTGAACAATCGCAGCTAACTCCAAATAATGCACCGGATAATTCTTCTCGTGGGGCTTCAACTGACGTGAAGTATATGTAATAACTTGCTCTTCCTGCATCAATACACAACCCAAGCCAACGCGTGAAGTGTCACAATACACTGTATACATCCCTGAACCGGAAGGCAACACTAACACTGGTGTTGTGGCCAATGCTGTCTTGAGCTTCTGAAAGCTCACCTCACAATCATCGGACCATTGGAACGGAACACCCTTCTGGGTTAATTTGGTCAAAGGTGCTGCAATAGATGAAAAACCTCTCACGAACCGATGATAATAACCTGTTAAACCCAGAAAACTCCTGATCTCAGTCGCCGAAGTGGGACGATGCCAATTCTGAACTACCTCAATCTTTTTGGGATCAACCTTAATACCCTCGCCCGATACAATATGCACCAAAAATGCTACAGACTCTAGCCAAAACTCACATTTAGAGAACTTAGCATATAGCTTTTGTTCCTGCAACGTCTGAAGCACCACTCTCATAAGTTGCTCGTGCTCTTACTTGTTGCGCGAGTAAATCAAAATATCATCAATGAAGACAATGACAAACGAATCAATATATGGTCTGAATACCCTGTTCATCAAATCCATAAATATTGCCGGGGCGTTAGTTAAACCGAAGGACATCACCAGAAACTCATAATGACCATATCTAGTCCTGAAAGCAGTCTTCGGAACATCCGAATCCCGAATCTTCAACTGATGGTACCCCCGACCTCAAGTCGATCTTAGAGAACACCCTAGCACCCTGCAACTGGTCAAATAGATCATCAATACGTGGCAATGGGTACTTGTTCAATAGTGACTTTGTTCAATTGACGGTAATCAATACACATTCGCATCGTTACATCCCTCTTCTTCACAAATAATACCGGTGCACCCCAAGGCAATACACTCGGTCTGACAAACCCTTTGGCTAGTAACTCCTCAAGTTGTTCTTTCAATTCTTCCGGAGCCATGCGATACGGTGGGATAGATATAGGCTGGGTATCTTGAGCCAAGTCAATACAGAAATCAATATTACGATCAGGTGGCATGCCTGGAAGATCTGAAGGAAATACGTCGGAGAACTCTCGAACTACAGGCACTGAGTCAATAGTCGGAGTCTCTGCAGTAGTATCCCGAGCATAGGCTAGATAAGCCAAACAACCCTTCTCAACCATGTGTTGAGCCTTCATAAAAGAAATAACCCGATTAGATGCACTAACAGACGAACCCTTCCACTCCAACCTAGGAAATTCTGGAACAGCCAAGGTAACAGTCTTGCATAACAATCTAGCATGGCATGATATGGAGATAACCAGTCCATGCCCAGGATAATTTCAGAATCGGTCATCTCAAGCAATAGGAGATCTGCTCTAGTTTCATAATCATAGAATGTAATAATACAGGACTGGTAGATTTAATTCACAACAACAGAGTCTCTCACAGGAGTGGACACATAAACGGGAGTACTCAAGGACTCATGGGAAACACCCAGGAAATGAGCAAATAGAGATGACACATAGGAATATGTAGATCCTGGATCAAATAAAACGGAGGCATCTTTGCCGCAAATAGAAATAATACCTGTAATCATGGCATCTGAGGCCTCTGCATCTGGTCTGGCCAGAAAAGCATAGAACCGAGCTGGAGCGCTAACTGGCTGGCCTCCGCCTAGCTGACCTCCACCTCTAGGACAACCCCTACCCACCTGTCCTCCAACTCTTGGTGGTCGGACTACTGGTGGAGCAACATGTGCGGTAATCATAGGCTGCTGACCCTACTGCACTGGTCTACCCCGAAGCCTGGGGCAGAATCTCCGTATGTGACTGGGATCCCCGCACTCGTAATAACTCTTCGGCACAATAGGCTGCTGACTAAGATTCTGGCCCTGGTGACCTGAATACCCACTGGAAGAACCCTGAATAGCTGGTGGGCGATAAGAACTCTCTGGTATAGCACTGAAATAAGGTCGCACTGAAGGACCCCGAGGAGGCGGTGGTGCTGGATATGGGAGCCTGCTGGAGTGTCCTCTCATGAACTGACCTCTGCCCCTAGATGGAGCACCTCTAAACTCTCCAAAATACCTAAACCACTTATCTCTAGTAACCTGCTCTCGGCTACGCTGACGCACACCCTCAATCCTCCGGGCTATCTCCACGACTAGCTCATAAGAAGTACCCATCTCAACCTCTCGAGCCATAGTGGCCTGAATGCCAGTATGTAAACCCGCAACAAACCTCCGCATTCTCTCCGCCTCAGTAGGGAGTATCATAAGTGCATGGCGAGATAACTCAGAGAACCTCGCCTCATAATCGGTCACTGACATTTGACCCTGCTGAAGCTGCTCAAACTGAAACCGCAACTCTTTCCTCTGGGAGGGTGGAATATACTTGTCCAGGAAGATACGGGTAAACTTGTCCCAAGTCATGGGAGGAGAATCTGCTGGTCTGCCAAGGACATAAGACTTCCACCATCTACGGGTTCTGCCCACTAGCAGAAAAGTAGCAAAGTCAACTCCATGAGACTCCAATATCCTTATGTTGTACAGTCTATCCTTGCATCGATCAATGAAATCTTGGGGATCCTCATGTCGCTCACCCCCAAAGACAGGAGGATGTAGTCTAGTCCATCTGTCCAATAGTTTTTGTGGATCAGCGGCTGCAGCTGGCTTGGGCTCAGGTGTAGCTGCTGCCACTGGCTGGGCTCCACCCATGGGTAGTGCACCCTGGGTCTGATATACAACAGCTGCCTGCCCATGAGCCTGCGCGGTAGGGGTCTGTGTTCCCCGCCCGCCTGAGATATGGCTGGGTCTGCCAGAAATAAACCGGCCTCAGTCATAGTGTCCACGAACCACAGCATACGGCCCATGACATCTTGAAATCCCGGTGCATATGTGAAATCCATCGGAGTTGGCTCTGCCACAGGCACCTCACCCTGTTCCTCAATAATGGGATTCTCCGTTAGACCCACTGGCGGTATAAATGGAATAGTCCTGGGATATCCTCGCCCCCTACCACGAGCTGGAGCCCTCCCTCGGCCTCTAGCAACTGAGGGAGTAGCTCTTCCCTGGTCTGGAACCTCATTAGAGCGCGTTCTCACCATCTGTGAGAGAATAAAAGAAAGATATTTAATACTACAGCAATTGCACGATGGAATATGAAGAAAGGTAGTTTCCTAACACCCTATAGCCTCTCGAAGATAAGTACAGACGTCTCTGTACCGATCCGCAAGACTCTATTAGGTCTGCTTATAACTTGTGAGACCTATGTGAACCTAGTGCTCTGATACCATGTTGGCACGACTCAATTTCACCTATAGGTCGTGATGGCGCCCAACACTACAACTAGGCAAGCCAACTAGTAAATTAAACATATTCAATTCTTTTTAAAAAAAATTAACCAAGTAATTAAGCTCTTCTTACTTACAAGACTTTAGACAATATGAAAAGGTTTAGTAAATTAAATTAACCAAGAACAGAATTTAAATCCAAACATTCTACTAGTGTGTGTGTGCCAAGACCTGGTGTCACAAGTGTATGAGCATCTAGTAGATTATACAAAAATCCCAAACACTGTCTGAAATAAAATAGACAGAATGCAAGTACAAGAAGAGGCACTGGTAGCTGCAGAATGGCTTAGAAAGTCAGCTCACCACTACGCCTCTGGATAACGTGGATGTGCGATGATAGATCCTCCACTAGTGCCTGTCTCAGATCCTGCACAAAAAGTGCAGCAAGTGTGGCATGAGTACATAAAAAACGTATACCCAGTAAGTATCAAACCTAATCTCGAAGAGGTAGAGATGAGATGGCTGACTTTGACACTCACTAAGGGTCAATAATAATAATTAAAATAAAAATAGAATATATAAATCAACATGATTCACAGAGTTAACAATAATTTTATTTAACTAGCAGAAATAATTAAATTCCTTCAAATGCAATAATTTTCAATCTATTAATTAAATCCACAAGCTGCAATTAAAAATCAAAGTCTCGTGTAATTATTATTATTATTAGGCACGATTACTGTTGAGGTCGTACAGCCCGTTCCAAAGTCTCGTGTACACTGCCGAGGGACGTGCGGCACGATCCATAGATGCATCTATGCTGCCAAGGCATTCAGCCCGCTCCACAAAAAAGGAGGACATTTTCTTATGTATCTCCGGAAGGAGAGTATATTTATTATAAGATCAATTCGAGAGGATGAACAATTTCTTTTAATAATTAATTAATTTAAACAGAAAATTAAGCATATGAGATTTTCATCTTTTAATATTTTCCCCTAACAATTCACAATATATATATATCAAATAATTTTAATTAAACAAAGAATACAATTTACACAAGTAATTCATGCTTTGAGTCCTAAACTACCCAGACTTTAGCATTAATAGTTGGTACGCACGTACTCTCATCACCTCGTACGTACGTAGCCCCCACAATTAGCAACAATTATTAATTTAATTACCTATGGGGTAATTTTTTCCTCACAAGATTAGACAAGAGACTTACCTTATCTCAAAGTCCACTTTCTGATTACCACATCACGTTAAATTCCCTATTCGATGCCGAAAAATCTAAAACTATCCAAATGTTATACAAAATAATTAATGCATGTTCAATAAATTCGAATTTAGGCTATTAAATAAATTACCCAACCCAAAATGGTAAAATATCTAAAATTTACCCCGGGCCCACGTGCCCGGATTATGAAAATATTTGGATGAAAATGTTACCCATAATTTCAAGAACTCAAATATATAATTTCTATCCAATTTCATAACCATTTTTGTGGTTAAAATCTCATTTTTATAGAAATCTAGGTATATAATTCCATAACCATTTGGAAATTGTTGCATTTGAAGGAATTTAATTATTTCTGCTGCTTAAATAAAATTATTGTTAACTCTGTGAATCATGTTGATTTAGATATTGTATTTTTATTTCAATAATTATTATTGACCCTTAGTGAGTGTCAAAGTCAGTCATCTCGTCTCTACCTCTTCGAGATTAGGTTTGATACTTACTGGGTACACGTTGTTTACGTACTCAGGCTACACTTGCTGTACATTTTGTGCAGGATCTAAGACAGGCACTAGTGGAGGATCTATCATCGCACATCCACGTTATCCAGAGGCGTAGTGGTGAGCTGACTTTTTGAGTCGTTCTGTAGCTACCAGTGCCTCTTCTTGTACTTGCATTCTGTCTATTTTATTTCACACAATGTTTGGGATTTTTGTATAATCTACTAGATGCTCATACACTTATGACACCAGGTCTTGGCACACACACTAGTAGAATGTTTGGATTTAAATTCTGTTCTTGGTTATTTTCATTTACTAAACCTTTTCATATTGTCTAAATTCTTGTAAGTAAGAAGAGCTTAATTACTTTGTTATTTTTTTTAAAAGAATTGAATATGTTTAATTTACTAGTTGGCTTTCCTAGTTGTAGTGTTGGGCGCCATCACGACATATAGGTAAAATTAGGTCGTGACACCTGCTGTCACGTTCGCAGGCTTCAGAGTCACCTTTTGATATTTTCCTGCACTGTTGATTCTATTATGGAACGGTTGTATTTAGAGATTTTCTAGTAAACTCTGTAGAGCTTATGACTTGTACTACCGATTTTGGGATTGTAAGAAAATTTTCTATTTCATATTTATTCCAGATATTTGGTTGATTTATTATCATTTCAATTGATTTTTTTTTAAAAAATGGCTAATATTATTCTAACATTGGCTTGCCTAGCAAGTGAAATGTTAGGCGCCATCACGGTCCCGAAGGTGGGAATTTCGGGTCGTGAAACCTCGGGAGCTCCCTTGTTGTTTACCTTTATTTGCTGTGTTGTTTTCTTTCTGTAATTTCTCATTGTTCACTTCTCAGTCATTTCATTATATTATTATATTTTCTGCCTTGTGAATTGTTCGTGCATTTATGATATAAAATGTGGGCACGAGGTGTTGCGGGTAAATGATGATAATATTGGCACGTGAGTTATCCGTGCGGTTGTGATAGAGATATGGGAACGAGGTGTCGTGGAAATATGAAAGTGGGCTGAGACCCGTAATTTTTATGATTTTGAAATGAGGTGTCACATGGAGACTTTTACTTGAAAAGAATTATATTCGAAAGCTTTTATTTGAAAGAATTATATTCGAAAGATTTTAATTGAAGAATTTTATTCGGAAGATATTTATTTGAAGAATTATATTCGAAATATATTTTTATTTGAAAATATTATATTCGGAAGATATTTATTTGAAGAAATTATATTCGAAAGATATTTTATTTGAAGGGATTATATTCGAAAGAGTTTATTTGAAAGAATTATATTTGAAAGATTTTATTTGAAGAATTATATTCGAAAGATATTTATTTGAAAGAATATATTCGCAAGATATTTATTTGAAAGGATTATATTCTAAAGATTTCTATTCGAAAAACTTGTAGATAAAAGATGTATATTTTGAAGGACTTGATTAATTGGTTGTACTTGTGTTCATTATTTGTTTGGACAATATTTATGGTGTTTTTGCTGCCTTGCTGTTTATACCACTAGTTGATTATTGTCGCTATCACTGCTATTTGTCTTTCTATTATCTTTGTATGCTATACTGCACATGTTACTTGACTAGTGAGTGTCTTGATTGTACCTCATCACTACTCCACTGAGGTTAGTCTTGATACTTACTGGGTACTGACTGTGGTGTATTCATACTATACTTATGCACATTTTTGGGCAGAGCCAGATATTGGAGATATCGAACTAGGACAAAGTTAGTGTGTTGATCGCCAGTGTAACGACCCAGCCGGTCGTTTTGAAAATTAGAGCCCCGATCCCCTAATGTCTGCTTTCCCCATATTTGTTTCTGCTTTTGGGATTTGCCGGAGTGTTTGGTTATGGAATTCGGAGAGTTTTGGGACACTTAGCCCCTAGTTGTGAGTTTAAGCCTTAGAGTTTGGACCGTAGTCAGAATTATGTGAAGATGGATCCGGAATAGAATTTCGTCAACTCCGTTAGCTCCGTTGAGTGATTTTGGGGTTAGAAGCGCATTCGGAATGTGTTTTAGAGGTCTGTGGTAGATTTAGGATTGAATTGGCGAAAGTTAGTTTTTCAACGATTTCGGCCGATAGTGGAAATTTTAATATCGAGCTCGGAATGGAATTCCGAAAGTGGCTATAGGTTCGTGGTGTCAGTTTTGACCTGTATGTACAATTTGAGGTCATCCGAACTAGATTTGATGTGGTTCGGCGTCGTTTGTAGAATTTGGAAAATTTTAAATTCTTAGGCTTGAATCCGTGCTTAATTCATGATTTTGGTGTTGTTTGATATGGTTTGAAGGCTTGACTAAGTTCGTATGGTGTTTTAGGATTGGTTGGTATGTTTGGTTGAGGTCCCTGGGGCCTCGGGTGTGTTTCGAATGCTTAACGGAATGAATTTGGACTTAAGAAAAATCTGGTGCCTTTGCTGGTTCTCGTGTTTTGCACCGGCAGAAGGGAGGCCGCAGGTGCGAGAGCCGCAGGTGCGGAGGGGGTGCGCAGATGCGGAACTGGTGGGGCTGGTGATGGAGCGCAGGTGCACAAGTTTGACCGCACCTGCGAGCCCGCAGGTGCGAAGCATGGGTGCAGGTGCGGAGCCTGGCTGCCTTAGTGAAATATGCAGATGCGCCGATTTGGATCGCAGGTGTGAGGAATTGCCCGCAGATGCGGCCCCAGCCCAAATAAGTGACCTTCATACCTGCGATGATTTTTTTGCAGGTGCGTGACCGCAGATGCGGCCCCATGAGCGCAGGTGCGGAAATCGCTGGGTTGAAGAGGCAGCTTCGAGGGTTCATCCCTCATTTTTCACCAATTTGATTTAGAGCTCGGTGGGAGACGATTTCTCGAGGGATTTTGAAGGAGAACTATTGGGTAACTAATTATAACTCTATTTTGATCATAATACATTAATCTATTGTTGTTTTCCTCATCTAATTAAGGAAATTGAGGGTAGAAGTTTGGAAATGGGGGAAAAGGTTCCCCAATTGAAAATCTGAGACTTGAATGGGAATTTGTCGTCGGATTTAGATGATTTTTGTTCGAGTGAACTCGTGAGTGAATGGGTATTCATAATTTGTAATTTTTACTTGATTTCGAGACGTGGGCCCGGGGAGACTTTTTGGGCGCTTTTCCTAGTTTCACGCTTTAGCTTCGAATTAATTAGCTAAATTAGTTACTTGCAGTTATATTTATATTATGGAATTAATTTGAATAGATTCGGGCCATTTGGAGTCGGATACTCGTGACAAGAACGTGATATCGAGTTGATTTGAGCGGTTCGAGGTAAGTGGCTTGCCTAACCTTATGTTGGGGACTTTTCTTTAAGATGTTTGATATTAATTGATGTGTGGGCGCCGTGTATGTGATGTGACGAATACCTACACAGGCTATTATTGCAAAAAACCTGTTTTTCCTATCTAAATCATAAACTGTTTTTCCTTATTAAATTTCACTAATATGTTTAATTGTTTAACTTAGACTAGAGAAGCAAGCTTACGTGTTTTAACTGTTTATTTGACATTCTGTGCACCATGCTTAGTTAAGTCCCTACTTTTCTTATATGTGTTCAGTATAAACTGTATAACTCGATACCATACCTGCCATTTCATTTTGCGTTGCATATTTAAATTGGGACTACGGATGTATTACGGGAGATCCCCCTGTACTGCAAATTTTAATTGGGACTACGGACGTATTACGGGAGATCCCCCTGTACTGCATAGTTAAATTGGGACTACAGATGTATTCCGGGAGATCCCCCTGTACTGCATATTTACTTTGGGACTACGGACGTATTCCGGAAGATCCCCCAGCACTGCATATTTACTTTGGGACTACGGACGTATTCCGGGAGATCCTCCTGTATTGCATATTCATTTGGAACTACGGGACGGTATCCCGAAATATTTCCCACTGTGTTTACCTTGTTCTGAGCCGAGGACTCCCTTAACTATTACATTTTTGAGAATTTCTTTAACTGTGTTACCATGAATTTTACTTATATCTTTTACTGTTTAATTTATTATATTTACTCCGGTAGGGCCTGTGAACAACTAATTTTTGACCACACCCAAATTTTATACTATTTTAGCGTAAATATTTCTTATAGGTCTAATATTAATATCTTAAACTTTGATCTTACTCTTAATAGATTTTTTTTTATTAAAAAACAAATACTACAAAAAACATTCTCTCTCTCTCTCTCTCTCTCTCTCTCTCTCTCTCTCTCTCTCTCTCTCTCTCTCTCTCTCTCTCTCTCACACACACACACACACACACACACACACACACACACACACACACACACACACACACACACACACACACACACACACACACACACACACACACACACACATATATATATATATATATATATATATATATATATATATTTTATTATTAGAATTTTAATAAGTAAGCTATAGAATTTTTCTTAGTATCATTTAAGTTACATGTAAATATTTAATTTTCCTATCTTGTAAGAAATGTTGGTTAATCTTCTTATCCTTATAATTTAATTTATCTTTTAAAATAAAAGACAAAAAAGGGTAAACAAATGGAAGCTAACGTAAAAGAGATCAAACTTTATCTCAAAAAAAAAAGAAGAGTAATCTAATTTAACAAAGATAAATAATCACAATCCCCACTCCCCATTTTTGGCTAGCTTCCCTCACGTTACTCTTCACACACCCACGTCCCAACCCCCAAATTCCCTCCTCCCAGCCCCATTACCCACTCCCTCACATATTCCCCCACATATCGATCCCACAACCCCACTCCATCACACAAAGATTCTATTCATATAACACACATTTGCACTTGCTGGGGAGAAGAAATAAGACAAAAGGCAGTAACCAAGGCAAAATTCAAAAGACCAATTTGGTTGAGTTTTGAAGTTCCGTTTGTTGTTCGGAGTTCATATAATACGTTTTCTGTAGATATTCACAAGGAATTTGAAGGTTCGTTTATGTTCTTTAAGTCCTACTTTGATATTTTTAAGTAAAGTTTGAATAGTATATTAAAGATGGATTAGTTTTATGTTGGTTGTCTTAAGTTCTACTTGAATTGTCAATCCCTTGATATCGTGTCTTTGGTCGAGACTTTGGATACTGTATTTTGGATATGTAATTATTTTATCTCAGTAAGTTCACTTAAATTGATGGCACCTTTTATCACCATATTTTAGTATATTTTTATTCGTTTGTAACTTTTTCTTTAAGAGATCATCAATTGACTAAGAATCAAGGATGGCGTTTCCGGGTAATACTCACATTGACCCATTAGAAATTCAAATTCGGGATCAACATGGTTATTGCAATACAATTAAAGCAGAACCAGATGGTGAACCATGGTATCGTGATATTAAACAGTTTCTGAAAACAAGAGAATATCCGGAACATGCTAATAGGGATCAAAAGAGAACTATTAGGCGACTCTCTAATGGTTTCTTTTTGAGTGGAGAAATCCTATACAAAAGAACTCCGGATTTGAATTTGTTGAGATGTGTGGATGCCAAAGAAGCTGAAATGATTATGAATGAGGTCATTCGGGAGTTTGTGGTCCGCACATGAATGGATATGTTCTAGCAAAGAAAATCCTTCGGGCAGGATATTATTGGCTTACTATGGAACGAGATTGCTTTCGTTTTGTTCACAAGTGCCACCAATGTCAGATTCACATAATTTGATTCACTTGCCTCCTTCAGAGTTGTATCCTATGTCGGCTCCTTGGCCTTTTGTTTCTTGGAGAATGGACGTCATTGGCCCAATCGAGCCAAAAGCTTCAA
Organism: Nicotiana tabacum; assembly: GCF_000715075.1. NCBI lineage: Eukaryota > Viridiplantae > Streptophyta > Magnoliopsida > Solanales > Solanaceae > Nicotiana > Nicotiana tabacum. The sequence continues at coordinate 6,667,111 of NC_134092.1, read as the reverse complement.
ATGGGCACAGATTCATCTTGGTTGCAATTGATTACTTTACCAAATGGGTGGAATCTATTACATTGAAAGTAGTTACCAAGAAAGTAGTAGTAGACTTTGTTCACTCCAACATCATCTATCGTTTCGATATTCCAAAAATCATTATCACGGATAATGCTGCTAATTGGAATAGTCATCTGATGAAGGAGGTATGTGAACAATTTAAAATTGAGCATCACAATTCTACTCCTTACAGGCCCAAAGCTAATGGAGCTGTTGAAGCTGCGAATAAGAACATCAAGAAGATTCTTAGGAAGATGGTCCAAGGGTCTAGACAATGGCACGAGAAATTGCCTTTTGCTCTTTTGGGATACCGGACAATTGTTCGTACATCAGTTGGTGCAACGCCCTACTTATTGGTTTATGGCACTGAAGCGGTCATACCTGCTGAAGTTGAGATTCCCTCTCTCCGAAGCATTGTTGAAGCAGGGATAGAGGACACTGATTGGGTCAAGTCCCGATTGGAACAGTTAAGTTTGATTGATGAAAAGCGTTTGGCGACAGTTTGTTTTGGTCAGTTATACCAACAAAGAATGGCACGCGCTTACAATAAGAAAGTGCGCCCAAGACAATTCGAGGTAGGACAACTTGTTTTGAAACGTATCTTTCCGCACCAGGAAGAAGCAAAAGGAAAGTTCGCCCCGAATTGGCAAGGTCCTTACCTCATCAAGAAAGTATTGTCAAAAAGAGCTCTACACTTGGCAGATATAGAAGGAAAGGTGACTGATATATCCGTCAACGCAGATGCGGTCAATAGATACTATGTCTAACATGCCTCTGTTGAGACATTTTTATACTTAGCATTCTCAGGTTGGGATGACGAAAGGCTATCATTCTCGCTACCCAAACACTGGTCAACCCTAGTTAGCCCTTTGAAGCCTTATTTATATTTATTTGTTTTCCCCTCTTTTGGAACCAATGTACTTAATCAAAAAAAAAAATTGAAAAAAATCATCAACGAAACAAGTTCATATTCATTGAACTACGTCTGACCTGATTCCGAAAGGATACATAGGCAGCCTCACTTTGGGGTTCGGTCATACCAAAATAAAAATCCATATTTTCCCAGTATTCAAAGAAACCAGGGTATGATTTTATTTTATTTTTTCGACGGTTGTTCCGTCAAAATGGTTCCAAATGTTATAATTCAGTTTAATAGTTCTTTTTACCTTTTTTCGAGGGTGCTAAGTCAGTATACTACGGTGATGCCTCGGCCATTGAAAAAATAAAAAATAAATGAGAGAGTCTTATTGGTGAAAACCTTCACGGGCACTATAAGGCAATGGCGAGTTGAGAGAAAGGCAAATGAAAGAGGTTAATTGGTGAAAACCCACAAAGGGCATCATTGATCGATTTAAGGCTTCGTATATCCCGACAAAAGCACGGTTAAGACAAAGAATCCAGTTTCAAAGTTAAGTTTACAACAGATTTCAAAAATTAGACGGTTCAAACGGATCAGGCATCCAGTCCAAAGTGCATGTCATGTTTATTGAAGTCAGCATATTTCCTCCAGATAAGTCCTTTCTTATTTTTTTCCTCTGAAAGGGACACTTCTTGATTAAGTTGTAATACGTATTAGTTCACCTTCTTGTTTTCTTTCGCATTACTTTTTTTTTGAGTCCCTTTTAGTCTAACTTTGCCAAAGCAAAGCAAAGAAAAGGCTGCAAAATTGGTTACAGTTTCCCCGTTATATAAAGCAAAGATTGCTGGGCATAAACCGTATGGGCAAAGGCATAAAGCAATCTGTGATTTTTTCCTGACGAACAAAAGGCTTGAAGGACTGAACAATATTTAAGGGTCAACAAAAGTTACTCAGTTAAAAGTTATTTTGGGAGCAAGGTTATTTGCACCATGAACACAAATGGTGATAGGTGCAAAATGGTTAGGTTTTGATGTGAGAAAGAAGATCTTCAGAAAGTAAAGACAGAACCTCTCAACAATTTGTACGACCATTGATAAAGTCAGTTTTTCTAACAAGTGTAATGGACGCAAGGTCAAGTCGCCTAAGAAATCAAGGCCACAAACTGACCACCATTTTAAAACTAACAAATTTTTCTTTGTTCAGAACAGGAACAGAACAATTTTAGGAAACGGTTCGTGAAAAGACGAACACCACCAAGTGAAGTTCTCAAATCCTTAGTTTTCTTCCAATATACATGTAATCATGTTATTCTTAGTTTCATTATAGGTAATCAATACCCTATCTTCAACACAGGGTACTACAATCCCTGGTTGCATTTCTTGTTGCAAACATAGGGTACGACATTCCCTAGTAGCGTATTATGAGTGCCTTGAGCCTCATCTTATTGCCAACAAAGGATACTACATCCCCTGGCTGCATTACGTTTTACCAACATAGGATACGACATTCCCTAGTAGCATCCTAGAGTGCCACGAGCCTCATTTTATTGTCAACACAGGGTACTACATCCCCTGATTGCCTTCCTTCTTGTTAGCATAGGGTACGACATCCCTTATTATTAAAAAAAAAGGATGCAAAGCCCATTTCTTTTTCAATTCTTTATTTCTGCAATAGCGCAGATAGTTTATTGTGTTTCAATAACTCACAAAAATTTCCTAGTACAAATTGGGGCAGGAATTTTTTGTTTGTTTTGTTTGTTTGTGTTGGCTTATAGGTTTTTCTGCAAAGTACAGATTGGATGTGCAAGAAAAGATTCCAGCTCTTGCCTGAGAAAGTGGAATATTTGATCTCAATACCAGCCGAACCAGCTTTGACATAATGCATGCAGAGACATGGGATCTCAAGATCCATCTTCTCATCATCTGATCAAGAAACATGCCTATGAGAATATTTTCTACTAAGTTGCATCGAGAACATCAAGTTTCATTCTAAAGTCAATAGGAGAAGCAACTCAAGAATCAAGACAAGACTCCATATGGCATTTAGATAGGAATTTTGTAACTCTTAGATTTCAAGATAAGTAATTTTCTTTTTATTTTGATGTAATAGTAGGAACTGCGGATCGGAACCTCGACGGAACTTCGCTCGACTCTCCATCTAAGCATACTCTATCATTATTTTTCTCTTGAACTACACGTGACCTGATTCCATTACAACCTGGGATATGTACGCTGCCTAAAACCAAGGCTCGGTCGCATCTTTTTCTTTTATCTTCTTTTCCTTTTCAAATAATAGTGAGGTCAAAAATTAGTCACCTTGTTCATTTTCTTTGCCTGAAAACTCTTCATGTTTCCAAGCAAAGAAGGGCATGCTGTGAACAACTAATTTTTGACCACACCCAAATTTTATACTATTTTAGCGTAAATATTTCTGTTAGGTCTAATCTTAATATCTTAAACTTTGATCTTACTCTTAATAGGTTTATTTTTATTAAAAACAAATACTAAAAAAAACATTTACTATATATACAACACACACACACACACACACACACACACACACACACACACACACACACACATATATATATATATATATATATATATATATATATATATATATATATATATATATATATATATATATATATATATATATGTATATGATTTGTTTTTATTATTAGAATTTTAATAAGTAAGCTATAGAATTTTTCTTAGTATCATTTAAGTTACATGTAAATATTTAATTTTTCTATATTGTAAGAAATGTTAGTTAATCTTCTTATCCATATAATTTAATTTATCTTTTAAAATAAAAGACATAAAAGCGTAAACAAATGGAAGCTAACGTAAAAGAGATCAAACTTTATCTAAAAAAAAGAGTAATCTAATTTAACAAAGATAAATAATCACAATTCCCACTCCTCATTTTTGGCTAACTTCCCTCACGTTACTCTTCACACACCCACGTCCCAACCCCCAAACTCCCTCCTCCCAGTCCCATTACACACTCCCTCACATATTCCCCCCACATATGGATCCCACAACGTCACTCCATTACACAAAGATTCTATTCATATAACACACATTTGCACTTGTTGGGGAGAAGAAAAAAGACAAAAGGCAGTAACCAAGGAAGATTCAAAAGACCAATTTGGTTGAGTTTTGAAGTTCCGTTTGTTGTTCGGAGTTCGTATAGTATGTTTTTTGCAGATATTCACAAGGAATTTGAAGGTTCATTTATGTTCTTTAAGTCCTACTTTGATATTTTTAAGTAAAGTTTGAATAGTATATTAAAGATGGATTAGTTTTATGTTGGTTGTCTTAAGTTCTACTTGAATTGTCAATCCCTTGATATCGTGTCTTTGGTCGAGACTTTGGATACTGTATTTTGGATATGTAATTATTTTATATCAGTAAGTTCACTTAAATTGACGGCACCTTTTATCACCATGTTTTAGTATATTTTTATTCGTTTGTAACTTTTTCTTTAAGAGATCATCAATTGACTAAGAATCAAGGATGGCGTTTTCGGGTAATACTCATATTGACCTATTAGAAATTCAAATTCGGGATCAACATGGTTAATGCAATACAATTGAAGCAGAACCAGATGGTGAACCATGGTATCGTGATATTAAACAGTTTCTAAAAATAAGAGAATATCCGGAACATGCTAATAGGGATCAAAAGAGAACTATTAGGAGACTCTCTAATGTTTTCTTTTTGAGTGGGGAAATCCTATACAAAAGAACTCCGGATTTGAATTTGTTGAGATGTGTGGATGCCAAAGAAGCTGAAATGATTATGAATGAGGTGCATTCGGGAGTTTGTGGTCCGCACATGAATGGATATGTTCTAGCAAAGAAAATCCTTCGGGCAGGATATTATTGACTTACTATGGAACGAGATTGCTTTCGTTTTATTCGCAAGTGCCACCAGTGTCAGATTCACATGATTTGATTCACTCGCCTCCTTCAGAGTTGTATCCTATGTCGGCTCCTTGTCCTTTTGTTTCTTGGGGAATGGACGTCATTGGCCCAATCGAGCCAAAAGTTTCAAATGGGCACAGATTCATCTTGGTTGCAAATGATTACTTCACCAAATGGGTGGAAGCTATTACATTGAAAGCAGTTACCAAGAAAGCAGTAGTAGACTTTATTCACTCCAACATCATCTGTCTTTTCGATATTCCAAAAATCATTATCACGTATAATGCTGCTAATTTGAATAGTCATTTGATGAAGGAGGTATGTGAACAATTTAAATATGAGCATCACAATTCTACTCCTTACAGGCCCAAAGCTAATGGAGCTGTTGAAGCTGCGAATAAGAACATCAAGAAGATTCTTAGGAACATGGTCCAAGGGTCTAGACCATGGTACGAGAAATTGCCTTTTGCTCTTTTGGGATACCGGACAACTTTTCGTACATCAGTTGGCGCAACGCCCTACTTATTGGTTTATGGCACTGAAGCGGTCATACCTGCTGAAGTTGAGATTCCCTCTCTCCGGAGCATTGTTGAAGCAGGGATAGAGGACACTGATTGGGTCAAGTCCCGATTGGAACAGTTAAGTTTGATTGATGAAAAGCGTTTGGCGACAGTTTGTTTTGGTCAGTTATACCAACAAAGAATGGCACGCGCTTACAATAAGAAAGTGCGCCCAAGACAATTCGAGGTAGGACAACTTGTTTTGAAATGTATCTTTCCGCACCAGGAAGAAGCAAAAGGAAAGTTCGCCCCGAATTGGCAAGGTCCTTACCTCATCAAGAAAGTATTGTCAAAAAGAGCTCTACACTTGGCAGATATAGAAGGAAAGGTGACTGATATATCCGTCAACGCAGATGCGGTCAATAGATATAAATCTGACGTGCCTCTGTTGAGGCATTTTTATACTTAGCATTCTCGGGTTGGGATGACGAAAGGCTATCATTCTCGCTACCCAAACACTGGTCAACCCTAGTTAGCCCTTTGAAGCCTTGTTTATATTTCTTTATTTTCCCCTCTTTTGGAACCAATGTACTTAATAAAAAAAATCAAATTGAAAAAACAATCATCATCAAAACAAGTTCATGTTCATTGAACTACGTCTGACCTGATTCCGAAAGGATACGTAGGCACCCTCACTCTGGGGTTCGGTCATACCAAAACAAAAATCCATATTTTCCCAGTATTCAAAGAATTTGGGGCATGATTTTATTTTATTTTTTTGACGGTTGTTCCGTCAAAATGGTTCCAAAAGTTGTTATTCAGTTTAATAGTTCTTTTTATCTTTCCCTGTTAAGACCTTCTGATCAGCTTTTGAGGGTGCTAAGTCTGTATACTACGGTGATGTCTCAGCCATTGAAGAAAGAAAAAATAAATGAGAGAGTCTTATTGGTGAAAACCTTCACGAGCACTATAAGGCAATGGCGAGTTGAGAGAAAGGCAAATGAGAGAGGTCAATTGGTGAAAACCCACAAAGGGCATCATTGATCGATTTAAGGCTTCGTACATCCCGACAAAAGCACGGTTAAGACAAAGAACCCAGTTTCAAAGTTAAGTTTACAACAGATTTCGAAAATTAGATGGTTCAAACGGATCAGGCATCCAGTCCAAAGTGCATGTCATGTTCATTGAAGTCAGTATATTTCCTCCAGATAAGTCCTTTCTTATTTTTTCCTCTGAAAGGGACACTTCTTGATTAAGTTGTAATACGTATTAGTTCACCTTCTTGTTTTCTTTCGCATTACTTTTTTTTTGAGTCTCTTTCAGTCTAACTTTGTCAAAGCAAAGCAAAGAAAAGGCTGCAAAATTGGTTACAGTTTAACCGTTATATAAAGCAAAGATTGCTGGGCATAAACCGTATGGGCAAAGGCATAAAGCAATCTGTGATTTTTTCCTGACGAACAAAAGGCTTGAAGGACTGAACAATGTTTAAGGGTCAACAAAAGTTACTCAGTTAAAAGTTGTTTTGGGAGCAAGGTTATTTGCACCATGAACACAAATGCTGATAGGCGCAAAATGGTTAGGTTTTGATGCGAGAAAGAAGATTGTCACGACCCAAAATTAACCCTCCGTAAGGTGTCGTGATGGCACCTAGTCTTTACGACTAGGTAAGCCTACTATTGCGAAAAATATAAAGGAAATGCAACATTTTAAGGATAAACATCATATTATAAATAGCCAAGAGTAGTACCACTCGGCATATACAAAATAATTTTCCGAGATCCGGAATATCACTAAGTCACAAGCTGCTATAATCTATGTAGCTCTATACAAAAGTCTGAGGATAATAAAGAAAGTATCTAGGCGAAGGAGTAGAAGGGGACTCCGAAGATCTGCGGACGCAAGCAGAAGTACCTTGAAGTCTCCTAGAATCAGCAGCACGTACTAACCCCGAGGCTGATAGCTCGTACCTAGATCTGCACACGAAAATATGAGAAGGGCATGAGTATACCACAATGGTACCCAGTAAGTGCCAAGCCTAACCTCGGTCGAGTAGTGACGAGGTCAGGTCAAGGCCCTACTGGAGTAAATATAATAAATTAAACAGTAAAAGATATAAGTAGAATTTACAGTAACACAGTTAAAGAAATTTTCAGAAATTTAACAGTTAAGGGAGCCCTAGGCACAAAACAAGATAAACACAGTGGAATATCTCTCGGGATACCGTCCCGTAGTTTCAAATGAATATGCAGTACAGGGGGATCTTCCGGAATATGTCAGTAGTCCCTAAGTAAATATGCAGTGCTGGGGGATCTCCCAGAATACGTCCGTAGTCCCAAAGTAAATATGTAGTACAGGGGAATCTCCTGGAATACGTCCGTAGTCCCAAAGTAAATATGCAGTACAGGGGGATCTCCCGGAGTACGTCCGTAGTCCCAAAGTAAATATGCAGTGCTGGGGGATCTCCCGGAATACGTCTGTAGTCCCAATTTAAATATGCAACGCAAGATGAAATGACAGGTATGACATCGAGTTGTACAGTTTATACTGGACACAGATAAGGCAAATAAGGACTTAACTGAACATGACGCACAGAATGTCAATTAGGCAGTTAAAATACGTAAGCATGCTTTTCTAGTCTAAACTACACAATTAAACATATTAGTACAATTAATAAGAGAAGCAATTTATGATTTAAAAAGGTTAAACATGATTTTTGCAATAATAGCCCGTGTACGTACTCGTCACCTCACGTACACGGCGCCCACACACCAAATAATATCAAGATATCCTAAGGGGAAAGTCCCCAACCCAAGGTTAGGCAAGCCACTTACCTCGAACCGCTCAAATCAACCTGATATCACGTTCTTTCCACGAGTATCCGACTCCAAATGGCCGGAATCTATTCAAAACAGTACAATACCATCAATACTCGCTAACGGAATGAATCCCACAAGAAAAACTACAAAATTAGGCCAAAACTCGAAATTGGCTCAAACCCGACCCCCGGGGCCCACATCTCGAAACCGGACAAAATTCATGAAACTAGGAAGCTCATTCACTCACGAGTCTAACCATATCAAATTTACTAAAATCCGACACCAAATGGTCCTCCAATCCACAATTCAAACTCCCAAATCCCTAGTCTCCAACTTCAAATTTCTACCTTAAATACACATTAACTAGGTGGGAAAATACATGGCAAGGCAAGATTATTGACCAAAAATAAGCACAAGGAATTTACCTCAAGTAATGCCTCGAAAATGCTCTCAAAATCGCCCTAACCCGAGTTTGCAAAGCCAAAAATGATAAAAACCGCGAAGCCCTTCGGTTTTAATCACTGCCCAGGTATTTCCGCACCTGCGGAACCTGGGCTCGCACCTGCGGGTGTGCTTGTGCGGAAAACATGTGCATCTGCACAACTCACTTACCCCCTCTGCCTTAGCACCTGCGATGAAAGGACCGCATCTGCGCCCTCGCGCCTGCAGAGTACCTTCCGCTTCTGCGCATCTTGCGCATGTGCGAACATCCTTGCGCATTTGCGGGCATCGCAGATGCGGAAACTTTCTCGCACTTTTGACCCCATGCCAACTCTCGATTTATCGCATCTGCGCTTCCATCTCCGCATGTGCGGTCCGCGCACCTGCGGTCTCTTTTCCGCAGGTGCAAAAACAACAGAACCAGCAAAGCTCAGAAATTCCTCTAAATCTAAGTTTTCACCCGTTAAGCATCTGAAACACACCCGAGGCCCCCGAGACCTTGACCAAACATACCAACCAATCCTAAAACACCATACAAACTTAGTCGAGCTCTCAAATCCCATCAAACAATGCTAGAATCACGAATCATCCTCCAATTCAAATTTAAAGAACTTGAAACTTCAAAATTCTACAACCTATGTCAAAACCTATCAAATCATGTCCGATTGACCTCAAATTTTGCGCACAAGTTATAATCAACATTACGGACCTACTCCAACTTTAAGAATCGGAAAACGACCCCGATACCAAAAATTTCACTACCGGCCCAAAACTCCAAAAATTCGACTTTCGCCATTTCAAGCCAAAATGAGCTACGAACCTCCAAAACACAATTCAGACACGCTCTTAAACCCAAAATCACCTAACGGAGCTAACGGAACCAACTAAATTCCATTCCGGAGTCGTCTTCATATAGTTCCGACTACGGTTCAAATCCTAGGACTTAAGCTCTCATTTAGGGACTAAGTATCCCAAAACATTCCGAAACTCAAAACCAATCATCCCGGCAAGTCACAATAGCAAAAAAAGATTTGGGGAAAGCAGTTAATAGGGGATCGGGGCTATTACTCTCAAAACAACCGGCCGGGTCGTTACATTCTCCCCCTCTTAAAACAATTGTTCGTCCTCGAACTATTATAAAGACATACCTGAAACTGTGAAAAGATGAGGGTACTGGCTGTGCATATCCTGCTCGGTCTCCCAAGTTGCCTCCTCGACCGGCTGACCCCTCCACTGGACCTTTACTGAAGTAATATTATTTAACCTGAGCTTCCTGACCTGCCTATCCAAAATGGCAACTGGCTCCTCAACATAAGATAGATCTTTGTCCAACTGGACTGAGCTGAAATCCAATACATGAGTCGGATCACCGTGATACTTCTGAAGCATGGACACGTGGAATACCGGGTGAACTCCTGCTAGGTTGGGAGGCAAGGCAAGCTCATAAGCAACATCCCTAACTCGCCACAATATCTCAAAAGGACCAATGAACCTCAGGCTCAGCTTGCCCTTCTTCCCGAACCTCATGACACCCTTCATAGGTGATACCCGAAGCAAGACCCGCTCACCAACCATAAATGCCAAATCACGAACCTTACAGTCTGCATAACTCTTCTGCCTGGACTGGGCTGTGAGAAGTCTCTCCTGAATCACCTTCACCTTATCCAGGGCATCCTGGACCAAATATGTACCCAACAATCGGGCCTCGCCCGGCTCAAAATATCTCATTGGGGACCGGCACCGCCTACCATACAAAGCCTCATACGGTGCCATCTGAATGTTGGACTGATAACTGTTGTTGTAAGCAAACTCTGCAAGTGACAAGTATCGGTCCCATGACCCTCCAAACTCCATCACACAGGCACGGAGCATATCCTCAAGAATCTAAATTGTGCGCTCGGACTGCCCGTCCGTCTGAGGGTGAAAGGTTGTGCTCAACTCCAACCTAGTACCCAACTCCTACTGTACAGCTCTCCAAAACTGTGATGTGAACTGTGTACCTCTGTCTGAAATGATGGATACTGGAATACCATGAAGGCGGACAATCTCTCTGATATAAATCTCAACCAACCTCTTCGAAGAGTATGTAGTCAGCACCGGAATGAAATGGGCTGACTTGGTCAGCCGATCCACGATCACCCAAATAGCATCGAACTTCCTCAAAGTCCGAGGAAGTCCAACCACAAAGTCCATGGTGATCCGCTCCCACTTACACTCTGGGATCTCCAACCTCTGAAGTAATCCACCCGGTCTCTGATGCTCATATTTAACATGCTGACAGTTGAGACACTTGGCCACAAACCCAACTATGTCCTTTTTCATTCTTCTCCACAAATAGTGCTGCCTCAAGTCCTGGTACATCTTCGCGGCACCCGGATGAATGGAGTACCGCGAGCTATGTGCCTCCTCAAGAATCAACTCCCGAAGCCTATCTACATTGGGCACACAGATCCGGCCATGCATCCTCATCACACCGTCATCACCAATAGTCACATCTCTGGCATCACCTCGCCGAACCCTGTCCTAAAGAACTAGAAGATGAGGATCATCATACTGGCGCTCCCTGATGCGGTCATAAAGAGAAAACCGAGCAACCACACAAGCTAATACCCAGCTAGGCTCTGAAATATCCAATCTCACGAACTGGTTGGCTAAGGCCTGAACATCCAAGGCTAAGGGCCTATCAGCTGCCGGAAGATATGCCAAACTCCCCAAACTCTCTGCCCGGCGACTCAAAGCGTCAGCCACTACATTGGCCTTCCTCGGGTGATATAATATAGTGATATCATAGTCTTTAAGTAGCTCCAACCACCTCCGCTGATGCAAATTAAGGTCCTTCTGCCTGGACAAGTACTGCAAACTCCGGTGATCAGTGTAAATCTCACAGGGAACACCGTACAAATAATGACGCCAGATCTTCAGGGCGTGAACAATAGCTGCTAACTCGAGATCATGAACTAGATAGTTCTTCTCATGCACCTTCAACTGTCTAGATGCGTAGGCAATCACCCTACCGTCCTGCATCAATACCGCTCCAAGGCCAATCCTCGAGGCATTACAATAGACAGTGTATGACCCTGAACCTGTAGGCAATACTAATACTGGGGTTGTAGTTAAAGCTGTCTTGAGCTTCTGAAAACTCTGCTCACACTCCTCGGTCCATCTGAACGGAGCACCCTTCTGGGTCAGCCTGGTCATAGGTGCTGCAATGGATGAAAATTCCTCCATAAAGCGACGGTAATACCCCGCCAAACCAAGGAAACTGCGGATCTCCGTAGCTGATGACGGTCTAGGCCAACTCTGCACTGCCTCCATCTTCTTCGGATCTACCTTGATCCCATCACAAGACACTATGTGGCCCAAGAATGCCACTGAATCAAGCCAGAATTCACACTTAGAAAATTTTGCATACAACCTCTTCTCCCTCAAAGTCTGAAGCACGGTCCTCAGGTGCTGCTCATGATCTTCCTGAGACCGGGAATATACCAGGATGTCGTCAATAAACACAATGATGAAGGAATCAAGATAGGGCCGGAATACACTATGCATCAAATGCATAAAGGCTGCTGGGGCATTGGTCAGCCCAAATGACATGACAAGAAACTCATAATGACCATATCTGGTCCTGAAAGCAGTCTTCGGGATATCCGGCTCCCGAATCTTCAACTGATGATAGCCAGAACGCAAGTCAATCTTGGAAAACACCCTGGCACCCTGTAACTGATCAAATAAATTATTAATGCGAGGCAAAGGATACTTGTTCTTCACTGTAACCTTGTTCAACTCTCTATAATCAATACACATACGCATAGAACCATCCTTCTTCTTCACAAATAAGACCGGAGCACCCCCAAGGTGATACACTGGGCCTGATGAAGCCCTTATAAAGCAACTCCTGCAACTGCTCCTTCAACTCAGGAAGAGCCATACGATATGGAGGAATAGAGATGGGCTGAGTGCCCGGCAACAAATTAATGCCAAAATCAATATCTCTGTCGGGCGGCATGCCCGGAATATCAGCTGGAAACACATCTGGAAGGTCCTTCACTACTGGAACTAACTTGACTGTAGGGGTATCAATACTGACATCTCTCACATAGGCCAAATACGCATCACACCCCTTCTCAACCATTCGTCGAGCTTTAAGAAATGAAACGACCCTGCGGGGAGTCTACTCTAAGGTACCTCTCCACTCTAATCTTGGCAAACCTGGCATAGTCAGCGTCACGATCTTAGCGTGACAATCAAGAATAGCATAATGGAGCGACAACCAGTCCATGCCCAAGATAACATCAAAATCTACCATACTGAAAAATAACAAATCGACTCTGATCTCAAAACCACTAAGAGCAATCAAACACGATCGATATACGTGGTCCACAACGAGAGAATCTCCCACGGGAGTAGATATATAAACAGTGGAACTCAATGAATCCCGAGATATCCCCAAATGTGGGGAAAAATAAGAAGACACATATGAATACGTAGAGCCTGGGTCAAATAATACTGATGCATCCCTATGATAGACGGGGACGATACTTGTGATAACTGAATCTGAAGCAACGGCCTCTAAACGGGCTAGAAGGGCATAGTACCTGGCCTGGCCTCCCCCTCTAGGGCGACCTCAACCTCCCCGACCTCCACCTCGAGCTGGCTGAGGAGGTGGGGTAGCAACTGGTGCTGGAAGAATGGCCGGAGAACCCGGTGGAGCACGTGGAGGCTGATAAGTCTGTGAAGGTGCACCCCTCCTGGCTCTGAGGCAATCTCTAACCAGGTGACGAGTGTCACCACACTCAAAACAACCTCTCAGAGGACACGGCGGCTGAGACTGACTCGGACCTGGCCGGTAATAGCACCTCGAGTAGGAGGTATAATGGATACTGGCAGTGCATAATAGGGCTCTTGAGGTCTAGGAGGAGCTGGGACACTGCTGGCTACTGGAAGAGCTGAATGAACAGTGCGACTCACAAAACCCCTACCATAGCATGCTGCTGGTGCACGAGCTCCTGAATAATGACCAGTCTCTCGAGACCTCTTGGCCTCTCTCTCCTCTCGATCACGGGCGAACATGCCCTCCACTCTCCTGGCAATGCTTACCGCCTGCTGATAAGTGATGTCCATCTCCAACTCCCTGGCCATACTGGTCCAAATACTGGGGTGGAGTCCCTCAATGAAGCGGCGAACCCTCTCTCTGATTGTAGCAACCAGAGCTGGTGCATGGCGAGCTAACCCACTGAAACAGACTGCATACTCCGACACAATCATAGAACCCTGATGCAACTGCTTGAACTCTGCACGCCAAGCATCCCTGAGGCTCTGAGGAACATACTCACGCAAGAACATCTCTGAAAAGTGAGTCTAAGTGAGTGAGGCTGCCTCGTCCGGACTACTCAGCTCATAGGCATGCCACCACTGATATGCTGCTCCCCTCACCTGGAAAGCGGTGAAAGAAACCCCACTCGTCTCCACAATGCCCATAGTGCGGAGAATACGATGACACTCCTCAAGAAAACCTAGAGCATCATCTGAAGCTAGTCCGTTGAATGTAGGTGGGTGGTACTTCTTGTACCTCTCAAGTCTGAGTCGCTCTGCCCCAGAAGCAGCTACCCTGATCTCATGCTGAACCGGAGCCACTAGGGGCATAGGAATATACTCTGGGGCCTGATCAACCCGGACCCTCTACTTAGGGGTGCGGGCTGCGGGAGTCTGTGCCCCTCCCCCGGCCTGAGATGTAGCGGGAGCTATCGGAAATAGTCCAGCCTGAGCCAGAGTGCTGAACATGCTCAAGAACTGAGCTAAAGTCTCCTGGAGGGCTGGAGTAGCAATAGGGATCTCTGGCACTGGCCCTCCAGCTGGAGCTGCTGGGGGATCCTCTAACGCAGCTCTCGCAGGTGCTCAGACTGCACCGCGTGGTCGTCTTCTACCCTGACCCCGGCCTCTGGTGGCTCTGGCAGGGGGCTCGGGTGCCTGATCGTCGGTCCTCCCATTGCGGGTCCTCACCATCTGTGAGAAAGAATAGAATAGAATCTTAGATTATTTTTTTTTTGGTGTCAATAACTAGCACGATAAGGAAATCAAAGAAATGTGATTGTTCTTAACAGTTACATAGCCTCCCGAAGATAAGTACGGACATCTCCGCACCGATCCGCGAGACTCTAATAAACCGGCTTGTGACTCGCGACTCCTACGAACCTAGTGCTCTGATACCAACTTGTCACGACCCCAAATTAACCCTCCGTAAGGTGTCGTGATGGCACCTAGTCTTTACGACTAGGTAAGCCTACTATTGTGAAAAATATAAAGGAAACGCAACATTTTAAGGATAAAAATCATATTATAAATAGCCAAGAGTAGTACCACTCGGCATATACAAAATATTTTCCCAAGACCTGGAATATCACTAAGTCACAAGTTGCTATAATCTATGTAGCTCTATACAAAAGTCTGAGGATAATAAAGAAAGTATCTAGGCGAGGGAGTAGAAGGGGACTCCGAAGATCTGCGGACGCAAGCACAAGTACCTTGAAGTCTCCTAGAATTAGCAGCACGTACTAACCCCGAGGCTAATAGCTCGCACCTGGATCTGCACACGAAAACATGTGCAGGGAAGGGCATGAGTATACCATAATGGTACCCAGTAAGTGCCAAGCCTAACCTCGGTCGAGTAGTGACGAGGTCAGGTCAAGGCCCTACCGGAGTAAATATAATAAATTAAACAGTAAAAGATATAAGTAGAATTTACGAAAACACAGTTAAAGAAATTTTTGAAAATTTAACAGTTAAGGGAGCCCTCGGCTCAAAACAAGGTAAACATAGTGGAAAATCTCTCGGGATACCGTCCCGTAGTTTCAAATGAATATGCAACACAGGGGGAACTCCCGGAATACGTCCGTAGTCCCAAAGTAAATATGCAGTGCTGGGGGATCTCCCGGAATACGTCTGTAGTCCCAAAGTAAATATGCAGTACAGGGGGATCTCCTAGAATACGTCCGTAGTCCCAAAGTAAATATGCAGTACAGGGGGATCTCCCGGAATACGTCTGTAGTCCCAATTTAAATATGCAACACAAGATGAAATGACAGGTATGACATCGAACCTGCGGGTGCGCTTATGCGGAAAAACGTGCGCATCTGCGCAACTCACTTACCCCCTTTGCCTTCGCACCTGCGACGAAAGGGCCGCATCTGCGCCCTCGCGCCTGCGGAGTCCGTTTCACTTCTGCGCATCATGCGCATGTGCGAACATCTTTGCGCATTTGCGGGCATTGCAAATGCGGAAACTTCCTCGCACCTGCGACCCCAGGCCAACTCTCAATTTATCGCATCTGCGCTTCCATCTCCGCATGTGCGGCTCGCGCACCTGCGGTCTCTTTTCCGTAGATGCGAAAACACGAGAACCAGCAAAGCTTAGAAATTCCTCTAAGTCCAAGTTTTCACCCGTTAAGCATCCGAAACACACCCGAGACCCCCGGGACCTTGACCAAATATACCAACCAATCCTAAAATACCATACGAACTTAGTCGAGCTCTCAAATCCCATCAAACAATGCTAGAATTACGAATCACCCTCCAATTCAAACTTAAAGAACTTGAAACTTCAAAATTCTACAACTGATGTCGAAACCTAACAAATCACATCCGATTGACCTCAAATTTTGCGCACAAGTTATAATCAACATTACGAACCTACTCCAACTTTCGGAATTGGAAAACGACCCCGATACGAAAAATTCCACTGCCGGCCCAAAACTCCAAAAATTCGACTTTCGCCATTTCAAGCCTAAATGAGCTATGAACCTCCAAAATACAACCTGGACACGCTCCTAAATCCAAAATCACCTAACGGAGCTAACGGAACCGACAGAATTCCATTCTAGAGTCGTCTTCACATAGTTCCGACTACGGTCCAAATCCTACGGCTTAAGCTCTCATTTAGGGACTAAGTGTCAAAAAATACTCCGAAACTCAAAACCAATCATTCCGACAAGTCACAATAGCAGAAAAAAATTTGGGGAAAGCAGTTAATAGGGGATTGGGGCTATTACTCTTAAAACGACCGGCCGGGTCGTTACAAAGATCTTCAAAAAGTAAAGACAGAGCCTTTCGACAATTTGTACGACCATTGACATAGTCAGTTTTTCTAAAAAGTGTAATGGACGCAAGGTCAAGTAGCCTAAGAAATCAAGGCCACAAACTTACCACCATTTTAAAACTAACGAATTTTTCTTTGTTCATAACAGGAACAGAACAATTATAGGAAACGGTTCGTGAAAAGACGAACACCACCAAGTGAAGTTCTCAAATCCTTAGTTTTCTTCCAATATACATGTAATCATGTTATTCTTAGTTTTATTATAGGTAATCAATACCCTATCTTCAACACAGGGTACCACAGCCCCTGGTTGCATTTCTTGTTGCAAACATAGGGTACGACATTCCCTAGTAGCATCTCAGAATGCCACGAGCCTAATTTTATTCCCAATATAAGGTACGACATTCCCTAGTAGCGTCTTATGAGTGCCTTGAACCTCATCTTATTGCCAACAAAGGATACTACATCCCTTGACTGCATTATGTTTTACCAACATAGGGTACGACATTCCCTAGTAGCATCCTAGAGTGCCACGAGCCTCATTTTATTGTCAACACAGGGTACTACATCCCCTGATTGCCTTCCTTCTTGTTAACAAAGGGTACGACATCCCTTATATTTAAAAAAAAAGGGATGCAAAGCCCATTTCTTTTTCAATTCTTTATTTCTGCAATAGCACAGATAGTTTATTGTATTTCAATAACTCACAAAAATTTCCTAGTACAAACTAGGGCAGAAAGTTTTTGTTTGTTTTGTTTGTTTGTGTTGGCTTGTAGGTTTTTCTGCAAAGTACAGATTGGATGTGCAAGAAAAGATTCCAGCTCTCGCCAGAGAAAGTGGAACGTTTGATCTCAATACCAGCCGAACCAGCTTTGACATAATGCATGCAGAGACATGGGATCTCAAGATCCATCTTCTCATCATCTGATCAAGAAACATGCCTATGAGATTATTTTCTAGTAAGTTGCATCGAGAACATCAAGTTTCATTCTAAAGTCAATAGGAGAAGCAACTCAAGAATCAAGACAATACTCCATATGATATTTAGATAGGAATTTTGTAACTCTTAAATTTCAAGATAAGTAATTTTCTTTTTATTTTGATGTAATAGTAGGAACCGCGGATCGGAATCTCGACGGAACTTCGCTCGACTCTCCATCTAAGCATACTCTATCAGTTATTTTCTCTTGAACTACACGTAACTTGATTCCATTATAACCCGGAATATGTAGGATGCCTAAAACCAAGGCTCGGTCGCATCTTTTTCTTTTATCTTCTTTTCCTTTTCAAATAATAGTGAGGTCAAAAATTAGTCACCTTGTTCATTTTCTTTGCCTGAAAACTCTTCATGTTTCCAAGCAAAGAGGGGCATGCTGTGAACAACTAATTTTTGACCACACCCAAATTTTATACTATTTTAGCGTAAATATTTAGTTTAGGTCTAATCTTAATATCTTAAACTTTGATCTTACTATTAAAAACAAATACTACAAAAAACTCTCTCTCTCTCTCTCTCTCTCTCTCTCTCTCTCACACACACACACACACACACACACATATATATATATATATATATATATATATATAATATGTATATGATTTTGTTTTTATTATTAGAATTTTAATAAGTAAGCTATAGAATTTTTCTTAGTATCATTTAAGTTACATGTAAATATTTAATTTTTCTATATTGTAAGAAATGTTGGTTAATCTTCTTATCCTTATAATTTAATTTATCTTTTAAAATAAAAGACAAAAAAGGGTAAACAAATGGAAGCTAACGTAAAAGAGATCAAACTTTATCTCAAAAAAAAAAAGTAATCTAATTTAACAAAGATAAATAATCACAATCCCCACTCCCCATTTTTGGCTAACTTCCCTCACGTTACTCTTCACACACCCACGTCCCAACCCCCAAATTCCCTCCTCCCAGCCCCATTACCCACTCCCTCATATATTTCCCCCACATATCGATCCCACAACCCCACTCCATCACACAAAAATTCTATACATATAACACACATTTGCACTTGCTGGGGAGAAGAAAAAAGACAAAAGGCAGTAACAAGGCAAGATTCAAAAGATCAATTTGGTTGCGTTTTGAAGTTCCGTTTGTTATTCGGAGTTCGTATAGTATGTTTTCTGCAGATATTCACAAGAAATTTGAAGGTTCGTTTATGTTCTTTAAGTCCTACTTTGATATTTTTAAGTAAAGTTTGAATAGTATATTAAAGATGGATTAGTTTTATGTTGGTTGTCTTAAGTTCTACTTGAATTGTCAATCCCTTGATATCGTGTCTTTGGTCGAGACTTTGGATACTATATTTTGGATATGTAATTATTTTATCTCAGTAAGTTCACTTAAATTGACGGCACCTTTTATCACCATGTTTTATTATATTTTTATTTGTTTGTAACTTTTTCTTTAAGAGATCATCAATTGACTAAGAATCAAGGATGACGTTTCAGTTTTTATGAAACTGAGGCATTGAATAATTTATTTTTAGTTAATTGTCTAGTCTTAGGAATATGTTAATAATTATGAATATTTCACTATTGGAAAGAAGGAAGAAGTAATATGTTCTAGTCTTCGTGTGAGACAGATTTAGTTTTGTTTTAAAAAAAAAAATTCTCTCAAGTGGCAAATGATATTCAATCGCGATTAAATTCAAATCTGATAAGAATTCCGTTACTAACTAAATTTTATTTTGAAAGTTTAAATCATGTTTCTAGTCTTAGGAATTCATTTACGTTTTAAAAGAAGTTGTCATATTCTTTCTATATGAATCCAGTAGCATATATATATTTGTCTTGGGTCGTAGTGATCTTCTAAAGAATGGTCACTTATTGAAAGGTAAATCAATTTTACGTTAATAGTTCATATTCATTTAGGGGTGCAAATAAATTTGTTGAGTACAGTTCTTTTTCCCATAGGGTGCTGGTTCATTTCAATTTTATTTTATTTATTTATTTATTTTGTGCTTGTATTATACTTTTTTTTTTGATAATTCTTAAAACTGTTTAGAGTGGGCTAGATGAGGGTAGTATTAAATAGGCCATAAACTATAATAATATTTTTCTAAGTGTAGTAAGTTTCTTTTATATTAAAAAAAATTCTTCTTTGAGTATACGTTTACAATTATTAACTACTTGGCCATGAAAACTAAAAAAATAAAAATTCAAGTGTTAATATTAGTAGGAATACTTTAAAGAAAATCACGTTTTCGGTATCAAATTCTTCAAGTTTTAATTTTACTGTAAATTATTTCAGTATAACGTTAGCTATCTTAAATTAGTCTAAGAATGTAGATTCTTTTTTTTTTGTCTCTTCGTTATATAAATTTCATTTGACTCTCTGTTAGCATAAATATTTTTCTTTGCAAATAAATCGGGTGTTTAAGGCTAAGCTATTAAATAGATTTCTTTCTCATTCCCACAGAGGATGGGGTCATAAAGAATATAACTAATTAGGTATAGACATATTTTCAAGGCCTCTTAATAGAAAATAATTATAAGTAAGAGAGAGAGAAAGAGCGAAATGAGTAAGAACTAATTTAAGACTCCTTGTAGTAAGTAAAAATAAAATATATATATATAAATATATATATATATATATATATATATATATATATAAATGTCTCGGATAAAAAAAGATAGATAAATGGAATAATCTAAATACACTTGTATGCTTTAGCCGCGTGTTAACCAATCAATTATCATGATTATGTACACGTTCGCGTGACATAATTACGATTTTCCAAATTAAAGGCAAAGTAAGAGTTCGCGCAACTTTGATAAAACAATCTTAAAAATAATAAAATGGTATTAATTGTATACACGTCTGCGTGACATGATTCATGACACATCAAACAAAACGAATACATGTACGCGTGATTCGTTTCAAGATAATTTCATAATTATAAATAATCAAGCAATTAAAAGCGATTTAAGATAAAAGTGCACAAAGTTCCCTAGAACCTAAAATATCCAGAATTAGTTAAGCCAGGTATAATTATTAAAGCGACCGTGCTAGAATCACGGAACTCGGGAGTGTCTCACACCTTCTTCCGGGTTAACAGAATTCCTTACTCGATCTTCTGTGTTTCGCAGAATTAAACAGAGTCAATTTCCTTGAATTGGGATTTTAAAATGAATGGTGACTTGGGACACCGTAAACATTTATTCCAAGTGGAGATTCTGAATCTAATAAATAATCCCATTTCGATTAATATCACTTAAATTGGAAAAACTTCCTATCCCTAGAGAAAAAGGAGGTGTGACAGGGCCTTGACCTAACCTCGTCACTATTCGACCGAGGTTAGGCTTGGCACTTACTGGGTATCATTGTGGTGTACTCATTCCCTTCCCTGCACATATTTTCGTGTACAGATCCAGGTGCGAGCTATCAGCCTCGGGGTTAGTGCGTGATGCTGATTCTAGGAGACTTCAAGGTACTACTGCTTGCGTCCGCAGATCTTCGGAGTCTCCTTCTATTCCCTCGCCTAGAGACTTTCTTTATTATCTTCATACTTTTGTATAGAGCTACATAGATTATAGCAGCTTGTGACTTAGTGATATTCTGGGTCTCGGAAAATTATTTTGTATATGCCGAGTGGTACTACTCTTGGCTATTCACAATATGCTGTTTATCTTTAAAATACTGTGTTTTCTTTATATTTTTTGTAATATTAGGCTTACCTAGTCGTAAAGACTAGGTGCTATCACGACACCTTACGGAGGGCTAATTTGGGTCGTGACACATTGGTATTAGAGCACTAGGTTCATAGGAGTCACGAGTCACAAGCCGGTTTATTAGAATCTCGCGGATCAGTACGGAGACGTCCGTACTTATCTTCGGGAGGCTATATAACTGTTAAGAACAATCATATTTCTTTGATTTCCTTGTCGTGTGAGTTATTGACACCAAAAAAATTCTAAGATTCTATTCTATTCTTTCTTAAAGATAGTGAGGACCCGTACTGGAAGGACCGATTATCAGGCACCCGAGCCCCCTGCCAGAGCCTCTAGAGGCTGGGGTCGGGGTAGAAGACGACCATGCGGTGCAGCCCGAGCACCTGCGAGAGCTGCGTCAGAGGAGCCCCCAGCAGTTCCAGCTGGAGGGCCAGCACCGGAGATCCCTATTGCTACTCCAGCCCTCCTGGAGACTTTAGCTCAGTTCATGAGCATGTTCAGCACTCTGGCTCAGGCTCGACTATTTTCGATAGCTCCCGCTACATCTCAGGCCGGGGGAGGGGCACTGACTCCCGCAGCCCGCACTCCTGAGCAGAGGTCCAGGTTGATCAGGCCCCAGAGTAAATTCCTATGCCCCCAGTGGCTCCGGTTCAGCATGAAATCAGGGTAGCTGCTTTTGAGGCAGAGCAACTCAAACTTGAGAGGTACAAGAAGTACCACCCATCTACTTTCAGCGGACTAGCTTCAGATGATGTTCTGGGTTTTCTTGAGAAGTGTCATCGTATTCTCCGCACTATGGGCATTGTGGAGACGAGTGGGGTTTCGTTCACCGCTTTCCAGCTGAGGGGATCAGCATATCAGTGGTGGCGTGCCTATGAGCTGAGTAGTCCAGACGAGGCGGCCTCACTCACTGGGACTCAGTTTTCAGAGATGTTCTTACGTGAGTATGTTCCTCAGAGCCTCAGGGATGCTTGGCGCACAGAGTTTGAGCAGTTGCGTCAGGGTGCTATGACTGTGTCGGAGTATGCAGTCTGTTTCAGTGAGTTAGCTTGCCATGCACCGGCTCTGGTTGCTACAGTCAGAGAGAGGGTTCGTCGTTTCATTGAGGGACTCCACCCTAGTATTCGGACCAGTATGGCCAGAGAGTTGGAGATGGACATCACTTATCAGCAGGCAGTGAGCATTGCCTGGAGAGTGGAGGGCATGTTTGCCCGGGACAGAGAGAAGAGAGAGGCCAAGAGGTCTCGAGAGACTGGTCATTATTCAGGAGCTCGTGCACCAGCAACACGCTATGGTAGGGGTTTTGTGAGTCGCCCTGTTCATTCAGCTCTTCCAGCAGCCAGCGGTGTTCCAGCTCTACTTAGACCTCAGGAGCCCTATTATGCACCGCCAGTATCCAGCATGCCTCCTACTCGAGGTGCTATTACCGGCCAGTCCAGTAGGCCAGGTCCGAGTCAGTATCAGTCGTCGCGTCCTCCGATAAGTTATTTTGAGTGTGGTGACACTCGTCACCTAGTTAGAGATTGCGCCAGAGCCAGGAGAGGTGCACCTTCACAGACTTATCAGCCTCCACATGCTCCACCGGGTCCTCCGGCCATTCTTCCAGCACCAGCTGCCACCCCACCTCCTCAGTCAGCTCGAGGTGGAGGTCACCCTAGAGGGGGAGGCCAGACCAGGTATTATGCCTTTCCAGCCCGTTCAGAGGCCGTTGCTTCAGATTCAGTCATCACAAGTATTGTCCCTATCTGGCATAGGGGTGAATCAGTATTATTTGACCCAGGCTCTACGTATTCATATGTGTCTTCTTATTTTGCTCCACATTTGGGGATATCTCGAGATTCTTTGAGTTCCCCTGTTTATGTATCTACTCTCGTGGGAGATTCTCTCGTTGTGGACCGCGTATATCGGTCGTGTTTGATTGCTCTTAGTGGTTTTGAGACCATAGCCGATTTGTTATTACTCAGTATGGTAGATTTTGATGTTATCTTGGGCATGGACTGGTTGTCGCCCTATTATGCTATTCTTGATTGTCACGCTAAGATCGTGACGCTGGCTATGCCATGCGTGCCGAGATTAGAGTGGAGAGGTACCTTAGAGTATACTTCCCGCGGGGTCATTTCATTTCTTAAGGCTCAGTGAATGGTTGAGAAGGGGTATGATGCGTATTTGGCCTATGTGAGAGATGTCAGTATTGATACCCCTACAGTTGAGTCAGTTCCAGTAGTGAAGGACTTTCTAGATGTGTTTCCAGCTGATCTTCCGGGCATGCCGCCCGACAGAGATATTGATTTTGGCATTGATTTGTTGCCGGGCACTCAGCCCATCTCTATTTCTCCATATCGTATGGCTCCTCTTGAATTAAAGAAGTTGAAGGACCAGTTACAGGAATTGCTTGATAAGGGCTTCATTCGGCCCAGTGTGTTACCTTGGGGTGCTCCTGTCTTATTTGTGAAGAAGAAGGATGGTTCTATGCGATGTGTATTGATTACCGCCAGTTGAATAAAATCACAGTGAAGAACAGGTATCCATTGCCTCGTATTGATGGCTTATTTGATCAGTTACAGGGTGCCAAAGTGTTTTCCAAGATTGACTTACATTCAGGTTATCATCATTTGAAGATTCGTGAGTCGGATATCCCGAAAACTGCTATCAGGACTAGATATGGTCACTATGAGTTTCTTGTCATGTCATTTTGGCTGACCAGTGCCCCAGTAGCCTTTATGCATTTGATGCACAGTGTGTTCCAGCCTTATCTTAATTCCTTTGTCATTGTGTTTATTGACGACATCCTGGTATATTTTCGGTCTCGGGAAGATCATGAGCAGCACTTGAGGACCGTGCTTCAGACTTTGAGGGAGAAGAAATTGTATGCAAAATTTTCTAAGTGTGAATTCTGGCTTTATTTAGTGGCATTCTTGGGCCACATAGTGTCTTGTGATGGGATCAAGGTAGATCCGAAGAAGGTGGAGGCAGTGCAGAATTGGCCTAGACCGTCATCGGCTACAGAGATTCGTAGTTTCCTTGGTTTGGCGGGGTATTACCGTCGCTTTGTGGGGGGATTTTCATCCATTGCAGCACCTATGACCAGGCTGAGCCAGAAGGGTGCTCCGTTCAGGTGGACCGAGGAGTGTGAGGAGAGCTTTCAGAAGCTCAAGACAGCTTTGACTACAGTCCTAGTATTAGTATTGCCTACAAGTTCGGGGTCCTACACTGTCTATTGTGATGCCTCGAGGACTGGCCTTGCAGCGGTATTGATGCAGGACAGTAGGGTGATACGCGTCTAGACAGTTGAAGGTGCATGAGAAGAATTATCCGGTTCATGATCTCGAGTTAGCAGCTATTGTTCACGCCCTGAAGATCTGGCGTCATTATTTGTACGGTGTTCCCTCTGAGATTTACACTGATCACCGAAGTTTGCAGCACGTATTCAGCCAGAAGGACCTTAATTTGTGTCAGTGGGGGTGGTTGGAGCTACTTAAAGACTATGATATCACTATATTATACCACCCGGGGAAGGCCAATGTAGTGGCCGACGCCTTGAGTCGCCGGGCAGAGAGTTTGGGGAGTTTGGCATATCTTCCGGCAGCTGAGAGGCCCTTAGCCTTGGATGTTCAGGCCTTAGCCAGTCAGTTCGTGAGATTGGATATTTCAGAGCCTGGCCGGGTATTAGCTTGTGTGGTTGCTCGGTCTTCTCTTTATGACCATATCAGGAGCGCCAGTATGATGATCCCCATCTTCTAGTTCTTCAGGACAGGGTTCGGTGAGGTGATGCCAGAGATGTGACTATTGGTGATGACGGTGTGATAACGATGCAGGGTCAGATCTGTGTGCCTAATGTAGATGGGCTTCGGGAGTTGATTCTCGAGGATGCCCACAACTCGCAGTACTCCATTCATCCCGGTGTCGCGATGATGTACCAGGATTTGAGACAGCACTACTGGTGGAGGAGGATGAAGAAGGATATAGTTGGGTTTGTGGCCAAGTGTCTCAACTGTCAGCAGGTCAAATATGAGTACCAGAGGCCGGGTGGATTACTTCAGAGGCTAGATATCGCAGAGTGGAAGTGGGAGCGGATCACCATGGACTTTGTAGTTGGACTTCCACGGACTTTGAGAAGGTTCGATGCTATTTGGGTGATCGTGGATCGGCTGACCAAGTAAGCTCATTTTATTCCAGTGTTGACCACTTAATCTTCTGAGAGGTTGGCTGAGATATATATCGGAGAGATTGTCCGCCTTCATGGTATTATAGTATCCATCATTTCAGACAGAGGTACATAGTTCACATTACGGTTTTGGAGAGCCGTACAGCAGTAGTTGGGTACTAGGGTGGAGTTGAGCATAGCCTTTCACCCTCAGATGGATGGGCAATCCGAGCGCACGATTTAGATTCTTGAGGATATGCTCTGTGCCTGTGTGATGGAGTTCGGAGGGTCATGGGACCAATACTTGCCACTTGCAGAGTTTGCTTACAACAACAGTTACCAGTCCAGCATTCAGATGGCACCGTATGAGGCTTTGTATGGTAGGCGGTGCCGGTCCCCAGTGGGATGGTTTGAGCCGGGCGAGGCCCGATTGTTGGGTACAGATTTGGTCCAGGATGCCCTGGATAAGGTGAAGGTGATTCAGGAGAGACTTCGCACAACCCAATCCTTGCATAAGCGTTATGCAGATCGGAAGGTTCGTGACTTGGCATTTATGGTTAGTGAGCGGGTCTTGCTTCGGGTATTGCCTATGAAGGGCGTCATGAGATTCGGAAAGAAGGACAAGCTAAGCCCGAGGTTCATTGGTCTTTTTGAGATATTCCGGAGAGTTGGGGAGGTTGCTTATGAGCTTGCCTTGCCTCCCAACCTAGCAGGAGTTCGCCCGGTATTCCACGTGTCTATGCTCCGGAAGTATCACGGTGATCCGACTTATGTATTGGATTTCAGCTCAGTCCAGTTGGACAAAGATCTATCTTATGTTGAGGAGCCAGTAGCCATTTTGGACAGGCAGGTCAGAAAGCTCAGGTCAAAGAATATTACTTCAGTAAAGGTCCAGTGGAGGGGTCAGCCGGTCGAGGAGGCGACTTGGGAGACCGAACAGGATATGCGCAGTCAGTGCCCTCATCTTTTCACAGTTTCAGGTATGTCTTTATACTCGTTCGAGGACGAATAATTGTTTTAAGATGGGGAGGATGTAACGACCCGGCCAGTCGTTTTGAGAATTAGAGCCCTGATCCCCTAATATCTGCTTTTCCCATATTTGTTTCTGCTTTTGGGATTTGCCGGAGTGTTTGGTTATTGAATTCGGAGAGTTTTGGGACACTTAGTCCCTAGTTGTGAGTTTAAGCCTTAGAGTTTGGACCGTAGTCGAAACTGTATGAAGACGGATTCGGAATGGAATTCCGTCGACTTCGTTAGCTCCGTTGAGTGATTTTGGTGTTAGGAGCACGTCCAGAATATGTTTTGGAGGGCTGTAGTAGATTTAGGCTTGAATTGGCGGACGTTAGTTTTTCGCCGATTTCGGGCGATAGTGAAAATTTTGATATCGAGCTAGGAATAGAATTCTGAAAGCGGTTGTAGGTTCGTAGTGTCAGTTGTGACCTATGTATACAATTTGAGGTCATTCGGACTAGATTTAATGTGGTTCGGCGTCATTTGTAGAATTCGGAAAATTTTAAATTCTTAGGCTTGAATCTGTGCTTAATTCATGATTTTGCTGTTGTTCGATGTAGTTTGAAGGCTCGACTAAGTTCGTATGGAATGAATTTGGATGTGTTTCGGATGCTTAACAGAATGAATTTGGACTTAAGAAAAATCTGGTGCCTTTGCTGGTTCTGGTGTTTCGCACCGGCGGAAGGGAGGTCGCAGGTGCGAGAGCCACAGATGCGGAGGGGGTGCGCAGATACGGAACTGGTGGGGCTGGTGATGGAGCGCAGGTGCACAAGTTTGACTGCACCTGCGAGCTCGCAGGTGCGAAGCGTGGGCAAAGGTGCGGAGCCTGGCTGCCTTAGTGAAATGCGCCGATTTGGACCGCATGTGCGGTATCCGCAGGTGCGAGGAATT
This sequence comes from Nicotiana tabacum, assembly GCF_000715075.1. Classification (NCBI taxonomy): domain Eukaryota; kingdom Viridiplantae; phylum Streptophyta; class Magnoliopsida; order Solanales; family Solanaceae; genus Nicotiana; species Nicotiana tabacum. The sequence continues at coordinate 6,639,693 of NC_134092.1, read as the reverse complement.
GCCCGCAGATGCAGCCCCAGCCCGGATAAGTGACCTTCGCACCTGTAATGATTTTTCCGCAGGTGTGTGACCGCAGATATGGCCCCATGAGCGCAGGTACGGAAATCGTTAGGTTGAAGAGGCAGCTTCGAGGGTTCATCTCTCGTTTTTCACCAATTCGATTTAGAGCTCGGTGGGAGACGATTTCTCGAGGGATTTTGAAGGAGAACTATTGGGTAACTAATTCTAACTCTATTTTGATCATAATACATTAATCTATTGTTGTTTTCCTCGTCTAATTAAGGAAATTGAGGGTAGAAGTTTGGAAATGGGGGAAAAGGTTCCCCAATTGAAAATGTGAGATTTGAATGGGAATTTGACGTCGGATTTAGATGATTTTTGTTCGACTGAACTCGTGAGTGAATGGGTGCTCATAATTTATAATTTTTATCCGATTCCGAGACGTGGGCCCGGGAAGACTTTTTGGGCGTTTTCCCTAGTTTCACGCTTTAGCTTCGAATTAATTAGCTAAATTAGTTACTTGTAGTTATATTTACATTATGAAATTAATTTAAATAGATTCGGGCCATTTGGAGTCGGATACTCGTGGCAAGAATGTGATATCGAGTTGATTTGAGCGGTTCAAGATAAGTGGCTTGCCTAACCTTGTGTTGGGGACTTTCCTGTAAGATGTTTGATATTAATTGATGTGTGGGCGCCGTGTACGTGAGGTGACGAGTACGTACACGGGCTATTATTTCAAAAATTCCATTTTTCCTTTCTAAATCATAAACTATTTTTCCTTATTAAATTGCACTAATACGTTTAATTGTTAAACTTAGACTAGAGAAGCATGCTTACGTGTTTTAACTGCCTATTTGACATTCTGTGTGCCATGCTTAGTTAAGTCCCTACTTTCCTTATATGTGTTCAGTATAAACTGTATAACTCGATGCCATACCTGCCATTTCATCTTGCGTTGCATATTTAAATTGGGACAACGGATGTATTCCGGGAGATCCTCTTGTACTGCATATTTAAATTGGGACTACAGACGTATTCCGGGAGATCCCCCTATACTGCATATTTAAATTAGGACTACGGACGTATTCCGGGAGATCCCCATGTTCTGCATATTTACTTTGGGACTACGAACGTATTTCGGGAGATCCTCCAGCACTGCATATTTACTTTTGGGACTACGGACGTATTCCGGGAGATCCCCTTGTACTGCATATTCATTTGGAACTACGAAACGGTATCCCGGGAGATTCCCCACTGTGTTTACCTTGTTCTGAGCCGAGGACTCCCTTAACTGTTAAATTTTCGAGAATTTCTTTAACTGTGTTACCGTAAATTTTACTTATATTTTTTACTGTTTAATTTATTATATTTATTCCGGTAGGGCCTTGACCTGACCTCGTCACTACTCGACCGAGGTTAGGCTTGGCACTTACTGGGTACCATTGTGGTGTACTCATGTCCTTCCCTACATATGTTTTTGTGTGCAGATCCAGGTGCGAGCTATCAGCCTCGAGGTAGTGCGTGCTGCTGATTCTAGGAAACTTCAAGGTACTACTGCTTGCGTCCGCAGATCTTCGGAGTCTCCTTCTACTCCCTCGCCTAGAGACTTTCTTTATTATCTTCAGACTTTTGTATAGAGCTACATAGATTATAGCAGCTTGTGACTTAGTGATATTCCGGGTTTCAGAAAATTATTTTGTATATGTCGAGTGGTACTACTCTTGGCTATTCACAATATGCTGTTTATCTTTAAAATGATGTGTTTTCTTTATATTTTTCGTAATATTAGGCTTACCTAGTCGTAAAGACTAGGTGCCATCACGATACCTTACAGAGGGCTAATTTGGGTCGTGACAGCAAGGATTCAAGGTAGAGCTGCTTGGTCGTCGCAGTCCCTTGGAGTCTTTCCATTTTTTTGTATTGTCAACTCTTATTCGAACAGTATTGTATATTCGATCCTTGTGATCATTGCATATATTCAGTTAGAGTTCGTGACTCAGTATTACCAGTCTTGGAAGATTGTTATATTTGTTTTCGCTTTTGGTTTCAACACTTGTAAATTATTTGTTTAAAAAAATGGCTTTAAATGAAATTGTAATCGGATAGTCTTAGAAACTAAGTGCTATCACAACGCCTGAGGTGAGATTTTGGGTCGTGACAGAATTATAAATGACATACATTGTATAAATATTTTTTCAACATTTTTTATAGATCGCGATACAAAATTATTTGAGAAATCAACTTCTAACATCAAAGATAAAGTGCTACTACATTCTCCAACTAACCAATAAATTTAAAGAATATAACACACTTATTCCCAAAGTCAAAACAAAGTCCATCTTGTGTTGTATACAAATTGCAAGTTTGACCATTGCAAAAAGCTTTATCTCTTGAAAACTGGAACACTTTGAATAAACCTTGCTTATTTCCTAAGGCCATTTGACAAAAAACACCACCTTGAGTCTCTTCACTTATTGTTACACTAAATGGCCATATATTTGGTTGATTAATTGTTTGTTGGCCGTAAAAATTTTCATCTGATAAGCATTTGATAATCAAAGGTTGAGTTGCTCTATTTTGAATTCGAACATTATATGATAAAGAAGTGACAAAAACTGAATTAAAATTGTAAGTAAGAAGAAGGGAGAAAAGAATTAAGGAAATTGAAGAAAAAGCCATTGAACTTTTCTGTTTTGTAAATGATTATGTTGTAGCTAATTAAGCTAATTTGATGGCTATTTATATGTGCCATTCAAGAGTACATTTAATATGGAAAAGATGTGACTAATTATTTTGGATCTTTTTAATATGGAAAAGATATAACTAATTATTTTGGATCTTTTTAATATGGAAAAGATATGACTAATTATTTTGAATCTTTATTATTAATGATAAAAGGGAAATTTGTGTTTTTGGTCCATCAATTATACAAATTCTATTTTTGGTTCCTTGTGTTATTTTTTATTTTTATTCTTTTCCTTTAAATACCACCATTGTGGCGGGGGGTTTAAACATCTTCAACTAATAAAAATGTTCATCATTAATTAATATTTTGCTTGTGAATTGTCACAAATTTAACGAGTTGTAAACATTTAAATCATTTAAGTTTTTAAATATTATGTCAAATTTGTATTGTTACTCCATATCTGAAGGTATTATAGGTCTAAAATAATCTAGATATAAAATATTTACTATGTAATGGGCACAAATTTTAATTAATTCAAAATTCAATATGCTTAGAGTTAGTGAAATATTACAAGGACCAAATTTAGATTTTTTCAATAACTAAGGGACCACTAGTGCAATTATCTCTTGATAAAAAAGTGATAATTCTGCTTTAATATTTGGATACGATTGAATCAAAATTCTAAGACTGAGATCTATAAAAGTAGTAAGTGTATTACAAAAAATCCTTTAGGATGTTTTAGACTTTATAATTCTGCAATCTAAAATATTTAATGCTGACAGTTGGAGAAAAGCCTGTTTTACGTGCAAACGTCTAATTTTCTTTTTCTTCTTGATTGTGTAATTAAATCCATATATTTTGTTTTAAATTGTGTCTTAATGATGTATATATCGCTGAAAATCTTCAAGCATAAAGTCTAATACTAAATACGAGCTAGTATATACGTATTTACTAGGTGCATTCTGGTATTTCTTTATTCGTGTATAAAATCTGAAAATCGGTCCTAATTGTTGAATACGATATAAAGGTTGACACCAAATTTATTCATTATGAAATAAAATTAGCAGTCTATTTGATAAGGTTCGATTTCAATCAATTCAATTAATTCTAAAAGTTGTAATTTTTTATATGTTATATATCGAGAAACCCAACTAAAATTTACAATAGAGGGATTAAATGCCTAAAATAAGATGATAGGTGTAAGTATTTTCTGAATTATTTCTACTCCATCAGTTATATTTTACGTAACACTTTTTATTTACTAATTTAAAAAAGAATGCTATTTTTATACTTACAAATAATTTAGTTTTAAACTTCATATTATTTTATAGTTACAAAAATATTAAAATAATACTTAAAATTATAGAAAAAATATTTTTTTTTTCTTATTTTAAAGTTTCACGTACAAGCAAACACTATCTTTGCACAAATAGTCGGTTGAATTCGCTGTTTATTTTTTTTAGCCGATATGCGTAGATTATATATTAATAATATATGATTATACACAAATTATATATGAATTATACATATTTTAAATATTTACCGATTATATTTAATTTAAATAGTTTGGTAGACAACTATTTAGGTTAATTATTAGTAAAAAAAAAAAAAAAACTAAATAAATAAGTGATTTGGCCATGTTTTCAAACCGACTTGAAAAGGTCCAGAAAATTTAATAGCCATAGGAGAAGTTTTCTCCATTTCGCAATAAACTCGCAGAAACCAGACAAGTGGCATCCTCTTTGGCTTCCACCAATCAAATTTAACGACAACACAACAACTAAAAAAGGGGACAAACAAAAAGGAAATTAAATTAAGGAAAAAAATCACCGTTTAAAGCAAAGAAATAGCAAATTGCAAAACAAAAAGAAGAAGAAGAAGAAGAAGAAGAAGAAACAATATGGCTAATAACTTGAAACTTGCAGCAACCATGTCCAACTCCATTAATTCTGCTCGAGTTTTAGTCCCTGCAACTAGTTTTTGTATTTCTAGATGCTTTGTTAGTGCCACAAGACCTTCTGAAATAGTAAGTTTCAATTTTTCCATTTTAGTTTTTAGAATTTAGAAAGAATAATAAGTGTTCGGACCAGTTTGTGAGTATTTAGATTATTTTTTGGTGAGTATGTGTTACGTACAACTTCCTAACATGCATCAAGTAATTTTGTTTACTAAAAACTTAGGATAGATTAAAAAAACTCATACTACCCGGATCTGACAAGTGAATCGAAAGTTGAATCTACATTGCATCTCACCGAAATCGCCCCATCTATCCTCGAGGAGGAGCTTGGTTTCAAACTCCGATTCGAACAGGAGTACTACGCCATGCTAATGTGAATCGCCCTATCTATCCTCGAGGAGGAGCTTGGTTTCAAACTCCGATTCGTATAGGAGTAGTACGCCATGCTAATGTGAATCGCCCTATCTATTCTCGAGGAGGAGCTTGGTTTCAAACTCCGATTCGAACAGGAGTAGTACACCATGCTAATGTGCGCATTGGATGATTCACATCTCATATGAGCACATTGCAGTATCCATAGGGCTGAGAGGACTCATAGCCCAAGGTCAACAATGCAATTATCAAGGGCACGCTTTACCGCGGAGCTAATAGCCCGTCGTGCTGGGGTTCGCTATGCCAAAAGCGAGAGAAATTAAACCCTATCCCTTTCTATCCTTTTTTCGATAGTATTTTGGTCTTAAATTTACTTAATTCATTGGCCGCTAGAGCATACTCTAAAATATATTTAGAGTTTTTTTTCTTAATATATGTTTGTTTAATTTCCTCTCAAAGTGATGGATTCGGTTGTACTGTTCTGAACATTTTCTTGTACTTTCCTTTCTCTTTTGGAAAATATATAAATTTTACAGGCAAAAGTTGATAAAGAAACAGCCCAAAAGATCAAAGAAGCAGCAGTAGCAGTGAAGGAAGGTGCTAAAGAAGTAAAGAGTGTAGGTGAAACTGTCAAAGAGACCGTCTCTTCTAGTGCTGGAGATGTAATTCCATTTATTATTTACAATTTGATTTTTTTTTTCGACTTTAATTTTTCCTAATTTAATCATATCTATAATTCTTCCTTCATGTTTGATTATTTTGTAGGATCAAAAATCAATCATTAATTCCTAATTTTATTATCTTAATATATACTTGACAACTTATTATGATTCTTAATTTATTTTGATTAGGTAATTTCAGAGATGGGAAAGAAGGTGTTGGACAAGGCAACAGAGAATGAAGAGGAAGAAAAGGGTACATGGGAAACAGTCAAGGAAAAAGTCGTTGGCAAAAAGTGACTGCAAAATTAATAGGCATTTGGTTTTTCACGATTTTGAATGTCTTGAATTCCATTTTATTAAAATATTTTACCTGTTTATTTTATCAGATTTTAGTTGGTATATTGTAGTAGTAATCAGGCTGGAACTCTTTCTATAATATAGTCATGAATTTTGGAACACTTAATTTTGGCTGATAAATGGGTCGATTCGGACCCGAACCCGTAGACTCTTAGCCCGTGGGTTCTTAACCGGGCCGAGCCGGTTCACTTTCTTATAGGGGTCGGTCCGGATTTTACCCATTAATCAAAACATGTTGATCCGACTCGGACTCGTAGCCTGTAATCTCTTAAATTGGGCCCTAATGGGCCGAATTCAATTTAATTAGAAAAAGTTAAAAACTAATAAATGATAAAAATTTCAAACTTTATACATAGATACGAACTTGAAATTACTACATGTCCGTGAATCCGGTTAAAATTAAAAAAAAAAAATCATACTTTATTAACATTAAAACTTGAGAAACATATGAAATTCGACTATTTGTATAACTAATAGTCTAAAACATATGGAATTCGACTATTTCGACAAGATGTCTCATAGTGTCTCATACTATATTCTTTCTTTAATGTTTGGATTCAATTTTTTACCACTTGTCTGAATATATATATATATATATATATATATATATATATATATATATATATATATATGTGAGCTGGTCTGGGCCGGTTGACCTGTGGTCAGCTACTAGTTCGGGTCCGGTCTGGTTCAGTGGGTTAAAATATTATAGCCCGGCCCAGGCCCCTTAAATTAATGGGTTGCTCTGGTTAGGATTTCGTGGGTTATGGGTCGGTTAAAGGGTCAATTTTAATGGGTTATATGGGTCGGCTCGTGGGTCGACCGGGCCAATTTGACAGGTATACTGGATATATACTTTGTACGCATTGAGCATTCTCAGTCCACCTTAAACTACTTTATAAAGGATTACAATGAAGTTTTGAGATTTTTAAAGTAAATCATTAAATTAATGTTTGAATTAAAATTTTAAGCACAAATAATCAATACTTAAATAATTTTAATGATAATCAACTATTAACTTCGAATTTTAACCACTAATAGAAATTTCAAGCTTTTAGAATTGAAGAACTATGATGGTTTTGTTGAAAAAGAAGAAGAGACGGAGAAGGAGCTAAGAGTTTCTTAATCCAAAAAAAAAATCATTAAACTTAAAGGGCCAGTTTCGTATGTTTGAAAAAGTGGGGACAAAAATAAATACCATTACCATAGAGGGACAACCAATGTAAAAACTTGAAAGTAAACAGTGAATCCACCTAGTTATTTGTGTAAAGATCCACGAAAACGTAACCACAAGATAAACCAGTCAAATCTAACACAATTCTGTTGTCAAAATAGCACGGACTAGCGAGTTTTTGGACTGATAATTGAAAAATAGCAAGCATTTGTAAAGTCATAATAATCATTATTTTGCTAAAATACGAAAAGTTCCAGCATAATATGCGGGATTATGGAACTCCTGCATATAAACTTCCAGTATATTATGTTGGAACTCCAGCACGCAGAAAGTTCCAGCATAATATATTGGATTATGGAGCTCCTGCATATAAACTTCTCGCATATTATGTCGGAACTCCAACGCATTATGAAATTACTGCACATTATATTTGGAAGCTCATATGTAAAAAATTCTAACTTCAGCATATTATGATGGAATATTTCCGGATTTTTAAGAGTGTTTTTGTTCGGATTTTATCTTTACATAAGAAAGTTATTAAATTTCGATTACTTTTGAATCTGTGACTATTTTTCAATTATTATTTATAAATCTGGTTATTTTTTATTTTTTCCCGATTCTGTTCAGTAAAAATTGCATGGGGCGCCCTATTTGGTCGCCCCTTTTTAACTTATACCCGTTTTATTTTACCGTTTGCATCCGTACCCCTTTTTTTTTGTTAAAAGTATTTTAAAAAGACTATTTTGCCCTTCTTTAATAAAAGACTATTGACAAACCGCAGGACAAAAACTTAAGCATGTATAGGCTGAACTTTTAGCAAATAAACTAAAAAATTTCAGCTTGTTTAGACTGAAGTTTCGGATAAAACTCAGAACAAAACTGTAGACTGCGTTACAAATTTTCAGCATATTTTGGTATGAAATTTTAGCAAATAAACTAAATAACTTCAGCATGCATTAGCAAAAACTCTTTAAAAAATTACATAGCAAATGAACTAAAAAACTTAAGCATGTTTAGTCTGAAGTTTTAGCAAATGAACTAAATAACTTAAGCATGTTTAGTCTGAAGTTTTAGCAAATGAACTAAATAACTTAAGCATGTTTAGTCTGAAGTTTTAGCAAATGAACTAAATAACTTAAGTATGTTTAGTCTGAAATTTTAGTAAATGAACTAAATAACTTAAGCATGTTTAGTCTGAAGTTTTTGCAAATGAACTAAATAACTTAAGCATGTTTAGTCTGAAGTTTTAGCAAATGAAGTAAATAACTTAAGCATGTTTAGTCTGAAATTTTAGCAAATGAACTAAATGACTTAAGCATGTTTAGTCTGAACTTTTTGCAAAATGAACTAAATGACTTAAGCATGTTTAGTCTGAAGTTTTAGCAAATTAACTAAATAATTTAAGCATGTTTGGTCTGAAGTTTTGCAAATGAACTAAATAACTTAAGCATGTTTAGTCTGAAGTTTTAGCAAATGAACTAAATAATTTCAGCATGTTTAGACTGAAGTTTCAGATAAAATCCATGGTAAAACTGTAGACCACAGGATAAATAACTTCAGCATGCATTAGCATGAAGTTTTAGCTTCAATGTAAAACAACTTCATGCTATATTAGCATGAAGTTTTAGCTTCAATATGAAACAACTTTATGCTACATTAGCATGAAGTTTTAGCTTCAAGGTGAAACAACTTCATGCAATTGTGATTTTGAAGATGAATCTGGACAAGTTTCTGATTTATTTATAAAGTTGTTGAGAGGAGAGGATGAGATCGTTTTATATCTTATGTCAGATGTGTAATTATCATATTATTATGAATTTTTTGTGAGATGACTACCAAATCAATAATTTTAAAAAATATGGTACAAATTAAAAGGTGACACAAATATAGGGTACGGCTGCATTCCCCCTTCTGTTCAGGAGGCTAAAAGCCCAATAGAATACGGGCCATTTACAATTCACAATATCCAAACCCAGTCCAAAAGCATATGGGCCCAAAGTTGAAGGTATAAATAACAATGCACCCTCCTCTAAAAGGAGGAATTCAAAATTTGAATTTGGCAGAGAGGGAGAGAAACAATGGCGTCGAAATCAGATATGAAGGGTTTCTATAGGCAAAAGAAGAATAAGAATGGTGGGATCACTAAATCAACAAATTCAAAATCACCATGTGCTGTTACTACGAAGAAATCTATTACCCCAAAGCAAGCGGCTGCTCTCGGCTCTGAATTTACCCACTCTCCAGCCCTAAATGTCCACGGCTCTCCCAATTTGCAAGGTAAGCATTTTCCTTTGATAATCCATTTAGATTATTTTCCAGTGTTTGATTGAGTGTAAAGTAATTTACAGATCAATTATCATACGAATTTATGTGATCAGTGGTGTTGGCGTACGCCAGAATTTTTATGTCACATTTAGAACGGATAATTTTATAATGACGTTGCAAAAAAAAAAAAAAAAAATTAGATCATATCAGCTACACTATTCTAGTACTATTTTTGCACTGTATTCAATAATACCTCATAATTATAAAGGGAATTTAAGTTATCAGTAGAATATTTAGTTTGGTGTTCTAGCTGGTTTGAAATCTTTTGGAGGTCACGAGTTCGAAACTTCCCTACTACCTAATGATTTTCAACAGCTGAAGCTCAGAAACTTTAGAAAAAGAAATTCCATTCGGTATTGGGGCTCCAACCCGAACCTTAAATCTGTAAGTGAAGCTTCTAATCGGTGTATTTAGCGAACTTTTCGGATAAAGCGGTGTCACGTGGCAGCGCTTGGCCTAACAGTATGTGATACAGTTTGACTGTGTGCGGAGTTAAAAAATAATGAAATTTTTTGAGACTTGTGGTCTTAAAACACGTCATAACATTTCGGTGGCAATAAAAGTTTTTCGGTAAAGGTAAAATAAGGTGTAAAGTTAATTGATGCCAAATATGGAAATGTGTTCTTTTTGGAGCAGACTAATAAGTAAATAGTGCCATAAAAGTGGAATATATGAAGTATATGATAGTATGATGATGATTTTTCAGAAAGATGTTTTTCGTAGCTAATACACCTAACACTACAATTTCCCTCGCCCCTTATCGGTTTGTATTGATGTTGCGTAATGAGTACGATATATTTTTGGCCGTAGTGTTTATTCCCCTTGTTGTTCATGATCAGATTGAAACACCTGCAACTTGTTGAGTTTGCGCTTATAATGCGTTCGCCTTTTTACACGTCGTTTTTGGTTTGAAATGCCAAATGGGATGTTTGTTTCTCCATTGTTGATGGAATTCGAAATGATAAGTGTGGAGTATTAGTTATTGACCGTACGAAGCAAATCCGAGTACTCCCCTGTTAAATTATATGGCACAATTTGACTGGAACGGAGTTAAGAAATAAGAAAGACTTTTGAACACTCTTGATGTCTAATTATGTACCTGTGCGTTAATTTTGTTCATTACTCTATGCTCAAAGTATACTAAATAGAATTACTCTGCACAAATTTCTGATCAAGATAATTTGCAGTAAGAAGAAATCAAGATAAGACACTTTCAGTTAATACAAAGACATATGCTATAACCAATTTATACACGGTATCAGCTAATCAATACTAATCGACATGCATATGTAGTTATATTTTATTTGGAAATGACCATTAGTAATATATATTCATATTACATTTGAACAACATTCTCTAGCCGAGGGTATATCGGAAACAACCTCTTTGCCCTTCCAGGGTAAGGGTAAGGGTAAGGCTGCGTACATCTTACCCTCCCCAAACCCCACTTGTGGGTTTGTTGTTGTTGTTATTTGAACAACATGTTTTGAAGCGTTGTGAAATTGAAAAGCAGAAGATACATTAAAGAGGCTTAGTTTAATAGCACTTTGTGAGTTGTGAAAGAAAAATCGTAGACGATTAGTCATTAGTCGATTTTTAAGTTCTTATCCCTTGGGCTTTTTATCTTTTGACTATTTCCTGCATTGATATTTCTCAAATGATGGACTGAGGGATAAGTAATAAGACCATATCACTTGCTATCAGATACATGCTGTGCAAGATCATTGATCCTCATACTTTCTCATCCTGCTTAATCCAATGAACCAAACGTTCACTAAAAGACCATATACGTATCCTACGATGTCAAATTATAATTGACAAACGTGCACATTTTTGTGGAGATGTTGTTGTTTACCTCATTCATGAACTATCCTCTCTCTTGTAGCGTACTTAACTTTGTACTTATTGTTTGACCTCCTAGGCTTCCCATTGCTAACGCTGGAATAGTGGAATCGACACACGCACAATGTGCATGCATATTTTTTAAGTATTTCACGCATTTTTAAATTGTTTGCTTTAATCATAAGAACTTCCAACTAGAAATTTGCGAGAATGTAGTAAGAGCACCCAGGTAAGTTTTTTTCTCCTAATTGATTAATGGTATAAATGAGTTGCGTACAAGGCTGCTGAAATTAGCTTTTCGATGAGTTGTCTATATAGATTCTATATAGCTCTTCTTTCTCAGTCTTCTCCTCTTCGTTGAAATGCTGCCCAGTTCTTCTTTCACTGTTTTTATGCTGCCCAGTATTTATTTTAATATTTTTTAAAAAAAATTCCGTTTCACTTCAAAAAAGCGAGCGCTTTGCTTCTCGCTTCTCGCTTTAAGCGAAATGGGGGTTGTCGCTTTTCCTCGCTTCACGCTCTTCACAACTCTGATATAGAATGACAATAGACAAACTTGCTGCTATTCAAGTTGAACAGAGATGCTCAATGAAAATCATCAACATAGCCAAGTAAAAATGCTAGTAATACTATTCTCGATTGTACTGGTGAATTATCACAAAAATGCAATCTCCCTTAGAAAATTTCTGATAAGTAGTGTGATTGAAAGTCTTCTTTGTATGGTGTTACCAGGGATTGTAGATTGCAGAATTTTTATGTGTCACTGGTTGCTATTTGTATCTTAGTAATTTTACTTGCAGAGAAACTAAGGAAATACTCACACTCTATGGACACTGCCCGCAACTTTTCACTTATTTTATAACTGAACATATCAAGAATATATATAGCAAGCTTCTGATTAGTATATCTTCTACTCTCCATTTCTCTTTTTTCTTCTTGTAATACCTTTTCTTATACCAAAATTTTCAGATGATTATGACAGGCAGGAGGAATTATTAAGGCAATTTGACTTGGATATGGCTTATGGACCAAGTCTTGGATTGAGCAGATTGGACAGATGGGAGCGTGCTAAAAATCTTGGTTTAAACCCTCCTAGAGATGTGGAGCCTCTCTTGAGGTCTAACAAGGTTCGGAATGAATCTTTGTGGGATGGACGCGTTTAACTTTGTTTAGTCTGTTGATTATCATCCAGTAACTCTTGTATTACTTAGTTTTCCTTTTCTGTTGGGGCGGGGTGGGTCTTGTTCTGGGTAAAAAGTTACAGCATCTAGCTGTATGGTAGTTTCTTTACAAATGTTTTGTTTAGTTTATTCCTAATATAAGCTTCGTTAAAGTTTGTTGTTTCTTGTTTGGTTGTTCTGCTGCTGAAAAGTACCTATGCATATTATTCGATATTTTCATCTGAGTTCTGTATACCAAATGACATCTTAACTGATGTAGAGAAACAAGAAGCTATTACTTGGCTTAACCCTTAGCATTGTTGAAGAAGTGCTCTGTTGCACTTGTCAATGTATAGGCTGTATCTGCAGCTAAAAAAGAGGGCACGTGACCGCGTCTCTAAAAGCTCGTTTAACACGAGTACCTGTTTTCGTCATTCATTATGCTCTTATGTACTTGATGTAGCGTGATAACTTATATGTTGTTCTATATCTCCGTGAATCTGGGAAGTTTTGCTTGCGTAGGATTATTTGGGCTACGTGCTGAAATTGAGAATACCAGTTACAGTATCTATTATCTAAAGAGGATTAATCCTTCCAGTTGTATCAGCCATTGTTGGCTAATCCCAATCCTAGATAAATATCTTATTTTCTGTGAGCTATGGTATGACACTGGTTGACGTATGAGATTGTTTTTGCCAAACCTGCTCAAGTCTGCCCTGTGTTGTAATTAGCAAAACGGAGTAATGGACGTCTTTACACATTCCGAGTTCTAGGACAAATGTATCATTTCATAAATGATTTGATCGCAACTGATCAAAAAGGTAAAAACTTACAACTATCCATCAAGATGATTATATTGTTATAACGGGTGAAGTTTTGTGACTATAGTATGAAAAAAAAAATAGTTTTGGGACTTTGAATGAGAGCTTGGAGCAACGGTAAAGTTGAATCCATGTGATCTATAGTTCATAGGTTCGAGCCGTGTAATCCGTCACTGATGCTTGCACCAGGGTGGGCTACTTAAATCACACCCCTTAGGATGCGGCTCTTTTCCGAACCCGGCATGGACGCTGAATGCACCACGGTGAATTCGCCACTGATGCTTGCACCATAGTGGGCTGCCTACATCACACTCCTTAGGGTGCATCCCTTTTCCGAACCTGGCGTGAACGCTGAACGTTTCAGACTGTCTTTTTTTAATTTGTGCTATATTATTCAGTACTCTTGCATTCCATAGGTTACATAACAGTTCTGATGTAAGCTAAGTTTACAACTTTAAGTTGTCCAATTGAAGAATAACGCTTTGTCTTTATTTTTTGGCCGTAGAGGTTCTTTGGTGCTAAAACTCACAAACATAATCGTTCAAAGTAGTTCTTTTTTCAAGTGCCGCACATTTAACTAATTAAAACAAATAACTAAAGTATATGCATTCTGTGAATTCGTGATCATCTATCATGCGTAGCAGTGCAGCCACTAATGAACTTTAGACTCCTTTTTATTATCTCTGAACTCCACTGTTTGAGATATGTTTAGCTTTTAACGATTACTCGCCCAACCTGATATCCATCTTGGAGGCTATCATGATTAACATGAATCATAATGGTGTAGATTATTTTTTCATTGGGTTTTAGTCGATAGCGGCGTCATGATTTTCACTAAAGAGAGTTAAAATTTTAAAAAGAAAATACATGAAAATGTCAAGAAAATTTAATTCATACTATATAGTTGTTTCAATGTGACATATAGGTCACGAATTCGAGCCGTCGAAATAGACATTAATGTTTACATTAGGGTCGGTTGTCTACATTATACCTAGGGCCTAGGGGTGTCAATGGATATTTAAAAATTGACTATACAGACCGAGCCATACCATACCGAACCGATTTTTAGGTTTATTTTAATAAAACATTAGGTTTTTATATAAATCTATAACCGTACTGATAATTAGGATAAGTTTTTTATTTTATGAAAATAAATCGAAAAAATACCGAACCGTACCGAATAAATTTACATGTGAAAAATATATTTATATATTAAGCTTAAAAGTAATAAAGCATTAATTTTTTCCTTGGGCCTTTGAATTATGAAAATGGTTACAAGCCAACAAATAATTAAACTCAAAATCCTAATTTTCAAACCTATTATGCTTCTCATATTGAAACTAAATTATTTTCAGCATATTCACTAGCAAGACACAAGGGCGACCCAACCATTTTCGTGGCCTAAAGCCAAACTTTATAAGGGGCCTTAACTTTTTATTAATAAAAAATATTTTATTTTTATTTGAAATCTATTTTTCTAACTTTTTTAGATGCAAAGTTATTATTAATTTTTATAATCAATTTCTCCTAATAAGTCTTTCTCAATTAACAATATAGTTGATTCATTTAATATATTTGGGACATTGACTTAGGTAAGGTTTTATCAATTTTAATTTTGAAACACTTTTTTTCCGTTGAAGCAACTATAATATGAGTTATTAACATTATTCTATAAGTAATATAGGTATTTGAAAAATAATCAAACCTTTTTATTTGATTGAGTATATCAATTAAATTGTTATCTTCTAATTGTACTATTTTTTAAAATATTTTTAATGCAGAAAATAAATCTAAACTATCAATATCGGGTTGATTATTATGATTTAAGGAGCATTCAAGACAAAGGCAATATTTTTTCAAATTTCTATCATCTAGTAATCTCAGTTTTTACCGCTAAATAGAAAACCAAAAATATTTTCATATGCCTCTAATTGTTCAAATCTATTTTAAATTGAAAAAATAACCTTGTCTACTACTCTCTCCAATCCATAATAAATGACTTTTTTGGCTTTTATATTGGTTCAAAATAAGTGTCCTTTTATATAATCGAGAAGGAATTAACTTTATTTTTTAAAAATTTGCCCTTACTTACATATCTCTATGCGTCAAGTTAACAACATATAAATTTTAATTAAGGATAATTTAGTCAAAATATATTTTTGTTCTAGGAGCCAATATTTTCTTAAGGGGCACAACAAATGTTAAAAAGTCATTTATTATGGACGAGAGAGAGTATGTATAAAAAGTAATTAACTCTAAAGGACTCTTCGAGAGATTTTGAGATTTCACTATTAACATTCTCCTCAAATTGTTTCTTCCCATATATTACACGTTTCTTATGAAATTCGGGTTCGATATTAATTTCAAATGCAATTTCCTTTGCAGAAATCAAAGCAGTTGCAAATCCTTCGTCACTACATTTGTTAAATAAAGAAATCAAACTTTTTCACCACATAACTTTTTAATTTTTTTTATATATAGCCTATTAGGTGTAAAAGAAATGGGGTCTCCACATCCCAGAATAAAAGATTATTAATTGCAAAGGTGACGACAGTCCCATTTTTTAATTTTTTATTCTGTATCTAGTATCCGCATTAAGTAAGGCCGGCTATAGGGTAAAGCGTCTAAAGCAAATGCTTGAGGCCCCCAAATTTGAGGGCCCTATTTTTTTTAATACCAAAATAGGTTTATAGGCTGTTTTAGAAAAATAATGAGTAGTTTTTACCTTGAAAATTAGATATTTTTTTTATAAAAGGAAAGAATAGATGTGTAACTAATTGAAGTGAGCGTAATACTTTTTATAAATGTGAATTTCTTTCAAACCTTTTTTTGTTTGAACAAAAAATCTAACAAGTGAAATTATTATATTTCACTTTTTACCCATTTTTTTCATCAGAAAATATATAGTACTAAATCATATTTTACACTATTCATTTTTTTTCTGGGTTTGTCCAAGAGTTAATCGCTCGCATAACTTTATACTCTTATATATTCTCTTTCTTGCTTTTTTCGGGTTTAAGTCTGATAACTTAGTAGGAGTAGTATTATTTGAAAACCCATAACTTAAAAGTACTATTGATATCATATATCGTGCATTCTTTTTTGTTTTTTCCTGAATTTTCAAGCATTTTGTGTTATTGAAGGAGCAAAAAGATATCTTGAAATCAAGTCATCATTTTTCTTGAATTATTAAATTCAATTATTATAACTTTCAAGTGTTATTATCATCTCATTTTATTCTTACTTCATAGTTATATATTGTCTTTTATTCATTTATTAGAATTTAAATATGCCACGAAAAATATGAATCAAGTTGTTCAAAACTAAAATAAAAGAGTTAAAAACTATTATAATATTGTCCAAAACATTTTTAGGAGAGATCGATTATAAAAAGTTATTAATAATTTTGTATCTCATATATATATACACACACGTATGTGTGTATGGTTTTTAAAAAATAAAAATAAAAATAAAGTTTAGGGCCTCTTATTTAACATTGGCTTTAGTCTACAAATATTGTTAAGCCTTCCCTGACTAGATATAGAATGTTATGATGGTGATTGAAGCACTTTTCTCAGCTTTGAAGGATCACATACGAAATATCTCAACCGACTGTTATTTTATTCAACAAATTTCGGAACCGGATGAAAATTTTTTACTTAACTTCTTGACATTAGATCATCTTTAGGCGTTTACTAATCTATTTTTCTGGACGCGCTGTAGAGAAACAAGAAAATTGCTTTTCATTTATGATGCTCATCTTCTGTACAATGTGTATATTTATATAAGTATTTGGAAGATAATAGAGGACATGTACAACTATATTTAATTAGAAATGCTTAATTTCTATATATTTGTCCATAAGCACATGTATTTGCCCATAACTCTTTGTAGTTTACATTTGGATAAGATAGTTCTGGAAGGTTTGAGTGCCTTGCAGCTGTATCCAAATGCTACATGAAGTGGACCGGATTTTGGGCTGCAGTAATGAGCCCAATTCTTTATTTGAATTGGGCTCTTGACTGCCTAGTTATTTATTCTTATTTGGGCTGCTAACTTTGGCCCAAATAGGTAATATACCCGATAGACACATGTATTCTAGGTCATTTGAGACTTTGCTCGGCTTTCTCTTTTCTCCATCTTCAATTTTGTATCGCCTCTTTCTTGCCCAAGGGTTTTCGGTATTTAAAGGTTCAAGGCTTGACTAGTTGTACGTGGAGACATACAAAGGGAAGGAATCAACTACAATGAGACTTTCAGTCCCGAGGTCAAAATGACCACTGTTAGATGTATTCTAGCAGTTGCAGCCAAAATGAATTGGAAACTTTTTCAATTAGACGTCAATAACGCTTTTCTTCATGGTGATTTACAGGAAGAGGTATACATGAGATTTCCACCAGGAATGACTTCACCCTCTGTTAATCATGTTTGCAGATTAAAAAAGTCCTTATATGGACTTAAACAGGCTTCGCACCAGTGGTATGCAAGACTTACTGGTGCCCTCAATTTCAAAGGCTATTCCCACTCTATTAACGACTATTCCTTATTTTTCAAAAAGACAGCTTCCGACATTTCTATTGTTGCTGTTTATGTAGATGACATACTTCTAACGGGTAATGATATTACAGAACTTTCTAATCTAAAGGCATTTCTCAATTTAGAATTCAAAGTCAAAGATCTTGGAGAGGCAAATTATTTTCTCGGAATGGAAATATTACGAGAAAAACAGGGACTAATTATCAGTCAGAGAAAGTTCACCTTTGACCACCTTTCTGAGTTTGGTGTCCTTCATTCACGTCCAGCTTCATCTCCACTAGACCCTAGTTGCAAGCTTCGTGCCGATGTTGGTAAGCCTCTTCACGATCCAACCATCTACAGGCGACTAGTGGGCAAGCTCAATTTTTTAACCCATACTCATCCTGACCTATCTTTCGCCGTTCAGCATTTAAGCCAATATATGCAAAATCCGCGTCAACCTCATTTTGATGTCGGTCTACACTGTCTCCGATATCTGCTCTCTTCGCCGGGGCTTGGCCTCTTTATGAATCCAGACCACTCTTTACAATTGCTCGCTTTTTGCGACTCTGATTGGGGATCCTGTCCGGAGACACGTCGCTCAGTGAGTGGATTTTGCATCAACCTCGGAGGATCCTCTGTTTCATGAAAATCAAAGAAACAATCTTCTATCTCCCTTTCTTCTGCAGAAGCCGAGTACCAATCTATGAAGAAGGTTGTTGCAGAACTCACATGGCTTGTACGCCTTCTAACAGATCTCTCAGTTCCCCCTTCCTTGCCAGTTTCTCTTCATTCCGATAGCCAGACAACTCTTCACATAGCAAAGAACCCGGTCTTCCACGAACGGACGAAGCATGTAGACATTGATTGTCACTTCGTCCGCCAACAGTTCCTCGTCGGTTTAATCTCTTTATCTTTTGTTCCTTCAATATCTCAACTCGCAGGCGTATTTACAAAACCTCTTTCTGGACCTCTGCACCGCTCAATCATCTCCAAGTTGGGTGTGCTTTCTCACCCCTCCAACTTGGGGGGAAGGGGGTGTTGGACCGGAAACCCTTGGGCAAGAAAGAGGCGATACAAAATTGAAGACGAAAAAAAGAGAAAGCCAAGCAAAATCTCAAATGACCTAGAATACATGTGTCTATCGGGTATATTACTCATTATGGCCAAAGTTAGCAGCCCAAATAAGAATAAATAACTGGGCAGTCAAGATCCCAATTCAAATAAAGAATTGGGCCCATTACTGCAGCCCAAAATCCGGTCCACTTCATGTAGCATTTGGATACAGCTGCAAGGCACTCAAACCTTCCAGAACTATCTTATCCAAATGCAAACTACAAAGAGTTATGGGCAAATACATGTGCTTATGGACAAATATATAGAAATTAAGCACTTCTAATTAAATATAGTTGTACATGTCCTCTATTGTCTTCCAAATATTTGTATAAATATACACATTGTTCAGAAGATGAGCATCACATTCGTCAAGCTCGTAAACTCACAATTTAACTCCAAAATCATTGTTGATTGATTAATGAATATAATTCAAGCTGTGAACCACTAATTATGCATTCTCAGATAGGAATAACGCTTAGAACTTAATTACAAGAATATAAGTATATTTTAATAGATTAGTAGCACAATGAAATTAGATAGAGAGGAGTACAAATTATTTTTAAATAACATTGAGTACGACTTTTTCAAACCCATTGAACTTTCATTCCAAAATATATGTAATTTGGGTTCTCTTGACACTTACCATTTATGGTATAGTCTTTTCGCAATTTCAAATGGCTTCCAAAAGATTAGTGCGTTTTTTTAAATGCTAAAGAGTAGTGCTTTAGAAAGTTGAAAGTAATAAATATAAAAGAAAAGTTAAGAGAAGAAGTTGACCTTTAAAAATAAAAAATAAAAAAATCATTATTTTTCACATATTATATAATCCTTGAATCTTGATGAAACCTTGAAAAACATATCTTTTCTATTTAAACTAATATAATAGGTGGGCTATCTTTTATTATAGTTGTCAAATCATAAACGCCAAGTCTAATCAAATAAAGTATTTACGAAAAAATCTGGAATTAATTATGTACTTAATCACTAATCTATCGCTAAATTATTTATAGCTAACAAATATTTTGATAATCTATTGCTAATTTATTGCTAAATTAAATAATATTAGCGAAGAATTTTATAATTTTATTGTTTAGCTATAAAATTTGTCCGTCGTTAATTCTTATTATTTAGTAGTGGCTGACATATAAGAAAAAAAGTAGGCACAAGAACTATGGTGGGTGAATTCATTATTGTCCTATGCAATAGGAGGAAATATAATATGTTTACCTTGTTTATCCAACATATTGTTAAAAGTCTATTAGTTAAATGATAGCTAAAACACTTACAACCGTTTTATTCCTCCAAACACTCCAAATGTTCACCACAAAGTCAGGTGGTACAAATAATTTGAAACAGGAACAAGGATTTAATTGGTGGAGCTCATGATATTTTGTCATAACATTTTTTCCTAGTTAAGATATAAAGAATCTCAAGATTTTTAACTATAAGTATCTAATGTATTCCATTAGAAGCTTAGGATAAGATACTTCTTAAAAGGAAAAGAATATGAATAGGGAAAAGATGAAGCATATCCACGAACCCACCTTTCTTATTTACCTTTGTAAAAGTCATATAATCGTGTTAAGTTTCTACTAGTTCTATACAAAACACCGGCGGAGTAATAAATATTTATATAATTAAATTACTTATAAGATAATTACAAATTAATATCTTTAGTAAACATTAATTTGGTACTCTGATAAAAATAATAACTAATTTGTTGTAATAGGACGTTAACGTACACTGATCGTATAAAAAATATCATATTATAAGTGTATGCAACTTAAGCCCTATCTCATTTAAAACTTTTCTTTATTCTGATAGTTCAATTCACCTTGGAAATATATATATTCAACAACTTTATCATCAATAAATTATCCAATTTATTAGAAATATAGATAGGACCTCTTAATCACATAAAATGACACGAACTAATTATTCACAGTAAATTAAGCTTAGTCTTAGACTATTAGCTACAACATGGAGATTCCAAAAATTAGGGGTGTACAAATCGAACCGGAAAATCGCACCAAACCGATTAATAAATCCGACTATGTTTGGTTTGATTTGGTTTGATATTGAGTAAAAAAAACCCGAACCAAAACGACATATAAATATATAATTTTTTTAATATAATTTTAAGACTTTATATAGAATTTTATTTAAAAGATATCTAGAAATATTTGAGATCCTCTCATGGGATATAATATTTAATAGAACTATAAAGTGCATTCATTTTTATTTACTTTAAATAATAGATTGTATCACTTTCTTATTATGTGTTATTGAAATGCGTCAATCATCTCTTTGTTCTTTCATATTCACATGTCAAGATTTATTATATGTTTTTCGAATTTGAAGTGATATTTTGATAATCTAAAATTACATAGAACATATCATTATTTAGGTATCATATTGATTTTTATATTTAATTATTAAATTTGGCTAACCCCGAAAGCTTACATTAACCAAAAATTATAGGTAGACGACTAAGAAAATAAACTATTATGTGTTACTAAAAAAACTAATCTCCCATAAGATCACTTTAATAGATCATATGTTTGCTATTTTTTTAAATATTTAGTAAACATATATTCACTTATCAAAATTTTATCGATAACTTTAATAATGCAAGATTAAAATAATATTCATGTAACAAAAAAATCCGAAAAACCCGAAAAATCCGACAAAACCGAATCAGTCCAAACCGATATAATTAATTTGGTTTGATTTTAATAAAATCTGAACCAATCCGGTCCATGTACACCCCTACCAAAAACTGTAAGGTTAAAACCCTTAAATATGTTACAAATATGGGAGATACATTCATTTCTAAAAAAAAACTTGAAAATATAAAGATACCAATCTTTTCGAAATTCGGACTCGATAAAATATGAAACTCTCGAATGAAAAACTCTTGAATTAAATCATTTTCTTGTAATCAAATTGTTTGAATCATATTAAAAAAAAAGGAAAAATAATATTTATACGTATAACCGTTCTTAAAATAATAACTAAAAATATATATAAAATATATATATATATATATATATTTTTTGTATAAATACATATTATGTATATTATATACAAAAATTACACAAATTTTATACACTTTTTCGGTTACCAAATATAAATAATTTTTGACGCGGATTAAAAGTAAAAACCCCCCAAAAAAATTGATTACATTAGATATTGTGAAAACTAATTAAAGAATGTACCAAAGAATGGCCATATGGCACTCTATTATGTAATTTAGTTGAGGCCACTTTGCTTCATCATGTTTTGAAACTTCAACTATTACTAACTCTATATATATGAATAGTATTAACAAGAAGATTGATTACATATATCTTGTGAACTAACGAATGTACCATGAAAACCATATGGCACTCTTTTAGGTAATTTTACTGAGGCCACTTGCGTCATATTTGAAGCATTAACTATAACTAATTCTGATTTTTCTTTTATCTCATCTCTAACATAACTCATAAGATACCCTTCATCTTCTTTTCCTTCTTTCGTGCTCGGCACGAAATAGGGTTCGCCTCCAAATTTTTTATCTCCGTATAAAACTTTCGTAACATTTCCCGTGACCAAATCGACTTTTGCTAAGCCACTACATTTTGGCCATGGATCCGCTATTGCCATGAATGCATACCGAGTTTTTCGACCAAGTTTAGTCTTGTTAACTTGCCCCGCTTCTAAGTTCATACCCGATACTATAACCTGTCGGGTAGACTTGCCCGTTTTCAGGTTTAATCGGATCTCAGATAGTTCACTTTTTAATGATTCATCGTTCCCCGAAAAAATCGAGTCTGGCGGACTCATGCATGACCCTATAATCACAAGGGTTTCATCGTCGTTTTCGCTTAACTCCTCCCATGCATTCCATAAATGCATGCAAAAGCAATTTGGAACTTCAATCCATCGAATTCTTGATTCGTCGTGATCGTCTTTTGACAAAACGCCGAACCTAGAAACTTTTTTCGGGTCGTGGACTACGGGTGACCCGCCCATTAACATTTCGGATAACTTGAATACCACCTGATAATCCGGGATGATCACGTGATTTTCCGTGATGGCAAAGTCATGAATCATGGTTGGATGTTGGAGGGAAATAGAAATGTCACGTGACTTATTACCGCACATGTCAAATTTGAAGAATTTAAGGAAAGGCTTTTTCAATACATTATAACTCAAGGTATAAAGTTCCCCGGGGTCCACCTTAGGATGTGCAATCAATGGATCATCAATTTGTCCGTCAAAATTGTAACGTCCGTTAGTTTCTAGATCACCATTATCTGTAATACGGACGCTATACGGAAGATCATCCTCCGACATAGCTAAAAGCCGGCCGTTAAAATAAATCAAACCGGCGTTTGCCACGCCGGTTCCTTTGGTAGCATCCACCAACCCGAAACTAGTTCGGGCAAAAAACAGCGCAAGCCGAGCCAACCCCAAATGGCCATGCAACTCGCCAATCGGTTTAGGGAAAACCGGCCGGCCCAATGCTGCTTCTTGAACCAGCCGGCTGGTTCGAGTTAACCGACAAGAGTAGCTAGCTTTATTATTAACTGAATCCAATTTAACGGCATGAATCATTCCGTCACCGTCAAATAAATGATGACCGTTAATCGGTTCAAATAATGGATTAGCACCATTTCTAACGTAAACCCCCGTTAAACTAGACGGAATATGACCAACTATCTCAAGCCCATGCTGAACCGGGCATTCTTGAACCGGTGCAAAGTTCCCTTCTAGCTGAATTTCCGGGTCAACCGTCCGGTTCAGCTTGTGTTTCTTTTCCAACTTTGTCACCACAGATTTTTCTAACATGTCCAAGGTGGAAGCAACAAGTTTCTGAAGAGGGTTCAATTTGCGAGGTTCAAATTTTAATGGAAATATTTTAGGTTCAGCCAAAGGTGGCGGCAGCGGTGGTACAAATGGTGGAGTTTGTCTTCTAGGAAGTGTTATTGTATTTTTCTTTGAAGGGTTACTGAGAATTTTACAAGAAAAAGAAGGAGAATTGTGGGGTTTGGGAAGAGAAGGGTTTGGTAAGATGGTATGCATGGTTGAAGATTGAGAAAGTAATAAAAAGAAAAAGAGACAAAAGAAGAAAGAGTGAATTACTGAATTAAGAATGAAGTGGATATATATAGAAAAAGAGTGATGTGGATATACTGATATATATAGCATGGATGATTATATAGAAGTTGAAACTAAGGCATAGAGTGGGGGCAAAAGTGAGTATACTTAGTAGTGGCAGAGCGAGAATTTTCGTTAAGGGGTATCGAAATATATAAAAGTAAACATATCAGAAAATTAAGGGAGTCAATACCTATAATTTATTTTTTTACATATATAATTTTTTTTACCTACACAAACATTATATTTTTTTATAAAGGGGTGTCATTTGACACCCTTCCTCTAAGGTGGCTCCGCCGCTAGCCAATAGAGGAAGTCCAGCTTAGGTAATGAAGAAGACACGTGTAACATATAACTAGAAGGAGAAATAAACTAATGAATTTAGAGAATTAAAAAAAATAAGTTTAAGTTATATATACAGTTCGTCAATATCAAGTCATTTTTACTTGTTATAACTTATAATTTGTCTTATTTTAGCGGTATCTTATATATTAATAAGGAGACTTATTTGTAGATATCCTTTGATGATATTAATAAAATATTTTAAAAATATAATGATTTAATACAATTTTTTTTAAAGATTTAATATAATTATTAAATTATTTAATACAAAAAGCTATAATTATTTTAAAATTTTTACAGTGCATCAAGCTGCCTATTTTCAAGCAATAATTCTGATCGATTCTAAAATTAACTTTTTGTTGTTTAATCATCTATTTTCAAACCTTACTGACCTGACTAATTAATTTAAATTGTTCCTAATAAATCTATTTAGGACTAAAAACGTTGCTTATCTACAATTCTATATTCCAAAGCTCAAATCAAAAACCTATGATTAATCAAGTTCAACATATGACGTACATCAAGTTCAATCCATTGTGGAAAAGGAAAGGACTAAAAGACAACAACATGTGATTAAATAAATTAAGAACAACATGTGATTAATTAAATTAAGTATGTTGACCCGGCATTAGTAAAATGAAAGAGTAGGAAAAAATATAAAAGATTCCAAGTATAGAATGATCTTGGTAGTAAATACTAAGCGGACATTTTGACATAAGAATTATGAAATTTTCAAAGAAAGTAAAAATAAATATACGTTAAAAATAATATTTAAAAATTAGAGTTATGTTTGGACGTGAATATAATTTGAAATTATTTTTGAATTTTTATGAGTGGTTTAAAGTGAAAATTTTAAAAAATAATTTTTGATTTTTTTTTTAAATTTTAAAATATATCAAAATTTAATTAAAATAAAATTTTCATAACAAAACATTAATTTTAAAAATAAATAAATAAAAATTTTTAAAAAAGAATTTTTTATAGCCAAATGGACCCTTAAATAGAGAAAATGGATAGGATTCTTTTTGGTTATTTGGTCAACACAAAGTGACAAAATTGGGCGTAATTTGGCACGTGAATTATCATATGTGTCAACGTGGGCCTTGGCCACTCATTTGGTTGTAATCCTTAAAACCCACCTCCCATTCAAATGCAGTGTACAAAGTTTCCAAAGACAAAATTCTTGGCATTGCTTCCCCTTTTTTGGAACTTTGGCTCGCTCATCTCGGAAATCTGAAGCTCATTGATTTCATACTAATCAAATATATTCTATTTTTTCCTATATAAGAAGTGTCTTGGAAGCAGACTGGTCTTTGCCCGACATGCCAGCTTCACTCATAATATATTTATCCATATTTTAGATATTACTACGTTGACTGCCATCACATATTTTGTATACGGTCAAAATCAATTTTGCGTTTCATGTAGTTAGTCAAGATTAGAACATGATGAACCGAGGGTCGTCATCGTAATATCAAGATGAGATCTGAAGCCACGTTATCGAGTTCAAGAGTGAGGGACCGATCAATACCGAGTTCAAGAGTGAGGGACCGATCAATACCGAGCTCGAATCCTAATCGAACTATGATGTGAAGTGATATTATCGAGCTCGAGATTCGGACCGATCAATACCGAGCTCGAATCGATATCGAGCTCGAGTCAATACCGAAATCGGCCAATATCGAGCTCGAGATCCAAGACCGACCAAGATCGAGCTAAGAGACAAAGAGCCGTTGTAGCCGCATTAGGGGAGAGAATCTCGGCGGGAATTAAGGAAAGACTAATTAACTAATTTATCATGAGATCCCCACTATGTATTTTTAATTATATACAAAGTAGGATTCCTCCACTATATGAAGAGTGGCTATCATTTCTGTAAGAAAGATATTCAACATTCAGACATTAATACACTCTCACATTTCAAAGATTATTACACTGATATATAGTAGAGATTATCCTTTTTTGAGTTTTGGACATTGATTTATCTTGCTCGTTTAAAAATTATTCTCTACTCAATTTGGTTTGTATTTCATTCCTTTTTTATAGTCAATATTCGATATATATTTCTACTTACTTTTCCAATCTGTACCAAGTTATACTACGTATCCTTAGAACTACGTATAAATTCAACTCTATCCGTTTTTCGGGTAAACAGTTTGGCGCCCACTGTGGGGCTAAGGATAATAGTGGTTATTTGGTATGAATCTCTGTGAAACACACTATTTCACGATTGTTCTTGGAAGTGTCTTCGATTTCAAGTTAAAAACGACAAACTCTCAAATAATGACCCTACCTATCGACAACAAAGCTGGCCTTTAAGATGAGAATAACAACCTGACTCCCGGGGATAAAAGGCCACTCGTCGACCCCGTTGGAACTCGGGTCGTAGATCTAATCGACGTTAATTCACATATGGCCATTGAGGCGAACCATCGTTCCAACCCAAAAAATAACATTCATGGTGGAACTCGATCTGTAGTTCGAAATACACAAAACGCTGGAGAGGATGGGATTAGCCTGCGTATGATTTTTGAAATGTTGCAAGCTCAACAAGTAGCGATAGCCCAGTTGCAGAGCCAAACCCAGGCACTGAGCAGGCTCGAGCCCAGTCCACCCCAAGAAGTCACCTACAAAACGGGGCCAACTATAGTGAAGTCAAATGAACAAGAATCGGGGACTAATCACGAAATTATTAAGATGCTCGAAGAACTGACAAAACGAATAGAATCAGGAGAAAGGAAGATTGAAGCAAACGACCAAAAGGTGGAAACTTATAACTCCATGGTTGATCAGATCGGGGGCACCACCGATATTGAAGGGCTTGGATTCCAAAAAGTTCGTGCAAACCCCCCCCCCCCCCAAACCGATCCCCAAGAAGTTTCGCATGCCCGAAATTCCTAAATACAATGGAACGACCGATCCCAATGAAGACGTCACCTCTTACACAAATGCCATCAAAGAGAACGATCTAGAAGATGACGAGATCGAATCCGTATTATTGAAGAAGTTCGGTGAAACCCTATCAAAGGGAGCAATGATATGGTATCATAATTTACCGCCTAACTCTATCGATTCTTTTGTTATGCTTGCAGATTCCTTTGTAAAAGCACATGCCGGAGCCATAAAGGTCGAAACCAGAAAATCGGATCTTTTTAAGGAAAGGCAAAAAGGTAACGAAATGCTAAGAGAGTTTGTATCTCGTTTCCAAATGGAACGAATGGATCTACCACCAGCCACAGACGATTGGACTGTTCAAGCTTTCACTCAAGGACTGAACGAATGAAGCTCGATGGCTTCACGACAAATGAAGCAAAGCTTAATAGAATACCCTGCCATTACATGGGAAGATGTGCACAATAGGTATCAATCGAAAATCAGAGTCGAAGATGGTCAGTTTGGAGTCCCTTCAGAGCCTATTTATCCAGCTAGGAACGTCGAAAGAACCAAGAGAGACACCGATCACAGGCCAGGGTCAAGCAGGGATTGATATCGGCCATATAACTAAAATTGAAGGAGCATCAGACCCGGTTAGAACCATGTGAGAAATGAAAGAAGAAATGATCAAGGTCAAAATAATCAGGGGTCATGACCAAAAACGACATCGACAGGCCCGTCAGGAAGCACCGAGGCTATCGGGCCTAACAATTGGAATGTAACTCATCTAAAAGCGATACTACTGCTGAGGTACGACCCCCGTTCGTTTCTCTTTTTGATGCTTCAAAACTAACAATTGTAGGTAACTTAGAACAACGATTCGGTGTTAAATGTTGCGTCAACAGTATCCGAGGCTTCTCTATCTAATCAACCTCGAATACAGGGGGACGTCGTCCTCGGATATCAGTTGCAGCAAAGAAAAAGATTTACGTTAAAAGGCCTTCGAGAAGACAAGATTATTGTACGGGCCAAACGGTCAAATGAACCGTGCCCGCTGTAGATTGCTCAAGCCTTAAGCATAAAACATGTACGCATGTAAGATTATTTCACACAAGAATGAAAAGAGGCCCCTCCAAGAATTTATTGCATCCGATTTCTATGGATATATCGAGCCTAAGGGCAACTTTACTTCGAGTTCGGGATGTTATTCTAACTCGACAACAAAGCCCAAGGGCTATCTTATTTCGAGTTCGAGCAAGTCCTCACTCGACCACTAAGCCTAAGGACTATTCTTATTTCGAGTTCGAGCAAATCCTCACTCGACTATAAAGTTTAAGGGCTAACCTAACTCGAGTTCGAGCAACCATTCTCACTCGGGGACTATCTATCGAGCCCAAGGGCTGCCATTAATTTGAGTTCGAGAAATCATTCCCACTCGACTACAAAGCCCAAGGGCTACCTTATTTCGAGTTCGAGCAAGTCTTCACTCGACCATTAAGCCTAAGGGCTACTCTTACTTCGAGTTCGAGCAAATACTCGCTCGAAAGCCTAAGGGATACATTAACTCGAGTTCGAGCAAACACTCACTCAACCATAAGGCCTAAGGGCTACATTAATTCGAGTTCGAGCAAACACTCACTCGACCATTAAGCCTAAGGGCTATATTAGTTCGAGTTCGAGCAAACACTCACTAGACCATAAGGCCTAAGGGCTACATTAGTTCGAGTTCGAGCAAACACTCACTCGACCATTAAGCCTAAGGGCTACATTAGTTCGAGTTCGAGCAAACACTCACTCGACCATTAAGCCTAAGGGCTACTCTTACTTTAAGTTCGAGCAAACACTCACTCGACCATTAAGCCTAAGGGCTACATTAACTCGAGTTCGAGCAAACACTCACTCGACCATTAACCCTAAGGGATACATTAACTCGAGTTCGAGCAAACACTCACTCGACCATAAGGCCTAAGGGCTACATTAGTTCGAGTTTGAACAAACACTCACTTGACCATTAAGCCTAAGGGCTACTCTTACTTCAAGTTCAAGCAAACACTCACTCGACCATTAACCCTAAGGGCTACATTAACTCGAGTTCGAGCAAACACTCACTCGACCATAAGGCCTAAGGGATACATTAGTTCGAGTTCGAACAAACACTCACCCGATCATTAAAGCCTAAGGGCTACTCTTACTTCGAGTTCGAGCAAACACTCACTTGGCCTTCGAATAGTTATTCAATGCTAAGGCACTTTTGACCTTTGTATAAATTAACAAAAAAGCAAAAGATTTGGAAGCCATAAAAGGGAAAAAAGTTTTATATACAAATCTTTTACAAAGGCAACTTGGCCCGAAGGAAGTTCTTTACAAAGACCAAAAGCAACCTCAAAAGAAATAATAACAACTACCTAAGATCCTAAATGTCTTGGTCTTCATCGGAGGCCGTGTCCTCGGCATCTTCCCCACCTTCAGATTCGCTCGAGTTATCGGAGTCTTCCTCACGGAAGGCCAGCCTTCGAGCCTTGTTTTCCTCCGCCTTGGCAATTTCAATCTTGGCCCCAACATCGAAGCCCTGAGCACTGATCTCCTCGAGAGCTTCTCTCCGAGCCTGCCACTTAGCGTGCTCGACCATGCTCTTGGCTTTGGCTTAGTTGACCTCAACATCGATCCTGAACTGGGCCACTTTAGCATCAGCTCTTTTATTGGCCTCGATCACCTCAAATCTGGCCACTTCAAGTTCATCAGCCAAGCTTGCTTGATCAGAAAAAGCCAAATCTAACCGATGTTGAAGCTCCTTCATCCTCTCGATCAGCCCCGAGGCATTTTCTTTCGCAGATAGAATTTGGGCCTCATACAACTCCAACTGAGCTTGAACGACTTCCTTTTTCGAGGCAAGGATATCCATATTCTTTTTAAATTCTTTCGCCTCGGCCAGTAGCCCATCTACCTATGAGTTGAGTCGTCCGATCTGCTCGATCCTCTACCAAACCTGCAGAATTAGATCGTTAGTGGTTATCTCCAATTCATCTTCACTATCATGGAAAATTCGGAATACCTGCTCAGTCATCTCCTCGTGCTCTTCCCGAGCTGTTGTCAAATCTGCTCGAAGTTTCTCACTAAGAAGCTTGTAAGAGTCACTCCTCTCAGTGAGGTTCTGAACCTCAGCCTCGTGCTCCTCTCGGATTCGGAGGAAGGCCTCGTGATGCAGCACCGAAGCCTACAAACATAGTAAAAATGTTAGAATTAACTACATATCTGAATATAAGAGAAACAACAAAGATGCCATTGAAGTTACCCGATTCAGAGCATGCTGGGCCTCATTGAAAAGGTAGGAGGGTCCTACCACATTCATCACTGATTGATCCTCTTCGGTCACCAAGGACCGAAGGTAACTGGAAACCCCTACCGGGGGAGAGAAAAGTCGGGTATCCTCCGGGACGGAGAGCACTACCTTCCTCCTATGATCAGGATCAACACTCGGGGCCGGGAATCGTTCCACCAGTTTTAGAACTGATGAAGACCTGGCAGAGCCCGACCATGATGCTTTCTTTGGTATCGGTAATCCATTGAACCCGATAACCTCTTCCGAGGCAGCTGACTCGATCCCATCCAGAAAATTGTGGATATTGGTCGGCTCCTGAATGCCCTCATAGGATCGACCTTCCAATATGCTGGCCTCACGGATCATAGCATCCGATATCTGAGGGGATCTAGTAATATCGACTATCCCGAGCTCATCCCTCGAGATATATTCTGCCCGACATGTCCTGCCCTCGGTCTCTCCCTCGACCATCTCAACTCGAGATCGAATATTCTTGGCTTTCACTTGTTCGAGAATCATGGCTAGAACTCCCTTGTTAACCTCCGCCGATTCGGAGGATTGTTGTATCACAACATTGGCCCGCACATAAGCTAACTCCTCTTCTTCTTCGGGCTCATCCCTTAATCGGCGGATCGAGTCCAAAGGCAAGATATCGGAGCCCCCCTTGGGTTTGCGAGTTCTCTTTATCGGGTTTTTCTTGTCCGAGACCGGGGAACCCGGTGCATCTTTTCTTTTCCTTTCTTTAACCTGCTTCGGGGCAGGGACCTCTTCATCACCAGATGGGGGCCTCATAATAATATCTTTCCCGAGTCCTACAAAGGAAGAAATGAGGGTAAGTAAGTGAAGAAGATCGAGCTACAAACAAACTAAGAAAGAGACTTATCATGACTATGAGCCTCCCATCAACTCTTTGATAGTTCTACCCAAGCACGCTCAGAATACGGTCTCTGCATCATGAGACCTTCAACCCATTGTTTAAGGTCCGAGATCGGTTCCGGCATCTGAGCTACAGTTGTAACAAAAAAGAAAGAGTGGATCAAGAAAATGAAAGGTGGTCCCAAATTAAAATGCTCGAAAGGAAGTAAATACTCACGGCTCATATTCCATTTCTCAGGAAACGACACGTCAGCGACAGAAATCAGGTCCGAGGTTTTGACTCGAACAAACCGGCCCATCCAACCTCGATCACGAGTTTCGTCTATACTAGAGAACGACGCTTTAGTGGCTCGACAAGCTAGCTTGATCATCCCTCCTCGATAGAGTTGGGGACTATAAAGGCGCATAAGGTGATCGAGGGTGAAAAGACACCCCTCGATTTTGCTTGAGAAGAATCAGAGAAGAATCACTATTCTCCAAAATGAAGGATGAATTTTGCCAAGGGTCACGTCATATCTTTTACAAAAAGCAACGATGACGGGATCTAATGGACCCAACATGAAATGGTAAGTACAGACACTTAAGAACCCTTCCACGTGGGTAGTAATTGATTCTTCGAGCGTTGAAACTACCACGTGCTTTTCACCCCAGTTGCATTCCTTTTTTTTTTACCTTTTCGAGAATTTTCTCGGTGATTGGACACTGGTATATCAAGACCGGCTCACATCGGCCCGGTACCGAAGAAGGTTTTTCAACTTTGAAATCAATGACAGTCGAGCACCCTACCATAACGAACTCCTAGGGGCGGAGCTCCGCCGCATCCTCATCGTCAGTAGACCGCGATGAAGAAGCGACCTCTTTCTGCGGCACAGTTTTGGAGGTTTTCGCCATTGGTAAATAAAGGAAAGAGAATTAGGTTTGTTTGTGATGTTAAAGTATATGAAGCAGAGGCATTTTTGAAGAAGATACAAGAGTAGAGGAAAAACTTTTGAGTAAAAAGTTTGGATGTGAACAAAAGTTTGAATATTTATAGGCTTGATAATGACGGTTCAGAACCGGTAGTGGCCGACCAACGACAAACAAACATTTATTGTCTTGGTAACTGGACCGTTGGGACGTTTGTCGCATACGTCATAATCGGGCTCATCACTGATGTCATTGCCCACTTAGTTGGAGTTTAGAAAATCATATCGTTTCTCACCACATTCCTTCCGAGAAACGAGGGGACTATCTGTATACTGTCAAAATCGGTTTTGCCCTTCATGTAACTAGTCGAGATTGGAACATGATGGACCAAGGGTCGTCATCGTAATATCAAGATGAGATCTGAAGCCAGGTTATTGAGCTCAAGAGTCAAGGACCGATCAATACCGAGTTCGAAGTCAATATCGAGCTCGAGTCCTAATCAAACTATGATGTGAAGTGGTGTTATCGAGATCGAGATCCAGACCGATCAATACCGAGCTCGAATCGATATCGAGCTCGAGCCAATACCGATATCGGCCAATATCGAGCTCGAGTCAACATCGAGCTCGAGATCCAAGACCGACCAAGATCGATCTAAGAGACAAAGAGTCGTTGTAGCCGCATTAGGGGAGAGAATCTCGGGTGGAATTAAGGAAAGGCTAATTAACTAATCTATCATGGGATCCCCACTATGTATTTTTAATTATATCCAAAGTAGAATTCCTCCACTATATGAAGAGTGGCTATCATTTTTGTAAGGGACATTCAACAATCAAGATTCAGACATTAATACACTCTCACATTTCAAAGATTATTACACTGATATATAGTAGAGATTATCCTTTTTTGAGTTTTGGACATTGATTCATCTTGCTCGTTAATAAATCATTCTCTACTCAATTTGGTTTGTATTTCATTCCTTTTTTACAGTTAATATTCGATATATATTTCTGCTTACTTTTTAATTTGTACCAAGTTATACCACGCATCCTTAGAACTACGTATAAATTCAACTCTATCCAGTTTTCGGGTAAATAAATTTAATAAATAAAGAGAATTTTTAAGCCATTTCCAAAGCCTATTTTATTTACACAAATGGTGAAAATAGTATGGACTAGTCAGTTTTCAGACTGGTGATTGAAAAACAGCCAACATTTGCAAAGTCATTGAAAAATAGTTACTATTTTGCTGCAACACGAAAAGTTCCAGCATACTATACTGGAGATTGGTGCACCTATGTATGAACTTCCAACATATTATGCTTGAACTCCATCACACGAAAAGTTCCAGTATAATATATTGGAGATTGGAGCACTTGTATATGAACTTCTAGCATATTATGCTGGAACTCCAGTATATTATGCTGGAACTCCAGTATATTATGTTTAAACTCCGGTATATTATGCTTGAAATTCACATGTAAAAAATTCGAACTCCAATATATTATGCTAGAATATTTTTCGGACTTTGAACAGTGTTTTCGTTCAGATTTATCTTTGCATGAAAAGTGGCTAAATTTCGATTACTTTTGAAACTGTGGTTATTTTTCAATTATCACTTGTAAATCTGGCTATTTTTGAATTTCGCTCCTACAAATGCATAGCACAACATGTGGGACCCACAATTTAGTGATTTAGTGAATAAAGGAAAAATTTTCACAGATGCATAGTACCTAAACGTGGGACTCATTTGAACACATATTTACTCGAGACTTCTCTACATATGCATAGAACAAATTATTAGACCACTATTCCTTGAAAGTAGCATGTTTAATATGCACATAATACAAATACTTTAACCAAATCTAGGATTTTCTAAATCAAGTATATTTGGTAGCTCATTTATTTGAAAATAAAATTGTATTTGAATTCAATTAAATATATAAGTTTTATGCAATTAAGACCTAATAAATAACTAATTGCCGAGCTTGAATAGCAAATATGTTAAATCAACAGTTAAGCTTGAATAAATAAAATTGACAAGTTAAACCATAGCAGAATAAACTCACTAAATAAGGAAAAAGCGTAGCAGAATAAATTCACTAAATAAATAATAATTTTTACCTATAAATGTATGCTAGGTTGAAGTTCAAATATGTCAATAAGTTAATAATTAATATTCATATTCATCTAAAACTTTAAATATTATAAATTCATGAAAGAAATTAAATACAATACTATAATATTTTGCAATTTAAGTAGTTTATAATGCCTTCAAGTACAATTTGAAGGAATGTGCATACCTTTTATTTTCCAAATAAAAGTAAGATTATGTAAATAAAAGTTATTGTAAAATTTTACATTAATTTTGCAACTTTAATTTTAGTTTCTAATTTAACTTTTACGATATTATTTCTAACCTATTAACCCTTATATTTTCATGAGTTTATTTATTTTGAATTACTAACATTTAAGTTAATTATTAATTTAATTTATGTTTGCTATTTACCCTAAATTCAATGGACCAAATCACTAGAATATATGTTATGGAAAAAACAAACAATTTACAATATTTTAATTTAATTACTTCTTGAGTTGCAAGTGATATGTCTATTTGCATTATTACTAACATTTGAAACTGATTTGAGTATCCTACAAAAATAAGAAATGATGAAAATTTGTGTTAATATCCCCTCAAAATTTCAATATAATAATTATATCTAAAAATTTAGTTAAAATTATTAAATTGCCGATTGGTATATAGTGTTCAATCTAGAGAAAATTGACTCGTAAAGGATATTTCAAGTAGTAGATATTCAATAGCTAATTTAGACAAAGCACTCCTAAGTAGTTAAACATTTTGCAAAATTTTCCTTAATACTTGAGAATATTGATTAAAAATTAAAATTGTTTACAGGTATGCTCAATGACAATATCAATTAAAATAGTACCGCTATAATATTAGAATATCCTTCTCTCATAATAATTTTAATTGCAATGTTGGCCCGTGCGCATCACGGGCTTTACTTCCACAGTCTGTAACTGATAAGATTACTAAAATACCCTCAATTATTTTAAATGTTTAATTTATCAAGAATTATGTATAAAAATAATTTAAGATAAATAATTATACTTTGCACACTTGAAAACAACCAATATTATATAGCTAATTGGAGATAAAATAATTAGAATTGGAATTAAAAATCAAAGTAGAAGAAAAAATAAAACAAAAGGAAGGCAAAACCTACCCCGATGTTGGAGTTGGAAGCGGCGTAAGGAAAAAAGAGACGAAGACGTGGGTTATAGGTTGGAGTCAAAATAAAATAAAAAAGGTAAAGGGTAAAATAGAATTATAAAGTAATAAGTTAGAGAATAATTGAAAAGAAAAATAGGAAACAATCTCACCACATCAAATCGATTGTTTCAAAAAATGAGATTTTTCATTGTTCCAAAATAATGAATTTAACAATACAATACAACTAATTTTAACTAAACAATCAAAATAAATATTATTTTTGGATAACAATACAATACGATACAGTGAGTAACAATCATCCAAACAAACTGTAATATGATTATACTGACTAAACCATGTCCTACTAATTAATTAATCAACTACATATTATTATATATAGATATGATCTTTTCTCATAAAAATATTTAGTAAAACGTTTCATCAATTAAGCTGAACATCGAAATCATCAGAAAAGAGAAGAAATAGAAGGGGTCGAACATCATACTATATACTAACTATATATATATATATATATATATATATATATATATATATATTGGCTGACGCCGAAAAGTCACCATTTTTGACATTTTAATATGCCGACAGTTATGATTTTGTTCTATGCACAAATATTATAAAATATATAGGCTTCAGGTTTCATACACGTCGACACACGTCTGTTTCCTCCTACTTTAGGTTTGCATAAGTTACTTTAAAAACATTGAGTAGGCGTTTGGACATAAAAGTTGAGATTTTTTAAAACAAAAGTAGTATTTGGAGCAAAATTAAAAAATTATATTTAGAATTTAGAATTATGTTTGAATATGTATTTCATTTGAAAAAATATTATAATTTTGTGCGCGGGAAGATTTTGAAAAACTTATTTTCAAAATTTTTTCAAAACATTATCTAATTTCACGGACAAATATATTTTTGAAATATTTTTTGAAAAAAAGGAATTTCTTTTAATGAATAAACGGTCCTGAAACTCAAAGCCAACTTGCATTTCAAGTGATCAGTATTCTTTGTGATATTAGGTAATAAATTAAACTAGCATTACTCTGTAATCATGACCAGGGACGGATGTAGCTTATCGGTTACATGTTTATTTGTATATATTATAATTGAACTCATAATTTTAACAGTACAAATTGAATCAGTGAAATTTTAATCCTGGATTCACATCTGATCATGACTCAAAGATATGTTATAATTCACATTTGATTACGAAATAGTTTGATAATAAACTAACGTGACATCTCGACGCCGTTAATTTATCATTTTGAGAATTAACATACCGTTTAGCGTCATAAGGTCTCGAGCAGATTTGTATTATATGTTATGATTGCATGTATGGCCGAGTTCAACTTTCGGATGATTCAAGATCAATTTGGGAGGAGCATTCCTATTTTAGAAATTTAAGCGATAAGAGTTGATCGGAGTTTTGACTTTTGTGTAGACGACTCTGAAATGACGTTTTGATGATTCCAATAATTTCGTATGGTGATTTTGGACTTAGGTGTGCGTCCGGATTTAGATTTGAAGGTCCGTAGGGTAATTTAAAGCATTTCGGCTGAAAAATGTAGTACTTTCTTGTGAAATTGATTCCTATAATTTTTGTTGACTGTATCGAATTATTTTGGCTATATTCAAGCCATTCAGAGTTGGATAATCGAGGAAAAGTCCTACTAGTGGATTAAATTGGTGCAAGTTGAGGTAAGTGACTTGTCTAACCTTGTGTTGGAAAAAGTTCTCCTAGGATTGGTATTGATGTGATAATTGTAATGTGTTGATAGTCGTGTACACGAGGTGACAAGTCTTAATACCTTGTTTCTCAAGTTGCAGTGAAGAGATATAGTAACTACTTAAGACTTGTATGTCAGGTCAGGCCCTACTGGAATATTAAAAGACAAGGTGAAATGTTTAACAATATAATAAAATGAAATGACAATGGAAATGAATCAAGTAAGTAGTTTGTCACCAATTAACTACGCAAAATAATGGCAAATAATACCTCGTGGAAACAAACCAGAATTCTTTTCAACTTTAAGAATATCACAACAATTATCAAAGGCAACTGCGGCCATAAATCAATATCAACAAGGGCACTCCTGAGGTATCGCCTCGTAGTCCCAAATCATACATAAATTCACAATATCTCATTTTCTTATATCACCAAGGGAGCCTTCACATTTAATTTTAAAGAAAAATATTTTTCCTGAAATAGCATCCCGCATTTTAGCCACCCTTATCACACCGCATGACTTCTAGTAGTTCCCCTACTAGCCACGCGTATCAAGCCACCCTTATCTCACCGCATTCATTTCAACACCAAGACCTTATACCACCGCATGCGTCTCAATATCACAATATATCACAATCTGCACCTCAAGTACTCAAATATTTTAATTTGCCAAAATAAACAATATCAACAATAGTTTTTCACAACAGGAAGCTCACGACTCAATCACAATGAGTAAAAAATCTCACAAAATATTCGGGAATAAATAACACGGCAAAAATAATATTTGAAAACTTTTATTATGTTGCCTTATTTCTAAATTTACAATATCAAATACTTCATATTAATAATATTTAAACTAAAGAAATTCCACCTTCAAATAATGAACAGAATAAAAGAAACCAAGTTTCAGCTAAACATGTAAAACACTTAGCAGGAACAGGCCAGGAAAATTTAAAGTACAAAAATACATTAATGATGATGAATATAAAAGAATAAAATAATTTAATTAATATGCAACAGTGCTCTTACATAAGTTAAAAACATAATCTTTCACATTTAGCCCATGTACACAAAATTAAAAAGTTGAAGTTTTGGAAGGTTGAGAGGTTTGACCGAGAGTTGACTTTGGTAATATCGGGGTTGGAATGTGATTCTGAGAGTTAGATTAGCTCCGTTATGTCATTTGGAACTTGCATGCAAAATTTAACGTCATTCCGGGTTGATTTGATATGTTTCGGCGCGAGATTTGGAAGTTGGAAGATTTGGAAATTCATGAGTTCGATTCGAGGTGCGATTTGTAGTTTCGGTATTGTTTGATGTGATTGAAGGCCCCGACTAAGTTTGTATTATGTTTAAGGAGGTGTCGGCGTATTTGGTTGAGGTCCCGGGGGGCCTCGGGTGTGTTTCGGATGAGTTACGGGCCATTTCTTCATGCTTTAGATGTCACGACCCAAAATCCAACCTCAGGCGTCGTGATGGCACCTAGTCTCTAAGACTAGGTAAGCTGATTTCTATCACATTTTGAAGCCATTTATTTTTGAATTAAATAAGTAACCAAAACTAACAGCGGAATAAATATGAATGTACAACCTCCCAAGACTGGTAGTACTGAGTCACGAACTCTAACTGAATACATGAAATGATCACGAGGAGCGAATATACAATACTGTTTGATTACAAATTAACAGTACAATGAAATGAAAAGACTCCAAGGGACTGCGACGGCCAAGCAGCTCTACCTTGAATCTTTACGATCACATTTTAACTCTGTTCAAGTCCGATATCTCCAATACCTGGCCTTGCACAAAAATATACAGAAGTGTAGAGTGAGCACACCACATTGGTGCCCAGTAAGTATCAAGACTAACCTCAATGGAGTAGAGACGAGGTACAGTCAAGACACTCACTAGTCTAATAACATGTGCAATATAATATACAAAATAATAGGAAACAAATAACAACAGAGCAACATGAAACAACTAGTGATATGCACAACAGACAACAAGAATACCATTAATATCGCTCAACTATTAATAATTACAATTACACCCAATTAAATTAAGTGCTCCAAATAAATGTCTTTCACATATAATTCTTTCAAATAATTCTCTTTCAAATATAATTTTCTCAAATAATTATTTTTCAAATATAATTCTTTTAATAAATCTTTTCAAATATAAATTCCTCAAATAAATATCTTTCAAATACAATTCTTTCATATAATACTTTCTAAGTAAAAATTCTTCCAAATAAATATTTTGAATATAATTCTTTCAATTAAAAAGTCACCATGTGACACCTCATTTCATAATCATAAAAATACGGGTCTCAATCCATTTTCATATTTTTCATAAACACGGGTCTCATCCCATTTTCATATTTCCACGGCACCTCGTGCCTATAATTAAATCATCATATTTTCCTGGCACCTCGTGCCCTCATTTCATACCACAACTGCACGGATAATTCACGTGCCAAATATTCTCATTATTTACTCACGACACCTCATTCCTACATTTTATTTTATAATCCGCCTGGCA
This sequence comes from Nicotiana tabacum, assembly GCF_000715075.1. NCBI lineage: Eukaryota > Viridiplantae > Streptophyta > Magnoliopsida > Solanales > Solanaceae > Nicotiana > Nicotiana tabacum. Next base: position 6,599,723 of record NC_134092.1, on the reverse strand, counting down.
ATAGCCACATGCTCTCAATTTCAACATAAAACAGATTGTTATCAATTTGCCAACAACAAGACAAGTTGCACAAGGTATAAAAATAAACACAAGAAAATCACAACATCACAATCCCACATCATCACATATCATCCCTGACAATAGCCACCTTTATCGCTTCTATTGCCACCCTAAACACTCCTATAGCCACCCTTATCGCTCTGCCTAGACAATATCAATAGCCACTCTTATCTCTCCTATTTTCACTCTTATCGCTCCTATAGCCACCCTTATTGCTCCGCCCAAATAATATTCCAACAAACATAACAACAGTGAAATGCCACCCTTATAACTACATAATATCAACGGTGAAATGCCACCCTTATCTCCCCAAAATAACAACTCACACAACACAATAAATTACACGAAAAATTATCACAACAACATAACAAAAATCAATTCATATCACAATTTGTCCAACGGCCACAACGAAATTCCAAAGCTACAACCAAGTCAATTAATATCACAACAAATAGCCAAATGCTCCACACAATGTGTACAACACACAAAAAAAACAATCAAATAGAGATAGAAATTAGTCTACATAAAACAAAGTCAAATTTTTAATAATTATATAAATACTTCTTCTTAAGCTCATTTAATTAATTATTTGCAGAGGGAAAAATCCAATAATTATCAAACAGCAAATTCACGAAATTTCATAATAATCAAATAACAATCGCATCACATTGTCATATAACAACAGAGTCAACAACAAGAATTTAGGCACGACAAGTAGATGATTAAATACATGCCAAAAGTTATCCGATTTACTACACAATATGCTCTAGAATTTAACTCAATAAAATTTGCACATATAAACCAAGTACGTACTCGTCACCTCGCATACATGGTTTTCAATTACACAAATTGCACATAAGACTCAATGCCTAAGGGGTATTTCCCCCATTCGAGGTTAAGCAAGACACTTACCTTTTTGAAGTTAGGCCGATATTTCAAAATAGCCTTCTTGCTTGAATTGACCTCCGGACAGCTCAAATCTATCCAAATTAATTGTATAACTTCATTAAAATTCATCGAAAACAATTCCGGATAATAATACGTCTACTTAAAATTTTATTCCAAAAAGTTAACAAAAGTCAACGCGGGACTCGCCTCTCGGAACCCGACATAATTTTCATGAAATTCGAACACCCATTCCGATACGAGTTCAACCATACCAATTTTATCGAATTCCAATAATAACTCGACTTCCAAATCTTAAATTTTCGGTTTTGGAAGATTTTACAAAATTCTTGATTTTTCCTCCATTAAATCCGAATTAAATGATGGATTCAAAGACATAATCATGAAAATTAATAAAAACTGGATAAGAATCACTTACCCCAAACACCCACACAAGAATCTCTCCAAAAATCACCTTCTACCGAGCTCAAATTGAGTTATGAACTCAAACCCTCATTTTTTAGACTTTTAATTCTGCCCAGATACACCTTTTTTCGCGTTCGCGAAGGCCAAAATCTAGCTGCCTCAAATCCTTCTTCGCGTTCGCGTGACAAGAGTCGCGTTCGCGAAGGCCAATTGTTCCTTCATCATCATTTCCTCTTCGCGTTTGCGACTTCCTCATCGCGTTCGCGATGGCCAGCTGCCCAGCTCCTTCGCGTTTGCGTTCGCGAAGGCCAAACGACCCCAGCCCCTATCTTCCTTTCTTCTTCGCGTTCGCGTTTCCAGGGGCGCGTTCGCGAGGGCTTGCCCTGCTCCTTCTTCGCATTCGCGTTCGCGAAGGACAAATCATCAGCCCCTCAATTTCCTCTTCGCGAACGCGGTATTCCTTCGCGTTCGCGAAGAAGGAAACCAGACTTCAGCAACAACAGTCCAAACAGCTCCAATTTGGTCCGAAACCACCCCGAAACACACCCGAGCCCCTCGGGACCTCGTCCAATCATACCAACCAGTCCCATAATATAACATGGACTCGCTCGAGGTTTCAAATCACATCAAATTACGCCGAAAATACAAATCGCACCACAAATCGGACTTATGAACTTAAAAAACTTCCAACTTCTAAAACACGTGCCGAAACCTATCAAACCAACCCGGAATGATGTCAAATTTTGCAGGCAAGTCCCAAATAATATAACGGAGCTTTTCCAACTCTCGGAATCGCATTTCGATCCCGATATCAAAAAGTCCACTTCCGGTTCAATTCTACAAAAATTCGACTTTCGTCATTTCAAGCCTAAATTGGCTACAGACCTCAAATTCACAGTCCGGACACGCTCCTAAGTCCAAAATCACCCAACGGAGCTAACATAACCGATGTAACTCCATTCCAGGGTCGTCTTCACACAGTTTTGACTACGATAAAAAATCCTAAGACTTAAGCTTCCATTTTAGGGACTAAGTGTCCTAAATCACTCCGAATCATCCGTAAATCAAACTCGACTATACACGCGGGTCATAATACATATTACGAGGCTGTTTGAAACTTTAAGTCATTGAACGGAGCGTAAATTCTTAAAACGACAAGTCGGATCGTTACATTCTCCACCTCTTAATCAAACGTTCGTCCTCGAACGTGCTAAGAATCTTTCTGAGGACTTTAAATTACTGAGTATGTTCTTGCACACATACTTGTGAGTGATTTTACATTTCCGCAAATTAACACGGTTCCGACAACACCATCTCAATTGAGATTATTTTTTTTCTCCATTCTTATAAGCTTTAAAGCAAAATCCCTAACTCTCCAATCATTTAAAAAAAATGCCTGAATTCTCACAGCAACGCACAGTATTAGTCTCAACTGGCTATAGCAACTCGTGCCTATGCACATATAAATTTCCTCAACAGTGTTGAAGTAACTCAAAACTTTCTCTGGGGGTGCTATATTATTCCCCTCTTAGGATCATTCGCCCTCAAACACATAACATATTTATCTCTTCTTTTGCAAATTCTCAATCCTCCAAATTTTACTAACTCCCAAATTTTTTAGAAATTTCGGCAGAGTCCCCCTGTAATTGGGCCTATTCACTTGCCAGAGTAACACCCAAATAACTCCTAACAACATATCCACAACCTAACAAAATATCACAGGGTATATATATATATCAATAACATTAATCTCAGCATTGCCTAATCATAATGATATAAAGACATGAAGCACATCATATATATGCCCATCACCACATCTCTAGCCTTAAAAGCTGTTCATAATTAATTCCAGTATCATCAATTAATCTCATATTAACTACCACCTCATTTCAAATTTTTCACAACACTTACAACAGAATGTGAGGCATGAAGACCTCATGATTGCTTACTCGGGTTAATGAGTCACATTTAACGCCACCTGAGAACTCATCTCATAGGTTAAAACTCAATGTTTACAACACCAAAATGGCTGAATATGCACAGAAAAATATACAAGAATTATCAAATAAGCCTAAAAGGCATGACTCCCTATTAATACTATTGTACAATTAAATTTCACAAAGGAAAAATTTTGAACTCATAAATATTTCACCACAAGGAACTCGTCCTTACATAACTTCCATCGCGGCTTGCCGCCCGGTTTAAATATTTCACATCATGTATAAAAAATATAAAGATCTCGTCCTCCACTCCGAATCATAAGTATTTTGCACATTGTGCCAACTGAAATTTTTAATTTCCTTTCTTTCTTCTTTTCAATATATTTCATAAATAATTTTCACAACATATAATGAACCCTCATACCGGTAGGGCGTATAATTCAGAAAAAAATTGAAATTAATTATTCCGAAACATATTAAACCCACTATAATGAATAATAAAAATTACTTTTGGGCTTATAGCCCTTAATGGTGTACCAAAAATAAAATGACAGATATGGCTTACACCTTCAAATCTCCCAACAAGGATAACATATAAGTGGGTCGCCAATTTACGAAGCTGACCCATAAGTGGAGCATAATAGGAGGACTCACCTTAATATTTAGAACCAAATCAAATTAAGGGAAATTATCCTTTATAATAAAAAATCAGGATCGTACCTGTAACGACACCATCTGGTGTATTGGCCCCAGCCAAATCATAATGATTATATCAACGGGTCGGGCCTCCACCTCTTAGGCGCCCACTACCCGCCTGTCCTCCGCCTCTAGATGACTGTGCACGTGGAGTATCAACTGGAATAAAGCTTGTAGCTGGAGTGTTCTGATGAAATCCACCCCTCCCAAGTCTGGGACAATGTCTCATGATATGCGTAGTATCACCACACTCATAACAACCCTTCCGAGGTCGCGGCTGCTCGTACTGAGTCTGTGCCGGATAACTGGAATAACCACTATAAGAATCTCGTGTCGGTGGTGCACTATAAACTGGAGCACCCCGAGTAATCTGATGTGTGGACTGAGCTGACTGACTGCTCGAGCCTCTGCTATAATGGGTTCTAGCTGAAGAGTAAAATCCACTGAATTCTCTAGATCTTCGAGACCTTTTGGCCTTCTCAGACTCCCTTTCCTCGCCTAAAACACCCTCAATCTTCCTTGCAATCTCCACTACTTGTTGAAATGGAGCATCAATTTGCAATTCTCGAGCCATGCATATTTTAATATCATAATCGATCCCCTCAATGAATCTGCAGACCCGTTCTCTGATTGTAGGAACTAAGATAGGTGGATGACGGGCTAACTCACTGAACCTGATAGCATATTCTGACACTGTCATAGTGCCCTGACGCAACCGTTCAAACTCTGTGCGCCACGTATCTCTGAGAGTCTGGGGAACAAACTCTTTCAAGAACATTTCCGAAAATTGAGCCCAAGTTGGTGGTGTGGCATCGGCTGGTCTACCTTCTTCATATATTTGCCACCACCGGTACGCTGTACCTGACAGTTGAAATGTAGTAAAGGAAACTTCGCTCACTTCCACAATACCCATGGTGCAGAGAATACAGTGATAATTTTCCAAGAAACCTTGGGCATCCTCTGTAGCTGTGCCACTGAAAGTTGGTGGATCATATTTCTTAAACCTTTCAAGTCTCTTTTGTTCTTCTTCTGATGCCTCGGGCCTGACCTCAGGTCGAACCGGAATAATAGGTTGTACCGGTACTACACCCGGAACCTGACCAACGTGAACCTGCTGCTCTGGAGTTGAGATAGGAGTCTGAGCTACTCCCCCAATCTGCAGAATGTTTGGTGCAACAGAGATCAATCCCGTCTGAGTTAATGTACCAAACATACTCAGGAACTGTGCCAAAGTCTCCTGAAGTCCTGGGGTAACAACAGGTGCTTCTGGTACCTGTCCCCCAACTGGAGCTACTAGTGGCTCCTCAACTGTTATTCTGACAGGTGCTCTAGTCGTATCACGTGCCCTTCCTCGGCCTCTACCTCGCCCCCGGCCTCTTGCAACCCTATAAGTATGTGTGGATGCCTGCTCAGCTAACCCAGTAGTACGTGTCCTCACCATCTGTGAGAGAATGGAGATACAAAGGTTCAAATTCCAAATTCAACAAATTCCACACGACAGGAATGAAAGAAATGAAAATTTCCTAACAGTTCTGTAGCCTCTCGAAGATAAGTACAGACATCTCCGTACCGATCCGCAAGACTCTACTAGACTCGTTCGTGACTCGTAGAACCTATGAACCTAGATCTCTGATACCAACTTGTCACGACCCAGAATCCTACCACAAGCGTCGTGATGGCACCTGGTCTCTAAGACTAGGTAAACCGATTTCTATTACATTTTGAAGCCATTTTTTTTGAATTAAATAAGTAACCAAAACTAATAGCGGAATAAATATGAATATACATACTCCCAAGACTGGTAGTACTGAGTCACGAACTCTAACTGAATACATGGAATAATCACGAGAAGCGAATATATAATACTGTTTGATTACAAATTAACAATACAATGAAATGAAAAGACTCCAAGGGACTGCGACGGCCAAGCAGCTCTACCTTGAATCTTTACGATCACGCTTTAACTCTGCTCAAGTCCGATATCTCCAATACATGGATCTGCACAAAAATGTGCAGAAGCATAGGGTGAGCACACCAAAGCGGTGCCCAATAAGTATCAAAACTAACCTCAATGGAGTAGAGACGAGGTACAGTCAAGACACTTACTAGTCTAATAACATGTACAATATAATATACAAAATAATAGAAAACATATAACAACAGAGCAACATGAAACAACCAGTGATATACACAACAGACAACAAGAATATCATTAATATCGCTCAACTATTAATAATTATAATTACACCCAATTAAATCAAGTACTCCAAATAAATGTCTTTCACATATAATTCTTCCAAATAATTCTCTTTCAAATATAATTTTCTCAAATAATTATTTTTCAAATATAATTCTTTTAATAAATCTTTTCAAATATAAATTCCTCAAATAAATATCTTTCAAATACAATTCTTTCATATAATACTTTCTAAGTAAGAATCCTTCCAAATAAATATTTTGAATGTAATTCTTTCAATTAAAAAGTCACCATGTGACACCTCATTTCATAATCATAAAAATATCGGTCTCAGCCCATTTTCATATTTTTCATAAACACGGGTCTCAACCCATTTTCATATTTCCACGGCACCTCGTGCCCATAATTAAATCATCATATTTCCCCGGCACCTCGTGCCCTCATTTTATATCACAACTGCACGAACAATTCACGTGCCAAATATTCTCATTATTTACTCACGGCACCTCGTGCCTACATTTTATTTTATAATCCGCCTGGCAATAGCCACAGGCTCTTAATTTCAACATAAAACAGATTGTTATCAATTTGCCAACAACAAGACAAGTTGCACAAGGTATAGAAATAAACACAAGAAAATCACAACATCACATGAAAATTATCAACACCACAATCCCACATCATCACATATCATCCCTGACAATAGCCACCCTTATCGCTCCTATTGCCACCCTTATCACTCCTATAGCCACCTTTATCGCTCTACCCAAACAATATCAATAGCCACCCTTATCGCTCATATTTTCACCCTTATCGCTCCTATAGCCACCCTTATCGCTTCGCCCAGACAATATTCCAACAAACATAACAACAGTGAAATGCCACCCTTATAACCACATAATATCAATGGTGAAATGCCACCCTTATCTCCCCAAAATAATAACTCACACAACACAACAAATTACACGGGAAATTATCACAGCAACATAACAAAAATCAATTCATATCACAATTTGCCCAATGGCCGCAACCAAATTCCAAAGCTACAACCAAGTCAATTAATTTCACAACAAATAGCCAAATGCTCCACACAATGTATACAACACCCGGAAAAAACAATCAAATAGAGATAGAAATTACTCAACATAAAACAAAGTCTTTATAAAAATCAAATTTATTATAATTATATAAACACTTCTTCTTAAGCTCATTTAGTTAATTATTTGCAGAGAAAAAAATCCAATAATTATCAAACAGAAAATTCATGAAATTTCATAATAATCAAATAACAATCGCATCACATTGTCATATAACAACAGAGTCAACAACAAGGATTTAGGCACGACAAGTAGATGATTAAATACATGCCAACAGTTATCCGATTTACTACACAATATGCTCTAGACTTTAACTCAATAAAATTTGCACATATAAGCCAAGTACATACTCGTCACCTCGCATACATGGTTTTCAATTACACAAATTGCATATAAGACTCAATGCCTAAGGGGTAATTCCCCCACTCGAGATTAAGCAAGACACTTACCTTTTTGAAGTTAGGCCGATATTCCAAAATAGCCTTCTTGCTTGAATTGACCTTCGGACAGCTCAAATCTATCCAAATTAATTGTATAACTTCATTAAAATGCATCTGAAATTTCGGATAATAATACGTCGACTTAAAATTTTATTCCAAAAAGTCAACAAAAGTCAACGCGGGACCCGCCTCTAGGAACCCGACATAATGTTCATGAAATCCGAACACCCATTCCGATACGAGTTCAACTATACCAATTTTATCGAATTCCAATAACAACTCGACTACCAAATCTTAAATTTTTGGTTTTGGAAGATTTTACAAAAATCTTGATTTTTCCTCCATTAAATCCGAATTAAATGATGGATTCAAAGACATAATCATGAAAATTAATCAAAATCGGATAAGAATCACTTATTCCAAACACCCACGCAAGAATCTCTCCAAAAATCACCTTCTACCGAGCTCCCAATTTGATTTTGAGTTATGAACTCAAACCCTCATTTTTGAGACTTTTAATTCTGCCCAGATACACCTTCTTCGCATTCGCGACCATTTCTTCGCGTTCGCGAAGGCCAAAATCCAGTTGCCTCAAATCCTTCTTCGCGTTCGTGTGACAAGAGTCGCGTTCGCGAAGTCCAACTAATCCTGCATCATCATTTCCTCTTCGTGTTCGCGACTTCCTTGTCGCATTCGCGATGGCCCGCTGCCCAGCTCCTTCGCGTTCGTGTTCCACGCTTCGTGTACGCGAAGGCCGAACAACCCCAGGCCCCTATCTTCCTTTCTTCTTCGCGTTCGGGTTGCCAGGGGCGCATTCGCGAAGGCTTGCCCTTCTCCTTCTTCGCGTTCGCGTTCACAACTTCGCATTCGTGAAGGACAAATCATCAGCCCCTCAATTTCCTCTTCACGAACGCGGGACTCCCTTCGCGTTCGCAAAGAAGGAAACCAGACTTCAGCAACAACAGTCTAAACAGCTCCAATTTGGTCCGAAACCACCCCGAAACACACCCGAGCCCCTCGGGACCCCGTCCAATCATACCAACCAGTCCCATAACATAACACGGACTCGCTCGAGGTTTCAAATCACATCAAATTACGCCAAAAATACAAATTGCACCACAAATCGAACTTATGAACTTCAAAAACTTCCTACTTCTAAAACTCGTGCCGAAACCTATCAAACCAACCCGGAATGACATCAAATTTTGCAGACAAGTCCCAAATAATAAAATAGAGCTATTCTAACTCTCGAAATCGCATTCCGACCCCGATATCAAAAAGTCCACTTCCGGTCCAATTCTCCAAAAATTTGACTTTCGCCATTTCAAGCCTAAATTGGCTACAGACCTCAGATTCACAGTCCGGACACGCTCCTAAGTCCAAAATCACCCAACGGATCTAACTAAACAGACGGAACTCTATTCTGGAGTCGTCTTCATACAGTTCCGACTTTGATAAAAAATCCTAAGACTTAAGCTTCCGTCTTAGGAACTAAGTGTCCTAAATCACTTCGTATCATCCGTAAATCAAACTCGACCACACACGCGGGTCATAATACATATTGCGAGGCTTCTCGAAACCTTAAGTCACTGAACGTGGCGTAAATTCTTAAAACGACAAGTCGGGCCGTTACATTAGAGTTGCTGCTTTCTGGTGTGGCTGTTGCTCTTCGCGATCGCGAAGATGAAGCTGCGATTGCAAAGTGATTCTGGGATATCAGTGTTTTTGTTCATCGCGTTCGCGATATTGTGCACACGATCGTGTAAGGTCCAGTTGGTTTATGTCCGCGTTCGCGATGCTTATTCCGTGTTCGCGTATAGTTGGAGCTGGAAAGGGCATCAGGAATTTGTTCTCCGCTTTCGCATCATCGGGTTCGCGATCGCGTATTAGGAGGTCGCTATGTTTTGCGTTTGCAACTGTTTGTTCGCTTTCGTGTTGGGTTATTTTGGCAGACTTCTTTTTTGTGCTTCGAGATCATATGGAATTTTTCGCGATCGCGATGTGTTATAACTGGGCAGAATATAAAAGTACTCCAATTCGAGGATTAGCCATTTTTACCGTATTTTGAGTTGTAGACCTCGGATTTGAGCGATTATTCGTGGATTTTTCAAGAAAATCATTGGGGTAAGTGTTCTTCACTCGGAATTCATTATGTTTCATGATTTAATTTTTGTTTTTATCCTTAAATTTGTGGTTTGAGTTGAGGAAAATGAGAAATTTTGTAAAGATCTTTTAAAGTGTAAAATGATGATTTAAGGACAAATTGGCATCGGAATTTGATAATTCTTGTATGGTTGGACTCGTTATCGAATGGGTGTTCGAGTTTTGTGAATTTTATCGGGTTTCGAGGTGCGGGCCCGAGGGTTGACCTTTTAGTTCATGTTAAATATTGAAGCTTTATTATCCGAAATTTATTTTCTATGAGTTTTATTTATGATTTGAAGTTATTTTGGCTAGATTTGAGCCGTCCGGAGGTTGTTTCACTCGAGAAGGTCATTTTAAAGTATCGGTCTAGCTTCTTTGAGGTAAGTATCTTGCCTAACTTTGTGTGAGGGAAACTACCCCTTAAGATTTGAGTCCTTGGTGCTAATTGTGTCATGTGAAGGCCGAGTACGCGAGGTGACGAGTACGTGCTCGAACTTATTTGTAGAAATTTGACCGTTTAGTGCTCTTAGCTTCTTATGTCCATTAAATATGAAGTTGTTTTGTCCTATTAAATTCCCCATTTACTAAATTCACCCTTACGTGTCTTATTTGGAATTTATTGCTTCATGTTTTACCTTTATTGTCGATTAAACTCTTATGTGCCTTAACTGAAGTTCTTGCCTCTTTTAATGCCATGCTATCCTTTCCGTAATTATTTATCCTTGATTGAAGTTATTATTATCTTTTTCGTAATTGCCTATCATTAGTTGAAGTTATTATTATCTTTTTCTATAATTTGCTTATCCTTAATTGAATTTGTTGTATCTCTTCCGTAATTGCTCAACCCTAAATGAAGTTTTGTTATCCCTTATCATTGTTGACTTATCCTTATTTGGAATCATTGATTCATGCTATCCCTCTTACCGTTGAATTGTACTTTTGGGAATCATTACTACACATTATCTCTTCCTTGTTGAGCTATTGCTATGTTGTACCATTATTTTCTATTGTGTCTTTCTTTGCGAGTTCGTTCTTCCATTTTATTTGTATTCTGAAGTTACTGAGTTGATTTACTTTCCCTATTCTCGTGTTATTATCGTTGTTGTTGTTGTATTCAGTGTTATTTAGCCGAGGGCTATGCGTGGTTGTGATATTGAATCTGTTCTGAGGAAATGTTGTCGCATATAGGCACATATTGTGAAAGTCATTTATTTGAGTTGTTATGTTTTTGGCATACTGTTTTGTTGAGATAATTGTTATGTTGTTTGCACAAGGTTTATGCCGTGCGATTTTTATTGTGGTTTCACGAGGTTTCTGCTGTGCGATTGTTATTGTGTTTGCATGAGGTTTCTGCTGTGCGATTGTTATTGTGTTTACACGAGGTTTCTGCCGTGCTGTTGTTATTAGTGATACGCATGCGGTGGTATAAGGTCTGGGTGTTGAAATGCATGCGGTGAGATAAGGTGGGCTTGAAATGCGTGGCTAGTAGGGGAACTATTAGAAGCCATGCGGTGTGATAAGGTGGGCTAAAATATGGGATGCTATTTAGGAAAAATGATTTTCAAAACTAAATATAAAGGCTCCCATGGTGATATAAGGAAATTTGTGATTCATTTTATGATTTGAGACTATGAGGCGGTACCTCGGGGGGGCTCTTGTTGTCATTTTCCCTTTTTTGTACACTTGTCTTTGATTGTTGTTTTCCTTTGCATACTACTAATTGTTTTCCTCCGTGATGCACTCTTTGCTCAGTTCTATGTAGCTAATCTTGTTGTGTTGGTCGTTGCTTCAAACTTCATTGCTGCTTTTATTACACTATATATTTCGTGGTGGTCCTTTCTTATGTGCCATTTATTGTCTCTACACCTATTTGTTGACTGGAATTGTAGTAGAACATGTCACGGCCTGGAATTCCCACCAACGGGACCGTGATGGCGCCTAACATTTCCCTTGCTAGGCAAGCCAACGTTAGAGGATCATTAAACATATTCCTTATTTCCATTCTGCAAATAATAATAATTAACTAAGATGAAATATAATAAGTGCGGAATTTTATAAAACTGTATTAATTACTACCAACCGGATCTGGAGTCACAATTCACTAGCATTCTAGAATTTACTACAAGTAATAGTCTGAAAGAAATACAACTTTCTAAATGAAAGAAACAGTAGAACAGAAAAGATAGACGGGGACTTCAAGGTTTGTAAACGCCGACAGATCTACCTTGAGTCTCCGGACAGCAGACCAATAGCAAAATCTCGATCAACCCAAGCCGGTATCAAAATCTGCATAGAAAGTGCAGAGTGCAGTATCAGTACAACCGACCCCATGTACTGGTAAGTGTCGAGCCTAACCTCGGCGAAGTAGTGACGAGGCTAGGACAAGACACCCACATATAACCTGAACAGTATAATTATGCTAATGGAAATAACAATAAATAAATAAATAAAGCATAAAATAATGGGAAAAGGGACATATAGTAGGGGATTTCAATATAAGGAGTGAGAATAACGAAAAGACAGAATTAAGCAGTGATCCGTAAACAATTTAAGTAATTAAAACAGTAAGAAAAACTGCACAGTGTCACCCTTCGTGCTTTTACTCTCAACCTCACCAAATAATAAATAGAACGGCACGACATCACCCTTCGTGCATTAAACCTCTCATATTATGCACGACATCACCTATTGTGCTTTATCACTCATAAATCATGGCACGGCATCACCCTTCGTGCATTAACACTCACATATCATGGCACGGCATCACCCTCCGTGCTTTACACTCTTCCTCACAATATAAATAATGCATGCACGTCATCACCCTTCGTGTTTTTCACTCCTCCTCACAAATCACAGAATCAATAACAACGGATAAACAGAAGTTTCACAAAGAATCCAGTATTTTACCAATGTGTAATATCGTAGTGTAAACCTCAACCTTGAACCAATATTCAAAAATTACCAAATCTCGATGAAACCAGACATAAATCACCCAACATTTCAAATAACAACGCTAAGCATGGATAGTAGGATTAAAGGCTACAAAATTTACAAAGAATAGGATTTCACTCGCATGCTATGACTCGACAACAATATATAGATGCTCGTTACCTCACATATACATCGTATTTAACAACCAAACACGTAGCAAATAAACACATATTACCTATTCCCTCAAGCCAAAGTTAGACACGATACTTACCTCGATTCACAGGCCACTCACTGCTCAAGTACCGCTTTTCCTTTAGAATTTACCTCCAACCCACTCATATCTAGTCATAAATAGCCTAATACTATCAATTATCGCTAAAGGAATCAACTTTAATGAATAATTACAGATTTTCCAAATTTGCCCAAAAGAAAAGTCAAAAACCGACCCCGGGCCCGCTTGGTCCAAACTCGAGGTTCGCACCAAAATCCGTTTACCCATTCAACCCCGAGCCTAAGTATGTAATTAGTTCCGTAATCCGACCTCAAATCGAGGTCTAAATCCCCAAATTTGTAAAATTCTCAATTCCCCCAAAATCCTTAATTTCTGCCCTTAAAGATCAAGATTAAAGACTAGGAATTCAATAAATGATGATAGAAATTGAAGAAAACAAGTTATAAAGTGCAAACCTATGATTGGGTGTCGAAATCCTTCTTCAAAAATCACCCTAGGTCGAGTTCTATGGAAGAAAATATGAACTTTTTGGACAAATCCCGTTTTGAAGTCTGTTTTAAAACACTGGACATGCCTTCATCGCGTTCGCGAGAGGCCTGTCGCGATCGCGATGCACAGCGGCCAAAGGCCTTCGCGTTCGTGAGTCTTTCTACTCATTCGCGTAAGGCAGGTCCCCCTAAGCCTTCGCGTTCGCGATCCAGTGGATGCGTTCGCGTAGAAGAACATGACCCCCTCCCCCAGGTCCCTTAACCTATCGCGTTCGCGGGAGACTGATTGTGTTCTCAAAGGGTACCACCCGCTTCGCGTTCGTGACCAGTCCTTCGCGTTCACGAAGAAGAAATTACCTCCCAGCCTAGTTTACACTTCGCGATCGCGAAGCTCAAAATACCTGTGCACCGGCAACAGCAAAACAACAGAAATTCTAAGTCTGAAACATCCCGTAGTCTATCCGAACTCACCCGAGCCCTCGGGGCTCCAAACCAAACATGCACACAAGTCTAAAAATATCATACGGACTTGCTCGTGTGATCAAATCGCCAAAATAACACCTAAAACTACGGATTTACATCAAAATTAATAAAATTCTCAAGAACACTTAAAGTTACTATTTTCTCAATCGAGGGTCCGAATTACGTCATATAAACTCCGTTTCTCACCAAATTTTACATACATGGTTTAGATATTATAACGGACCTGTACCGGGTTCCGAAACCAAAATATGGGCCCGATACCATCAAAATCAAGAATTAAGCACATACTTTAAAACCATAAATTTTCTGAAATTCAATTTTAGTCAAAAATTTATTTCTCGGGCTATGGATCTCGGAATTCGATTACGGGAATACGCCCAGATCCCATATTTTATTACGGACCCACCGGGACCTTCGAAACACGGGTCCGGGTCCGTTTACTTAAAATATTGACCAAAGTCAACTAAAAATCACTTTTAAATTTCAAAAATTATTATTTCTTCTATTTTCCACGTAAAGGCTTTCCGGAATTACGCCCGGACTGCGCACCTAAATCGAGGAGGATAATTATAAGATTTTTAAGGCTAACGAGCGTGGAATAAAGTCCTAGAACACAAGATGACCCCTTGGGTCATCACAATCTCCACATCTAAAACAAACGTTCATCCTCGAACGAACATAGAAAAGTACCTGAACTGGAAAACAAGTGGGGATATCTACTCCGCATGTCCGACTCGAACTCCTAAGTAGTTGCCTCAACGGGCTGACCTCTCCACTGCACTCGAACTGAAGGATAACTCTTCGACCTCAGCTGTCGAACCTGCCGGACTAGAATGGCTACTGGCTCCTCCTCATAAGTCAAATCCTTATCCAACTAGACAGAGCTGAAATCTAACATGTGAGACAGGTCACCATAATACTTTTGGAGCATGGACACATGAAATACTGGATGGACTGATGATAACACTATAGGCAACACAAGTCTATAAGCCACCTCCCCCACTCTCTAGAGAATCTCAAATGGCCCGTTATACCTAGGGCTCAACTTGCCCTTCTTCCCAAACCTCATGATACCCTTCATGGGCGATACTCGAAGCAATACTCTCTCCCCAACCATGAATACCACATCACAAACTCGGCGGTCGGCATAACTCTTTTGCCCGGACTGAGCTGTACGAAGTCAATCTTGTATAATCTTGACCTTGTCCAAGCCCTCCTGTACTAAATCTGTACCCAACAACCGAGCCTCCTCCGGCTCAAACCACCCAACTGGCGACCTGCACTATCTACCATATAATGCCTCATAGGGAGCCATCTGAATGCTCGGCTGGTAGCTGTTATTGTAGGCGAACTCTGCAAGGGGAAAGAACTGATCCCACGATCCTCCGAAGTTTATAACACAAGCGCGGAGCATATCCTCCAAGATCTGAATAGTACGCTCGGACTGCCCGTCCGTTTGAGGATGAAATGTTGTGCTCAACTCAACCCGCGTACCCAACTCACGCTGAACTGCCCTCCAAAAGGGCGAGGTAAACTGCGTACCTTGATCAGAAATGATAGACATGGGCACACCGTGAAGATGGATGATCTCCCGAATGTAAATCTCTGCCAACCTCTCCGAGGAATAGGTAACTGCCACAGGATGAAGTGCGCTGATTTAGTCAGCCTATCCACAATAACCCACACAGCGTCGAACTTCCTCTGAGTCTGTGGGAGTCTAACAACAAAGTCCATAGTGATACGCTCCCACTTTCACTCAGGAATCTCCATCTGCTGAAGCAAACCACCGGGTCTCTGATGCTCATACTTCACCTGCTATCAATTCAAGCACCGAGCCACGTAAGCAACTATATCCTTCTCCACCAATAATGCTATCGCAGGTCCTGGTACATCTTGGCAGCGCCCGAGTGAATAGAATACCGAGAACTGTGAGCCTCCTCAAGGATCAACTCACGAAGCCCATCAACATTAGGCACACATACACAACCCTGCATCCTCAAAACGCCGTCATCTCCAACTGTAACCTGTTTCGCACCACCGTGCCGAACTGTGTCCCTAAGGACCATCAAGTGAGGGTCATCATACTGCCGATCTCTAATACGCTCAAAAAAGGAAGATCAAGCGACTGTACAAGCTAGAACACGACTGGGCTCCGAAATATCCAACCTCACAAACTGATTGGCCAGAGTCTGAATATCTGAAGCTAGCGGCCTCTCACCGGCTGGAATGAATGCAAGGCTGCCCATACTCACTGCCTTCCTACTCAATGCATCGGCCACCACATTGGCCTTTCCCGGGTGATACAATATGGTGATATCATAGTCTTCCAATAGCTCCAACTATCTCCTCTGCCTCAAATTGAGATCCTTCTGCTTGAACAGATATTAAAGGCTGCGATGATCCGTGAAAACCTCACACGACACGCCATAAAGATAGTGCCTCCAAATCTTCGGCGCGTGAACAATGGCTGCCAACTCTAAGTCATGGACAGGGTAATTCTTCTCATGAACCTTCAACTGACGAGATGCATATGCAATCACCCTGCCCTTTTGTATCAATACTGCTCCGAGCCCAACACGGTAGGCATCATAATATACCGTGTAAGATCCTGATCCTGATGGTATTACCAACACTGGTGCTGAAGTCAAGGCTGTCTTGAGCTTCTGAAAGCTTGCCTCACACTCGTCTGACCATCTGAATGGGGCACCCTTCTGGGTCAACCTAGTCATCGAGGCTGCTATAGATGAAAATCCCTCCACAAACCGACGGTAATAACCCGCCAAACCCAAGAAGCTCCTGATATTCGTGGTTGAAGTGGGTCTAGGCCAGTTCTTGACTACCTCAGTCTTCTTAGGATCCACCTGAATACCCTCTACTGATTTGACGTGACCCAAGAAAGCAACTGAATCCAACCAAAATTCGCACTTCAAAAATTTAGCATACAACTGACTGTCCCTCAAAGTCTAGAGCACTATCCGGAGGTGCTGCTCATGCTCCTCCCGCCTGCGGGAGTATACCAAGATGTCATCAATAAACACAATCACAAATGAATCCAGGTAAGGCTTGAACACTCAGTTCATCAAGTCCATAAATGTTGATGGGGCATTGGTCAACCCAAAGGACATCACCAGAAACTCATAGTGCCCATACCGCATCCGAAAAGCTGTCTTAGGGAACACCAGATGCCCTAATCCTTAACTGATGGTAGCCAGATCTCAAATCAATCTTTGAAAACACCTTGGCACCCTGAAGCTGATCAAACAAATTATCAATCCTCGGTAACGGATACTTGTTCTGATAGTGACTTTGTTCAACTATCGATAATCTATACACATCCTCATAGATCCATCCTTCTTCTTCACGAACAAAACCGGCGCACCCCAGGGCGAGACACTAGTTCTAATGAAGCCCTTGTCAAGAAAATCCTGCAACTGTTCCTTCAATTCTTTTAACTCTAGTGGGACCATCCGGTATGGCAGAATAGAAATGGGCTGAGTGTCCGGAACTAGATCAATATAAAAGTCAATATCCGTGTCGGGTGGCAACCTAGGAAGGTCTGTAGGAAATACCTCAGGGAACTCACAAACAACAGGCACAGAATCCATAGAAGGGAATCTCAGCACTAGAATCACGAACATAAGCCAAATAAGCCAAACACCCCTTCTCGACCATACGCCGAGCCTTCATATAAGAAATAACTCTGCTGGAAGAGTGGCCAGGAGTCCCTCTCCACTCTAATCGAGGCAACCCAACAAGGCTAAGGTCACTGTCTTGGTGTGACAGTACAAAATAGCATGGTAAGGTGACAGCCAATCCATGCCCAATATAACATCGAAATCAACCATATCGAGGAGCAAAAGGTCTACACTGGTCTCAAGACCTCCAACAATGACCACACACGAGCGATACCCATGATCTACAATAATAGCATCCCCTATGGGTGTGGACACATATACAGGGGCGCTCAAAGAATCCGGGGCACAACCAAATATGAAGCAAAGTAAGATAAAACATAGGAGTAAGTAAACCCCGGATCAAATAGAACTAAAGCATCTCTACTGCAAACTGAAACAGTACCTGTGATAACAGCATCAGAGGACTCAACCTCAGGTTTGGCTGGAAAGGCATAATATCGAGGCTGGGCCCCACCACCCTGAACTATGTCTCTGGGATGACCTCTGACTGGCGGACCTCCACCTCTAGTGGCCTAACCTCCACCTCTAACAATCTGGCCCCTATCTCTGTCTACCTGACCCCTACCTCTGGCTGGCTGGGCAGGCGGTGCAGTAGCTGGTGCCGGAACCATGGCACGAGAACTCTGGTACTGTGAACTGCTCGACGTGCGAGGGCAATATCTAGCAATGTGCCTCGGGTCACCACAAGTATAACATGACCTCGGCTGCTATGACTGCTGGCCGATAAACTAACCCTGTCGACCTGAATAACCACTCTGAAAACTCTGAAGAGTAGGTGCACTGATAGGAGCTGGCTGATCAAAATAAGGCATATAAGAGCCACGACCACCTGGGGCACCGTGGGATGTCTAAAGTGCTGACTGAAATGGCCTGGAAGAATGGCCTCTACCATAAGTACCCCCGCCTCCAGATGAGGCACCGCTGAATCCCCCGGAATGGCGAGGTCTCTTGTTTGACCCCTGACCTCCCAATCCAAGAACCATCTCAACTCGCCTGGCCACATTGGCCGCATCCTGGAATGAAATCTCGCTCCCCGTCTCCTTAGCCATCTGCAATGTGATAGGCTGAGCAAGACCCTCAATAAACCTCCTCACTCTCTCTCTCTCTCTCTCTGTGGGGAGAAAAAGAATGGCATGACGGGCCAAATTCACGAAACGAGTCTCATACTGAGTAACAGTCATGCTGCCCTACTGGAGACGCTCGAACTAACGGCAACGCTCCTCTCTAGTAGTGATAGGCAGAAACTTCTCCAAGAAGATATGTGAGAACTGATCCCAAGTAAGAGTAGGCGACCCAGCTGGTCTAGTCAACAAATAATCCCTCCACCATTTCTTGGCGGAACCAGTCATCTAGAAAGCAGCAAAGTTGACCCCATTGGTCTCCAATATACCCATGTTCCGAAGAACCTCATGGCAGCTATCAAGGTACTCCTGGGAGTCCTCTGAAGTGGCACCGCTGAAATGAACTAGGAAAAGCTTGGTAAACCTATCCAATCTCCACAAAGCCTCGGAGGACATAGCTGCCCCATCAACGGGTGGTGCTGCAGCAACCGGCTGAACTACCCCAACTGGATGGGCTGCTGGAGTCTGAAACTGGGGAGCCACCTGCTCCGGAGTGTGGGTGGCAGGAGTCTGGGCTCCTCCTCCAGCCTGAGATATGGATGGTGCCATGGGGAATGTGCCAGTCTAGGCTACACTCTCCATAAGGCCCACAAATCGGACCAAGGCATCCTGAAGTACCGGGGTAGCAATAAACCCCTCTGGGACCTGAGCTGGTCCTGCCGGAACGGTCTGAGCTGGAGCCTCCTCATCGAACTCTACCTGAGGCTCCGCAGCAGGAGCTGCTGCTCGGGCCCTGGGCTGAGCCCTGCCCCTGCCTCAGCCTCTAGCACGACCTCGGCCTCTGCCCCTCGTAGGAGATACTGCTAGAGGATCCGACTGCTGATCAGCGGAAGAAGCGGTACGTGTTCTCGCTATCTGCGAGAGAATAAGAATAAAAGAGTTCAATCAGTATTGGGATAACAAGAATCGCACGACAGAGTTGAATAAAAGTGAACTTGTTCCTAACTTTATAGCCTCTAGGAGATAAGCACAGACATCTCAGTACCGATCCTCCAGACTCTACTAAGCTTGCTCGTAAATCGTGAGACCTAGGCAACCTAGTGCTTTGATACCAACTTGTCACGACCCGGAATTCCCACCAACGGGACCATGATGGATCATTAAACCCATTCGTTATTTTCATTCAGTAAATAATAATAATTAACTAAGATAAAATATAATAAGTGCGGAATTTAATAAAACTGTATTAATTACTACCACCCGGATCTGGAATCACAATTCACGAGAATTCTAAAATTTACTACAAGTAATAGTCTGAAAGAAATACAACTATCTCAATGAAAGAAACAGTATAACAGAAAAGATAGACGGGGACTTCAAGGTCTGTAAATGCCGACAAATCTACCTTAAGTCTCCGGACAGCGGACCAAAAATAAAATCTCGATCAACCCAAGCCGGTATCAAAATCTGCACAGAAAGTGCAGAGTGCAGTATCAATACAACCGACCCCATGTACTGGTAAGTTTCGAGCCTAACCTCGGCGAAGTAGTGAGGAGGCTAGGACAAGACACCCACATATAACCTGAACAGTATAATCATGCTAATGGAAATAACAATAAATAAAGAAACAAATAATAAATAAAACTGCACGGTATCACTCTTCGTTCTTTTACTCTCAACCTCACCAAATAATAAATAGAACGGCACGGCATCACCCTTCGTGCATTAAACCTCTCATATTATGCATGGCATGACCCTTCGTGCTTTATCACTCATAAATCATTGCACGGCATCACCCTTCGTGCATTAACACTCACATATCATGGCACGACATCACCCTTCGTGCTTTACACTCTTCCTCACAATATAAATAATGCATGCACGGCATCACCCTTCGTGCTTTACACTCCTCCTCACAAATCACAGAATCAATAACAACGGATAAACAGAAGTTTCGCAAAGAAGCCAGTATTTTACCAATGTGTAATATCATAATGTAAACCTCAACCTTGAACCAATATTCAAAAATTACCAAATCTCGATGAAACCAGACATAAGTCACCCAACATTTCAAATAACAACGCTAAGCATGGATAGTAGGATTAAAGGCTACAAAATTTACAAAGAATAGGATTTCACTCGCATGCTATGACTCGAGACCAATGCATAGATGCTCGTCACCTCACCTATACATCGTATTTAACAACCAAACACGTAGCAAATAAATACTATTACCTATTCCCTCAAGCCAAAGTTAGACACGATACTTACCTCGATTCGCAGGCCACTCACTGCTCAAGTACCGCTTTTCCTTTAGAATTCACCTCCAGCCCACTCGTATCTAGTCACAAATAGCCTAATACTATCAATTATCGCGAAAGGAATCAACTTTAATCAATAATTACATATTTTCCAAATTTGCCCAAAAGAAAAGTCAAAAACCGACCCCAGGCCCGCTTAGTCCAAACTCGAGGTTCGGACCAAAATCTGTTTACCCATTCACCCCCGAGCTCGAGTATGTAATTAGTTCCGTAATACGACCTCAAATCGAGGTCTAAATCCCCAAATTTGTAAAATTCCCAATTCCCCCAAAATCCTTAATTTCTACACGATTAAAGACTAGGAATTCAATAAATGATGATGAAAATTGAAGAAAACAAGTTATAAAGTTCAAACCTATGATTGGGTGTCGAATTCCTTCTTCAAAAATCACCCTAGGTCGAGTTCTATGGAAGAAAATATGAACTTTTTGGACAAATCCCATTTTGAAGTCTGTTTTAAAACATTGGACATGCCTTCATCGCGTTTGCGAGAGGCCTGTCGCGATCGCGATACACAATGGCCTAAGCCCTTCGCATTCGCATAAGGCAGCTTCCCCCAAGCCTTCGCGTTCGTGGCCCAGTGGACGCGTTCGCGTAGAAGAACATGACCCCCTCCCCCAGGTCCCTTAACCTATCGCGTTCGCGGGAGACTGATCGCGTTCGCGAAGGGTACCACCCCCAATGCTTCGTGTTCGCGACCAATCCTTCGCGTTCGCGAAAAAGAAATTACCTCCCAGCCTAGTTTAGACTTTGCGATCGCGGGAGTTTCTTCGCGATCACGAAGCACAAAATACCTGTGCACCAGCAACAACAAAATAACAGAAATTCTAAGTCTGAAACATCCCGTAGTCTATCCGAAACTCACCCGAACCCTCTCGGCTTCAAACCAAACATGCACACAAGTCTAAAAACATCACACGGACTTGTTCGTGCGATCAAATCGCCAAAATAATACCTAAAACTACGGATTTAGCATCAAAATCAATAAAATTCTCAAGAACACTTAAAGTTACTATTTTCTCAACCGAGGGTCCGAATCACGTCATATAAACTACGTTTCTCATCAAATTTTACAAACATGATTTAGATATTATAACGGACCTGTACCGGGTTCCGGAACCAAAATACGGGCCCGATACCATCAAAATCAAGCATTAAGCACATACTTTAAAACCATAGATTTTTCTAAAATTTAATTTTAGTCAAAAATTCATTTCTCGAGCTATGGATCTCGAAATTCGATTCCGGGCATACGCCCAGATTCCATATTTTATTACGGATCCATCGGGACCATCGGAACACGGGTCCGGGTCCGTTTACTCAAAATATTAACTAAAGTCAACTAAAAGTCACGCCCGGACTGCACACGCAAATTGAGGAGGATAATTATAAGATTTTTAAGGCTAACGAGCGTGGAATAAAGTTCTAGAATACAGAGATGACACCTTGGGTCATCACAGAATACTTGCAAAAGCATACACGTAGTTAAATTACCCATATCAGTTTCGAAAGGTGAATCTTGATGTCATTTCAAAATACTTGTCTACTTGCCTTCTGTGTGAGGAATGAACTATTGGCATGTGAGTCGTCCGTGCGAATATGAGTTGTAATGTGGGCAAAAGATGCCAAGTGATTAGGGTTCAAGAATTGGGACCCGTGAGCTGTGCTTAACTGGTTCGGTACCTCGTGAAAATGCTTGAACAAATCTGGTGTGACAACGGTTGTTCTTATTGAGTTGTTGCTGGTTTTTCCTTTATTTTGATTTCACCTGACTTAGACTGTGTCCAGCTTACTCTACGGCATTATTACCTGATTGCAACGGTTGTTCTCATTGCAAGTATTGTTTGGTATTCCTTATCCTGCTTAGTTGTATATTAATATTATTTTTCTTTGTTAGTTCACCTTCACACTTGTTCAGGTTGTTTAGTCCGGTAGGTGTCTTGACTGTCCCTCGTCACTACTTCACCGGGGTTAATCTTGATACTTACAGGGTACTGTTGTGGTGTACTCATACTACGCTTCTGCATATTTTTTGTGCAGATCCAGGAGCCATGGTTGTTGTTGATTATTAGCTGGCTGGTCGAGCTGTGGAGACTCAAGGTAAACCTATCGCCGCGTTCGCAGGCCTTGGAGTCACCTTATGATATTTTCATTATACTGTTTAATTCTATCCTGAACAGTTACGTTTAGAAATTTTTCTAGCAAACTCAGTAGAGCTTATGACTTGTACTACTGGTTTTGGGAATTGTAATTGTGTATAAGATTTTATCTCATATTTATCATTTGATGGTTGAATTCTTCTATTTATTTAGTATGTGTTAGGCTTACCTAGTCTCAGAGATTAGGTGCCGTCACGACATCCTATGGAGAGAAATTGGGATCATGACATGCTTACTCCACATAAGCCACCTATTGACGTGTGGCAATCCTCTGGATCAATTATTCTATTGTATTATTAATATTGTTTTCCATTCGATGTCCTATGCTCGTTTTAGAATTCCGACTCAAATTCACATTGCATAAGATTTATTAAAAGGAAAGTGCTCCTTACGATCTTATTAAAAGGAAAGTGCTCCTTATTATAAGCTCGTACCTAAGATTTCTACTAGATTTTTTACTAGATTTCAAATGTTAGTTCATCTTATTACTCACACTTAGTTTTATATTTTAGCTATGATTGTGGAGATTTTAATTAACACAGAAACCGATTCTTTAACCAAACAAACACACACACACACACAAAAAGAAAACTGCTAAATCTAAATCAAAATCGACACCGTTTGCAAACTCAAATGCGACCTACGTTCTATTTTCAAGGGTATGACGACAAGTTTTAAGAGGTAAGCAATGACGTTTTTAGACGATAATTGAGGAATTAGATTTTGGAGAGAGAGAGGGTGTAGAGAGAGGGGATAATTGAACAAGGAGTTTCAAGAAAAATATAAAAAAGTCAATGTCTCATACACTATGGGGAATAGGTTATGCATACACCTAAGGTATGAACTTATATCAAGGGATTAATATATGGTTTATATATACACAACATAAAATTATTTTTAATTTTTCATAATGTGTTTTCGACAAAAAAGATTCATAATTATAATATGGAGTCTGTAGACCAATTATAAATCACAATTAAATTAAAATTCAATATATTATACTACTTCAATAACTAGAGTTTGCTATCCGGCCGTATTATTACAAGGATGGATGTGTATAAGGAATTCAACTTGTATGAACTGAGAATTCAAATACTACTTACATTAGTAAGGGTAGCCCGGTGCACCAAGTATTTTGTATTTATGAAGGGATTGGGGAAGTGCCACATCCTACCTTAATGCGAACATCAATGACTGATTCCGCGGCTCGAACCGGTGACCTATAGGGTTCATGGAGACAATTTTACTGTTGCTCCAAGGCTCCCCTTCACTACTTACACTAGTTTCAGTATTTTAATTGATTAAAGAACAATCTGGTGCACTAAGCTCCCGCTATACGCGGGGTCTAGGGAATGACCGAACTACAAGGGTCTATTATACGTATCCTTACCCTTGTGAGCACCTAAGTTTTTCCCCACATAGGAAATTACTCCCAAAATATTCAAAAAATAGTTTTAGTGACTTTTGTAGAATTTTAGGAATTTTTTGTTTGTTTGTTTGGCATTCATTTGCACTTTTAGCATGTTTTAGTAGCATTTCGAAAAATATTTTCTCTTTTTCTTTTTGCATTCTTAGATTTTTACTTGCATTATTAACATTTAGTTTGCATTATTAAAATACAAAAATACATTAGTTTGTTTTGCCTTGTTTAGCATTTTAGTTTTAATTAATAAGTTAATTAGTTAAATAATTGATCAATTAGGAAATAGGTAATTTGGTTAATGTTGCAAAGTTAGTTTTGATTAGAAGTAAATTGGTTAAATTAGAAAACATTTAAAAAAGAAAAAGAAAGGTTGTTTGTTGGGTTTTTATATTTAGGCCAAGGAAGCTATCAATAGCCCAATTCTTCACAAAATCGCCCAGCCCAACTCCTTAAACCTGCTTGACCCGCCGACCAAACCCATTAACCCACCCAATTCCTCTTTTTAATCTGCACCCTTTATCCCATCTAATCCAACAACCCTTATTAATTTTCACCACCATATAAAAACCCAATTATAATAATACCCCCAAAACCCTAAACCTAATTCCCCCATCTCCCAAACGGCGCCCCTACTCCTCCTCCACCTTCTGCCGCGTCACCCCCACCCACACTCACCGGAAAATTCCCCTCTAACCATCACATGGTCTCTCCTCTCATTCCCTTCCACGTGGCCTAACAAATAACGGATTTCGTACAAATCGACTCTTCCTCATTCTCCCTCACGCGCTCATCACATCCGAAAATCAATCTGAAGATGAGATTAGGATGAATGGGAGGCGTAGGATTGAGTCTCATTCGATCTACTCCCTCCACTTGTCTTTTACTCGTTTCAAGAGATAGAATTTCGGATTTTCTAGAAAGAGGAAGATTTTTCACGACTTGGAGAGGAAGTAGAGAAGATTCTGGAGCTTCTATATTTTGGGGGTCATTTTTTTTCAGTGGGGAGATATTTTTTTTGAGGGAAAATTTCGAAGAGAAAAAATAGGGATAAAGAACTAGGTTTTGGGTTTTTCCTTTCAGATTTTTTCACCTTCTGATTTTGGTTCTTGTTATTCATATATATAAAAATACATAAAGAGAGCTTTTTCTGGCTCTATTTTTACTTCAAATCTATAAAAAAAAAAATCAGTGTTTCTCCATTTTCATTTTTTACGGATTTTGTCTAAATCAATGGAGTTCGATTGAGTTTCTGTTGGTTTCGAGTTTTTCTGGTGCCGTTTGAGGTCGTGGTTCTAATCCGGGTTTGCGATCTTTGTGTGTTTCTGTTTCTACTTTCTCGCTAAGCTTGTACTCACAGACTTCTTCTATTGATATTCAAGATAATCTCATTCAAACAGGTTCTTGTCTTTTAACATTCTATTTGTGTTAATTGCCTATTGTGAATCTAAGTCAAAGGAGCTATTTCAAGATGGGGTTGTTGGTATTTTGTTTTAATCACTTAGATACAAAGTCACGGGCAAAAGGGTAGCGAGGGTTTGTTAATCTCATTTTGGTTTAACCTATGCCATTTTGGTTGTTATTCCCATGTTTTCTTTTCCTTTCTAAGAGTGAATTAATGCTCGACTTGTTTGGATCTCGTATTGTCGTAGTGTCATTACGATGAATTTGTGCTTAACTATTTGAGAGTATTTGTTCAAGTACAATATTATTTCTTGCTTACTACTTGTTCTAGCCAAGCTTCATGTTGGAGATGTATTTTAAGGATTTTGTTTAGTCTCATTTCTTAAGGTAAGATGAAATTGTGGGCTTAAATAAAAATTTGTTCACCGTTGTTTGGATCTTTATTTTAGCTGATAGTTTCATTTTGCACACCTTACGCACTTTTGAGTAAAATATGATATCTAATCACTCGAGACCTTAAATCATGGAATATTGCTTGTGAAATGGGTTAAGTGTCTTGAAATATAAAGTTTTCTACTGTAAGTTCACTTCGCCTTAAGCATCATCTTTTCATGTAGCTTCAAATTTCGTCCATGTTGTGCCTGATTGAAAAACATCTTTAGTTTGTTCAAATTTTATGCTAGTTTTGTTTTTTCCAAATGAATGAGGCACCACCGTTCCTCTTTGGTTTCTCGTGATGGAGGTGTACATAATAATTACAATAAAAGATCATGCTGATGTTATTTATTTTATTATGTGAAACTTTGAAGCTCTTGTACGGTGTGAGTTATGTGCCTCTTGTACAACATTGTCTTCGTCCGCTTTTTAAGTCACTAGAATATATCGCTGCTCCATTAGATGTGTCTGGTGCATAATTGTATATGGAGATGGGAATTGAGAAATGGCTTCTTTTCTAACAGCTTTGTTCACTTCCTTTACTAATTTGTCATTTAATCTCTTTCAATGATTTGAGTGCTTAATTGTGTGGATGATCATCTTATTTTGCTTGTATGGATTTTGAATGATAGATGTCGGGGCGATGGGGTTGGAAAGACCTAGCTCATTAGTGATTGAATTGTCTACATGCCTTAAGAATTGAGCTTGGTCACATACTTAAAAGTAAAAATTTAAAAGGAAATGAGCATGAAATCTCTTGGAGCGTGCTTTAGGCGCGTAAAGTAAACCATCGTGATTATGAGTACGGTTCCCGTGGCATAATCATGATACGTAAACCCCAATTCGGGTGTGCATTTCATGTGACCCGACCATAACTTCGAACAATAATAAAAGTTCACACGTTGTAAATCGCGGGTATGTTTCACGTGGCACGATTCGCAACGTGTACAAAAATAATAGGTGCGCGACATCGGGACTTATTCAAACAAATTCCATAAATACTAAAAGCGGTTCAAAAAGTGAAAAATGCACAATAGATTTCAAATATGTATTAAATCAGATAATTAGGCCAATTATTAATAGTTAAGTGATCGTGCTAAAATCACGGAACTCGAGAGTGCCTTCCATCCGGGTTAACAGAATTCCTTACCTGGTCTTCTGTGTTCGCGGACCGTAAAAATAGTCATTTTTCTCGATTTGGGATTTAATATAAATCGGTGACTTGAGACATCATAAATTATTCCAAGTGGCGACTCTAAATTAATTAAATAATTTCATTTCGATTAATATCACTTAAGTTGGAAAAAACTCCCTATCCCATCCGAAAAAAGGAGGTGTGACAGCTCTGACGACTCGGCTGGGGATACGAACCCAGAATCTCTGGTTCAGGTTTCAGAATTTGAGCTTAGAATAACTATTGTACTTGGATTTTGTTTTTATCTGATTTTTACGTGTTTGAGCGTAATGTGCTAAATGTCGCTCTTTACCGCTTTGATATTGCCGTGAACTGTATATATAAAACTGTTACGATACCCTTATTCTCCTGAGTCTTCTAAATCTTCTGGGAAGCGTGCGCTTCGCGTGGCTTCTTTTCTGTTAGAGTCATAGCTCTAATTTTAGAATGAGGATCGGACAAGTTGCAAACCCGGTGAAGCTTCTGTATTCCCGGTACGCTGCCCCCTCCCCCCCGGCTCGAGTTGTCCGCTCGAATTAGCCAAGTCTAGAACAATACACCCAGGATTTAAACCTAGAATAACATAGCCTCATGTCGGATCCCTAGTAGGAACGTTTGTTTGTATCACGTGCATTTGACTTTGAGGACTCAATACAGAGGTTGGGTCCGTCTAGGACAGGTGTACCCAAATTAAAAGACTATCGTGATGCATTTTACGTGCTACTTGTACATATATTTGTTTCGGCTTGTATGTTGACCGGCTTCTAGAATAGGAAAAGAAAATCAAGAAAAATCAAGAGTGTGGTAGGAGAGAAAAATACCCGATTCTGAAAATTCAGGTATATCCCGAAACTCTGCCGAAATTTTGAAAAAAAGAAAGAAGTCATATAAAAATAAGTCATATTTTCCTATGCGTCAAAACTTACCGAACTATGCGGGTTTGATTCTCACCGGATGTGAGATACGTAGGCAACCCTCATCGGGTCCAGCCCAGCTTTTGCAAAAAAATAACCAAAAATATGAAAAATGCTGTCATTTTGTCATAAATAAATTTAGGTGATGCTGTTTTTGTCCAAATAGCCAGAAATGTCCCGACGGGCCTGTTCTAATTTTGGCCACTTAGCAAGCAGAACCCTAAAAGATTCCCCTCTGAAGTGCTGAAAGGTCGTATTTGCAAAGGTGGCCTTGATTTGTTTTAAGTTATATTTTGCAAAAATAATCTTTTTTGGCCAAAGAATTATGCACACTCCATTTCTTATATAGTCAGTATGGAGACCCCCGTGGATTTGTGGCTCGAGACGCTGGTTTAAGTCAACAGGGAAGGAAAGACAAGTGGGGAGCCCGTAGGGGTTTAGCCTTTGTGGTTGCATTCTTAGGCACACTTATATGTCCAAGGAGTGATGGACACATAGAACTGGGACTTGCAGGAATGGCTGACTTTATGGTCAATAAGGCCAACGGTACCCTTATACCAATGATTCTCGCAAACATTTATCGAGATTTAACCGCCTGCCGAGCTGGTGCAAAGTTTTTTGAAGGTTGTAGCCTGTTTTTTCAAATGTGGCTGGTAGAGCATATATGTCGTCGCCCGAGGTACATGAATCACGGACTGACAGGACTCAATTGCATTGAAGAGTATAAAAGCATGGTGAACGACTATGAGTTACCGGAGGGTACTGAAACATGGTTCTCATATCTAGGTTCTTTAACCACAAGGCAAATTGAATGAACTTTTAGCTGGTTGTTGTGACTACGTATACTTCAGAGAGGTTGGCCCAGATTTATATTCAGGAGATAGTCCGGTTGCACGGTGTGCCAATTTCCATCATATCAGATAGAGGCCCTCAATTTACTTCGCATTTCTGGAGAGCAGTACAGAGTGAGTTGGGGACCCGTGTAGAGCTCAGTACAGCCTTTCATCCGCAGACCCACGGGCAGTCAGAGCGGACAATTCAGATTTTGGAGGATATGCTCAGGGCATGTGTGATCGACTTTGGAGGTCAGTGGGATCGTTTCCTTCCTTTGGCCGAGTTTGCTTATAATAACAGTTATCAATCCAGCATCGAGATGGCTCCATTTGAGGCTTTATATGGTCGGCGATATCGTTCACCTATCGGATGGTTTGAGCCAGGTGAGGCTAAGTTATATGGTACTAATTTGGTAAGGGATGCCTTGGAAAAGGTAAAGTTGATTCACGAGCGACTTCGTACAGCACAGTCCAGACAAAAGAGTTACGCGGATCAAAAAGCGCTTGATGTATCACTTATGGTAGGTGAAAAAGTTCTCTTGAAGGTTTCGCCGATGAAGGAAATTATGAGATTTGGGAAGAATGGCAAGTTGAGCCCAAGGTTTATAGGCCCATTTGAGGTGTTGAAACGAGTTGGGGAGGTTGCTTATGAGCCTGCATTGCCACCCAGCCTATCGGAAGTTCATCCGATCTTTCATGTATCTATGCTCCGGAAGTATCATTCCGACCTGTCACATGTGTTAGACTTCATCACAGTTCAGCTAGATAATAGCTTGGATTATGAAGAAGAGCCAATTGCCATTGTTGATAAACAGGTTCGCCAGTTAAGGTCCAAGAGGATTTCTGCAGTTATCTACATGTCCGCCGAAGTATGCTTTCTCTTATTGATGGGTCTTCGAAGAATTCAGCCATATGCTATACATCGGGTCCTCTGCCAATTCGGAGGGTATCAAACAATCCCTCACGACGAAGATTTGAGTGCACAGGTCATTGAGCTAGGCCCAAAGGCTGCATTCCTAGAAGAAAGGGTTCGCCAGGTTTGGCACCAATGTAGGTTTTCGGAGCCACATACTCGGGTACGGGATTTGTCTTCTGGCGAAGCCGAGTCTAATTACACGGCATGGTATGGTAAGAGAGCCCGGGTTGATCAAGAGCCAGAACAACCTGCCAAAAGGCCCCATGTCCAACAATTCACTAACGGAGCGCAAGAATAATGGGTTTGGTTAGCTAAAGAAAAGGAATATTGGACCACCATAAGAAAACTAGAAGAACAAATCAGAAACATCAAATTTGATAGTAGTTTGCTGGCTGCTGAGGATGAAGGAGAAAATAAGAGGTTGACTCGGGAAAATGAAGTCCTCCGAGCTCAAATCCAGAAAATAAAAATAGCCGTCGAAACACCGGTAAGAAGTGAGAGAGATGAAAGAATTATAACCAACCAGAGGCGGAAAGTGCATGACTGCGGAGTGGATTTGACCAAGGTTGAGGAAGATTTGGCAAAAGCTCAAGCAAAGTTGGCAAAGAATGCAGAAGAACGGACAAGGTTTGTTCACCTGTTAAAGCAAAAGTATGACAGAGGAGTCACAATCTTAAAGGGAAAACTGAATACCCTCGAAAATAAAATGGTTCAGCAAACCAAGCACTTCAAAAAAGAAAGGGAACACTGTTATGCCTTGATCTATCAATTAGAAGAGAGTGTGCAAAAATTGCAAGACCAAGACAACACAACCACACAGGTGCTAGAAGCCCGGACACAGAAAATTGGACGCTTGCTCCAAGAAAAGGGCATCATCAGAATGAGAATCAATGAAATAGTCGACTATGTTACGATGAAGTGTCATGAGTGCGAAGATATGACCAGGTCTGTGTTTGTTTTTCTTCCGTGATGACCTTTGTTCGCCAGGTGATGGCTAACCTAGACCACCTCCAGGAAGAGATTGTACGTAGGCCCGCGTCGAGACCAGCTGATGTCCCGCGGGCCACCGGAATAACAGTGGAGGCTCTTATGTATTCTTGATTTTTCGATTTTTGAGTTTGTATTTTTACTTTTTCTCGAGTCTACTTGACAAAGACGAACAGAATCGAGAAAAAGTAAAAATACAAACTCAAAAATCGAAAAATCAAGAATACATAAGAGCCTCCACTCCTATTCTGGGGGCCCGCAGGACATCAGCCGGTCTCGGCGCGGGCCTACATGCAATATCTTCCTGGAGGTGGTCTAGGTCAGCCATCATGTGGCGAACAAAGGTCATCACGGATGCAAAAAATATAGACCTGGTCATATCTTCGCACTCATGACACTTCATCGCAATATAGTCGGCTATTTCCTTGATTCTCATTCTGATGATGCTCTTTTCTTGGAGCAAGCATCCAATTTGCTGTGTCCGGGCTTCTAGCATATGTGTAGCTGTGTTGTCCTGGTCTTGCAATTTCTTCACACTCTCTTTTAATTGATAGATCAAGGCATAACAGTGTTCCCTTTCTTCAAGGGTAGTCAGTTTTTCCTTTAAGATTGTGACTCATCTGTCATACTTTTGCTTTAACAGGTGAGCACCCCTTGTCCGTTTTTCTGAATTCTTTGCCAACTTTGCTTGAGCCTTTGCCAATTCTTTCTCAGCCTTGGTCAAATCAACCCCGTAGTCATGCACTTTCCGCCTCTGGTTGGTTATAATTCTTTCATCTCTCTCACTTCTTACCGGCGTTTCGACGACTATTTTTATTTTCTGGATATGAGCTCGGAGGACTTCATTTTCCCGAGCCAACCTCTTCTTTTCTCCTTCATCCTCAGCATCCTGCAAACTACTATCAAATTTGATGTTTCTGATTTGTTCTTCTAGTTTGCCTATGGTGGTCCAGTATTCCTTTTCTTTAGCTAACCAAACCCATTGTTCTTGCGCCCCCGTCAGTGAATTGTTGGACATGGGGCCTTTTGGCAGGTTGTTCTGGCTCTTGATCGACCCGGGCTCTCTTACCATACCATGCCGTGTAATTAGACCCAGCTTCGCCAGAAGACAAATCCCGTACCCGAGTATGTGGCTCCAAAAACCTACATTGATGCTACACCTAGCGAACCCTTTCTTATAGGAACGCAACTTTGGGCCTAGATCTATGACATGTGCACTCAAATCTTCATTGTGAGAGATTGTTTGATACCTTCCCAATTGGCAGAGGACCCGATGCGTAGCATATGGCTGAATGCTTCGAAGACCCATCAATAAGAGAAAGAACACTTCGACGGACATGTAGATGACTTCGTTAACCAGGAGCCAGCGGAAAGTCCATTCAATTTGCCTTGCGGTTAAAGAACCCAGATATGCGAACCATGTTTCAGTACCCTTCGGTAACTCATAGTCGTTCACCCTGCTTTCATACTCTTCAATGCAATTAAGTCTGGTCAGTCCGTAATTCATGTACCTCGGGCGACGGCAGGGATGCTCTACCAGCCACATTTGCAAAAGCAGGCTACAACCTTCAAAGAACTTTGCACCAGCTCGGCAGGCGGTTAAAGCTCGATAAAATTCTGTAAGAATTATCGGTATAAGGGTACCGTTGGCCTTCTTGACCATAAAGTCAGCCATTCCTGCAAGTCCCAGTTCTATGTGTCCATCACTCCTTGGGCATATCAGTGTGCCTAAGAATGCAACCACGAAGGCTAAACCTATACGGGATTCCCCCTTGTCTTTCCTTCCCTGATGACTTAAACCAGCGTCTGGAGCCTCAAATCCACGGGGGTCTCCATACCGTCTATATAAGAAATGGAGTGTGTAGAATCCTTTGGCCAAATTTTTATCTTAAACCTGCCAGTTAATGCTCAGAAGGTCCAAAAACCTGTGGGGGGTTACAATTCTGGGTACTACTGGATATTGGCGCCTGTGATTCCCGTCAAAACCAGTGTAAACTGCTATTTACTCTAGTGTATGTATCAATTCAAAGTCGGAGAAGTGGAAGACATTGTGTGTTGGGTCCCTAAATGGTATTAGAGTTTCAATTATATCAACCTTGTGGTTAATCTTCAAAAGACCGGTGAGCCCACCTAGAGCTTTGGTCACAGGACGCTTGTTGTCCTTCCCCAGGTCGTCCCACCATATGTGGAACCTTAGTGGAATCTCATCTATGACTCGAAAAGGTATATTCTCAATGGTGCTCATTCTGCACATTTTAAATTAGGGTGACTGGTTAAAACATGTGAATTTTGTTTAATTATTGACCAAAAAAAGATTATTTTTGCAAAATATAACTTAAAACAAATCAAGGCCACCTTTGCAAATACGACCTTTCAGCACTTCAGAGAGGAAGAATTTAAGGCTGTGCTTGCTAAGTGGTCAAAATTAGAAAAAGGGCCATAGGCGGTTATTCTTGCAAAAATAGCCTTTCAGCGTCCCGTCGGGATATTTCTGGCTATTTGGACAAAAACGGCATCACCTAAATTTATTTATGACAAAATGATAATATTTTTCATATTTTTGGTTATTTTTTGTAAAAACGGGGCTAGACCCGATGAGGGTTGCCTACGTATCTCACATCCGATGAGAATCAAACCTGCGTAGTTCGGTAAGTTTTGATGCACAGAAAAATATGACTTATTTTGAAATGACTTCTTTTTTAAAAAAAAAAAAAATCGGCAGCATTTCGGGATATACCGGGATTTTCAAAACCGGGTGTTTTTCTCTCCTACCTCACTCTTGGTTTTTCTTGATTTTCTTTCCCTATTCTAGAAGTCGGTCAACATACAAGCCGAAACAAACATATGCACAAGTAACACGTAAAATGTATCACGATGGTCTTTTAATTTGGGTATACTTGTCCTAGACGGACTCAACCTCTATGTTGAGTCCCCAAAGTCAAATGCACGTGATGCAAACAAATGTTCCTACTAGGGATTCGGCATGAGGCTATGTTATTCTAGGTTTAAATCCTGGGTTTGTTGTTCTACACCTGGATTACCCGAGCGGACAACTCGAGCCGAGAGGGGCAGCGTACTAGGAATACAGAAGTTTCACCAGCTTTGTAACTTGTCTGATCCTCGTTCTAAAATTAGGGGTATGACTCTAATAGAAAAGAAGCCACGTGAAGCGCACGCTTCCCAGAAGATTTAGAAGACTCAAAGAGAAGAAGGGTGTCATAACAGTTTTATATATACAATTCACGGCAATATCAAAGCGGTAAAGAGCGGCATTTATCACATTAGCTTCAAACACGTAAAAATCAGATAAAAAACAAAAGCCAAGTACAATAGTTATTCTAAGCTC
Organism: Nicotiana tabacum; assembly: GCF_000715075.1. Lineage (NCBI taxonomy): Eukaryota > Viridiplantae > Streptophyta > Magnoliopsida > Solanales > Solanaceae > Nicotiana > Nicotiana tabacum. Next base: position 6,565,038 of record NC_134092.1, on the reverse strand, counting down.
GAATTCTGAACCCTGAACTAGAGATTCTGGGTTCGTATCCCCAGCAGAGTCGCCAGAGCTGTCACACCTCCTTTTTCCCGATGGGATAGGGAATTTTTTCCAATTTAAGTGACATTAATCGAAATAGAATTATTTAATTAATTTATAGTCGCCACTTGGAATAATTTATGGTATCCCAAGTCACCGGCTTATTTTAAATACCAAATCGAGGAAAATGACTCTATTTTTACGGTCTGCGAACACAGAAGACCGAGTAAGGAATTCTGTTAACCCGGGAGAAGGTGTGAGGCACTCCCGAGTTTCGTAGTTTTAGCACGGTCGCTTAACTATTAATAATTGGCCTAATTATGTGTTTTAATACATATTTGAAACCTATTGTGCATTTTTCACATTTTGAATCGCTTTAAGTATTTATAAAATTTGTTTGAATAAGTCGCGATGTCGCGCACCTATTGTTTTTGTACACATTGCGAATCGCGCCACGTGAAATGCACCCGCGATTTACTTGTGAAATTTTATTATTGTTCGAAGTTATGGTCGGGTCACATAAAATACACACCCGAATTGGGATTTACGTATCATAACTATGCCATGGGAATCGTACCCTGGTTTACTTTACGCGCCTAAAGCACACTCCGAGAGATTTCATGCTCATTCCCTTTAAAACTTTTATTTTTAAGTATTTGACCAAGCTCAATTCTTAAGGCATGTAGACAATTCAATCACTAATGATCTCGGTCTTTCTGACCCCATCACCCCAACATGTATCATTCAAAATCCATAAAAGCAAAATAAGATGATCATCCAAACAATTACACACTCAAATCATTGAAAGAAATTAAATAGAGAGACAATTGACAGAAGAATAAATGACAAATTAGTAAAGGAAGTGAACCAAAGCCGTTAGAAAAGCCATTTCTCAATTCCCATCTCCATATGCAATTATGCACCAGACGCATCTAATGGAGCAGCGATATATTCTAGTGACTTAAAAAGCGGACGAAGACAATGCTGACATAGTAAACAAAAGGCACATAACTCACACCGTACAAGAGCTTCAAAGTTTCACAAAATAAAATATCATCAGCATGAGCTTTTATTATAATTATTATGTACACCTCCATCACGAGAAACCAAAGAGGAACGATGGTGCCTGACTCATTTGAAAAAAAAACTAACAAGAAACCTAAGTACTTATAACTAAATTTAAGTAGTGCAAATTGATAAATATAATCTGATTTTTAACATCCAAGCAAAATGGATCACTTGAATCTTTCTAATATACACATAATTAAAAAAAAACTAGCATAAAATTTGAACAAACTAAAGATGTTTTTTAATCAGGCACAACATGGACGAAATTTGAAGCTACAAGAAAAGATGATGCTTAAGGCGAAGCGAACTTACAGTGAAAAACTTTATATTTAAGCCCACGATTTCATCTTACCTTAAGACTGTAATGAGACTAAACAAAATCCTTAAAATACATCTCCAACATGAAGCTTGGCTAGAACAAGTAGTAAGCAAGAAATAATATTGTACTTGAACAAATACTCTCAAACAGTTAAGCACAAATTCATCGTAATGACACTACGACAATACGAGATCCAAACAAGTCGAGCATTAATTCACTCTTAGAAAGGAAAAGAAAACATGGGAATAACAACCAAAATGGCATAGGTTAAACCATGATAAGATTAACAAACCCTCGCTACCCTTTTGCCCGTGACTCTGTATCTAAGTGATTAAAATAAAATACCAACAATCCCGTCTTGAAATAGCTCCTCTAACTTAGATTCATAATAGGCAATTAACACAAATAGAATGATAAAGACACAAACCTGTTTGAACGAGATTATCTTTAATATCAATAGAAGAAGTCTGCGAGTACAAGCTTAGCGAGAAAGTAGAAACAGAACCACACAAAGATCGCAAACCCGGATTCGAACCACGAACAGACCTCAAACGGCACCAGAAAAACTCGAAACCAACAGAAACTCAATCGAACTCCATTGATTTAGACAAAATCCAGAAAAAATGAAAATGGAGAAACAGAGATTTTGTTTATAGATTTGAAGTAAAAATGGAACCAGAAAAAGCTCTCTTTTTGTATTTTTATATATATAAATAAACAAGAACCAAAATTAGAAGGCGGAAAAATCTGAAAGGAAAAATCCAAAACCTAGTTCTTTGTCCCTATTTTTTCTCTCCGAAATTTTCCATAAAAAAAAAAAAAGACTCCCCACTGAAAAAAAAACGACCCCCAATATATAGAAGCTCCAAAATCTTCTATACTTCCTCTCCAAGTCATGAAAAATCTTTCTCTTTCTAGATAATATAAAATTCTATCTCTTGAAACGAGTAAAAGACAAGTGGAGGGAGTAGATCGAGTGAGATTCAATCCTACACCTCCCATTCATCCTAATCTCGTCTTCAGATTGATTTTCGGATGAGATGAACGAGTGAGGGAGAATGATAAAGATTCGATTTGTATGATATCCGTTATTTGTCAGGCCACGTGGAAGGGAATGAGAGGAGAGACCACGTGATGGTTAGAGGAGAATTTTTCGGTGAGTGTGGGTGGTGGTGGCGCGGAAGAAGGTGGAGGAGGAGTGGGGGCGCCGTTTGGGAGATGGGGGAATTAGGTTTAGGGTTTTGGGGATGTTATAATTGGATTTTTATATGGTGGTGGGAATTAATAAGGGATGTTGGATTAGATGGGATAAAGGGTGCAGATTAAAAAGGGAAACTGGGGCGGGTTAATGGGTTTGGTCGGTGGGTCAGGCATGTTTAAGGAGTTGCGCTGGCGATTTTGTAAAGAATTGGGCTATTGAGAGCTTCCTTGGCTCAAATTCAATATAAAAACCCAACCAACAACCTTTCTTTTTCTTGTTTAAATGTTTTCTAAATTAACCAATTTACTTATAATTAAAACTAACTTTGCAACATTAACCAGATTACCTATTTCCTAATTGATCAATTATTTAACTAATTAACTTATTAATTAAAACTAAAATGCTAAACAAGGCAAAACAAACTAATGTATTTTTGTATTTTAATAATGCAAACTAAATGTTAATAATGCAAGTAAATATCTAAGAATGCAAAAAAGCAAAAGAGAAAATATGTTTTGAACATTTTCGTGATTCGAAATACTACTAAAATATGCTAAAAGTGCAAATGAATGCCAAACAAACAAACAAAAAATTCCTAAAATTCTACAAAAGTAAAACTATTTTTTGAATATTTTGAGAGTAATTTTCTATGTGGGGCAAAAATTAGGTGCTCACAACCCTGTATTTCTGCAAGAGGCTATTTCCACGGCTCGAACCCGTGACCTTCTGGTCACATGACAACAACTTTACCAGTTACGTCATGGCTCCCCTTCAGTATTTTAATTGATTATAATAGATTATTTACTAACTTTATTAAATTACTAAATTAGGATTAGTATAAACTATTACATATTGTCGTAGATGATTTTAACAAGTTTATAAAAATTTAGTATATTATCAGCGTATATAAGTTAAAGGAGACTGCTAAAGGTCAGGCATGAAGTGTGAACGAAAAACAACAGCTGGTTGATGCTATTTTCTATAAAAGAATGGCGTCCAATAGCTAGCAAATCTACTTATTCTGATTGTGGAATTCACATGATGCAATAATATGCAATGTAACGTACTTTTCTGCAAGGGAATATGCACCACCAACTGTTCAATTTTGCACAATTATCAGCTTACACTTATCCGATAGACAGAACTTCAAGTTTAACAAATGATGTCTCTCGCTTGCCTCATGGACAATATTTTTTATTTTTGATCTTAAAGGTTTACCAAGTAAAATGTCTTCGTGGTAGCTAGGGGCGGAGCTAGCCCTTTGCTCACGGGTTCGGTCGAACCTAGTAGCTTTTGTCCAAACTCTTTATTTGTTTTGTGAAATTCATAAAATATGTATAAATTATTATTTTAGAACCCAATAACTTAAGAGATCTAGAACCCCTCATAAATTTTAAATCCTGGCTCCACCTCTGATGGTAGCTCTCACCTCCTAGGTAAAATGTCAGCCTCAAAAAAGAGAGTAGAATATCTTCTTTGTAAGCTTCAATTAGCAAGACAATCATATGTGTAATTTGCTTCTCTAAAGCAGTGTGAGAAGTGAAAACATTGTTTGTGCACACTCCAGAATGTGTGAGATTTACCATGGACTAGATGAAAGATTGTTGATAGCATTAATAATAATTTGATAATCTGATTCAACATGAATTTCCTTGAATCCGTTGTCCGGACACCATTTTTTACGATCCTAAAACGCCAAAAAACGAGGAACGGTCATGACGAGGCGATTATAATTGTTCCTTAGTTCGTTTTTGTCACGACCCAAAATCCAACTAGTCGTGATGGTATCTAACCCAACCTGCTAGGTATGCCAATTAACAACTATCCAATTTAATGAGATTTATTGAGACAAATAAATGATAAAATAATTGAACCTTAATACATTTTCAAGGACTGATAGTACAAATCATGAGCTTCCAAGATTTAGAATTTAGAAAGCTGGTATGAAATAAAGTACATCATTTGTCTGAAATATACATGAACAGATTAAAATTCTAAAGCTACCAAGATCGAGAGGCAGCTATGATCGGAACGCAGGTACATCTTCAAATCCAGCTCCCACTGTCAACAACAACATCAACATCCAACATCTGCACGCAAGGTGCAGAAGTGTAGTATGAGTACAATCGACCCCATGTACTCAATAAGTAACAAACCTAACATTAGGTTGAAAGTAGTGATGAGCTGGAACAAAGATCGGAGTCCAACACCAATAGCCAACAACAGTTCATAACAACATAATAAAAGTGCTAAAAGAAGTAACTCAGAGATATAGTGCTCAGTTCATTAATAATTTACGAAAAAATGGGCATGCTTTTTGTCACGACCCAAAATCTAACTAGTCCTGATGAAATCTAACCTATCCCGTTAGGTAAGACAATTACCAACTAACCAATTTCAATAATAATTATTAAAGCAATTTAAGTGAATAGAGATCCTGATCTTATACAATCTCCAAGAACTGGTAGTACAAATCATGGGCTTCTAAGAATAGAGTATAGAAAGCGAAAATGAAATAAATACATAGTCTGTTTGAATAATACATAAACAAAGCTTTTATAAATCTAAGGCTACCCTGAACAAGAGGCAACTACAACAGGAATGCAGGTACATCTTCAAATCCCGCAACCATCGAGCACAACAACAACAACAGCCAACATCTGCACGCAATGTGCAGAAGTGTAGTATCATTACAACCGACCCCATGTACTGAGTAAGTAACAAACCAAGCCGTAGGTTGAAAGTAGTGACAAGCTTCCACCAAGGTCGGGTCCAAAACCAATAGTCCAGAACAATCCATAACAACATAAAGCAAATAATACCAGAAGTAACTCATGGATAAAATACTCAGCCAAATCATGATTTCAAAAATAATAGTTCTTTCTTTCAAATACATCTGTGAAAACCCAAATCGTTTGCCGAAGTTCCCAATAATATGAATAGTTTGAAAATAATAAATTTCTCCAAAAAACTTTTCAATAATAAATAGGATGTTTCATTTTTCTTCCGGATAACCCGTGTAAAACAAATGCATCACTATGCCTATCTGTCAAAATGTGTGAAATATCATGAACGATGTGATATTGTACAACATGAGGAAAAATACTTCTATATGCCTGTATGTCATATGTGCATGTCAATGCGATGTAACTAAGTAAAAAAATCATAAACAACCCCTCGGGCAGAACATCACTCATATACAGCCCCTCGGGAAAATCTCACAATCACTCTTGCCACTCGGGCATACCTCACAATCACTCATGCCTCCCAGTCACTCGGCACTCGCACTCATTAGGTACCTGCGCTCACTGGGGGTGTGTACAGACTCCGGAGGGACTCCTTCAGCCCAAGCGCTATAATCTGCACGGACAACTCACGTGCTATAATAATAAATTATGTTGCAGGCGGGCAGCCCCGATCCACACTCATCCTCACAATCAGGCCCTCGGCCTCACTCAGTCATCATTCTTTCAGGCTCACAATGTAATGAAAAATAGCACAAAAATGATGATATGATGTATCAATAAATAACAACAGAGACTGAGATATGATATGTAATGAAATGAATATGACTGAGTATGAATTTTCAATTTAACACAATAATTCACAACAATATGACTTCGGTGGGTCCCAATAATACTGGCACATAGCCTCAACATGATTTTTAATATACTTTTCAGCTCAATTTCTTTAACACATAAAATCGCATGGAAAATGCCAAGATTATTTAACTATAAAATTTCACAGAAACAATTATGTCACAATTTCTATAGTGCACGCCCACACGCCCGTCACCTAGCATGTGCGTCACCTCCCAACAATTCAAAAAATACATATATTCAGGGTTCATACCCTCAACTCCAAGATTAGAAGAGTTACTTACCTCGAACAAGCCAAATCCAATGTCGAGCAAGCTAAGCAATGCTTTAGAAATTCCATTCTGCGCGTATCAACTTCCAAACGGCTCCAATCTAGTCACAATAATTTGAATCAGTCCACACAATTTATAAGAATTAGTTCCATATCAAAATGCTAATATTTTCCATAAAATCCGAAATTATGCCCCAAAAATCATATGTGGGGCCCACGTCTCGAAATCTGACGAAACTCACAAAATACGATAACCCATCCAATTACAAGTTCAACCATACTAATTTTAATCAAATCCGACTCCAAATCGGTATTCAAACTTGAAAAATTCATTTTGTGACATTATAGAAATTTCCTTCTATTTCTCTTGAAGATTCAATAATCTTACACCAAAAATGAAGATTAATTCATAGAATATAATCACAAGGGAGTTATGAACACTTACCCCAAGTTGTGTGGAAAATTTCCTCTCCAAAATCGCCCAATCCGAGCTCCAAAATTCGAAAAACAATGGGTGAAAATGTCGAACCCTCGAATTTAAGGTTCTGCCCCAGCGATTTCCGCATTTGCGGACAAGATTTGTGCACCTGCGCATCCGCTTGTGCGAGCAAAACATCGCATTTGCGGACTCCACTCGCCTGCCCAGTTTCCATTTCTGCGCGCATCTGTCCGCATCTTCGCTCATGCAGGTGCGGAAGTTTTCCTCGCACATGCGACCAATGCCTCACAGCCCTCTATCCGCATCTGCTCTCCTTCTCGCGTAGGTGCGATTATGTACCTGTGAAGCATCTTCCGCACCTGCGCACTTCGATTCAGCGCACCCCTGCTCGCACTTGCGAGCTTGCGCCTGCGACATTTTTTCCGCAAGTGCGATTACACCAGAAGGCTTCAGTTCCGGCAGTCTTCCAAATTCAAATATCAATCCGTTAACCATCCGAAACTCACCCGAGGCCCTCGGGTCCCCGTACGAATATACCAACAAGTTCCATAACATAACACGGACCTACTCGAGGCCTCAAATCATACCTAACAACCTCAAAAATAAGAACTACACACGAATTCAAGCCTAATAAATTTCCAAATTCTACAAATGACGTCGAAACCTATCAAATCACGTCCGATTGACCTCAAATTTTGCACACAAGTCACATTTCACATTACAGACCTATTCAAATTTCCGGAATCGGATTCCGACCCCGATATCAAAAAGGCAAACCCCCGGTCAAACTTTTCAAAAATTTAACTTTCGGCAATTCAAGCCAAATTCCACTACGGACCTCCAAATAATTTTCCGGACACGCTCCTAAGTCCAAAATCACCATACGGAGCTATTGGAATCATCAAAATTCGAATCCAAGTTCGTTTACACATAAGTCTGCATCCGGTCACTATTTTAACTTAAGCTTTAAACCTTGGAACTAAGTGTTCCAATTTCTTCCAAAACCTCACTGGACCCGAACCAATTACCCCGACAATTCACACAACAAGCGTAAAGTACAATTTGAGAAGTAAATGGGGAAGCGGGGTTGTAATACTCAAAACGACTGGCCGGGTCGTTACACTTTTCAAGTATAACAGTAAATCCCATATCTTTTACCGAAAGCACCAAAATGTGAGTAAGTTTGTAAAACCGTGATTTCCTTTCCAAAACTCTTCAACAAGTAAATGTTTCATTATCAAATGGCACGAGAAAAGTACATCTATATGCCTACATGTCAATGTGTATAAGAAGTCATTGTCTCGACCCAAAATCCCACCACAGGCGTTGTGATGACACTTAGTCTCTAGGACTAGGTAAGCCGATTACAATTTCATTTCGAGCCATTTTTTTTAAACATATAGTTATAACAACCTCCCAAGACTGGTAATACAGAGTCACGAACTCTAACTGAATACTTGCAATGATCTCAAGGATCGAATATACAATACTATTCAAATAAGAGTTGATAGTACAATATAATGGAAAAACTCAAAGGGACTGCGATGACCAAGCAGTCCTACCTTGAATCCTTGCGATCACACTCTAATCTCTGCCCGAATTCGATATCTCCAGTACCTGGCTCTGTAGAAAAATATTTAGAAGTGTAGTATGAGTACACCACAGTCGGTACCCAGTAAGTATCAAGACTAACCTCGGTGGAATAGTGACGAGGTATAGTCAATACACTCACTAGTCAAATAACCTGTGCAACAAAGCATACAAAAATAATAAAAAATAAATAGCAGTGATAGCAACAATAATCAACTTGTGACATAAACAGCAAGGCAACAGGAACACCATAAATATTGTTCAAACGAATAATAAACACAAGTACAACCAATTAATCAAGTCCTTCAAAATATACATCTTTTATCTATGAGTATTTCAAATAAAAATCTTTAGAATGTAATCCGTACAATTAAATATATCCCGAATATACTTTCTTCAAATAAATATCTTACGAATATAATTCTTTTAAGTAAATACCTTTCGAATATAGTTCCTTCAAGTAAAAGTCACCATGTGATATCTCATTTAACTTTCCTGGTGTGAGAAATATATTCAACATATCTTTCAAATAAAAATCACCATGTGACACCTCATTTAACTTTCCTGGCGTGAGAAATATATTCAACATATCATATCAAATGGCACGGCAATACCTTCTTGCACTTGTCTCATTTTTACCCAATATATAAATATATATGTAGATTAAATCAATTGACACGGTAATACCCTTCGTGCATTTATATCTTTCTCACCGTGCATATATATAACAGTACCAACTAGGTGGGAGAAATGCCAATAACAATAAAAGAAATAAAGTGGGAGGCACACAGGAAGCAACAACGACTACAAGACACATAAAAAATATAGGTGCACAATAACAACTCAAGATAAAGGCATGAATGTATACACAACGAAAAGATATCACAATATAATGTATGTCTCTTGTCCTCGCCTGCACGGAAACACCCTTCGTGCCATGAACATATGATAATATAAAAATAATTGCACGACATCACCCTTCGTACTTTTACTCTCATCCTGACATGATAATATAAATGAAATGGCACGGCATTATCCTTCGTGCTTTGCACTCTCAAATGGCACGACATCGCCCTTCGTGTTTTACACTCTTCCTTACCAAGTGCATGTATATCATTAACAAGCAAGGTAGGAAGCATAAATAACATCAAGGAGAGTGTTTAACGACAACACAATACAACAATTCACATCACAATTTGCCCACCTGCCTCAACCAACTCCAAAGATACAACAAAAATCAATTAATTTCAAAGCAAATAGCCCAAGGCTCCACACAACGTATATAAAACCTCAAAAACAACAACATAGATGGAAAAGTAACTCAGCATAGGACAACACCTTCTTTAATCTAATTTTTTGATAAATATATTAACACCTCTTTTAAGCTTATTTAATTAATTATTTGCAGATGAAAAATTCATAATGAAATTAATTCCAAGAAATAACAAATCAACAAACACACGGAATTCACATAAAATCCAAGTGGCAATCACCCCAAATTATCATATAAAATACAAACTCGACAAACAAGGAACGAGGCATGACAAATAAAGGATTTACTATGTTCCAATAATATTTTTTTAATATATAAGGATGTCTACAAATTTTTACCGGTATAAATCGCACATATAAACCAAGTACGTACTCGTCAGCTCGCGTACATGGTTTTCAATCACACAATTTTCAAATAGGACTCAATGTCTAAGGAGTAATTCCCTCACTCAAGGTTAGGCAAGATACTTACCTTTTTAAAGTTATGTCGATATTCCAAAATAGCCTTCTTGCTTGACTTGACCTCCGGACAGCTCAAATCTATCCAAATTTATTGTCTAATTTCATTAAAATTCATCGAAAATAATTCTGGATAATAAAACGTCAACTTAAAATTTTGCATTAAAAAGTCAACGCGGGGCCTGCCTCTCGAAACCTGACAGAATTTTCACGAAATCTGAACACTCATTCTGATACAATTTAAACTATACCAAATTCCGATAACAAATCGACCTCCAAATCTTAAATTTTTGTTTTTGAAAGATTTTGCAAAAATCCCATTTTCTTCCAATTGATTTACTAATAAAAGATGAAAATAATCATGGAATCGAAATATAATGAAAATCGAGTAGGAAACGCTTACCCCCAAGACATCTGGTAAAAATCCTCTCAAAAATCGCCCAAATCCGAGTTCCCTAGCTCCAAAAAAGTTGAAATGAGCTAAAAAAAACGAATCTGCTAATAAAAACGCATTTCCTGTCACTTAAAATTCATGTTCCGTCACTAAAAGTCCATTTTCCGTCACTAAAGATCCGCACCAGAACCTGCTTGCACCTGCAATTTAATATTTCACTAAAAAGGCTCTAGCTCCATCATACGAACTCAGAATTCGACGATTCTTGTTCTTATTAGTCACAAATAATAATACGAGCCTAGTTATTCAATCGAACTCAATTTGGAACTCATTTGCTCAATGCGATACCAATTTCGCTCGTTAAACAATTAACTCATGTTTCGCGCTAAAAACTTAATCGCGACTTGATGAAATTAGACCAAACAATCCAGATCATTCCTATAATTCATTATCAAACTCTCGAAACTCTCGAAATCGATTTTTGATCTCCAGAACTAAAAATGGACCTTTGGATCATTACATGCTTATGCTAAAAATACCAAACTCTTCAAAATACTCTTCACATACATCCTGTAGTATATCAACCATAACGTTTTGTACCCAACTTCAACTGCCAAACGGTTTAAATTTTTGAAAACTAGATATAAAGGGATACAACTTTCATTTTTGTATCATCGCCAAATTCCTTATAGATTACGAGATATAAGCTTCCAAAATCAGCCATGTGCAGTAGAGATTTCTGCGATGCACACTGCTAGGCAAAAAAACTGCAGCATGAGGATTTAGTTAATCGATCATAACTTTATGTACAAATATTCAAATGATGAATGGCTTACATTTCTAGAAAATAGACTCAAAGTGATACAACTTTCATTTTTGGATCATCTTCAAATTCTTTACAGATTAAGAGATATAAGCTTCCAAATTTAGCCCTGCGCAACAGAAATTTTTGCGATACACACTGTTGTAGCAAAAACAAAACAGCAGTTAAAATGGCCTAGTAATGGTCCGAAACCACTCCGAAACTCACCCGAGCCACTCGGGATCCCGTTTGAAGATATAAACAAGTCTAAAAACATATTATAGACTTAGTCAAGGCCTCAAATCACATCAAACAACACCGAAAAAATGAATCGCACCTCGAATAGAACTTGTGAGTTTATGAAATTTTCCAAATTCTATATATTGTGCCGAAACGTATCAAATCAATCCGGAATGACTTCAAATTTTTGCATGCAAGTCATAAATGACATAATGGAGCTGTTCCAATTCCAGAATTGAATTCCGACACCGATATCAATAAGGTCAACTCCCGGTCAAACTTTCTAAAAATCTTCCATTTTCCAACTTTTGCCATTTCAAGCCAAAATCAATTACGGACTTCCAAATAAATATCCGGACACATTCCTAAGTCCAAAATTACCATACGAAGCTATTGACATCATCAAAATTCCATTGCGGAGATGTTTACTCAAAAGTCAAACTCCGATCAAACTTTAGAAATTCAAGCTTTATAAAATCAGACCTTTATTTTTCAAATACTATCGGAAAACGTGCCTACGCACCTCGGAATAACTTCAAATTTTGTACATAAGCCATAAATATTGTTACAAAGCTAATCGAACTCTCGGAATCCAAATCGGGACCCGGTATCAACATAAATCCAATTATGGCCAAATTTAAAAATTCTTTAAATCTTTAAATTTCTAGTTTTTGTCAAATGGCGATAATTCAAGCTAGGGACTTCCAAATTTTATTTCGGGCATACGTCCAAGTCTCAAATCACGATACGGACCCACCAAAACCGTCAAAACACTGATCCGGATCCGTTTGCTCAAAACATTGACCGAAGTCAACTCAAATGAGTTTTAAAGGAAAAATTTCACATTTTCTTTATATTTTCACATAACATTTTCCGAAAAAAGATACGGATTGCGCACACAAATCAAGGAAGAATAGAGCTATTTGAGGTCTTAGAATACATAAATGAAGATTAAAATTAAAAATGACATATCGGGTCATCACAATCATGAATGACGTGATACCATACAACATGAAAAAAATGCATCTTTATGCATGTATGTCAAGTGTGCATATTGAATGCAATACAACATAGTGAATAACCATATGCATACTCTCAGAGTATCAATCCACTCATTCCTCCCAGTCACTCGGTCCTCCCAATCACTCAGTCCTCACAGTCACGCATTCCTCACTGTTACACAATCCTCAAATCGCTCGACACTCAATAGGTACCTGCACCCACTGTGGATGTGCAGACTCCGAAGGGGCAATTCCATCCCAAGCGCTATAATAAGCCAATCATGGCATGAATTAAATAAACATATTGCGGCGTGCAATCCGATCCCATAAATATCCTCACAATCAGGCCCTCGGCCTCACTCAGTCATCAATCTCTTCAGTCTCTCGGGCTCACAAAAATCATGATAATCAGTCCAAACAGTGATGATATGATGTATAAATAAAGGACAACAAAGACTGAGATATGATATGCAAATAATAGTTGTGATTGAGTATAAATTTCAAATTAAGCAATTAATTCAACATGTAACACGACCTCTGCAGGTCCAAACAGTGCCAACATGTGGTCTAAGCATGATTTCTAACATGGATAACAACTCAATTACTCTAGCACGTAGAGATTTCAGGGTTACAGATAAGATTAGGGTCACGGCCTAAAATTCAACTAGTCGTGATGGCACCTAACCCAACCCGCTAGGTAAGCCAGTTAACCACTAACCAATTCCAATAACAACTAATAAAGCAATTAAGTAAAGAAATATCTAAATCTGATACATTTTCCAAGAACTGGTAGTACAAATCATGAGCTTCTAAGAATAGAATTTACAAAGCTGAAATGAAATAAATACATCATCTGTTTGAAAAGTACATAAACAGATTTTTTTTATAGATCTAAGGCTACCACGAACAAGAGGCAGCTACAACCGGGACACAGGTACATCTTTAAATCTAGAGCCAATATCTGGTCGCAAGGTGCAGAAGTGTAGTATGAGTACAACCGACCCCATGTACTCAATAAATAACAAACCTAACCTTAGGTTGGAAGTAGTGACGAGCTAACAGAAAGGTCGTATCCAACACCAATATTCCACAACAGTTCATAACAGCATAGTACAATAACAAAAGAAGAATCTCAGAAATAAAAGGCTCAGTTCGTTCACAGTTCCAGAAAAATAGGCATTTCTTTTCAAGTATCTCAGTGAAAATCCAAATCTTTTACCGAAAAGCCAATATACGAGTAAGTTTGAAAACTGTGATTTTTCCCAAAACTCCTTTCAACAAATAGTAAGATGTTTCATTTTCAAATAGCATGAGGAAAGTACTTCTCTATGTCTACATGTCAAGATATATGTAAAATCATAAAAGCCCCCAAAACTGGGTAGTAAAAGGAAATGCAGCTCTATGCATGTATCTCAAGTACGCATGTCAAATGCAATGCATCTCGATGACGAGCTCATGTACTCACACTCTCATAGTACTCAATCTCACTGTCTTGCATTCTCTCTCACTATGCTCAGCACACTCAATCACTCAGTGTTGTACAATACCCGCTGCGGTGTGTAGCCCGATACATATTTATAGTCGACTGCGCTTACTGGGGGTGTACTGACTTAGGAAACTTCTCCTTTCAGCCCAAGCGCTATATCGCTGCGACGTGCAACCTGATCCCATAAAACGTAATTAATATAACATGCTGCTACGTGCAGCCCGATCCCAAAATATGTAATCAATATAACATACTGCGGCATGCAGCCCGATCCTAAAATATCACTCTCACTCAGGCCCTCGGCTCACTTTGTCATCAATCTCTCCATTCTCAAAACTAGCCCGACAACAATGATATAATGTATCAATAAATAATAACTGAGACTGAGATATGGTATGAATGCATGGATATGACCGAGTACGAAATATCAATGAAATCAGTGAGATAACAGTAAGAAACAACCACTATGGGTCCAAGCAGTATCGACATAATGCCTAAACATGATATATAGCATGATTGACAGCTTAACTACTTTATCACATGGTGGAAACATGGATATCAACAAAGTAGGACCACTATACAGTGCCATAGAAACAACAGAGTCTCAATTCACATGGTGCACGCCCACACGCTCGTCACCTAGCATGTGTGTCACCTTAACACTAATCACATAACACGTATTTCAAGGTTTCATACCCTCAGCTCCGAGATTAGAAGAGTTACTTACCTCGAACAAGCTAATTCCAACACCGAGCAAGCCAAGCGATGATACAAAATGTCATCCCGCGCGTTCCGAGGACACCTGAGCCTTCGCTTGTGCGAGCAAAATGTTGCATTTACGGACTTCACTTGTCTGCCAGTTTGCGCATCTGCGAGGATGCGAAAATCCTCAGCTTCCATCCATCTCGCTTCTGCACCTAAATTTTTGCATTTGCGATCATGCAGGTGCAGAAAAGTAACATCGCACCTGCGACCTCTGCCATGTTCCTCTCCAGCCGCTTCTGCGACCACTGCCTTGTCGCACCTGCTGTGATGACCCAAAATGTCATCTTTAATTTAAACATTCATTTCTATATTCTATGACCTCAAATAGTACAATTCATCATTCTTCGACTTGTGTGCGCAGTCCGAATAATCTTCCGGAAAGTTTTTATATGAAAAATTTATTAAAATGTGAAATGGAGTTTTAAAACTCAACTGAGTTACCTTCGGTCAACATTTTGAGCAAACAGACCCGGATTAATGTTTTGACAGTTCTAGTAGCTCTGTATCGTGATTTGAGACTTGGGTGTATGCCCGAAATCGAATTCAGAGGTCCCCTAGCTCAAATTATCGCTATTTAACGGAAACTAGAAATATAAAGGCTAAAGATTTCCAAAGTTTGACCGCATAGTTGACTTTATTGATATTGGACTCGGATTGAGATTCCGAAAATTGGAATAGCTATGTTATGTCATTTATGACTTGTGTGCCAAATTTGAAGTCATTCCGGATCCATTTAACATGTTACGGCACAAGTTTTGTAAATTGATATGTTTGAAACTCATAAGTCCGAATCGAGGTGTGAATTATAATTTCGATGTTGTTTGACGTGATTTGAAACCCCGAGTAAGTCCGTATTATATTTCGGTACTTGTTGGAATATTCAGACGGGGTTCCGAGGGGCTCGGGTGAGTTTCAGACCATTTTTAGCTGCGATTTTTGGCTACAGCAGTGTGCTATGTGATAGAGGGTAATTGTCTGTTATCGCGATGAGAAAAATGGGAGAAATTGACCAGTGCTTCGCAATCGCGGATGACCATTCATGATCGCATAGAGGAAACTTCTACTGCACTGACCCGACTTTGGAAGCTTATATCTCGTAATCTATAAGGAACTTGGAGATAATCCAAAAATAAAAGTTGTAGCCCTTTGTGTCTAGTTTTATAAAAGCAAACCATTTGGCATTTTGAGTTGTGTACAAAAGGTTATGGTTGGTATATTACAGGCCGTCCGGGTAGATGTTTGGAAATCGCGAAGAAGAAATTTGGGTTGCACATAGCTGAGTTTGACAACTTATATCTCGAAATGTATAAGGAATTAGGAGATGACCAAAACATGAAAGTTGTAGATCTCGGTGTCTAGTTTTTATAAAGATAAACAATTTATTATTTGGAGTTTTGTACAAAATATTATGACTATTAAACTAGAGACTGTTTGGAAGAGTTGGAGAAGGCTGTTGGAAACATTTGTTCTTCGCGGTCGCGGGAGAATGGCCGCGATCGCATAAGGTAAAAAAATATTGGAAAATTTTTGTGCTTCGCGATCATGGGAGTTTGTCTGCGATCGCATAGGGTAAATGACTGGGCAACAGAACTTAAGTTCTGGAAATGGGATTTCGCCCCCATTGTTTCATTATTCGCGATTTTGAGCTCGGGTAAGGCGATGTTTGGGCGATTTTCACGGGAAAACATTGGGGTAAGTTTCTTTATCCTATATTGATTATATTTTATGATTCCATACTCATTTACATCATGAATCTGTGAATTTATGGAAGAAAAATCAGATTTTTATAAAATCTTCCAAAAATATAAAATGAAGATTTGAAGGTCAATCTGATGTCGGAATTCGATAATTTTTGTATAGTTGAACTCGTATCGGAACGGGTGTTCAGATTTTGTGAGTTTTTCGGGATTCGAGACGTGGGTTCCACTATCAATTTTTAAAATGAATTTCGGATTTTGATCCGAAAAATTAGTAAATTCATATGGAATTAATTCCTACGATTTGTATTGAGTATATTGAATTGTTTATGACTAGATTTGAGGCTTTCGGACACTAATTCGGGAGGCAAGGGTTTATTGAAATCTTGAATTTGGTTGCGAAGCGAGGTATGTGTCGTTGTTAACCTTGGCGTACTGTAGATTGTGCTCGGATTCAGCTACCATTGGATTACTTGAGGTATAGCTGCACGGCGTTCACAGTTCTGAAATTCCCTTCTACTTTATTTTAGTTGTGTGCTTTCTTTCAGACAACTTTATTTTATTCAGACCCTTGTTTGTATTATTCTAGAAGCTCGTGCGCTTGTGACACTAATTTTGGGATGGTATTCAAACATCGCTAGTATTATGGATTATTCACTTTATTTCAGACTTTATTTCCGCTTTGTTCCTTTGTTATTAATTAATTTTTAAAAAAATTGTTCTAAAATGGCTAATATTAATGTAATGTTGGCTTGCCTAGCAAGTGCAATATTAGGCGTCATCACGGTCCCGAATGTGGGAATTTCGGGTAGTGACACCTGCAAGCCCATTTCCGCAGGTGCGATCACACCAGAAGCAGAAATCTTCATCAATGCAACATGAAGTGAAAATGATCTGAACCTCATCCAAAACTCATCCGAGCCACTCGGGACCCGGACCGAATATACCAACAAGTCCAATAACATAACACTGACCTACTCGAGGCCTCAAATCATGCATAACAACATCGAAACAACGAATCATACCTCAAATCGAAATCTATGAAGTGTGAACTTTCAAATTCAATAACTCGTGCCGAAACATAGCAAATCAATCCGGAATGACTTCAAATTTTGCGCACAAGTACCAAATAATATAACCAAGCTATTCTAATTCCCGGAATCACCCCGAATCCGATATCAAAAAAGTCCACTCCCGGTCAAACTTTCCAAAAATTCTATTTTGCCATTTCAAGCCAAATTCCAATACGGGCCTCTGAATCACAATCCGGACGCACTCCTAAGTCCAAAATCACCCAACGGAGCTAACGGAACTATCAAAACTCTGTTCCGGGTTCAAATTCACAAAAAATCAAATTTGGTCAACTCTCCCAATTTAAAGCTTCGACAATGAAATCCATTCTACTAATTCGATTCCGAATAACCTGAAAATCAAAACCGACGATTCACATAAGTCACAATGCATCATACAGAGCTACTCATGCCCGTAAACTACAGAGCGAAGTGCAAATGCTCAAAACAACTGGTTGGGTCGTTACAATTACGTAAATACACAATGCCACAGAAATAACTAAATAACACGGTGCACGCCCACACGCCCATCACCTAACATATGCGTCACCTCAACACCAAAAACACATCACGTATATTTAGGGGTTCATACCCTCAGCACCAAGTTTAGAAGTATTACTTACCTCGAACGAGCCAAATCCAATACCAAGCAAGCCAAACGATCCTTCAAAAATGTCATCCCGCGTGTACCGACCTTCGAACGACTCGAAACTAGCCAAAAGGAACTCAAATACGTCAAATAAAGCCTAAGGAAATATTCCAAATAATAAAGGGCGAATCGTTATTCAGAAGCCCAAAGTCAACCAAAAAGTCAAACTCGGGCCCGCACCTCGGAACTTGACAAAACTCAGAAAATCTGATAACCCATTCAATTACGAGTCCAATAATACTAGTTTCACTCAACTACGACTCCGAATCGATGTTCAAAACTCAAAAAAAATCACTCTTTGAATCTTTAGACAAAATCCCCCACTTTCTCTCTTGAAATCGTAAAGTGCCAAAAATGAAGATAGAATCATGAAATAAAATCGAAACCGATAGAGAACACTTACCCCAATCCATGTGATGAAAATCGCCTAAAAATCGCTAAATCCCGAGGTCCCCAACTCAAAATATGGATAAATGGCTCAAATGTCCGAAATTAGACATTAAATCCACTGTCGAGGCTTCCTTCTTCGCGATCATGGACACCCCTCCGCGATTGCGATGAACAAATTCTTCAACAACGATTTCCAAATTCTTCCCAAACAGCTTCTAGTATAATGGTCATAACATTTTGTACAAAACTCCAAATCACAAATGGATTGATTTTCTGAATACTAGACATCAAGGGCTACAACTTTTATTTATGGATTATCTCCAAATTCCTTATAGATTTCAAGATATAAGCTTCCAATATCAGTCTTGTGCAGCAGAAATTTCTCCTATGCGATTGCGAAAAGGCTTTCGCGATCGCGATTCACAAGGCCCCAAACTGTAGTTTGCTCTTCGCGAACACGACCAAATTTTCGCGATCGTGATGCACACCTCTATGGCCAAAAATCAGCAACTGAAAATGGCCTAAAAATGGTTTGAAACTTCCCCGAAAATCACCCGAGCCCTCGGGGCTCCACTCCAAACATTCACACAAGTCTAGAAACATCATGCGAACTTGCTCGCGTGATCAAATCACCAAAATAACACCTGAAACCATGAATCAGACATCAACACGCATGAAATTTGAAGGGAGAACTCAAGAACTTCTAGAATTGCACCCAAACGTCCGAATGTTATCAAACCGACTCCGAACGACCCTGAATTTTGTAGGCAAGTTCCAAATCATAACGCAGAACTACTCAATGTTTCAAATCTCACTTAAAACATCAAAATCACAAATGGAACCTCAAATCAGCTTAATAAAGTTAATGAACTTTCAAAATTCAAAACTAACGGCGAACAAGCCTAAACATGTCGTATTGATCTCAAATTTGGCACACAAGTCATAAATGACATAACGGACCTACTATAACTTCCGCCATCAAAATTCGACCTCGATATCAATAAAGTCAAACCTCGGTCAAACCTATGAATATTTCTAAACTTTCAAATTTCCAACTTTCGCCAATTAGTGTCGAACCCTTCTAGAATTATCCAAATGCAAATCCGGGCATACGCCCGAGTCCAAAATCACCATCCAGACCTAACGGAATTATCAAACCTCTGATCCAAGGATGAATAGTAAAAAGTCAAACTTGGTCAACTCTTCCAACTTAAAGCTTCAACTATAAAATTCATTCTCCCAAACTAATTCTGAAACACCTGAAAACCAACGTCGACGATTCACACACGTCATAATACATCATATGAACCTACTCATCCCCTCAAACTACCGAGCGAAGTACAAATTCTCAAAATGACCGGTCAGGTCATTACAGTTTTTGATGGGTCGACATAAGTTTAGGCGATTCGAGTCCGGTCGCCTGAGCCCATGCAGATGGTGTATGCTATAACACACGAAAATTTGGGAATTAGGCTAGATTTTAGTTTTATTGCCCTAAAAAGCTAATAAATGCGGAATGGTCATTGTGAGGTGATAACTAACGTTCCTTAGGTTATTTTTGACGGGCCAACAAAATTTTAGGCGATCCGGGTGCGGTCACCCGGTCCCATGCAGATGACGTCGGATATAACAAACGAAAATATGGTAATTAGATGGAATTCCAGTTTTATGGCCTTAAAATGCCAAAAAATGAGGAACGGTCATGGCAAGGCAATGACTATTGTTCCTTAGGTCATTTTTTATGGGCCAAAAAATTTTAGGCGATCCTGTCCGGTCGGCCGAGCCCATAGAGATGACATGGGCTATAACACACAAAAATCTCAGAACACGCAAAATTCCAGTTTTATGGCCCTAAAAAGCCAAAAAATGAGGAATGGTCATAGCGAGCAATGACTATTATTCCCTAGTTCATTTTGGATGGACCGATAAAATTTTAGGCGATCCGGGTGCGGTCACCTGAGCCCATACAGAGTGCGTGGGCTATACATGAAAATCTGGGAATCGGCCGAAATTTCAGTTTTATGACCCTAAAATGCCAAAAAATGAGGAACAGTCATGACGAGGCGATATCTATTGTTCCTTATGTCATTTTTGATAGGGCGAAAAAATTTAAGGCAATTCGTGTTTGGTCGCCCAGGCCCATACACATGACGGGAGCTATAGCACACGAAAATCTGGGAATCGGGCAGAAATCCAGTGTTATGACCCTAAAACGCCAAAAAATGAGGAAAGGTCATGGAGAGATGATGAATATTTTTCCTTAGGTCATTTTTGATGAGTTGTCAAAATTTTAGGCGATCCGAGTCCGGTCGCTAGGGCCCATGCAGATGGCATGGGCTATAGCATACGTAAATTTGAGAATCGGTCGGAATTCCAGTTTTATGGCCCTAAAATGCCAAAATTGAGAAAAGGTCATAGAGAGGCGATAAATATTGTTCCTTAGGTTGTTTTTTATGGGCCAACAAAATTTTAGGCGAATCGGGTTCGATCACCTGGGTTCATGCATATGGCGTGGGTTGTAGCACACGAAAATCTAGGAATCAGGTAAAATTCAAGTTTTATGACCCTAAATGCCAAAATACAAGGAATGGTCATGGCGAGGCGATGACCATCTTTTCTTAGGTTATTTTTATGGGCCGGCAAAATTTTAGGCGATCCGGGTCGAGTCGCCCGGGCCCATAGAGATGGCGCGGGCTATTATAGCACGCGAAAATCTGGGAATCTGACGGAATTCCAGTTTTATGGTCTAAAATGCCAAAAAATGAGGAACGGATATGGCGAAGCGATTACTATTGTTCCTTAGTTCATTTGGGAAGGATCGACAAAATTTTAGGCGATCCGGGTCCGGTCACTTGAGGCCATACAGAGTGTGTGGGCTATACATGAAAATCTTGGAATCGGGCGAAATTTCATTTTTATGGCCCTAAAATGCCAAAAAACTGAGGAACGGTCATGGCGAGGCGATGTCTATTGTTCCTTAGGTCATTTTTGATAGGGCAGAAAAATTTAAGGCGGTTCGGGTTTGGTCGCCCAGGCCCATCCACATGACAGGGGCTATAACACCCGAAAATTGGGAAATCGGGCGGAAATCCAATTTTATGACCCTAAATCACCAAAAAATGAGGAAAGGTCATGGAGAGACGATAAATATGTTTTCTTAGGTCATTTTTGATGGGCTGCCAAAATTTTAGGCGATCCGGGTCCAGTTGCCCAGGCTCATGTAGATGGCGTGGGCTATAGCTAAGGCTGGCAAGTGGCCGGTCCAGGACCGGGACCGGCCTGGGACCGCGGGCCAAACGGGACAGGACCGTTAGGACCAGTTTTAGTGGGCCCGGGTCGGTGTCGTGGACTGGTCCTATGCTTTGTGCCCGCCAGGACCGGGACCGTTTGGCCCGCCAGGGACAGGACCGGACCGGTCCCCTTGCGGGCCAAACGGCCCCAACGGTCAACTTTGTTTTAACCCCAAACTAGCTGTTGGGCTGTCAAAAATAATCGTTGTCTATTTATAAAATAGCCATTTAACCCCCGAACTTTGTTTTAACCCCAAACTTTTTATAATTATATTTTTTCCTATTTTTAACTATAAATACCCCATCATTCTTTCATTCTTCTAACAAAATCTTCAATCTATCACAATCTCATTCTAATTTTCTTCTATATTAGTGACATTTTTCATTTTAGATGTATTTGTCATATTTACCATTTAATTGTGGATGATGGTATGAGAATTTTAAATATTGAAATTAAAAAGGTTAAAATGGCTCTTAACTGGCTATTTTGTTCAAACCGTAGAAGTAGACTTAGAAAATATTTTAAAAGATGCGATGAATTTGACCTAAGAGAAAGAAAGGTTCCTAAACCTTGTCCAACTAGATGGAATTACATGTATGAAAGTTTGGTTGTTGCATATGAATATAGAAACCCCATAAACTCAACATTTAATGCACATGTAAGTGATGATGATGAGCACCTTACAAATGGGGATTGAGCTAATGTTAAAATGCTTGTATATTTTTTAGAAAAATTTCATATTAGTACAAATAAATTTTCTGGGCAATATTATCCTACTATTTCTAACTGTTTAGATTATATTGCAGAACTTGCAAATTTGTTTGCTCATTTTTCAGAGGGCGGGGAAATTTATAAACTTGCTATTGATTCTATGAGAAAAAAGTTTAAAAAATATTTTTTCCCTATTCCCCCTATTTATGTGTTGCTGCTTTGTTAAATCATTGTATGAAATTAGGAGTTCCTCATTTTTGTTATGAAACTGCATATAATGGTTTAGCACTTGAAGATGAGGAGTTGTCTCAACTTCCGGAAGCAATAGCCTCAATTAGAATAAATGCTCAAACTATTTTTAATGCTTATCAAGTTGCATTAAATCATGCTAGATCAAATGTTTCAACTCCTTCTTCTTCTGATTCTCAATCATCTAAAAGATCTACGGGAGTAAGAGCACTTAGTGTTTGGGCG
The DNA here is from genome assembly GCF_000715075.1 of Nicotiana tabacum. NCBI lineage: Eukaryota > Viridiplantae > Streptophyta > Magnoliopsida > Solanales > Solanaceae > Nicotiana > Nicotiana tabacum. Next base: position 6,541,823 of record NC_134092.1, on the reverse strand, counting down.
GGGTTTAGGAGTTCCAAAGGTTCTAATAGTAGTGATTTTTCACAACTAAATGAGCTTGAAGTTTATTTGTCGTGGGGAACTGAGGAAGTGAATCCCGACGGCTCCTTTAATCTTTTGGAATGGTGGAAGGACAAAGAAAAATACTTTCCGGTTCTTTCAAGGATGGTCCGAGACTTTTTAATTATTCAAGCTTCAGTAGTGGCATCGGAGAGCACTTTCAGTCAAGCAAAACTTCAACGCGATGATTATAGAGCGTCTATGAGGGAGAGCTTGGAAAAATCAGTACTTTTCAGAGATTGGATCCGGTCGGAAAGAAGAAATTTTGGACTTGCTGAATCACAACCATATGAAGACGAAGATTACGAAGAAATGCTAGCTGAACTTGCGGAGGATGTTGCTTCGCCCGGAAGTGGCGATGACCAAGCTACTTTTCCGCCATCACCAACGAAACTTCCTCCTGACCTTGATGGATTTATGAAGTTTGTAAGAGATACCATGTAACTTGTATGAACAAAAATTAGTATGTATTATGTAACTTGTATTTTGGCACATTTTGATTAGTTTCTTTTTCTTCTCAATGGTGGTATTAGCACCTTGTTGTGCTCATTCCATAGGGGGGATGAAGACTAAGAAAGATATTGCCATATTTTTTTAATGCTATAATAAAATTACAAGGCATTGATTTGAATATCTCTTTACAATATTTTATTCTTTAGTCTTTAAATTTGATTTAAAAATTTAGGTCATAATTCTATAATAATTAGTATGTATTATGTAACTTGTATTTTAACATCCTTTTGTCTATAATTTCTATTTAATTTATAAAAAAACAAATCTTTGGGCCCACTGAGCCCATTTAGCCCACGGGTTAGGACCGTTTAGCCCGGGACCAAACGGTCCCGGTCCCGGGCCGGTCCCTACAAAAAGTCCATTTGGCCCGGGACCATTTGGCCCGTTTAATTTGGAACCGGCCTGGGATCGGGACCATTTGGAACCGACCCGGGACCGGCCCACTTGCCAGCCTTAGCTATAGCATACGTAAATTTGAAAACCGATCAGAATTCCAGTTTTATAGCCCTGAAATGCCAAAAACGAGGAAAGGTTATGGCGAGGCGATGAATATTGTTTCTTAGGTCATTTTGGATGGGCCAACAAAAATTTTGGCGAACCAGGTTGGGTCGCCCGAGCCCATACAGATGGCGTGGGCTATAGCATGTAAAAATTTGGGAATCTGACGGAATTCAAATTTTATGGTCTAAAATGCCAAAAAATGAGGAATGGTCATGGCGAGGAGATGACCATCTTTTCTTAGGTTATTTTTGATGGGCTAACAAAATTTTAGGCGATCCGGATCGGGTCGTTCGGGCCCATACAGATGGCGTGGGCTATAGCACGCGAAAATCTGGGAATCTGGCGGAATTCGAATTTTATGGTCTAAAATGTCAAAAAATGAGGACTGGTTATGGCGAGGCGATTACTATGGTTCCTTAGGTTATTTTTGACGGGCCGAAAAGATTTTATGCGATCCGGATCCAGTCACCCGGGCCCATGTAGATGGCTTGGGATATAGCAGACGAAAATCTAAGAATCACGCGAAATTCTAGTTTTATGTCCCTAAAACTCCAAAATTCGAGGAACGGTCATGGAGAGGCAATTATTATTGTTCTTTAGGTCGTTTTTGATGGGCCGGCAAAATTTTAAGAGATCCAGGTCTGGTCGCCCGGGCCCACGCAAATGGCGTGGACTATACATACGAAAATTTGGGAATCGGGTAGAATTCTTATTTTATGGCCCTAAAATGCCAAATAAATGATGAACGGTCATGGAAAGGCGATAACTATTGCTCCTTTGTTCATTTTTGATGGGGAGACAAAATTTAGGTGATCCGGGTCCGGTCTCCCGGGCCCATGTAGATGGCATGAGCTATAGCACACGATAATTTGGGAATCAGGCAGAATTTCAGATTTATGGTCCTAAAATGCCAAACAATGAGGAACAATCATGGCGAGGCAATGACTAATGTTTCTTAGGTCATTTTTTATGGGCCGACAAAATTTTAGGCGATCCGCATTTGGTCTCATGAGCCCATGCAAATGGTGTGGGCTGTAGCACACAAAAATCTTAAAATCGGGCGAAATTCCAATTTTAGGGCCCTAAAATGCCAAAAAATGAGAAACGGTCATGGCGAGGCGATGAATAATGTTTCTTAGGCCATTTTTTATGGGCCGGCAAAATTTTAGGCGATCCGCATTTGGTCTCCTGAGCCCATGCAAATGGCATGGGCTGTAGCACACAAAAATCTTAAAATCGGGCAGAATTCCAATTTTAAGCCCCTAAAATACCAAAAAATGAGAAATGGTCATGGCGAGGCGATGACTATTGTTTCTTAGGTCATTTTTGACGAGCCAATACAAATTTAGGCGTTTCGGGTCTGATCGCCCGGCCCATACAGATGACAGGGGCTATAACACACGAAAATCTTGGAATTGGGCGGAAATTTAGTTTTATGGTCCTAAAATTCCAAAAATCGAGAAAAGGTCATGGCGAGGCGATGAATATTTTTTCTTAGGTCATTTTTGATGGATCGGCAAAATCTCAGGCGATCTGTGTCTGGTTGTCCAGGCCCATACAAATGGCATGGGCTATAAAGACAAAAATCTGAGAATCAAACGGAATTCTAGTTTTATGGTCCTAAAACGCCAAAAAATAAGGAATGGTCATGGAGAGGCGATAACTATCTTTCCATAAGTTGATTTTGATGGGCCGTCAAAATTTTAGGCGATCCAGGTCCGGTCGCCCGGGACTATGCAGATGGCGTGGGCTATAGCACACAAAAATCTAGAAACCGGACGGAATTCCAATATTATGGCCCTAAACAGCAAAAAATGAGGAACGGTCATGGAAAGGCGATGATTATTATTTCTTAGGTCATTTTCGATAGGCTGGCATAATTTTAGATGATACGGGTTCGGTCGCCCGGGTCTTTGTAGATGGAGTGGGCTATAACACACAATAATTTGGGAATCGGACGAAATTCAACACCAAAAAATGAGGAATGATCCTGGCAAGGCAATGACTATTGTTTCTTAGGTAATTTTTGATTGGTCGACAAAATTTTAGGCTATCCGCGTTCGATCGCCTGGTCCCATGCAGATGGCGTGGGCTATAGCACACAAAAATCTTAGAATCGGGCGGAATTTCAGTTTTATGGCCCTAAAATGCCAAGAAATGAGGAACGGTCATGGAGAGGCAATGACTATTATTTCTGAGGTCATATTTTATGGGCCGAAATATTTTTAGTTGATTCGGGTCTGGCCGCCTGTGCCCATACAGATGACAGTGGCTATAACACATGAAAATCTTAGAATCGGGCGGAATTTTGGTTTTATAGCCCTAAAATGCCAAAAAAGGAACGGCCATGGCGAGGCGATGACTATATTTTCTTAGATTGTTTTTGATATGCAGTCAAAATTTTAGGCGATCCGGGTCTGATAGCCCGGGCCCTTGCTGATGGCATGGGCTATAGCTCAAGAAAATCTGGAAATCAGACGAAATTCTAGTTTTGTGGTCCTAACATGCAAAACAATGAGGAACGGTCATGGCGAGGCGATGACTATTTTTACTTAGGACATTTTTGATGGGCCAAAAACATTTTAGAGAATCCGGGTCCATTCGCCCGGGCCATACAGATGGTGTGGGCTATATCACACAAAAATATGAGAACCGAGCAGAATTCAAGTTTTATGGCCCTAAAAAGCCAAAACACGAGGTAAGGTCATGGCTAGGCGATGACTATTTTTCCTTAGGTTATTTGGCACATCGATAAAATTTTAGGTGATTCGGGTCCGGTCACCCAGGCCCATACAGATGGCATGGGTTATAGCACACGAAAATCTGGAAATCGGGTAGAAATCCAGTTTTATGTCCCTAAAATGCCAAATAATGAGGAACGGTCATGGCGAGGCGATGACTATTGTTCCTTAGGTATTTTTTGATGAGACGACAAAATTTTAAGCTATCCGGGTAAGGTCGCCTGGGCCAATGCAGATGGCGTGGCAATAACAAACAAAAATACATGAATCAGGCAGAATTCTAGTTTTATGGTCCAAATATTCCATAATACGGGAAATGGTAATGGCCAAGCGATGACTATTATTCCTTAGTTAGTTTTTGATGGGCTGACAAAATATTAGGCGATCCGAGTCTGGTCGCCCGGGCCCATGCACATGGCGTGGGCTATATCACACAAAAATTTAGGAATCGGGCGGACGTCAAGTTTTATGGCCCTAAAATACCAAAAAGCGAGGAACGGTCATAGCGTGGCGATGACTATCGTTCATTTAGTCCTTTTTGATGCGCCGACAAAATTTTAGATGATCCGGGTCCGGTCGTCCAGGCCCATTCACATGGCATGGGCTATTATAACACATGAAAATTTGGGAATCGGGCGAAATTTCAGTTTTATGGCCCTAAAATAATTTTTTTTTTTTTAAAAAGAGTAACGGTTATGGTGAGGCGATGACTATTGTTTCTTAGGTTGTTTTAGTCGGGTCGACAAAATTTTATGCGATTGATTGCCAATCCCCATCAACGGCGCCAAAATTTGACGACCGCAAAACATAATACGAAATTGATGCTCGCTAATCAAAGATAGTATAATAAAATATCGCCGCCACATGAATTGGATTTAAACAATGTTTGAGTAATTTCTGATTTAATTGCTATTCAGGAGTATCAACACTTGAGTTAAATGATTATGAACTACGTTTAACTACTAAAACAAAGCAATTAACAATTGACGACAAGGAATTAGAGATTCACAGAGTTGGTTTCTTATCAATGTAAGGAATAAAGGTCGTGACAGGATAAGTACAAGATAGCTATTTGGGATTTAACTCTAGTTTAATTCACTATAATGTTCTAATGATTCTCACGAATTCACTTGATGATTAGTTCAAATGTATAGTCAAGACTCCTCTCTCGATTAAATCTTAAATCTACGAGGTGAACTAATATAAGCACTGTGAAAGTATGCAAGCATGCTTTAATGGAATAGTCTTTAGGAAAATATCTCTTGAATATTCTCCTAACTTGATTTAATCAACAATTCAACAAGCTCTTTCAATTAATTAGGATAATCATTGTGTTAAACCAAATAAAATAATGCAAAGATAATCCACCAAAATATTCCTCTTTCGATTAAATAAACCAGTGAATAATGTTGCAACAATTCAGAACTCCATAAACGAATTCAAGCAAGAACTAGAGTTAAAAATCCACAAATATTTATCAAAACACCATATTCGTCGAACCCTAAGGTAAACTACTCCATAATCATAGAGAAAGTCATCACAAAATATAATTAAAGAATAAGGAAGCATCAATCTAACATTACAATCCAAACTCCCATATTGAATTGATGAAAAGATGATGAAATCCTGAGTCTTGTAGCCTCCAATGCTCTCCCAAAGATTCCAAGGTCAAAAGTCCCTTCAAAACGTGTTTCCGGTGTATTTATACCAAGTAGGAATGAACCCGGACGAAACTACCCTCTTTGAGCCGAAGTGGAAAAACCTACAAATATTTTACACTTCATGCGTCGCACAGTGCTACGCAAGGTGCGTCGCATTAGTGCAATTTGCTAGGTTGTAAACTCTCTGAACTTAGCTTGTATAACAAAATTTTCTACTAATGCCTCGAACTATGCCACGCGCTATGCGTAGCATTAGTGTATTTTTCTGTCAGACCCAAAAATTACAAGTCTCTGAACTTCTCAAATTTCTAACGCACATTTGCACTGACGTGCTGCACTGTGCTACGCATGGTGCGAAGCATTAGTACAAATGTCATAACCCTTGTGCTTTCTTCCAACTTTCGTATGCAATGCCAGTCCACGAGCCCCGGACACGATCCTGGTTTAATTCTTTGGCTTTTACTTAAACTTCAAAGCTCCAGATTATTCCATTTAGCTCATATTTATCTTTTTAACTCGGAATCATTTCCTGCAAGCCATAAAACGCGTGATAAGTGCAAATCACCATCATTTAGGCTCAAACATGCTCAAAGTGCAGTAATTAGAGTGCAGAATGCGTATAAAACACGTGTTCCTAGCTTACCATCAACACGCCACACTTAAATCGTTGCTCGTCCTCGAGCAATCAAACTACACTTCACATAGAAACGACCTTCTTATCGGACAACATCCCTAACGCATCATACCAAGGATATTTAAAACAGACTAAGCACCATATCATAACACCCTAGCCTCAACACTCGACTCAAAGCACTACACATTTTTCACAACCTGCTCACTTACTCTAACTTAAAGGTCAAAGATTTCACCTTAGCTTCGCAAATCATGCACCCTCACAGAAATAGTAGAAAGTAGCTCCACACATAATAAAATTCAAGAACAAATAGGAACTCAAGATAGACAGAATTAAATCACTCTCAGAAATAAAATTCATGTGCCACAGAAGACGTACCATAGGCTTGCCCGTAGTGTAGTACTCTACTAATTTGAGCGCATTCAGTCAAGGATCAAGTAGGACTTTATTTTGGTTGTAATTTAGGTTGCAGGACGGGTAGGATACATTTGGATATAGTGACTACAACTCAATAAGCACTTTAATACATATACATTAACACTTTAAACTCCCCACTTATGTTGAACCAAACTCCAACCTACACACATCATAGCATCAAGCTCCCAATATATTTAAGCACAAACAAGACGAGAACTACCACTAGCAAGGAATTAATTTTTTCTTTCTAATACATACATAGATTGTCACTTTTTTTTCTTTTCAAGGTTCTGTTTTTTTTTTTCTCAAGCAAATTCACTTTTTTTTAATTCCCTACAAGTGGCTCTCACAATTTTTAAACGGTGCACCTTCCTCCAAAATTCTTTCAGTTCCACTCAAAAACCCAACCATACCCCCACCTAACTTTTAACAAGCTCATAAATATTTTAAGTGTTCAAGAGAGGTAAAAGGTTCAAATAGATAGTCAATTCAAACAAAGGGGCTCGGGATTGTAGTGTGGTTGCCAAGGAAGTAGGATTACAGGCTCAACGGGCTAACTAGGATACACAACAATTAGGCAGGTTATAAACATATAATTAGCTCAACAAATAAATACCTATATCACTTCCTAGACTGAACAAGACTACTATTTATCTTTTCAAATATACGGAGCAAGTTCTAGACATCAATTGACATACACAGAATATCAACAAATACCTCACTCACACATCGGCACATAACTCACTTAGGACCAGATCTATCCCGACTCTCTAGTCAAAGCAGTTAAGCAACATCAAAATCAACCAAATTCAAACACTTATACCTGAGCCAAGAACTGAGCCTAGACATCACAACTAGGTCAGTCACTACTCTCAAGGCATAACAAAGTCAAGAAAAGTCATCTCCATTTAATATCATAGCACATGACTTCACTATTCCTAATAAAAGAAAAACTAATTACACCTGGTTCAAGCAAAACCCTTGGAAAAGAACCACAACACAAAGAAAACCCAAGGGGAAATTGTTACACTACCTAAGAAAAACAAAAATATATTTTTGTTCTTCGACTTTGATCCTTCAAGAAGACAGTCGAGGACATCCATCGTCGGGAAAAGTCAAAACTTTTTTTCCAAACAAAACACAAGAAATCTAATATACATGTACATATTTATATCCCCCACCCTCACACCTTATATTTTGGCATGTCCCCATGACACACAAGTAAAAAGTAAGAGGTTAAGGAACTCCCTTGAATTTTTTCCGTTTCCGAGAACTTATGAACTCCACCCCTATTTCTGAATTCATTCCTTATTTTCGTTCCTTGGGATTATTTATGGAACTCATTAAGCCAAAGTACTATGCGGATATCTGCAAGACCCACTCTTTTCTTTTTTTCTTGGCCTTATTTTGAGCGGTGAATGTCTCCTTCATTATGATCCTCAACTTTTTCCTGTATTCTTTCATAGGATAAACCCATGCATCTTCATGTAAATCCTCAAAAATAAAATTCATATGATCAAGGATATAATAAGAAAATAAAGAAGAAAAGCCATGAGAATATTCCTCTGGTATGTCAAGACCAATTGTTCCCCATTCTCTTCTACTAAAGGTTGTATATGTGCAAAGGTGGATGGGGGTTTGAACTCTTCTTCCATTGCTTCACAATCAAGCAAAGCCTCATCTTCAGCCATCTCAATTGAATCAGAGTGTTCTTGCAGAGTGATAACTTTTCTTTGTAGATGCCCATCCCCTTGGGTAAGCACATTCTCACAGGGTATCTCCTCCATATATTCACTGTCACAATGCAATGAGCTTTCTGAAAGTATTCTTACTATTTGACTCACTTGTTGTTACATCCCGCATTTTCGTATGTTAAAATTTCGTCGTAAGTTAATCGACGTAAGTTCAGAAATGAGATTATTTTGAGATTATAAGAATTATGCTATTTCAAACAACTGATGAGTAAATTCGTGAAGGTGAGAGGGGAAGCAAGTCAAAGAAAATGAATTTTCGTCCAAGTTTGACATGTTGAGATAAAATACGGCCCGTGCTAAAATACTCAGTATTTATGAACTAGTGCCATATAAGGTACCACATGGCCATGATAGTAAGGTGTATATTGGTTACACGTAAGATAAAAGGGATATATTGGTTACGCGTAAGAATGCTTGGTCTATCTATTAGTAAGGTATATGACTTTTCTAAAACTAAGCAAAACAGTATTCCTACTTCATTAAAAGAGAAGTGATAATGTCCAACGTGAAGATTCTCTGGAATACTACAAGATCCAACGTGATATGCTAATTCTAAGAAAGATTTGGATAAATATTAGGGGGACAACACTTCCACGTGGGATGTCTAAATCTTGGCAGCAAATTGCCATTTAATCAAGTGATTAAGTAGGTGGTGGCATAAAATGAACCAAACTTGAATATTGGACTCATCTTGCTGGACCAACTATTGGGAATAAGTATATTTTCCAATCTTGAGAGTTGGATGCGTGAGTTATGCATCAAAAAGCACTCCAAGGATTAATGGTTCTTCCGAGCCAAAATATGATACTTGTAATCAAGGCCGAATCCAATAGTGACCAAGAACACAAGAGATGGAAACGTGAAATTGCTTCGGAAAATTCATACAAGATCCGATTATGCGAAAGATGCAATTCTAAGGAAGCACGGTGCAACCTTTTCCAAGAATATCATACGAATTTTTTCCTACTCCAGGTATGTTAAGGCTAAGCTCTTCCTTCATTTTGCATGCTCGTAATTACACGAGTTTGATAACAAGGCATAAATAGAAATTTATATTTCGGAATTTATGTATATTTTCCTAGTCTTGTAAGTTACAATATTCTTTTTATCGGGACTTCATATTCAATTGAGTATATCCTTTTTACAAGTCAAGAGAGCGGAGAGTCTATATATCGATGGGCAGGCCCCTATTGGGCAACCTCTGATTAGATGGTAAGTTATATACCGAGCCTACTGTGGCCGAGCGCCTATGAGCGAGCCCAGTTGGCCGAGATACAGATCCTAGTATGGTCAAGCGCCTATGAGCGAGCCTACTACGGCAGAGCAGTTATATACATACTGAGCCTTATAAGGTCGAACAACTATTTTACTTACTATATTGAGAGAGTTGAGTCAGTATCAGCAGGTAAGCATATCTTCAGATTATCATTGACTCCCAACTTCTTTCAGTTATTATATTATCAGTTCAGTTTCAGTTTTCAGTATAGTTCCTTACATATTCAGTACATTATTTCGTACTGATGTCCCTTTTCTGGGGGCGCTGCATTTCATGCGTGCAGATTCAGACAGACAGACGGGTAGACCTCCTTATTAGGTGTTGCCCAAGTTCAGCTTGATCGGTAAGCTCCATACCCTTCGGAGTTGCCGGGTCTAGAGCTTTACGTACATCTTTGTATATATATATATATATATGTTATGAGTAGGTCGGAGCCTTGTTCCGATCAAGGTATATCCATCAGTAGTGGCTTGTAGACATATCCTGTCAGTTAATGCAGTATGTTGGGCTTGTAGGCCCTGTACGTGTATGTTGTTGGCTTGTCAATTATAGTAGTTATGACGGCGTTGCCGGCCCAACTCAATGTTGACATTTAGTCAGTGTTAGTCTCTATTCAGTTTTATATTTTGCTTCACAAATTGTCTTGCAATGTGGCCCCTGGCCAAAGTATGACATTATATGTCCAGAACTCCTGAGTCGCAAGTTGGTACGCAGGGATAGATGAGACACCGGGTGCCGGTCTCACCCCCAGGCTCGGTGCGTGATACTTGCGTTGTTAGGTTCTTAATGGTTTCAGTATTTTGTATAAGTCCTTCTTTATTTTGTATATAGCTTTCTTCAATACTATTCATGAACTTATACATAAACTCTTCTAAACTACCATTATGCTCTTGAGGTGGTTGTCTTACTTCGCACTCATTCCAGTCATAATAAGGGTATTCATCCCAATCAGGCAAAATTCCAATATTATGGCCCTATAACGCCAAAAAATGAGGAACAGTAATGGTGAGGCGATGACTATTGTTCCTTAGGTCATTTTTTATGGGCCGACAATATTTTAGTCAGTACAGGTCCGGTCGCCCGAGGCTCATGCACATGCGTTACTTATACCACACGAAAATTTAAGAATCGGACAAAATTCCAGTTTTATGGCCCTAAAACGCCAAAAAATGAGTAAGGGTCATGGCAAGTCGATGACTATTGTTCGTTAGGTCATTTATTATGGGCCGACAAAATTTTAGGCAATCTGTGGCCAGTCGCCCGAGCTAATGAAGATGGTGTGGGCTATAGCACATGAAAATCTAAGAATCGGACAGAATTCCAGTTTTATGGCCCTGAAATGCTAAAACATAAGGAACGGTCATGGAGAGGTAGTGACTATTATTTCATAGGTCATTTATGATGGGCTGACAAAATTTAAGATGATCTGAGGTCGGTCTCCCGGGCCCATCCAGATGGCGTGGGAGATAGCACACTAAAATCTAGAAATGAGGCGGAATTCCAATTTTATGGTTAGGTCACCATAAAACACTAAAAAGGAACGGTCGTGGCAAGGCGATGAATATTGTTCCTTAGGTCATTTTTTATGGGCCGATAAAATTTTAAACTATCTGGGTTCGGTCGCCCGGGCCCATGCAGATGGTGTAGACTATAGCATACGAAAATCTAGGAATCGGGCGGAATTTCTATTTTATGGCCCTAAAACGCCAAAACATAAGCAACAATAATGGTGAGGCAATGGCTAGTGTTCTTTAGGTTGTTATTGATGGGTCGACAAAATTTTAGGCAATCTGGGTCAGGTCGCCCGGGCCCACGCAGATGGCATGGGCTAATAGCACACGAAAATCTGGGATCGGGCAAAATTCTAGTTTTATGGCATTAAAACACCCAAAAACAATGAACGGTCATGGTGAGGCGACGACTATTGTTCCTTAGGTCGTTATTGATGGGCTGAGAATATTTTAGGCAGTTCGTGGACAGTCGACCTGGCCCATGCAAACAACATGGGATATAACACACGAAAATCTGAGAATCAGGTGAAATTCAAGTTTTATGACCTTAAAAAGCCAAATATCGATGAACAGTCATGGGGAGGCGGTGATTATATTTACTTAGGTCATTGTTTTATGGGGAGAAAAAAATTTATGCTATCCGGATACTCCCGAGCCATGAAGGTGGCGTGGGCTATAACACACAAAAATTTCGGATCGGGCAAAATTCCAATTTTATGGCCCTAAAACACCCAAAAATAATGAACGGTCATGGTGAGGCGATGAATATTATTCCTTATGTTATTTTTGATAGGCCAGTACAATTTTAGGCAATCCGTGGTCAGTCGCCCTGGCCCATAAAGATGGTGTGGGCTATAGCACACGAAAGTCTAGGAATCGGGCAAAATTTTAGTTTTATAGCCCTAAAATACCAAAAAAAACGAGGAACAGACATGGCAAGGCGATGACTATTGTTCCATAGGTCATTGTTATGGGCCGGCAAAATTTTAGGTGATTCGGGTTCTGTCGCCCTGTTCCATAAAGTTGGTGTAGGTTATAACACACGAAAGTCTAGGAATTAGGCGGAATTCAAATTTGATGGAATTAAAACGCCAAAAAACAAGGAACGGTAATGATGAGGCAATGACTATTTTTCTTTAAGTCGTTATTGAATACCTAAAAAAATAATAGGCGATCCGGGTTCGGTGGACACGTGGAATGCGTGGGCTATAGCACACAAAAATCTGGGAATCAGGCGGAATTCCAGTTTTATTGCACTAAAATGCCCTAAAACGAGGAAAGGTCATGGCGAGACGATGTCTAGTGTTCCTTAGGTCATTTTTGATGGGATGGTAAAATTTTAGGTGATCCGGGTCCAGTCGCCCGACCCCATGCATGTGACGTGAGCTATAGCATACGAAAATCTGGTAATCGGGCAAAATTCTAGTTTTAGGGCCCAAAATTGCCAAAAACTAAGGAACGGTCATGAAGAGGCGATGACTATTGTTCCGTAGGTCGTTATTGACGGGCCGAAAAAATTCTATGCGATTCAGGTCTGGTCGCCCGGGCCCATGCAGATGGTGTGGGCAATAGCACACAAAAATATGGGAATCGGGCAGCAATCTAGTTTTATGGTCCTATAATGCCAAAAACTGAGGAACGGTCATGGCAAGGCGATGATTATTATTTCTTAGGTCATTTTTTATTGGCCGGTAAAAGTTTAGGCGATCCGGGTCCTGTCACCTGGGCCCATTCAGATGGTGTAGGTTATAGCGCACGAAAATATGGGAATCGGGCAAAATTTTAGTTTTATGGCCCTATAACGCCAAAAATGAGGAACGGTCATGGTTAGGGGTGTTCAAAACCGAACCGAAACCGAAAACCGAACCGAAACCGAAGCTTAATGGCTTATTGGTATCGGTTTAACGGTTTAACGGACGGAGAACGGATTGAATTTTTTTATTAACGGCTTATCGGTTTGGGGGCAGATTATTCAATTTTCTTAACGGATAATCCGTTAACCCGTTAAGAATATATATAAAATTTATTTTTATCAATGTATATATTAAATATCAAAAATCTTTCCACTTCCGGAGAATCGAAGCTTAATGGCTTATTGGTATCGGTTTAACGGTTTAACGGATGGGGAACAGATTGAATTTTTTTTATTAACGGCTTATCGGTTTGGGCGGATTATTCAATTTTCTTAACGGATAATCCGTTAACCCGTTAGGAATATATATATATATATATATATTAAATAATCAAAAACCCTTCTTCCACTTCCAGTACTCTATCTATTACTAATTTACTATTAGACATTTAGTTATAATTTACTATTCCAGTTAGTTACTATTAGATAATTTTGATGCCATGTGTTATACCCAGTATTCTCTTCTATTTCTTCTGATAGTTATAAGTTGTTAATAGGCTTATCCCCAAAGATGATTCTACTGGGAAATACGCTGGAATGTAGCTCTATATTTCTTTTATTTAGCTCTCTTCTTAGGTGCCATATTCTATAGACTGGAATGTAGTCTGCTGAGCATATGAATTTTATTTTGAGTCACAGCGGTCAGCAAACAATCTGATAAACCGCCCGATAACCGTCCGATAAGAGCTAAACCGATACCAATCCGCCCGATATCTTATCGGGTGGCTAGCGGATTATACATTTAAAAGCCGATAACCGATAAGCCAAACCGTTAAGAGTAAATAACCGCCCAATCTGTCCGATAAGCAGCCCTAGTCATGGTGAGGCAATGACTCTTGTTCCTTAGGTTATTTTTGGTGTGCCGGAAAAATTTTAGGCGATCCATGTACGGTCGCCCGTGCCCATGCACAAATCACCATCATTTAAGCTCAAATACGCTCAAAGTGCAGTAATTAGAGTCCAAAATGTGGCTAAAATACGTCTTCCTAGACTATCATCACCCGATCCGATACGGAATACGTGGTTTATAGCACACAAAAATATAGAAATCGGGTGGAACGCCCTAAAAGGAGGAACGGTCATAGCGAGGCGATGAGTATTGTTCCTTAGGCCGTTATTGATGGGCCGATAAAATTTTAGGTTGTTTTGGTCCAATTGCCTGGGCCCATACACATAGCGTGGGCTTTAGCACATGAAATCTGGGAACCGGGCGAAATTCCAATTTTATGGCCCTAAAATTCTAAAAAATGAGGAACAGTCATGGCAAGACGATTACTATTATTCCTTAGGTCGTTTTTTATGGGACGACAAAATTTTAGGCGACCTGGTCCGGTCATCCGGGCCCATGCAGATGGCGTGGGCTATAGCAGACGAATATCTGGAAATCGGGCAAATTCTAGTTTTATGGCCCTAAAGAGCCAAGAAATGAGGAATGGCCATGACGAGACGATGACTATTATTCCTTAGGTTATTGTTGACGGTCCGACAAAAATTTAGGTGATCCGGGTCCAGTCATTTGATCCCATACATATAGCGTGGGCAACAGCACACGCAAATCTAGAAATCGGGTAGAATTATTATTTTATGGCCCTACAAAAAATAAGGAACGGTCATTGATAAGTGGGAATTTTGACTACTTATTAGCACCTTTTTGCTTTTGGTTTTGTCCGAAAGTATTGATTTACGTTCCCGAAACTAATGAAATTGTGCAAATTGCAGGAATATTAGAAGTTTGGTTTCCCATGATGAAATCCGACACAAAAAGGAGTGTTCTGAAGCACAAGGCATTAGAGGGCACAACGGCAAAAGAAATGCAGTCCGCAGAAGGATTTCTGCGGATGCAGAAGAAATTGCGGACCGCAGAATTCCATCTTCGGCGCAACCCAAGCTAAAGAACCCAACATGATTTTGACAAATGTGCGGCCGCAGAACTCTGTTTGTACTTACAAATAATTCCAAGTTCAAAGAGCGTGTAGAAGACGAAGTCCTGACGCCTTGCTGAAGTGTGGACCGCACAAGAATTGTGCGGCTGTAGAATTACATCTCCTGCCAACTGAAGAAAGTTGCGGACCACACATGGAATTGTGCGGCCGCAGAACCTCCCCGAGGGGTATTTTTGTCAATTCTGGACCACTATAAATAGATGAGTTTCACAATTGTATGTCTTGTTTGGAATTTTAAAGTTGTTGTAGTTGTTACCTTTTGACAGTTTAGGAAGTTTTTGATTATTTTAGTGTTTAAACATTATTCTTCATCAATTTAATCTTTGATTATGCGTTTTATTTGCATATCTTCTTTATTTTCTTCAATACCCACTATATGTAGCTAGATATTTACTAGGGTTATGACCCAACCTTAGTGTGTAAACCTTATGGGTATTTAATTTAATGCTTGTTTATGATTGAGTGTTGATTATTTAGCTTAGTTCATGCTTCAATTTTAGAATTAATGGATGCAAATATTGATTCATGCCTTTTTGACTTAGTCTCTACCTGAGAAAGAGGAACCTAATCTAGGATAACTTGGCTAATAAGGAATTGGGTTAATTGAGAGATCGATTGTCCTAATTAAAGGGTTCAAACTAGAGATAGTAACCCGACTTAAGCTTATATCAACTATTTTGTTTGATACCCATTTGGACTTGAGAAAGCCAAATTGGGCAAAATCACTTCTTGATCGAGAGGTATTTAGTGGTAACGTAGAGTTGAGAGCTATAATACACCCCAATCAACAAAATAAGTATTAACGTATTTAACCCATTAGGCAAACACCTAGGTCATGGTCACATCCCTAGGCTTTTAAACTATTTGGAAAAATACCAAAAACATTCATTTCTAGTTTGTTTTCCTTAGCTCACAATTGTTAGAGTAATAGTAGAAGTAGAAATCACAACTCATTGTGGAAGTGCAAATTTAGTTAGTCCATTCGTTTTCTTCAAGTATAGACTCCTAACACCCCTTATAACTCCATGTGGATTCGACCCCGACTCATAATTGGGTATTTTATATTGCATACGACCGTATCATATCTCTTATCGAGGTGTGTTGTGGATGTCATCAGTCATGACGAGATGATGACTATTATTCTTTAGGTCATTTTTTACGGGCCAACAAAAATTTAGGCGATCGGGTGTGTTCGCCCGGGCTCATACATATGGCGTGGGCTATAGCACACGAAAATTTGGAAATCGAGTAGAATTCTAGTTTTATGACCCTAAAATTCAAAAACAAATAAGGAACGATCCTGGCGAGGTGATGACTATTGTTCTATAGGTCACTTTTGAAGGGCCGACAAAATTTTAGGCGATCCGTGTCCGGTCGCTCGGGCCCATGCAGATGGCGTGGGTTATAGCACACGAAAATCTGGAAATCTGGCATAATTCCAATTTTATAGCTCTAAAATGCTAAAAATAAGGAACGGTCTTGGTATGGCGATGACTATTGTTTCTTAGGTCGTTTTTGATGGGCCAGCAAAATCTTATGCTATCCTGGTCCGTTCACTTGGGCCCATGTAGATGGCGTGGGCTATAGCACATGAAACTTTGGGAATCGGGTGCAATTCCAATTTTATTGCCCTAAAATGCCAAAAAAATGAGGAACGGTCATGGCGAGGCGATGACTATTATTCCTTAGGTCATTGTTTATGGGAAACCAAAATTTTAAGGACCCGAGTCCGGTCGCCCGACCCATGCAGATTGTGTGTGCTATAACATATGAAAATTTGGAAATCGGGCGGAATTCCAGTTTTATGGCCCTAAAATGCCAAAAAACGAGTAACATTCATGGCGAGGTGAAGAATATTATTCCTTAGGTCATTTTTGAAGGGTTGGCAAAATTTTAGTTGATCCAGGTCCAATCGCTCGGGCCCAAGCAGATAGTGTGGGGTATAGCACATGAAAATCTAGGAATTAGGCGGAATTCCATATATATGGCCCTAAAACGCCAAAAAATGAGGAACGATCTTGGAGAACCGATGACTATTATTCTTTAGGACTTTTTTGATAGGCCGACAAAATTTTAGATGATTTGGGTCCGATCGCATGGTCCCATGCATATGGCATGGGATATAACACACGAAAATCTGAAAATCTGGCAAAATTCTTGTTTTATGGTCCTAAAACGCCAAAAATAGGGAACGGTCATGGAAAGACGATGACTATTGTTTTGTACGCCATTTTTTATGAGCCGACAAACTTTTAGACGATCCGGGATCGGTCGCTGGGGCTCATGTAGATGGCATGGGCTATATCATACGAAAATCTGGGAGTCGGGAGGAATTCTAGTTTTATGGTCCGAAAACGCCAAAAAACAAGGAATGGTCATGGAGTGGCTATGGCTATTGTTACTAGGTTTTATTTGATGGGCCGGCAAAATTTTATGCGATTCTAGTCTGGTCGCCTAAGCCCATGCAGATGGCGTGGGTTATAGCACTAGAAAATTTGGAAATCGGGCGGAATTACAGTTTTGTGGCCTTGATATGCCAAACAAACGTGAAACGGTCATGGCAAGGTAAAGAATATTGTTCCTTAGGTCGTTTTCGATGGGCCAGAAAAATTTTAGTGGACCCGTGTCCGGTCGCCCCGGTCCATGTAGTATCATGGGCTATAGAACATAAAAATCTGGGAGTCGGGCGGAATTCTATTTTTTTGACCCTAAAATGCCAAACATGAGGAACGATCATGGCAAGGCGATGACTATTATTCGTTAGGTAATTTTTTATGGGCCAACAAAATTTTAGGCGATTTGGTTCAGGTCGCCCGGGTCCATGCGGATGGTGTGGGCTATAGCATATGGAAATTTAGGAATCGGGCGTAATTCCAGTTTCATGACCCTAAAACGCCAAAACACGAGGAATGATCATGGAAAGGCGATGACTATTGTTATTTAGGTCACTTTTTATGCGTTGGCAATATTTTAGGCGATTCGATTCCAGTCACCCGGGCTAATGCAGATGGCGTGAGCTATAGCTAACGAAAATTCGGGAATCGGGCGAAATTTCAGTTTTATTGCTCTAAAACACCAAAAAATGAGGAAAAGTTTTGGCGATGAGATAATTTTTGTTCCATAGGTCTTTTTTGATGGGCCGTCAAACTTTTGGACAATCCGGGTCCGGTCACCCGGTACATGCAAATGTCGTGGGCTATAGCAAAAGAAAATTTGGGAATCGGGTGAAATTCTAGTGAATAGCCCTAAAATGCCAAAAAAGAGAAACAATCATAGCGAGGTGATGAATATTATTATTAGGTTGTTTTTTATGAGTCGGCAAAATTTTAGCAGATCCGGGTCTGGTCACCCGGGCCCATGTAGTTGGCGTGGGCTATCGCACACGAAAATCTAGGAATCGGGCGAAATTCCATATATATAGCCCTAAAACGCCAAAAAATGAGGAACTATCATGGCGAATCGATTACTATTTTTATTATTTGAATTGACCATCTATTTGAATCGTGAACCTCTCGTTAGCACTTGAATTTATTATGAACTTTGTAAAAGTTGAAGTGTGGGGTGGTTGGTTTGACTTTTGAGTGGAACTAGTGAAATAAGGAGAAACATGCATTGTTTTGAAAAAGTAAGAGCCACTTGAATTGAAAAAGAAAAGAAAAAATAGTGTATTTTTGTGCAAAATATTCTTTGATAGTGGTGAATCATGATGTGAATGTGCTTAAAGAAGTAGGGAGTTGATGTATATTGATGTGAAGGTGGAGTTACGGTTTGACATAAGTGTGGGATTTTGAATGGTTAATTGTATGTATTAAAGTGCTTAGGGAGATGTAGTCACTCTTATATCTAAATGTATCATACTCATCTTGCAGCCTACATTACAACCAATTAAAGTCCTACTTGATCCTTGACTGAATGAGCTCAATTAGTAGAGTAGTACACTACAGGCAAGCCTATGGTACGTCTTTTATGGCATATGAATGTTTTTTCTGAGAGTGAGTGAATTCTTTCTATCTTGAGTTCCTATTTGTTCTTAAATTTAATTGTGTGTGGAACCACTCTCTATTGTTGTATGAGGGCACTTGATTCATGAAGGAAAGGTAACGCCATTGACCTCTGTGTTAGAGTAAGTGAGCGGGTTATAAATAATGTGTGGTGCTTTTGAGTCAAATCTTGAGGCTAGGATGTTACGGTATTGTGCTTAATCTGTTTTAATTATTCTTAATGTGAGGAATTCTGAGAGTTGTTGAAAAAAGTCATGTCTATATAAAAGTGTAGTTTGATTTCTCGAGGACGAGCAATGGTTTAAGTGTGGGGTGTTGATGGTAGTCTATAATCTCGTGTTTTAGTCGCTTATTCCACTCTAATTTACTGCACGTTTATTATGTTTGAGCTTTAATCGCTAGTGTTTTGCACTAATTGTGTGTTTTATGCCTTTTAGGAGTAATTTCGAGTGATGTAGATGTAATGAATTCGAGTGATTTGGAGGTTTGAAGTCTGAGTAGAATCCCAAAGAATTAAGTCGGGATCGTGTTCGGGGGTCGAGGACCAAGTCTGGACGTCAAAAAGCAAGGAAAAATTCGTACTCTGAGAAAACTTCACTAGTGGGCGCGCGGCGCGGTGCGCCGCGCTTGTATAAATTCATGTTGGCTGTCATAACTAGCTCTCTGGATTTCTCCACTAATGCCCCGCATGGCGCGTCGCCCCATGCGGCGCGCCTGTGCAAATTATACAGAGTAATTGTCCTATTTCGCATAGGAAAAGGTGATTTCATTTGGGCCCGACCCTTCTTGGTATAAATATATGGGGAAACGCTATTTTCGGAACTTTTGAGACATTTTCGACCTAAGGAGGAGTTGGAGAAGGAAAAGCACAAGGAGTTCATCATTCAATCCTCACTCAAGACCCGAGTGTGGATCGTTTTATATTTTCCTTTACTTTAAACATATTTGTGATGAATTGCTCCATGTCTATGGAGTAGTTCCCTTTAGGGTTGATGGATTTGGTGTATTGATATTTGTTTGTGGATTATAACTCTAGTTTTATGTATTGAATCATTTTGGATGATTTAATCGTTGCATTTATATTCACTTGTTCATATAATCGAGAGAGGCATAACTTGTGATATCTGTGCATTATAGTGTTGGTTGAGTTAATTAATTATTCTTAATAATCGAAAGAGGCTAGTTGAATCATTGATTAAACCTAGTTAGGAGGATAATCGAGAGAGGTACTCCTAAAGACCAATCCATTACGCATTCTTGCATATCTTCACAAAGATTAAATTGATTCATATTGAGAGGTTGAGACTTAATCGAGAGAGGAGTTTCTACTAAACAATTGTACTGATAATTAAGTGAATTCGAGAGACTCACTTGAACATTAGAAGTGAATTATCTAGAGTTAAATCCTAGACAATTATCTTGCACTTATCCTATCAAAACCCTATTTTCTCCCATTGATATCTTCCTTTGCTTAGTCCTTGCTTCGATTGTCTTTAGTCAACTAGCTCTAGATTCTTAGTTAATTTTAGTATTAATCACATAAATCTAAATTGTTGATCATCATGGATAGCAATCTAGCTACAAACTACGATAATACTATTTAACTCCAATCCATGTGGATACGATATTATATTCTACTATATTCGACTAGCGAGCATATTTAAGTGTGTGTTTTGTGTTCGTCATGAAATAATATAGTATCACTAATGACTCCAAATGAGTATTTAATGATAAGAATGTAATTGAATAGGCTAATTGGTGGACCTATTGGATAATTTGGAATGGTTGAAGGCTTGTTGCCGAATTGGGAAGCCTAAATAGATATTTATGGATCTTTTCGTGTTTGTTTTGATTAGTTGGGATATCTAAAGGTAAATATTGAATTGTTGGAGACATTTGAGCATTTTAATCAATTGGAGTATTGTAGTATTATTTGGAGCTTGAAGGTTGAGATTTATTATTTATGACTTACTCTTCTTGAGGGATTCTCTATAAAAGCATGTTTGATTTAATATATGATATTATTTATAAATGTGCATACGTACTTGTGGGGACAAGCAGGAAGGATGTCACCATGTGTTTCTAATTTTGTTGCTTTGAAGTGTCATGTGATCTTATATAATAAAAAATCTTATTTTCAAAACTTATTTGCAAGATGACACTAAAGGAAAACATTATAAGTTTTATTAAAACTTATGTGTTGATATGAGTATAAACTATTCAAGTGCTAAAGACATGTTTTCATGAAAAAGTATGTGGTTTGAAATTTGAACAATGGAGTAGCATGTATCTTTAAAAGATTGATGTTAAATTGCTAAGGCATTAACATAAAAAATGTTATTCATTTGATCTTGTTCAAATGGTTTGGATTGGCTATGAAAATCATGATTTAATAAAAATAGATCATTTGAGCCTATTAGGCTTTGAATCTATTTTTTATATTCAAATATTTTGGGAGTTACTAGTTGAGACCACCGAGATTGGTTCGAATGTTGAGTTCATTACCATGAAACTACATGTGCCGGTGTAGGGACACATCCCAAGGTTAAGCCGAGGTTTGTGGGATAAAGTCCCCCACTAAGAGGGAAAATTATCATTACTTAAAGTAATGAAGTTAAGTCCACTCGTACGGCACTACGGGAAGCCGCCCAGACAAGTAGGGACAAATACTTGTTGCTAGGATGATCACCTAGTAGTTGTTCATTATGTCGGTGCCAGTATAGTATAGCCGGAGAAAAGTAAATGAGAAGTTTCTTATGTTTAGGCCTAAGGAGCCGAAAATAATTTAAATGATTTAATGAGATTGAAATGGTTTTATATGATTTCTATTAAAATCTTAGGTTGATAAAGATGTTCTAAAACTTTAAAGCATGGCTTACATTTCACTTTTCTTTTATTTAGAATGATAAAGAGCATGATTTTTATAACTGTTTATCACTTTATGTCCAATATTGGTTGCATAAGTTTTGTAAAATCTTGTCCCAGATACTTGAGTTAGAGACAGTATATGACACTTATTAAGTACCGTTGTGGTGTACTCAGTCCTTAGGGGGGGGCCTCCAGATCCCCACTTACTTTACATGTTTCACGATGAGGAATGATACGTGGCATGCGGACAGGATTAGGATGACTCTCTTCCTGAGGTATATGGTGAGGCACCACTCCTATTTCGTGGTAGCTATCGTGTTATTTTCTTAATTTATATAAGTCGGGCATTAGCCCTACTGTATAGTTCTATTCCTTGGTATAAAGGCCCCATAGATAGTTGTGACGAGTTGTAGTAATGGGATAGTACATGATATATGAGAAAAGATATTTATTATATTTGGTTTTACTATTATTATGAAAGACTTCATGTATAATTTTGGGTGCATCATATAGGTTGGTTTGCTCGGGTCGGATAGTGTGCGGGGTGTCGATCACGTAGATTTGGGTCGTGACAATCCGGGTCCGGTCGCCCGTACCACGCAAATGGCATAGGCTATAGCGCATGAAAATCTGGAAATCGGGTGAAATTCAAATTTTATGACCTTAAAACGCCAAAACATGAGTAACGGTCATGGAAAGGCGGTGACTATTGTTCCTAAGTTGTATTTGATGGTCCCACAAAATTTTAGGCGATTCGGGTTCGGTCTCCCATGCCTATGCAGATGGCATGGGCAATAGCACTCGAAAATATTGGAATTGGGCGGGATTCTATTTTTAAGGCCCTAAAATGCCAAAAAATGATGAACGATCGTGTCGAGGCGATAAATATTGTTATTTAGTTCATTTTTGATAGGCCTAAAAAATTTTAGACGGTCCGGGTCCGGTCGCTCGGGCACATGCAGATGGTGTGGGCTATAGCACATGAAATTTGGGAATTGTGTGGAATTCTAGTTTAATGGCCCTAAAATGCCAAAAAAGAAGAGGAACGGTCATGGTGAGGCGATGATTAATGTTCCTCAGTCATTTTTGATAGGCCGACAAAATTGCAGGCGATCCGGGTCCAATCACCCGGGCCCATGTAGATGGCGTGGGCTATAGCGCATCAAAATATAGAAGTCGAGCAAAATTCTAGTTTTATGGCCCTAAAACGACAAAAATGAGGAAACGATCATGGGGAGGCGATGAAGATTATTCCTTAAGTCATTTTTTATGTGCCGGCAAAATTGTAGGTTATTCGGGTCCGATCGACGGGACCCGTGCAGATGGCGTGGGCTATAGTACACGAAAATCTTCGAATCGAGGGGAATTTTAATTTTATGGTCCTAAAACACCAAAAACGAGGAACGGTCATGGCAAGGTGATGACTATTGTTCCTTACATCACTTTTGATGGTCCGGTAAAATTTTAGGCAATCCGGGTCCTGTCGATAGGGCCCATGCAGATGGGGTGGGCTATAGCACACGAAAATTTAGAAATCGGGCGGAATTTCACTTTTATGGCCCTAAAATGCTAAAAAATGAGGAACGATCATGGCGAAGCGATGACTATTGTTCTTTAGGTCGTTTTCAATAGGCCGACATAATTTTAGGCGATATGGGTCCGGTCGCCTAGGCCCATACATATGGCATGGGCTATAGCATACGAAAATTTGGGAATCGAGCGAAATTCCTGTTTTATGCCCCTAAAATGCCAAAAAATGTGGAACGGTCATGGAGAGACGACCACTATTGTTCCTTAGATTATTTTGGATGGACCGGTAAAATTTTAAGCGACTCGGGTCCGGTCTCCCGGGCCCATGTAGATGGTGTGAGCTATATATCACATGAAAATCTGGGAGGGGTGGAATTCCAGTTTTATGGCCCTAAAATGCCAAAATATGAGTTACGGTCATGGCGAGGCGATGATTATTGTTCCTAGGTCGTATTTGATAGGTCGGCAAAATTTTAGGGTATTCAAGTCCGGTCTCCCGTGCCCATGCAAATGGCGTGGGTTATAGCTTAAGAAAATTTGGGAATCGGGCGAAATTCCAGTTTTGTGGCCCTAAAACGCCAAAAAACAAGGAACAGTCATGGAGAGGTGATGACTATGATTCCTTAAGTTGTTTTTTATAGGCCGATAAAATTTTAAGTGATTCGGGTCCGGTCGCCCTGACCCATATAGATGGTGTGGGCTATATAGCACACAAAAATGTGGGAATCGGGCGAAATTTCAGTTTTATACCCCTAAAATGCCAAAATATGAGTGACGGTAATGGCGAGGCGATGAATATTGTTCCTTAAGTCAATTTTGATGGGCCGACAAAATTTTGGGCAATCTGGGTCCGGTCGCCCGGGCCCATGTAGATGGTGTGGGCTATAGCACACAAAAATATGGAAATCGAGCAGAATTCTAGTTTTATGGCCCCTAAAACGCCAAACAATGAGGAACGCTCATGGCGAGGCGATGACAATTATTCCTTAAGTCATTTTATATCGGCCGCCAAAATTTTAGGTGATCCGGGTCCGGTCTATCGGGCCCATGTAGATGGCGTGGAATATAGCACACGAAAATCTAGAAATCGTGCGGAATTTCAGTTTTATGGTCCTAAAACACCAAAAATAAAAGAGGAACGGTCATGGAAAGGCGATGATTATTGTTCGTTCCTTAGGTCATTTTTTATGTGCCGACAAAATTTTAGGAAATCCGGGTCCTGACGCCAGGGCACGTGCAGAGGGCGTGGGCTATAGCACACGAAAATCTAGGAATCGGGCAGAATTCTAGTTTTATGGTCCAAAAAAGCCAAAAATGAGGAACGGTCATGGCAAGGCGATGATTATTGATCCTAGGTCGTATTTCATGGGGCGGCAAAAATATTATGCGGTTTGGGTCCGGCCTTGGGCCCATGCAGATAGTGTGGGCTATAGCACAAGAAAATTTGGGAATCAGGCAAAATTCCAGTTTTATAGCCCTAAAATACTAAAAAAAAAATAAGAAACAATCATGGCGAGGTGAAGAATATTATTCCTTAGGCATTTTTTGATTGGACGGCAAAAGTTAAGTCGATCCGGGTCCGGTCGCCAAGGCCCATGTAGATGGCGTGGGTTATAGCACACGAAAATCTAGGAATCGGGCGAAATTACATTTTTATGGCCCTAAAATGCTAAAACCTGAGGAACGATCATGGCAAGACGATTACTATTGTTCTTTAGGTCCTTTTCGATGGGCCGACAAAAATTTAAGCAATTCGGGTCCGGTCTCCTGGGCCCAAATAGATGTTGTGGGCTTATAGCACACAAAAATCTAGGAATCGGGCGAAATTCCAGTTTTATGCCCCTAAAATGCCAAAACATGAGAAAGGATCATGGAAAGGCGCTGAGTATTGTTCTTTAGGTCGTTTCTTATGGGACGGCAAAATATTAGGGGATTCAGGTCCAGTCGCCTGGGCCCAAGCAAATGGCGTAGGCTATGCACATGAAAATCTTGAGATCATGCGAAATTCTAATTTTATGGCTCTAAAACACCACAATAATGAGGAACGGTCTTCGCGATGCGATGACTATTGTTCCATAGGTCATATTTTGTGGGCCGACAAAATTTTAGGCAATCCGGGTCCGGTCGCCCAGGCCCATGCAGTTGGCGTGGGTTATAGCACACCAAAATCTAGAAATCGGGCGTAATGTCAATTTTATGGCTCTAAAACGCCAAAAAAGAGAAACGGTCATGGAGAGGCTATGACTATTATTCCTTAGGTCATTTGTTATGTGCTGGCATTATTTTTGGCGATTCGGGTCCAGTCGCCCGGGCCCATGCAGATGGCGGCACACGAAAATTTAAAAATCGGGCGGAGTTCCAGTTTTATGGCCCTAAAACGCCAAAAAAAGAGGAACGGTCTTGGTGAGGCGATGACTATTATTCATAGGTCGTATTTGATAGGCCAGCAAAATTTTAGGCGATTCAGGTCCGGTCTCCCCTGGCCCATGTAGATGGCGTGGGCTATAGCACAAGAAATTTGAGAATCGGGTGGAACTCCAGTTTTATAACCCTAAAATGCCAAAAAATGAGAAACAATCATGTCAAGGTGAAGAATATTATTCCTTAGGTCGATTTCTATGGGTCGGCATAATTTTAGCCGATATTGGTCCGGTCGCTCGGGCCTATGTAGATAGCGTGGTCTATAATACACGAAAATCTAGGAATCTGGGGGAATTCCATATATATGGCCATAAAATGCCAAAAAATGAAAAATGGTCATCGCGAGGAAATGACAATTGCTCTTTAAGTCATTTTTGATTGGGCGACAAAATTTTAGGTGATTCGAGTCTGGTCGCTTGGACCCATGTATATAGCGTGAACTGTAACACACGAAAATCTAAATCGGCGAAATTTCAGTTTTATGGCCCTAAAATGCTAAAAATACAGAAGGAACGGTCCTGGCGAGGCGACAACTATTGTTCCTTAGGTCATTTTTTATGGGCCGGCAAAATTTAAGGCGGCCCGGGTCCATACAGAAGACCGTTCCTCGTTTTATTGGCGTTTTAGAGCCAAAAAAATAGAATTTCGCCCGATCTCAAGATTTTGCCGGACCCGGGCCGCCTTAAATTTAGTATGGACCCGGGCCGCCTTAAAATCTTGAGATCGGGCAAAATTCTAATTTTATGGCTCTAAAACGCCAATAAAACGAGGAACGGTCTTGGCGATGCGATTACTATTGTTCCATAGGTCATATTTTGTGGGGCGGCAAAATTTTAGGCAATCCGGGTCCGGTCGCTCGGGCCCATGCAGATGGCGTGGGTTATACCACACCAAAATCTGGAAATCGGGCAAAATTCTAATTTTATGGCCCTAAAACGCCAAAAACGAGAAATGATCAAGGAGAGGCGATGACTATTATTCATTAGGTCATTTGTTATAGGATGGCATTATTTTAGGCGATTCGGGTCCAGTCGCCTAGGCCCATGCAAATGGCATGGGTTATAGCACACGAAAATCTGGAAATCGAGTGGAGTTCCAGTTTTATGTCCCTAAAATGCCAAACATGTAACGACCCGGCCGTTCATTTTGAGAATTTAAGTCTCGTTCGGTGGCATAAGGCCCTAAGCAGCTTCATATTATGAGTATTGACTTGCGTGCATGGTTGAATTAAGTTACCGGATGATTTAGAGTGATTTGGGACACTTAGTCCCTAAAACGGGAGCTTAAGTCTTAGGATTTTGATCGTAGTCGGAACTATGTGAAGACGACTCCGGAATAGAGTTTCGTCTGTTCCATTAGCTCCGCTGGGTGATTTTGGACTTAGGAGCGTGTCCGGACTGAAAATCCGAGTTCTATAGCATATTTAGGCTAGAAATGGCGAAAGTCGAATTTTTGGAGATTTGGACCGGAGTGGACTTTTTGATATCGGGGTCGGAATGCGATTCCGAGAGTTGAAACAGCTCCGTTATCTTATTTGGGACTTGCCTGCAAAAGTTGACGTCATTCCGGGTTGATTTGATAGGTTTCGGCACAAGTTTTAGACGTTGAAAGATTTGAACTTTATAAGTTCGATTCATGGTGTGATGCGTAGTTTCATCGTTAGTTGATGTGCTTTGAGGGCTCGACTAAGTTCGTACGGTTTTTTAGTATTGGTTGGTATGTTTAGTTGAGGTCCCGGGGGCCTCGAGTGAGTTTCAGGTGCTTAACGGACTAAAAATTTGATTTGTGTTACTGCTAAGTCTTCAGGCTTCTGGTATTTTCGTACCTGCGAAGAAGAGACTGCAGGTGCGAGAGCGCACATGCGGAGAGGCAAACGCAGAAGCGGAAAGGTGAAGGAGCGCTAGGGGTCGCAGGTGCGAGGAAAATTCCGCAGATGCGGATTTTGGTGCGCAGAAGCGAGAGGAAGCGCAGGTGCGGCTTGGACATGCGCACCTGCGGATAATTATGCGCAGGTGCGGTCACGCCTGGGCAGAAAAGAGAAATCCGAGGGTTTGGTTTCATTCTTCGTTTTTGGACTTGAGAGCTCGGAATTTGGCGCTATTTCGAGGGATTTCCAGAGGAAACTTTGGGGTAATGATTCCTAACTCGTTTTTGGTTGTATTCCATTAATCTATAGTTGTTTTCTCCACTTAGTTTCGGATTTTTTGGGGTTGAAATTGGAAAAAATTGGAAGAACTTCTTCAATGAAGATTTGAGTTTTGAAAGGGGATTTGTGGTCGGATTTGAGTAATTCTTATATGGTTGGACTCGTGAGTGAATGGGTGTTCATATTTTATGATTTTTACTCGATTCCGAGAAGTGGGCCCCACGGGCGATGTTGAGTTAATTTCTTGATTTTCGTTAATATGTTGATTTCGTTAATTAGATGAGTCTATTATTGTTGTAATTATGATATGCAATTGTGTTTGGTTAGATTTGGACCATTTGGAGTCGGATAATTGAGGGAAGGGCATTCTTACGGACTGTTTGAGCTTGGTTCGAGGTAAGTATCTTGCCTAACCTTGTGTGGGGAACTTTCCCTTAAGATTTGAGTCTTCTATGTTGATTTGTAGTCCATGCACGCGAGGTGACGAGTGCGTGCTCGGACATATTTGTGATAAATTGGCCTTTTAGGATTCTTTGGTCCTTATATTCACTGAGTATGAAGTCGTTCTTGATATGATTAAGTTTCTATTTACTAGTTTCACCTCTACATGCTTTAATTATAATTAATTGCTTTCAGGATTCACTCTTATTGCCTATTGTATTCTTATTTGAATTAACTGAAGATTCTACCTCCTCTATTGTCATGCTATCTTTTCATAACTGCTTATCTTTATTTGAATTTATTATTATATCATCTTATAATTTGTTCAGTCTTAATTGAGGTTATGATTATCTTTCCGCTGCTTATCCTTAATTAAATTGTTGAAAATCCTTAGTAATTCCTCAACCTTAAAAGAAGTTTTAGATATCCTGTGTTTTAGTGATTATTTATGGCCTGGGGGAATTCTTGTTGTTGATATTTGTGTAGTGGTATACGTACCTGTATGGGCTAGATCTTGTGAAAGCTGTGAGAAAATATTCTACGTGTTGTCCGTTCTTCTTCTTCCTTATGCTTATTTGCTGGTATGGACTATGTCAGGACACTTGCACAAGCATACACGTAGTTAAGCACTCTTATCGGATAAGAGGTGTTCTTGATATTGTTGAGCATAGATGTTAACCCTTGTTTACTTGCCTTCTATGTGAGAATGGCTCTATTGGCACATGAGTCATCAGTGTGGTTATGAGGTGTTATGAGGGCACAGGATGCCAAGTGTTATGGTTCAGGTATTGAGACCCGTGAGTTGTGAATTGTCCGAGGTTCGGTACCTCGTGGAGTTGTTGACTAAAACCTGATGTAAAAGGGGTTGTAATTACTGAATTATTACTTGTCCTTGCTGTATTCGTGATTCCGGATTTAGATTGTGTTCCATTCACTTTGTGTGCGTCATTTTCATGATATTCCGCTGATACTTGTTGTTTCTTGATTTAATGCCATTACTATATTGTGAGTCATATTGCATAGTCTTTATATAGACATCATACTTCTGTTATTCATGTACTTATATCTGTTCAGTTTATTAGGCCAGAGGGTGTCTTGACTGTTCCTCGTCACTACTCCACCGAGGTTAGTCTTGATACTTACTGAGCACCGTTGTGGTGTGCTCATGCTACTCTTCTGCACATTTTTGTGCAGATCCAGGTACTTGTTCATTAGCTAGCTGGGTGGACTGTTGCTGTGAAGACTTAAGGTAAACCTGCTGCTGCGTTCGTAGGCTTCGGAGTCACCTTCTAGTTTTCATTTTGCACTATTTATTCTTATTTCTGGATAGTTGTATTTAGAAGTTTTCTAGTAAACACTCTGTAGAGCTTATGATTTGTACTACCGATTTTGGGAATTTTAAGAGATTTTATTTAAATAATGTTGTTGTTTTAATTATTGTTAGGCTTACCTAGTCCCTAATACTAGGTGCCATCACGATACCCAACGGAGGGAAAATTGGGTCGTGACAAGTTGGTATCAGAGCCCTAGGTTCATAGGTGCTACAAGTCATAAGCGAGTTTAGTAGAGTCTTGTGGATCGGTACGGAGACATCTGTACTTATCTTCGAGAGGCTACGGAACTATTAGGACAATTTCACTTCTTTCATTCCTATCGTGCGAGCTTATTGATCTCAGAGTTTGAACTTTTATCATTATATTCTCTCACAGATGGTGAGGACACGAGCTGCAGTTATCGACGACGCTGCTCCCGGAGCAGGTATCGCTAGAGGCAGAGGCAGAGGCCAACGAGGAGTAAGTGCCACAGCCAGAGCACCTACCAGGGCAGCAGTTGAGGAGCCGCGAGTAGTTCCAGTTGGGGAGCAGGTACCGGAGGTGCCTGCTGTTACCCCCGTACTTCAGGAGACCTTAGCACAGTTCCTGATCATGTTTGGTACATTGGCTTTGGCGGGGTTGATTTCGGTTGCACCAGCTATTTCACAGACCGGGGGAGGAGCCCAGACTCCCGCTGCCCACACCCCAGAGTAGGGAGTTCATGTTGGTCAGGTTCCAGGTGTCATGGTGACACAGCCTGTGGTCCCAGTTCAGCCCGTGGTCAGGGCAGCAGCATCTGAGGAAGAGCAGCTTAGACTTGCAAGGTTCAAGAAATATGACCCTCCTACATTTAGTGGTTTGGCTTCAGAGAGTGCACAAGGTTTCCTGGAGGAGTGTCACCGCATTCTCCGTACTATGGGTATTGTGCAGACGAGCAGGGTTGCTTTTACTACGTGCCAGCTCAGGGGAGCGGCTTATCAGTGGTGGCGGGCATATGAGTTGGGTAGCCCAGCCGATTTAGCTTCACTTACATGGGTTCAATTTTCAGAGATGTTCCTGAGAG
Organism: Nicotiana tabacum; assembly: GCF_000715075.1. Lineage (NCBI taxonomy): Eukaryota > Viridiplantae > Streptophyta > Magnoliopsida > Solanales > Solanaceae > Nicotiana > Nicotiana tabacum. The sequence goes on along the minus strand of NC_134092.1, from coordinate 6,511,120 downwards.
AGTTTGTACCTCAGTCCCTTCGAGATGCATGGCGCGCGGAGTTTGAACAGCTACGCCAAAGCACTATGTCAGTGTCAGAGTATGCCGTGAGATTCAGTGATTTGGCCAGGCATGCACCTACTTTGGTCGCTATAGTTAGAGAGCGTGTCCGTAGATTCATTGAGGGACTCACACATGATATTTGGTTCAGCATGGCTCGGGAGTTAGAGTCAGATGTTTCGTTTCAGCAGGTGGTAGGGATCGCTCGCCGTGTAGAGGGCATGTGGGATCAGGAGAGAGAGGACATGCGGGGCCATAAGAGAGAGTACAGGCGAGATCAGGAGAGAGAGGATAGGGAGGTAAGGAGGCCTCGTAGACCGGAGAGATCTACTGGTCCTTATTTTGGAGGCAGGGTTCGACATGGTAGAGGTTTTGTGGGTCAGCCAGTTCAGTTTGCACTTCAGGCTTCGCACAGTATTTCAGGTGCTCATGGGTCTCAGAGTACCTGTATCGCACAGTTCCCACAGCCACGTCAGCAGAGAGGTTGCTTCGAGTGTGGAGATACCATCCACAGGGTGAGAGATTGTCCTAGACTCCGTACAGGTGTGTCACAGCGGAGTATTCAGGGGAGTAGAGGGTGCCCAAGAGGGGAAGGCTCGACTCGTTGGTGCGTTTCATATAGTAGGCTTGAGGACACTGCGCCAGATGATGTCATACAGGTATGCTTTTTATTTGTTACAGAGGGGCACCATTCGTGTTTTGATTCGGTCCTGCTTATCGGGGCGAGTTCTCCTACTTGTGGTCCCACCTATGGGTGAGTTTATGACTTAGTACTATGTTTAGATGTTTACCTCGTTGGGAGATTCTATGAGTGATAGCCGTATCTATTGTTTGTTTTTATCCATTATTGAAAGTTATGAGACTATAAGTGAATTCATGTTGTCCATTATGGCAGGTTTGATGTGATTCCTGAGTAAATTGGTTATAATTTGTGATTTGATACTCTACCGGGGTGAGAATTTAACAAGTGTTGAGATTTTATTGGCAGAATTGGGTTAGTTGAGGATTTCCATTGGTATGATGTGTATTCGACTTGTGATTCTGAGTTGAGGGCGAGACCCTCGCGACTCCATGTGATTTGATATGTTTGAGTCGGGCTGCGTGCCGCGGTGGAGGGTGATACTAGGATGAGATCCTTATGATTTGTTCATGTACTTTGATTTTTCCTTTTGAATTGATTTGTAGTAGGGTATTGTTAGAAAGTTGTGCCCGTCGGGCTTGTTTGATATTTCTCTTACGTGTTTCTCTTTACATATTCAGTCATTGTCGTTATGTGCTTCTTAAGTTTTGGCTTGCGGGTGTGTGCCCGATGGTGTTAGTTGTGACTTGCTGATTCGGGAGTATAGTTATGAGGTATTCGTGTTTCTTGCATCATTGTCAGCATTATGGAGGTTTGAAACGGGTTGCTAACGGATATAGGTCTAATTGTCGGTGCTGGTTTTGATTTCGGGCAGCTATTGTGATCAGAAATGTTATTATGGGCCTATATGTAGTGTGTCTTGTTGTGTGGTCGTACCTTGTGGGTGTAGGCATGAGTTGTTACCACTGGTTGAGACTGATATCAGTTATGGATTCAGAATCGGATCTTTTGAAGATAAATGGAAGGTGAGAATTTATGACTCTAAAGCTTATCGGTGTTGGCAGAAAGGATAAATTATAGTTGAGATAGTGTCGTCAGGCTTATGAGGATTTGGGGTGACGTGGGGTCACCCACGGGTGTGTGTTGGGTATGTACTCTAAGTGATTTCAAGACTTCGAGGCGATGCTTAGCACATTCGAGGACGAACGTTTGTTTAAGAGCGGAAGGATGTAACGACCCGGCCGGTCATTTTGAGAATTTAAGTCTCGTTCGGCGGCATAAGGCCCTGAGCAGCTTCATATTATGTGTATTGACTTGCGTGCGTGGTTGAATTCAGTTACCGGATGATTCAGAGTGATTTGGGACACTTAGTCCCTAAAACAGGAGCTTAAGTCTTAGGATTTTGACCGTAGTCGGAACTATGTGAAGACGACTCCGGGATAGAGTTCTGTCTGTTCCATTAGCTCCGCTGGGTGATTTTGGACTTAGGAGCGTGTCCGGACTGAAAATCCGAGGTCTGTAGCGGATTTAGGCTAGAAATGGCGAAAGTCGAATTTTTGGAGATTTGGATCGGAAGTGGACTTTTTGATATCAGGGTCGGAATGCGATTCCGAGAGTTGAAACAGCTCCGTTATGTTATTTGGGACTTGCCTGCAAAATTTGACGTCATTCCGGGTTGATTTGATAGGTTTCGGCACAAGTTTTAGAAGTTGAAAGATTTGAAATGTATAAGTTCGATTCATGGTGCGATGCGTAGTTTCATCGTTAGTTGATGTGATTTGAGGGCTCGACTAAGTTCGTACGGTGTTTTAGGATTGGTTGGTATGCTTGGTTGAGGTCCCGGGGGCCTCGGGTGAGTTTCGGGTGCTTAACGGACTAAAAGTTTGATTTGTGTTACTGCTAAGTCTTCATGCTTCTGGTATTTTTGCACCTGCGAAGAAGAGGCCGCAGGTACGAGAGCGCACATACGGAGAGGCAAACGCAGAAGCGGAAAGGTGGAGGAGCGCCAGGGGTCGCAGGTGCGAGGAAAATTTCGCATCTGCGATGCCCGCAGATGCGGATTTTGGCGCGCAGAAGCGAGAGGAAGCGCAGGTGCGGCTTGGACGTGCACACCTGCGGTCGCGCAGATGCGGCTAATTATGCGCAGGTGCGGTCACGCCTGGGCAGAAAAGAGGAATCTGAGGGTTTGGTTTCATTCTTCGTTTTTGGACTTGAGAGCTCGGAATTTGGCGATTCTTCGAGGGATTTCCAGAGGAAACTTTGGGGTAATGATTCCTAACTCATTTTTAGTTGTATTCCATTAATCTATAGTTGTTTTCTCCATTTAGTTTCGGAATTTTTGGGGTTGAAATTGGAAAAAATTGGAAGAACTTCTTCAATGAAGATTTCGAGTTTTGAAAGGGGATTTGTGGTCGGATTTGAGTAATTCTTATATGGTTGGACTCGTGAGTGAATGGGTGTTCATATTTTGTGATTATTACCCGATTTTGAGAAGTGGGCCCCACAGGCAATGTTGAGTTAATTTCGGAATTTTCGTTAATATGTTGATTTCGTTAATTAGATGAGTCTACTATTGTTGTAATTATGATATGCAATTGTGTTTGGTTAGATTTGGACCATTTGGAGTCGGATAATTGAGGGAAGGGCATTCTTACGGACTGTTTGAGCTTGGTTCGAGGTAAGTATCTTGCCTAACCTTGTGTGGGGAACTTTTCCTTAAGATTTGAGTCTTCTATGTTGATTTGTAGTCCATGCACGCGAGGTGACGAGTGCGTGCTCGGACTTATTTGTGAAAAATTGGCCTTTTAGGATTCTTAGGTCCTTATATTCACTGAGTATGAAGTCATTCTTGATATGATTAAGTTTCTATTTACTAGTTTCACCTTTACATGCTTTAATTAGAATTAATTGCTTTCAGGATTCACTCTTATTGCCTATTGTATTCTTATTTGACTTAACTGAAGATTCTACCTCCTCTATTGTCATGCTATCTTTTCATAACTGCTTATCTTTATTTGAAATTATTATTATATCATCTTATAATTTGTTCAGTCTTAATTGAGGTTATGATTATCTTTTCGCTGCTTATCCTTAATTAAATTGTTGAAAATCCTTAGTAATTCCTCAACCTTAAAAGAAGTTTTAGATATCTTATGTCTTAGTCGACTTGTTTTATTTGGAATTATTTAACTCGTGTTAGTTTCCCTGTTGTTGAAATGTATATTGTGGGATAGTTGATACACATTAGTTTCCCTTTGTTGAGTTGTTCTCTTTACGCCTAGCATTCTTTACTGTGGTTATTGCTTGTGATTTGGTCCCACATTTTTCCTGTGATTTAAAAGTTCTTGAGTTGATTTACTTGTCGTACTTTGTATTATTGCCATTGTTGTTGTTGTATTTGTTGTGGTGATGCACGAGGTTTTTTCCGTGCGGTTGTTATTATTGTGATGCACGAGGTTTCTACCGTGCGGTTATTGTTATGGGATTGCACGAGGTTTCTACCGTGCTATTATTACTATTGATATTTGCACATACGGCGTGACAAGGTGGGATATATATATATATATATATATATGGGTTGCGCATGTGGCGAGACAAGGTGGGAACATTATTATGCACGTATGGCGAGAAAAGGCGGGCATTTATGTTACTATTGCACAAGTGGCGAGACAAGGTGGGTTGTATCAGGGATTGATTTGTGATGATTTATGGCCTGGGGGCATTCTTGTTGTTGATATTTGTGTAGTTGTATACGTACCTGTGTGAGCTTTATCTTGTGAAAGTTGTGAGAAAATATTCTACGTGTTGTCCGTTCTTCTTCTTCCTTATGCTTATTTGCTGGTATGGACTATGTCAGGACACTTGCACAAGCATACACGTAGTTAAGCACTCTTATCGGATAAAAGGTGTTCTTGATATTGTTGAGCATAGATGCTAACCCTTGTTTACTTGCCTTCTATGTGAGAATGGCTATATTGGCACGTGAGTCGTCAGTGTGGTTATGAGGTGTTATGAGGGCACAGGATGCCAAGTGTTAGGGTTCAGGTATTGAGGCCCGTGAGTTGTGAATTGTCCGAGGTTCGGTACCTCGTGGAGTTGTTGACTAAAACCTGATGTAAAAGCGGTTGTAATTACTGAGTTATTACTTGTCCTTGTTGTATTCGTGATTCCATATTTAGGTTGTGTTCCATTCACTTTGTCTGCCTCATTTTCATGATATTCCGCTGATACTTGTTGTTTCTTGCTTTAATGCCATTACTGTATTGTGATTCATATTGCATAGTCTTTATGTAGACATCATACTTCTGTTATTCATGTATTTATATATGTTCAGTTTATTAGGCCAGTGGGTATCTTGACTGTTCCTCGTCACTACTCCACCGAGGTTAGTCTTGATACTTACTGGGCACCGCTGTGGTGTGCTCATGCTACTCTTCTGTACATTTTTATGCAGATCCAGGTACTTGTTCGTTAGCTAGCTGGGTGGACTGTTGCTGTGGATACTCAAGGTAAACCTGCTGCTGCGTTCGCAGGCTTCGGAGTCACCTTCTAGTTTTCGTTTTGCACTGTTTATTCTTATTTCTGGACAGTTGTATTTAGAAGTTTTCTTGTAAACACTCTGTAGAGCTTATGACTTGTACTACCGGTTTTGGGAATTTTAAGAGATTCTATTTAAATAATGTTGTTGTTTTAATTATTGTTAGGCTTACCTAGTCCCTAAGACTAGGTGCCATCACGATACCCAACGGAGGAAAAATTGGGTCGTGACAAAACAATGAGAAACGTTCTTGGAGAGGCGATGACTATTGTTCCTTGGGTCGTTTTTTATGGTCCGGCAAAATATTAGGCGTTTCGGATCCGGTCGTCCGATCCCAAGCAGATGGCATAGGCTATAGCACACAAAAATCTAGTAATCGGGCGGAATTCCAATTTTATGGCCCTAAAATGCCAAAAAACTGAGAACGGTCTTGGCGAGGCAATGAGTATTGTTTCTTAGGTCGCTTTTAATGGGCCGACAAAATTTTAGGCGATCCGGATCTGGTCGCTTGGGCTCATGCAGATGATATGAGCTATGCACACGCAAATGTGGGAATCGGGCGCAATTCCATTTTATGGCCCTAAAACGCATAAAAACGATGAATGGTCATGGCGACGCAATGACTATCGTTCCTTGGGTCATTTTTTATGGGCCGAAAAAATTTAAGGACCCAGTTCCTGCTGCCCGAACCCATACAGATAGTGTGGGCTATAGCACACAAAAATCTGGGGATCGGGCGAAATTCCAGTTTGATGGCCCTAAAACGTCAAAAAAGAGTAGTGGTCATGGCAAGGCGATTACTATTGTTTCTTAGATCATTTTTTATGGGTCGGCAAATTTTTAGGGAATTCAGGTCCGGTCGCCCGGGCCCATGCAGATGGTATGGGCTGTATCACACGAAAATCTTGGAATCGGACAAAATTCCAATTTTACGACGCTAAAATGCCAAAACAAAAAGGAACGGTCATGGCTAGATGATGACTATTGTTCCTTGGATCGTTTTTAATGGGCCGACAAAATTTTAGGCGATTTGGGTCCAATCGCTCGGTCTCATTAGATGGCGAGGGATGTAGCAAATGAAAATATGAAAATCGGGCGTAGTTTCAATTTTATGGCCCTAAAACGTCAAAAATGAGGAACGGTCATGGTGAGGCGATGACTATTGTTCCTTAGGTAGTTTTTTTATGAGCAGGCAAAATTTTAGACGATCCGAGTCCGGTCGCCCGGGCCCATGCACATGACGTGGGCTAGCACACGAAAATCTGGGATTCGGGCGAAATTCAAATTTTATTCCCTAAAACGCCAAAAAACGAGGAACGGTCATGGCAAGGCGATAACTATTGTTCCTACGTCGTATTTGATGGACTGGCAAAATTTTAGGCGATTCAGGTTCGGTCTCCCTAACCCATGCAGATGGCGTGGGCTATAGCACAAGAAAATTTAGAAATCGAGCGAAATTTCAGTTTATAGCCTTAAAATGCCAAAAAACGAAAAACAATCATGACGAGGTGAAGAATATTATTCCTTAGGTTGTTTTTTATGGACCGGAAAAATTTTGGCCAATCTGGGTCCGGTCGCCCGGGTCCATGTAGATGGCGTGGGCTATATAGCACACGAAAATTTAGAAATCGGGCGGAATTCTATTTTTATGGCCCTAAAACGCGAAAAAACGAGGAACGGTCATGGCGAGGCGATGACTATTGTTCTTTAAATCGTTTTTATAAGCCAACAAAATTTTAGGTTATCCGGGTCCGGTCGTCTGAGCCCATGCATGTGGCGTGGGCTATAGCTTACAAAAATATGAAAATCGAGCAGAATTCTAGTTTTATAGCCCAGAAACGCCAAAAAATGAGGAACGATCATGGCGACGCGATATTGTTCTTTAAGTCATTTTTTTATTGGCCGGCAAAATTTTAGGCGATTCTTGTCCGGTCGCCCGGGCCCATGCAGATGGCGTGGGCTATAGCATACAAAATTTTGGGAATCGGGCGGAATTTTAGTTTTATGGCCCTACCAAAAAATGAGTAGCGGCCATGGCGAGGTGATAAATATTGTTCCTTATATCGTTTTTGATAGGTCAGCAAAATTTTAGGCTATCCGGGTCTGGTCGCCTGGGCCCATGCAAAAGACGTGGGTTATTATAGCACACGAAAATCTAGGAATCGGATGAAATTCCAGTTTTATGGGCTCTGAAACGCCAAAAAACGAGGAACGGTCATGGTGAGGCAATGATTATTATTTCTTCGGTCGTTTTTTATAGGCTGACAAAATTTTAGGCGATCCGGGTCCGGTCACCCGGGCCCATGCAGACGGCGTGGGCTATATAGCACACGAAAATCTAAAAATCGGGCGAAATTCCAGTTTTATAGCCCTAAAACGCCAAAAGACGAAGAACGGTCATGACGATGACTATTGTTCATTAAGTCGTTTTAGATGGGCGGCAAAATTTTAGGCAATTCGGGTCCGGTATGAAAATGGATTTAGCTTCAACCATATTATTTGTGCAAAGTCCAAAAAAGCTCTAAAAGGCCATTATCATATCTCCTATGTGATCCCTCAGAATACCACCTCCTCCTGCTAGCCTTGGATTCCCTTTATTGCATTTATCTGTATCAAGTTTGAGGTATCCATCAAGTTATTTTAGCCATTTGACCGCGATAACATTGAGAGATGGTTTTAACTTACCAAAAAAACATTTCTATCTCTCATTTTACCAAAAAGCATTTCTATCGCCATCTACCACCGTACAACCATTGCCTCACTATCCACCAATGCCACCATCAATCACATTATGTACAATCTCCAGCCTCTACCACCAACAATCTCAATCACCAACTGCCGCCGCCAACTTAATTGCTTAAATGACATTGTAACCCTTCCTCCTCACCCTATGTACAATTTTCTTATTTTTGGAAGAAAAATAAAACAAGTACCCCCGTCGCAGCTCGTGAAAGGAATGTTTTAGTAAGTTCTATTCAACTTTAAATCAGCCAAATTCATCAGACATTTTCTGATTTCTGAGCATGTAACTCATACGATGACCTGAAATCTAGACCTTCAGATCATGTTGAGCAACATTTTGAGACCAAAACCTAGGGCAATGAAGAAAAACTCAGACAGCAATAAATCCCAAAAGTAGAAGTTATTGTCCTTTACCAATATTATTTCACCAAGTATTATACAATTTAAATCAAAACCAATGAACAACTAGATATCCAAAATTACAAAGTAGGAAAAAGAAAAGAAGAAAACAAGGCTCTCACTACCTCTAAAACAAGAACCATCGTATATGAGTTGCACCTGAAAATATAAATGGGATTAACCTCTATAATAAATATGCTATGAGCCGCGAAGATGCCCCAATTGCAGCTTCATTCAAAATCTACAAATCAAGCTTTTCCCAGGTTCACTCTATGCTTTCATAAAAAATGATTCTCTTGTCTATTCATCAGTAACACATCCCTTGGAAGCAGATTGCACATTTCTGATATACTGGAAAGAAAAAATTAATTATGTCAATATCCCGCTTTTTGCGTTCAACATCTCTCTAGTATCAAATAATTACGGGACAAGTGCACATATAGTCATTCTCAGGGATGCTATTTAGTCGGTACTTATTTTATGCTGAAATTTTAAACTAAAAGTTTTAACTTGGGACATTTTTGTCCTTAAAAATTGAATTGAAAAACTGAAATTCAGGACGCACCGGCTAAGTCCTAAATAGAAGTCCTTTAGAGTGGCTACCTGGTGTCATTTCTACAATAATTACATACCTTGTAGAGAACCCCTCGGTCGGCTTTATATGCAGGAGGAGTCCAATTCTTTCTACGCTGCTCAAACTCCTCGTCTGATAACTGAACGTCCATTTTCCTCTTCTGAATGTCAATTGTAATTATGTCTCCATCTTGAACAAGACCGATTGGACCTCCTTCCTGGTGAGGGTTTGAATTGCACAATTCTTAATGGCAATAAACCAAGATCAAACAGGCTCTTCTATGCTATTCTGATGGTTTAGGACTGTTATCACATGCTAATATTTCTATGCCATGTTTGCCTTAAAAGGCAACTGCTTAAGTATCAATCGCATCTTCATGACCACATTGGACGTTCGAAAAAACAAACTAGAAATATTCTTTGGCAACTAAAAACTAATGATTACAATAGGAATATTAGTGAAGAAACTTTGGCAACTAAAAACTAGTGATTGCCTCCGCAAAACTAGGAACTATAATAGTAGTTTAACATATTTGACAGCTGATTTTTTTAAGTATGCATGACGGCATGAGCTAAAAGAAGCAACGAGTTGAATAACAAATGCTAATGTACCTGTGCTTCAGGACATATATGTCCAACAACATATCCATGAGAACCTCCCGAAAATCTACCATCAGTAAGTAATGCACAATCCTATGGTCCAAAAGAAAACAAAATTAACATTCAGCACCATGAAAAAACCAAAAAGCTAGGAGCTAAGGCCATGCAACAGATTTCAAAATGAAATCCAAATAGAAAGACAATAGGAATAAAAAACCATAACTTTTACTAAATACATGTCTTAAAAATTTTGCCTAGGACAAAAAAAAGAGACGAGGAAAAAATAAATCTCGCATTACGGACCTTCCCAAGACCTGCACCCATAATGGCACTTGTCGGTGTCAACATTTCGGGCATTCCTGGTCCTCCTTTAGGTCCCTCTCCTCTAATGACAACAACTTTTCCCTGAAAGATGGTATGCAGATAAGATGTCTCGTTTGAACTGGCTCAAACATAAGCTCAAACTATTGCAGGCAGTTACTTTCCAGCAAACAGAAAAGGCAAAATAAATCACTAATAACTGACAGTTTCAGCATTCCAGAAGAGAATTTGGAGTAAAAGAATCTTAAATGACACTTTACTACTTAGGCAAAATGCAATGGACGTCTACGAGACCAAATGCGAGATGAAACTGAAGAAATCAGCAGAAGTAACACTCGGTCGCACAATACTTCGACAAAATATGTATAATTTACCTATTGAAGTTCCAACATAGGGCAGAGTGTAAGTTTATACAACAAGACAAATAAACAAATCAGAGATTCCATCTTTACTTCTTTGCTGCCTCATCAAAAACCTACTTATGTTTCAGATATAAGTAAATGGAAAAAAATGACTGGGAAAGGGATTAGCTGGCATGCCTTAAAGCTCAAAGGGTCTTCTGAGATAGCTGCAATCATAGCTTCCTCTCCTTCAAACACTAAAGCGGGGCCTGATGCACAAGTCCCGTGATTGTTATATTTTCAAGACGCAAACAAACAGCGTCCGAGACACAAAAAATATTAAATTCTAAATTAATGTAACATACCAGAAAAGTACATCCCTTCTTTCCCAGTGATCTTTGCCACGCTGCCGTCTGGTGCAAGGTTTCCATATAATATCTGAATGTGGCCCGTTTCTTTGATGGGGTTGGACAATGGTCTTATAATTTGCTATAAAACAAAAAAAGATGGACAAAACTAAGTATTTATCCTAATTTCCATCACGAGGCAACAAACCTATGAGAAAATCATCACTGCAGCAAATGGCAAGCAGCCGTTGGAAAAAAGACCTACCTGACCTTCAGCTAAAGAAGGAAATAGCTTTGCGTTTTCAGCCAGTGTCTTTCCCGTGACTACAAATCAAAGAGTAAGTCAAATGAGTGCCCCATTTAGTAGATTGACCAGTACAACAAAATATCTACTAATAATCATCAAAGCAAATTACCAGTCATACAGTCCCCGTCCAAATACCCAAGCTCCAATAGGTGGCGAATGACTGCAGGTGTACCTCCAATCTATACATAATTAAGCTCAGCAATTCATCAGAACAAAATCGACAGCAGTGAATGCCATATAACCAAAACTAAAAATATATCGGCACACATAGTATTCTACAAACCTTGTGCACATCCTCCATAACATATTTTCCACTAGGCTTCAGATCAGCAAGGAAAGGAACCGCATCGCTAACCTTCTGGAAGTCATCTAGAGTTAATTCCAAGCCAACAGATCTGTGGAGATATACAAATCATGACTCACATACTCATAGCAAAAGTAAAGTAACTCTGCGGAAAAGTTGCTTACCTTGCAATAGCAATTAAATGCAGTACAGCATTCGTTGATCCACCAAGCGACATGACCATCACCATTGCATTTCGAAGTGACTTTTTTGTGATGATATCTCGAGGTTTCAAGTCCATCTTCAACAATTCCAGAAGATATTTTCCCGCTAGGCGGCACTCATCCAACTTCAGTGGGTCTTCAGCTGGTGTGGAAGAGCTTTGGTATTGAAAAAGGAGACGGCGAAAGGACTCATTAGCAATGATTATTGTTAAAACAAAGTTTAAGTAACTACATCACACTTTTTTTTGACAAGGGAGTAACTACATCACACTTATATACCTAAAAGGCAACTTTTATACCTATAAGGCAGTGACATGCCCAACGTCTCAATAGCAGATGCCATGGTATTTGCTGTATACATTCCACCACAAGCCCCCGCACCAGGACATGAATTACGAACTACATTCATCCTTTCTTCATCACTAACAGAACCACTAACATACTCTCCATACACCTGTAAGCAAAATCAAAGCAGAAAAAATGGTATTTCCCAAGTTCCTACAGAATTAAAGATCAGTGATTGCAAAATGTTATGTAAAAAGCTGACTTTTAAGTTTAGCCTTCTCATACTCTAAAAAGTTCAAGTCACACAGCATGCGTCTATCATATATAAACCTTAATAACTCCAACTCTGGCACATCAGAAAGCTTCGCAAGAACAACATTTAAATGCTTGTAGAAACAAGAGTATCCACTAAAAAAAATTAAGGTTGTCATAACTCATAAATGGGAATGGCTTTTTGTCAAGAAAAAGATTTGCCAGTTGCCACAGAATGCCACATGGACATAAAATGTGCTTCAACAATGTATTCGTTGATAATACATATACACACACACACCAATAACATCAGCATCCATATCACTGAAATCTACAGATAAAGACCATCCTCCAACAGAAGATGATATACAGAAGACAAATAGGATATGCTTAGAGGGATTGACACAGGCTAGGAAATGTTTAATATCTATGTGTCTAACTACTTTATATTGGGTTGGAGTAGAAAATTTAAATGGCTAAGAATTTTTCATAGCCTTCCTAATTTCATTAGAATAGTAATCTAGTAAAGCTTTTGCCATAACTCCTTACTGTGTTTCCAAGTAAATGCTTTACTTATTAAACAACAATAATCATCCAAAGAAGAATTGCTAAAGGGAGCAATAAAAAGACACTAGAACAGCAAACTGGCAATTCAGCAGACATACCTGGAAAGCGGATACAATGTCGAATGTGTGCCCTTGAAAATGACCAGGCTGTAAATTAGGAAAAGGTAAAGGATCAACAATAACTCGGAAGAAAACAGAACAAAAGATCAACATGTGATGCAGTAAATGCTCTTAAAATATCATTATCTGTCATTATGTTAGTAAGAGTCTAGAATTGTTAACCTTTGATGTCATTTTCTATTTAACATTATTTCTTGAAAATTGGTCACCCTTATGATTAAGCAATGAAGTAATTGACGTGTTGGCATTTTATAGTCGTCATACAGCACACAGTTAGAAGCTTACAAGCAGCTTATGCCATCTCTAATCTTTCACACTCTTTTTCTCTCCTTCTAACAGTTAATCCTAAGAAAGTGATCTCTCCTATTTCATTCTCTTATTCCAATTTCTATCCTCTACATATTCCCTCCACCTTCTTTCCTAGCAAGACAGCTTAGACTATATAGATTCGTGGCTAGTCCAGCTTGACATGTTCCGCAATGCGCTATTTGGATTGCTGCCTCCTATGCCATCTATAACAAGTTCTCTTCCATTTGCATATGCTTTTTTATGCAACGAAAATTCTCTTTGATGCAATGGAAAAGTAAGGAACAATCAAGAAATACATGTATTTCTTTTCATGTTTTATTTGTTAACATTTATTGAATATTTAGTGACTATGTACACATTTTATTAGAAAATCTCTAAATAATTTGTAAAAAAGCTTTTGGGATAAATTGTTTTTAAAGAAATTCTTTTGGGATTTTAAAAAAATAAAATTTCAGTGATATACGAGAAATTTACAAGACGGATAAGGAGCTCTGTCATGATTGGATTGAAAAAGATACATGGTCTTGTGGCTTTGCACCAGACAGCAGACCAGAATCATCTTGAAGAAATATTTTTTCACTAAATATACTTCTTCTTCACTCAAGCCATAGTGGAAACAGCATATCATCTCCTAAAATAAACATAAAGGATTTCCAAAGATTTTTTTTTTTTTAAACCAAATCACAAAGTTTAGCAGGAAAGACATAACACCCCTCAAATAAACCAAACAAGCTCTGTTGCATACACTGTGCAAAAGACCGTGTAAAAGCAAGTGTAAAGGAGAAACATACACAATGTAGCTAACACAGGTACAGTAGAGGTCATGCAAAGACTGCTTTTCATATCGAGTGCTTTCCTCTACTCTCTCATTTTCTCGATACATCAAAACATAGATTTCAAATACTACAAAGCTTCCCCTTTCCCCTTTCTTTTTCCAAAACCCTGCCTGAAAGTTAAAAATCTTCCTTCTCTCCGACCAAGTAGGTTGAAAAAAAAAAAACCAAAGCATGTCGAGCTAACTCTCTTCTCCGCCTCTCTTTGATGGACTCAATGTCTTACTTTTCCCTATTCTTTTATTAATTGTGGGAATTCTGAGTAAATGAAACATATTATCCTAGTTATCTCCCTTTTTGTTTATTCACCACAGTTATTCAACTTGACTATTCTCAACTAAATATTGGAAGCCATGGAATGGTTTCAAGCAGCAGCATTAATTCAGAAGATAACATCTACTCTACATGAAAAGAGGCTTGCGATGCACGAGAAAGAATTAAAACATGAGTGTTCCAATCTGACCTTAATGGTTCCACCGTATATCATGATACTTGGCCTGTTTAGTCTTCCCATCGCCATAATTGTGCCTGGCATCTGCCATACAACAACAATAAATTATCATAGAATGTGCATACAGATAGGCAACAATAAATTACCGACAACAGTCTCAAATTTTTTCGCTCCACCAAAATAAAACTACAATACCATAGAATGTGCACACAGATAGGCAAAAATCTAGTGAAAAGGAACACTGAAAATGTAGGAGATAAGGAAGTTGAGAGAAATCGCAAACATGCTCGAATTTACATAATCTTAAATTGCTAAATGAAATCTTGAAACAGATTACATTTTGCTTGAGTGTTTTATAATCAGGGCATGTCAAAGAAACAACTTTTTTGAAAAAACATATAACATGTCAAATAAAAATATTTGGTATTCTGAAGTAATTGCATAACCAAATAAATCTTCACAGCAGAAAGGCACCTAATATGCTGGAATTCATTTTTTTGCTTGGTCAAAAAGGAAAAAAAATCCACAAACTTTTATGAAAAATCTTAAAAGCATTATACTTCTATACACTTCTAACTGAAAGTATTATGTTTCCAAGAATCATATACATCCAATACTCCAGGAAATCAACCAGGAATCTTATCCATATAGTACTTTAAGAGGTTGAACCTACACAAGAGATTGTGAGTCTGTACAGCATAGACAGTAATTTTTTGAAAGTAAAACAGCAAATGTATTAAAAATACATATAAAGTTGCAAAGCTGAAATCTTTTCTCCATAATAATAGCAAAGTTTGTATCTTTTATCCAAAACAAGAATAGCAAAGTTTGTATCTTTTATCCAAAACAAGAATAGCAAAGTTTGAATCTTTTATCCAAAACAAGAATAGCAAAGGTTGCATGACTGCATCTTTTATCCAAGAAATAATTCCTAATGCCCAAATACCAACTCAGAATTTCCCCGGTGCACAAAGCATCCCAGGTGCGGGGAAGGGCCGCACCCCAACATGTGCAATGTAGACAGACTACCTGATGCAACCATTAATGGCTGATTTCATGGCTCGAACCCGGACAACTTGACCGTTGCTCCAAGGCTATCCTTCTAAACTCAAAATTTCCCCAAATATCAAAAATCAATAAAGGAGTTTTAAAAAAAAAAATGTAAAAAAATTTAAAAAAAATCTTGTAAAAAATTTTAAAAAAAAGGCTCACATTTTTGTTACAACTACGTCTCAATTCCAAACAAGATAGGGTAAGCTATATGCTTCGAGAAATATACCTATAAAATTGCAAAGCTAGCATTTTTTCTACACAACAATAGCAAAGTTTGCATCTTTTATTCAAGAAATAACAAATAGAACAAAACAGAGTCAATTTTTTAAAAATTCTTATCGAAAAAAAGGTAAAGAGGCTTACATTTTTGTCACAACCAGGAATAGCAATATTCCCATCATACCACTGAGCAGACATAACAGTTTCAATACTATCAGCAATCAAATCTCTTGACTGCAAACTAAAACACATGCCACGTGTCCCCATACTAATAGCATCACTAACACCAATAGTGTTAAACCTAAACCCAACCATATTAGCTTCTTGAACCCCTTCTTTTACAGCTTCAGCTAATTTCAACAAATGCATATTACATGTATTTCCTTCATACCATACTGAGGAAATTCCTATCTGGGGTTTACTCATATCCTCATCAGTTAATCCTACACCATATAGAATTGCTTGCGACCCACCTTGGGATTTTGGTTCAGTTATACGGCTACTGTATTTGTTGAGTTTTTGAGTGGTGGTTTGTGGGGGTGTTGAGGTGGTGGTGGTGGTGGCTTTGATGATGAAGGTGGGTGGTTTCTTTAAGTGGGGCCTACATTTAGGGAAAAGGGTGGTGGTGGGGGTGGTGGGGGTAGGGCGGTAGGTGGGTGGGGAAAGTAATTGAGCTTGCATTGTGGCGGCGGAGCGAGGAGGAGGAGGAGAGTGAAGGGGTTTTACTGTATCAAGGTTTAAATTTGAGAAAGGGGAGAAGTATACGACAAATATAGAGATATGTCTAAGGGATTGTGTCTTAATCTTGGACTCTTGAGTTAGATAAGAATGAAAAAGAGTAAAGGTAGCGAAGGGAAAATTTATAAGAAATATCGAAATTGGACGAATATTCACTTATTCAGTGTTATTGGTATCTTTACTAAATCGACTATAACATGTTTTTTTAAAATTAAAAAAATTAGGACAAAATATAAAATTGATTGGTTCTTCAAAAGTAATTGTAATGACTAGCCAAAAAGTGAATAAATATATTTTTTTTTATATACTAATATCTAACGTACGTTGGACGTTAATAATATCACGTGATAATTTAAATATTTATTTAGATAAAGAAATAATAAAATTTAATTAATGAGAGAAAGTTTATGTATAAATATATACAACAATCATCTAAATGTCGAAAAATATTATTACATTAGTATAATACATGAATTTAAAATAAAAGGATATCATCAAAACTTACACAAACGATCAATTTTATCATGTTAGTTAGATAATTATATATTGTCATGTAAAAGTATTTAATGTGATGGTATCTTAACGAACACTTCTTTGTGGACAATATTTTTGTGTGTATGCTTCCTCCTAATGCGTTGGTTGCTCTGTCTCCCTTGAAAGTGCAACATACAGTTGTTCGTGCAATTATTGTCAAAACTTCTATATAACATCTGTGTGCTATTACATAAGTTATTCGGTGTATCTAAGTTTTTCAGTAGCATGACGGGCATATTCTTTCTTCAAAATTAACCTATATACAATGGAAGATCAATTTTAACTAAGTTTATTATATATACGGCGACACTAACATACGTAAGAAATAAGAAACTTGACAACAATATGTATAGTAGAAGACCAGTTGGTATTAAAGTATTTAAATATTCTTCTTGGTAGTAATTATTGGTATCATTTTTTGCCGAGTCAAAAGCTAAAAAATATTTTGTTTTTGCTATAAAATTTTATAATCAACCTTTTTATTTAGTTGATCAACATATTCATTTCTGCTAGCTAAGATATCTTTTTAATTCTATCATACGATTTGCACAAAATCTAATGATAGAAATATTTCTCTTATTGAATGCACTAATATTACCATTGGAATTGATAACCGAATGTTAAGGAAGAACCAAATTATATTTTATTGGATGCTCTTCTTCGTTTCCGACACGAAGCAAGTAGACACTGAATACTGGATCTGTTCTTACTTTATATTTCTTGTCAGTTGAATCTTTTTCGTTTGAGGCCAGAAGTATAACTTTGGCAAGCTAGCTTTTACAATCTCAGCTTTTGTCGATTTTGGAACTACTGGTACTACTTGACAGAAATCACCTCCCAAACTATTAATTTTTCACCAAACGGTTCATTAATATCCAATATATTTCGAGAACTCCGGGCAATTATTTCGATCGTTTGACATTTAGCCATAAGTGCTTCATCCCATATTATTGATTTTGCTTTCCTTGTAAATTTAGCAACATTACTCTACTTTGATATATGTGTGATGGTTATTTAAGTTGTTTGAAGAGGTATATCAAATCTAAAGTGGGTGGCCTCACGGTAAAATCGTTGTTGGTACATCACTTGATATCATTGCTAACAGTGTCATGCCTCTTGATATGATATTTGCAAGTAATTCATGATATTAAAATATTAATTCGATTCCGCCGAGGCATCTACAAAGAAATTATACCAGAGTCGACTCTTTATAATATAGTCTTAAAAGCTTGTTCTTGTTTAGGATTTAGCTTTGATTGTGTTTCTGCATATACTTGTACAACATTTTGATTCTTAATAATATACTAACATTTTTACTTTGTGTTCTAACGCTCTTTTTGTGGAATAAATTTATATACCCTAAGATATTTTTTAACTTGAATAAGAATTTTACTCATATGATGAATTTAAGAAATAATTGAATTGGATTCTTTTGCTAAATAATTAATTAAAATATTTAATTATTTGATTTTAACATAAAAAATAATTTATTCTATGTTGATTCAGATCTCAATATTAGCTCATCTCTTGTTTCGAATATTTAATATTAATTATAATTTTATCCAATGTAAATTTTATTTTCAAAGAGTAAAAGATTTATATGACATTTTACTTTTAGATCTTTATGTTTGTAGAATCAATAGTGGTATTGACTCTTACTAACCATTTTTTCTCTCTTTCTCACACATTTACATTCTTAAATATTTTCTTAGTTGTTGTTTAATAATTGGGTATTTATTAATATCACATGAAAAAATAATTAAAAAATATTATTTGAGTAGAAAAATAGTTCAAATATAAAACAAAAATATATTATCGTGGGGGTATTTTTTTCTCAATTTCAATTTCAACTCTTTATGCAATCCATTTAATATTACTTTTATTTTTTCTTCGTATTGGATATTATGTAGTGGTAATGTACTTCCAATACGAAGGAAGAAATTAATTTTATTAAACCATCCTACATATTTTTAATGAGAATTTAATAGACAAAATTTATTAATTTAAATTCTTAAATACTAAAAATTAGCATAGAAGATACTGTAGTCCAAAAAATAGGTTATTGCAGTTATGTCCTTTTCCTATGAGTTCTTCCGTTTAATATTTTAGGGCTATTTTGATATATTAATATTGTATTTATGATTTTATAATAATATAGACTCTCATTTTTTCTAAATGGATTTGGACTATATAATACATTCTCAAATTAAATTAGTAATAGGATATTATAATACGTTTTCAAATTAAATTAGTAATCAGAATTTTTAATAAGTAATATCCTAAAAGTAATAGGATTACACGACGAAAGATATTTGTTTGTTCAATTTTATATGAATTAGACAACCCGAGAGTAATTATACTAATAGGATTCCTAACGTGTAGTATCATATCCTAAAACTAATGGGATTATAAGGCTAATATCTAGAATTCTGGTTATGATTTTTTATTATGAGTTATTATGCTTAATATTATAAGGTTATTTTTGTAAACGGACATTGTATTCATGCTTTTACAATAATATAGATATAAATAATATGCATATATACAAAAAAAATATTTTATCGGTTATTATTTTTAATATATATATATATATATTACCCTGTCACTTGAAGATGACTATTGTTGAACTTTAATTTAAACAATTCAATACAAATAATATTGGTGATTTTTTTAAAAATAATTTTTTAAAGTTATCCATATTGATGAGGCAGTTTATGATATATTTGCTTTCATCTAACATTCAAGTATTTGATTAAGCTTTATTTAATAAAGTTTGGTAAGTAGCTCTTGTTGGAAATCTTTATTAGGTCAAGAATCCTAAGCTGCCAATGCTATTTTTCCTAACTTGTGAGGGAGTACTTTTTTCTTGAATTAATAGAAGTTATAAGACGAACTAAAAAAACAAGTTTTTGTTCAATAAACACAGCGCAGAAATGAAAGTTTGGTAGTCCTAATTATTAAAGTGAATGTACTATACCGAACACTAATACTTTATTACTGTTTCCCATAGTTGTGTCTACAAGCTGTGTATTTAATTTAATTAAGACTAAAAGAGGTTGTATGTAGATCAAGCTACAGTGCACAATTAATTTATATACAAGGCTTTTTTTTTTCTCATTCAGTGTCCGGTATCTGCATTATGACCTAATTAAATTTGAGTTCGCGTCGGAAAATATCACATTAGGGCTAAAGCGCTCTCTAACAAAGGCGACTTCATACTCAGGATTCGAACCTGAAACTTATGATTAAGGATGAATGAGTGCTTATGGTTCGAAACCTCTAATTAAGGATGACGTGCTTACCACTTCACCACAACCTTGTTGGTATGTAGATATAAGTTGGATATTAATGAGAGGGGCTATTGTTACTGCTAATCTATTGATTATATAAGTTACAAAAATATATAAACATCAAATACATACTTATTTTACGATGATAAGATGTGGTCCATATTGAGATAAATTTGTGTGGTTTTGTATGACTATAATTTCAAGATTTGAACCTTGAGTGAAATTTATAGACTTACGAATTTCCAGTTAGTTATGTTGTTGTTTTACCACATACATTATAAAATCTTGCAAACTTAAAACACCTTTTAATAAAGGGCAACCTCATGCATTAAGCTCCTGTCATATACGGGATAGAGAGAAAATGTCAAATCATATTATATTTATTGTAATTATTTTCATGGCTTGAATCGAGACCTCATAATCATATGATAACAACTTTTAACATTTTAGCTTGGTTTTATTATAATCTTTCTCCATAGTATTTTTATAATAATTTTAGGCATATATATGAGAACAAGGTCTAAGTCTTGGTTTACATTCTTATTGCATTACTGATGAACTCTAGATTCTACTCTTAGTTATGGCGACGAAAGCTAAGAAGAAGCTAAGGAAAGCAAAGGAGCAGTTTGTGCTCTTGTTACTGTATAACTGGCATAACAGAAAAATGGAAAGCTAATGTACATTTATACTACTCAACTATTTAACCGCCTAACTCTCTATTGGTCAACTCCTAACTAACAACTATAGATGACAAAGGGGTGGGCCGGGCCGAGTTGAGTAAAAAAGTGACCGGCCGTTCACCAATTCGGGTTGGTTACCGATTTTTTCAAACCGGGCTTAACATGTCCGGTCTCATCCGGTCAAATATTGAACCGGAACGGTTCCGGGCCGGATTAATTTTTATTTTTTTAGATAACAATCGTCAACTTTATAAAATCAAAAAAATCAAAAAATACTCATTTTACCGGTCAGGGCCGGTCCGGTTAACGACTTGACCATAATGGGTCGTTTCGTTCCGGTTAACCAGTACCAAAAAACTACCCGACACATTTCGGTCCCCGCCCCAACCCAACCTTGCCCGGCCCCTTACTACCGGTCCGGTCTGGGCTAAAACCGATCTGGGCCGGTCCGGAACCGGGCCATCCCGACCCGTTTGACAGCTTTACTACCAACTAACCATACCACTAACTTATTACATATAATTAGTTGTACACAACTGTCAATAGCTCTTAGTTCAACACCCATCCTCAAGCTGATGGTTGAAAGATATCTTCCAGTCTCAGCTTGGACATTAAGTAGTCATGTTGCACTCGACCAAGGCTCTTTGTTAGGAGATCAGCCTGCTGCTCTTTGGTGGACACATGATGTGTTTTGATCGATCCTTGTACTATCTTCTCGCGAACAAAATGGCAATCAATATCGATGTGTTTGGTCTTTTCATGAAATATAGGATTGCCTGTTATTTGGATAGCATCTTTATTGTCACAATTAAGAGTTATAGGCAACTCAATATCCACACCTAACTCCTTGAATAGCCTTATAAGCTAGGTAAGTTCAGCAACTGCTAAGTCCATGCTCCTAAACTCTGCCTCAGCAGAGCTTCTAGCCATTGCTTCTTGTTTCTTTGACTTTCAGAAAATTAGTGCATTCCCAAACTTCACCCAAGTAGCCCGTAACTGATCTTCTGGTCTGCAGACAGCCTCCCCAATCTACAAAAACCTTCCAGTTTTCCTAAACCTACATATGGCATTAGAAGGCCAAGTCATGGAGCACCTTTAATATACCTTACCACTCGTAATGTAGCTTCCATGCGTGACTGCTTTGGTTCGTGCATGTATTGGCTCAGAACTTGTACTACATAAGCAATGTCAACTCTAGTCATTGTAAGGTAGAGTAACCTGCCTATCAGCCTTTGGTATTTTCCAGCATCAGCTAGTAACTTATCTTCTGTTTCAGAAGAGGATTGATAGTGAACAAACCTGTCATATTCTTCAGATGTGAGTTTTACATTTGCTTCCAAAGGTGTACCAGCTGATTTTACACCCCTGAGCCTCATCTCTGCAATGAGTTCCAAAGCATACTTCCTTTGGCTCATCACAGTCCCTTTATTTGATCTAGCAAACTCACTTCCAAGAAAGAACTTGAGTTCACCTAAGTCTTTCATTTTAAACTTGAGCTTCAAATCATTTCTAGTATGAAGAATTAACTTTTGGCTACTCCCAGATACAAGCAAACCATCCACATAGACCAGCACCACTATTAACTCAAACTCCACTTTTCAGGTGAATAGTGAGTAGTCAAAGTGACTCTGAATGAAGCCAAACTGTAGTAAAGCATCTGTTAGCTTTTTATTCCATTGCCCAGGAGCTTACTTAAGCCTATATATATAAGGACTTATGAAGTTTGGAGACACTGTGCTCCCCTAGCTACCATACCCTGGAGGAACCTCCATGTAAACTTCTTCAAGCAAGTCTTCTTGGAGAAAAATATTGTGTACATCCATTTGAAAGATGGACTGGTGCTTGGCTGCAACAATAGCTAGAATATACCTGACTATAACCATTTTGGCTATAGGCGAGAAGGTCTCAGTGTAGTCCAACCCCTCATGTTGTCTATATCCTTTATCTACAAGCCTAGCCTTGTACCTTTCTACTGCACATGAGGAGGTATATTTGACATTGAACACCCATTTACATCCAATAGGAACTTTCCAAGGAGGAAGATCCATTATTGCCCATGTGTGATTGTCCTCTAAAGATGAGATTTCACATTTCATTGCCTCAATCCACTTTGCATCTTTTATTGCCTCATTGTAGGTTTTAGGTTCCAAAATGGCTGAGTAAGCAACTCCAAAGGAAGGTGACATATTGGCATAACTGACACAGTCTGATATATGATAACAATAATGTGCATTCCATTTGCTAGGAACACGAGCATCATTGACTGTGGCATGATCAGTAAGACCACTAATAGGTGAAAGATGAATAGAAGGCACAACTGAATCAAAAGAGACCGGAGAGGAAGGAGGCGTGGACTGAGCAGGTGGAGTCCATAAAGCATATGCAGGAACAATTGAGGAAATAGTAGCGGAATCTAAGATATGGAATAAAGTTGAGATAGTAAAACTCATGTGCTGAAAAGGAAATACATCCTCCTTAAACACTACATCCCTGCTTATGTGAAATTCTTTTGTATGAAGCCTAAATATCCTATATCCTTTCTGTGTAGCAGAATAACCTAGAAAGACTGCAGGACATGTTTTAGGAGCAAATTTATCAGGTCTTCTAACTGTAGTCACATATCCCAAGCATCAAAATACTCTCATGTGTTGTACAGAAGGTGAATGACCAAACATAATCTCAAAAGGAATTTTTTTTATGAAGTACAGTTGAAGGGAGTCTATTAATGATGTATACAGTATTATTGACACACTCTCCATATAAATTTAATGGTACTGAGGTCAAAAATCTGAGTGCTCTAGCAATATCCATAATATACGTATGTCTTCTTTTAGCAACTCTATTTTGCTGTAGAGTGTAGATGCATGAGCTCTGATGTATAATTCTCAGGGATTGTAACCATTCAGTCATATGTGAGTTAAAGAACTCACATCCATTATCAGATCTAAAAAACTTAACAGAAGTTGAGTAAACATTCTTAATCATAGTGAAAAAGATATAAGAGCAACAATAACCTCGGTTTTAATAGGTAAAAGAAAGAGTCATGTATACCTAGAACAATAATCCACCAAAGTCAAGAAATACCTCTTTCCATCATAGGTAGGGACCTTGTAAGGACCCCAAACATCACCATGAATAGTGTGAAAGTAGGATTTAGGCAAGGTAGGACTAATAGGAAATGGTAGTCTTGTCTGTTTAGCTAAAGGGCATACAGTACAATGCTTGTATTTACTACTACATCCAGCAACTTGAAAATCATGAAAACCATTTAGTTTCTTCAAAGTATCTAGAGGTGCATGACCTAACCTCTTATGACACAAAGCTACACTCACTACCTTATTATGAGCCTTTATTATATTTACAGTGGGTATTGGCCTTGGAACATTCAAGGTTTCTGCAATTGGACTTTGAGCTTGTAGTGCTACTAACGTCTTTGAAGTAGAGTTGAACACATACATCCATCTTCCTCTCTACCAATTTCCCTCACTTGTCCACTGAAGAGCTCCTGGAAAATGAAGAAGTCAGGGAAGAACATAACAACCACCTCATTTCCTTTGTGAGCTTGGACACAGATAAAACGTTATACTTGAAGTCAGGAATGTGCATCACATTAAATACTATTAGATCCTTAAGAATGTAAGCAAACCCTATGTGACTAACATGAGCTACATTACCAGTAGGTAAGTGAACTTTTCCACCTTTATCATCAATAATTTTATAATTAACCAACCAACTAGAATCATGTACCATGTGACTTGAAGCCCTTGAGTCTACAATCCATTTAGGCAGAATTTTAGTAATATCACCACATAATGACATACCTATTGCCGTAGCAGAACCACTACACTCGGGTTGCTTTCCTAGAAGTTAAAGAATCTGACTGTACTGCTCGTGAGTGAATTGAGGAATTCCAGCTTGGAAGTTCTGACTTGCTTGTTGCATCTGTGAGGTTCCTGCAAAGTTAGCAGTAGATCCTGCTTGTGCAGGGCCAATGGAAGTATCAGACACATAGTTGTCAATATTTTTTGGGGCATAGTTAATTGTATTATCAAATCCACCCTTCTTATTTGGCTTAAAATTTGGTGGATATCCATTCAGTTTGTAACAAGTTTACCATGTGTGACCTTTGAAGTTAGAATAATCACAATTTAGATTATTTTTTCTGGATATGTAGTTGGGGCCTGAGTGATTACCACCTCCAGAATGACCATAGCCAACACCTGCATTCCCTTTGCTACTGAACAAAGATGTCACCTCATTTCCCAAGAAGCTGTGATTTTGCCCAAGGTTTCCTTTTGCATTCAGCTGAACTGGAGCTCCAGAAGATGTTCCCTTATTACTGAACAAGGTTGTGCCTTCATTAATTTCAGATACTAAAGAGGAATAGGACATTGCTCTTCTACTTTCTTCTGATATAATCATTGAGTAAGCTTTGTTTACGGAAGACCTATGAGACATGTTCAGGATCT
Source organism: Nicotiana tabacum (assembly GCF_000715075.1). Classification (NCBI taxonomy): domain Eukaryota; kingdom Viridiplantae; phylum Streptophyta; class Magnoliopsida; order Solanales; family Solanaceae; genus Nicotiana; species Nicotiana tabacum. The sequence goes on along the minus strand of NC_134092.1, from coordinate 6,486,028 downwards.
GATTGCTTGACTGAGAGTATGTCTCATTTGGGCCCATGAGAAACTGGAGTAGCCTTTGGTACTCAAATTACTCAAAAATATATCTTTGACTCTTTACAGCCACACCCAGGGCAGGGCATAAGAGCATCAAATTCTGCCCACAGCTCCTTCAATTTTGAGAAATAAGCCGACACAGATGAAAGTCTTTGAGTCAAGGTTGCAATTTATTTATGCAGATATGACACTCTAGAACCATAACTTTGTCAAATGTCTCTTTGAGATCCATCCACACCTTGTGAGCACTTGAAGCATAGATCATGCCACTCAACAATTCAGCACTCATATAATTCATAATCCATAATAGAACTATAGTATTACATTTTTCCCAAAGTTCGTGAAGAATAGGAGGAAACTTCTCTTTTGGATACCTTTCATCTACAAACCCTAACTTACTTTCCCTAACAAACTAACTCGCATATTGCTACTCCACAAAGTATAATTTTCAGGTCCTGTGAGCTTGACAGAGATGGGAGAACTACCTAGAGTGTCGTTGGGTTGCAAAAACAAAGGATGATGCTGATCGATCACTAGTGCTGCAGCTACAACTCCCGGTCGATCCACTATCCTCGTTAGCAATCGCCATTATCAATGAAAATTTAGCTCACACAAATGATGTACACAACAAATATCAATTGCTCAAAATTGATCTAACCCTAATTTTTGGGAATCGAAGCAATTGCTCAGCTCGAATGAGTGAGTAACAGATAAAATTGAGGACGATGGATCTAGAGCTAAAATCGAGTGATGTAGATCGTTAACTCAAGCTCTGATACCGTGATGAACTCTAGATTCTACTCCTAGTTATGGCGATGAAAGCCGAGAAGAAGAAGAGGAAAGCAAAGGAGCAGTTGTACTCGTGTTACTGTATAACTGCCATAACAGAAAAATGGAAAGCTACTGTACATTTATACTACTCAACTACTTAACCGTCTAACTCTCTATTGTTTAACTCATAACTACCGACTAACCATACCACTAACTTATTACATATAATTAGTTGTACACAACTGTCAATAACTCTTAGTTCAACAGTTAACATGATACAATTACATTTTATGACTCTAAAGGTCACACTTCACTCTCTAATAATTTTTATAATATTCCTCGCATTTTAGGAGTAGGAAAATGAGGGGTGGATTAGAAAACCCTATTCTCTTTTGAAAAATTAAATATATTGTGGAACTAAGATGTTAGAATCTTTCTAATGGGAAAATTAGAAGATCCTCAGATTAGCATAATATTGATGTATGTTGGTTACATAGTTAAAGTTCTCCTTTTATTCGACACTATTTAGGATTCTTAGCGACTTTGACAAGCTATTTGTATGAAAATGCCTTTATTTATTATGGTTTTTTTTTATTCTTAACCCGCGCCAGGAACTGTTTACATTCGGTAGCCGAAAAAGTATATAATTTTTGTATATAACATACAATATATATATATATATATATATATATAAACTTTTCGGATATATATATATATATATATATATATATATATATATATATATATATACCCGTAAAACCTTTTGGGGTAAAGGTAAGGTCTGCGTACACTCTACCCCCAGACCCCACTGGTTATATATATATATATATAATACATTTTATTTTCGGCTATATATATATACCCGTACCCCCTCTGGGGTAGAGGTAAGGTCTGCGTACACCCTACCCCAGACCCACGATTTTACTAGGTTAGTTGTTTGTCTTCTCGAATCTTACAATTATCCAGTTCGAGTTACTTTATTTTGGGCTATAATTTTGCTGAAATAGAAGCCCAATAAAACTAGGAAGACCAAAGGTCTGTCGGCCAGTTCTGGGCTGGGCTAAAGTACTGTGACCCCCCTTCTTGGAATTAACCCAAATAGCTGCGTGAGTGTAATAAGTGTACAAGTGTATATAATCAATGTGTAATTTATGTATACCGATTAGGAAAAATAAATAATGATTATGAGCGGCTATTTATGTAAAAGTTCCAACATACTAGCAACAATTGCAAACCACATCTGAATAAATGGATCTCGTTATAAGAGGCAAATTTTTATAATATTTGAATCGAGGATATAAGTGTTACAAGGACAAGCTTAAAACCCGTTATATATTATAGGAATAGTGGAATTCAGTACGCGATCATATAAGATTATAAGTTTTTGGAAGAAGTCTTGATTCTTGTGAGTTGAGTTTGGAACGTAATGACAGTTCGATTCCTGTTTATTATCAATGTTAAAGGAACTTGGAACTAACCCTAGTACGAGAGGATTGAACTGAGCTAATTTATAGTGTACCGGTTGATATGCCAAGGACCAGAGACGGAGCCAGAATTTAAAATTTATGGGTTCAAAAATTTAATTTATTTAAGTTACTGAGTTCTAAATTAATAAATTTATACATATTCAATAAATTTCTTAAGTCAAATACATAGTTTGAACAAAAATTAGTGGGTTGGACCGATCCTGTAAGTCACGTTCTAACTCCGCCCCTGCCAAGGCCCAAGGACAAAATGAAAGTGAAAAATCACTAGACAAGAATTCTTCACTGTCAAGAGATCTCCCTTTTTTTGTAGCTTATATCCTTTTAGCAACAAACGTTCTTTTATTTTTATTTTTTTAAAAATTTATAATCTGACTCCTTCGTTCTCGTATGTCTCCTCACTTGCTAGTTGTTTACAATATTATTTTTCAAACTTTATAATCAGATCTCTTCCTTATATTTTTTCTTTTCTTGTGAGAATAAATGTTCTTGTCTCCTCGCCTGCTAGTTTATAAAATTATTTTATATAGTGATGGATATCATCCAATTGACAAGACAAAAAAGATTTTGTCCCATCTTAAAGCAATAATCCACGAATCAAATGCTTGCTAATATTACAAGAACTCCTTTTGTTAATTTATTTTTCTAATTATAATATAATCAAATCCAAACACAAGCAAAACGTGAAAAAAGTCAAGGAAATAACTCGATACACGCTTTTTGTAAGTGGACCATTGTTTATTGATTGATTAATTGATTTTACCGCAGAAACTGTTTAAGGAAGCAAAACTTAAAAGGGCAAAGATTTATTTATATTTGGTAGCAGCAAAAAATATATAAAATTTGTATATATATTTATATATAACATATAGAAATGTATATATATACAAAAATATATAAAACATATATTTTTTTGCTATTATTTTGAGAGCGACTATACAGTATCATTTTTCCAACTTAATTTGGGAGATGAATATACTATATCGCCAAAAGTCCCAAAGTTCCCAAAGTTTTGACCTTTTATTATACCTAACACCTTACTATAAGAAGGAAAAAAACAATTCTAAAAAAATTGAGATGACATTGAATTAGTCAATATACATGCTATTGCTTTGGAACATGTATTCCTACTTATTTTTTAAAGAGCATTTACACTCTTTTAAAATTAAAAAGAACGCTATTTTTCAGACGTTTCCACTGATTAGGTTATGAAAGTTAATCTCAAGCTAAATATAGATATACTTTAAGTTAAGAGAGCATATTTTTATTTCACGGTGCCTATAGATTTGACGTGTTTAATTGAATTTATCGCTTTCAACATGCAACATAATTACTAACATGTTAAAGAAAGTAAGTTTGGAACCCATAGTTTCAAAGAGTTAAAGTTATTTAAATAAATTAAATTTAAATTAAATCTATCAAGTTTAAATTATGTATTCATTTTTTTCCTTACGACCTTACACCTAAAAGCACCTTGTGCATGTGTGCACTGCACGTAGCGAGCTTGCTTTTTGTAACAACTAGACTTTAGAAAGAGTCCCAAATCGAAAAAACACAAGAGGGATACTGGATATATAAGTGTCACAACCCAATTTTTCTTCGGTTGGGTATCGTGATGGCAGCTAGCCTTAGGGACTAGGTAAGCCTAACATTTACTAAATAACAACAATATTTAAATAACATCTAACATTTTTAAAATAAAAATCTCTACAAAATTTACAATTCCCAAAACCGGTAGTACAAGTCACTCTACAGAGTTTGCTACAATTCTTCTAAATACAACTGTTTGAAATAAAATAACAGTATGAATACAAATCAGAAGGCGACTCCGAAGCCTGCGAACGCAGCAGCAGGTTTACCTTGAGTCTCTACAGCAATAATCCGCACATCTAGCTAATGATCAACTGACTTTGAAATACCTGGATCTGCACAAAAATGTGCAAAAGTGTAGTATGAGTATATCATAACGGTACCCAACAAGTATCAAGACTAACCTCAGTGGAGTAGTGACGAGGAACAGTCAAGACACCTACTGGACTAAATGACCTGAACAAAGTATAAGTATAGAAAAAATAGAGTATAATATCTACATAAAGACTACGCGATATGACTAACAATACAGTAATTGCAATAGAAAAGGACAACAATAATTATCAGCAGAATACCATAATAATGACAAAGAAGGGTGAACGTAAACACAACCTAAATCCGAAATCACAAGTACAACAAAAACAAACAATAACTCAGCAACAACGACCGCTTTCACATCAGGTTTTAGTCAACAAACTCCACGAGGTACCGAGCCTCGGACAAATCACAACTCACGGGTCTCAATACCTAAACCCTAACACTTGGCATCATGTGCCCTCATTACACCTCATAACCGCACTGACAACTCGCGTGCCAAATAGAGCCATTCTCACATAGAAGGCAAGTAAGCAAGGGTGTGCATTTATACCCAACAATATCAAGAAAACCTCTTAACCGATAAGAGTGCTCAACTACGTGTATGCTTGTGCAAGTGTCCTAACATGGTTCATGCCAGCTAATAAGTATAGGAAAGGAAATGGACAGCACGTAGAATGTTTTCTCATAACTTTTCACAAGATAAAACTGACACAGGTAAGTGTACCACTACACAAATATCAACAACAAGAATGCCCCCAGGCCATCAAAAATCATCACAAATCAATCCTTGACATAGCCTACCTTGTCTCGCCACGTGTGCAATAGTAAAGTAAATGCCCGCCTTGTCTCGCCACACATGCATAATAATATTCTCACCTTGTCTCGCCACATGCGCAACACACATATATATATATCCCACCTTGTCACACTGCATGTGAAAATATCAATAGTAACAATAACACGACAGGAACCTCGTGCAACCTCATAACAAAGAGATGTCAACAAAGGGCACTCCTAAGATACCGTCTCGTAATCCCAAAAGTAAATGCTCAACAAGGGATCTCTCGAGGTACCACCCCGTAGTCCAAAAAGTAAATATGCAAGACAGGGGGATCTACCGCGGTACCGCCTCGTAGTCCCAAAGTAAATATGCAAGAACAACAAGTACAACAACAACAATAACACTAATACAAGGGTACGATAAATAAATCAATTCAGAAATTCCAGAAGTCAAGGGAACCGAGGAAATAAATTCACAAGGAGTGGCCACAATAGAGAATGCTAGTCATAATAAAAGTAGCTCAATAAAAAAAGAAAATATTATGTAACAACGATCCATAATGTACAGTTCGACAACGAGCAAGCTAACACAAGGCGAATAATTCCAAATAAGGACAAGTCAACTAAAATATAGGATATCTAACTTCTTTTAAGGTTGGCAATTAAGAAAGAGATACAACAAATTCAATTAAGAAAGATAATCATAGCTTCAATTAAGGATGAACAACTATAAAAGAGATAATTATTACTTCAAATAAAGATAAGCAGCTAGGGAAAAGATAACATGGCAATAGAAGAGATAACAATTTCAGTCAAGGCACATATAACTCAAATAAGCATCAAAGGCGGATCATGAAGCAATTAATTCTAATTAAAGCAGGTAGAGGTAAAACTAGTAATTAAGAGACGTATTTATAACATAACAACTGCATAATGAGTGAATACAAGGACCTAAGAACCCTAAAAGGCCAACTTTCCACAAATAAGTCTGAGCACATACTCGCCACCTCGCATACACGGACTACAATTAGCATAGAAGAATCAAATCCTAAAGGGTAGTTCCCCCACACGAAGTTAGGCAAGATACTTACCTCGAACCAAGCTCAAACAATCGGTAACAATGCCTTTTCACGAATATCCGACTATGAATGGCCCAAATCTAGCCAAAAATAATTACATATCATAAACACAACTATAATAGACTAATCTAATTAATGAAATCAAGGCTTTAATAAAAATTCCAAAATCCGTCCTAAAAAGTCGACCCGGGCTCACATCTCGGAATCGGGCAAAAATAAAAAAATCCGAAAGTCCATTCACTCACGAGTCCAACCATACCAAATTTATCAAAATCCGACCTCAAATGACCACTCAAAACCCAAAATCAAACTCTTAAAATCCCTAGCCTCAAACTCCTAAATTTCACCTTAAATACACACTAGCTAGGTGGAAAAATAATTGGGGAAGCAAGATTATTGATAAACAATAAGCACAAGGAACTTACCAAACGAACTCCCTAGAAAATGATCTCAAGAAATCGCCAACCCAAGCTCAAAAATGAAGAAAATGGCCAAAATTCTCGAAGCCTCGCTTAAAAGGGTTCTGCCCAGGCATTACCGCATATGCGGACCACGAGGGAGCTAACACAGGGCGAATAATTTCAAATAAGGACAAGTCAACTAAAATATAGGATATCTAACTTCTTTTAAGGTTGGCAATTAAGAAAGAGATACAACAAATTCAATTAAGAAAGATAATCATAGCCTCAATTAAGGATGAACAATTACAAAAGAGATAATTATAACTTCAAATAAAGATAAGCAACTAGGGGAAAGATAACATGGCAATAGAAGAGATAACAATTTCAATCAAGGCACATATGACTCAAATAAGCATCAAAGGCGGATCATGAAGTAATTAATTCTAATTAAAGCAGGTAGAGTTGAAACTAGAAATTAAGAGACGTATTTATAACATAACAACTGCATAATGAGTGAATACAAGGACCTAAGAACCCTAAAAGGCCAACTTTCCACAAATAAGTCCGAGCACATACTCGCCACCTCGCGTACACAGACTACAATTAGCATAGAAGATTTAAATTCTAAGGGGTAGTTCCCCCACATGAAGTTAGGCAAGATACTTACCTCGAACCAAGCTCAAACAATCGGTAACAATGCCTTTCCACGAATATCCGACTCCGAATGGCCCAAATCTAGCCAAAAATAATTACATATCATAAATACAACTATAATAGACTAATCTAATTAATTAAATCAAGGCTTTAACAAAAATTTCGAAATCCGTCCTAAAAAGTCGACCCGAGCTCACATCTCGGACTCGGGCAAAAATCAGAAATTCGGAATCGGCGCTCCATCTTCCACAGATGCGGCTCCGCTTCTGCGGGCCAGTCTCGCACATGCGCCCACAGACAAAGCTTGACCAAACCGCACATGCGCTCCTCCTTCCGCATGTGCGAGTCCGCACCTGCGGCCACCCTACCGTAGGTGCAATTATACCAGAAGCTTGAAAGCTTCAGCAACTACACAAGTCTAATCTCAATCCTTTAAGCATCTGAAACACACCCGAGGCCCCCAGAACCTCAACCAAACATACCAACTAGTCCTAAATCACCATACGGACTTAGTCGAGCCCTCAAATCACATCAAACAACGCTAAAAATACGAATTACCCTCCAATTCAAACTTAATGAACTTGAAACTTCAAATTTCTACAACCGATCCCGAAACCTATCAAATCAACCCGGAATGACGTCAAAATTTGCAGGCAAGTCCCAAATAATATAACGGAGTTGTTCCAGCTCTCGAAATTGCATTCCGACCCATATATCAAAAAGTCCACTTCATGTCAAAATCTCCAAAAATTTGGCTTTCGCCATTTTAAGGCTAAATCAGCTACAGACATCAAATTCACCGTCCGGACACGCTCCTAAGTCCAAAATCACCCAACAGAGCTAACGGAACCGCCAGAATTCCATTCCCCAGTCATCTTCACACAGTTCCAACTACGGTCAAAATGCTAAGACTTAAGCTTCCGTTTTAGGGACTAAGTGTCCCAAATCACTCCGAATTATCCGGTAATTGAATTCAACCACGCACGCAAGTAAATACACATAATACGAGGCTGCTCAGGGCCTTATGCCGTCGAACATGACTTAAATTCTCAAAATGACCAGCCAGGTCGTTACATCCTTCCCTTCTTAAACAAACGTTCATCCTCGAACGTGCGAAGAATCGCCTCGAAGTCTTCAAATCACTGAAAGCACATATCTAACATACACCCGCGGGTGACCCCACGTCACCCCAATCCACATAAGCCTGACGACACTATCTCAACTGTAATTTATCCTTTCCACCAACACTGATAAGCCTTAGAGTCGAAATTCTCACCTTCCATTCATCTCCAAACGACCCGATTCTAAATCCATACACGGTATCAATCTCAACCAACCGTAACAACTCATGCATACACCCACAAGGTACGACCACCCAACATGAGACACTGCACATAGGCCCATAATAATATTTTTATCGCAATAGCTGCCCGTAATCAAAACCAGCACCGATAATTAGCCTCATATCCGTTAGAGACCCGTTTCAAACCCCCACAATGCTGACAATGATGCAAGAAGCATAAAGATCTCATAACTATACACCCGGATCAACAAGTCACATCTAACGTCATCGGGCACACACCCCGTAAGCTAAAACTCAAATAAGCACAAGACGAAAATGACTGCATATGTAAAGAGAAACATATAAGAGAAATATCAAACAAGACCGACATGCACAACTCTCTATCAGTACCATCCTACGAATCAATTAAAAAGGAAAAATCAAAGTATATAAACAAATCACAAGGATCTCATCCTGATATAACTTTCACCGTGGCACGCAGCCCGGCTCAAACATATCAAATCATATGGAATCGCGAGGGTCTCACCCTTAACTCTGAATCACAAGCCGAATACACATCATACCAATTGAAATCTTCCACTAACTCAATTCTGCCAATAAAATGACAACACTTACTGAACTCTCACCCCAGTAGAGTATCAAATCACAAATCGTAACCAAATTACTCAAGAATCACATCAAACCTGCCATAATAGACAACACGAATTCACTTTTAGTCTCGTAACTTTCAATAATGAATTAAAACAATGATATATATAGCTATCACTCATATAATCTCCCAACAGGGGAAAACACATAAACATAATACTAGGTCATGAACTCACCCATATGTGGGACAATAAATAGGGGAACTCACCCCGATAAGCAGAACCGAATAAAAAATACGAATGGTGCCCCTCTGTAACAAATCAAAAGCATACCTGTATGACATCATCTGGCGCAGTGGCCTCAAGCCTACTATACAAAACACATCAACGGGTCGAGCCTTCCCTTTTTGGGCGCCTTTTACTCGCCTGAATACTCCACTGTGACACACATGTGCGGAGTCTAGGACAATCTCTCACCCTGTGGCTGGTATCTCCATACTCAAAGCAACCTATTTACTGACGTGGTTGTGGGAACTGTGTGGTATGGGTACTCTGAGACCCATGAGTACCTGAAATACTGTGTGAAGCTTGAAGTGCAAACTAAACTGGATGACCCACAAAACCTCTACCATGTCGTACCCTGTCTCCAAAATAAGGACCAGTAGATATCTCCGATCTACGGAGCCTCCTCGCGTCCCTGTCCTCTCTCTCCTGATCCCACATGCCCTCCACTCGGTGAGCGATCCCTACCACCTGCTGAAATGAAACATCTGACTCCAACTCCCTAGCTATGCTGAATCGAATATCATGCCTGAGCCCCTCAATGATTCTACGGACACGCTCTCTAACTGTAGCGACCAAAGCAGGCGCGTGTCTGGCCAAGTCACTGAATCTAAAGGCATACTCTGACACTGACATAGTGCCCTGGCGTAGCTGCTCAAACTCCACGCGCCATGCATATATAAGGGACTGAGGTACATACTCTCTCAGGAACATCTCTAAAAACTGAACCCATGTAAGTGAAGCTGACTCGGCCGGGCTACCCAACTCATATGCCCGCCACCACTGATAAGCCGATCCCTTAAGCTGGAATATAGTAAAAGCAACCCTACTCATCTCAACAATACCCATAGTGCGGAGAATGCGATGGCACTCCTCTAGAAAACCCTGTGCACCCTATGAAGACAAACCACTGAAAGTAGGAGGGTCATATTTCTTGAACCTCGCAAGTCTAAGCTGCTCTTCCTCGGATGTTGCTTCCCTAACCTCAGGCTGAACTGGAACCACAAGTTGTGTCGCCATGACACCTGAAACCTGACCAACGTGAACTCGCTGCTCTGACGTGTGGGCGGCAGGAGTCTGGGTTCCTCCTCCAATCTGTGAAATAACTGGTACAACCAGAATCAACCCCGCCTGAGCCAATGTATCAAACATGCTCAGGAACTATCCTAAGGTCTCCTGAAGTCCGAGGGTAACAACAGGCGCCTCCGGTACCTGCCCCCAACTGGAACTACTGGCGGCTCCTCAACTGCTGCTCTGGTAGGTGCCCTAGCTGCGGCACGTGCTCCTCGTCGGCCTCTGCCCCTAGCGACATCTACTCCGGGGGTAACGTCATCAGCAACTGCAGCTCGTGTGCTCACCATCTGTGAGAGAATGGAATAATAAAAGTTCAAACTTCGAGACCAATGAACTCGCACGATAGGAATGAAGGAAGTGAAACTACCCTAATACTTCCGTAGCCTCTCGAAGATAAGTACAGGTGTCTCCGTACCGATATGCAAGACTCTACTAAACTCGCTTATGACTCGTAGCACCTTTGAACCTAAAGCTCTGATACCAACTTGTCACGATCCAATTTTTCCTCCGTTGGGTATCGTGATGACACCTAGTCTTAGGAACTACGTAAGCCTAACATTTACTGAATAAAAATAATAATTAAATAACATCTAACAATTTTTTAAATAGAAATCTCTATAAAATTTATAATTTTCAAAACTGATAGTACAAGTCATAAGCTCTACATAGTTTGCTACAATTATTCTAAATACAACTGTTTGGAATAAAGTAATATGAATACAAATCAGAAGGTGACTCCGAAGCCTGCGAACGTAGCAACATGATTACCTTGAGTCTCCACAGCAATAATCCGTACAACTAGCTTATGATCAACTGACTTCGAAATACTTGGATCTGCACAAAAATGTGTAGAAGTGTAGTATGAGTACACCACGGCGGTACCCAACAAGTATCAAGACTAACCTCAGTGGAGTAGTGACGAGGAACAGTCAAGACACCTACTGGACTAAATGACCTGAACAAAGTATAAGTATAGAAACAACAGAGTATAATATCTACATAAAGACTACGCGATATGACTAACAATACAGTAATTGCAATAGGAAAGGACAACAACAAGTATTAGCGGAATACCATAATAATGACACAGAAGGGTGAACGTAAACACAACCTAAATCCGAAATCACAGGTACAACAAGAACAAATAGTAACTCAGCAACAATGACCGCTTTCACATCAGGTTTTAGTCAACAAACTCTACGAGGTACCGAACCTCGGACAAATCACAACTCACGGGTCTCAATACCTGAACCCTAACACTTGGCATCCTGTGCCCTTATTACATCTCATAACCGTACTGACAACTCGCGTGCCAAATAGAGTCATTCTCACATAGAAGGCAAGTAAGCAAGGGTGTGCATTTATACACAACAATATCAAGAAAATCTCTTAACCGATAAGAGTGCTCAACTACGTGTATGCTTGTGCAAGTATCCTAACATGGTTCATGCCAGCTAATAAGTATAGGAAAGGAAATGGACAGCACGTAGAATGTTTACTCACAACTTTTCACAAGATAAAACTGAGACAGGTAAGTGTACCACTACACAAATATCAATAACAAGAATGCCCCCAGGCCATCAGAAATCATCACAAATCAATCCCTAACATATCCCACCTTGTCTCGCCACATGTGCAATAGTAAAGTAAATGCCCGTCTTGTCTCGTCACACATGCATAATAATGTTCCCACCTTGTCTCGCCACATGCGCAACCCATACATATATATATCCCGCCTTGTGACGCTGCATGTATATATATATATATATATATCCCGCCTTGTCACGTCGCATGTGCAAATATCAATAGTAATAATAGCATGGCAGAAACCTCGTGCAACCTCATAACAAAGAGATGTCAATAAAGGGAACTCCCAAGATACCGTCTCGTAGTTCCAAAAGTAAATTCTCAACAAGGGATCTCCTGAGGTACCGCCTCGTAGTCCCAAAAGTAAATATGCAAGACATGGGGATCTCCCGAGGTATCGCCTCATAATCCCAAAGTAAATATGCAAGAACAACAAGTACAACAACAACAATAACACTAATACAAGGGTACGATAAATAAATCAATTCAGAAATTCCAGAAGTCAAGGGAACGGAGGAAATAAATTCACAAGGAGTGGCCACAATAGAGAATGCTAGTCATAATAAGAGTAGCTCAATAAAAAAAGGAAATATTATGTAACAACGATCCATAATGTACAGTTCGACAGCGAGCAAGCTAACACAAGGCGAATAATTTCAAATAAGGATAAGTCAACTAAAATATAGGATATCTAACTTCTTTTAAGGTTGGCAATTAAGAAAGAGATACAACAAATTGAATTAAGAAAGATAATCATAACCTCAATTAAGGATGAACAACTACAAAAGAGATAATTATTACTTCAAATAAAGATAAGCAGCTAGGGGAAAGATAACATGGCAATAGAAGAGATAACAATTTCAGTCAAGGCACATATGACTCAAATAAGCATCAAAGGCAGATCATGAAGCAATTAATTCTAATTAAAGCAGGTAGAGGTGAAACTAGTAATTACGAGACGTATTTATAACATAACAACTGCATAATGAGTGAATACAAGGACCTAAGAACCCTAAAAGGCCAACTTTCCACAAATAAGTCCGAGCACATACTCGCCACCTCGCGTACACAGACTACAATTAGCATAGAAGATTTAAATTCTAAGGGGTAGTTCCCCCACATGAAGTTAGGCAAGATACTTACCTCGAACCAAGCTCAAACAATCGGTAACAATGCCTTTTCACGAATATCTGACTATGAATGGCCCAAATCTAGCCAAAAATAATTACATATCATAAACACAACTATAATAGACTAATCTAATTAATGAAATCAAGGCTTTAACAAAAATTTCGAAATCCGTCCTAAAAAGTCGACCCGGGCCCACGTCTCGGAATCGGAAAAAAATCATAAAATCCGAAAGCACATTCACTCACGAGTCCAACCATACCAAATTTATCAAAATCCGACCTCAAATGACCACTCAAAACCCAAAATCAATCTTTTCAAATCCATAGCCTCAAACTTTCAAATTCCACCTTAAATACACACTAGTTAGGTGAAAAAATAATTGGGGAAGCAAGATTATTAATAAAAAATAAGTACAATGAACTTACCTCACGAAATCCCACGAAAATGTTCTCAAAAAATCATCAACCCGAGCTCAAAAATGAAGAAAATGGCCAAAAATCTCGAAGCCACGCTTAAAAGGGTTCTGCCCAGGCATTACCGCATCTGCGGACCACCGGTCGCACCTGCGGCACAGCGCCTGCGACGCCGCGCCTGCGGAATTACCCTCGCAGGTGCGGAAATGACTTAAGGAGGCTGGGTCCGCATTTGCGAGCAAGGGGTCGCTCCTGTGCGCCCGCTCCTTCGGATATCTTCCGCTTCTGCGATCCTCACGCTCCAGGCCCCGTCCTCTTCTGCGCTCCATCTTTCGCAGATGCGGCTCCGCTTCTGCGAGCCAATCTCGCACCTGTGCCCACAGACCAAACTTGACCAAACCGTACTTGCGCTCCTCCTTCCGCATGTGCGAGTCCGCACCTGCGGCCATCCCACCGCAGGTGCGATTACACCAGAAGCTTGAAAGCTTCAGCAACTACACAAGTCTAATCTCAATCCGTTAAGCATCCGAAACACACCCGAGGCCCCCGGGACCTCAACCAAACATACCAACTAGTCCTAAATCACCATATAGACTTAGTCGAGCCCTCAGATCACATCAAACAATGCTAAAAACACGAATCACCCTCCAATTCAAACTTAATGAACTTGAAACTTCAAATTTCTACAACCGATGCCGAAACCTATCAAATCAACCCGGAATGACGTCAAATTTTGCAGGCAAATTCCAAATAACATAACGGAGCTGTTCCAGCTCTCGGAATTGCATTCCGACCCATATATCCAAAAGTCCACTTCCGGTCAAAATTTTCAAAAATTTGATTTTCGCCATTTCAAGCCTAAATCAGCTACAAACATCAAATTCACCGTCCGGATACGCTCCTAAGTCCAAAATTACCCAACGGAGCTAAAGAACCGCCGGAACTCCATTCCCCAGTCGTCTTCACACAGTTCCAACTACGGTCAAAATCCTAAGACTTAAGCTTCTGTTAGGGACTACGTGTCCAAATCACTCCGAATCATCCGGTAATTGAATCCAATCATGCACGCAAGTCAATACACATAATGCGAGGCTGCTCAGGGCCTTATGCCGCCGAACGGGACTTAAATTCTCAAAATGACCAGCCGGGTCGTTACAATAAGTTAACAAGCCTTAGACCCTAATGACATATTTTAAACCCGCGAGGGCCTAGGCCTAAAGCGGATAATATCACTAGCGGGTTGGGCTGTTACAGATGGTTTCAAAGTCACTCTTGTGTTAGCCTTGTCGATGGTGGGTCAGAGTTCAACTCAGTTTAGGCAAACCAGAGTCCCACATTAACAACACACAGGAGGGATATTGAGTATATAAGATAATATGCCTTAGACTCTAGTGATACATTTTAAACCCTTAGCTTTCTTGATTCTCAACCAAAACAATACAAGTTAAATGTGATCGGTTTTATGAATCCTCACATATATGTTTGCGTTTATAAAATTTTAAATTTAAATATGTATTACGGGAAATCATTAATAAATTTTATGCGACAGTCAACCTACTATAACTCTCGTCCTTTATCCGGACTTAGGACCGATATATGAGCAAGGCGGAACTTTTTATGATGCTACGTAAGTAAAAATGGAAAAGAGACGACGTTCCAACTTTCTACTCCACACATTATGCCAACCTTCCTAACACCACAAATCATACCTACTTAACAATCAAACCATTAAATGCCTTATGGTAAATAAGTAAACAACAAAAATAGAATTTTCACATTGCCTCATTAAAATAGCCTTTTGCGTGGAACACTTAATTAAACCTAACTTCTTTTCTTTTTGTCTGTACTAAACATCATCTATCTGTCAAATATTAATTCATTCATGTAAACTGGGGCGGAGTTAGAATTGCGGATTCGATAAATTCAGTAATTTTAGTTCAAACTTGGTTTGTCTTAAAAAAATCATAAAAAATATATAAATTGTTAATTTAGAATTCAATAACTTAGAAGAATTAGAATTTCGAACCTATAATAAGCTTCAATTTCTGCCTCCGCTTTGACATGCAACTAATATTTTTCTGCCTAAAAATGTAGTTCGGTGGTCTCACCCACCTCACTTTTGTAGCTAGATAAAAATCTTGACTCTTAGTTTCTCTTTCTCTATTTTTTTAAAGAATTTTTTCTTATTATTTCAGAGAATGTAGAATAAATACACAAGTTAAGAGCGACGTAAATATCGGATGTAAGTATGTTTTTGTCACGATTTAATTAGTGACTCTTGGATATTGCAAGACTAAGTTAAAATTGTATGATATATTGAAACATGTTTGTATATATTACGTTATACTATATAAGTTTAGAATAATTTAAAGGTACTTTCTCAATTACCACATTAAGACTGTTTTTATACGTGTCGGACTCCTCTTATCCTGACATTTATTTTCAATTTCATCCCAAATGTCTAAAAATGATAAAAACCAAACCATTCGGTTGAATAGATTGACCAAAAGCCATGACGTTTGAGTTTGAGAAGTAGGTAGCACCCGTGGAGCTTATATATATATCAACTAAAATTCTAACAAAAATATTATTAGAAATCATAAAATAGTACCAAAATATCACAATTAAAAAAGAAGGGCAGCCTGATGCACAAATATTCTGTGTCCACGCAGGGTCCGGGCAGGGGAGCATTTAGAGTATGCTCACTGAGTGCATCTGAACCCAATACTTTCGCCGAGAAGCATAAATTTATGTGTAAAAATTCATTAAAATTGCAAAAAATGTAGGTTAGAACCCATAACTTTAAAACTAAATCCTAAATCCGCCTCTGGGTTCGTGGAAAGGCCGTATCCTAAGGGGTGTGATATAGACAACCTATCCTAACGCTATAGCTCGAACCCGTGACCTATAAATCATATGAAAATAATTTTACTGCTACTCCAAAATTACACAATTAAAAACCTTAAAAATTAGATTTATCAAGTTCAAATTCTGAATGGCAAGAAGGCCACAAAAAGGAAATGAGAGTTGGAAAAATAAGGGAAAAAGAGAAAAATATCATATGCCAGACGGCTATAAAAAAAGTTGCTAAAGCACGTGAATACTAGCTACCAGTTTGTTAAGAAATTTCTTCTATAAATATCCAAAACCCATGCAATCTTAGTTCACTTCAACACACAAGCAATATTATTTTCTTTACTAGCAATATAACTTGTACAATAGTTGGTTTATTCACAAACTAGCCAGTCTCTACATATATACCAGACCATCAAAGGTCACCAAAAAGCTTAGTAAAAAACACCATTTTTTCCGGCGAAAATGGTCACCGTCGAGGAGGTTCGAAGGGCACAGCGTGCTAAGGGGCCGGCCACCATCATGGCCATTGGCACGGCCACTCCTTCGAACTGTGTTGATCAAAGCACCTATCCTGATTATTATTTTCGAGTCACTAATAGCGAACATATGACTGAGCTTAAGGAGAAATTTAAGCGCATGTGTAAGATATTATTTGTTTACGTTTTACTACTCATTTTATTTTTTAAGAGGTTAGGTTATATATAATTCTTTATACTGACGTCTATATATAACTTAAACTTTTCTTTTTTATTAGTCTCATATATAATTGTAGTTTTGATAGTTACAGGTGCTTCTAGATTATAAATAAGATATCTACGTATACCAAAACTTTGTTCTTAATTCTTTTTTCTTTTCTTTTCTTTTCTTTTTTGCCGCTGATAAATGATTACTTGTTGAGTATTTTCCTAAATTGTGTTCCATGTGATATGCTTTCTTGTGATACTGACTAAATCCAACATTACATCCCTTAATATAATAATGTTGCTGTTACAAATAATAATCTTCCTTAATATTGGACTAAGACAATTTTGAATTAATACTCAACTTGGTTGACTTCTTTTTAATCTGAATGTTTTTATTTGATATTTCTTTTCTATTTAATTAACAGGCTGTTGCAACATCAAATTGAAAAAAAAAAACTTAAAATCTTTTCGGCAATGAGCTGATTAATATGTTTCTGAATGGTAACAAAAAAAATTATTTTTTAATTTTTTTTTTCGTAAGTTTCAAATGAGACAAGATTTAAAGGAAACTGAGCTTTTCTTTTAGTTCTTTGTTGATTTTCATTGGTAGGATTAGTTACCATAATTAACTTTTTGACTTTTGATTTCAGTGTGATTTGTTCATTTAATATTTTTTAAGTTTAGGCAATACGCTCACATATTATTATTATTATTATTATTATTATTATTATTATTATTATTATTATTATTATTATTATTATTATTATTATTATTATTGGTGTTGTTGTTAAGTTTTTCATGTAATGCAGGTGACAAATCAATGATTAAGAAAAGGTACATGCACTTAACAGAGGAAATTCTAAAAGAGAATCCCAATATTTGTGAATACATGGCTCCATCTCTTGATGCTAGGCAAGATATAGTTGTGGTTGAAATACCAAAATTGGGCAAAGAAGCAGCCCAAAAGGCCATCAAAGAATGGGGCCAGCCCAAGTCCAAAATTACCCATTTGGTCTTTTGCACCACTAGTGGAGTGGACATGCCGGGGGCCGACTACCAGCTGACTAAGCTTCTCGGTCTTCGGCCCTCGGTCAAGCGACTCATGATGTACCAACAAGGTTGCTTTGCTGGCGGCACTGTTCTCCGATTGGCTAAGGACTTAGCCGAAAACAACAAGGGCGCTCGAGTCCTTGTTGTTTGCTCAGAGATCACTGCAGTCACGTTTCGTGGCCCAAGTGACACTCATTTGGATAGTATGGTCGGGCAAGCCCTTTTCGGTGATGGGGCAGCCGCAATCATTATAGGTTCTGATCCAGTTCCAAGGGTCGAGAGGCCCTTGTTCGAGCTTGTCTCTGCAGCCCAAACCCTACTCCCGGATAGCGATGGTGCTATCGACGGTCACCTACGTGAAGTTGGGCTAACATTTCACTTACTCAAAGATGTTCCTGGATTGATCTCCAAGAACATTGAGAAAAGCCTAATGGAAGCATTCCAACCATTGGGCCTTTCGGATTGGAACTCGATTTTTTGGATTGCTCACCCAGGTGGGCCTGCTATTTTGGACCAAGTTGAACTAACATTGGGCCTAAAGCCCGAAAAACTTCGGGCTACAAGACAAGTATTGAGTGACTATGGAAATATGTCTAGTGCTTGTGTTTTGTTTATTTTGGATGAAATGAGAAAGACCTCAGCAAAAGAAGGGTTTGGTACAACTGGAGAAGGCCTTGATTGGGGTGTACTCTTTGGATTTGGGCCTGGGCTAACAGTTGAGACTGTTGTGCTTCATAGTGTCTCTGCTTAAGGGTCGATTGGTTACCAATTTCAATATAAATTTGAGATTATATTTACACCGTATTTGGTTAGGTAAAATCTTTATATTATCTATCCCATATAAAATGTGGGATTATAATCGCGTGTGTCGGTACTGGCTTATATTGTGGGGTGATGAAAGTATTGAATTGATTTTCTATGTAACCTCAAATTTCTTTAATTTCCTCAATTATGTAGTATTTGCTATGTTTTCAATTGCACTTATGCAAATAATATTATTTGTAATGCAAATTACTCATAAAGAAGTCTCTTTTTCCCTCTCTTCTTTCCATCTCTAGATTATAATTTAATTCTATTTTTTGTTAATTATAAATATTTTATTACCAAGTAAACATTATGTACAAGTAAAATAAATTATAATTTATTTCTGTTGTATTTGAAGTTTTTGATAGCATCTTGAGAATGCCATTATATACCGTGGTTTTATATAATGCACAATTCATTAGAGATGTTAAATATACAATATAAACTGAAGGTAGATTAGTAATATAAGAGTTTAAAAAAACTTTATAAAGTTATAGTTAAAACTTTAGTTTTCTATTCTTATGTAACATGCAACTTAAACACAATTATTTTCAGAATACATTTTTATAAACAAGGCCACCCGAACACAAATTTTACAGTAAACATTTTCTAAAAATATGCTAAAAGTTCCTCTAAAGCATTTCCGAAAAAAGTGTCAATGCTATCTATGTAATTTGTGACGTTTGATATTTAGTGTGCGTTTGGACATAAGAATTGTAAAATTCCGGAAAGAGTGAGAAAAAAAATTGAAGTGAAAATGGTATTTGAAAATTAGAGTTGTATTTGGATATGAATACAATTAGAGTTGTTTTTAAATTTTGTGAGTAATTTGAAGTGAAAATTTTGAAAAATAGATTTTTGGAGTTTTTTAAATTTCCGAAAAATTTCGAAATTCAACTTCAAGTGAAATTTAAAATTTTCATGAACAAGTACCGATTTTTTTTTTTGAAAAAAAGTAAAAAATTTCTTATGGCCATACTGACCATTAATTTTATGTGTTCTTTTTTCTTGACTTAATTTTCACCATTTAAATCGAAGTGTCAAGGTCGGCATTTAGTGGGATAAAATTTATAAATAGCTATTTTTCCGTTCTCGTAATTAAAAAATAGTTATTATCATAGAGTTTAACATGTGAAATTTAAAACTCCACTTATATATATAAGAGTTAGGGGTGGTTCTCAACAAGCCATGTCGTCTTAATTGTTCAATGGCCCAGGCTCTCTGTCTCTATAGCTCTAGTCACGTTACGTTGTTTGTTAAGTTTAGCATGTTTTTCTTAAATGAAGTGAATGATATTATTTGTATTGACAACTGTTATAAGCAGGGACACGCTAGATATCTTTCTAGTTGTGATTGGTATAATTAATATCACAACATCTGCACCGTAAGACTTATGTTCTTTCCCTTAACCAAAGGATTCGGGTGTAATATTGGCATGTGATATTGACCACCAAAGGATGTCGTGTAGCGAATGAGGCTGCTCTTCCCTTAACTAAAGGTCTTGGGTTCGAGTCTTGGGTATGATAAAATTCTTATATATGTAAAGAAACTCATTTAATGCTACTTACCAAAAATTAAAATCTTAAACTTGTACTAAATTATAAGAAAATATTTTTGGAATTTTTTTTTGATTTGAACAAAAATAAAAATAGTAGTACTGAATAACAAAAGCTCAAAGATTCCAACAACTATGTGACTATTTTTTGACTTTTGATTTTGTAAAAAGTATAATAAATTAGAAGTAACTAGACAAAAATATTTTTTAATTAAAATAAAGAAAAATATTTTTGTAATTTTTAACTTTTAAGATAAAATAAGCAAAAAGAGTCAAAACTAGTTAAAATAGCAAATTAGACATAAAACCGACATCTAAGCACTAAAGAGGTAGTATAAAATTTTAGAAAGGGTCAAAAATTACATGTCTACACCATGTAAGCATCTTCCTTAAAATTTCTTTCACACCAAGCCCAACGGTCTAGATGTGTTTAAGCTATTATTATCTTAGACTTCTTACTTCCGCGTTCAATTCTTTTTCTCTCCAAATCAAACTCATAACATGGAGTTGTATCCAAAACTTTGAATATTGAATAAGTCGCTCTCGAGCAAAAGTCGAATCCTTAGACCATTTTACAATTCACAAATTCTCAACATTCAAAAATTTGACTAACTCTCGGAACTCTTTTTTTTTTAAAATTTTGGCACACGTTTTTTTTCAAAAACAAAGTTATCCGAAAATTTAAAACAAGTAAAATCTCAACTATCACCAATGCGCATAACATTTCATGCACTCAAGGTCACTCTCAATCGCCAATATATTGTTATAAACTTCCAAATCAACTTTGTCGTCCAACAGAGGAGGATACACACGACCTAGCTATTTTCAAAAGGGACACCCTAAGAATAAACTCGATTCAGCTTAACACACGAATGAAGAATAAAAGAAGGAAAAATATCCTAAATACTTAGTAGCCTCAATATCATAAGTATGGGCGCCTACATACCCATGAACAAGACTCTACTAAACACTGCTCCATGACTCGAGACTTAAAGCCTAGGCTCTAATACCAATTTTGTCACATCCCAAACTATCCCTCAAACGTGATTGGCACCCAGCGCACACCACCCGCCAGGCAAATTATACTTTCTTAGCTTAGCCATTAATTTGCAGCATTTAATTAATTAAATGAGTATCGAAATAATCTTATCTTATAATTAATTATGAACAATTAATATCTTGAAATATTAAATTGAAAACTCTGCCCCAAATCTCACACTAGACCATGGAGCATCTAAGAGAATTACAAAAGACATCATATAAATAAATGATAAAGACTCTTTTGGTAGCCTCCACGAACAATGCGACGGCTCACCTCAATAACTGAATCAACTCTCGTGAAATTGTCAGCTACTAGCTTTGTCCTCACCAATAGTATCTGCATAGATATTGTCACGACCTAAATTTCACATGTCGTGATGGCACCTATCGCAATACTAGGTAAGCCGATAGTCACCAAAAACAACACATCTTTAAACTTGGAAAAAAACATAGTAATATAAGTTCAAGAGAAAAATCTCATAAATACTGGTAAGAAAATACCGTGACTCAGTACAATATTTCCCAAAAATCTGGGTGTCACTGAGTACCTGAGCATCTATACAATAACATGGTCTGAAACACTCTCTAGGAAGATAGAACAGTATAAATGAAACTAAAGAAAAACGAGAAGAGTCAAGGTCTGCGGACGCCAAGCAGCTACCTCGATAAGTCTCCGAACTGAATAAGCTCCAACACTAGCAACCTCCGTGTACGAAAATACCTGAATCTGCAAATGAAGTGCAGAGTATAGTATGAGTACAACCAACTCAATATGTATCGTAAATAAATATGGCAAGTTAGGAGAAGCATAAATTATTAATGAAACTAGATATCACCTGTGTAGTCCCATCTTTTAAACCGGCATAGAACAATATTGAAAACTAACTCATCAAGATTCGTGAGAAAACATCTGTGTGTGCATGTGTACAGTTACTCAAGTACTCTGCTCCGACAATATCATGGCATGTATAGGTGATAAGCAGTTAAATCAGACAAATGATCAAGGAAATGCAAAATCCAACACAACACTGGCCAGATTCTCTCAACTTTCCATATCTGTTCCAACCCACTGATAAGTATTCTCAATAATCACGTGTACACCATCAAGAGAGAAACATTAGAGGGTGACCCTAGAGGGATGGATCCGTATCCACACGATACACAGATAACTCACCTCTATACGGGCAACTCACGTGCTAATAATAGAACCTGCACGGACAACTCACGTGCTAATAATGTCAATATATGGATCCAAATGAATAACTCACTTGCTGCACGGACAACTCACGTGCCAATAACACAATCCGCCTAGCATGGTCACTGGCCTTCGGTCCAAACATATCATACATGAGAAATTGAACAAGTATACATGTATGTGAATGAACTAAGATTCTCATACTCCTCGACTGGTATAAATGACATGCTAAAGTGTAGGCATGTGCAAAGTATGCTATCATAGCTCAAATCGGCAATTTTATCACTGAAAAGCATTTATCAAGTTCATTCAGGGATTAAACCTCTATGTGGCCTCAAACACGGCTCAAATAATTCACACAAAAAATGTTACAAATATGAGGAACATCATAGCTTAAGGCTTAACAGTCAATTCTCGGCTCATAAGAGCCCGAGCATAACCCGAACATAAATAAGTGACCTCAGTGCCCGCACATGAGTTCATCCCCACGCATGTGTGCACCCAAAAGCACATAGCTATCATAATAATCAGGCAACTAGTGCCTCAACTAAGTTTAAATAATATACTTATCTCAAGCAAATCAAGTCACTCCGCTAGTAAGCCCTTCCCACGCGTATCGACCTCCGAAAGGCTCGAATCTAGCCAAAATAACGTAGTACTATCAATAAAAGCTATAGGAATTGATTCTAATTAATAAAACTATGAACTTTAACTAAGGTCAAAAAGTCAACCCCATGCCCACGTCTCGGAATCCAATAAAAGTTAAAATCCGAACACTTATTCAATCATGAGTCCAATCATACCAAAATTATTCAAATTCGACACCAAAACGCCACTTAAATCCCCAATTCTAACTCTCCAATCCCTAGCCAAAAACTCATAAAATTTCACCTTAAAAACACATCAACTAGGTGGGAAATTCGTTAGGGTAATCAATATAATTAGATAAAAATGACCAAAAGTGGTTTACCTTAAGAAATCTCGCGAAACCCCTCTCAAAGATTGCCTCCAACCGAGCTTGCAAAGTCCAAAAATGATAAAAATCTCTGAACCCTTTAATTTTAAATACTGTCCAAGCATCCCGCACCTGCAAAGCCTGGGCTCGCACATGTGCTCCCGCTTTTGGGGAGAAAACTACGCTTATGCGAAGCCCACTAAACACCCGACCTCACACACCTGCGGTCCCAGCTTCGCACTTGCGGGACCGCATCTGCGAACAACCCCTCGCTTCTGCGACTCCACAGCCTCTTGCCCACTTCCGCTTCTGCGGTCGATCATGCGCAGATGCGCATCCGCATGTGCGAAATTCCTTCCACATCTACGATCCCCAGTAGCCTTCTTCCTCTTCGCAGCTTCATAATCCTAGCCGCTTTTGCGGCTCCGCACCTGCGGCTAATCCCTTCGTAGGTGCGATGACACCAGACCCGAAGCACCTCAACATAACACTTAAGCCAAAATTTGATCCGTTAACCATCCTAAATCCATCCTAGGCCCCTGGGATCTTAACTAAATATACCAACAAGTACCAAAAACACGATATAAACTTAGTCGAGGCCTAAAATCACATCAAATAACATCAAAAACATGAATCGACCCCAATTCAAGCCTAATGAAAACTAATGAGTTCCAACTTCTACAATCGATGCCGAAACCTATCAAATCAACTCCGATTAATCTCAAATTTTGCACACTAGTCATAAATGACACAACAGACCTATTCCAACTTCCAAAACCAAATTTCGAGCCCGGTAACCACAAAGTCGACTCTCGGTCAAACTTCTCAACTCTCTAAACTTCTAATTTTCAACTTTCACCATTTCAAGCCAAAGTCACCTACTGACCTCCAAATCAATATTCGGATACACTCCTAAGTCCAAAATTATCATATGGAGCTATCAGAACCATCAAAACTCCATTCCGGAGCCATTTACATATAAGTCAACATCCGACCAACTCTTTCAACTTAGGCTTCCAACCTTGGGACTAAGCGTCCCAATTCATTCCGAAACATCCCTGGTACCAAATCAAATACTCTGACAAGTCACATAACAACAATTGAGAATAGAATAAGTAGTAAATAGGTGAACGAGGCTACAACACTCAAAATAATCGGCCGGGTCATTACATCATCCCCCTCTTAAACAAACGTTTGTCCTCCAACGGGTCTAGAATCATATATGGAGTCTCAAATAGGCGTGGAAATCTATTTCGCATCTCCCGATCGGTCTCCAAAGTAGCCTCCTCGACTGGATGGCTTCTTCACTGAACCTTCACTGAAGTTATATTGTTTGACCTCAACTTTCGAACCCGCCGATCTAAAATGGCCACTGGCTCCACATCATAAGTCAAATCACCATCTAACTGAACCGTGGTGAAGTCCAAAACATGAGACGTATCGCCAACATTCTTCCGGAGCATGGACACATGAAACACTGGATAAACACTCGACAAACTAGGCGGCAATGCAAGCTTGTAAGCCACCTCTCCAATCATCTCAAGCACCTCAAAAGGCCCAATATACCGAAGGCTCAACTTTCCCTTTTCCCGAACCTTGTAACACCATTCATGGGTGAAACTCTGAGTAATACCTTTTCCCCCACCATGTAAGCAACATCACGAACCTTCTGATCGGCGTAACTCTTCTATCTAGACTGCGCCGTACGAAGTCGATCCTGAATCAACTTAACATTGTCCAAAGCATCCCGAACCAAGTCTGTACCCAATAGCCTAGCCTCACCCGGCTCCAACTAACCCACCGGAGACCGACACCGTCTCCCATACAAAGCCTTATATGGAGCCATCTGAATGCTCGATTGGAAGTTTTTGTTGTAGGCAAACTCCGTAAGCAGCATAAACTGATCCCAAGAACCCCCGAAATCCATGAAACAAGCGCGTAGCATATCCTCCAATATCTGAATAGTGCGCTCGGACTGTCTGTCTATTTGAGGGTGGAATACTGTGATCAACTCAACCCGTGTGCCTAACTCACGATGCACTACTCTCCAAACCTGCGAAGTAATCTGTGTGCCTCGATCTGAAATGATGGACACCGGCACACCGTGAAGACGAACAATATCGCAGATGTAGATCTCATCCAACCGCTCCGAAGAATAAGTAGTCCCAACTGGAATGAAATGCACGAAATTGGTCAACCAATCCACAATCATCCAAATAGCATCAAACTTCCTCGAAGTACGTGGGAGCCCAACTACAAAATCCATGGTGATACGCTCCCATTTCCACTTCGAAATCTCAAGACTTTGAAGCAATCCGCCCTGTCTTTGTTGCTCGTACTTCACCTACTAACAATTTAGGCACCGAGCTACAAACCCTACTATATCTTTCTTCATCCTCCTACACCAATAGTGCTGCCTAAATGATAACGTCCACATCCACTACTAAAGAGTAAATGGACAAGGTCGCATGCAATATAATTTACCTAACTATGAGTCGGGGTCGAATCCCACAGAGAACAATATGTAGGCGATTAGGAATGTAAGAGAATTATCACTTATTATGCAGTGCCAAACACTTAGAATGATTATTGAAAAAATATTATAGCTAAATGCAAAAACATAAACTAACCTAGAAAGCAAGTAAAATGATCAATGGCTACAAGCATGGATGCATCGGGATTTACACTCAAGTAACGATCCAATATATTTCACAATTTTATAAATATTAATGAGTTTATTATTTATTAGCCTCGGATAATAATTATATATTAGCTTCTCTCGAATGAAATTTTGGAACTATTGCATTAATGGGATAAGTATAAAATGATTCAATGTATAGCATGTATCCCGTCCACCATTAAACTATTTATTTAGCCCTCAACTCTGTGCCTCTCAAAAGAAGACTACTTTTCAGCATTAGATAGGAACTTTTTACTCTCTAAAAAAAAAGGTTATGAATTTATGTTCTATACTCCAATAAAATTTATTTCAAAATTAATAATAAATTTTCCTATGAAAAATATTAAATGTAATAACATGATGAAATATTAATTAACCTGCTCTAAAAGCTTAAATTATAGTAACAATGTAATAGACATGTGAAAAAAAAGAAACGACATAAAATAGTGCTGAGAAGACTTTAGAGTCTTTGAGTGGAATAAATAATTACAAAGTGACAAATAAAAAGGAATCATCTAATCAAGCCATATGACAATGGGGCAAACTAACTTAAATCTGAAAAATTTACACAATTCTAGCTATATAGATACTTTGTATTATACTAATATCTAATAAGAGGGGATAAGAACGCAGGATGTCCAGAAGCTTTCAAAACCAAAACATACTAATCTCTTTTTGGTAAACGTGAATGATCTATGGTTAATAATAGTGGGCAATGGTCAAAGTGTTTGCGTGAAGGATGTTGAATATGTATTTCAGAAAAATCTGGATCTTATTATATGTAGCCATGAAGCGATTTAATCAAAGGCGAAACTAGAATTTTGAATTTATATTTTCTGGATTCTAATAAATTATTTATATATATTAAATAAATTTTAATGCAAATCCATGGTCAGGGACAGAGCTATTGGGTTCTCCCGAACCCATAAGTAGGCTTGTGTGTCCGACCCGGAGGCAGAGGTAGGGAATCATTTATGGGTTTGGCTGAACCCAATAACTTTTGCTTAGATCTTGTATTTGTATTAGTAATTTATTAAAAATATATAAATAATTAATGGGAACCCACTAACTGAGACACTCTATAAGTCTAATTTCATCGGTAACAAAATAGGATAAATCATGCGCCACATCAAATATTTATACTGTATTTTACCATTCATAGATATACTTTTAAGAAATTATCATTCATAGTTATTTTTGAATTTTATAGAAAATCCACATGCGGTACTGAAAGAAGAGACCATTTGTTTTGGACTGAAACAACAGAGCTACAAGCTCTTGTAGCTCAGTTGGTTAGAGCACCCGCTTAGTAAACAGATGTCTTGAGTTCGACTCTAAACGAGAATATTTATTTTTTTTGTATTTGTGTATTTCGCCTTGGTTATATTCGTTATGCGAACGAATACGGTCGTTACGAGTTGTATCTGTATTTCACCTTGGTTAATTACGATACAGGTTTTATCTGTATTTCACCTTGGTTGAATTCAATAGATTCAAGTTGTATATGTATTTTGCCTTGATTGTATTCGTTGCGCGAACGAATACGGTTGTTACGAGTTGTATCTGTATTTCACCTTGGTTAATTACGATACAGGTTTTATCTGTATTTTTCCTTGGTTGAATACAATAGATACAAGTTGTATATGTATTTTGCCTTGATTGTATTCGTTGCACGAATAAATTCTCGATGCACGTATGAATACAAGTGATAGAAGTTGGTAACAATTAAACATTATTAGGCAAACTATAGTTACGTAAGATAATTACGCTCTAAATTATTGTATTTTTTGAAAATTCCTCAATTTTAAATCTTAGCTCCGCTTCTGATTCTCTCATGGGTCTAAATTTTTTACTCCCTCCGCCAGTTTTACCTATCTATGTTTAACTAAGCACCTCTTAAGATGCAAATAATAAAATTATATTTTTACTATATCACCCCTAATTATAACTCTTGGAAAACTAATTGAAACTACTATTGTCACGGCCTCATTTTTCCTCCGTAAGATGTCATGATGGCACCTAGTCTCTAAGACTATGTAAGCCTAACCAGCATGCATAATATAACTGAAATAACAAATAAACTCTCAAATACTCAACAATTTTAATAAAGAAAACTCCTCAACTCAGCATATGCAATTTTTTCCAAAACCTGGTGATATCGAGTCACAAGCTCTACAACTGGCGAACTTGCCGGGCTAGAATTGCCATCGGCTCCTCCTCGTAAGTTAAATCCTTGTCCCACTGGACAGAGCTGAAATCTAACACATGGGACAGATCATTGTGATACTTTCAAAGCATGGACACATGGAATACCGGATGAACAGTTGCTAAACTAGGTGGTATCGCAAGCCTGTAAGCAACCTCTCCCACTCTATCTAGAATCTTAAAAGGTCCGATATACCTAGGGCTCAACTTTCCCTTCTTTCCAAAACCTCATTACACCCTTCATGGGTGATACCCGAAGTAACACCCTCTCTCCGACCATGAATGCAATTTCACGAACTCTACGGTCAGCATAACTCTTCTGCCTGGACTGAGCTGTGCGAAGTCGACCCTAAATAATCTTGACCTTATCCAAGGAATCCTATACAAAGTCTGTGCCCAACAACCGAGCCTCTCTAGGCTCAAATCACCCAACTGGCGACCGATACCGCCTACCATATAATGCCTCATAGGGAGCCATCTGAATGCTCAACTGGTAGCTGTTGTTGTAGGCAAACTCTGCAAGGGCCAAGAGCTGATCCCACGATCCTCCGAAGTCTATAAAACAAGTGCGGAGCATATCCTCCAAGATCTGAATAGTACGCTCGGGCTGCCCGTCCGTATGAGGATGTAATGTTGTGCTCAACTCAACCCGCGTACCCAACTCACGCTGAACTGCCCTCCAAAAGTGTGAGGCGAACTGCGTATCTTAGTCAGATATAATAGATATGGGAACGCCGTGAAGACGGACAATCTCCCGGATGTAAATCTCTGCCAATCGCTCTGAGGAATAGGTAACTGCCACAGGAATGAAATGCGCTGACTTAGTCAGCCTGTCCACAATAACCGAAACTGCATCGAACTTCCTCTGAGTCCGTGGGAGTCCAACAACAAAATCCATAGTGATACGCTCCCACTTCCGCTCAGGAATATCTAATCTCTGAAGTAAACCACCAAGTCTCTGATGCTCACACTTTACCTGCTGGCAATTTAGGCACCGAGCTACATAGGCAAATATGTCTTTCTTCATTCACCTCCACAAATAATGCTGCCTCAAGTACTGATACATCTTGGCGGCACCCGGATGAATAGAATACCGGAAACTGTGAGACTTCTCAAGAATCAACTCACATTAGGCACACAAATACGACCCTGCATCCTCAAAACTCCATCATCTCTAACAGTAAACTGCTTGGCACCACCGTGCCGCACTGTTTCTCTAAGGACATGTAAATGAGGATCGTCATTCTACCGATCTCTAATGCGCTCAAACAAAGAAGACCGAGTAATTGTACAAGCTTGAACACGGCAGGGCTCAGAAACATCTAACCTCATGAACTGGTTGGCCAAGTCCTGAACATCCAATGCAAATGATCTCTCACCAACTAGAATATATGCAAGGCTACCCATACTGACTGACTTTCTACTCAAAGCATTGGCCACCACATTGGCCTTCCCGGGATGATACAATATGGTGATATCATAGTCTTTCAATAGCTCCAGCCACCTCCTCTGCCTCAAATTGAGTTCCTTCTACTTGAACAAATACTGCAAGCTCCGATGATCAGTGAATACCTCACATGGCACACCGTAAAGATAGTGCCTCCAAATTTTCAGCGCATGAACAATGGCTGCCAGCTCTAGATCATGAACAGGGCAATTCTTCTCGTGAATCTTCAGCTGCCACGAAGCATATGCAATAACCTTGCCGCCCTGAATCAACACCGCATCCAGACTAATACGAGATACATCAGAATATACTGTATAAGATCCTGAACCTATGGGTAACACCAATACCGATGCCGTAGTCAAAGCTGTCTTGAGCTTCTGAAAGCTCGCTTCACACTCATCTGAACACCTGAACGGGGCACCCTTCTGGGTCAATCTGGTCAATGGGGCTGCTATGGATGAAAACCCCTCCACAAATCGATGGTAATAGCCCGACAAACCTAGGAAACTACGGATATCTATAGCTGATGTTGGTCTAGGCCAGTTCTGAACTGCCTCAATATTCTTAGGATCCACCTGAATACCCTCTGCTGATACAACGTGACCCAAGAAAGCAACTGAATTCCACCAAAACTCACATTTTGAGAACTTAGCATATAATTGGATGTCTTTCAGAGTCTGAAGAACGATCCGAAGGTGCTGCTCATGCTCCTTTCGACTGTGGGAGTAGATTAAGATATCATCAATAAACACAACCGCAAAGGAATCCAAGTAGGGTTTCAACACCCGGTTCATCAAATCCATGAATGCTGCTGGGGCATTTGTCAGCCCAAATGACATCACTAGAAACTCATAATGCCCATAGCGAGTCCGAAAAGCTGTCTTAGGAACATCGGATGCCCTAATCCTCAACTGATGGTAGCCAGATCTCAAATCAATCTTTGAAAATTCCTTGGCACCCTGAAGCTGATCAAATAAATCATCAACCCTCGGCAATGGATATTTGTTCTTGATGGTGACATTGTTCAATTGCCTATAATCTATACACATCCTCATCGATCCATCTTTCTTCTTCACAAACAATACAGGTGTACCCTAGGGAGAGACACTAGGTCTAATGAAGCCCTTATCAAGCAAATCTTGCAACTGCTCCTTCAATTCTTTCAACTCATGCGGGGCCATGCGATATGGCGGAATGGAAATAGGCTGAGTGCCCGGAGCCAAATCAATGTAAAAATCAATATCCCTGTCGGGTGGCATCCTTGGCAGGTCTGCAGAAAACACCTCTGGAAACTCACGAACAACCGGCACTGAATCCATGGAAGGAACCTCCGCACTAGAATCGCGGACATAAGCCAAATAAGCTAGACACCCCTTCTCGACCTTATGCCAAGCCTTCACTTAAGAGATAACCCTGCTGGCAGAATGGCCAAGATTCCCTCTCCACTCTAATCGAGGCAACCCCTGCAAGAATAAGGTCACCGTCTTGGCGTGACAATCTAATATAGCATGATAAGGTGATAGCTAATCCGTACCTAGCATGACATCAAAATCAACCATGTTGAGAAGTAGAAGATCTACACGAGTCTCAAGACTCCCAATGGTGATCACACATGAACTATAAACACGATATACAACAATAGCATCTCCCACTGTTATGGACAGATACACAGGAGCAGTCAAAGAATCACGGGGCACAACCAAATAGAAAGCAAAATAGGATGACACATAGGAGTAAGTAGATCCCAGATCAAATAGAATTGAAGCATCTCTACTGCAAACCGAAACAGTACCTGTGATAACAACGTCAGATGACTCAGCCTCAGGCCTGGCTGGGAAAGCATAACACCGGGGCTAGGCCCCACCACCCTAAACTACGTCCATAGGACAGCCTCTAGCTGGCTGGTCTCCACCTTTAACGGCCTAACCTCCACCTCTAACTGTCCGGCCCCTACCTCTGGCTGGCTGAGCAGGCGGTGCAGCAAATGGTGCTAGAACTATGGCACGAGAACTCTGATGCTGTGAGCTGCCCATTTCCCGAGGGCAAAATCTAGCAATGTGCCTCGGATCACCACAAGTATAACATAACCTCGGCTGTTGTGACTGCTGACCCTGAAACTGACCCTGTCGGCCTGAATAACCACCCTGATAACTCTAGAGTGGAGGTGCACTAATAGGAGCTGGTGGTGCACCGTAGGCTAGCTGGTCGGAATAATGCATATAAGGGCTACGACCACCTGAGGCACTATGGGATGCCTGGAGCGCTGAATGAAACGGCTTGGGAGGATGGCCTCTACCAAAAGTAATCCTGCCTCTAGATGAGGCACCGCTGACCTCACCGGAATGACAAGGTCTCTTGTCAGACCCCTAACCTCCCTGAGTAAGAACCATTTTGACTCGTCTGGCGACATTAGCAGCCGCCTGAAAAGAAATCTCACTCCCAGTCTCCTTAGCCATCTGCAATATGATAGGCTAAGCAAGTCCATCAATAAACCTCCTCAACCTCTCTCTCTAGGTGGGAAGCAGAAGAATAACATGACGGGCCAAATCCACAAAACGGGTCTCATACTGAGTAACAGTCATACTGCCCTGCTGAAGATTCTCAAACCAACGGCGATGCTTCTCTCTCAATGTGATAGGCAGAAACTTCTCTATGAAGAGCTGAGAGAATTGGTCCCAAGTAAGAGTAGGCAACCCAGCTGGTCTGGTCAACAAGTAATCTCTCCACCATTTCTTGGCGGAACCAATCATCTGAAATACAGCGAAATTGACCCCATTGGTCTCCACTATACCCATGTTTCGTAGAACCTCGTGGCAGCTGTCAAGATACTCCTGGGGATCCTATGAAGGAGCACCACTGAAGTGAATAGGAAAGAGCTTGGTAAACCTGTCCAACATCCATAAAGCCTCAGAAGACATAGCTGGCCCATCTTCGAGCTGTACCGCAATAACTGGGTGAACTAATCCAACTGGTTGAGCTGCTGGAGCCTGATATTGGGGAGCTATCTACTCCAGAGTGGAGTGGTGGGAGTCTGGGCTTCTCATCCAGCTTGAGAGACTACTGGTGACATGGAAATTGCGCCAGTCTGGGCCACAATCTCCATAAGGCCCACCAAACAGACCAAAGGGTCCTGAAGTACTGGGGTGTCAATGAACCCCTCCGAAACCTGAGGTGGTCCGACGGGAACAGTCTGGGCTGGAACCTCCTCATCAAGCTCTATCTGAGGCTCCACTGTTGGGATTGCTGCTTGGGCCCTAGGCTGAGCCCTACCCCTGCCTCGGCCTTGACCTCTGCCCCGCGTAGGAGCTATCACTGGAGGCTCTGGCTGCTGCTCAGCTGAGGAAGCGGTACGTGTTCTCGCCATCTGCGAGAGAATAAGAGTAGAAGAGTTCAATCAGTATTGAGAAAACAAAATCGCATGACAGAGAAGAATAGAAGTGAAACTTGTTCCTAAACTTCATACCCTCTGGAAGATAAGTACAGACGTCTCGGTACCAATCCTTCAAAATCTACTAAGCTTGCTCGTGAATCGTGAGACCTAGGAAATCTAGTGCTCTGATACAACCCGTCACGACCAAAACTTTCCCACTGACGGGACCGTGATGGCGCCTAACATTTCACTAGCTAGGCAAGCAAACATTAGAAAATCGTTAAACCAGTTCCTTATTTACATTAAAAAAATAACAATAATTAACAAAGATGAAATATAATAAGCACAGAATATTATAAAAATGTATTAATTACTACCACCCGGATCTGGAGTCACAATTCACGAGCATTCTAGAATTTACTACAACAAATAGTCTGAAAGAAATACAACTGTCTAAATGAAAGAAACAGTAAAATAGAAAAGATAGATGGGGACTTTAAAGTCTGTGAACGCCGATAGATCTACATTGAGTCTCCGGACAGCTGACCAATAGCAAAATCTCGATCAACCCGAGCCGGTATCAAAATCTGCACAGAAAGTACAAAGAGCAGTATCAGTACAACCAACCCCATGTACTGGTAAGTGACGAGCCTAACCTCGACGAAGTAGTGACAAGGCTAAGGCAAGGTACCTACAAATCAACCTGCACAATTTAACAGTGTATATACAAATAACAGAAATGAAGAACTAAACAGGAAACATCGGGAGGGGAACATGCTGAGGGGATTAAGAGATAAAGAAATACAAGAATGATAACCGGAGCAGTCAACATACCAAGAATCAACAAGATGTGTGTATACAGTAAAGGAAAAACGCATGGCATCACCCTTCATGCTTTTACTCTCAATCTCACCATAAAATTAATAGAAACAGCACGGCATCACCCTTCGTGCATTAACTCTCATATCATGGCACGGCATCACCCTTCGTGCATTAATACTCACAATATGGCAGGCATCACCCTTCGTACATTAACACTCATAATATGGCACGGAATCACCCTTCGTGCATTAACACTCACAATATGACACGGCATCACTCTTCGTGCATTAATACTCATAATATGGCAAGGCATCACCCTTCGTGCATTAACACTCTCCCTTACCATAATGCAATGCATAAATAACAACAGGGAGATAGAATAACAAGTACAAACCTTACTTCAACATTAGGTTCCATAATATCAATCTAAACTTGAAATAAAAACTCAATTATCACCAGAAAGTCCGTATACATAATAAGAACGATAAATTGAACAACACTAGTATAACACGTAGCAATTAGGCATAGGAATGAGACAATATAAGAAAAATAGAGAAACATGGAAAACAGGTAAATTGACGGTGCATAAGTACTCGTCACCTCACATATACGCCGCTCACATGAATTTTACTTAGCAAGTAATCTAAAGTTCCTATTTCCCTAAAGCCAGAGTTAGACACAACACTTACCTCGCTCTGAAGGCCACTTAATTCTCAATCACAGCTTTTCCTTTAGAATTCACCTCCAAACCACTCGTATATATTAAAAAATAACTCAATAATATCAAATATTGCTAAAGAAATCAATTATATTGCATAAATTAAATTTTCCAAATTTTCCTCCAAAAAGTCAAAAATTCGACCTCGGGCCCGCTTGGTCGAAACTCGAGGTTCGAACCAAAATTCTTTTACTCATTCACCCCCGAGCACGAATATGTAATTAGTTTTGGAATCCGACCTCAAATTAAGGTCTAAATCCCCAAATCCCCGAAATCCCTAGTTTCTACCCTAACCCCTAATTCTACCATGAAAACTCTAGATTTTAGGTTGAAAATTCAAGAAATGTAATGGGTAATTGAAAGAAAATGGTTTAGAATCACTTACCAATTATTTGGGGAAGAAATGACTCTTGAAAAATCACCTCTCACCGTTTGGTTCTTGAGAAAAATGAGTATTTTTGCTAAAATCCTGTTTTTGGGTTCTGTTATGTGCTGGGCGACAGTGTTCATCGCGTTCGCGAGAGCACTGTCGCGTTCGCAAAAGTGTATGGGCTGCCAAGCCTTCACGTTCACGAGACAGTGCTCACGTTCGTGTAGGCTACCCTTCCCTGGTCTTCGCATTCACGAGTCATTGTTCGCGTTCGCGATGAAGAAAAAACTGTCAGCCCCTCCCCAGTGCCTAACACTACGCGTTTGTGATGGGCTTGTCGCGTTCGCGAAGGTTAACTTCCCCATCGCTTTGCGTTCGCAACCAAGCCTTCGCGTTCGCGAAGAAGAAATTCTCGGCTGCCCAGTTTACTCTTTGCGTTCGCAAGAGTACCTTCGCGAACACGAAGAAGGACATGCCAGAACACAAACTCTGCAGAAAAACCAGATTTCCAAAGTCCAAAACATCCAGTGGCCTATCCGAAACTCACCTGAGCCCTCGGGGCTCCAAACCAAACATGCACAAAAGTCAAAAAACATTATACAAACTTGCTCGCACAATCAAATCGCCAAAATAACACCTAGAACTACAAATTTAGCACCAAATCAAATAAAATTCTCAAGAACGCTTTAAAATTTCTATTTTTTCAACTGGACGTCCGAATCACGTCAAATCAACTCTATTTCTCACCAAATATCACAAACAAGTCTTAAATATCATAATGAATCTGTACCGGGCTCCATAACCAGAATACGGACCCGGCACTAACAATGCCAAACATCAATCAATTCTTAAAAATAATTAATTTTCAAACTTTTAATTTTCATAAATAATTCATAACTTGAGCTAGGGACCTCCGAATTCAATTCTGGGCATACGCCCAGGTCCCATAATTTGATACGGACCCACCGGGACTGTCAACATACGGATCCTGGCCCGTTTACCAAAAATATTGACCGAAGTCAACTAAAATTAACTTTTAAGGTATAAATTCTTTCTTTCATCAATTTTTAACATAAAAGCTTTCCCGAAACATGCCTGGACTGTGCACGCAAATCGAGGAGGGTAAAAATGAGATTTTTAAGGCTTAAGAGCGCAAATTTGAGTTCTAAAACATAAGATGAACTTTTGGGTCATCACACTGTATCTAACAAAATAAGGAAGATATAGAAGTAGATAGAGGGTGACTCTGAGGCCTGCGGACGTCGACAGGTGTACCTTGAAGTCTCCAAGTACGAACTCAACTCACTGGTCCCTGGACTGGTAGGGGATACCTAGATCTGCATAAAAGGATGTGCAGAAGCGTAACATGAGTATACCACAACGGTACCCAATAAGTGCCAAGCCTAACCTCGATAGAGTAGTGACAAGGTCAGGTCAAGGCCCCACTAGAATAAATAAGAGACAGAACGAGTAATTTAATAGTGCAATAATATTGACTATGGAAATTAAATGAGTAAGGAATATACCAAAATTTACCATATAGAACTAAGGCAAATAATGTATCACGGAAGAAAACAAGGAATTTTATGCCGAGGAAACAAAACAACCAAACACCAGTGAAGTAATAGAGAAATACCACAAGAGTCACTATCGAGGTACCTCCTCGTAGTCTCAAATCACAAGGATAATTCACAATATTTCCTTATATCACCGCGGGAGCCTTGCATTTAGTTTTGAAAAATCATTTTTCCGAAATACCTTCCCGGATTGCAGCCCACATTATCACACCGCGTGAAACGACTTGACTTGTCGTTTCAAGAATTAATGCTTTGTTCAGCGACTTAAGGTCCCGAGAATTTTCGTAATGTGTATTATGACTTGCGTGTGAGGTCGAGATTGGTTTTCGCATGATTCATGATTAAATTGAAAGAAAAATTCTTATTTTTGAAGCTTAAATTAAAAGAAGTTGACCGGAGTTTGACCTTTGAGCAAACGACTTCAGACTGGAATTTTTATGGTTTCAATAGCTTCATATGGTGATTTGGACTTAGCCGTATGTTCGGATTTAGATTTAAAAGTCTGTAGGGCAATTCAACGTATTTTGACAAAAATTAGAAAAGCTAGAGATTTGAAATATTTATAAGTTTGACCGAAGGTTGACTTGATTGATATAGGGTTCGAATTTCATTTTAAGGAATTGGAACAGTTGCATTATGTCAATTATGAGTCGTGTGCAAAATTTGAAGTCATTCCGGATTTATTTGATATGTTTCGGTACAAGATATAGATTTTGCAAAATTGAAAATTCATAAGTCTGACCGCTGGTGCAACAAATCTATCCGAATGTGCAAAACTGGGCAGAAATAAAAGGATCGAATTTGATCATTTCTCCATTTTTGTTTTGGAGTTTTGGAGCTTGGTTTTGGGCGATTTTGGAAGAGTTGGGTAAGTGTTCTATATCCGAAAGTGATTATATTTTATAAATCCATGGTTATATTCATCAATTTCGAATTTAATTGAAGAAATTGAGAAAATGTTTGAAAACGTCTGAAAATGTAAAATGAAGATTTGGAGGTCGAGTTGTTGTCGGAATTTGTTAATTTTGATATGGTTAAACTCGTATCACAATGGGTGTTCGGGTTTTGTAAATTTTATCGGATTCCGAGGTGCGGGCCCGAGGTTTGACTTTTGGCTTGAGTTTTTAGTTTTAATAAATAATTGAAGCTTTATTATCCGGATTAGTTCTTATGAGTTTTATTTATGATTTGAAGTTATTTTATCCAGATTTGTGCCGTTCCGAGGTTATTTCACTCGAGAAGGTCATTTTAGAGTATCAATCTAGTTTCTTTGAGTAAGTATCTTGCCTAACTTTGTGTGGGGGAACTACCCCTTAGGATTTGAGTCATTTGTGCTAATTGTTTCATGTGAAGGCCATGTATGCGAGGTGAGAAGTACGTGCTTGGGCTTATTTGTAGAACTCTGACTGTTTAGGGTTCTTATGTCCATTAAATGTGAAGTTGTTTTGTCATGTTAAATTCCTAATTTACTGAATTCACCCTTACGTGTCTTATTTGGAATTAATTGCTTCATGTTCTACCCTTATTGTCGGTTAAACTCTTATGTGCCTTAACTGAAGTTGTTACCTTTTTTTATTTTCATGCTATCCTTTCCGTAATTGTTTATCCTTGGATGAAGTCATTATTATCTTCTTCTATAATTTTCTTATCTTTATTTGGAATCATTGATTCATGTTATCCCTCTTTCCGTTGAATTATATTTTTGTGGAATCATTACTACACATTTTGTGTCTTTCTTTGTGAGTTCATTATTCCGTTTTCTTTGTATTCTGAAGTTACTAAGTTGATTTACTTGGTGTATTCTCGTATTATTGTCGTTGTTGCTATTGTAATTCAGTGTTGTGATCTGAGGGCTATGTGTGGTTGTGATATCGAAACTGTTTTGTGAAAATATTGTGGCATGTGGACACATATTGTGAAAGTCATTTATTTGAGTTGTTATATTTTTGACATACGTGTTTTGTTGAGAGAATTATTATATTATTTGCAAGAGGTTTCTGTCGTCCGGTTGTTATTGTGTTTGGTTTCTGCTATACGATTGTTATTGTATTTGCACGAGGTTTCTTCCGTGCGGTTGTTATTGTGTTTACATGAGGTTTCTGTTGTGTGATTGTTATTGTGTTGCACGAGGTTTCTGATATGTTGTTGTTATTATTGATACACATGCAGTAGTATAAGGTCTGGGTGTTGAAACGCATGCGGTGAGATAATGTGGGCTTGAAACACATGGCTAGTAGGGGAACTACTAGAATCCATACGGTGTGATAAGGTGGGCTAAAACGTGGGATGACATTTCGGGAAAATGATTTTCAAAACTAAATATAAAGGCTCAT
Organism: Nicotiana tabacum; assembly: GCF_000715075.1. Lineage (NCBI taxonomy): Eukaryota > Viridiplantae > Streptophyta > Magnoliopsida > Solanales > Solanaceae > Nicotiana > Nicotiana tabacum. Next base: position 6,446,880 of record NC_134092.1, on the reverse strand, counting down.
ACGGTGATATAAGAAATATTGTGATTCATTTTATGTTTTGAGACTACGAGGCGGTACCTCAAGAGGGCTCTTGTTGTCATTTCCCCTTTTCTGTGCATTGGTCTTTGACTGTTGTTTTCCTTAGCATACTACTAATTGTTTTCCTGCGTATTGCACTATTTGCTCAGTTCTATGTAGCTAATCTTGTTGTGTTTGTCGCCGCTTCAAACTTCATTGCTGCTTTTATTACACTGTACATTTTGAGGTGATCATTTCTTATGTGACATTCATTGTCTCAACTCTTATTTGTTGACTTGAATTATGGTAGAACACTTGCACAAGCATACATATAGTTAAATCACCCATATCGGTTTTAAAAGAAGAATCCTGACGTCATTACCATTATACGTACTCTTGTCTTCCTGCCTTCTATGTAAGGATTGTTCTATTGGCACGTGAGTCGTTCGTGCAGTTATGAGTTGTAATGTGGGCACAATATGTAAAGTGATTAGGGTTCTTGAATTGGGATCCGTGAGCCATGATTGTGAGGTTCGGTATCTCGTGGAAATGCTTGAACATATCTGATGTGAAGGCGGTTGTTCTTATTGAGTTTTTGCTAGTTTTCCCTTTATTTGCTTTCCCCGGACTTAGATTGTGATCAGTTACTCTACAACATTATTACTTGACTGCTTCTTGTTGAATATTGTTGTTACTAGTGTATGATTGCAAGTATTGTTTTGTATTCCTTATCCTGCTTAGCTTTATATTAATATTGTTTCTCTGTTAGTTCATCTACACACTTGTTCAGGTTGTTTAGTCAGGTAGGTGTCTTGACTGTCCCTCGTCACTACTCCACCGAGGTTAGTCTTGATACTTACCGGGTACTGCTGTGGTGTACTCATACTACACTTTTACATATTTTTGTGCAGATCCAGGTGCCACCGTTGTTGTTGATTATTAGCTGGTTGGTCGAGCTGTGAAGACTCAAGGAAAACCTGCCGTCGCGTTCGCATGCCTTGTAGTCATCTTCTGATATTTTCAATGTACTGTTTAATTTTATTCCGAATAGTTGCATTTAGGGATTTTCTAGAAAACTCAGTAGAGCTTATGACTTGTATGATGGTTTTGGGAATTGTAATTTGTATAAAATTTTTATCTCGTATTTTTTATTTAATGGTTGAATTCTTCTATTTATTTAGTAAGTGTTAGGCTTACCTAGTCATAGAGACTAGGTGACGTCATAACATCCTACAAAGGGAAATTAGGGTCGTGACAAGTTGGTATTAGAGCTCTAGGTTCATAGGTGCTATGAGTCATAAGCAAGTTTAGTAGAGACATGCGGATCAGTACGGAGACGTTTGTACTTATCTTCGAGAGGCTACAGAACTATTAGGGTAGTTTCATTTCCTCCATTCCTATCGTGCGAGTTTATTAATCTTAGAGTTTGAACCTTTGTCATTCTATTCTCTGACAAATGGTGATGACACGAGCTGTATTTACCGATGTCGCTGCCACAAGAGCTGGTGTTGCTAGGGGCCGGAGCAGAGGCAGAGGCCGAGGAGGAGAACATGCTACAACTAAAGCACTTGTCCGAGCAGCCGTTGAGGAGCCGCCAGTAGCTCCTATTGGGGGACAGGTACAATAGGTGCCTATTGTTACCCCCGAACTTCAGGAGACTTTAGAACAATTCCTTAGCATATTTGCTATATTGGCTCAGGCGGGGTTGATTTCGGTTGCACCAACTGCTTCACAGATCGGGGGAGGAGGTCAGACTCACTCCGCTTGTACTCCAGAGCAGTGAGTCCATATTGGTCAGGTTCTAGGTGTCATGCCGGCACATCCTGTTATCCCAGTTCAACCCGTGTTAGGGCAGCATCATCCGAGGAAAAACAACTTAGACTTGAGAGGTTCAAGAAGTATTACCTTCTTACTTTTAGTGGTTTAGCTTTAGAGGATGTACATGGGTTCCTAGGGGAGTGCTACCATATTCTCAGTACTATGGGTATTGTGGAGAAGAGTGGGGTTACTTTTACAATGGTCCAGCTTAAGGGAGTAGCATATTAGTGGTGGCGAGCGTATGAGTTGGGTAGTCCGGCCGATGCAGCTTCACTTTTATGGGTTTAGTTTTCACGGATGTTCTTGAGAGAATTTGTTCCCCAGATCCTTCGGGGTGCATGGCGCATGGAGTTTGAGCAGTTGTGCCAGGGCACTATGTCAATGTTAGAGTATGTCGTTATATTCAACAATTTGTCCAGACATGCACCCCCTTTGGTTTCTACAGTCAGAGAGCGAGTCCGCAAGTTCATTGGGGGGCTCAGTCATGATATCTGGTTCATCATGGCTCGGGAGTTGGAGTCGGCTATTTCATTTCAGCAGGTAGTAGAGATTGCCCCTGACTAAAGGGCATGCGGGGTCAGGAGAGCGAGGACAAGGAGGCTAAGAGGCCTCGTAGGCCGGAGGGATTTATTGGTCCCTATTTTGGAGGCATAGTACGACATGGTAGAGGCTTTGTGGGTCAGTCAGTTCAGTTACACCTCAGGCTTCGTACGGTGTTCCAAGTACCCATGACTCTCAGGGTACCCGTACCGGACAACTTCCACAACCACGTCAGTGGAGTGGTTGCTTTGAGTGTGGAGATACTAGCCATATGGTGAGAGGTTGTCCCAGACTTAGGACAAATGTGTCACAGCAGGGGTATTCAAGCAATGAGTTCTGCTTTAGTTGCTGATATTTCTGCACCACCAGCTTGGGGTATATGTGAGGCAAGTAGAGGGCGCCCAAGAGGGGAAGGCCCGACCCGTTGATGTGCTTTCTATGGTAGGGATGAGGCCACTACACCATATGATTTCATACAGATATGGTTTCGACTTGTTATAGAGGAGCATCATTTGTATTTTGATTCTGGTTCTGCTTATCGGGGTGAGTCCTTCTATTTTACTTCACATATGGGTGAGTTTCGTGATTTTATACTCTGTTTATGTGTTTACCTTTGTTGGGTGATTCTATAGTGGTAGCCCATGTCTAACATTTTATTTTTATTCATTATTGAAAGTTATGAGACTATAAATGACTTTCTGTTACCCAGTACGGTAGGTTTTGATGCGATTTTTGAGTGATTCATTACGATTTGTGATTTAGATTCTCTTCCATGGTGGGAGTTCAGTATGTGCTGTGATTTTGTTAGTGGATGGTTTCGGTTAGTATGTTGTGCATTCTACTTACGATTCAGAGCTGAGGATGGGATCTTCGCGTCTTTATGTGATTTGATATGTTAGAACAGGGCTACGGGCCGCGGTGGAGTAATATCAGGATGAGATCCTTGTGATATATTCATATGCTTCAATTCTCCCTTTGTGAAATTGGTTCGTAGTCTAATACTGATAGGGAGTGGTGCCTTTAGGGCTTGTTTGATAGTTCTCTTATGTGTTTCTCTTTACATATTCAGTCGTGTCTGTGCTGTACTTATTGAGTTTTAGCTTGCGAGGTGTGTGCCCCGGTGGCGTTAGATGTGACTTATTGATTCAGATGAATAGTTAGAGGGCTTTCATGTTTCTTGCATCATTGTCAGTGTTTTGAAGGTTTGAAACAGGGTTCTAATGGATATGAGGCTAATTGCCGGCGCTGGATTTTAATTATTGGCAGCTACTATGGATAGAGTTATTGATTAAGGCATATGTGTGATGTGTTACATCGTGTGGTTTCACCTGGTGGGTGTAGGCATCAGTTGTTGCAGCTGGTTGAGGTTGGTACCATGTGTTGATGTAGGAATCAGGTCTTTTGGAAGTAAACAGATGGTGAGAAATTTAGTTCTAAGGCTTATTGGTATTGATGGAAGGGACAAATTTCAGTTGAGATGATATCGACGAGCGTATGTGGATTAGGGTGATGTGGAATCACCCGTGGGTATATGTGTAAGAGTATGCTTAGTAATTTAATGTCCTCATAAAGATTATTGGAACGTTCGAGAATGAACGTATGTTTAAGAGGGGGAGAAAGTAACGACCGACTTGTCATTTTGAGAATTAACATCCTATTCAGCGACTTAAGGTCCCGAGAACTTTGTAATATCTATTATAACTTACGTGTGTGGTCGAGATTGGTTTTCAGATGATTCGAGATTAAATTGAAAGAACAATTATTATTTTTGCAGCTTAAATGAAAAGAGTTGACCAGAGTTTGACCTTTGAGCAAACAACTCCGGAATGGAATTTTTATGGTTTCAATAGCTTTGTATGGTGTTTTTGGACTTAGGCGAATGTCTGGATTTGTATTTGGAAGTCTGTAGAGTAATTCGGCGCATTTTGGTGAAATTTGGAAAAGTTGGAGATTTGAAATATTTATAAGTTTGACTTGATTGATATCAGGTTCGGATTTCGATTTTGGGAATTGGAACAACTACATTATGTCAATTATGACTCGTGTGAAAAAATTGAAGTCATTCCGGATTGATTTGATACGCTTCGGCAAAAGATATAGAATTTGGAAAATTGAAAATTCATAAGTCCGATTCGAGGTGCAATTGGTAATTTCGATGTTGTTTGATGTAATTTGAAACTCCGAGTAGGTCCGTGTTATGTTGCAGGACTTATTGGTATATTCGGACGAGGTCCCGAGTCACTTGCATGAGTTTCGGATGGAGTGCAGATCGTTTGGCGCCTTGTTGAAGCTGCTGGAATTTTCGTTGCTAGTGCTATCGCTTCTGTGGAAGCTTGGTCATAGAAGCAAGGCAGTGTCATGCAGAAGCGGAGGTTGGTAGCTGGGCAGAAGTTTTGTGAAAAAGCTAGGCAGTCTCGCACCTGCGTTTGCGCAAGAGCGAAGATGGTTAGCGCAGGCACGAGTGTTGGGCAGCTGAGTGAAGTACGCAGATGCGAGATTTGTCTCGCAAAAGTAAGAATCAGTCCGCATCTGCAAAATTGGGCAGAAACGTAAGGATCGAATTTGGTCATTTCTCCATTTTCGTTTTGGAGTTTTGGAGCTCGGTTTTGGGCGATTTTGGAGAAGTTCTTCATGAGTTCGTTTTGGGTAAGAGTTCTATATCCGAAAGTTATTATATTTCATAAATCCATGGTTATATTCATCATTTATTTTGAATTTAATTGAAGAAATTGAGAATTGTTTTTTGAAAACTTCCGAAAATGTAAAATGAAGATTTTGAGGTTGAATTGTTGTCGGAACTTGTTAATTTTGGTATGGTTGAACTGGTATTAGAATTAGTGTTTTGGTTTTTTAAATTTTATCGGGTTTTGAGGTGCGGGTCTGGGGTTTGACTTTGGGCTTGGTTTTTTAGTTTTAATTAATAATCGAAGCTTTTTTATCCGCAATAGTTTCCTATGAGTTTTATTTATGATTTGAAGTTATTTTGTCTAGATTTGAGCTGTCTGGAGGCTGTTTCACTCGAGAAGATCATTTTAGAGTATCGGTCTAGCTTCTTTTAGGTAAGTATCTTGCCTAACTTTGCGGGAGGGGGGGGGTCACTACCCCTTAGGATTTGAGCCATTTGTGCTAATTGTGTCATGTGAAGGCCGTGTACGCGAGGTGACGAGCACATGCTTATTTGTGGAAATTTGACCGTTTAGGGCTCTTAGTTTCTTATGCCCATTAAATGTGAAATTGTTTTCTCATGTTAAATTCCCCATTTACTGAATTCACCCTTACGTATCTTATTTGGAATTAATTGCTTCATGTTCCACCATTATTGTTGATTAAACGTTTATGTGCCATAACTAAAGTTGTTGCCTGTTGAGCTATTTCTATGTTGTACCATTATTTTTTGTTGTGTCTTTCTTTGTGATTTTGTTATTCCGAAGTTACTGAGCTGATTTCCTTTCCGCATTCTCGTATTATTATCGTTGTTGATGTTGTATTCAGTGTTGTTGAGCCGAGGTCTATGTGTGGTTGTGATATCGAAACTGTTTTGCAAAAATGTTGTGGCAAGTGGTTACATATTGTGAAAGTCATTTATTTGTGTTGTTATGTTTTTGGCATACATGTTTAGTTGAGAAAATTGTTATGTTATTTGTATGAGGTTTCTACCGTGCAGTTGTTATTGTGTTTGCACGATCTTTTTGCCGTGCAATTGTTATTGTGTTTACACGAGGGTTCTGCCATGCAATTTTTATAGTGTTTGCACGAGGTTTATGCCTTGCAGTTGTTATTGTATTGCACGAGGTTTCTGTCGTGTTGTTATTATTATTCATATACATGCGGTGGTATAAGGTCTGGGTGTTGAAACACATGCGGGGAGATAAGGTGGGCTTGAAATGCATGGCTAGTAGGGGAACTACTAGAAGCCGTGCGGTATGATAAGGTGGGCTAAAACGCGGGATGTTGTTTCGGGAAAATAATTTTCAAAACTAAATATAAAGGCTCCCTCGGTGATATAAGGAAAGTTGTCATTCATTTTACAATTTGAGACTACGAGGCGGTACCTTGGAAGGGCTCTTGTTATCATTTCCCCTTTTCTGTGTACTTGTCTTTGTTTTCCTTTGCATACTACTAATTGTTTTCCTCCGTATTGCACTATTTTCTCAGTTCTATATATCTAATCTCGTTGTGTTGGTCGTTGCTTCAATCTTCATTACTGCTTTTATTACACTGTACATTTTGTGGTGATCATTTCTTATGTGCCATTCATTGTCTCAACTCTTATTTGTTGACTTGAATTATGGTAGAACACTTGCACAAGCATACACGTAGTTAAATCACCTATATCGATTTTAAAGGTGAATCCTGACGTCATTAACCATTATACGTACTATTGTCTTCTTGCCTTCTATGTGATGATTGTTCTATTAGCATGTGAGCCGTCCGTGTGGTTATGAGTTGTAATGTGGGCACAAGATGCCAAGTGATTAGGGTTCATGAATTTAGACCCGTGAGCTGTGATTATGAGGTTCGGTACCTCGTGGAAATGCTTGGACAAATCTGGTGTGAAAGCGGTTGTTCTTATTAAGTTGTTGTTGGTTTTCCCTTTATTTGGTTTCCCCCAACTTAGACTGTGATCATTTACTATACAACATTATTACCTGACTGCTTCCTGTTGAATATTATTGTTACTAGTGTATCATTGCAAGTATTGTTTTGTATTCCTTATCCTGCTTAGCTTTATATTAATATTGTTTCTCTGTTCGTTTATCTACACACTTGTTCGAATTGTTTAATCCGGTAGGTGTCTTGAATGTCCCTCGTCACTACTCCACCGAGGTTAGTCTTGATACTTACTGGGTACCGTTGTGGTGTACTCATACTACGCTTCTGCGAATTTTTGTGCATATCCAGGTGCCACGGTTGTTGTTGATTACTAGCTGGCTGGTCGAGCTGTGGAGACTCAAGGTAAACCTATCGTCGCGTTCGCAGGCCTCAGAGTCACCTTCTGATATTTTCATTGTACTGTTTTATTCCATTCCGAACAGTTGCATTTAGGGATTTTCTACAAACTCAGTAGAGCTTATGACTTGTACTACCGATTTTGGGGATTGTAATTTGTATAAGATTTTTATCTCATATTTTTCATCTGATGGTTGAATTCTTCTATTTATTTAGTAAGTGTTAGGCTTACCTAGTCTTAGAGACTAGGTGCCTTCATTACATCCTACAAAGCAAAATTCGGGTCGTGAGAAGTTGGTATTAGAGCACTAAGTTCATAGGTGCTACGAGTCATAAGCGTGTTTAGTAGAGTCTTGCGGATCGGTACAGAGATGTCTGTACTTATCTTCAAGAGGCTACGAAACTATTAGGGCAGTTTTATTTCCTTCATTCCTATCGTACGAGTTTATTGATCTTGGAAATTGGGGTCGTGACACCACGTGGCTTCAAGTAGTTCCCCTACTAGCAACACACGTATCAAGTCCACTTTATCTCACCGCATGCATTTCAACCATAAAATATTATACCACCGCAAGCGTATTAATATCACAACGTATCACAGATCGCACCTCAAGTGGCCAATATCACAACTTGCCAAGAACACCACCAACAACAATATATTCATAACAAGTAGCCCATGGCTCAACCACAATATGCACAAGAGTATCAACAATAACAACCGGAAATGAGTAACTCAACAAGAATGGTATTTCACACTTTATAACCTTGCCTCAATATGAATTACGACCTTTATAACTCAATACCAATCTCAACAACAAGATGTTCCAAAAATGACAACTTCAAATAATGAATTCACGGTTAAATAATGAATAAGGAATGGAGGAAACAACAACTGCAACTGAACATGCAGAGCAATTAACAAGTAAGAGATAAGACAGTTAGATCATGTGAAGATAGACTAATGATGATAAATACAACATGTTAAGGTAACTCAATTAAGTCGTGAAAGGAATCTACATAGTTATAACAAGTCAATTTCCACATTTAGCCTATATACACACTTGTCACCTTGTATACACGGCTTTCACGTAGCACAATTAGCACAAGCCAACACCAATCCTAAGGGGTAATTCCCCCACACAAAGTTAGGCAAGACACTTACCTCAAAACACGTTAACTCAGTCTACTATTAAGTCTTTCCATCGATTATCCAACTCCAAACGGCTCGAATATAGCCAAAACAACTTCATACCATAAATATAGACTATAGGAAACTATCTCGAACAATAAAATTACGATCTTTGCAAAGAAATAACAAGTCAACTCAAAACGTCAACCATGGCCCGTGTGTCGGAAACCGACCAAAATTATAAAATCCGAACACCCATCCGATAACGAGTCCAACCATACAAGACATACTCAAATCCGACCTCAAATCGCCTTTCAAGTCCCCAAAATTTAGCCTAAGGAGTTTCACAAACTTTCCCCAAATTTCAAACTCAAAACACTAATTAAATGATGAAAACAACAATAGATTCGTGTAATATAGCCAAAACTGAGTTTGAATTTCTTTCCCCAATGATTTCCTTGAAAATCTCTTAAAAAATCACCGCAAACCGAGCTCTCTAGGTCCAAAAATAAAAATGAGATCAAACCCTCGAAATTAGGTCCTTTCTGCCTAGAAATTTCACTTTTGCGGGCCTTTAGTTGCATCTGCGACGCTGCACCTGCGGAAAATTCATTGCAGGTGCGGTTCCAACTTAAGCTCAGGAGATTCTGCTTTTGCGGCCAAATCGCACACCTGCACGTCGGCTCCTGAGAAGAATATGCGCATCTACGCTCTCGCGCCTGTGGAAGGGTTCTACTTTTGCGACCCTAGGTTTGGCCAGCTATTTCCGTTTCTACACTTCATCACTCGATCCTGCGAGTCTGTTTCTGCGAGACTTTGACCGCATCTGCGGTCCCAGCTAGGCAAGCCACAATTCACTTCTGCTGCTCAAGGTCCTCTCCTGTAGCGCCACACTTGCGACCCAATGTCGGGCCCTATTTTCTCGTGAAAGTAGGTTTCGACATGTGACAAATCTTTTAAATGGGTGTTAAAAGAGAAGAGTTGCCACCTAATGATTTTGCGGTGCGTTAGGGAACCTATTAAAAAATAACTCTGTTATAACTAGTCTGTATCACCAAAGATAGGGTAAGGGCTCAAATTACCTCAAAGAGAAGGTGTTAGGCACTCTTCGAGGTCCACAACTGTGGGTGCAGACCAAAGTTTACACTATGCGGATTATTAAATTACAATTTTCCTATCTGATCACATAAGCGACGGAAGACAGAGAATCTAAAGGTTCTACTGTGAACAAGTGTAAAGGAAAATTGGACCAAAACTATATAGATAATAAGTACAAGTCTTTAGAGGTTATACGGTACAACTTAGTTAGTCTATATTCAATGACTAAGTGTGAACAATAAACATATAAAAGAGGGGGGGGGGGGTCCTGAGTTTTCTAGCCTAAAGGATCACCCAGTTCAACATAAATAATACTTCGCAACTCCCTTGAGGTAGGGGTTCATTATTCAGCGGGCACAGACTATCATCTCCTGCTACCCGATTACTATGTTAAAGTTGTTTACCTAAAGGCTCTCTAATTCAATTCTAGGTCATGTCCTATACATACACTACTCATCCAATGCCATAGTCCAAGAGGCTTTGGACCTACTATTAGGTGGTTCTAGACTCTATTTAGGATGCTCAAAATGATAAAACTAGCGCACACTTAAAACATATAGGACTTTACATAAAGACAATAAAAGGATGAAGTTAACCTCCACACATCAAGTCTTATAGGCATGGTTTCTATGTGATTCTAATTTCCAGTATCGTACAAGCAGTACTGCAGCTTTAGACTAAAGCATTGGCAGATTAAAGGCATTACAGGTCCTATAGGCATGATCTCTAATTGTTTGCATGATGAGATAGTACACTTCTTGAAAGCTTAGGATTAATAGCGCTGATTTTATAAGCATAGTGTCTAAGATGAATGATAGTATCCCATAGGCAAGATTTCTAACAGTTGACAATTGAAATCGATTTAATAATACTTTATCCCTATAGGCATGTCATCTAAGTATGGCAATACATTTGAAGCAACAAAATTTATTGATTAGTTGATTAATATCCTATAGTCATGATATCTAGTTGAGCAGTGTACTAAACGCAATAGAAACGATTGACCGAATGATTAGTTGGAGTCCTATAGGCATGGTATCTAGATTAACAAAGCATATGATATTACATCCTATAGGCATGTTGTCTAGGTGTGCACAGTATTAGACATAGAAACAAGTATGGCAAATACATAGACAAACATGCTTGAACAATGTACAAGTAAAGTGTCATGATCCCTATAGGCATGATATCTATGAGTGTGTAAAATAGGAGCACGTCAAACGAATAGAAACAAGGTAGTTAAATCATATAGGTAAGTTTTCTACCCGTTCATGCGAGAATCAGAATACCCCAACCCCATTTTCACTAATTTCCACCATTGTTTGTTTACAAATTATTACATGACCAAGGATAAAAGAAGAAACCGACTCAAATATTACAGAATCGAGATGATTACAGGCCCAACAAATATAGAAGACTCAAGAAGAGCTAACCCAACACTGCTTGGGCCTTCAATAGACTTTTTCACTCGAATAGCAAGCCCAGATCCAATCATTTCCCAAAACAGGAGAGTATGCCCATTTGTACAGCCCAAATCCACACATGGACTCATATCCAACCCAATAGTTACAATATTGACCAATTTACCAAATAAATTAATGGACCACACATGGAAATTAACCAAACAGTTCTAAAGCAACAGCTCATAGGGACAGGGTTGTATGCCATTTAGCATGATTCGTAAACACTTTGGCATTTTAGAAATGAGAATGACAATATTGATTAAACAAAGAACATGGAACTAGGAGGTTCAATTGACTCAATTTGCAACATGGTAAATGCAACATAGGAAAAATCATTAAGCTGATGACTGCATGCTAAGCATAGTCATACACTAGGAGAGCTAAGGAGACATGCCACTTTGGATTAACAGGGTAAACATATTAAACACATATGAGGTAAACATGCTAGGCTTTCCAGAATGAATTCAGAATATAGCATTAGCCATAAAAGGTTTTTAAAAGCTTAGGGGTCCAAGTCATATGGGGTCAGACACGGTCATAGTGAGGAGATGAAAATTATACATGACAAAAAGGCAAGCAAGCAATCGATGAGAAGCCTAATCATGCTAAGTATAACACAAAGATCTCAAAGTACAAATGTATCATGGCAGGAAGACATATTATCTTAAGGTTAAATAGAACAAGCAAACTCAGAACTTAAGCCAGTCGACTATGCATGATCATGGAATCTAAATGTATTAGGATTCAACTAGAAGCACAAACAATATCAAAGAATACAGGATTGACCAAACACCAAAGATAAAGCAATAGGTTTGGTTAAAGCATTGCGACAACAAATATGGTTCATGTAAGTAGGTAAGAACAAAGTTCACATAAAGGAATTATCAGTAGAAAATCATTAAGGCAAATTCTGGGTAGGAGATGATTCCCTAGGAATTTCAGTGCGAGAATCCAGAACAAGGCATGAGGAAAACTCACAATAAACAGCAGAACAACAAAGTAAACCTAAAGGTACACAGTCATTCAAGCTAAACATACTGGAGTTTTAAGAATCTAGGCAGGTTGTGACAGTCGAAGCACTAGAAACTAGCAAAGAGGATAGAATTGAAATGGTCGAGATACTTACCAGTCCGCGGATTCAACAAACAAATAGATGAGAAAATTAAGTGTCAGCAACAACTCGAATACCAAAAGAAAAGAGAACAACCAAAAGACCCAAATCCTAGTGCGTCAGAGTTCACAGGAGCCTCAAATGAGCCCTGAGCAGTGCTCACACTAGGGATGTCGATAGAGAGAGTTCCGGTGGCTTTGGCTTTCAGCCACCGAAGAGCCAAGAGTGCAGAAAGTATAGAAGAATGAGAGTTGAGAGAACAGTAACGGTAACAGTAGTTAAGTAATAAATCATTGACACCTCAAAAGGGAACGGGGAAGGGGATTTATATAGTTACAAACTAAATACACAAATAAGGAAAAACAATCAATTAAATATAAAAAAGGAAAGAATAGCATGCAAAATCGATTCACAATCAATTTAGGAGGAATCAGGCGAACCCTAGTTTAATACAGAGAATAAAAAATAGTAAAAGATCTCACTAAATCGGACCCATATGGCCTGGTAGTCAGTATATCAGGTTAGAAACATAAAGATAGTACATAATCGGAGTTGAACGAACACCCAATGACTCAGCTTCCATAAATAATTGAGTACCAAATACTGTAACGTTGAGGAAATGGTAAGAACCATCGTGCGAGCAAAAAAGAAAATGGGGATATGGAAGAATTTCCATGTGATATCAGATTAGGGCCGGGGTTTGAATGAAGGCGGCTAGGGTTTCTCAGAGAAAGCGGAGAGAATGAGAGGATTTAGGGTTGACTGTCTCAGAAGAAATGGGCGTTAGGTTTTGGGTGAGTGTAATTAAAAATGGAGGAATGGTTGTGGGCCGTTGATCATTTGAGATCAAGAACCAAGATTAGAGGAGAAGCGAGGCATGTCAAATGAAAGGGTCGCGCCCGGGTTAGGTTAATGGGGTCGTTTGGTTTGAGCTAGCTTAGGGTGTGGGCTGGTGGATTGGGTCCAAAATTTGGCCTGTTTTGGACCAAATTTTAAATAAAAGAAATCAGGGAAAAACCAATTTAATAATATAGCTAAATAAATATAAAAAATTCTATTTATGAACTTAATATTTTAAAATAATAGTTGAAGATTATAAAAATATAAAAAATTATTTTGACACTAAATAAAAATGATAAATGCAATCAATTGTAGAGTATAAACTATTATTGCAAAAAATGCGTAAATAGTTAAACAAATGCAGATGTAATTATATAAAATAAAGTAAAATATTATAAAGCATATATGTAGGTGTAAACAATAAATTTGAATGATTAAGGCAACACAAAGTAATTTGAAGGAGTAATTAATAAATATTTGAATAATTTAAATGCAAGCAAATCAATTTTAAAGCCTTAAAAATTATGAAACATTACAGAAAGTACTATATGACTCTTGTAAATTGGTGATGATGCAGAAATAATATTTTGAAAGTATATATGATATTTATAAAAATATGAGGGCAAAACTAGGTATCAACACCCAAAATGCGCGAGTGTGATTGAACCAGAAGCTGTAGTGCTTCAGCAATGCACCAAGTCCAAATTCTATCCGGATTTAATCTGAATCACACCCGTGGACCCCGAGACCCCGTCCGAAGATACCAAAAAGTTTCAAAACACATAACGGACCTACTCGAGGCCAAAAATAACATTAAACAACATCGATTCTACAAATTCTAACAAATTCAAACCTATTGAAACTATGAACTTCTGAATTCTGAAACTATCTGAATTCCGAAACTATTACCGATTCATACCAAAAAATACCGATTGACTTTAAATTTTGCACAC